>NC_058080.1:142253764-143529846 GCF_014858855.1 Bufo gargarizans | reverse complement strand
CAGACAGATGCGAGCGTTGCCTGGCCCTGTCAATCAGGACTTGGAGGGAGGCGAGAAATGTGGGAGAACGGAGCCTCTAGAACAGGGCTGGCCAACCTGCGGCTCTCCAGCTGTTGTAAAACTACAATTCCCACCATGCCATGCTGTAGGCTGATAGTTGTAGGTTGTCTGGGCATGCTGGGAGTTGTAGTTTTGCAACAGCTGGAGAGCCGCAGGTTGGCCAGCCCTGCTCTAGAAGCAGGAACAACACCCCCCTCCCCCTGCTCCTAGAGTCTAATTAGCATATTACAAAAGTTAGATTTCTGGTGTAACGGGGGCATAGATAAAAGTAGGAATAGGCTAGTTAGGTTTAGCTGACATTAGCACATCGCTAATGTCAGCTAGCTTATTAATAGGGTTAAATCTGGTGACAGAAACCCTTTAAATAGCCAAACATATGTCAAATAATGTCCATTTGAGAAGCCAGGATGCAGAAGCATCTACTTTATAATTCGACTGTGTACAAAAAATATACTACACAACATATTCTTGGAGTATGTTCACACAGCTGTGTATGTTTCTGCCACAGTTTAGATAAATGGAGCCAAATTGTGAGAGGACGTCCTTTGGGGCTTCAAGTGGCATCTGTAAATGCAGCTCTCACCTCCTCTTATGAGCAAATCACAGATCCGCAAAACCTGTATACTGTCCCCATGCATTCGGCATTTTGCGGAACGGAAGGTCTGGCCATCAATAGACCAGTCTTATCCTTGTCCCTGATACGGACAAGAATAGGATATGTTCTAATTTTTTTTTTTGTGGGTCCACAGAACAGAGGTATGGATGCAGACAGCACAAGGGGTGCTGGCCTCATCTATTGCGGCCCCATAGAAGTGAATGTGTCCTCATCCGAGCCACAAATAACGCGGCTTGGGTGCGGACCCAAACAACGTTCATGTGCATGTACCCCAAGGCCAAGTTCACACTTCAGTTATTTCCATCAGTGATCATGAGCCAAAACCAGTAGTGAAGTCTACCCAGAGATAAGGTAAAACCACCAATAAATAAATATTAATAAATAACCTTGAATTAATCAATTTAATATTATGAAGTCCACCAATAAATATCGACCAAAAGTCCACCCAGCATTAGCTGGGTGACAAAATCCCCACAAAGAAAGCAACACGACTAATAAAGGGAGGGATTGCAGGGCACTGGTCCTGGTCTTCTTCACACTGGGCTAATATAGCTCCGACCCCTCTCATTAAACTGTTAGGACTCCTGCTTAAAACTGGGCCATCCAGTCACAGATGAAGACGTTTTTCCACCGCTGACCACTGCACCAATTGATTGGTGACCATATAGTGACTGTTGCTGGGCAGAAAACCACCTGGACCGGATACAACTGGAACAATCAACCTCAGGTAAGTCCTGTGAAGACAAAAAAGGGGGGGGGGGCACACACACCACAGCAAACAACTGGCCAAAACAATAAAACCCCTAGAAACTGTGAAGTGACCTCGATGCTAAACGCTCTGGTCATTCTTGTTTTCCAGGCTCCAAGGGCTGGCCCTTCACCTTGATTTTTCATTGGGGCTGGAGGTGCAGATGTTAGGCAGGAATTTCTGTACAACAAAAACCCATATGCCTCCGGTTGTCTACTGGTATAGTATACACTTTTATGACATCTCATTCTTAATATGGAGCTGCAGTCAACATGGGGCAGTCACAGGATTTCTCCATCAGATGCATGTCATCTCCGGCCCCTGGATAAGTCAAGAAACCAGAGACAGTATACGTCTGTATACGTCTAGTCTTGTGGACTCTGACACAACCACAGGCAGGGCTGCCAGAACCCCCTGGATAGGTTAGCTTCTGACTTCTGGCTTTGCTTCTCTTCTTCTCCACACAAGAGCCCTATTCATGTAAACTGAGACAATGCCATGCTACAGATTTTATGCCTGGGGAGAGAAGCTATGGATTGTGAAACCACGTCAGACAAGCTGATGTCATTTACCACACAGGGAGAGGTCTACTAGCTTTTCTCTGCCCCTTACAACTGATCAATTCAGTGAGCAACTATGGCAAAAAATTGGCTGTGCCCTACTATATGTCTGGGCAAACGGAGACATGTTCTCTGCCTGTGCACATTTGGTGGTAAAGAGGCTTAGAAGGTTTTATCCAGTGCTGCCAGAGAATGAAAATTACTCTTACCGGTAATTGGATTTTCCCTTAGCCTCCACAATGGCAATTCCTGGAGGGTACCCGCCTCTTCTGGGACAGGAATACATTGGAGATCAACGTAATAAAGCCCCCTCCCCTTTACCTTCACCTGTTAATAACCTAGAACTCCAAAGTAGATGCATCATTTAATAAGGTTAAGTAACATAACAATACAAGTGAAAAAAAGGGTCAACTGCCGACCAATATCAAATCAAACAAAAAAAATGGATGGGAATTCCCCGTGCTGTTGTGGAGGGTAAGGGAAAATCCAATTACCGGTAAGAGTAATTTTCATCTTTTCCCCACGCCTCCACAACGGCACTTCCTGGAGGAATAACAAAGAAATCCACTCGGGGGGACCACGGCAGATAAAACTTTCCTGCCAAAAGAAAGATCTCTATTGGATATTACATTCAGTTTATAATGTTTATAAAAAGTAGAAGTGTTCGACCAAGTCGCTGCTCTGAAAATAACTTCAAGAGAGGCAGAGGCCCCCTCTGCTCAAGAGGCAGCCATAGCTCGCGTAGAATGGGCTTTCAGTCCAGACGGCGGAGTCATCTCTTTCTCATTGTAACATAGTTATATACAGGACTTAATCCAACGTGTTATGGAAACCTTGCTAGCTACTCTACCCCGGTTAGTGCCCAAGTACTGGACCAATAACTGATTTGTCCTTCTGAAGTCCTTTGTAATACTGAAGAACACGTCAAGTTTACTGAATCTCTTTTCCCCTTCAGAGGTAACCTGAGGACAGAATGAAGGGAGAGAAATTTCTTGACGGCAATGAAATTTAGATACCACTTTAGGAAGAAATTCAGGAGAATGTCATAAAACAATCCTATTTTCCAGTATTGTAAGGTAGGGTGGCTGAATAGAAAAGGCCTGAATCTCCCCAACCCTTCTAGCTGTCGTAATTGCTAGTAGAAAGACTGTATTAAAAGTCAAAAGCCTCATATATAAATCTCAAATGGGTTCAAAGGGAGAATCCGAGACGACGGAAATAACTACATTTAATCCCATGAAGGGATGGAGGATCTGAATTTTGGGTGTAATCTACTAGCGCCTATAAAAAAACCTTCTAACTAGGTCTGTTTAAGCCAGTTTCTCTCCCATAAAAGCACTTAATGCTGACACTTGTACCTTGAACGTGCTTATTCTAAGATCTAGGTCTAGTCCTTATTGGAGAAAATCTAGAACTAGTCCCAGGTCTGGGGGCCTGAACGGGTCCCAGGAAGTCTTAGAAAAGGCCAGGAAGGCTTTCCAGGACCTTAGATATATTTTTGAAGTAACTGGTTTTCTGCTGTGCTTTAAAGTATCTATTACCTTTTCGGAGAGTCCCTTCTATCTCAAGATGTTACGCTCAATCTCCAGGCTGTCAGATGGAGCTGAGGGATGGGGAACCAGACCCTGGAGTAGAAGGTCTGGAAGAAGGGGAAGGATCCAATAATTCTCCCCTGCCAGAGACTTGAGTACCGGAAACCACGCCCTTCTCGGCCAGTATGGGGCTATTAGTATTATCTGGGACTTCTCTTCTATCGTTTTTGTCAGGACTTTTAGAATTAGAGAGAAGGGTGGGAAGGCGTACAGGAGACCCTTCTGCCACCTGTGCGCTAAAGCATCCAATTGCAGAGGTTTGTCTTTGTAGGATAGGGAATAAAACTTGCTGATTTTCCTTATTTTTTCTTGAAGCAAGCAAGTCGATTAACGGCATCCCCCATTTTGCCGAAATCTGGTCGAATACTGTCTGGTTCAAGTTCCATTCTCCCTGTCTCAGCTTTTCTCTGCTCAGGAAGTCCGCCAGATGATTTTATTTTCCATTTATATGGACCGCCGTCAGAGATTTTAGATTTTCTTCAGCCCAAACAAATATCTTTTCTGCCACCGCCGAGAGGAGAGGACTTCTTGTCCCCCCTGTTTGTTCACGTAAGCAAGTCGAGTTGTCGGAAAGTATCTTTACATGACTCTGGACCAGGGATGGAGAGAAAAATTTTAGCGCTTGCCAGACTGCCTGAAGCTCTCGCATGTTGGAAGATGACCGGATAGGGCTTTTCTGCCATAGAACCTGACCTGTCCTGCTGTTCAGGTAAGCTCCCTAGCCTTGGCTGCTTGCATCCGTCGTGACCACTAGTGGCTCTGACTGCCGCCATTCCACGCCTCTGGAAAGGTTCTCTTTTCTGAGCCACCAGGAGAGAGAGCGCCTTACATGGAAAGGAATATCCAATTTCTTGTTTAAAGATATTTGTTTTCGGTCCCAGGACCTTAAAGGGAACCTGTCACCTGGATTTTGTGTATAGAGCTGAGGACATGGGTTGCTAGATGCCTGCTAGCACATCCGCAATACCCAGTCCCCATAGCTCTGTGTGCTTTTATTGTGTATAAAAACAGATTTGATACATATGCAAATTAAGCTGAGCAACCCATGTCCTCAGCTCTATACCCCAAATCCCGGTGACAGGTTCCCTTTAACAGGAAGGACTGAAGCGTTCTTGAGTGAGCCTGGGCCCATTTCACTGATGATATTGTGGAAGTCATGATTCCCAGAATCATCATGATCTCTCTTAAAGAGGTCTTGCGTAAACGTTGAACCCTTGCTATTCTATTGATCAGGTCTTCCTTTTTTCTTCCGGAAGAAAAGAGGACATTAGATGAGAATCTGGAAGTACACCAAAGAATATTTTCCGATATTCCGGAACCAGGTCTGACTTTTTCACATTAATGATCCAACCTAAATTTGATAATGTCTGTACGGGGCTGCGATCAACAAGTCGTCCAGGAATGGAATTAAGACTATCTCTGATAGATGTAAGAAGCTCGAAACTTCTGCCATAACTTTTGTAAATACCCTTGGGGCAGAGGATAGGCCAAAGGGAAGCACCTGGAATTGGAAATGATTGATCCTCCCCCGAATCCAGACTGCCATTCTTAAATATTTCTGGTAATGTCGATGGATTGGAACGTGGTAATAAGCATCGGAGAGATCTATTTTTGGCATTACCCAGTCTTTGGATATTAGGTTGATTGTGGACCTGACTGTTTCCATCTTGAACTTTTTGTATCTTACGAATTTGTTTAAATTCTTCAAATTTATTATCAATCGGAATGACTCGTCTGGTTTCTTTACCAAAAAGACTGAAGAACAGAAGCCCCTTTTTTCTTCCTCTGGGGGAACTTGGACTATCACCTCTTTCTGAAGTAGAAGTGCAATTTGCTCCTCTAGAGCTTCTTGTTTCTCCTTTTTTAACCTTGAATTTTTCAGGTACCTGTCTGGGGAAACATTTGATAGCTCCAGCCTGTATCCTGATGTTATTACAGACAGCACCCAAGGTGATGCATGAATTTGATCCAGGCCTGGTTAAATTCTTTTCATCTTCCCCCGACTGGACTTCTGGCGTCATTGTGTAGTATTTGGACGAGAGGACTTATCCGAGAAGAGGAATCCACTATTCTTGCTTTTCGACGATTGCCACGAAGATCCCTGATTCTTCTTTTTCTGATCAAATCCAGGACGTCTCTGGGAGCGAAAATTACGTCTTTGATAAAAGAATCTCTATTTGGTAGGGAAGCAATTTTTCTTATTAGAGGTCTTCTCTAGGATATCGTCCAGGGTCTTCACAAATAAACAATCCCCTTCACAAGGGTTGGCACAAAGTCTATTTTTTGATGCCGCATCTCCATTCCATGATCTTAACTAAATTGCCCTACAAGAGTCATTTGATAAAGCTGCGGTCTTTGCAGATAATTTCATGACATGTGCTGAAGCATCCGCCAGGAATAGTGATGTAGTGATGGACGAACATGGACTGGGCCGATTCGAGAACGCGTTCAAATGTTCGCGAACCGCAAGTTTGCGGCGGGCCCCATTCACTTTAATGGCACGTCAACCTGAAAAACCTTCAGGTCATATTTGCAGCCACCAAATACTTAGTAGATGTGCACAAATAGTCCCACAACAGGGACAGTGACATACTAGAGGAGGATCAATGACAAAAATTCCCACAAAAAATATGTATCTTAATCAGGGGACATTTTTATGCGTCTTAAAGGGAAATTCTCAGAAATGTGCCCTGCTGGAGCCTTGAAAATTTTTATTTAAGGCCACAGGCATACGGGCCTTTAAAATTAGGCATTCACGTGACATAAAAGAAATTGTGATTATGTGGCTCGAGGTACATTATGCGGTCAATGGATAAAAATTTTACTGTAGGCCACTGGAGTACAGGCCCCAAACATTAGGCATTCACCAGACAGAAAAGAACAAGTAATTATGTGGCTGGAGGTATATTATACGGTCATTGGATATCAATTTTACTGCAAGCCAGTAGAGTACAGGCCCCAAACATTAGGTATTCACCGTACAGAAAAGATCAAGTAATAATGTGGCTGTAAGTATATTAGACGGTCAATGGATATCAATTTTACTGCAGGCCAGTGGACTACAGGCCCCAAAAATGATTCATTCACCGGACAGAAAACATCAAGTGATTATGTGGCTGGAGGTATATTAGACGGTCATTTGATATCTATTTTACTGCAGGCCAGTGGAGAACAGGCCCCAAACATTAGGCATTCACCAGACTAGGGCTAAAACGATTTATCGATTTAATCAATGTAATCGAGGCAAAAAAATCCTTGATGCAGTTTTTCTGCATCGAGGATTCGTTTAAATCACATGACCACGGAGCATGAGTGAAATGAAGCTTCTCACTCACCGCTCCGTGGCCTCCCGTCGGCACCGCGCTGCAGGATCTTGCGTTCACACATCGTCAGCGAGCTGCCTGACGCTGTGTGTGACGACAGGTCCCCTTTGCATGCTGGGATGAAGACGCGTCTCCTGCAGACTCCATGTGTCGGCACACTCTGCACTGAAGGGAAGTATAAAGTTAGTAGAGGCAGCAGTGGGGGGGTTGGGGAAATGGGGGAACCTGTGATTTGGCATGGGCTGGGGGAAATGGGGGCTCCTCTGATTTGGCATGGGAAAATAGGGGCACCTGTGATTTGGCATGTATAACATTATTGGCAGGGGGGCACCTGTGATTTGGCATGTATAACGTTATTGGCGGGGGGAGAGGGGTTAATGGGGGCACCTGTGATATGGCACATGAAGGGGCTGATCTGGGGGAGTGGGGGACATGGTGGATGGCATGGAGGCACTGGGGAAGGGGGACATCATGGCAATCTGGAAGGGGGGCTGATGGCAGTGCCATTATGGGGGCACTGGGGGACATGGTATGTAGGGGCTGCTGATATGATGGCACTAGGGGAGTTGGGGACATGGAGGATGGCATAGGAGGCACTGGGAAAGGGGGAAATTTTTATAAAGCAATACGTTATTTTAAGAAGGTTTTTCTTATTAGATTACTCGATTAATAGTAAAAAAATAATCGATAGAATACTCAATTACTTAAATAATCATTTACTGCAGTCCTACACGGGACAGAAAAGAACAAGTAATTATTAGTGATTCAACTTATATTCGTCGAAATCGAATATTCCTCATTATACTATTTTTCGTGAATAATATGCCATTTAATTATTCGCGTATTGCGATTTTCTTTTAACTGTAAAAGGCAACTTTCCTATTGGTTGGCTATGGCTATGGCTAATATGTGTATTTTACGAATATTCGCTATATTGCTATAATTTAGTTTTTTGTAATATTCTAAAAAACGAAGTTATAACAATATAGCGAATATTCGTAAAAATACACATATATAAACTGTAATTTAGCTAATATAGTGCTATACGGTAATCTTTATTTTATAGTCTAATTTTTTTTGTCTCTTCTGAACTTCAGTTTTGGAAAAAATTTACACTATAAAAAAAAAATACTTTGGCACTATATTAACTCAATCACAGTCTACATGTTGTGAGGCGGTGACAGGAGTAATCTATGAGGGGAGATATGTGTCACCCAGAATGTTGCAGGAAGCATTCTAAAGCGGCTTGCTTACCAGGAATGTGCCACTAAGGTGCCCGGCCTTGGTGGAGTAAAAGCCCTAGTCTAGGTGGACACAGAAAATAGATAGTGTAGCTGGTTCAGCTAGTTCAGGGCGGGCTTTTACTGGGAACAGGCAATGTATTGGGTTGGTGCCTGTTCCCCATTTTCCATTCTGGGACTTGAGGCATGCTCATGTCTAGGGATCCTATTTAATCCTGCTGCTGGATCTTGGGTGTGTCTCAGTCTGGAGGAAAGGCAGACAGTGTGAGGTAACACTGTCAGCGTGCTACAACTGCTTGACCCGGCTGTGATCCGGATGTATTGGCTGTACTGATATGAAGAGCCTAAATAAAGAGGACTTTTGTTGAACGTTTTGGTGTCCCTGCCTCTGTACACTGGTCAAGTGAGTACAGTTCCCCACAATGTGTATTTTACGAATATTCACTATATTGCTATATATTCTTGTTTTAGAATATGCCGAATATTCTAAAAAACGAAGTTATAGCAATATAGCGAATATTCGGAAAATACACATATAGACTGCAATTTAGCTAATATAGTGCTATAGTATTTTTGTTTAATAGTGTAAATTTTTTCCAAAACTGAAGTTCAGAAGAGACAAAAAAAATTAGACTATAAAAAAATACTATAGCACTATATTAGCTAAATTAGAGTCTATATGTGTATTTTACGAATAATCGCTATATTGCTATAACTTTGTTTTTTAGAATATTCATCATATTCTAAAACAAGAATATTATAGCAATATAGCGAATATTCGTAAAATACACATATAGACTGTAATTTAGCTAATATAGTGCTATAATATTTTTTTATAGTCTATTTTTTGTGGTCTCCTCTGAACTTCAGTTTTGGAAAAAATTTACACTATAAAAAAAAATACTATAGCACTATATTAGCTAAATTGCAGTCTATATGTGTATTTTACGAATATTCGCTATATTGCTATAACTTCATTTTTTAGAATATTTGTAATTTTTTTTCCATATGAAAACATGATTCCTTCCTGCTTAAGTTGCTTGTGGGCCAATGACTCATTGACCCACAAGAAAGAAGCAGGGAGGAATCATGTTTTCAGATTAAAAAAACGATGTAGCGAATATATAGCACTATATTAGAAATATTAGCAAATTAGCGAAGTGGCAATATTCGCTATTCGAATATTCGCGCTCAACACTACACGTCATCTATAAATCTTAGATACGTATACATGTATGGGAGAAATCTATTTACAGCTGAATATATGAATTTATCTTGTAGTCTAGCTAAATAAAGGTTGGCAAAGGTACATGCAATGGGCGTACCCATCTCAGTGCCAAATTTGTATTTGTACCACTGGTCCCCAAACTGAAAGGCATTATTTTTCAAGATGGAGCTCAATGCAGAAAAGAACATCGAAAGTTGATAGAGCAGATATCGATTTGGATCGTGAACATCACGGGGACGTGCGACATGGTGGGGCAGTATGTTTGCACACTCCTACACAAACTGATGGGTCTGCCCCTGCAACTCCTGGGTCTCCAAATTAGGCACATGGCCCTGCAGCCAATGTATTGTCTGAACGTGTGTTTAGCTTTGGGGTGTACCCTAATAAAAAAAATTAAAAAAAATTAAACCAAAAAGCAGTGTAGGCTACCTCCTGCTCCTCCACCGCCGCTTCTACCTACACCGCCACATCCACTGCCTCCTCAACCTCCTACTCCATATGGACCTCGTCCTCTTAGATCAAGATTATTATTTTTCATTTTTACGTATTTTATGTTATTTAAAGTCATTTCCCTATCCACATTTGTTTGCAGAGCACTTGCCATGCTCTTAACCACATTTTGATGCCATTTGCAGCCCTCTAGCCCTTTCCATGACATTTTTACAGCCATTTTAGTGCTCAAAAGTTGTCTTCAATGGGGTTCGGGGTCAAGTTCGGGTCCCGAACTCGAACTTTTTTGTGAAGTTCGGCCAAACCCGTCGAACCCGAACATCCAGGTGTCCGCTCAACTCTAGTAGTGACCAATGAGATGCAGCTGCAACCACTACAACCAGCTGTAACTAATAGACTGTGCCTATGTAACCATCAAGACTGCCTGCACTGCAACCATTAAGCATGTGAGCCTCTCTGTGATTATAGTTTGTGTTCCTGCTGCATATTTGCTGGCTGACATTTTCTTGCTCCACAACGTAGTTTTTCTTTGTTCGAGGATGGGATTATTTCTGTGATTTATATAGTGTTTTCTGTCCATTTATTTATATATCTCAGTGCATACAGATGTTCTGGACCTTGTTACAAACTACAGTGGTTTACGTTACCCTTTTGTGGACTTCATCTCATGTTTTTGTTTTCATCTTGACTTGCTTGGCTATATACATGCCAGTAGTATCATTGTATCTGAGGAAGGAGACAGCACACCTCCGAAGCGCATTATATGTGATTTTATATATTTTTATTGTTTTAATAATGTATTTTTTAGCATGCTGCGCTGGTGGAAGCCTCTTTTTCTCTTCATGCTGTGGAACTAAATGCCCTTGGTCTCTGAAGTAATCTATCCAACCTCTTCCTTCTGCTTCTGAATGAAGGCTGTGCAAGGCTCCTGGATAGATGCTAGAGCTCCAGGCAGAGGTCGTAGCCTGCTGTCATTAGAGGAAAGCCATGGTCAGTTCCAGGTTCTCTTCTACTGGAGGCGAAAATTGAAATGGCGCCCACCTCTTTATCCAGCTCAACAGCTAAAGACATATTTAGATGGACATTACATTTTGCTATAACAAACATACAGGAGAATACAGCACCACATACCTTACATCTCTTTGATATGGATGTTCTCTCTCCTCATCTTTTCTTTTTGGGCCAGACTATCATGATAAATTATGTCAGCTGCATCTTGTCTCTGCAGTTTACCACACAAACATCTTAGGCTCATCATTTTAACATTATCCTCCCCAGATTCTCAACACAAACTCCCCGTCCTGGTGCCACAACAATATTATCCTGCTGCTACCCCCACTACTGTGCTTCCTAAAGCTCACACTCTATTGCTAAATAATAGTGATATATACAGTGATCCTCCCCATGGTAATAGTGCTCCCCATAGACCTATCAATAGTAATAATTATTTCTCATAGTGTCCTCCTTAGTAACAGTGCCCACAATAGCAATAATGCTCTCCAAGAGTGCCCTCATCAGTAGTGCTTTACATTCTTGAGGAGCCGGTGCAGAGGATGGAATTGGTAGTACCTGTGTCCCTGGGGAAGGGTGAAGTGAAAAGGTGGTTTGAAGAATCAGGCCACAAGTAAACGGATGAAAGTCTCTCTTTAGGCTACTTTCACACTAGCGTTCGGGTGTCCGCTTGTGAGCTCCGTTTGAAGGCTCTCACAAGCGGCCCTGAACGGATCCGTCCAGCACTAATGCATTCTGAGTGGACGCGGATCCGCTCAGAATGCATCAGTCTGGCAGCGTTCAGCCTCCGCTCAGCAGGCGGACACTTGAACGCTGCTTGCAGCGTTTGGATGTCCGCCTGGCCGTGCGGAGGATTGCGGATCCGTCCAGACTTACAATGTAAGTCAATGGGGACGGATCCGTTTGAAGATCACACACTATGGCTCAATCTTCAAACGGATCCGTCCCCCATTAACTTTCAATGTAAAAGTCTGGACGGATCCGTTCAGGCTACTTTCACACTTAGAATTTTTTTACCAATATAATGCAGACGGATCCGTTCTGAACGGAGCCACCGTCTGCATTATATGAGCGGATCTGTCTGAGACGGATCCGCTCTGAACGCAAGTGTGAAAGTAGCCTTACTTAGTGCAAAATATGACTTGTGGTACATCCAGCAGTATTAGGAACAAAGTGCTGGATAAGTGGCAATTCCATGAGCTGTCTTGCTGATGTCTCCCTTTCGTAATCCTGGCTAACAGCAGTATGCTATGTAACCTACAAAGACAGGTCAATAGCCGATTCACATACAGGACTTCAGCAATATATATAAGAAATATAAATGTTTATTAAGACAATTAAACAAATAACATATCCACCAACCCCTAAAATAATAATAATAATATAAATGACACACCATATGGCCCTACAAATATATAAAGAACTTAAAATAAGTGCACTTTAAATCCATGTGTGTCACAACACTGCAAATATAATGAAATCCAATACATTTTATGGTCAATAAGGCAGTCTATAAAAGTCACACAAAGTGTAGGTACAGCAGCATAGAGATGTAATACAAAACCTGGTATAATACAGGATATAAAGAGCTAGGGTCATATAGTGTACAGTGATGGCACCAAAAACACCAAACACTAATATCACTGTGGCATCCAGGGATAGCGGGGAAACACCTTCCCACATATAAAAGATAAAACAGGAAGAAAAGTCCTTGAGCACTTTTGGCCACCGAGCTGGCTTCATCTTCATCAGGAGGCAGTATGCTGGTACTTGTGGAGATAGGTGTCCACTGCATAATACATACTGGGAGTTAGTCTGGCCTGGATGTTGTTTAGGTGATGGGTTTCTGAACTGTAATTCCTCACCTGCAGCAGGGTCTGTAAAGCTGTGATTGCTGGTCACTTTGCTGACTAACTGCTCTGTAGGTAAGATAGAAGTGGTTTTCTGAATCTCTCTGAAGTGGTGGTCTCACAGAAGATCTGGAAAAGGACCCTTGGAGAAGGAGCTCAAGCATGTGTGTCCTTCCTCCACTCTGTCAGGACTAGGACTGCCCCTTCTGGCAGGAAGCAGGACCAGCCCACTCCTACCATGCTGTTGTACTTACATTAACATTACATGGCAAAACCTAACATTACATATAACAATTGCAAATACTCCAAGGTCTGGAGTACTGCAATAGCAATACCCTCCATACTGTACCCAATAATAATGATGCCCCCACAGAAGCTCTATAAGTAATATTTTCACCATAGTGCTCTCTGGTATTTATAATGTCCTTCCCCCCTGCAGTTTCTAATCACCCCACAGTTATAACCCCCTGTAGTGCCCCCAGTATTATAATCACCCCTGTAATGCCCCCTGTGATATAATGGTCCTGTAGTGCTAGTACGTATAATGGCCCCTTTAGTTCCCTCTGTATGTATAATGCTGCACCATCGTCCCCATAATGCCAGTATATAATGCTTCCCCTGTAGAGCCAGAATATAATGATCCTTTCCCCAGGGGGGAAAAACATGTTTATTGAAAGATTTTTTTTTAATGAGTTTTTTGTCATTTTTGGCTGTGATCTGTGGATGTTCAGCTGTGCACTTCTGTGTAGATATTTGTCCATAAGATGTTTTTCTTCCCATGAATCATCCCTGGTGAAGTTTGGTATCTCCAAGGAAGGACTCCCATGTTCTTTGCAGCCAGATCTTATAGAAGAAATACAAAACAATAAGTACAAGCATTCAGGATATAACAATATTAAGAAACACAATGAGAAATCCCTGCACCTTATTATGGGGTTCACTGTTTGGGGGCGCTGACATCTTTCATAATGCAGTCCCCGTCCCTGTCAAAGTCGTATTTTTCTTCCAGATCCACCATGTCTACATCGTCGGGGTACTGCCGTTCCCCGACCTCCATATCCTCAACTTCATCCCTTTTCACTCGTCGTCTCTTGTGTGGGACGACTTCCTCCACTTTCCATCGCTTAAGCAAAATCTCCTCCACTTGACCGATCTCCAATCTGCGTCGCTTTCGTGAGCACATCGTGAGCCAGACGAAGACTGACATAGGTACCAGGGAGTGAGACGGTATTACCCACATTCTACATTATGACATCACAAGAGATTGACCTCATCAAGATTCTACTCATTATGACATCACAATAAGTGTGAGCAGACCTGGCATTAATTATGACATCATAGAGAGTATGGAAGCTTCCACCAGGCCTGGAGATTCTAGAACGCTGGTCTATGATAGATTCCCCCAATAGTGTCTATATTGTAATACATAGTCCATATAATAATAAAATGCATATTATAATATGCAGAGTCCACATAATAATGCACAGAGTCAATATTATAAGACACTGAGGGATTCATTTATGAACTGATATACTTCACGTTTGTGGCTTATATCAGTCACAGACCAAATCTGCGAATTTTCCCCTATCACGCCACTTTTCAAACAGATCGAAAATGGGGCATATCATGGGAGGGGGAGAAGGTGGGCTGAGATCAGTTTCTACTTCAATTTCTGGCGTAGACAATGACTTAAAGGGAACCTGTCACCAGTTTTAAGGTGTCCTAACTAAGGGCAACATAAATAAGTGATTGATTCTCTTAACACAATGCTGGGTCACTTTCTTTCTGTTCTGCCAACATCTTGTATTGAAAAGCTCCAGCTGATAATGATGAGTCATGAATATTAATGAGCTCCTGATTCTCCCCGCCCACCTGCTGCTGAATGACAGTTTGTTTCCATATGAATCAGCAGCAGGTGGGCAGGGGAGTGGCTATGGCTCTGAATTAAATATACTCTGGACTCAATGACATCACGCTGGACTCAAATCAGCTCATTTGCATGCGGCATCTTTGTGTATATGTTAGGAGGTAACCATCTGTCACACCAGTAAGTGAATACATCTAAGGCACTTTTTAGTAGTTAATGATTGTATATAATTAGTTAGATTGTAATCAAATATCCACATGACAGGTTCCCTTTACGTCCCATCTTATTCATCTTTTTTTATGCCAGTTTATGGAGTGTAAAATGGTCTTAAACGTCACCAGCAAGGAAGCTAACATAGTTTAAAGTATGTTGCATGACCGGCTGCACCAAGCACCAAAGCCATGTAGCGGTCTTATGTAGAGGTGCACAATGGGCATTAATATGAAAGGGGCACAATGGTATTATTACTATAAAGGGGTGCAGAGAGGGCATAACTACTGTGAAGGGGGAACAATGAAGGGATAAGGGTTTTTTGGGGGGCACAATGTGAAGGCAATGCTACTGTGAGGTGGCACAATTTTTGAAAGTATTGAAGGGGGGGGGGGGGGTATTGTGCCAGAGAAAGGATCCACCCCGGATGCCAAACTCCTTAGGCACGCCACTGCCTATTTTGGGCATTGGACTCACTGTATGTAGAGCCCATGCTCCTCGCTGCTGACGTCATCACTGCACAAGATTTGAAGTACAGATATAGTAGCGTTAACACTCAAACTCTTAACTCAAGTTTCTTAACTCATCGTGATATCCTGTAACAAAAGCCAACTGAAGGTGTCAGCTTAACACTAATAGTTTAGTTAATGCATCTAGTTAAGCATGTGTGTTAACTCTACTACAACTGTACAAATAAGCTGATGTAGTGGAGGGGAGTGGATGTCATGACGTTGCAGTAGAGGGGGTAGAGTTGTCATCACAAGGGGAGGTACTGGCGACTCAAGGCGTTCTGAGGCTCTTGTGAGGGACAGACCACCAGACCACTGGCATAAATACATTGATAAATCTGCTTCCCATGTACTACAAAGTTGGCCACCACCATTAGGGGGAGCTCAATGCGTAGGAATTTATACAATTTACAGGGATGCTATAATAATCTCTTTGCATTGAGCTCCCCCTAGTGGTGGGGATTTTATGTGTTAGTACTGCCCCTGCTTGTATGGAAAAAATATCTGCAGCGAGCCCCCCTGAAGGCGGTGTAGAGCATCGGAGTGATAAGGCCGTAATTGTAGTGTCACAGTGTCCTACCTCAGGCCATCGTTCCCTGGGGTCCATTGCAGTGAAAGTGGTAGCACTGAAGAATGAGGCCAAAGTTAAACATAACAAAGTCTTTTTTACTAAGTGCAATGTAGAACTTTAAATTGATACAGTAGTAGCAGACTTTACTGCAATTCTTCTCTGGTACCAGCAAGGATATTAAAGGGATTCTGTCACATCGTTTTAGCTTATAGAGCTGTGGACATGCACGGCTAGATCACCGCTAGCATGTCTGCAATATACCTGTCCTATAGGGCTGTGTCCTTTTATTTTGTTTAAAAAATGATTTTAGAAATAAGTAAATGAGCCTTCACAGGGGGGCGTGGCTGGGCACCAGGAAGGTTAGTACAGCCCCTTGGGCACGTTACAAGGCTCATTTAGATATCTCTAAAATATTTTTTTAAACAAGATAAAAGGAAACAGCTCTATTGGACAGGTATATTGCAGACATGCTAGCGGCGATCTAGCCGTGCATGTTTGCAGCTCTATAACAGAAAACGAGGTGACAGAATCCCTTTAAGGCAGGTTGGTTGGTGGCGATTCAGCACTTTATGATGAGGATGATGATACTGGCCTGGTGGTTGTTTGGTGAAGGGTGACATTTCCTCATATCACAGCAGAAGCTGAATTTAACAGTTCACTCTGTTTTCGTTATCTTTTCAAGGCTTTAGTTAATAGAAAAACTACAGTCTGTGCCAACTTCACTCTGTCTCAAGACAGGAACTCCCCCCACTCCAACAAAGAGGTGAGGAAAAGTGGTTAACGCTGTTTCGGCAAACCTTTGCTATACCTTCCTTCCTGGTAATAATAGCCAGGAAGCAAACAGTGAAATACAATGCACAATAAACAACTTGTAGTAACCCCAGATATGGGGTACTTCACATCCCCATGGTGAAAGACAAGCCATCCGCGGGTGGTGCTTCTGGTGTCTTTCTGGTAGTCCTGCATCAGGTACTCAAGGGCACAGTTCTCGCTAACCATCTTCCTCCCATTATTGACAAGGGACCAAGTTACTGCCCGGATCCGGGATATCCGGCCGGTAATCCTACCACCGAATTCCCAGATCATCCTGTGGTGCCGTGCTGTGCTAGGGATCCAGGGCCAAAACTATCAAGCCCTAGTGGAGCCAATCCAAATGGAGAATCATCCCTTCGTGCGAGCAGCCAAGAGCCTGGTGACTGTATCTCAAGGTAAAGTACCTGTCCGTTTGATTAATTTCGGTGATCACCCTGTTACTCTCCCTAAGCACTGCCCGGTTGCTCAGCTTTTCCAGGTATCCTTCCAGGATGTTATCCGTCTGCCTGCCACGGAGACGTTCCAAACTGCACAGAGCAGCAGTGCCCCTGCCAGCGCCTCTTCAGTATCCTGGTGGGAGGAACTTCATGTGGGGAACTAATCTACCCCGAAGGAACAAATAGAGGGAGTCCTGAATCTGGTGAAAGAGCACCACAAGGCCTTTAGCAAGCACTCCACGGACTATGGAGAGGTCAGTGTAATCAAATACACCATACCCACTGGCTCTCATCCTCCTATCAAGGAGAGATACAGACCCATACCACCTACTACCTATCAGTCCGTAAAAGAGATGATACAGGAAATGAAGGACTCTAATATAATCCGGGACAGTCATTACCACTGGGCTGCGCCCCTAGTTCTTGTTCGCAAAAAAGATGGCAGTATTAGGTTCTGCGTGGACTATAGAAAAATCAACCAAATCACCCACAAAGACGCTTATCCGTTGCCACGCATTGAAGAGTCTTTGACTGCCCTTGGGTCATCAGCCTACTTCTCAACTCTTGACTTAACCAGTGGATACTGACAGGTACCTATGGCCCCGGAAAATCGGGAAAAGACTGCTTTCACTACGCCTATGGGCCTGTTTGAATTTAAGTACATGCCTTTCGGACTGTGTAACGCTCCAGGGAAGTTCCAGCGGTTGATGGAGCGTTGTTTAGGCCATAAGAACTTTGAGACTGTACTGCTATACTTGGATGATGTCATTATATACTCCAAGACATATGAGGACCATTTAAAACATCTGGCTGAAGTGTTCCAAGTCCTTGTTAAATATGGCCTTAAAATCAAGCCATCCAAGTGCCATCTGCTGAAACCAGCGGTAAATTACCTAGGACACGTTGTTAGTGCAGAAGGAGTCCAGCCTGATCCTGATAAACTGGCTGCTGTCCGCAATTGGCCTACTCCTACCACCGTGAAGGAGGTGAGAAGTTTCCTCAGCTTTGCAGGATATTACAGACGCTTCATCCCGCATTTTGCACAGATTGCGGATCCGATCTAGGAACTCCCAAGGGGGCATCCCAAAGAGAGTCCAAAGACTCCTATCCCTGTTGAATGGAATGAAGAACAGGAGATTTCCTTCCAGCTCCTAAAGAAGAAGCTGACTGAACCCCCTGTCCTGGGTTACCCGTTCCACCTCTATACGGATGCCAGCAAAAGAGGCCTGGGAGCCGTGTTGGCTCAGGTGCAAGACAACAAAGAGAGGGTGATTGCTTACGCCAGCAGATCCCTGAGGGGAGCTGAGAAAAACGATCAGAATTATAGTTCCTTTAAGCTGGGATACCTTGCGTTAGTGTGGGCTGTGACTGAAAAGTTCAAGGACTACCTTGCTGCCACTCCGTTTGTCGCCTTTACGGACAACAATCCCCTGGCACACCTGAATACAGCCAATTTACGGGCCCTGGAGCAGAGATGGGCCTCCCGCCTTGCCAATCATGACTTCACTGTGAAATACAGAGCAGGCCGCTCAAATGATAATGCTGATGCCCTGTCTCGGCTTCCCACTACAGAAGCACCAGATGAACCAAAGGTTGCCTGGGAAGAAGTGGAAATGCCGGCGTTTTATAATAAGTTTGCTCAGCAAGATAATGTTCATACTGAACAAATAAAGATGGTCAGTCAGGAAAGGCAGTGATGCCACCCTGAATACTACAAAAAAATTACAACAGGGGAAAAACTATAAGGGGCAGTATACTCAATAAAACTTTACTTTTTATAATGTATAGGAGATAAAAAAGGCCCCTACAGACATACAACAAGTAAGACGTGCGTACCCTCAGCGTGGTATGGTGAGAGAGCATGGACGGTTACAAAACAAACATAAATATAGATGATAGACTGGACAAATATATACGTGGAGAAACAGGCGAGAAGGTGTTGGTATATATTACCCACTGGCCCTACTGCCTCCCTACTTGTCCTGGTCCACCCTAAAAAGTGTGTCCAAGGGACGGGGTCCAAAAAACCTTGCAAGGGGTGGCCCAGACTGGAACTCTGCTCCTGTATAGGAAGTCCTAGTGAGGCCCTAACAAGAGAATTCCAACCATTGGAACAACACACATACAAATGATTAGAGATATTACCCCACCAAAAAGCCAAAGAAAAGGGGATCAGGCGGGGGTATACTCAAGTGTCCAAGACACTTGAAAGAGTCCGCAGGAAGAGTGCAGACCCAGAACTATTGAAATTGTGGAGACATCGCCACCTACTCTTCCTTCAAAAAAGCCTGTTGCTAAGAAGGAGCCTGGATCCAGTGTCCTGCGATAGGGTGTACCAGATCCTCATACCCCATCGAGATGCCAGTCTGGTGTTAGAGATGTATCATAACCAGTCCGGACACTTCGGCGTACAGAAAACTGAGGCCACCATTCGCAGAAGGTTCTATTGGATTGGGATGCGAGAAAACATTGAAAAATGGTGCCGGGAATGTACTGCCTGTGCCGTTGGGAGAAGTGAACGCCATGACCAGAGAGCGCCTCTCAATCCTATCCTGATTAAAACTCCTCTGGAGCTTGTTGCCATTGATCATGTGAAGTTGGAGCCAAGTCGCTCAGGTTATACTTATGCCATGACCATTATTGATCACTTCACTAAGTTTGTTGTAGCAGTGCCCGTGAAGGACCTGACAGCCAAGACTGCGGCAGAAGCATTCTGAAAGCATTTCCTCCTGCCCTATGGCTGCCCAGAGAAAATCCTCACCGACCAGGGGTCTGCGTTTGAATCACAGTTGTTCCAGGAGATGTGCCTGCTACATAATTGCCAGAAGGTCCTGACCACAGCCTATAATCCGCAAGGTAACTGACTCTGTGAAAAGATGAATCAAACTCTCATTGAAATGCTGAGAGAAGTACCCCCTGAGACAAGGGGTAATTGGCCTACTCTGCTGCCACAACTTATGTATACATATAACAATACAATTCACTGTTCCACCGGGTACGCGCCCTTCTATTTGATTTTTAGCCGTCAAGGGAGGCTGCCTGCCGACCATTCCCTGGATGTACAAGTGCCTGATGTCATCAACCCACTACCAAATACTGATTGGGTGGTGGAGGATCAAAGACGTCTTCTTAATGCCAAGGAGATTGTTCAGGAGCACATGAAAAGTGCCCGAGAGCAACAGCAGAGAGACTATGACCTGGCTGCTCATGCGGAACCTCTAGCTGTAGGAGACCTGGTGTGGTTGAAGAATAACCACCGAACCAGTAAACTGGACAGTAAGTGGGAAAGGACTCCCTACGTTATAACTGCTATTCCTAATGCTGAGGCCCACATTTATCAGATTTCCAGGGAAGGTAAAGGCTCCCAAATTGTACACAGAAATCATTTAAAACCCTGCGTGGAAGAAGAAGTTGCAGCAGGAGACATTGAGCCAGAATCTCCTGAGCCCGAGTTGTCAGCCCAACCTGTTGATCCTATGCAGGCTGTTGAAAACCTGTTACATGACAAGGAGCCACTTCATTGGTTCCTCACACCCTGGTTGAACTTGGTGGTACCGGCTCCAGTTCCTGCTAGTTCTCAACCCAAGGATGACCGGTCCCAGGGTGTACTTGAAAGGGTTCCAGAGCCTGTGGATTCCTCTGGCCCCCCTGGGCCAAGGCAGGAAGAGCCTCTGCCAGTAAGATAGTCCATGTGGCCTACTAAGGGGCACTTACCTGTGAGATTCGGAGACTACATTGTGGGCCAGAGTAGCCCCTCCTGGGAAACCCCTGTTTAACTATCTACAAGACCCGGGTACGGACTCATTTAATTCTTTTGAGCCTCCAGGACCTTATGTTATTGTTTCAATTTTCATTATTATGTACTATCCTGGTTATTCCTGGTCAGCGCCCCTTTTCTATCCTGTATGAAGAGAACGACGCCCCTTGTCACCGCACCTGTTCCTTTGCCAGCGGAGCTGCCTGATATATTCGTACTGCAAAAGTAGTGCTTATTGTGTATGCCTGCTTTTCATTTTGTCTTTCAGGTTGCAGTTTCCAGCTGGGCGGGCCCCCTATGTTGCGCCGAGGACAGGCAACCTCAAAGCAATGGGGTATGTAGTGTCCCACTAGGTAAATGTGGGCACTACACAAGGGTCAATGTGGCCACGTTATTGGTCATTGTATTTTATTGTCACAGCTGAGGATGGGGGAAACCCTCAGCCGTGCGATGCCAGATGATGTTGTGGCTACTCGGCCATGAGAACAGGATAGGGAGCAGGTCACCTCCTCAAGCATCCCTAACCTGACCCTAACTCCTACCTGCATGGGCCGACCTTTAAGGTAGGAGGACCCATGCGCAGGAACCTCGGAGCCCTGACTTACCCTCCGCAGATCCCTGAGCTAGGAGCTGGGTAAGACGACCTACTCCTCCTAGTTACGGAGGAGCAGGAGTCTCCATGGCCAAGCCACTGGGACAAAGGGAACACAAACAGCTTTACGGGTATGGCAGGCGAACTAATAGTTCCACCAACCTGCCACAGCCTTGCTGACTGGATCCCTGCGTAAACAGGAATCCAGAACCGTAAGCTGCACCAAAACACATAAGAAGGTCCCAACAGAACATAACATACAACATCACACACAGCAAGACATAAACATAAGGACAATATCTTTATGACCACAGGGGTGGCTCTCACTGGCAGGTAGTATAGACAGGAGGCTGCTCCAGCCAAGCATGACTGAAGCAACCCTCAGACCTGAACTAACAGTGAGGCTTTATAGGCCAAGAAGCCACACCCCACAGTCGGACACACCCAGTGACACACACACACTGGGAAGGGAGTTAACCCTTCCAGCACCAGAGGAAATGGAAAACACCAACTTAAAGGAACCGTGTCCAAACACAACAAACACACTGTGGTTGTTACCGCTGGCAGCGACATGGGTGGCAACCGTGTCCTGGGAGTCAGCCCAAAGGCCGGGACACTGCCACCACATGTACACATCACCAAACGTTGCCACGGGCAACCACAGTGCAGGAAAATGTCCGTGCGCAGCAAACATAAAACACACCAGACATACAAAAGTGCATACACACACGCACACAACTCCAAGGGAACCGCACACATAGCTGTTGTCCGCGGCAACCACACTTGAGGCAAACCACATGATGCCTCAAGCTGCGGTTGAAACAACAACCCAAACCGCGGGCAACTGTATGCGGCTCCCAAGGAGTCACGGCCATAACCGTGGCCGGGACATTTATATGATGTTTGTATGTGTTTTCCTGTGTATCTCCTGTATCAGGCCTATTAGGGGTAGTTCCTGCTCCTAGACAGTAGAGGGAGCTAGGGAACCCCTAGTATATTTAGTTAGGCCCAGACAGGAAAGAGTCAGTGCAGTGCAGTATAATCCAGGAGGCTAGTCAGTGCAGTCTAGCCTGCCTGAGGGTCCTGAGTAAAGAAGCTCAGAAGCTGCCACCAGGAGAAGGGTTTACCTCCTGAGAGAAACTAAGTTCCTACAAAGTACAGTGCAGAGCCAAAGTGATTCCAGCCGAACCAGAGAGCTTAAAGGCAGAAGGATCTATTTAAAGCAAGGAGACATATACCTGAGGAAGTTTCCTCTAACCAAGGATAAAGCCAACAATAGGGCATACGGGCTTTGGGATAAAGACAGACAGGATTCTGAGGAAAAGTTCAGCCTGATCTGTAAGTGTTTAACCCTCTGAGTATCTTGCAAGAACATTGTGCCTGCCAATTGATATAAAGCCTGCATGTTACTGCTTACATATGGAACTTTGACCAAAAGGCTGTATATAGTTAATTGTTCCAGTAAAAGGAAGATTTGGTACACCACAACATTGTGTTCCTCAATTATTCCTACCATAAATCGGTGTGCCACTGTTACCGACTCTGGCGTCACAAATTTGAAGGGATCTTGCCACTGGCACATTAAAAACACCTGCAACATCCAGGGCACCTCATCTACCATCAGGCCTGGTCCCTATACACAGAGAGTGCCCCAGAGGTCCCCTGTGCCAGCCTCTCCATCACTGCTGTACGTCTGCCCAGGGTATATAAAAGACTGTGAGTACTACAACCACCCTTGGTTAGTAATTACCCCTGTGACCTCACCATTCGCCTCACCCTGCAGGGCGGTGTACTGCAGTAATAATTATTTCTCATAGTGTCCTCCTTAGTAACAGTGCCACAATAGCAATAATGCTCTCCGAGAGTGCCCTCATCAGTAGTGCTTTACATTCTTGAGGAGCCGTTGCAGAGGATGGAATGGGTAGTACTTGTGTCCCTGGTGAAGGGTGAAGTGAAAAGGTGGTTTTTAAGAATCAGGCCACAAGTAAATGGATAAAAGTCTCTCTTTACTTAGTGCAAAATATGACTTGTGGTACATCCAGCAGTATTAGGAACAAAGTGCTGGATAAGTGGCAATTCCATGAGCTGTCTTGCTGATGTCTCCCTTTTGTAATCCTGGCTAACAGCAGTATGCTATGTAACCTACAAAGACAGGTCAATAGCCCCTTCACATAAAGGACTTCAGCAATATATATAAGAAATATAAATGTTTATTAACATAATTAGACAAATAACATATAATGTAGTTGAAACAACTAGCAACGAGCAAGATGGAACAAAACCCCCTCAATACTGCTGTAGGCAAGGAAGCACAATGAGTAGGTAATTCGGACCCCAAGTGTATAAAGTTATATATATATATACAGTATATATACACACCAAAATTAAATATATACACACATATATATATATATATATTTCTCAAAGAAGAGGCAGCACTCCAGGATAAAAGTGAAAAATGATCCGCTTTATTTCCCCTGTGCAACGTTTTAACTGCTCATTGCAGTCTTTCTCAAGCATAACAATGGTGTCACAGCATCTACATTTATACCCACAATGCTTAGTGAGTCAATTAACAAAGTAATTGGCAATAACATGATCAATAGTATATAAAAAAACATTACATTAAGATTTTTTCATGATTACATGTGAATTCATTACATATCTCATATACATCGGCCACAATTTTACATACATAATCAAACCTCATAGGTGATTTTCAAAAAATCAGAAACAAACATGGCCTAATTACTAAAGTGCCTCGTGCATTTGTATCAGTGATCACCTGAAAGTGCTAATTGGGCGGTCAATAGGCCGCGTAATTTAAAAACGTACAGAGTGGGGTAGTATGGTGGCAGATGTCCTGGCGTCCCCGGGGCCTCACTGCGCATGCTCAGTATCCTGGATACCGGTGTATACAATCAAAGACCGCGCTCAACAGTGACGTCGGTTATGATGCACACACCAGCCGCCAGGCACCTCCCCCGAAGCATGACTATACGGGAGGCAGCGTCTCCCTGTCCGGCCTCCCGGTCACATGACTAGTCACGTGAACCGTAGCCTGGCAACTAGGAAGCGCTTACCCCCAACGCATCGCAATCCTCAGGATCAGTCAGAGCACAGCAGTGAGGCCTATATAGGGAAAAAAGAACAGAAAGAGAATGATCGGGTTGTGGATACTATTCACTAGATTATTGCAGATAATTATTATAAATAAATCAGGATATTAAATCGTAAATATCAGAGGATTATAGTCCTTAATAGGAACCTAACATGTATTGAATGGAGAAAAGGGGGTGCGGTATATAAGGGAGCATCACTTTAGTGATCCCCCCCCCTACACACCTATAGGGCCATAGGGCACAGAGTGTTGTCCACACCCCGTATCCCTACATTCCACATCCACCCCCTATACATCTCCTGTAGCCATAACTTCCTCCATTCACGACTTATCCATTTTTCTTTTGATTCCAACCCCATTCTCCTGTTCTGGAACTAAAACGCCAAAGACGATCGCCCTCATTCTCCTCCACCGATAATAAACTTGAAAAGTAGATGAATCCTTTTCGGATCCAGAAAGTTCTAAAAATAGAAAAAATAATAATTAGAATAATGGACACCAAAGGTGATCACATAACCAAATTGGTAGAAGAGGAAAACAAACCCTCAGAGAGGTAAAAGAGGCCCCAACAATGTACATGATATTCCACTTGAAATCCACATTCAAGCCCTGTGGTTTGAATGACTGTAGGCGATGTATCCACCGCAGTTCCCGTTGTTTAAGGGTCACTGTGCGATCACCACCTCGTCTACCTCTTTGAACCTGATCTATAATCATACATTTTAGGTCTTTTTCAGTATGGCCATATTCCACAAAATGTTTCGGGACCGGTAGGTCTAATCTTTTACGTCTTATCGAAAACCGGTGATTGTTTAAACGTGTTTTCATGTCACATGTGGTCTCGCCCACATAGAGGAGACCACATGGACATTTCAACATGTATATAACAAACGTGCTGTCACATGTCAGATAATGATGAATGTCATATTGTACTCCAGTTCCCGGGTGTAAAAACACATTGCCCTTAATCATATAAGTGCAGTTCACGCGTGTAAGGCACGGGAAACATCCCGTCCTTCTGCACTTTCTTTTTTATAGGGACGTCAGCCCTCACAAGCCTGTCTCTCAGGTTGATGGGTCGTCTATATGATAGAAGTGGGGGCCTAGTCAGTGTTTCAATCTTGGGGAAATTACTCTGTAGGATAGGCCAGTGTTTTCTCAATATACTAGCTATATCCTTACTCTGCTCTGAATATGTTGTTACAAAAGGGATCTGTTTAGGTTTAGATTTCTTTTCCTCCCCCCCTGCGGATGCTGTATTCTCTTAAGATGTTTTGCTAAAAAAAATTGTGGGTACCCTCTCTGTCTAAATTTGTTGACTATTTGTTCATATCTGACCGATAGATTTTCTGGATCCTGTACAATTCTCTTCACACGCAGTAGTTGGCTGCGTGGTAAGGATTCGATACAGGGTCTAGGGTGACAACTTTCATATCGCAATAATGTATTGCAATCTGTTGATTTGGTGAAGATGTCCGTAGACAGTCTATCACCAACAATAGACACCATTGTGTCAAGGAACTGGACCTGTTTGTTGGAGTATGTTAATGTGAATACAATCTCACTGTCCATGTCATTCAAGTAACAGTGGAACTGTTCCAAGGATTTTATGTCACCTCGCCAAATGAGGAAGATGTCGTCTATGTACCGACACCACCCCAGTACCTGACTGAAGTGGTGGGATACATAGACAAGATCCTCCTCAAGTGACGCCATAAACACATTTGCATACGTGGGGGCCACATTGGACCCCATTGCGGTCCCACGTAATTGCAGAAAAAACTGCTCCCCAAAAATAAAATAATTATGCCTCAGGACCAGGTTCAACAATTGAATAATAAAATCACAGCATCCTCCAAAATAATCACTGCGTTCCAAACATCTCCTGACCGCATTGACTCCCCGTTCGTGATCTATAGAGGTATAGAGACTGGTGACATCAAAAGATGCCACCAGACATCCATTAGGCAATCTCGCGGTGTAATGACCGGCGTCACGCAAAGGGAGGGAAAAGGGAAGGCCCTGCCCAAGGGAGAGGGAAAGGTGGTGACCCCTGACTCACCTTGCGGCTGGCACCTGACTGCCCTGATGTCCCTAGACGGGTTCCTCACCCGTACGCCGATCACGTGCCTAAAGCCTGGCTTTCCCTAAGATGAGCCCTAGGTAGTGAACGGGGTGGTGGGATCACTAGTCCGCACCACTGACACTAAGAGGAAAACACCACGGAGAGGACAGACAATAAAGGCCCAACAGGGATCCGGAGGGTAGCGTTCTGGGACAACAACCAGGGAACACAGCAACACAGCTCCAGTGGGTCAGTATAGAAGTCCAGGCAGGAAGCTCTATATCTGGCAACCAGAGAAGTGGGAGAGGGGAATATAAGGAGGTTGGGAGTGCTGGACAAGGAACGGCTGAGGAGAAGGAGCTACGGATCCCTGAGTGAGCCAAAAAGGGTTGCAAAGCAAACCCAGAAAGCTACCATAAAGAAACAGCCCTATCTTTCTACATAGAGCGCGCAGCCAACCACTGCGACTTCCTGACCCCGGGTATAACGGAGTCAGGCGTGGTTCTTGACACCCTCGTGACACACGGAGATTTTTTCCATATAAAACTCTGTGTCCCTAATATAAGATTTTGTGCTGATTGCATAAGTGCATAAGTGCGGCGTATGCGATCCAGGAAGATGGAAATGTGTGAACAGATTGAATCGATACCCGACACAATGGGTCGCCCAGGGGGGTTTGTCAGGGACTTATGTATTTTTGGCAATACGTAGATCATTGGCGTGCGTGGATTCTCTATTAATAAAAACGAGTACACACCCTCATCAATGATATCATGATCACGTGCCACATCCAATACATTTTTGATCTTTTTAATATATTCAAATTTTGGGTCACCTGGCAATTCCCTATACACATTCTGGTAATTTAGCTGTCTCCTTATTTCACCCATGTACCAAGACGTGTCCATGACAACAACCGCACCGCCCTTATCGTCCGGTTTGATGGTGAGGCTGTTGTCATGGCACAACTCGTCCAGTGATCTAATGTCAGCTGAGGTCATATTTGGGTGTTGCACAGGTGTATCAAGGACCCTGGATTTGAGTCCACTGATATCCAATGACACCGCTTTCATAAATGTTTCTACAGTGTGGTGGTTTATCTGTGAAGTCACTCTTGGGAGACAAATTAACTAGTCCCAGAGTGAGTTCAGACCCACCTGTAATTGATCTGTGGTCAGCTGGAGGTGGATGTTCAGAGAACCAAATTTGTAATTTGATATTCCTGAACAGACGTTGCATATCCACCTCAAGTTGAAACCAGTCGACCTTCGTAGAGGGACAGAAGGACAAACCCTTTGACAATAAAGCTATCTGAGCATCAGACAAGGAAACAGAGGACATATTTACCACTGTAGGTTTGTAGATAGAAGACTCATCCACCCCTACTGGTTCCCCTTTTTGGGACGTGTCGTTTGCTTCTGTGGTCTCAGATTTTTGAAGTTTTCTCCACTTGTGGTGCTTCCTCCCTCCCCGTCTGGTTCTTTTAATGTAGGCCCCTGGCCTAAAAAAGGCGTAGATAAAGAGGATGCAATGTCCATTGTGGATACAGTTGTCATATTATTTTGTTGTTGTTGCTGCTGGTATTGATTAGGTTATGGATATTGTTTCCTCACTGAGGAGCGATAGGGTGGCATCTGTCTCCTTTGCGTGTCTTCCTGCCAGGTGTATATTTTTCCTCTGGCATAATCATCAGAGTCGCGGAGCCATTTCCTTCTGTTTATGCTCTCCTGATCTTTAACAAATCTGTCCAGATATTGAGTACAATTTCGATCATACTGATCCCATTCCTCTGTATTGAGTAGTGACTGAAGTGCAGTTTTAGTTTTCAAGTGTCTCTCCTTCACTTCCACCAATTCCTGCTGTAAATACTCTAAATTGAGCAATATGATGTCAAAGGCATATTTATTTGATATCTGCACAAACTTCAATGCGCAAGCTGAGCCACCAGGGAATAAGTTAGGTTTCAATTGTGAGCGAATCCCCATGGGAATTCTATGTTCTTTGTAGTATTGACCCAATGTCATAAGATGTAAGTCCATAGAAGCAATCTTTTTGGCATCAGCTTCATACTGTTTTTTAAGGTCAACAGTGGTGGGGGTGGATAAAAACTGAGGATCACTCACCAAACCCTGTAGGATTCTTTCCTCGTCCTCTTTGGTGTATGTGGGGGGGGGGGGTCCATGATGTAATCAAGTAGTAAAAATAGAGATGGTAGTGCAGAGCTGTACAGGTCCAGCTTTGTGTTATATATATATATATATATATATATATATATTACAGAAAAGACCGGCACTCGCTGTGGATCAATCTTGTATTTATTAGTTAGTCACATATACAGAGAATAAGTGACGCGTTTCGGTGCTACCGCACCTTCATCAGACCTATAAGTCTGATGAGGTGCGGTAGCACCGAAACGCGTCACTTATTCTCTGTATATGTGATTGACTAATAAATACAAGATTGATCTACAGCGAGTGCCAGTCTTTTCTGTAATATTTCATTGGGGGCGCCATCCCACAGACACGTGCACCACGACTTCAAACAAGCAGTGCCGACCTGCAACTATTATGTATATATATATATATATATAACATTACATATAACAATTGCAAATACTCCAAGGTCTGGAGTACTGCAATAGCAATACCCTCCATACTGTGCCCAATAATAATGATGCCCCCACAGAAGCTCTAGAAGTAATATTTTCACCATAGTGCTCTCTGGAATTTATAATGTCCTCCCCCCTGCAGTTTCTAATCACACCACAGTTATAACCCCCTGTAGTGCCCCCCGTATTATAATCACCCCTGTAATGCCCCCTGTGATATAATGGTCCTGTAGTGCCAGTACGTATAATGGCCCCTTTAGTTCCCTCTGTATGTATATTGCTGCACCGTCGTCCCCATACTGCCAATATATAATGCTTCCCCTGTAGAGCCAGAATATAATGATCCTTTCCCCTGTCATGCCGGTATATAATGTTTCCCGCCTACGATCCCAGTATCTAATGCTCCCTCACCCTTCAGTGCCTGTATATAATGCTCCCCTTCCTTGCAGTGCCAGTATGTAATCATCCCCGTGTTGCCAGTACATAAAGCTCCCCAACCCCTTGTAATGCCAGTATATAATGCTCAAACACACCTCAAAAATTTATATATAAACCACACCAGACCCCTGAAACAACACATAAAGGCAAGAAGTGGCCCTGGACATTTACCAAATTAACTGCCTCCTCAGAACAAATCCTAGAAACCTCCTAGGAATAAGTGGCCTTGGAAAACGGCAAAATTGAAAATTACATATCTGCCTCCCGCCTCCCCCCAAACGGACTAAAAACCAATAATACAGGGGGGAAAAACATGTTTATTGAAAGATTATATATTTTTTAAATGAGTTTTTGTCATTTTTGGCTGTGATCTGTGGATGTTCAGCTGTGCACTTCTGTGTAGATATTTGTCTGTAAGATGTTTTTCTTCCCATGAATCATCCCTGGTGAAGTTTGGTATCTCCAAGGAAGGACTCCCATGTTCTTTGCAGCCAGATCTTATAGAAGAAATACAAAAAAGTAAGTACAAGCATTCCAGGATATAACAATATTAAGAAACACAATGAGAAATCCCTGCACCTTATTTTGGGGTTCACTGTTTGGGGGCGCTGACATCTTTCATAATACAGTCCCCGTCCCTGTCAAAGTTGTATTTTTCTTCCAGATCCACCATGTCTACATCGTCGGGGTACTGCCGTTCCCCGACCTCCATATCCTCAACTTCATCCCTTTCCACTCGTCGTCTCTTGTGTGGGACGACTTCCTCCACTTTCCATCGCTTGCAAAAAATCTCCTCCACTTGACCGATCTCCAATCTGCGTCGCTTTCGTGAGCACATTGTGAGCCAGACGAAGACTGACACAGGTACCAGGGAGTGAGCCGATATTACCCACATTCTACATTATGACATCACAAGAGGTTGACCTCATCCAGATTCTACTCATTATGACATCACAATAAGTGTGAGCAGACCTGGCATTAATTATGACATCATAGAGAGTATGGAAGCTTCCACCAGGCCTGGAGATTCTAGAACGCTGGTCTATGATAGATTCCCCCAATAGTGTCTATATTGTAATGCAGAGTCCATATAATAATAAAATACATATTATAATATGCAGAGTCCACATAATAATGCACAGAGTCAATATTATAAGACACTGAGGGATTCATTTATGAACTGATATACGTCACGTTTGTGGCGTATATCAGTCACATACCAAATCTGCGAATTTTCCCCTGTCACGCCACTTTTCCAACAGATCAAAAATGGGGCATATCACGGGAGGGGGAGAAGGTGGGCTGAGATCAGTTTCTACTTCAATTTCTGGCGTAGACAATGACTTAAGTCCCATCTTATTCATCTTTTTTATGACAGTTTATGGAGTGTAAAATGGTCTTAAACTTCACCAGCAAGGAAGCTAACATAGTTTAAAGTATGTTGCATGACCGGCTGCACCAAGCACCAAAGTCATGTAGCGGTCTTATGTAGAGGTGCACAACGGGCATTAATATGAAAGGGGCACAATGGCATTATTACTATGAAGGGGTGCAGAGAGGGCATAACTACTGTGAAGGGGGCACAATGAAGGGATAAGGGTTTTAAGAGGGGCACAATGTGAAGGCAATGCTACTGTGAGGTGGCACAATTTTTGAAAGTATTGAAGGGGGGGGGGGGGGGATTGTACTAGAGAAAGGACCCACCCGGATGCCAAACTCGTTAGGCACGCCACTGCCTATAGTGGGCATTGGACTGACTGTATGTAGAGCCCATGCTCCTCGCTGCTTTACTGCAATTCTTCTCTGGTACCAGCAAGGATATTAAAGGGATTCTGTCACTTCGTTTTAGCCTATAGAGCTGCTGACAAGCACGACTAGATCGCCGCTAGCATGTCCTACAGGGCTGTGTTCTTTTATTTTGTTTGAAAAATGATTTTAGCGATATGTAAATAAGCCTTGTAAGGTGCCCAAGGAGCTGTACTAATCTTTCTAGTGCCTAGCCGTGCCCTCCCTGTGAAGGAGCCCAGCACCGCCTGCGTCCTCCGAATCTCCTCCTTTCGTCACAGTTAGATTGCCGTAATCTTGCGATGGTATAGTGTTCCTTCCCTGTGCTGTTATCAGCCTTAGGGAAGGAACTGCGCATGCGCGAGCTCGCGCATCGCGAGAATACGGCAATCTAACTGTGACGAAAGGAGGAGATTCGGAGGACGCAGGCGGTGCTGGGCTCTTTCACGGGGGGGGGGGTCGTGGCTGGGCACCAGGAAGGTTAGTACAGCCCCTTGGGCACCTTACAAGGCTAATTTACATATTTCTAAAATCATTTTTTAAACAAAATAAAAGGACACAGCCCTATAAGACAGGTATATTGCGGACATGCTAGCGGCGATCTAGCCGTGCATGTCCGCAGCTCTATAACAGAAAACGAGGTGACAGAATCCCTTTAAGACAGGTTGGTTGGTGGCGATTCAGCACTTGATGATGATGATGATGATACTGGCCTAGTGGTTGTTTGGTGAAGGGTGACTTAGCTACATTCCCTTACATCACAGCAGAAGCTGAATTTAACAGTTCACTCTGTTTTCGTTATCTTTTCAAGGCTTTAGTTAATAGAAAAACTACAGTCTGTGCCAACTTCACTCTGCAAAGAGGTGAGGAAAAGTGGTTAACGCTGTTCCGGCAAACCTTTGCTATACCTTCCTTCCTGGTAATAATAGCCAGGAAGCAAACAGTGAAATACAATGCACAATAAACAACTTGTATTAACCCCAGATATGGGGTACTTCACACCCCCATGGCGAAAGACAAGCCATTCGCGGGTGGTGCTTCTGGTTTCTTCCTGGTAGTCCTGCATCAGATACTCAAGGACACAGTTCTCGCTGACCATCTTCCTCCCATTATTGACAAGGGACCAAGTTACTGCCCTGATCCGGGATAACCGGACGGTAATCTGACCACCGAATTCCCAGATCATCCTGTGGTGCCGTGCTGTACTAGGGATCCAGGGCCAAGACTATCAAGCCCTAGTGGAGCCTATCCAAATGGAGAATCATCCCTTTGTGCGAGCAGCCAAGAGCCTGGTGACTGTATCTCAAGGTAAAGTACCTGTCCGTTTGATTAATTTCGGTGATCACCCTGTTACTCTCCCTAAGCACTGCCCTGTTGCTCAGCTTTTCCAGGTATCCTTCCAGGATGTTATCCATCTGCCTGCCACAGAGATGTTCCAAACTGCACAGAGCAGCAGTGCCCCTGCCAGCGCCTCTTCAGTATCCTGGTGGGAGGAACTTCATGTGGGGAACGAATCCACCCCGAAGGAACAAATAGAGGGAGTCCTGAATCTGGTGAAAGAGCACCATAAGGCCTTTAGCAAGCACTCCACGGACTATGGAGAGGTCAGTGTAATCAAACACACCATACCCACTGGCTCTCATCCTCCTATCAAGGAGAGATACAGACCCATACCACCTACTACCTATCAGTCCGTAAAAGAGATGATACAGGAAATAAAGGACTCTAATATAATCCGGGATAGTCATAGCCCCTGGGCTGCGCCCCTAGTTCTTGTTCGTAAAAAAGATGGCAGTATTAGGTTCTGCGTGGACTATAGAAAAATCAACCAAATCACCCACAAAGACGCTTATCCGTTGCCACACATTGAAGAGTCTATGACTGCTCTGGGGTCATCAGCCTGGTTATTCCTGATACGCTGTACCAGGTCAGCGCCCCTGTTCCCTGTGCTATCCTGTATGAAGAGAACGATGCCCCTTGTCACTGTACCTTTGCCAGCGGAGCTGCCTGATATATTCGTACCGCAAAAGTAGTGGATATTGTGTATGCCTGCTTTTCATTTTGTTGCAGTTTCCAGCTGGGCGGGCCACCTATGTTGCGCCGAGGACGGGCAACCTCAAAGCAACGGTGTATGTAGTGTCCCACTAGGTAAATGTGGGCACTACACAAGGGTCAATGTGGCCACATTATTGGTCATTGTATTTTATATAATGTTTGTATGTGTTTTGCTGTGTATCTCTTCTATATCAGGCCTATTGGGGGTAGTTCCTCCTCCTAGACAGTAGAGGGAGCTAGGGAACCCCTAGTATATATAGTTAGGCCCAGACAGGAAAGAGTCAGTGCAGTGCAGTATAATCCAGGAGGCTAGTCAGTAGAGTTGAGCGAACACCTGGATGTTCGGGTTTGAGAAGTTTGGCCGAACTTCCCGGAAATGTTCGGGTTCGGGATCCGAACCCGACCCGAACTGCGTCCCGAACCCCAATGAAGTAAATGGGGACCCAAACTTTTCGGCACTAAAAAGGCTGTAAAACAGCCCAGGAAAGGGCTAGAGGGCTGCAAAAGGCAGCAAAATGTAGTTAAATCCCCTGCAAACAAATGTGGATAGGGAAATGAATAAAAATAAAAATAAAATAAATAAAAATTAACCAATATCAATTGGAGAGAGGTCCCATAGCAGAGAATCTGGCTTCATGTCAGCAGAGAATCAGTCTTCATGTCATAGCAGAGAATCAGGCTTCACGTCACCCAACACTGGAACAGTCCATTGTCATATATTTAGGCCCCGGCACCCAGACAGAGGAGAGAGGTCCCATAACAGAGATTAAGGCTTCATGTCAGCAGAGAATCAGTCTTCATGTCATAGCAGAGAATCAGGCTTCACGTCACCCAACACTGGAACAGTCCATTGTCAGATATATAGGCCCCGGCACCCAGGCAGAGGAGAGAGGTCCCATAACAGAGATTCAGGCTTCATGTCAGCAGAGAATCAGTCTTCATGTCATAGCAGAGAATCAGGCTTCACGTCACCCAACACTGGAACAGTCCATTGTCAGATATTTAGGCCCCGGCACCCAGGCAGAGGAGAGAGGTCCCATAACAGAGATTCAGGCTTCATGTCAGCAGAGAATCAGTCTTCATCTCATAGCAGAGAATCAGGCTTCACGTCACCCAACACTGGAACAGTCCATTGTCAGATATATAGGCCCCGGCACCCAGGCAGAGGAGAGAGGTCCCATAACAGAGATTCAGGCTTCATGTCAGCAGAGAATCAGTCTTCATGTCATAGCAGAGAATCAGGCTTCACGTCACCCAACACTGGAACAGTCCATTGTCAGATATTTAGGCCCCGGCACCCAGACAGAGGAGAGAGGTCCCATAACAGATATTCAGGCTTCATGTCAGCAGAGAATCAGTCTTCATGTCATAGCAGAGAATAAGGCTTCACGTCACCCAACACTGGAACAGTCCATTGTCAGATATTTAGGCCCTGGCACCCTGGCAGAGGAAAGAGGTCCCATAACAGAGATTCAGGCTTCATGTCAGCAGAGAATCAGTCTTCATGTCATAGCAGAGAATCAGGCTTCACGTCACCCAACACTGGAACAGTCCATTGTCAGATATTTAGGCCCCAGCACCCAGACAGAAGAGAGAGGTCCCATAACAGAGATTCAGGCTTCATGTCAGCAGAGAATCAGTCTTCATGTCATAGCAGAGAATCAGGCTTCACGTCACCCAACACTGGAACAGTCCATTGTCAGATATTTAGGCCCCGGCACCCAGGCAGACGAGAGAGGTCCCATAACAGAGATTCAGGCTTCATGTCAGCAGAGAATCAGTCTTCATGTCATAGCAGAGAATCAGGCTTCACGTCACCCAACACTGGAACAGTCCATTGTCAGATATTTTTAGGCCCCGGCACCCAGACAGAGGAGAGGTTCATTCAACTTTGGGTTGCCCCGCAATATAATGGTAAAATGAAAATAAAAATAAGATTGAATGAGGAAGTGCCTTGGAGTACAATAATATATGGTTAAGGGGAGGTAGTTATAAATGTGTAATCTGCACAAGGGATGGACAGGTCCTCTGGGATCCATGCCTGGTTAATTTTTATGAATGTCAGCTTGTCCACATTGGCTGTAGACAGGCGGCTGCGTTTGTCTGTAATGACGCCCCCTGCCGTGCTGAATACACGTTCAGACAAAACGCTGGCCGCCGGGCAGGCCAGCACCTCCAAGGCATAAAAGGCTAGCTCTGGCCACGTGGACAATTTGGAGACCCAGAAGTTGAATGGGGGCCAACCATCAGTCAGTACGTGGAGGGGTGTGCACACGTACTGTTCCACCATGTTAGTGAAATGTTGCCTCCTGCTAACACGTTCCGTATCAGGTGGTGGTGCAGTTAGCTGTGGCGTGTTGACAAAACTTTTCCACATCTCTGCCATGCTAACCCTGCCCTCAGAGGAGCTGGCCGTGACACAGCTGCGTTGGCGACCTCTTGCTCCTCCTCTGCCTTCACCTTGGGCTTCCACTTGTTCCCCTGTGACATTTGGGAATGCTCTCAGTAGCGTGTCTACCAACGTGCGCTTGTACTCGCGCATCTTCCTATCATGCTCCAGTGCAGGAAGTAAGGTGGGCACATTGTCTTTGTACCGTGGATCCAGCAGGGTGGCAACCCAGTAGTCCGCACACGTTAAAATGTGGGCAACTCTGCTGTCGTTGCGCAGGCACTGCAGCATGTAGTCGCTTATGTGTGCCAGGCTGCCCAGAGGTAAGGACAAGCTGTCCTCTGTGGGAGGCGTATCGTCATCGTCCTGCGTTTCCCCCCAGCCACGCACCAGTGATGGGCCCTAGCTGTGTTGGGTGCCACCCCGCTGTGAACATGCTTCATCCTCATCCTCCTCCACCTCCTCCTCATCCTCGTCCTCCAGTAGTGGGCCCTGGCTGGCCACATTTGTACCTGGCCTCTGCTGTTGCAAAAAAACTCCCTCTGAGTCACTTCGAAGAGACTGGCCTGAAAGTGCTAAAAATGACCCCTCTTCCTCCTCCTCCTCCTCCTGGGCCACCTCCTCTTCCATCATCGCCCTAAGTGTTTTCTCAAGGAGACATAGAAGTGGTATTGTAACGCTGATAACGGCGTCATCGCCACTGGCCATGTTGGTGGAGTACTCGAAACAGCGCAACAGGGCACACAGGTCTCGCATGGTGGCCCAGTCATTGGTGGTGAAGTGGTGCTGTTCCGCAGTGCGACTGACCCGGGCGTGCTGCAGCTGAAACTCCACTATGGCCTGCTGCTGCTTGCACAGTCTGTCCAGCATGTGCAAGGTGGAGTTCCACCTGGTGGGCACGTCGCAAATGAGGCGGTGAGCGGGAAGGCCGAAGTTACGCTGTAGCGCAGACAGGCGAGCAGCGGCAGGATGTGAACGCTGGAAGCGCGAACAGACGGCCCGCACTTTATGCAGCAGCTCTGACATGTCGGGGTAGTTGTGAATGAACTTCTGCACCACCAAATTCAGCACATGCGCCAAGCAAGGGATGTGCGTCAAACCGGCTAGTCCCAGAGCTGCAATGAGATTTTGCCCATTATCGCACACCACCAGGCCGGGCTTGAGGCTCACCGGCAGCAACCACTCGTCGGTCTGTTGTTCTATACCCCGCCACAACTCCTGTGCGGTGTGGGGCCTGTCCCCCAAACATATGAGTTTCAGAATGGCCTGCTGACGTTTACCCCGGGCTGTGCTGAAGTTGGTGGTGAAGGTGTGTGGCTGACTGGATGAGCAGGTGGAAGAAGAGGAGGAGGAAGCTGAGTAGGAGGAGGTGGCAACAGGAGGCAAAGAATGTTGCCCTGCCATCCTTGGCAGCGGAAGGACGTGCGCCAAACAGCTCTCCACCTGGGGCCCAGCTGCCACTACATTTACCCAGTGTGCAGTTAGGGAGATATAGCGTCCCTGGCCGTGCTTACTGGTCCACGTATCTGTGGTTAGGTGGACCTTGCCACAGATGGCGTTGCGCAGTGCACACTTGATTTTATCGGATACTTGGTTGTGCAGGGAAGGCACGGCTCTCTTGGAGAAGTAGTGCCGGCTGGGAACAACATACTGTGGGACAGCAAGCAACATGAGCTGTTTGAAGCTGTCTGTGTCCACCAGCCTGAATGACAGCATTTCATAGGCCAGTAGTTTAGAAATGCTGGCATTCAGGGCCAGGGATCGAGGGTGGCTAGGTGGGAATTTACACTTTCTCTCAAATGTTTGTGAGATGGAGAGCTGAACACTGGCGTGTGACATGGTTGAGATGCTTGGTGACGGAGGTGGTGGTGTTGGTGGTACATCCCCTGTTTGCTGGGCGGCAGGTGCCAACGTTCCTCCAGAGGCGGAGGAAGAGGCCGAGACGGCAGCAGCAGAAGAGGCCGAGACGGCAGCAGCAGAAGAGGCCGAGGCGGCAGCAGCAGAAGAGGTAGCAGGGGGAGCCTGAGTGACTTCCTTGTTTTTAAGGTGTTTACTCCACTGCAGTTCATGCTTTGCATGCAGGTGCCTGGTCATGCAGGTTGTGCTAAGGTTCAGAACGTTAATGCCTCGCTTCAGGCTCTGATGGCACAGCGTGCAAACCACTCGGGTCTTGTCGTCAGCACATTGTTTGAAGAAGTGCCATGCCAGGGAACTCCTTGAAGCTGCCTTTGGGGTGCTCGGTCCCAGATGGCGGCGGTCAGTAGCAGGCGGAGTCTCTTGGCGGCGGGTGTTCTGCTTTTGCCCACTGCTCCCTCTTTTGCTACGCTGTTGGCTCGGTCTCACCACTGCCTCTTCCTCCGAGCTGTGAAAGTCAGTGGCACGACCTTGATTCCATGTGGGGTCTAGGACCTCATCGTCCCCTGCATCGTCTTCCACCCAGTCTTGATCCCTGACCTCCTGTTCAGTCTGCACACTGCAGAAAGACGCAGCAGTTGGCACCTGTGTTTCGTCATCATCAGAGACATGCTGAGGTGGTATTCCCATGTCCTCATCATCAGGAAACATAAGTGGTTGTGCATTCTATGTCTTCCACCGCTGGGGAAGGGCTAGGTGGATGCCCTTGGGAAACCCTGCCAGCGGAGTCTTCAAACAGCATAAGAGACTGCTGCATAACTTGAGGCTCAGACAGTTTCCCTGGTATGAATGGGGGTGATGTGACAGACTGATGGGCTTCTGCAGCGCTTCTCCATCTGTGCGCTTTCTGCAGAAGACTGGGTGGGAGATAATGTGAACGTGCTGGATCCACTGTCGGCCACCCAATTGACTAATGCCTGTACCTGTTCAGGCCTTACCATCCTTAGAACGGCATTGGGCCCCACCAAATATCGCTGTAAATTATGGTGGCTACTGGGACCTGAGGTAGTTGGTACACTAGGACGTGTGGCTGTGGCAGAACGGCCACGTCCTCTCCCAGCACCAGAGGGTCCACTAACACCACCACGACCATGTCTGCGTCCTTTACTAGATGTTTTCCTTATTGTTATCGTTCACCACAACAACAAAAATATTATTTGGCCCAATGTATTGAATTCAAATTCAGGCCTTTTTTTAAAGACACCTAACACTATCTGGCTATCTATTTAGGTACCGTATTACACTAATACAGGCACAGCAGTAACCACAGATTTAGCTGACTATAAATTTGAGGCCTATTATTTAGGCGCTAGGTGACAGGTATACGTTTACAGACAGAATTAGACTGGGATATGCACCGTAGCGTGTGTGTGAAGTTATTGAGAATGACCCTATGTGCACCTTGAATCTAATATACCCTTTTAGGGATAAATTTTAAGTAGGCCTGATACAGCAGAAACCACAAATTTAGAGAATTGCTAAATTGGGAATTGTATTTCAACCCAGAACAAAAACTGTGCTTTGACGGACACTAAATAACTTGCCCAGCTACAGCAATAACGACAGATTTGGATGACTATAAATTTGAGGCCTATTATTTAGGCGCTGGGTGACAGGTATACGTTTACAGACAGAGTTAGACTGGGATATGCACAGTAGCGTGTGTGTGAAGTTATTGAGAATGACCCTATCTGCACCTTGAATCTAATATACCCTTTTAGGGATAAATTTAAAGTAGGCCTGATACAGCAGAAACCACTAATTTAAAGAATTGCTAAATTGGGAATTGTATTTCAACCCAGAACAAAAACTGTGCTTTGACGGACACTAAATAACTTGACCAGCTACAGCAATAACGACAGATTTGGATGACTATAAATTTGAGGCCTATTATTTAGGCGCTGGGTGACAGGTATACGTTTACAGACAGAATTAGACTGGGATATGCACAGTAGCGTGTGTGTGAAGTTATTGAGAATGACCCTATCTGCACCTTGAATCTAATATACCCTTTTAGGGATAAATTTAAAGGAGGTCTGATACAGCAGAAACCACACATTTTGAGAATTGCTAAATTGGGAATTGTATTTCAACCCAGAACAAAAACTGTGCTTTGACGGACACTAAATAACTTGACCAGCTACAGCAATAACGACAGATTTGGATGACTATAAATTTGAGGCCTATTATTTAGGCGCTGGGTGACAGGTATACGTTTACAGACAGAATTAGACTGGGATATGCACAGTAGCGTGTGTGTGTGAAGTTATTGAGAATGACCCTATCTGCACCTTGAATCTAATATACCCTTTTAGGGATAAATTTAAAGTAGGCCTGATACAGCAGAAACCACTAATTTAAAGAATTGCTAAATTGGGAATTGTATTTCAACCCAGAACAAAAACTGTGCTTTGACGGACACTAAATAACTTGACCAGCTACAGCAATAACGACAGATTTGGATGACTATAAATTTGAGGCCTATTATTTAGGCGCTGGGTGACAGGTATACGTTTACAGACAGAGTTAGACTGGGATATGCACAGTAGCGTGTGTGTGAAGTTATTGAGAATGACCCTATCTGCACCTTGAATCTAATATACCCTTTTAGGGATAAATTTAAAGTAGGCCTGATACAGCAGAAACCACTAATTTAAAGAATTGCTAAATTGGGAATTGTATTTCAACCCAGAACAAAAACTGTGCTTTGACGGACACTAAATAACTTGACCAGCTACAGCAATAACGACAGATTTGGATGACTATAAATTTGAGGCCTATTATTTAGGCGCTGGGTGACAGGTATACGTTTACAGACAGAATTAGACTGGGATATGCACAGTAGCGTGTGTGTGAAGTTATTGAGAATGACCCTATCTGCACCTTGAATCTAATATACCCTTTTAGGGATAAATTTAAAGGAGGTCTGATACAGCAGAAACCACACATTTTGAGAATTGCTAAATTGGGAATTGTATTTCAACCCAGAACAAAAACTGTGCTTTGACGGACACTAAATAACTTGACCAGCTACAGCAATAACGACAGATTTGGATGACTATAAATTTGAGGCCTATTATTTAGGCGCTGGGTGACAGGTATACGTTTACAGACAGAATTAGACTGGGATATGCACAGTAGCGTGTGTGTGTGAAGTTATTGAGAATGACCCTATCTGCACCTTGAATCTAATATACCCTTTTAGGGATAAATTTAAAGTAGGCCTGATACAGCAGAAACCACTAATTTAAAGAATTGCTAAATTGGGAATTGTATTTCAACCCAGAACAAAAACTGTGCTTTGACGGACACTAAATAACTTGACCAGCTACAGCAATAACGACAGATTTGGATGACTATAAATTTGAGGCCTATTATTTAGGCGCTGGGTGACAGGTATACGTTTACAGACAGAATTAGACTGGGATATGCACAGTAGCGTGTGTGTGAAGTTATTGAGAATGACCCTATCTGCACCTTGAATCTAATATACCCTTTTAGGGATAGATTTAAAGGAGGTCTGATACAGCAGAAACCACAAATTTTGAGAATTGCTAAATTGGGAATTGTATTTCAACCCAGAACAAAAACTGTGCTTTAACGGACACTAAATAACTTGCCCAGCTACAGCAATAACGACAGATTTGGATGACTATAAATTTGAGGCCTATTATTTAGGCGCTGGGTGACAGGTATACGTTTACAGACAGAATTAGACTGTGTGTGAAGTTATTGAGAATGACCCTATGTGCACCTTGAATCTTATATACCCTTTTAGGGATAGATTTAATGTAGGTCTGATACAGCAGAAACCACTAAATTAGGAAATTGCAAAATTGGGAATTGTATTTCAACCCAGAACAAAAACTGTGCTTTCACGGACACTAAATAACTTGACCAGCTACAGCAATAATGACAGATTTGGATGAATATAAATTTGAGGCCTATTATTTAGGCGCTGGGTGACAGGTATACGTTTACAGTCAGAATTAGACTGGGATATGGCCAAAAAATAACCACACTATTGATGGTTAAATGCACTTGGTGTGACAGCTTGACCCTGATGTAGGATATAGCCAAAAAACAACCACACTATTGAGGGTTAAATGCACTTGGTGACAGCTTGCCCCTGATGTAGTATATGGCCAAAAAATAACCACACTATTGATGGTTAAATGCACTTGGTGTGACAGCTTGACCCTGATGTAGGATATAGCCAAAAAACAACCACACTATTGAGGGTTAAATGCACTTGGTGACAGCTTGCCCCTGATGTAGTATATGGCCAAAAAATAACCACACTATTGATGGTTAAATGCACTTGGTGTGACAGCTTCACCCTGATGTAGGATATAGCCAAAAAATAACCACACTATTGAGGGTTAAATGCACTTGGTGGCAGCTTGTGCTGGCGCACCACAAGACACAAAATGGCCGCCGATCACTGCAGAAAAAAGTGACTTAAAAACGCTCTGGGCAGCCTAAAAACAGTTAGCAATTGAATAGCAGCAGTTCAATCATCCACAGCTGCAGATCGATCTCTGAATGAAGTCTTTTAGAGGAGTTAATCACTGCCTAATCTCGCCCTAACGTCGCAGCTGCAACCTCTCCCTATACTGATCAGAGCAGAGTGACGTGCGGCGCTACGTGACACCAGCTTAAATAGAGGCTGGGTCACATGCTGCACTGGCCAATCACAGCCATGCCAATAGTAGGCATGGCTGTGACAGCCTCTTGGGGCAAGTAGTATGACGCTTGTTGATTGGCTGCTTTGCAGCCTTTCAAAAAGCGCCAAGAAAGCGACGAACACGGAACCCGAACCCGGACTTTTACGAAAATGTCCGGGTTCGGGTCCGTGTCACGGACACCCCAAAATTCGGTACGAACCCGAACTATACAGTTCGGGTTCGCTCATCCCTACTTCTGATTAATCATATCAACAAAAGTGGGGGATTCTAGTGTCCAAAATATTAAGCACATGGCAGACAACTGATGGAACTTGCTGCCACAACTCTGCTGGCACAATCCCATATTTTAAGAACATATCTGGAGTGAGTTGAGATACAGTGTGCTTATACAGCTGTTTTTTACTGCCATTTGGTGGTGCTATCGTACGTGCTCTAAAAATAAGAACAACTTACCTTACAACGTAGCAAATTTATACAATATTGAACTTGTGGTAAAATTATAGTGCCACATGTTGACTACACAAGACGGAGGCAAGTGCAGACAGATCTGAAGTAGACTGTCACTCGATCTATAATGCCAGCAAAATAGTTTAATATATTGTTTTCTATTTTATATCTATTTTATATATTTTTGTATATTTTTCTTTTTAGGTGCTTATATTGTATTTGGTTCCACAAGTAACACCTTTACATTTTAGGGGGTTATGTATTTGATTTGATTTTATTCTACAGGTATGGGATTTGATCCATTTGTGCGTCTTTAAACTTCCTATATTAAACTAGATACATGTAACTCTCTGCATGACCTCAGATTTAGAGTGCCGGTCCGTGTATATTATTTACCCTACACCTTTCCTTCTGAACTGTTCTAGTACTCCTTCCATTCCTCGCCCAGTCCATAACCTGGCCCCCGGACTCTATTTGCACTACCTTCCAATCTTATAAAGTAATTACCCTCCCCCAGTCCCTAGTTTAACCTGTTATGGACACAGGGCGTACAGGTACGCCCTGATGTCCTGGTATTTAAGGATACAGGGCATACCTGTACGCCCTGTGTCGTTCCTATCACCGCCGCGCAGCAGGCGGGGATCGGAACTGGGTGCCTGCTGAAATCAATCAGCAGGCACCCTGGTTCAATGCCGAGGGGGGGTCCTGTGACCCCCCATATTGGCGATCGCTGCAAACCGCAGATCATTTCAGACCTGTGGTTTGCAGCTCTTTTGGAAGTTTATGATCCCTGTGGTCAGCCTGCACAGGCTTCTGGCTGTCCATGGTGCTGATCAGACTTCTGCTAAAGGCAGAAGTCTGATCAGACTAAGTAAAGTGAAAATACAGTACAATACAATATATAATGTACTGTATTATACAGACATCAGACCCACTGGATCTTCAAGAACCAAGTGGGTCTGGGTCAACAAAATGTTAAAAATACGTGAAAAACAGTAAAAATAAAAAACCACATTTATCACTGATAAAAATAAATAAAAAAATTCCCTACACATGTTTGATATCACTGCGTCCGTAATGACCTGATCTATTAAATGCTCATGTTACTTTCCCCACAAGGTGAATGCCTTAAAAAATAAAAATATATGATGAAATTGAAATTTTGCCCACCTTACTTCCCAAAAAAGGTAATAAAAGTGATTTAAAAAGTCGTATGTATGCCAAAATTGTAACAATCAAACCGTCACCTCATCCCGCAAAAAATTAGCCCCTACATAAGACAATGGCCAAAAAAAAAAAAAAACTATGGCTCTCAGACTAAAACATGATTTTTTATTTTTATGCTTCTTTATGTTAAACGTAAAAAAAAAAGAAAAGTTGACATATTAGGGATCGCCACGTCTGTAAGAACCTGCTCTATAAAAATACCACATGACCTAAACCCTGAGGTGAACACCATAAAAAAAAACTGTGTAAAAAAAGCCATTTTTTGTCACCTTACATCACAAAAAGTGTAACAGCAATCGTTCAAATAGTCGTATGCCCCCCAAAACAGTGCCAATCTAACCATCATCTCATCCCGCAGAAATGATACCCAACCTGAGACAATTGCCTAAAAACTGAAAAAACTATGGCTCCCAGACTATGGAGATGCTAAAACATGATTTTTTTTTGTTTCAAAAATGATATTATTGTGTAAACCCTAAATAAATAAATAAAAGGTATACATATTAGGTATCGCCGTGTCCGTAAGAACCTTCTCTATGAAAATAGCCCATGATCTAACCTGTCAGATGAACTTTGTAAATAATAGAAAATACTAACTGTGCCAAAACAGCAATTTTTTGGCAAATTTTCCATTTAAATCTATTTTTTCCCACAACAAAGCGAGGGTTAACAGCCAAACAAAACTCAATATTTATTGCCCTAATTCTGTAGTTTGCAGAAATGCGCCATATGTGGTCATAAACTGCTGTATGGCCACGCTGCAGGGCGCAGAAGGAAAGGAACGCTATATGGTTTTTGGAAGGCAGTTTTTGCTGGACTTCTTTTTTATACCATGTCTAATTTGAAGCCCCCCTGATGCACCCCTAGAGTAGAAACTCCAATAAGCGACCCCATTTAAGAAAGTACACCCCTCAAGCTATTCAAAACAGATTTTACAAACTTTAAGAGTTTCAGAATTTCAATTTTTTGTTTTGCCTCACAAAAAGTGTAATATAGAGCAACCAAAAATCATATGTACCCTAAAATAGTACCAACAAAACTGCCACCTTATCCCGTAGTTTCCAAAATGGGGTCACTTTTTTGGAGTTTCTACTCTAGGGGTGCATGAGGGGGCTTCAAATGGGACATGGTGTCTAAAACCAATCCAGCAAATCTGCCTTCCAGAAACCATATGGTGTTCCTTTCCTTCTGCGCCCAGCCGTGTGCCCATACAGTAGTTTACTACCACATATGGGGTGTTTATATAAACTACAGAATCAGGGCAATAAATATTGAGTTTTGTTTGGCTGTTAATCCTTGCTTTGTTACTGGAAATGGATGAAAATGGAAAATTTGCCAAAAAATCTAAATTCTGAAATTATATCTCCATTTGCCATTAACTCTTGTTGTAAAGTTTGTAAAATTAGTTTTGAATACCTTAAGGGGTTTTCTAGAATGGGGGTCATTTTTGGGTGGTGTCTATTATGTAAGCCTCACAAATTGACTTCAGACCTGAACTGGTCCTTAGAAAGTGTTTTGTTTTTTTTTATTTCAGAAAAATTTCAAGATTTGCTTCTAAACTTCTAAGCCTTGTAACATCCCCAAAAAATAAAATGTCATTCCCAAAAGGATCTAAAACATGAAGTAGACATATGGGGAATGTAAAGTAATTACTATTTTTGGAGGTATTACTATGTATTATAGAAGTACAGAAATTGAAACTTGTAAATTTGCAAATTTTTCTCAACTTTTGGTAAATTTTTTATTTTTTTTTATAAATAAAAATGAAATTTTATACTCCATTTTACCAGTTTCATGAAGTACAATATGAATGTTTATGTTTAATTATTTTTGTTGTAGAGGCTCATCCTCTGGTGTCTACCTATCTATTTTAGAATTTACTGACATTAAATGTTAAGTTTTATCCCTCTGTTCCGCTGGATCAGTACATACACACAATATGAATGTGATGAAAAAACTTTCTCAGAATGGCTTGGATAAGTCAAAGCGTTTTAAAGTTATCACCACATGAAAATGAGCCCGGTCTTTAAGGAGTTAAACACTCCTTCAACCTTCTAGCCATTTTCTCCCCCAACACAGCTGCCCCTTCCCCATTGAGGTGCAGCCCATCCCTATGATTGAGCCTGTAGCCGACAGAGAAGTCAGCCCATTTCTCCAGGAACTTAAACCCCTCCTTCCTACACCAGTTCTTGAGCCACTTGTTAACCTCCCGAATCTCCCACTGCCTTTCTTGTGTGGCTCGTGGTACAGACAGTATTTCAGAAAACACTAACTTTGAGGTCCTTGCCCTTGTGACCTAAATCCTAAAATCATTTTGAAGGATGCTCCACCTACCTCTAACTTTGTCATTGGTTATGATATGGACCATGACTGCTGGATCTCCAGCCCCTCCCAGTAATCTGTTAACCCAATCCGAGACAACACACAGTTTGACGATCCCGGTCTTTGCGACAGATTGCCCTATCTGTAGCCCTAATAATTGAGTCTCCTACTACCAGCACCTGTCTGGCCTGCCCTGCTCTCCTGGTCCCCTGCTTACTGGAGCAGAATCGCCGCTCTTAATAAATGACCCCCATAGTGTCCATATTATAAGTCATAGAGCTTATACTATAATACACAGACTCCATATTGTAATACACAGGATACATATTAAAATACAAAGAATCCATTTTATATTACACGAAATCCATATTGAAGTTGATAGAATCCATATTATAACACACAAAGTCCATATAATAATACCCAGGGTTCTTATAATTCTCAAATCTTCATATTGGGCCATCCACTCCCTTCTATCCGTTATGTCAGCTAAGCTTCTCTATACCTGAAATCTCGAACAGTGATGGTCTGTAATCTTCTGCCGCTTGCACAGTGCCTTATCTATAGCGGGCTTTGGACTCACTGTATGTAGAGCCCATGTGCCATGCTGCTGATGTCATCATTGCAGAAGATTTCAAGTACAGTTATAGTAGAGTTAACACTGGTTGTTTGGTGAAGGGTGACTTAGCTACATTCTCTCACATCACAGCAGTATCTATAGAAGCTGAATTTAGCAGTTCACTCTGCTGTCTTTATCTTTTCAAGGCCTTAATTCATAGAAAAAAAATTCTGTAGGAAAAAGAACACTACAGTCTGCCCAATCTCCACTCTGTCTCAAGAGAGGACTTCCGTTCTTGGCAATAAGAAAAATCAGCCCACTCAAACCAAGAGGTGAGGAAATAGAGGTTAAAGCTGTTCCTGCAAACCTGTACTATATCTTTCTTGCTGGTAATAATAGCCAGGAAACAAACTGTGAAATACAATGCACAATAAACAACTGTAGCAATCCGAGATCTGGAGTACTACACATCCCGTGTTGAAAGCAAGCCATCCTCGGGTGGTGCTTGCGGTGTCCTTCTGGTAGACCTTCATCAGATACTCAAGGACACACTTCTCGCTCCCCATTTCTGACAACAGACCAAGTTAAGTTTATAAGTGCATATGCAACAAAACAATACCTAGAGTAGCAATTCTAATTACCAGGGGGACATAAAAGGCTAGGGTTCCAAGGAGCAGTCCATGATAGTGCTAAGGAGGTGTGCTAGTTAGTCTGCACTAATAAAATAGGCTCACTAATAAACCAGGGCTCTGATATGTCAGAGTCTCTGATAATCCACAGTGGGGAAATAGAGCTTCCACAGTCTGCGGCTCTACTCCAGCGTCACAGAAACAGAGAACTCTCCATCCAAGTGTATTCGAGTCCTGGAGGTGGGCCATGATCTTAAAAATTAAGCAGGAAACAGAACCCCTCACTCGAGGCTATATAGCAAAAAGTCCGACAAGCACAGATGAGGGTTGCAAAGAGCTCAGATACATTTGTGTTTATTCCTTGGGTTCTTTTTATTTAAAATATTGCACTCCTTTGGTAAGATGACTCCACAAGCTTGAGGACTCATCTAATGGCACAGGAGAGTGACAAAATCTAGGGCCCTTTAACAGCAATGAACAGGGGCCTGTCCCTGATATCTCTCCATCCTGAAGCTCGTTGGGCTCCAGCTTTACTGAAGAACGTCAGGCATGATCAGTTATCCCGGCCGCTAGCTTGTCACTCGGCTGGAGAATCCTGGATGGCTGTATCTCCTGCAGGAGGATCTTGGATAGTCACTTGGCGAATTCCTTTCATGAGAACAGGAACCACAAGGTTTGTATCTGTGACCAGCAAATATGTGGCAGCCTCTCACTAAGGGAGGGAGGGGAGGGAACACTGGTTCCTGACTCGTGGTTTGAATAGCACCGGAACTAGCATAGGGTCGTGATCTGTCTCTAATTCTAATTGTGTCTTGCTCACCAGAGACAGTGGTGACGGCAAGTCTTCTGAGCTGAGTGATCTTGCCATCATCTTGAGCACTTGGTGGACTCTTCTGCCTTTGTCTCTAGCACTTCAGCGAGACAGCTTTGGTGGCTGGATAAGTGGCATTTTCATGAGCTGTCCTGCTGATGTCTCTCTCTTGTAATCCTGGCTAACAGCAGTATGCTATGTTACCTACAAAGACAGGTCAATAACCCCTTCACATAGAGGACTTCGGCAACATACTGTCACAAAGGAGTGAGACACTGAAAGAAAGCTAATCTTTATTAAATTCAAACGAAATAAACAAAACGAAATTTGGGGTGATATCTGTTACCTCAAAAAAGAAAACCTATGGTGAAACCGTATAACCCAGAACACATAGAGGACTTAAACATATAGGTCATGTGTCTCCAAAATAGCTTGGTAACGCTCAGTGTGTACACTAGACCAGTTATCACCAAGGTGTAAAAAAAATTGATGATCACACCGCACGGCCGTCAGTATCCCAAGAAGACGTTGTGGCACCATACTGGATGTTGCCGTGGAGTGTGTGTCCAGGAGGGATTGGGATGGTACAGGCTAATTCATTCCCATTATGGGCTCTATATTAGCATTCTGTCAAAGGCCCCAGGTGGTTGCCTCAACACTAACAACCATCACAGGGTATAATGGCCGTCTTAATTTTGGTGCCTACAACCCTGATCCCCCAACCCTGCCTTCCTGCAAAATCTCAGCTAGCACACGTGCGTCTGGCTCGATGCATTTCTTCAAATGTGAGTCATCAGGAGTTAGTCAAACTGTGGTTAAACAGTTGAGAAACCGCTGCCACATTAAAGGTATGCGGCAGAGTGTCCGGCGCTAGTATGGCCGTAAGACGGCCACCTTAAGCACCGGGCTATAAGGAGGAAGAACCACCCCCAGCAGGATTCAAGGCGACAAGTCAGCCAATCCGATGATAAAGGGGCGGGGACAACACCGCACGTTACCTCCCCTCACCCTCCGGCCGCACTAGATAAGTCACCCGTCTCCTATTGGTAAGTAAGTGAAACGAGGATAAACACAGCAGAGAAACGTTCACATAAATGCTGTGACACATAAAATAAAATGGAAAAAGGGGACACTGAGAAGCACATGCCAGTAAACAAGGGCCATTCGTTGATAACATGATGAAACGGTAAAAGGTCTAAGATTGCATATATATGAAATGACACTAGAGTTGCAACAGCCAAACATGAATAGTATAAAAGTGATGTTATCAGTTCGACATCGTCACCATACCAAATGTTATACCAACGCCTGGTTAATCTAAAAGATCATTGGGTCTCATGAAGATAGAATTGAGCACAGGAATCAAGGGGACGGACGTGCTGATACCATTTAAAATATTGTAAATTACATCCTGTTTAATCAGAAATTCATACTATGGTGATATGAGAATGATGTGATGCGCCCAGCCCCACGTTTTATTAGTCACATGTATATAGCCCCAGTGGTATTTTATTAGTCACATATACTGTATATAGCTCCAGTGGTATAAGGGGAATCGTAAATGACCTATGCAGTGACGCCGCAGGATGTGCTATATTCATATACATGTGAATAAAGTACTCAGCACCCAATATGGCCTGAAGTGGTTTATAGGGGCAGGGAAAAGCTATGGCCCCTGCTAAATTGTATGTGGCCAAATGGGAACTGACATCAGACATCAGGTCAATAACTGTCAATATCCAGGTGTTCCTTTTCCTTAGAGACAGACAACCATCTCTCGGGATGTCAAGAAAAAACTTGATATAACCATGGATGTCATGCATAGACCTTTCAACCTAATCAATGAAACAGACAAAAGAAATGTGGTTATTCAGTCCTTGGGGCGTACAATCCCCAGTCTGAAGGTCCATTGAGCCTCTTTATGGAGGACTCGTTGTTCCAGGTTACCCCATCTAGGGGAGGGTCTCACCAACTCTATCCCCTGGAACAGAACAGCCCGCATGCTGCCCGCATGATGGATATTAATGTGGCGTACAATGGCAGTGTGTGCTTTTTTGCATACATCATTTAGATGCTCCACAATTCTGTGGCGGAACTTACGGATAGGTCTTGTCTACGTATTGTAATCCACACACACACGTGGCAAGATAAACCAGACCCAAAGATTTGCAATTGATAACAGTTCTGATGTTGTAGGACTTCAAAGTGGTCGTGCTAATAAATGTGCATCCCAATTTAATGGAGTTGCAAGCGATACAATTACCACAGCGAAATGTCTCTTTTAACCGCCTCCCGACCATGTAACGCACGGATGCGTCCGGGAGGCGGTTGATTTATTCCTCCTGGACGCATCCGTGCGCATCGAGAGGCGAGACTTCCTGTGAACGCGCGCACACAGGCGCGCGCGTTTACAGGAACGGAAGGTAAGCGAATGGATCTCCAGCCTGCCAGCGGCGATCGTTTGCTGGCAGGCTGGAGATGCGATTTTTATAACCCCTAACAGGTATATTAGACGCTGTTTTGATAACAGCGTCTAATATACCTGCTACCTGGTCCTCTGGTGGTCCCTTTTGTTTGGATCGACCACCAGAGGACACAGGTAGCTGTGTAAAGTACCACCAAACACCACTACACTACACCCCCCCCGTCACTTATTAACCCCTTATGAACCCCTGATCACCCCATATAGACTCCCTGATCACCCCCCTGTCATTGATCACCCCCCTGTCATTGATCACCCCCCTGTAAGGCTCCATTCAGACGTCTGTATGATTTTTACGGATCCACGGATACATGGATCGGATCCGCGAAACACATACGGACGTCTGAATGGAGCCTTACAGGGGGGTAATCAATGACAGGAGGGTGATCACCCATATAGACTCCCTGATCACCCCCCTGTCATTGATCACCCCCCTGTCATTGATCACCCCCCTGTAAGGCTCCATTCAGACGTCCGTATGATTTTTACGGATCCACGGATACATGGATCGGATCCGCAAAACACATACGGACGTCTGAATGGAGCCTTACAGGGGGGTGATCAATTTCAGGGGGGTGATCACCCATATAGACTCCCTGATCACCCCCCTGTCATTGATCACCCCCCTGTAAGGCTCCATTCAGACGTCCGTATGATTTTTACGGATGCACGGATACATGGATTGGATCCGCAAAACAAATACGGACGTCTGAATGGAGCCTTACAGGGGGGTGATCACCCATATAGACTCCCTGATCACCCTATACAGACTCCCTGATCACCCCCCTGTAATTGATCACCCCCCTGTAAGGCTCCATTCAGACGTCCGTATGATTTTTACGGATCCACGGATACATGGATCGGATCCGCAAAACACATACGGACGTCTGAATGGAGCCTTACAGGGGAGTGATCAATGACAGGAGGGTGATCACCCATATAGACTCCCTGATCACCCCCCTGTCATTGATCACCCCCCTGTCATTGATCACCCCCCTGTAAGGCTCCATTCAGACGTCCGTATGATTTCTTACGGATCCACGGATACATGGATCGGATCCGCAAAACAAATACGGACGTCTGAATGGAGCCTTACAGGGGGGTGATCACCCATATAGACTCCCTGATCACCCTATACAGACTCCCTGATCACCCCCCTGTAATTGATCACCCCCCTGTAAGGCTCCATTCAGACGTCCGTATGATTTTTCTGGATCCACGGATACATGGATCGGATCCGCAAAACACATACGGACGTCTGAATGGAGCCTTACAGGGGGGTGATAAATTTCAGGGGGGTGATCACCCATATAGACTCCCTGATCACCCCCTGTCAATGATCACCCCCCTGTCAGGCTCCGTTCAGACGTCTGTATGATTTTTACGGATCCACGGATACATGGATCGGATCCGCAAAACACATACGGACGTCTGAATGGAGCCTTACAGGGGGGTGATCACCCATATAGACTCCCTGATCACCCCCCTGTCATTGATCACCCCCCTGTCATTGATCACCCCCCTGTAAGGCTTCATTCAGACGTCTGTATGATTTTTACGGATCCACGGATACATGGATCGGATCCGCAAAACACATACGGACGTCTGAATGGAGCCTTACAGGGGGGTGATCAATGACAACTGGGTGATCACCCCATATAGACTCCCTGATCACCCCCCTGTCATTGATCACCCCCCTGTAAGGCTCCATTCAGACGTCCGTATGATTTTTACGGATCCACGGATACATGGATCGGATCCGCAAAAAACATACAGACGTCTGAATGGAGCCTTACAGGGGGCTGATCAATGACAAGGGGGTGATCACCCCATATAGACTCCCTGATCACCCCCCTGTCATTAATCACCCCCCTGTAAGGCTCCATTCAGACATTTTTTTGGCCCAAGTTAGCGGAAATTATTATTTTTTTTTCTTACAAAGTCTCATATTCCACTAACTTGTGTCAAAAAATAAAATCTCACGTGAACTCACCATACCCCTCACGGAATCCAAATGCGTAAAAAATTTTAGACATTTATATTCCAGACTTCTTCTCACCCTTCAGGGCCCCTAAATTGCCAGGGTAGTATAAATACCACACATGTGACCCCATTTCGGAAAGAAGACACTCCAAGGTATTTCGTGAGGGGCATATTGAGTCCATGAAAGATTAAAATTTTGTTCCCAAGTTAGCGGAAAGGGAGACTTTGTGAGAAAAAAACTAAAAAAAATCAATTTCCGCTAACTTGTGCCAAAAAAAAAAAAAAATTCTATGAACTCGCCATGCCCCTCATTGAATACCTTGGGGTGTCTTCTTTCCAAAATGGGGTCACATGTGGGGTATTTATACTGCCCTGGCTTTTTAGGGGCCCTAAAGCGTGAGAAGAAGTCTGGGATCCAAATGTCTAAAAATGCCCTCCTAAAAGGAATTTGGGCCGCTTTGCGCATCTAGGCTGCAAAAAAGTGTCACACATGTGGTATCGCCGTACTCAGAAGAAGTTGGGGAATGTGTTTTGGGGTGTCATTTTACATATACCCATGCTGGGTGAGAGAAATATCTTGGTCAAGTGCCAACTTTGTATAAAAAAAATGGGAAAAGTTGTCTTTTTCCAAGAGTACGGCGATACCACATGTGTGACACTTTTTTGCCGCCTAGGTGGGCAAAGGGGCCCACATTCCAAAGAGCACCTTTAGGATTTCACAGGTCATTTTTTACACATTTTGATTTCAAACTACTTACCACACATTAGGGCCCCTAGAATTCCAGGGCAGTATAACTACCCCACAAGTGACCCCATTTTGGAAAGAAGACACCCCAAGGTATTCCGTGAGGGGCATGGCAAGTTCCTAGAATTTTTTATTTTTTTGTCACAAGTTACACCTACGTGGTATAATACAGGATGGTGATCTCACAGAAGATCTAGAAAAGAACCCTTGGAGAAGAAGCTCAAGCATGTGTTTCCCTCCTCCACTCTGTCTTGACTAGGACTCCCCCTCCTGGCAGGAAGCAGGACCAGCCCACTCCTACCATGCTGTTGTACTTGCATTAACATCACATGGCAAAACATAACATTACATATCACGATAGCAAGTACACCCAGGTCTGGAGTACTGCAATAGCAATACCCTCCATACTGTGACCAATGATAATGATGCCCCCACAGAAGCCCCAGTAGTAATATTTACACCATAGTCCTTTCTTGTATTTATAATGTTCTCCTCCTCCTGCAGTTTCTAATCACTCCACAGTTATAACCCCCTGTAGACCCCTGAGCCCCTGTGATATAATGGTCCTGTAGTGCCTGTATGTATTATGGCCCCTTTAGTTGCCTCTGTATTATCATGCCAGTATGTATAATGCTGCACTGTCGTCCCCATACTGCCAGTATATAATGCTTCCCCTGTAATGCCAGTATATAATGCTCTAACACTCTTTAAAAATTAATATATAGACCACACCAGACCCTCATGAAGACAAGAAATGGCCCTGGAAATTTGCCCAATTAACAGTCTCCCCAGAACAAACCCTAGAATCCTCCTAGGAAGAGGTGGCCCTGGACAATTGCAAAATGTAAAAAATTACACATCAGCACCCCTATTTCCCCCACCCCCCAAACAGACTGAAAACCAATATTATACAATATTATACCAAAAAAAATGTTTATTGAAAGATATTTTTTCAAGAATTGAGTTTTTTTTGTAATCTTTAGCTATCATCTGAAGATGTTCAGCTGTGCACTTCTGTGTAGATATTTGTCTACAAGATGTTTTTCTTCCCATAAATCATCCCCGGTGAAGTTTGGTATCTCCAAGGAAGGACTCCCATGTTCTTTGCAGCCAGATCTTGTAGAGGAAAGAGAAAAAGTAAGTACAAGCATTCCAGGATATAACAATATTAAGAAACACAATGAGAAATCCCTGCACCTTATTTTGGGGTTGACTGTTTGGGGGCGCTGACGTCTTTCATAATACAGTCCCCGTCCCTGTCAAAGTCGTATTTTTCTTCCAGATCCACCATCTCTACATCGTCGGGGTACTGCCGTTCCCCGACCTCCATATCCTCAACTTCATCCTTTTCCACTCGTCGTCTCTTGTGTGGGATGACTTCCTCCACTTTCCATCGCTTGCAAAAAATCTCCTCCACCTGACCGAGCTCCAATCTGCATCGCTTTCGTGAGCACATCGTGAGCCAGACGAAGACTGACACAGGTACCAGGGAGTGAGCCGATATTACCCACATTCTACATTATGACATCACAAGAGGTTGACCTCATCCAGATTCTACTCATTATGATTATGACATCACAATAAGTGTGAGCAGACCTGGCATTAATTATGACATCATAGAGAGTATGGAAGCTTCCACCAGGCCTGGAGATTCTAGAACGCTGGTCTATGATAGATTCCCCCAATAGTGTCTATATTGTAATACATAGTCCATATAATAATAAAATGCATATTATAATATGCAGAGTCCACATAATAATGCACAGAGTCAATATTATAAGACACTGAGGGATTCATTTATGAACTGATATACGTCACTTTTGTAGCGTATATCAGTCACAGACCAAATCTGCGACTTTTCACCGGTCACGCCACTTTTCCGACAGATTGAGAATTTGGGCATGGCATGGGAAGAAGGTTTTTGTCTTAGAAAATGACTTTAATCTGTGCCAACAAGGGAGCTGCTGTAGATTAGTGATGAGCGGCAGGGACAGTATTCGAATTCGCAATATTTCACAAATATTTTGTAGAATGTTTGTAATATATTTGCAAATTCAAGAATTCTCTAATATTTTGTTGATTGCAAACATCGGCAATGTCATATTCGCGTAAAGCGCAATACGTGAAACTTCACATTTTATCAGGTCTGACTACATATTACTGATTGGTGGTGCACTAAGTATTGTTGTGAACTTGTGACATCACAGCACTATGTATGAAGAATGTATGTATGGAAAGCAGAACCTATCAGCTACACTATATCAGGATCTAACCTACACTGACTATCTCCCACTAACTATCTGTATTATATATATAAGCTAACTAACTAACTAACTATATAAGGAAGAAAAAAGGCAGCACTCCAGGAATAGTGATGCAAAAAGTGGATAGTTTATTAGCCCATCTAGCAGCAACCTTTCAGCTCTCTCTATGGAGCCTTTGTCCAGCTGAATTACATGTGCACAGTATCATACATAAATAGTGCAAACAATTTACATAATCCAAATCCATAATCAATTAATAAAGTGCTAAATAAATCTCAAATGTGACTTTAAAAACATAATTCATCTATCTCAGGGGTCCTCAAACTACGGCCCGCGGGCCACATGCGGCCCGCCGAGGACACTGATCCGGCCCGCTGGGTGTTTTGGCCGTTTCAGCAGTTCTGTAGGCAGCGGTGGCAGCTGCAGGGCACAGCAGGAGATGAGCGCTACGCTTCCATTGCGCTCATCTCCATAGTGATCTGCATCGCCGTCCTCAGGACAGCGATACAGATTGCTGTGCTGTGGCAAGGTAGGGAGATGCGTCTCCCTTCCTTGTTCCTCTGATAGGCTGCGGGCCTTGTGCCGGCAGCCTATCAGAGGCCAGTACAGGCGGCGCGATGACGTCATCAGCAGTACAGAGCAGGACACAGGCCAGAGGAGGCCTGCATCGCACCGCATCACAGGAGGTAAGTATGGGGGCTTTTTATATTTTATTAAATTGGCCAATTTTTCTGTCACACGTATTACTGGCACATGGGGGGGGGGGGGGGGGTTGGCAGCAAAGAGGAGACTGGCACATGATGGGGGGGGGAGAATTGGCACGTATTACTGGCACATGGGGGGTGGCAGCAGAGAGGAGACTGGCACATAATGGGGGGAGAATTGGCACTTATTACTGGCACATGGGGGGTGGCAGCAGAGATGAGACTGGCACATGATGGGTGGGGGGAGAATTGGCACTTATTACTGGCACATGGGGGTGGAAGCATAAAGGAGACTGGCACATAATGGGGGGAGAATTGGCACTTATTACTGGCACATGGGGGTGGTAGCAGAGAGGAGACTGGCACATAATAGGGGGAGAATTGGCACTTATTACTGGCACATGGGGGAGGCAGCAGAGAGGAGACTGGCACATGATGGGGGGGGGAATTGGCACTTATTACTGGCACATTGGGGGTGGCAGCAGAGAGGAGACTGGCACATGATGGGGGGAAGAATTGGCACTTATTAATGCCACATGGGGGGGTGGCAGCAGAGAGGAGACTGGCACATGATGGGGAGGAATTGGAACTTATTACTGGCACATGGGGGGTGGCAGCAGAGAGGAGACTGGCACATGATGGGGGGAGAATTGGCACTTATTATTGGCACATGGGGGGGTGGCAGCAGAGATGAGACTGGCACATGATGGGTGGGGGAGAATTGGCACTTATTACTGGCACATGGGGGGGTTGAAGCATAGAGGAGACTGGCACATGAGTGGTGGGGAGAGGAGAGTGGCACTTATTACTGGTACATGAGTGGGGGGGGCACTTTTCACTAGCACATGATTGGGGGCATCTATGGGGGCACCTCTTACTGGCACATTATTGGGGGGCACTATGGGGACATTTACTGAGGCCACATATAAGGGGTATTTTATATGGGGGGCTCTATGTGGCACTAATATTATCAGTGGTATTATCTGTTTCTGCAGTATAGTATTGGGGAGCTCTGGATCCGCCACTAGTTCTATTCGTCTTGCTGCGCAGGCGCACCTCCTTCCAGACCTATGAACCTCATGTGCAGCTGCGTCACAGGAAGTCCGGAGAAGAAGAAAGGAGAAGGAAACGTTCAGGGGTAGGGAAATGTGTTTTTTTTTCACTTCAAAATAAGATATATGCAGTGTGCATAGGAATTTGTTCATAGTTAAAGGGTTTTTCCTATCTTGGACAATGGGGGCATAGCGTTAGGATATGCCCCCATTGTCTTATAGGTGCGGGTCCCACCGCTGGGACCCGCACCTATATAGAGAACGGAGCCCCGAAAGTGAAGAAGGCTCGGCTCGGCTATTTCCATCGGCCTCATAGAAATGAATGGGAGCATTGGCAGTGCATGCGCGGTACGCTCCCATTCACTTTCGGGGCTCCGTTCTCTATATAGGTGCGGGTCTCAGTGGTGGGACCCGCACCTAACGATATGCCCCCATTGTCCAAGATGGGAATACCCCTTTAAACTATTGTCCGGCCCTCCAACGGTCTGAGGGACGGTGAACTGGCCCCCTGTTTAAAAAGTTTGAGGACCCCTGATCTATCTGATCATGATAATATCATAATTCATCAATCGTGACCTCATATAAAGTACATATATTAAAATACAATACCAGTTTGATAGAAATACATGATTATAAATAAAAATATACAAAGTGCTCAGTAGGTGTCAATTACAACTTGATTAAAACTGTAAAAACATGTGGAGTCGTCACGTTCGGTCAGGATGACATGATGGAACCTGCTTGGTGTCCGGAAAAGCGGCTTGAGCATGCGCTGCTATTCGTGCTTTTATGAGACACAAGAATGTACTTCAAAGGTATGGGAACGACATAAAAAATGGCCGCTTGCTCACTTGTATGCAGGGCGCATGCTCCTGCCCGTACTGTTCGGCACGCCCCTTTACTTCCATAGGAATCATGCAGAAATATACAATTTGTAAATCAAAGCTCCACAGTTAATGCAGACTATCGCTGGCCAGAACACAGGAGACCCAGTTGACCCGCACTCTCTCCCATCCAGACTTGCCAGCATCTCTGAATCCATATTAACCTCCCAAGGGTATATGGAGAACACCCAAGAGGCTAATTGAAAGTGTCTTCAGCACCAATGAGGGCTGGGCATCAGGGTATCACCTTTGTGTGATCCCGGCGCCCACCCAATTCAAGGTAGTGGCATGGATAAATCTGGTTCTCAGAGCAAAATACATAATATGACTACCGTATTAAAAATATAACGAACCACCTTGTCATGAATCCGTGTCTTCCAAGTTCTCAAAGAAAGAGGGGACAAGGGAGGCACGGATTTAGAGACAATGGAGTCCGCGAGCGCGGTCCCCATTCAAGTGGTTTCCCAACCAAACATTAATGTGCATAATCAATATACTGTAATCATGGATCGCCTGCATGGTCCATCCATTCATCCCCCAGAGTGACTGTTCCTGATATTTAAGCCGATCATTGCTGTCCTATAAAAAAAGACAATTGGAAAAAATGGCACGTGTTGTTTTCCACAGGTAGAAGTTATAGAACAAAACACATGCAGAAATGGTGGAGATAACTAAGTGACCTTAAATTCCACATTTAGACCTTGGGGTTTCAATGTTTCCAATGTATAAATCCAATAGAGTTCCCTCCTCTTTAGCAATTTGGTCCTATCACCACCCCATCTCAAAATGAGTATCTGTTCTAGGATTCTGAACCGTAGATCCCTTTTTGAATGTTTGGCCTCAGTGAAATGTTTTGATACTGGACGATCCAATTTTTGCTTCCTAATGGTGTATCTGTGCTGATTTAACTGGGTTTTTAAATCCCAAGTAGTTTCACCCACATATAGAAGATGACAGGGGAAGATCAATAGATAAATAACATGAGACGAGTCACATGTTAAGTATTGTTCAATTTTTATCATCTTGCCTGAAACAGGGTGAACAAAAGAGCCACCTCGTAGCATAAGGGCACAATTCACACAATTGTAACACGGAAAGCAACCCTTCCGGTTAGATCCTAAATATGTCTCACATGTTACTTTAGACGATCCTATATTAGACTTGACAAGTCTGTCACCCAAATTGCGGTTTCTGCGATATGAGCATAAAGGCGGAGCTTTGAACTCTTCCACATTCTCAGTTACTGGTAAGTATTCTCCAGTGTTTTTTCAAAATGGCAGAAATACTGCCACTATTGGTACTAAACTCTGACACATAAGGGATTCTTGCTTTCGGTTGTATAGCACCACCTAACCCCTTTCTGGTCTCTCTTTTACTTAAAGACTTAATTTTGTCTAAATTCTCTAGAATAAGCTTTTTTGGGTATCCTCGTTTCCGAAATTTGGACCCCATTTCATGCAGCTTAGTTTCTGCCAGAGCTGTGTCCTGTACAATCTTTTTGACCCTCAGCATTTGGCTAAATGGTAGCGATCGGTTCATAGGTCTGGGGTGATGGCTTTCAAAACATAATAAAGTATTTTTATCTGTGGGCTTCACATATAGGTCAGTAACTAACCTATCTTCACAGATGCTGACCTGAGTATCTAGAAACTGTATAGTTTTACTAGAATAAGTCAAGGTAATAGTCACAAGTCAATAGTGTTGAGAAAATTGTGAAAAGCCATGAGGTCCTTTGTGGCGCCGACCCAAATCAGGAAAATGCAATCTACGTAACGCCACCACCCCATCACAAGGCTGAAGTGGTGGCTCACTTAGACGACAGAATCCTCAAGATGTGACATGTAAAGATTTGCGTAGGTCGGCGCCACATTGGACCCTATCGCGGTCCCACATAATTGTAGAAAAAAATCATCCTGAAATAAAAAATAATTGTGTGAGTTTAAATGTCAACAAGGCAATTAAAAACTGTTGGCAATCCATGCTGTATTGTGTCCTCTGTAGTGTCTATTGTATTACCCATATACTCAACTCATGTTCTATAGAAGTATATAAACTTACCACGTCAAAAAGACGCCAATAAGGCCCCAAAGGGAATTTGTAGATTGTCTATTTTAGACTGAAAATCATTTGTGTCCCTAATGTGGGATCTGGCTGACATGGCAAATGGGCATAGAATTTTGTCAAGAAAGATCACTGCATTACAGAATAAGGAGTCTCTACCCAAAACTATAGGGCGTCCTGAAGGAGAGCTCAATGACTTGTGGATCTTTGGCAGAGTATACAGTATAGGTGTAACTGGTTTATCGCAATATAAAAAAGTAAATACCTTCTCATCAATAATGCCACCATCTCTGGCTGTATTCAATATATCTTTTAACTCTCTGAGTAGCATGAATTTTGGATCATTGTAAATTCTTTCATATACTTTAGTATCTGCTAACTGAAGTCTAATCTCTTCCACATAGGATCTGGTGTCCATGACCACAACCCCACCACCTTTGTCAGCTGAATTGATGGTGAGGTTGTGGTCCGAAGCCAGATCCCTCAGTGCTGCCATTTCTGCTGATGTCATGTTTGCAAATCCAAGTGGTTGGTTTAACATCTCCTGTTTAAGGCTGCTTTCACACTAGCGTTCGCTGGTCCGCTCGTGAGCTCCGTTTGAAGGAGCTCACGAGCGGACCCGAACGCAGCCGTCCAGCCCTGATGCAGTCTGAATGGAGCGGATCCGCTCAGACTGCATCAGTCTGGCGGCGTTCAGCCTCCGCTCCGCTCGCCTCCGCACGGACAGGCGGACAGCTGAACGCTGCTTGCAGCGTTCGGGTGTCCGCCTGGCCGTGCGGAGGCGTGCGGATCCGTGCGGATCCGTCCAGACTTTCAATGTAAGTCAATGGGGACGGATCCGTTTGAAGATGCCACAATGTGGCTCAATCTTCAAGCGGATCCATCCCCCATTGACTTTACATTGAAAGTCTGGACGGATCCGTACTAGGCTATTTTCACACTTAGCTGTTCTATGCTAAAAATAATGCAGACGGATCCGTTCTGAACGGAGCCTCCGTCTGCATTATTATGAGCGGATCCGTTCAGAACGGATCCGCCCGAACGCTAGTGTGAAAGTAGCCTCAGTTTTTCGATATCGCGTTTGACCGCAATACTGAAAGCTTCAATAGCAGGATGATTGATGACTGGGGAAAAATCACTTTTTAGGGAAAGGCCTATACCTTTCAAACTTAACTCACTGGTTTGGATAATCTCAGATGATGGTCTGTCCTGTGGTTCAACAAACCAGACTTTCTGTTTAAAAGTAAAAATCTCTGAAGATCCATTTCTCGATCAAACCATTTGGTTGTGGTTACGGGGCAATAGTACAGATATCTGTGCAGCATTAAGATCAACAGAGGAAATAGTTACCACTATATCTTGCGTCTCAAAGTCCTACCCTTCTGGGGCTTCATATTTTTCCCTCTTCCTCTGTTTGTTCTGTCGTTTCCCCCCTCGCCGTGTTCTGCCAGCTCCTAAAAAAGACGTTGATGTTGTGGTAGGGCAGTGAAGGTTAACCTTGGCACTCCAGCTGTGGTGAAACTACGACTCCCAGCATGTTCCATTTATTTCTACAGAGTTCTGAGAGCAGCCAAGCAAGGGGGGCATCTTGGGAGTTGTAGTTTTACCACAGCTGGGGTGTCAAGGCTAGCCATTACTGTGGTAGGGTTAGAGTCCTTGGGTTTTGAGGTGTCTACTCCACTGCAGCTCGTGCTTTGCACTTAGATGCCTGGTCATGCAGGTTGTTTTTTGCCCAAAATGGGTGTTTTTTTAATAGCAGAATAGGACCACAGAATCTAAAGGGTGTATCTCACAATGACATATGCAGCAAAGGCTGCAAAATTATTTTTTTTGCCCAAAATGGGTGTTTTTTAATAGCAGAATAGAACCACAGTATCTAAAGTGTGTATCTCACACGTGAAGGAAAAGAGCAGGACACTCTCAGAAATTTCGGACCATTAAGAGAATCATTTTAAAATATATATATATTTATTGATATACTAAATATTCTCAAACAATAGAACTCGCTATAAAAACATTAAATCCTAAATGTTTGTTAATAACAGCAGTTAATGTATCTAAATAGCAGCAAGTTATATCTGGATAATATTAAAATAAATACTACGCAGCCCAAACAACAGTATATCGATGGTGATAATCTAAAATGTCCAAACTAAACTAAATCGAAGGCAAGTATTGAGTCCACCTCTATAGTAGAAAAAAATCACCACTAGGGAACCATAGGTGAAAAAATCAAGTATGACTTGAGGAGGTAAGATATTCTCAGACCTCTCATACCCCACACCATTAACACCTATCCCAATAAAACACGTAGACCGTAATTCTTGGTGGAAAAGGCCATAGCAGCCGTTTATTAAAAACAGCACTAATATTCGAACATCATTTTTAAACCATACATTAATAAATATCAACCAATAAATACAAACATATCAATACAATGTGATAACATTTTACTTCTGCGGAAGGATCCTAGAAGGCAACCCTAGCAAGCTGCGATCTTCACTCCACACATCTTCCTCCTTACCCTCGGCCGCACTCGCCGACCCAAGGGCACCAAACTTCCAAAAACCATATATTCCTCTACCCCTGTAGGCCTTTTTAGCCCAACAGGAGCCCCCATCTTTCAGCTTACCGAACCACATGGATGCATGCTCCAACGTGTCATACACCTACTAAACATAGTATTGCCTTCCAGGACCCCCCGTTAACCTGCCACCGACGCACATAGGAGACACCTCACCTATGGACGTCCCGCCACACCCTGAACGCTGACTCCAAACCCTCCTGCAGCCCCAATGCCCACAAGTCCATGCCGATCTCATTAAGGTGCACCCCATCCGACCTGAGGAATTGAGGTGAAGCCACCTCCAACTCCCTGTGACGAACCACAAAACCACCCTGCCGCCGAACGAAGCGCCCCACCTCCTTGTTCAATTTTGCCCGAGCCTTGTTGATGCGGTCCACAGACCTCGCAAAACGCCACGAACTCCTCGCTACCACCTCCGACCACACGACCAACAAATCCGGGAACTCCTCCATCAGCCGCAACAGATCCAATTTGATGTCCCTAATGACGTCTCTCGAGCGGCGAACACCTAAGTCATTCCCACCCACATGCAAAACCACAATGTCCGGGCACCTGTCCAAGGAGGCAAAAGCATGGAATTCAGGCAACACGCGCCCCCACAACATACCCAGCAAACCAATCCACCGGACCTGCAACTCGCCCGGCTGGAAACCTAACTGCCGACCGCTCCTCCGCACATCTGCTCTCAACGCCCCCCAGTATACGTAGGAATGACCGAAAATCCACGCCAAGCAAGAACGCGAACCTGTAAACACACAAAAGAAACAAACGGTGACCACAACAGGCAATTAACGATTCACCGACAAACAGACCACCCCCCCCTACACACCAATATCACAACATGTGCGGACGAATATATGAACGAAAACACGCAGACTCCCACCGGCCAATCCGCATAATGACATCCTCACCCAAACCCCATCTGGCGGCCTCCGTCGCCGCGCCAATCTGAAACGAATGTGACGCAAACTCACTCGCCACATAACCCGCCGCTGTCAAACACTTCCGAAAAACCGCCACAAACTGGTAACGCGACAAAGCCGAGCCATCCGCATGGACCAACAACACTTCCCCCCCACTCGGCCGAAGCACCAAAAAATCCTCCAAACAACGAACTGGACACACCACCGAACCCGGCAGAGACCGCAACACAATGCACCTCCTGCCTACCTGGTCCGTTTTGGACTTACGCAAAACACACCGCAAACCCCCTTCATAAACACTCACATCCTCCCGCAACAAGCCACCCCCACGCACACGACTAGCAGCCACCAGCTCAGAAACCCGAAAGGCCCCAAAGAAAGCCAAGGAAAAGGCTGCTCTAAACAAACACACCTCATACCAAGACTCACACATGCACCCCGCCCGATCCCATAACAACTGCAGAATCTGAAAAGAAACCGGACGACGGGAATCCTTCCTCACCACACTGCGACGATACCCCTTCAACGCCTGTCTCACCAAAAAACTCTGGGACACATCGGCCAAACCCCTCATACGCAACCAAAAAGCTACAGCCGCCACCCTCTTAGCAGCCACAGAAAAAGACAGACCATCGCTAAACGACATTCCCACAAAATAAACAAGCAACGAATGAAAATCCTCCACCCCTCTGCAACCCCCCACCTGCTCAATTAAACGTTCCCACTGCAACCACACAGAAGAATAAGCCGACCACGTACTGCTACTCACGGACCGTTGCACCAGATCTAACGAGACCCCAAGGCCACGCTCCAGAGCCACTGAGGACACAGCAGACCCGACACCTCCGTGCCCGGAACCAAGCTGCGAAAACGATCCCACTGGAAACGAGAAAGAGCATCAGCGATGGAATTATCTACCCCAGGTACATGAACTGCTACAAAACACGCATTCAACTTTGTTGTGCTTTTTCATAAGTTTAAACAGTTATACTTACTTATTTTAGTTATAATGGGTATTCATTGCCTTTAAGAGCAATGTTGATTTATATTCACTGTTTTTGTTTTATATGAAGTTTCATGTAGGCCAAAGTAAGTCCATGAGAAGATTACTGTGCTGTTCGAAAACTAGTGTTATTGTAACAATATATTATACATTTAGAAAGTTAGAAGATACACCGCACCTGCGGATTCTGAGGCTTCATTGTTTTTCCTATCTGAACATGAATTCCACAGTGTGAGAATGGTCTAGATGTTCCTCAAAGTATATATTCATGTATCAAAGTTTGTCCCTCAGCCCTGAGACAAGGCCCCAGATGTCAGAGGTGTGAAGTAGTGAAAATATTAGGCATGTATGAGTTAACCCTTAATGGTATGATGCATATTGCTTATACAACAGTGCCATCTAGATATAAGCGGTTAATACTACATCAGTAGCAAAATTGCATTCTGGGTAGTATTATGACGCCATGCTCCTTATCAATGCACACACCCCTCCAACAATGATTGGAAAGTTCCAAACTCGGAGGGCGTGTTCATCTGATAAGTTTTGGGTTAAGAAACCAGTTACCAAAAAAAAGAAAAAGGAAAGGGAGAAAAAGAAAGATAGAGAAAACAAACATTTGGATTATAGATCTCTGGGGAATCATTTGGATTATCGGGAAAAACTCTTGAGAGCTGGCTGCCCCAAGACTCTGCACATCACTTGACCCTTGGGTAATGTATATTTTGTTTTATGTAGTATTGATCTAAATTCATTGGCTTGATACTTAGCCAGATGCCCGCTCATTTGCGGACGTGTAACGTTAGTTGCTACATCAGTATTTTCTCTGATTTCAGTTACGATGCATATAACTGAAAAAAGGGGATAATATTGGAGAAACTCTTTGTTGGGAATCTTTGTATTCCATAGTTTGATATCAAGCCAATAATTTATACGTTTTGTTGCAATACTACCATTATCTGAAAGATTGGTCATCATTTTTGGGCGGAGCAAGGGCTCGTATCTGTCATCTTCTTGATTGAGTTTTCCGCATAATCCATTGATTGTATATCTCTCACAGATTTAAAGCTGTATTGCATAATATTCTTGTGTTGGTTGAGTAGTGTTTTGTTGGTATCATATAGTGGTGAATTCTGGGTACTGCATATCATTGTATATTACTGAAATTTATGTTGATTCATTTTTGATTGTATTTTAACCTATTGTATAATAAACCATTTATATTTTTGCATAGACGCTTGTACCCTGTTTTGCTGATTGCACAAAATAATCAGGTTCTTGATTGAACTCTTTGAGATGTTTATGTCCATCTAACGGGTCAATATAGTTTGCATAATTTTTCTTTTGACCCGATAATTTTTTAAAATATTTATATAAAGCATTTGCTTTATATACCCGACAACTTCAAACCGTTCAAAACCAAAAGACGAAGTAACCGCACCACAGGGGGCGAATTTGCCGACTGACTATTCACCGCTTGCACCATCCCTAAATTGTCACAACAAAAAACGCACCCGCTTATTCAACAAATCCCCCACAACTCGGTAGCCAAAACAATAGGGAACAATTCCAACAAAGCCAAGTTCCCAAGGAAACCGGCAACCCTCCACTCCTCCGGCCAAGCACCCGCGCTCCACTGCCCCTGACAAAAAGCCCCATAACCACACGAACCAGACGCGTCCGTAAACAACTCCAAATCCACATTAAAAACGGGCGACCCCATCCACACTGAACGGCCGTTAAAAACTCTCCCACACCTCCAAATCCGCACGCACCTCCGCCGACAACCGCACAAAATGAAACGGGGCCTTCACACCCGGTGGCCATAGACAAACGCCTACAAAAAACCCGACCCATAGGCAAAATCCTACAGGCAAAATTCAACTTACCCAAAACGGACTGTACCCGCCTAAGCTGCGCCTTCCTAGCATTCCGCAGCAAACCCACTTCACGACGTAAGTCCTCCACCTTATCCAAAGGCAACCGACACTCCATAGCAACGCTGTCAATCTCAATACCCAAGAACTTCACCATTGTAGCCGGACCCTCCCCAAAACTCGCAGACACCCGCTCCATGGTATGCAACAAAACCGAACACACCCTGGAACCTGCCGGCCTTAAAAACAAAAAATCATCAAGGTAATGCAGCACAGAACTCCATCTCGCCTCCTGCCGCACCACCCATTCCAAAAAAGAACTAAACGTTTCAAACAACGAACACGAGATCGCACATCCCATAGGCAAGCAACAATCCCCGAAAAACTGTCCCTCCCATTTAAAACCAAGCAAACGAAAGCTATCCGGGTGAATAGGCAGCAAGCGGAACGCCGCCTCAATATCAGTCTTCGCTAACAATGCACCCTGCCCAAAACGGCGCACCCACCAAATCGCCTCATCAAACAACGTATAAGACACAGAGCATAGCTCATCGTCAATCCCATCGTTCACGGAACACACCGCTGGGTAAGACAAATTATGAATAAGCCGAAATTTGCCAGGCTCCTTCTTCGGGACCAGACCCAAAGGCGAACCCCACAAATCCGGCAACGGACAATCGAGAAAAGGGCCCGCAATCCTCCCGGCTGACACTTCCTTCGCAATTTTTTCGGAAACCACCTCCGGCCGCTGCAATCCTGAAGACAAATTACGCACCGCCACCCCCACTCCAACTGCCGAACACGGAATCCTAAAGCCATCCCGAAACCCCGCCAACAATAACGCTGCCGCCTCCCTATTTGGATACGTCTCTAGAAAGGGCCCCATCACGTCCACCCTCACCGGGGTCACCCATCTTCTGCGCAGCCTCGAATCCCTTCCCTCTACCACGCTTGAAACACCGCGCAAAGCTGTGGGCTCCGCCACAACCGGAGCACTCATGTTTGAACCGACATTCCGACAGGTACTTGCAGTGACCCTCATTGCCCCACGAAAGGTCTGGCTCACCCCTTTTGGCGCCGCCATCAAACGCATCCATAGACCTATGTCCTTATGATCCCACCTAATGCTAGGCCTGACCGCCTTCCTCTGACGAAACTGCTCATCATACGTGAGCCACGCCACCCCTCCATACGTCCGATACGCCTCCCCTATAGCGTCCATATAGCAAAAAAGAGCAGAACAATGCTCCAGCGCCTTTTCGCCCACCACACTAGCCAGAATAGCAAAGGCCTGCAACCAATTCAAAAAGGTACGTGGAATCAGCCTGTATCTCTGCTTCTCCTCCTCCTCCTTCTTACTCTCATCCGGCTTCACCCTATCCAATTGAAACCTGTCCAACGGAAGCAACGAGAATATCTCCACATACTCGTCCTTCCAAATCTTCTCCCTGACCTCAGCCTTCAAATGAGCCCCCAACGGCCCCTCGAAGCACACATAAACTTCACCCTTAGCAGCGTCCACCAGCCTGACCTCCTCCACAGTACCCTGACTACCTCCACTCCCGGCGACTGCCGCCGCCGCCGTCCCCGCCACAACTGCAGGAGAGCCCCCCACACCAGCCGCGCACAGACGCTCACTGTCCCCAACCGCAGGCGCAGCAGCCCATACTGCAGCCGGAGACGACACCTCCCCAGATTTCCAACGAGACAACAAAGTCCACATACCCGCCAATAACTCCCACGCTGACCCGTCCTCACCAGACTGCACCCCCCCCCCACCCCCACTACAGAATCTCGCCCCGACGTCCTCTCACCTGGCTTTCCCTGGGGCGTCCTCCCAGCAGCCGCCGACCGCACCGTAGCACCTCTCAGCGACGATTCCACCGACATCCTGGACGTAGAGGGACATGCGCCGACTGCATCATCTATCCGGCCCTCGATCTCCCAAGCCTCCTGGCTGACTTCTCCATCTTCTAGCGCCGGTTCCTCCACAAAACCCCCGCCATGATCCAAATGGCGTGGCTGCGACCCGATCACATCCCTGCAAGCAGGCCCACCTCCCGGCAGCCACAAACCATGGTCGCTATCCACTTCAATGTCACTAAAATCCTGCTCCACGGGTGTCCCACCGTGAGCCGCAAATGCACCCCCCTCCGGAACAGTGTCCACCTGCTGCACTGGGGATGGAGCGAGGCCCAGGCCCCCAGCCAACGTCTCCCTCTGAATATCACTCCCTGGCACATCAGACCTACCAGCAGGTAGCGATAGTCCACTCCTAGCACTCTGCAGCTGCGCAGTAGACCCCAGCCGCCGGCCTACAGACCGAGACCGCGACGCTGCCGGCACACTCCTGGCTGATTCAACAGCCGCCGAGCCCACATGAGCAGAACGTGCAGCCGCAACTTCTACACTTCTGGCCTCCTCACCTCCGCCCACCGCCAGCACCAGCCACGATGTCTCCCGCCGCGTCCGGATGGAAGTGCCCGCCGCCCGGCCCTCACCTGGGGTATGTGAAGCCGCGTCCTCCCGACTGTTCCTCAGACGACCACCGCCAGACACCTGGGCTCTGCTACTACGCCCGGCCGCGCGCTCCGGGCCCCAACTAACAGCCCCGCCAACCCCGCTCCCTGGCACTCTAACCGGTGACCACGACCGACCACCGCTGCGCAAATCGCATGCGACCGCACCACGCTGCGCTGAATTCCTCCCACTGCGACGGCCGGCAGAACCGCCCGCCCCAGCCGGCGCCAGCGGAGGGTTCCCAGCGGTGCCGCGCCCGAGGAGTCGCCTCTGGGCTCAAACGCTCCGGCGGCACCGACCTCCTAGCCCTCACTCTCACCCCCGCAACTGTCGGAGGCACAGCAGGTGCCCCCCCAGCCGCCTGCAGACTACTGACCAGCCACTCAGAACCGTGTCGTTCCGCCGCCGCCCGCACAGCCACCAGCAATTCCTCCAACGACGCCATGCTCGCCATGCTCTAACGCTCGCCTGCACACCGCAATTCTCCATACAATAATGACCTCCGGTGCCGCCCCTCCCCCTCTACCCAACATATAAACGGCCCGCGAAACTGACGCACCACCCCTTACTCCTCCCCGGCCGCACTCCACCCCCCCCCTTCCCATGTAAAGTAACCCTATCCTGGTCTGCTACTTCCCCCTCAGTCAGCTATCACTGCGCTACGCCTGCGCCTCGCTCCGTTGTCCTGATTCTCAATCGGAAGATCTAATATATGAAGGTATCCCAAAAACCATTCAATCAGGCCCCCTTGAGGGTCTATATCATTCAATGGTGTAACTTCAAAATATCCTTAATATTTTTCGCACCAAAGCCAATCCGTACTTTGAATACTAATCTGAAAAAACTCTCCTGAGCAGAGCGGCGTCCTGCTCAATCAGAATGAGTAGCGGTGTCCCGCTACTTTGAAGCTTGCAAGCGATTGTAAAGTTACCTTTTATCCAGCTTCCATCGAGTCAGTCTTAACCAAGCCGTGGGGTGTTGCTGCTCCCTGCGCTGTGCTAATGATGTTGCACTACGATATCGGGAACTTTTTCTTCTAGTAAAGACCACGCTGGCGGCTTATTATTCCACACGTGGGCCAGTATGTTCATTCACCCCTTCCTCAGTGGTAGACATCCCCCTTTGACATCCCTCTTTTATAGGGATCACAGTGATGTGTAATTCATGGACTGGATGGTTAATTGATTCCAAGACATCAGTTCCAGTACATAAAGTATATATTATTATTCGGATTAGTATAGGGTGCAAAAGACTGTTATTGATTAGAATATGATGTCCATAATTGAAGAATATTGCAACAGTGTTCAAATCGATATAGGCATCAGTATTTTCGCATAACAAATTTTATGTTTTAGCGGCCTCCGAAATAAAAATGATTTCATACATTTGTCCCTAATAGATCTATGTATCATCTTAAAAGAAAATGCATATATACACATACTGCGTTATTGGTGCGGTATGTGTGCGGTTTTGACTTCAACTTATCTGGAATTACAGAAACATCACATAAAACTTAAAATATGGTTGCTAAACATTATATGGTAAATGTAAAGGGTGCATCTCACACGTACAGATGCGGACTAGGCCGCAATTAAAGATTTTTGCCCAAAATGGGTGTTTTTTTTAAAAGCAGAATAGAACCACAGTATCTAAAGGGTGTATCTCACAATGACATATGCAGCAAAGGCTGCAAAATTAAGTTTTATGCCCAAAATGGGTGTTTATTTTATAACAGAATATGCCAGCAGTATATAATCCTTTAATTGCACCCGTGCAGATGCAGCAAGGGCTTTTTTTTAATAACAGAATATGACAGCTGTATATAACGCTTGAATTTCACACATGCAGATGCAGCAAGGGCTGTAAAATTGTGTCTTTTGCCCATAAAGGGTGCTTTTTAAAACCCAGAAAAGTATAGCTGTATTTCTAGCTTAAATTGCACACTGACAAATGCGGCAGAGGCCCAAAATGAATGTTATTGCCAAAAATTGGTGTTTTTTCAAAGCCAGAAAATTATTGAAGTATTTCAAACTTGTTTTTAACAATCACAGATGCAGCAGGGGCTACAAGATTAAGTATTTTGCCCAAAATGGGTGTTTTTTTAATAACAGAATATGACAGCTGTATATAACGCTTAAATTTCACACGTGCAGATGCAGCAAGGGCTGTAAAATTGGGTATTTTGCCCATAAAGGGTGTTTTTTAAAACCCAGAAAAGTATAGCTGTATTTCTAGCTTAAATTGCACACTGACTAATGCGGCAGAGGCCCAAAATGAAGGTTATTGCCAAAAAAATTTGTTTTTTCTAAGCCAGAAAATTATTGAAGTATTTCAAACTTGTTTTTAACAATCACAGATGCAGCAAGGGCTGCAATATTAAGTATTTTGCCCAAGAAGGGTGTTTTTTTTAAATAACAGAATATGACAGCTGTATATTACGCTTGAATTTCACACGTGCAGATGCAGAAAGGGCTGTAAAATTGTGTATTTTGCCCACAAAGGGTGTTTTTTAAAACCCAGAAAATTTTAGCTGTATTTCTAGCTTAAATTGCACACTGACTAATGCGGCAGTGGCTCAAAATTAAAGTTATTGCCAAAAATTTGTGTTTTTTCAAACCCAGAAACTTATAGCTGTATTTCTAGCTTAAATTGCACACTGACTAATGCGGCAGAGGCTCAAAATGAATGTTATTGCCAAAAATGGGTGTTTTTCAAAGCCAGAAAGTTATTGAAGTATTTCAAACTTGTTTTTAACAATCACAGATGCAGCAAGGGCTGCAAAATTAAGTATTTTGCCCAAAATGGGTGTTTTTTAATAACAGAATATGACAGCTGTATATAACGCTTGAATTTCACACGTGCAGATGCAGCAAGTGCTGTAAAATTGTGTATTTTGCCCAAAAAGGGTGTTTTTTAAAAGCTAGAAAAGTATAGCTGTATTTCTAGCTTAAACTGCACACTGACTAATGCGGCAGAGGCCCAAAATGAATGTTATTGCCAAAAATGGGTGTTTTTTCAAAGCCAGAAAATTATTGAAGTATTTAAAACGTGTTTTTAACAATCACAGATGCAGCAAGGGCTGCAATATTAATATTATTTTTTTTACTAACAGAATCGGACAGCTGTTTATAACGCTTGAATTTCACAAGTGCAGATGCAGCAAGGGCTGTAAAATTGTGTATTTTGCCCAAAAAGGGTGTTTTTTTTAAATCCCAGAAAATTATAGCTGTATTTCTAGCTTAAATTGCACACTAATGCTGTAAAGGCACCAGATTTAGGATATTGCCAAAAAAAGGGTGTTTTAAAACCCCCCAGATTATTATAGCAGTATTTCAAGCTTGGATTTGAATGTCACAAATGCACATATGCTGTGCTGGTGCATTGAGCTTGCATAAAATGGCTGCTGCCGCCCACCTAACAGGCAGATAAAAGTTATTTTTCTCTGTCACTGGGCTCAGGGCAGGGTAAAAATATTGTGCACTGCACCCACACAACTAAATCTATGTAGATCGCTGAGTTCAATTGGAGTTCTGATTAAAGATTCTGTCCTATTCTATCCCTCACAGCAGCAGCATCATCCTCTCCCTACACTAAGCACAGCAGATTGACATGCAGCGCTACATGAATCCAGCTTAGGCCTCATGCACACGACCGTTGTGTGCATCTGCGGCCGTTGTTCCATTTTCAGTTCTTTTCCGCAGACCCATTGACTTTCAATGGGTCTGTGGAAAAATCGGAAAATGCACCGTTTGGCATCCATGTCCGTGATCCGTGTTTCCATTCGGTGAAAAAAATAGGACCTGTCCTATTTTTTTCATGGACAACGGTTCACGGACCCATTCAAGTCAATGGGTCCGTGAAAAATCACGGTTGCACACAAGATTGTCATCAGTGTCCTTTTTTTCCTATTATTTTAAAGGCAAACTTGACTTAGATTTTTTTTTTCATTTTTCATGTCCGTGGATCCTCCAAAAATCAAGGAAGACCCACGGAAGATAAAACGGACATGGATCACGGAACTACAGAAACCCGTTTTTGCGGACCGCAAATAAACCATCCGTGTGCATGAGGCCTTATATAGAGGCTGGGTCACATGCTGCACTGGCCAATCACAGCCATGCCATTAGTAGGCATGGCTGTGATGGCTTCTAAGGTCACACAGCCTTTCAAAAAGCGCAAAGAAATCGCCGAACACCGAAAGCGAACATTTACTGAAATGTTCGGGTTCGGGTCCGGGGTCCAAAAATCCTAAAGGTCGGTACGAACCTGAACTTTACAGTTTGGGTTCGCTCAACCCTAACAGTATATACAGTATATCCAGAGTCACCAATATACAGTCTACTGGATCTACTCTTCTAACCAACTCACATCCAGTACCTGACCATTAGTACATGTACATATAGACACTCATGCATAAACAGAATATATAATCTACTACGTGTTTTTTCGGGTTGGCGCTATTTTCCACTAATTCCGCCTCTCAAAAAGATCTTTCAATTATGCAAGCACTAGTGGGATGCCGTATACTCCAAATATTCCTCTATCCACTACAGCTCCTGTTGGAAAAGCGCACCAATAGTGTAGCACAGTAAATGCTTCTCACCTGTACCTTTCCCTATTATACTCACAGGGGCAGGTGAGAAGCAGGCACCTCAGACACAATAGACACCACAATTCCGCCGATGTTCTTTTTCCTTAATGGTTCTATATAACATAAAAGCTCCAATAGTGAAGGGCCGCTATTCAGTAGATAAAACCTTTTTTAATAATACTCACAAATGTAGGTGGACACACAAGCGAATAAAACAAATAGCAGCCTATAGCAATATGAAGCTGTAATGGAAAGAGAAATATTTGGAGTATACGGCATCCCACTGGTGCTTGCATAATTGGAAGATCTTTTTGAGAGAGGAGGAATTAGTGGAAAATCGCGCGGACCCGAAAAAAACGCATACTGATATTGTGAATTGAGCCAACTTCACTCCTGGGACCCGCAGTGGTAAAACCATTGTGACACCACAGTTTGGAACTTTTGTGACTTTTTATATATAATCTACTGGTACTACAAATATCTATATGTACACATATAAAGTCTACTGGGATATTATACTTATATACATACCCACATAAGCACACATATAACTTAGCTTGCTCCTGAAGTGCTGTTGATCCAAGGGGGTCCAGGAAGAGAAGAGAGAGCCCGACTCCCAAGTTTCACCTAAATGTTCCTGTGTCCCAGCCCCCCACCGCAGACTCCACCCTGTGACCACCCAAATATCTTACCCTATCTCTTGGCCAAGAGAATGTTGTTCAACGGCTTTTACAATGTGCCCTTCCTGCCTTAGATATGCTAACAAGGGACACAATGCTACTGGCCATACTGAATGGGTGAATACCACTGGGTCCAATTATTAGGCATATTTGTGTGGTCATCAGGATGAGGTTCTGACTGAAAGCCATATTTTCTGTAACATAGTGCTATATATTCGTAATCGCGAATATTCTAGATTTTCTTTATCATTAAACTCCATTCTTGCTTGTGGGCCAATGAGAAGGCAGCAATGTCTTTGTCTGAGCTTAGCAACATCCCTAGCAACCAATAGGAAAGCTGCCTACCCCTTACTATACAAGAACCTCCCCAGCAGCCATTTTGTGAAGTTTTTTTGCAGTTTTTGAGAGACAGCAGTGTTATTGCTGTGCTCTGTGCTTTGCTGTGTATTTACATTATATAGATAGTTAGTTAGCTTATATATATAATACAGAGAGTTAGTGGGAAATAGTCAGTGTAGGTTATATTCTGATATAGTGTAGCTGATAGGTTCTGCTGTCCATACATACATGCTACAGACATACTGCCAAAATATGCGCATCATTAATTGACGATTTGAGCGAGTGCAAATATATTGGAGCACTTGACTTTATCTGCATATAAAGCTATTGTAATGTTCTGCCGTGCCAACCATTTTCTCCAGTTTGAGGAAACTTCTAACAGCTTGAAAAATGTAGCAAAAGTGATCCACGCCTGTATTGCATGCACAGTACACTCATATTACATTGCTGATTTTCTCAATCAAGAAAATAATAGAAAATTCGCAAATTCGCAAATTTATTCGTAAAATATTGTGAATTCGAATATTGCCCCTGCCGCTCATCACTTAATTATAATATGGATTCTATGTATTATAATATGGACTCTGTATTATAATATGGACTCTGTGTATTATAATATGAACTGTGTTTATTATAATATGGAATGTGTTTATTATAATATGGACTCTGTATTATAATATGGACTCTGTGTATTATAATATGAACTGTGTTTATTATAATATGGAATGTGTTTATTATAATATGGACTCTGTATTATAATATGGATGCTCTGTGTAATATAATAGTGTGGAGAATGCAATAATCCCATTGTCACAGCGTCTTGGACTGGTAATGAAGGAAGGTCCCCCTTTGCTCGTTGGTTTCATGTCACTATCACTGGTCAGTTCTTAGGTTTTCATTGAGATTGAGCTCTGAATGACAGAGTGTAATATAATCGTGTTCTACAAGTCGATTCATGGAATCCGTTCCCTAACGCGGAGCTGCGTTCTCACCAGAGCGGACAATGCAAGAGACATAGAAGATGACATATCTATGAATAGATACATAAAATATATAAACCATATACATGTACACAAATCACTGAGAGCTGATATTGAAAACATAAAAAGTATCACGATGTGGTGGATCCTTCTATGATCACCGCAACATCCTGTGATGTCATCATGTAGAATCTCCAGACCTGGTGAAGCTCACATACACTTTATGTCATAATCAATCTCTGGTCTGGCCAACTTCTTGTGACATCATAATAAGTAGAATCTGGATGAGGTCAACCTCTTATGATGTCATAATGTAGAATGTGGGTATTACCGGCTCACTCCCTGGCACCAGTGTCAGTCTATGTCTGGCTCACCATGTGCTCACGGAAGCGAAACCGAGTTGAAATAGGACAAGTGGAGGCAGTTCTGCTCAAGGGAATCAAAGCAGAAGAGGTCGTCCAGCACAAGCGAAGAAGAGTGGAAATTGAGGAAGTAGAAAATATGGAGGTAGAAGGAAGACAATATGCGGATGACATTGAGATGATGGAAGTGAATGAGGAAACGATGGAACCAATGGAGGTCGGGGAGCGGCAGTACCCCGATGATATCGAAATGGCTGATCTTGATGACGAATATCAATATGACAAGGATGGTGATTGCATCATGACAGACATCAGCGCCCCCAGACAATGAACCCCAAAATAAGGTGCAGGGATTTCTCATTGTATTTTTTATTTATTTATTAATACATCCTGGATTTTTTTTTTTTCAACTAAACATTAATGTCCATTATTTTCTAGATTATGGATGACAGCAGATGATGGAGTTTTATATAATATCTTACCTGGGATGATGCCTGGAAAGAAGGAGAACATCTGATACACCACCTTATCTACATAGAGACACAGCTGAACATCGAAACATCTGAGCAAAAATTACAGCAAACTCAGTTTACAAAGTATATTTCAATAAAAATGTTCTTTATACATTAATGGTGCTTTTAGCTTCTAGGTAACAAGGTTTGTTGGTGTTGGGTGAGGGGCTGTTAATGGGGCTGTTGTCAAAGGCTATGTCTTACTAGAGAGATCCTAAGGGTTTGTCTGGTGGCCTGGGGAGGGGGTTATTTGGGCGATTGAGTTCGTATTATAACACACAGAGTCTGTAGTATAATACACAAAATACATATTATAATATACAGAATCCATATTATAATACACAGAGTCCATATTATAATTAGTGTTGATTGCAAATATTGTAATTGCAAAATTTTATCAGTATCCTCCCTTCTTGTTTGTGGGCCAATGAGAAAGCTGCAATATCTTTGCCTGAGCTTAGCAACAACTAGCAACCAATAAGAACGTTGCCGACCCCTTACTATATAGGAAACTCCCCAGCAGCCATTTTCTGCTGTTTTTGCAGTTCTGAGAGAGAGAGAGAGCAGTGTCATTGCTGTGCTCTGTGCTTTGCTGAGTCACTTGGATCCTTATCCAATTACATTAGATAGTTAGTAGTGTTGGGCGAGCATGCTCTACCAAACACCAATTTTAGTCAAGTATCGCGATGCTCGGCACATCGTGGTGTTCAGTCAAACACTGCATGTGCTCGAGCGCGATGCTCGAGTCTCCTCCCCGCACTTTTGTTGGCTGTTAGGCAGCCAATAAACATGTGCAGAGGTAATGGCACTCACTGTAATGCCATAGCCATGTTGGCTACTGGCATTACAGTGATTGGCTGGCAGGAACGCGTCATAGGGTGCTACATAGCTGTTTGGCTCAGACTTAGTAAGGGAGAGCTGTGCTGAAAAAGGGACAGATAGTGTAGGGAGTGAAATAGTAATATTTTAGTAAAAAAAACTTGTTAGAGACCCAAAAGTCCTTTTAAAGACTATTGTTGTATCTGGCTGCAATATACACTCACCTAAAGAATTATTAGGAACCCCTGTTCTATTTCTCATTAATGCGATTATCTAGTCAACCAATCACATGGCAGTTGCTTCAATGCATGTAGGGTTGTGGTCCTGGTCAAGACAATCTCCTGAACTCCAAACTGAATGTCAGAATGGGAAAGAAAGGTGGGCTACAACAGCAGAAGACCCCACCGGGTACCACTCATCTCCACTACAAATAGGAAAAAGAGGCTACAATTTGCACGAGCTCACCAAAATTGGACTATTGACGACTGGAAAAATGTTGCCTGGTCTGATGAGTCTCGATTTCTGTTGAGACATTCAAATGGTAGAGTCCGAATTTGGCGTAAACAGAATGAGAACATGTATCCATCATGCCTTGTTACCACTGTGCAGGCTGGTGGTGGTGGTGTAATGGTGTGGGGGATGTTTTCTGGGCACACTTTAGGCCCCTTAGTGCCAATTGGCCATTGTTTAAATGCCACGGGCTACCTGAGCATTGTTTCTGACCATGTCCATCCCTTCATGACCACCATGTACCCATCCTCTGATGGCTACTTACAGCAGGATAATGCACCATGTCACAAAGCTCAAATCATTTCAAATTGGTTTCTTGAACATGACAATGAGTTCACTGTACTAAAATAGCCCCCACAGTCACCAGATCTCAACCCAACAGAGCATCTTTGGGATGTGGTGGAACGGGAGCTTCGTGCCCTGGATGTGCATCCCTCAAATCTCCATCAACTGCAAGATGCTATCCTATCAATATGGGCCAACATTTCTAAAGAATGCTATCAGCACCTTGTTGAATCAATGCCACGTAGAATTAAGGCAGTTCTGAAGGCAAAAGGGGGTCCAACACTGTATTAGGCTGTCAGGTGCACTACATACATTCCACCACTAGATGGGGGTAGCACCATAGTATATATAGCAAAGATCAGGCGTAGTTAGTAGTTGTTGGGAGTTGTTGAGAGAAGGAGATGGAGTGAGGAGCTAGGGGGAAGGAGAGGTCCCCTCTCCTCTCAGCTCTCTCTTGGGCTCCACGGCCCAGAGGAGCCATCGTGGATCTCAGTATCAAGCCAAGAAGATAGGCAGAGGAAAAGTCTACATTCTACCATTTACTCTTCCGGAGTAACAAGTGAATTTTGGTCAAGTTTATTGTTGGATAAAGACAAAGGAAGGACAAAGCCATTATTCTGGGCTCCAGGCGCCTTTGTATCTAGGTGAAGGATTTATTAGCTTATGGCAGCCTCACCGTTATTCTTAGGTCAGATAAGATTTCTGTTGTATCACTTGTGTGTAGAAGATAAAGATTTAAACTACCTCAACTGAGACTGAAGCAAGGCAAAGAGCTGAATATCAGTGAGTACATAACTAACTACCCTAGCCTGACACATTACTACCAGCACAGCCTGTTACTGGGATTCTTCACATCCAACTTGCATGTGTATCAGAGACTGTTTCATTACTAGATGTAAACTGTTATCAAGAACCTGGTTATAGTAACGTTCCAGTTAGATTTAAACCTGCCTCATTCTTCTAACTCCATACCACTACCGCTCTCAAAATTTTGTACCATCAAGGTGCTGGCATCACGACAATACCTAAGTCAGGGGCCCAGCCGCACAAGCACTCAGAAACCCAATCACCATCAAGGGCACCTTGATCACCACCTGGCCGGTGTCCCCTGTAATAGAGTGTGCCCCAGGGAATCCAGTGCTGTTTTCCCCTTCACTGCACTGCTGGCCCAGGGAGGCGTCTGCTAAACCATGAGTAACCGATGAACTGTTTGTACACTTCGGACCACTGTGAACCTCACGTGTTCTACCCCTGCGGACTGGCACGTTGCAGTTCAATCTCCCTTTTATCGTCCTCCTCCTCCATCATATTAACATGCTTATTAGGCTGCCCTCGCTCCTAATGTTTTAGAGGGTCAGCTCAGAAGCAGACCCTCACCCCTAATGTTTTAGATGGTCACATCAGCAGCAGGCCTTCGCCCCTAATGTTTTAGATGGTCAGATCAGCAGGCCCTTGCTCCAATAGTTTTTGAGGCTCAGCAGCAGGCCATCAGTCATAATTTTTAAAGGCTGTGTATGATGCCCTCCTTTATGTGTAATAAAGGGTGTATTGAAGTGCCGGTTCCTTGTAATTTTTGGCAGCCCTTTCACTTAGTGCATTAGCTTTATGAGTGTAGGAGTCCCACTACCTGAACAATTGTACCACAATGTGAATGAGGCCCTCCTTTATGTGATATACAGGTTGTATCGGAGTGCCTCTTCCTTGTAATTTTTGGCAGCACTTGCACTTTATATACAAGTAAATATACAGGAAAGAATGTTTCCTAACAATTTTTCCTCTAAAACCGATTTTATCTTCAGTTTGGTGCGTATTATTGTCAGTCTGTAAAAGTGGCGTACTACTGGACAACATCGTTCCCAGCAGCGACCTGGGAGTTCAAGATGCACCCAGACATACAATTCTATACATTATATGTGTGTGAGCTTACTGAGCTCCAAAGCTGCCACCAAGTTACGGCTATTATCAGACACAACCATGCCTGGTTCTAGGTTGAGCCACAGCTCAGTCTAGTCCCTTATACCCTACCACAGCTCTGCGGCAGTGTGTTGTTTGTCACCTAAGCAAATTAGCTTCAGCACGGCCTGTTGCCGCTTCCCAACTGCAGTGCTACAATGATTCCAAATTCCAGCTACTGGCTGATGGCTGACCAGCGCTGCAGGAGGAGAATTCAGAGGTGGAATAGGAAGAGGAGGCGGAGGAGGAGAAGGGGGGGTTGCAGCCACTAACGTAGGTGGTGGCGGAAACCCTGATGGAAGTAGGGCCCACAATCCTTGGCGTCGGTAGAACCTGTGGGATCCCAGGGTACGACTCGCTCCTGGCCTCCACAACGTTCACCCAGTCAGGGAAATGTAGCGTCCCTGCCCAAAAGCACTTGTCCACGTGTCAGTCGTTAAGTGGACCTTCCAAATAACTGCGTTGGTCAGGGCACGGGTGATATCACGAGACACATGCTGGTGTAAGGCTCGGACGGCACACCGGGAAAAATTGTGGCGGCTGAGGACTGAGTGACGAGGGAACGCCACCGCCATCAAGCTGCGGAAAGCCTCAGTGTCAGTGGCGTAGGGATCGCCATAGCAACCATAGCAGTTGCTATGGGGCCCTACGCCACTGGGGGCCCGTCCTGACCGCATAATTTTTTTATTTTTTTATTAATACACTCAGGCAGCCAGCAGCCAGGCCCGACCGCCCGCCCAGTGTAGTGGGCGGGGCGCGGGCGGTCCGCGGCTCTGGCCTGGCTGGGGCCCGGGGAAGGAAGGCGGAAGCCGGAAGGAGGAAAGGAGGACAGGACGGCAAGTTGGTAGATACTAGGCTGGCGGTCGGCGGACGCGGTGGAGGGGGCCGGAACGGGGGGCGTAGCTGAGGCGGAGCCAGGCTGGCACCAGCGCCGCAGACCCAGTGTAGGAATTAGGAAAGGAATGAATTTCCTCTGGCTCCGCCTCCGGCTCCTACTAACTAGAGGGACTGAGTGAGCGGGAGGACTCAGGCGGTGGAGGGGGCGGGGCCAGGCCGGAGGGGGCAGGGCCAGGCCGGGGGGGGGGGTATGAACTAATGACCTACCTGACCTGTCCTGCTGTGGAGTGAGTGGGACTATGAGGCAGGCGCTATCTAAATCTGATATCCTGGCTGCCCAAAACCAGTCTGAATTAGTCTGAGGGGCAGGGCCAGAGTCCAGAGAGGAACCGGCTCACAATCAGTCACTACACTAGTCTCCTCTAGAGTCCTCAGTGGAGTCAGTGCCTGCCTGGTCTTCTCCCCACTCCAGTCCAGTGACAGTGACTCCTGCCGTGTGCCGTTGGTCGTGCCAGCCACTCCAGTCTGTGCGACTACTACAGTCAGTGACTCTAAAAGTAAGTGATCACTGATGTGAATATGTATTGTGATTCATTTGAATGTCAGTCACCGGGATTTTGTGCATGGAGCTGGGGACATGGGCTGCTAGATGGCCGTTAGCACATCCGCAATACCCAGTCCCCATAGCTCTCTGTGTGCTTTTATTGTGTAAAAAAAAACGTTTTGATCAATATGCAAATGAACCTGACTGATATGTGTCCTGTGTCCGGAGATGAGTCCAGCGGAAAGGAGCCCAGCACCGCCCCGCGTCCTCCGAATCTCCTCCTTGCTGGCTGACGTCACAGAGCTGGAGCGCCGAAATCTCGCGATGCGTGAGCTAGCGCATGCGCAGTGTCGGCATCATGTTCATTCCTTCGCTCCCTGTGCTGATGCCAGCACAGGGAATGAACATGATGCCGACACTGCGCATGCGCTAGCTCGCGCATCGCGAGATTTCGGCGCTCCAGCTCTGTGACGTCAGCCAGCAAGGAGGAGATTCGGAGGACGCGGGGCGGTGCTGGGCTCCTTTCCGCTGGACTCATCTCCGGATACAGGACACATATCAGGTCATTTGCATATGGATCAAAACTGTTTTTTAACACAATAAAAGCGCAGAGAGCTATGGGGACTGGGTATTGCAGATGTGCTAACAGCCATCTAGCAGTTCATGTCCCCAGCTCCATGCACAAAATCCTGGTGACCGTGACAGGTTCCCTTTAAGGAAGTGAGATTATTGAGAATTTATGATTTCTGAGATAATCTAAATTCTTAAGTTAAAAAGAGCTGCCTGCAGACTCAGAGTGGGGCCCAAGAGAAGCAAGGGGCGCCCTCCTTATCCTTGCAGGTCTGCTGGCATCTCTTTTTAACTTCAGATGATCAGACTCTTACTAATTACAGCACACGCCCTGCGCCCTGGCCTGTAGTGTCCACCATCAGACAGGGGAGGGAAGAAACCCCAGAACTAGAGTGTGGCCCCCAACACATTGGGGGGCACACTGACACTCTCGTTCTGGGGTTTCTTCCCTCCCCTGTTTGATGGTGGACACTACAGGCCAGGGCGCAGGGCGTGTGCTGTAATTAGTAAGAGTCTGATCATCTGAAGTTAAAAAGAGATGCCAGCAGTGATAAGGAGGGCGCCCCTTCCTTCTTTTGGGGGGCACACTCTTATATGACAGACATAAATGTACTTTTATACTTGCGGCAGGACGGATCCGGCAGTCTGTTCAGCCTGTCGGATCCCCGTCCTGCCGCTATTTCGCTGGACCGCTGCTCCGTCCCCATTGACTATAATGAGGATGGGGGCGGAGCTCCGGCGCAGCACTGCACGGTGAGAGGCCACCGGACGAAAAAGTCAGACTTGCAGTACTTTTCGGCCGCCAGCCTTTCACCGCACACTGCCGCGCTGCATCGGAGCTCCATCCCCGTTCCCATTATAGTCAATAGGGATGGAGTGGCGGCACGGCAAAATAGCGGCAGGACGGATCCAACAGGCTGAACAGCCTGTCGGATCCGTCCTGCCGCAAGTGTGAAACTACCCTAAGTTCTGCTCCTTATTGAAGGTTGCTGTACTCGCAGTAGATGGTAGATGGTTCCACTGTGGGCGGGCTCAGGGCTGGTGGTCTGGTGGTGGCAGAGGCACTACTGTGGCAGGCACCAGGCTAGTCTGGACTGGGAGTCTGATGGGACTGACTTGTAAAAGTTAGATGAGAGAGAAAAGTCTGAGTTCACTCAGACTTTTCTCTCTCATCTAACTGAAGACGCATGGTAAGGCCCCATTCACACGTCCGTAAGTGTTTTGTGGATCCACTGGGCCCGTGGATCCGCGAAACACTGACATCGTTAATGTGCGATCCGTAATTTGCAGTTGCGGACAAGAGTAGGACATGTTCTATTTTTTTTCGTGAACGGAATTGTGCTGGTCCGCAACTCCGTATCCAGGCTGCACATCGTGCAGCCCCATAGAAATGAATGGGTCCGCAATTCCGTTCCGCAAAATGCAGAACAGAATTGCGGACTTGTGAATGGGGCCTTATTGGTAGGTGCCAGACCAGATGTGACAACTCCAGACCCCAGAATCTGCTCTGCACCCCTATAGTATATGAAGTGGCACTGCCTTGGGGTGCCCCATTACAGGACCAATGATCCAGCTTCCAGCCCGTTACTCTCCTGGGGCAGAGGGCTGGTTTGGTGGTGGCAGGCAGTACTGTGGGACTTGTAAAAGTTACTCTGGAGTCCGGATTAATTGGGTCCTGGATCATGGTCCTGTAATGGGGCACTCCACCTATCATGTCGTCTTATGCAACTGCGGCATATGGCGGTTGATATGAGTGGTTCCGCAGATTGTGTGCGGACCACAAATACAAATGTTTGAATGAGGGAGGCCTACAAATAGAAAATCAACATGAATTTCTGTCCGGATTTCTGTGTTTTCTGCACTAATTCCACGTGTTACTTTCTGTTTTTTTTGTTGCAGATTTTCGCGGACCACACATTGAAAACGAAAAGGGTGAAAACAGCACAAAGAATTGGCTGCAGATTTCACAATCCAGGTAAGTTACCGCTCAGAAATAAAAAGAAAATTGTACAATCAGTTTGGAAAATATTATTTACTTTGCAAGTACTCTATAAAGCTACATTCACACTAGCGTTTGGTGCGGATCTGTCATGGACAGATCCGTTCAGATAATACAACAGTCTGCATTTGTTTAGAATGGATCCGGTTGTATTATATTTAACGTTGCCAGCCAAGACGGATCCGTCATGAACACCACTGAAAGTCAATGGGGGGCTGTTTTCTATTTTGCCAGATTGTGTCAGAGAAAATGGATCCATCCCTATTGACTTACATTGTGTGTCAGGTTGGATCCGTTTGTCTCCGTTTCATCATGCGGACACCAAAACACTGCAGGCAGCCTCCAGAGCGGGATGGAGACGGAACGGAGGCAAACTGATGCATTGTGAGCAGATCCTTTTCCATTCAGAATGCACTAAAGCAATAGGTAAAACTGATCTGTTTTGGAGAGCTTGTGAGAGCCCTGAACGGATCTTAAAAAACCAAAATGCCAGTGTGAAATTAACCATATTTAGTTGATGCATACTTTAGGAACTTTTCAGAAATAAACCAGCGTTTAAGGCCCCATTCACACTTCCGCAATTCTGTTCCACATTTTGCGGCCCTGACACGGAGTTGTGAACCCGCACTTACGGATCCGCAATTCCGTTAACCGAATAAAAAAATAGAACATGACCTACTTTATCCGCAACTGCGACAGTAGTAGGCATATTCTATGCAGGGTCTGCAAGTTGCGGATCGCACATTGCCGATGTCAGTGTTTTTCAGATCCACGGACCCGTGAATCTGCAAAACACTTACGGACGTGTGAATGGGGCCTAATATGGCTTTTCATACTGTGTGACAATTAAGGGTCTTTCTTTGCGCTGTTTTTCTAGAGATTGTAACATGTCTTCCTATACCCATCAAAGTGGTGCTCAAAAACGCAAAAAGAAGAGGGAAGAAAGCCAGAAAACACAAAAAATTCCCAAAATTACCAGCTTTTTTACTTCTCCCAATGCTGGTGAAAGCTCTAAAGATGCTGAGGGAGCTAGCTCAGAAAGCCTTCCTAGTGTAGGTAGTCAGATGGCAGTGCAGGATCCGATATCGCATGCATTTCAGGATTCCTCAGGTGAAACAAGTGCTGAATTGCCTACTGAGGTTGAACCAAGCCGGGCATATGATGCTGAACAAGCTGGAGGTCACACTCTTGATCTGCACAGCATTGCATCCGAAAAAAATGTCACAGACAGGGCACACTTTCCCATAACCATTTTAGATCCACAAGTGAAACGCTTTATTCTTTCTCATGGTCCATGTAGGCCTTCAGGGCCTTTTCCTAGAGACAATGATGCAGATAAAAGATGCTTTTCAGAAAAATACTATGAGAAAATCACCAAAACAGGATTTAAACTCCCAGTGACCTGGCTGTGCTACTCCCCTAAATCAAATTCGGTCTATTGTGAACCTTGTTGGCTTTTTGGGGATCGAAAAAAAACTAGGCTTTGAACCTGCTTGGGCCAAAGGCATCCAAAAATGGAAAGGCCTGTCAACTAAAATTCAGTCCCACGAAAACGCACAGGCTCACTTAAATGCCTGTGTGGTTTATGACCAGTGGAGGAGGCAGGGCACTATAGATGAGGAACAAGAAAAACAAATCCAAAAAGAGAAAAACTTCTGGAGGGAAGTTTTAAAAAGAATAGTCAATGTTACATTGACAATGGCAATGAGCAACATGGCTTTTCGAGGCCACAGGGAAAAGGTTGGTGAAATAAATAGCGGTAACTTCCTGGCCATAATTGAGCTCTTAGCAGAATATGATCCTGTCCTTAAGCAGCTGTTGCAGCAACCTCATGGGAAAGTAAAATATTTAAGCCCTACAATTCAAAATGAGCTTATTGATATTTTGTCCAATCAGGTCCTCAATGATATCCTGTTAGAAGTCCAACAAGCTAATTTTTACTCATTGATCATCGATACAACACAGGATATTTCACGAACTGATCAAATGAGCCTGGTTGTCCGATATATTACTGTGGACAGAGATTCAAATATGAGAGTAACAAAAATCAATATACATAAGTCTTTTCTCGGTTTTCATCCCATTACAGATCAAAGTGCCGCTGGTATAGAAAACCAAATATTTGCAAGCCTTGAAAAAAAGGGACTTCCTTTAGACAAATGTAGAGGTCAGGGTTACGATGGAGCAGCCACCATGAGTGGCGTATATTCTGGTGTGCAGGCAAGAATTTTAAAGAAACAGGAAAATGCACTTTATGTGCACTGTGCGGCCCATAACCTAAATCTGGTTCTTCAGGATGCTGTTTCAGACATCACTGAAATATCCAGTTTTATGACCACATTACAAAGCCTTTATTCGTTTTTCGGAGACAGCAGGAAGCGATGGGGCATTCTATCATCATTCACAAGTGAATCCTCTGTCACACTGAAAAAACTGTGCCCCACGCGGTGGTCTTCTCGCTATGACTCACTGTTGGCCCAGCGTTTCCGCTACCCAGATATTTTGAGGGCTTTGTCAAAAATTGTTCTGCTGTCATCAAAAAAAAGTGAAAGAGAGGAGGCTATGGCATTTAAGAAAAAATTGGAGTCATTTCACTTCATCTTTTTAATTGTTCTGCTATCAAAAATATTAAGCAGTGTAAACTCCTTGTCCAAAATTCTACAGTCTGAAAATATGGACTTGGCTAGAGGTTCTCAATTTATAAAAACTGCCATGGAAGGCCTTTCAGCATTCCGTAACAATTTTGAGAATGCCAAAACAGATGCCATTACCCTTGCAGAACAGTGGAATATAGCTCCAAAATTCGAAAGTAAGCGAATTCGCACAGTAAAAAAGCATTGCGACGAACTGTGTGTCGATGAGAGACTGCAAGACCCCGAGCAACGGTTCAAAGTCATAGTTTTTTACCAGTGTCTTGACATCATAGTAAACCAGCTTGCCAACAGATTCCAAGGACTGAATAACGTTGTTGAACGTTTTAACATACTTCAGCCTGCAGTTTTATCATCTGTCTCAGATGATAATTTGTTTACAGCTGCATCAAAGCTGCAGGAAAAATATGATAGTGACCTACCCCCATCTTTCCCAGGGCAGCTACTCAGCTTTAGAGCAGCACTAAAAGATGAAATCCAGAAGGCACCTACTGTAAAAGTTCTTGCACACTTGCTCCTGGTTGAGAACAATGCACTTGCATTAAATATACCAGATGTGTGCATAGCCTTTCTGTTGTTTCTATCACTTCCTGTGACAGTGGCCTCTGCGGAGCGGTCCTTCTCAAAATTAAAACTAATCAAGAGCTATTTGAGAAGTACTATGTCAGACCAAAGGCTTTCTGGGCTTGCAATCCTCAGCATTGAAAATGTAAGAGCTAAAGCCTTGCATCTAGACAGCATTGTGGACACTTTTGCAGAAGTAAAAGCACGTAAACGTGTTTTCTAATGTAGTCTTCTGAGTGAGTATACTGGTTCAAATGGTTTCAAAACTTCTGTTTTTTCTTTCTTCCGTTGAAGAAAGTCAGTTCATGCTAGTTACACCACCTGTTGTGGTAAAAAAGAAGCAGGATTCCAGCCAAATGTTTCATCCTAGCCAAATTTTATAATTCAAATATTTTCAATTTAAAAACAAATCTGTCAGTTGTCTCCTCTTCAGATCTCCCCCTGCACAGCAGAATAACAAAAAAAAAGGAAGCCTAGTAGAAGGCTTAGTAGTTTGAAGAAATTTGATAAGAAACAGTAAAAGTATTTCAAAGGGAGGGAAGTGAATGTAATTGCTCTGGAATATGCAGTCGGAGTGCTCCTAAAGCTGCTCAGGTGACAGAGCAACCATAGGTAATGGGGTCACTTATCTGCCTTTGAAATGTAGCAGGGGAGTGTGAATCACAAGACAAATCAGATATTTCACAGGTAGAAGTCTGTTTGGCTGTAGTTCTGCTTCAACCGTTCAAAGGGAACCGGAAGTGAGGGACATGGAAGCTGCCCTTAAACCAGCAGACTACCTCAAATACTTTGACATAGACCCTGAACAAGCATGCAGATCAGGTGCTCTGACTGAAGTCTGACTGGATTATCTGCATGCTTGTTTCAGCCAGGTGTGTGATGCAGACACTACTGGTGCCAGTAAGACCAGGAAGACGGCCAGGCAACTGGTTTTGTTTAATAAGACACTTTAGGTACCCTTTCAGTTCAACGTTGACCGTTAAAGATAATTCTTCTTGCCTCACTGTTTACAGCTGCGTTGCACTCATTTTCACAATTTGTAAAGCTTTTTACAACTACATATTATAATTGAATAATCCACCAGCTCTTACAGGCTTACAAATTCTCTGTCTTAGTTAACTTGCAGTGTCCAGCTCTTGGCTGGGGGACAGGAGACCCCAAAGAGTTTAGACATGCACTAAATGGAAATTCTCTTTATATGGCAGCTGTACACAGAGATGGCAAAAATAAGTGAACATGTGTACAAGGAATGTAGTAATATATATTTTTTTTTTTATTCTTTTTTTTTTGTAAATGTAGGTTACATATTCAACATGTTCGTTTGTTTGGTGTTCAACGTTTTAAGTGTTTTGTTGTTTATCGGGTTTAAAAAAGAATTTCACGGAGGAAGAGCTAATAACAAGTACAGTTTGAAGTAAGTATAAAAGAACAGATGGGTAGTATTGTGTGTTTAGATCCAATCTTAAAGCTTTCCCCTTTCCCTTCTCCTTTACAGGTAACATTTAATGATGACATATCAAGAAGATGAAAAAGACTACGAAGAGGACACTTCACAACTAGTGAACATACAGGTCTTACAAGTAAGTCTAATATCCCCCAGCCCCCCACCACACACACACTTTATGTTTAAATACAATTACTAATTATTATTTTTTTCCAATTCTTCATGTTTCAGATTGGCCACTTTATCAGTTACTGAATGGTTTTCAATTTTGAATTAAAAGGCTCATATACTTATTTATATTATTTATTTATATATAATTATATATATTTGTTTTTTCCTCTGACTTTTCTATGCTCATGGCGGTGGGAGATCTAGGATGGGTGTTTGCCTGGGAGCTCTGGAAGGGGTGGTGGGAGGCCTGATAGATATGTGAGGGGGGGGGGGGGGCCATAATTTTTTTTTGCTATGGGGCCCATGCATTTCTAGCTACGCCCCTGCTCAGTGTCCACAAGTCTAAATGGCAACATTTCCAGGGCCAGCAATTTGGAAATGTGCGCATTTAGTGCTATGGCTGGTGGGTGGCTGGGTATTTGCGCTTTTGTTCAAAGGCCTGGGGTATGGACATCTGTACGCTGCGCTGGGACACAGAAGTGGATGTGCTAGCTTATGGTGCTTGCGAAAGTCCAGATGCAGGGCGGGAGGCACCCGGGCCTGCGTCTTGGACAGGGGATTGGCCAAACTGGTGTGACCCGCAGACACTTTCACCACGCCCAGGGCCATGGTCTCTGCATGCACCATCAGCAGCACAGCCACTTCCCCATTCCTTACTGCTCGCCTTGCGCATATTAATTGGTATATATGCTTGCAAGTATGTCACACGTACGGTAGCGCAGGTTTCAAGTGTATGCGCAAATAAAGTACACAGAATGTCATAGATAATTTTAGGATGCGCACACGTTAAACAGGAGGTATAGCGCAAGTAATGTTGCTGTCACCATCGGCTTATAAAATATTACACTGAATGAATGTCACTGATATTTAGGATGCACACACTTTAAACAGTAGGTATAGCGCAAGTAATGTTTCTGTCAACAATGGCTAATCAAAAATTACACTGAATGAATGTCACTGATATTTAGGATGCCCAAACGTTATACAGGAGGTATAGCACAAGTAATGTCACTGTCACATTGCAGACACTGATTGTGGACCCAGGTGTTCGGCCCACCTATTAGGGTGCTTTGATGCCATGTGGCGGATCATGCTGGTGGTGGTGAGGTTGCTAGTGTTCAAGCCCCTGATCATTTTGGTACAGCAAAGGTTGCAAATGACAATTCTATTATCATCTGCAGCTTCCTCAAAAAAGTGCCAGACTGCGGAACACCTACCCCTTGGCAAGGGAGATTGCCACAAGAAAGGGTCTTCAGGAAACAATTGCAGGCCTGTTTGGTGTGGCCCGCCTTCTCCCTTTTGCCACCCCACTGCCTCTTCCAGTCTGTTGCGAGGCTACGGATCCCTCCTCCTCTGTACTGCTGTCCTCACTCGGCTTGCCACCTTCCCAGGTTGGGTCAGTGACTTCATCGTCCAGCACCTCCTCTTCCACTTCCTCACTCGGGTCATCTTCCTGACTTGTTGACCTAACAACAACCTCAGTTATTCACAGCTGTGTCTCATTCTCGTCATTAACCTCTTGAGACACTAATTGCAGTTGATTTATTGGCAACTGTGTCTTATCATCATCATCCACCTCGTGAAACACTAATTGCCATTCCCCACCGTCATCTTCTTCAGAATGTTCCAGAGTTTGGGAATCAGGGCACAAGATCTCCTCATGTCCCTCTTCAAGTGGGCTTGTTGAGAGGCCCAAATCAAAGAGTGGCGATGAAAAGAGCTCCTTGGAATATCCGAGTGTGGGATCACTTGTTTTGCAAGACTTTCCATGGTGGAAGACAGGGTGGTGCTTAGCGGACTTGGAAGCATTTTCTGCTGCAATCCAACCGTGTCCTGCGCCGCCCTGCAAACTTGGACATGAAGCTAAGTATCGTGGATGAGTGTGTTTCTTGTGCTCTGGCAGCAGGCACAGTTTCACCACGCCCAGGGCCATGGTCTCTGTATGCACAGCCACTTCCCCATCCCTTACTGCTCGCCTTGCGCATATTAAATGGTATATATGCTTGCAAGTATGTCACACGTACGGTAGCGCAGGTTTTGTAAGCGTATGCGCAAATAAAGTACACAGAATGTCACTGATTATTTTAGGATGCGCACACGTTAAACAGGAGGTATAGCTCAAGTAATGTTGCTGTCACCACCGGCTAATAAAATATTACACTGAATAAATGTCACTGATATTTAGGATGCGCACACGTTAAACAGGAGGTATAGCGCAAGTAATGTTGCTGTCAACACCGGCTAATAAAAAATTACACTGAATGAATGTCACTGATATTTAGGATGCCCAAACGTTATACAGGAGGTATAGCACAAGTAATGTCACTGTCACCACCAGCTAATATAAAATTACACTGAATGAATGTCACTGATATTTAGGATGCCCAAACGTTATACAGGAGGTATAGCTGTCACGGATGTAGTAGGGGAGAAACACCAATAAGACAAGAAGAGGGAAGGGGCAAGACACTAGGCCTAACCGCTAGGGAAGGAAAAGGGTCACCACCTATAAAACCCTGTTCCTGGTCCTAATCTCCTATTGGTATGGGCACCCCTCATTGGTAGAGATGCCCATACACTGGAACCTAGAAAATCCTAAAGACCCTCGAATTCCCTAAAGGTAATGGCAGGGCAGAGACAACCTGCTCCTTCCGAGGTGAAGGAACCAGCATCTCGCTGAGGCATAGTAAACAACAATCAGGGGGAGAAGACTAAACACAACAAGCGGAACACTTAACTTCTAAGGATGATGGATAATCAGGACTTCAACAAGACCCATACTCCAGCTCTTCAAAGACCAACTGAAGCTATCCAGAGCAAGGAGTGATGGGTAATGTCAGACTAAATAGGGGGTGTGGCGAAACTAACCTTGCCACTGGGTTTTGGAGGGGCCTGTTTGCCAGCCTCTTGCCTCAGGATTATGGCCCATACTAACTTTGGAGGAGAAGACAGACCGGCCGCACAGCTTAAATCTGTGGAACTGTTTTGGGCAGGAAAGCCATGCTGGCCAAATGTGACTTCCATGGAATTTGGGAACCCCTGCTCGGATCTGGGTGATTTAGCCCATTATGTTTGGTAATTGTATCACAGGCAGAGCCCAATGTGTTTTGGTAATTGTATTTTGTTGATCGACACTGGGGATTGCTATACGCTGAAGATTTGCTATACTCCCCTGGCTATACTATTAGCTCTTGTAAGAGCTGTTCCTGTTCCTGGTTCCTGTGGTGGTTTTGGTGTAGAGCGGAGTGCTTGGAGTCCTCGGGAAGTACTAGGAGCATCTATCAACGGAGGTACCCAGTCAGGGTGCCAGGAGATCTGTTACAGGGGGAGGTAAAGGTCACATGATCCAGACCTGAACAGGAGGTGTGGACATACCAGCAACACACAGACAAAGTGAAACCAAAAGAGGCTGTCAGATCACTAATGTGCAGTCAGTCTTTGAAATCTTCTAACACCTGTCACAGGTGTGACAATAACGCAAGTAATGTTGCTGTCACCACGGCTAATAAAAAATTGCACTGATTGAATGTCACTGATAATTAGAATGCACAAACGTTATGCAGGAAATGTAGCGCAGGTAATGTAACTGTCTGCAGCGGATACCGTCTACGGAAAAAGTACCCTGGGTGTCACAGATATTTATAGGCTGTGCACACGTTAGACAGGAGATGTAGCGCAGATAATGTCGCTGTCTGCAGCGACCAAATAATTGCAATCTATTTAGCGCAGGTTGCGCTAAAAATATATATTGCTGCCAGATACAACTATAGTCCTTAAAAGGACTTTTGGGTCTCTAACATGTTTTAGCACTTTAGTGCAGGTTGCACTGAAAATATATGTTGCTGCCACACACAATAGTCCTTAAAAGGACTTTTGGGTCTAGAACAATTATAAAAACTAAAATATTCCCTTTTCGCTCCCTACACTGTCTCTCCCTTCTTCTTTCCAGCTCTCCCTGACTAATACTCAGCCAAACACGTCATCGTGTCCTATGTAGCATCTGATGACACGTTCCGGCCAGCCAATTGCTGTAATGCCAGCAGCCAACATGGCTACTGCATTGCAGGTAATGGCAGTACTTACCTGCATGTTTATTGGTTGCAGAGCAGCCAACAAACGTGTGGGGAGGAGACTCGAGCATCGCGCTCGAGTACACGTGGTATTCGGTCGAACACTGCAATGTGCCAAGCATCGCGTTGCTCGAGTCGAACTAGTGTTTCGCCGAGCATGCTCGCCCAACACTCGTAAGGATGATGAAATAAATTGAGTCCAGACCTTGTGATGAACTTGATAGCAGCTTTACTTGAATAAACTTTCATCAGGCAACAATCTTCTAACTTCATATTGGTCACCAGCAGGCTTTGGCATTAATTCTGGCCTGCACACACACCCGGCTCTGCTACATCAGTCGCTCTCTGGCCCTGCTGTGCAATTTTTGGCTTCCCCCGGGTGCTGGCAACCCACGCTACGCCACTGCTGCCAGTGCCCTAGTCCACACATGGCCGGCACAGCCGGGCCCCATCCTTCCCCCAAGTAGTGTGCCACTGCCTGCCAGTGCCCTAGTCCACACATGGCAGGCAGGCCCCTTTCAATCCCTGTTTTCTAAAGGGGCGGTTTTAGGGGGCAGTCCTAGGGGTGGGTAGGGGCGTGGCGAGGGGAGGGGGGGTGAGTTCCACCACCTTTTCTCTGAGAAAAAAAGCCCTGACCATAAGAGATAGTGGAAAGGTGTAAAAGGTGGTAATGCACCTCTGGGGTGTTACATATGCCACTTTTTGGCATAATTTTGTTGCATAGTTAATCGCAAAATGAGGAGAAGCAGCTGCGGCCGTGCAGGGACCAGGAGCGGTGCAGGGGACATTTTTTAGTCTCTGATAACCCTTTAACTCTAGTGTTGTCGGCGAATATTCTAATCGCAAAATTTTATAGCGACTATCGGCACTTAAAGAATTTGAGAAGATATAGACTAATTCGTAATCGCGAATATTCTAGATTTTTTTTCATCAGTAACCTCCCTTCTTGCTTGTGGGCCAATGAGAAGGCTGCAATATCTTTGTCTGAGCTTAGCAACATCCTTAGCAACCAATAGGAAATCTGCCTACCCCTTACTATACAGGAACCTCCCCAGCAGCCATTTTCTGCAGTTTTTTGCAGTTCTGAGAGAGAGAGAGAGAGCAGTGACATTGCTGTGCTCTGTGCTTTGCTGAGTCATCTGGATCCTTATTAAGTCACAGAAAATAATGCACTATAGTAATAGATGCAAACATAACATATGGACTAATCCCTCACTCTAATGATAAAATCTGAGACTCTTAGCCAATACATTTTGATCAAAACACATCTGTGCCCACCTACCCACTGCCAATGTGGTCTCAGTTCAGGCGGGTCCTACGCTAAACCTAACTATGCCGTTGTGCATTTATGTACAGGAGCGCAGACCCCGCACATAATATAATGTGCTTCTCCTTGATATCTCTATGTGCATCACCAACCAATGAGAGGAGGAGCACACACACCTATATGTACCACCTTAATGAAGGTCGCCTCTTAGATAGGTGGGGCAAAAGTGCACATGAATGCTACTCCCGCTACTCCCGCAGTAGGAGCGCATTCACAGTTGAAGGTGCCACTCCTTCAGGACAAATTAAACAAATCACGGAAAAAAAACTACAGAATATCCTGCACGATATGATGGTAAATGTGCGGATGTGCATGGCTACATTTATAAAGTCACAGAAAATAATGCACTATAGTAATAGATGCAAACATAACATATGGACTAAGCCCTCATTCTAATGATAAAATCAGAGACTCTTAGCCAATACTTTTTGATCAAAACACATCTGTGCCCACCTACCCAGCGCCAAGGTGGTCTCAGTTCAGGTGGGTCCTACGCTAAACCTATCTATGCAGTTCCTTATTCAATTACATTAGATAGTTAGTTAGCTCATATATATATAATACAGATAGTTAGTAGGAGATAGTCAGTGTAGGTTAGATAGTGATATAGTGTAGCTGTCCCAGTGCAGGGTGTTAGGTAGTGTGATAGGAATTACTGTGGGAGGGGGGCCCCATTCAAATATTTTCTGTGGGCCCAGTCATTTCCAGCTACGCCACTGCTGCCATGCATTCGAAATGTAATCAAAAACAAAATTACTTACAGTGATCAGGAGTTCTTCCTGCCAGTCACGAAAGTTGCTGCCAACCATTTTCTCCATTCTCATGAAACTTCTAGCAGCTTGAAAAAGTGAGCCACACTTTTATTGCGTGTGCAATACGCACAGAGTACATTGCCGATTTTCGGAATCAAGAAAATAATGACTGGAGATCACGAATTCTAGAATTTGCGAATATATGGTGAATATTAGGCCAAAAATATGCAAAATATCGTGAAAACTAATATTGCCTATGCTGCTCATCACTGCTTAGAATGTTCAAACTAAGAGAACACTGCCCGGCTGTTACTCTACCTGAATTACAATAGCTTCTTATTAGACCAAAGACAAGACACAACGAATCTATGGAATCGTATGCTTAGGATCCCCTTAGACGTGGACCTGGAGAATGACACACTTTACTCCTCCTCCCCTTCACCCTTCCCTCCTAAGGCAAACCCTTAGGATTGGTCTTGTAAGAAGTGGCCATGGACAGTTACCATTGTAGAACAACCCCAACCATTAGAATCCCCTGGCATGAAGTGGTCCTGGACAATTTCCCAATTAACTTTTTCTCTCCCCCACAAAAAAAAAACCTATGATTCCCTTCGGAAGAAGATGCCCTGGACAGCCTAATTATATGGACCATCAGCAGACCAACCCTTAGAACCTCCCTACCAAGATGTAGCCTTGGACAACTGACAATTAACAGCCCCACCCCCCACCATCATAAAAAAAATTGCTGCATAGAAACTGAAAACACCATTAATGTATAACGAACATGTTTATTGAAATATATTGATTCTTTTTTTTTAACTGAGTTTGCTGTAATTTTTGGCTGTGATGTTTAAATGTTCAGCTGTGTGTCTCTATGTAGATAAGTTGGTGTATCAGATGTTGTCCTTTTTTCCAGGCATCATCCCAGGTAGGATCTTACATAAAACTCCATTAGCTACTGTCATCCGTGATCTAGAAAATAATGGACATTAATGTTTAGTTGACAAAAATTCCAGGATGTATTAATACATAAAAAATACAATAAGAAATCCCTGCACCTTATTTTGGGGTTCATTGTCTGGGGGCGCTGACATCTGTCATGATGCAATCTCCATCCTTGTCATACTGGTAGTCATCATCAAGATCAGCCATTTCAAAATCATCAGGGTACTGCCGCTTCCCTACCTCCATTGGTTCTTCAGTTTCTTCATTTGCGTCCTTCATCTCGATATCATCCTCATATTGTCTGTCTTCTACCTCATATCCTCTACTGTATCCATTTCCACTCGTCATCGCTTGTGCTGGACGCCCTCTTCTACTTTGATTTGCTTGCGAAGAACCGCCTCCACTTGTCCTATATCAACTCGGCGTCGCTTCCGTGAGCACATGGTGAGCTAGACATAGACTGACACTGGTGCCAGGGAGTGAATCGGTAATACCCGCATTCTACATTATGACATCGTAAGAGGTTGACCTCATCCAGATTCTACACATTATGATGTCACAAGAAGTTGGCCTGACCAGAGATTGATTATGACATCATATAGAGTATGGGAGCTTCCCCAGGCCTGAAGATTCTACATGATGACATCACCAGATGTTCCGCTTCCACACCCAACAGTGATCATGGATCCACCACATTGCAATACTTTCCATGTATTCATTATCAGCCCTCAGTGATTTATGTACATGAAAGCCCCTATTGTAATACACAGAGTCCATATTATAATACACAAAGTCCATATTAACCCTTTCCCGACCTGGGAGCACTGAGTTCCCGCAATTTGACGCAATAGTACGTCATAGTGGTCGTGCGAGCACCGGAGCGGTGCGCGCGCGATCACTGCAGGGGCCCGGCAGTCCGTGGTAGCCGGGCCCCTGCTGTATCCGCCGGCATCGCTGTAAAAGCCGATGCCGGCGGATTACCCCTTCTATGCCGCGGTCTGCGCTGACCGCGACATAGAAGAGGTTTGTGTCAGGTGAACGATTGCATCGAGTCCCTGCACTGCTGCGGCGGGGACCAGATGCGAAACAAGGCAGCCCGATGCCGTGCAGAGGCTGCCCAATGCCTTGCACAGCATCAGAATCTGCCTTTTACGGGTGCCTAGGAGACCCAGCCTGAGGACTCAGTGTCATACACTAACAGGCAATGAATTACAATACAGATAATAATAAAAAACTGGAAAAAAAAACAAAACCCACACATATTAGGTATCGCCGCGTCCGTAATGACTGGCTCTATAAATATATCACATGATCCACCCTGTCCGATAAACACCATAAAAAAAATAAAAATAAAAACAGTGTAAAATACAATCAATTTTTGTCACATTACATCACAAAAAGTGCAACACCAAGCGATCAAAAAGGCGTATTCCCCCTGTAACGGATCCCCTTCTGTTAATGGACGCTCCTAGCTTGCGCCGAGGACCACAAGCACCGCACTGGAAAACCACAACCACCGCAGACTCCACAACCGCCGTAACTTAACTGGAGCCGCGCCGTCTTCCTTCCACCCTGAATGAACCTCCAGCATTCAGGACCGTGTGGGAAAGATCTCTCCTCCAGGAGAGGGTATCCGGGACACGAAGAAAGAGATTAAAGCTCCAGGGAATATGCAGACAATAGCAATCCCCAGCGTGATACAGCAATTCCCTCCAATAACGAGACAAGGCTACGTTTTGAGGGATCCAGAAGAACTGCCTTTATTGAGGGCTACCCGCCCGTATTTATGCAGGTCCCCATCTGGTGGCCACGCCCCTAGGGGACCAGACGGGAGACTGTGACACAGGACAGACACGCAGCACCCAGGACACCCAGACACAACACATCCCCACAATGCATCATGGTTTCCTCCTCTCTGTCCTGGAGACACCCGAAGTGCAATTCAATTATCTCTCAGGACAAAGGGAAATCACCAATACACATGTGGGAACAACAGGACAGGAATCACCACCCAAACACACAAAATCCTCCCTTCTGTCTGTGATATAATTATGGATTAACATAGTCATCACAGACAGTAAAAATACAGTTTTTAAACATACACTGTAACTTTAAAACCATACATTCCATCTCCATAAAAATTACATATTTAAACTCAGCATACATCAAACATAAACACTTCCAAAAATCACACAAATCCCTCCAGCGGATCAAAAGTTAAGTGGAAGTCCTTTATGACCGACCGCAAGCACAATTTCCTGCCCAAAACTGTTCCATAGATTTGGGCTGTGCGGTCGGTCAATTTCATGCAGAAAAACGACTAAGTCCCATCTTCGAACGGGACTTAGTCTCTGGAGCTGAAAGTTCAGTATGGAAGAAGGTAAGGGTCAGCGGTGTTCGTGTATTTTAGTTCCACAGAATCTTTAGTATACACCGCTGGCCGCATTTGGTCCTATTAACAGTCCAGACATGCGGCATAGTTCTATTACACGGTTCTTGAAGGGTAATATGTCCCGGGGCCATAGTCGTAGGGCAGGAGGCTAGCCATAAGTTTTCTACAATGCCCAGTGGCAAATGGCAGTTTGTCACACATCTCCCCTTTGGGGGGAAGACTAACCAGGCACCTGACCTTCTGTCGGTCAGTGCCTCCGTTAGTCGATCCACCAACGCACAGTAATCAAATGCCCGAGTAGCCCACCCACAACAAGCAGGTACAAGGGTGACCCACCCACAAGAACCAGTTACTGCACCTGGGTATTTTGCTGTGGGGACTTGAGGGAGGGCAGAGGCCGACTGCACTCTGCCCAGCTGTCAGCTCTTCTGCTGGGGTGCTGAGACCATAGTCCAGCTCTGTAGCCAGAGGGACATGGGAGTCAGTAGGGGTTAACATCTCCTCTGTTAACCCTGAGACCACGTTAGGAGTTAACTGGGGAGGGGAATTTGTACTCACCCCCTCCTCCTGTTGTCCTGGTGAGGGTAGTGGGGGAACTGGACAGGCTGTCCAGCATCCCGGTAGGTCAGGCGCAGAGACCACGGTCCCATCTGCGCCGTCTGGGTGGTTGGGGTCTCCCCTTGTTATGGTAAGCTGCCGCTGGGGAGAGAGGGTGCTGCGCTCCTCTCCCTGAAACACAGGCTGCCGCTGGGGAGGAAGGACGACACCTTCAGCTCCCTGGGGTACACACTGCCGCTGGGGGGAAAGGAGGGCACCTTCAGCTCCCTGTAACACCCACTGCCGCTGGGGAGGAAGGACGACACCTTCGGCTCCCTGGGGTTCACACTGCCGCTGGGGGGGAAAGGACGACACCTTCGGCCCCCTGGGGTACGCACTGCCGCTGGGGAGGAAGGAGGGCACCTTCAGCTCCCTGTAACACACACTGCCGCTGGGGAGGAAGGACGACACCTTCAGCTCCCTGGGGTTCACACTGCCGCTGGGGTGGAAGGACGACACCTTCGGCCCCCTGGGGTACACACTGCCGCTGGGGAGGAAGGACGACCCCTTCAGCTCCCTGGGGTTCACACTGCCGCTGGGAGGGAAGGATGACACCTTCAGCTCCCTGGGGTTCACACTGCCGCTGGGGGGGAAGGACGACACCTTCGGCCCCCTGGAGTACACACTGCCGCTGGGGAGGAAGGATGACCCCTTCAGCTCCCTGGGGTTCACACTGCCGCTGGGGGGGAAGGACGACACCTTCGGCCCCCTGGGGTACACACTGCCGCTGGGGGGGAAGGACGACACCCTCGGCCCCCTGTAACTCACGCTTTTGCTGGGGCGCAGGGACGTTATACTTCGCTATCTCTGCCCGATATTCTGCTTCCTTCTGCAGATACTCCGCCAGTTCTCTCCTCACTTTCGGTATAAGTTCCTCTGTTAGGTGGGGCCCGTAGATAGCCAACCGCTTCTTCAGTATAGCGTCAAACCGTACGTGACTATAACAATATTCCAGTTTTGCTTGGTGTTCCCAGGATGCTGCTCCTCGCACTAGGGAAGCCATCCCACTGCTGCCACCATTGTAACGGATCCCCTTCCGTTAATGGACGCTTCCTAGCTTGCGCCGAGGACCACAAGCACCGCACTGGACACCACAACCACCGCAGACTCCACAACCGCCGTAGCTTAACTGGAGCTGCGCCGTCTACCTTCCACCCTGAATGAACCTCCAGCATTCAGGACCGTGTGGGAAAGATCTCTCCTCCAGGAGAGGGTATCTGGGACACGAAGAAAGAGATTGAAGCTCCAGGGAATATGCAGAGCACAGCAATCCCCAGCGTGATACAGCAATTCCCGCCAATAACGAGACAAGGCTACGTTTTGAGGGATCCAGAAGAACTGCCTTTATTGAGGGCTACCCGCCCGTATTTATGCAGGTCCCCATCTGGTGGCCACGCCCCTAGGGGACCAGACGGGAGACTGCGACACAGGACAGACATGCAGCACCCAGGACACCCAGACACAACACATCCCCACAATGCATCATGGTTTCCTCCTCTCTGTCCTGGAGACACCCCCTCCTCCTGTTTTCCTGGTGAGAGTAGTGGGGGAACTGGACAGGCTGTCCAGCATCCCGGTAGGTCAGGCGCAGAGACCACGGTCCCATCTGCGCCGTCTGGGTGGTTGGGGTCTCCCCTTGCAATTCAATTATCTCTCAGGACAAAGGGAAATCACCAATACACATGTGGGAACAACAGGACAGGAATCACCACCCAAACACACAAAATCCTCCCTTCTGTCTGTGATATAATTATGGATTAACATAATCATCACAGACAGTAAAAATACAGTTTTTAAACATACACTGTAAGGCCCCATGCACACGGCCGTGTGCGGGCCGTGGAACCGCGGCCTGGATCCCTCCTGAGAGCAGAAGCGCACGGCGTCACTGGTTGCTATGACACCATGCGCTCCCTGCTGCCGGCACAGTACAGTAATACACTGGTATATATCATACCAGTGTATTACTGTATTGCGGCGGCAGCAGGGAGCGCACGGCGTCATAGCAACCAGTGACGCCGTGCGCTCCTGCTCTCAGGAGGGATCCAGGCCGCAGTGGCGTACCAAGGGGGGGGGGGGGGTGGGCGGGCCGCCCCGGGTGCCACTCACAAGGGGGGTGCCAGGCCGCCTGTCTTTAAAAAAAAAATATATATTTTTTATTCTTCAGGGCCGCACCGCCGATCGCCACAGGCGGCGCGGACCCTGGATGTAATTGCGGCCGTGCTGTGTGCTGTGGAGCAGGGGAGGGAGCCTATCAGAGGCCGGCTCAGGCAGCGCGATGATGTCATTATCATCGCGACGCCTGAGCCCGGCAGCACACAGCAGGGACACAGGCCGGAAAAGGCTTGCATTGCTGCTGAGCTGATGGAGGTACGTATTAGTTTTTTTGGTTTTTTTTCCTCTTTGCGGGGGGGGGGGGGGGGGGGTCTGGCACTATGGGGGGAGGTCTGGCACTATGGGGGGGGGAGCTGGCACTATGGGGGAACTAGCACTATGGAGGGGCACTATGGGGGAACTAGCACTATGGGGGGCACTATAGGGGGAGCTGGCACTATAGGGGGAGCTGGCACTATAGAGGGAGCTGGCACTATAGGGGGGGCTGGCACTATGGGGGGAGATCTGGCACTATGGGGCAGCTGGCACTATAGGGGGAGCTGGCACTATGGGGGGGAGCTGGCACTATGGGGGAACTAGCACTATGGGGGGGCACTATAGGGAGAGCTGAAACTATAGAGGGAGCTGGCACTATAGGGGGGGGGGGGCTGGCACTATGGGGGAGATCTGGCACTATGGGGGGGCTGGCACTATGGGGGAACTAGCACTAGGGGGAGCTGGCACTATAGGGGGAGCTTGCACTATAGGGGGGCTGGCACTATGGGGGGGAGCTGGCACTATGGGGGGGGAGCTGGCACTATGGGGGGGAGCTGGCACTATGGGGGGGAGCTGGCACTATGGGGGCATTTCTTACTGGCACATTATGGGGGGGCACCATGGGGGAGAGGAGCACTATGGGGGTATCTGTGGGCTTTTTTTTTTAATTATTGGCACATTCTGGGGGGCACTATAGGGGAGAGCAGCACTATGGGGCATCTGGTGTTACTATAGGGGCATTATTTGGGGGTACTATGGGGAAGTGGGGGCTCTAAAGTGGTCTTTTGTATAGGAACATTATGGGGGGCACTGGCATTTGGTGGCACTAAGGGGGCATTTTTTACTGGCACATTATGGGAGGCACTATAGGGGAGAGCGGCACTATGGGGGAGTGGAGCACTATTGAGGCATATGGTGGCGCTAAGAAGGGGCATTTTTTTACTGGTACATTGTGGGGGAGGAGCACTATAGGGGCATCTGCTGGGGGCACTAAGGGGCATTTTTTTACTGGCATATTATGGGGGACACTATGGGGAAGGGGGAGAGGAGCAGTATGAGGGCATTTACTGGGGCACTATATAGGGGTATTTTATACTGGCATACATTATGGGGACATTAGCTCAACTGCGGGCACTAAGCGGGGGTATTTCATGTACTGTCATATTATAGGGAAAATTAGTACTACTAGGGGGTATTATGGGGAGCTTTACTACTACTGGGGGCTATGAGGAACATGATTACTAGGGCACTATAGTAGTATTTCCAGGGGGACTGTTTCTGCAGTATAGTATTGGGAGTGGCAGGAAACTAATGTCTGTTTCTCAATCCCTGCAGAGACGGGAGATGGCAGAAAAATCATCATGGCGGTCTGGTCTGAATGGAGAAGATGAGGAAAGAGAACGTCTACATCAAAGGTGACATCACTGGATGTAAGAGGTATGTGGCGCTATGTAGGAGAGGAGATGCCCCTTATGAACCATTGATCACCCCCCTGTAAGGCTCCATTCAGAGGTCCGTATGATTTTTACGGATCCACTGATACATGGATCGGATCCGCAAAACACATGCGGATGTCTGAATGGAGCCTTACAGGGGGGTGATCAATGACAGAGGGGTGATCACCCATATAGACTTCCTGATCACCTCCGTCATTGATCAGCCCCCTGTAAGGCTCCATTCAGACGTCCGTATGATTTTTACGGATCCACTGATACATGGATCGGATCCGCAAAACACATGTGGATGTCTGAATGTTTTGTAATAAATATGTGCATGTTTTCTTAACTTTCTTGGGGGGGGGGGGGGGGGTGCCAAACAAAGGGTTCGCCCCGGGTGCCAAATGCTCTAGGTACGCCCCTGCCAGGCCGCGGTTCCACGGCCCGCACACGGCCGTGAGACACGGCCGTGTGCATGGGGCCTAACTTTAAAACCATACATTCCATCTCTATAAAACATTTACATATTTAAACTCAGCATACATCAAACATAAACACTTCCAAAAATCACACAAATCCCTCCAGCGGAGATTTGGGCTGTGCGGTTGGTCAATTTCATGCAGAAAAACGACTAAGTCCCATCTTCGAACGGGACTTAGTCTATGGAGCTGAAAGTTCTGTATGGAAGAAGGTAAGGGTCAGCGGTATTTGTGTATTTGCACATCCGATTTTAGTTCCACAGAATCTTTAGTATACACCACTGGCCGCGTTTGGTCCTATTAACAGTCCAGACATGCGGCATAGTTCTGTTACACGGTTCTTGAAGGGTAATATGTCCCGGGGCCATAGCCATAGGGCAGGAGGCTAGCCATAAGTTTTCTACAATGCCAAGTGGCAAATGGCAGTTTGTCACACCCCCAAAATGGTATCAATAAAACCGTCACCTCATCCCGCATAAAAACTAGCCTCTATCTAAGGCAATTGCTGTGGCGAAACCAACCTCGTCACTGGGTGCTGGAGAAGCCTGGTTGCCAGCCTCTTGCCCAAGGATTATGGGCCCTCTCATCAGTCCATGCTAAACTTAAACCCCATGGCGATTTGACTGTGTTTGTGGCATCTGAGCGCTGTTTGGATATATTGAGCGCTCAGATCCAAGCCATCTGGGGATATGTTAAATGTCTATATTTACTGTAATGGTTGGGACATTGTATATTTGAATAGTGATGTATGTCCTATTGTCCCCATGTGTGTATTGGCGATTTCCCTTTGTCCTGAGAGATAATTGAATTACTCCTCGGTTGTCTCCAGGACAGAAGACATTGTTTAAAACTATGTTTTCTCCTGCCTGTGATAATTACATCAACCCATTGAGTAAGGTAATTGTATCACAGGCAGAGGGGAGGATTTTGTATGGGAGTGTTTAAACTGTAAAGCTGTAAAGGATTGTCTGCTAGGTCATGTCCTCAGTTCCCAACCAGGTCCACGGGGGTGGTAACCTTGTTGGAAAATGTTTCTGTGTTCAATAAAGAGTTCCTGTTTTACATTCAACATAGAGCCTCGTCTCATGTGTGTGGGGATTGCTATACATGTTTACTCCCCTGGCTATTACTCCTAGCTCTTGTAAGAGCTGTTCCTGCTCTCTGGATTTAGGAGAGGTTCACCCACTGGAGCCTGGAGCCTTGTCGTAGGTCCAGGGTGGGTAGGAGACGGTGAGACCTCAACCAAGCTTCGGCGGTTCGTGGGGTCTGCAGTGCTTACGGTGTCAAGTGGAGTGCTTGGAGTCCTCGGGAAGCACTAGGAGCATCATTCGACGGAGGTACCCGGTCGGGGTTGCCAGGAGATCCGTTACATTTGTGGCAAGCAGTGGGATGGCGTCCTAGTGCGAGGAGAAGCAGCAAGGAGACACAGTTCGTGAAACATGTTGAGGACAACGCTAGTATCCGTACAGCGCCCTTGGCTACAGCAGAATGGAAACAGCAGTGGAGTACGATGAGGGTGTCATGGATGACTGAGATACAGCCCGCAAAGGCATCTGGTACCAGGCACTGGGTATTGTGGAGTATCTGCGGGATGAGAGACTAAAAAGAATGGCGTGGTATTAAACAAGCAGGAAGTGCTCAAACCCACATGCAGTTGTGCATATATATAGGGGAGAAAATCCTGCACTTGTGGCCCGTTGCTAATGACGATCCCCAACAAAAATGCATACAGTGGAGGATGCCCGCAGCAAACCACAAGTACCACAATAGACATCCTACACAAGATAGCAATTATGTGTATGTGATAATCAATATAGCAATATAACAAAATAATAACAAAGACAGGTACACTCTGCGGTCCTACTAAACCCTTAAACTGATTTTAAAATTGAGAGATTAGCCAACACGTCCTACGGTGTAGGACATCTCTGAGCCAGAGCACCGCCGCACCAAGGTTTCTCAGGTAGCTCAGGGACCTAACACTCACCTACCTGTGCCATATGGGCAATACCAGGAGCCAGTGGGCAAATTACAGGAGCATGAGGCCGACTCACAAACAACTCACCAGTTACCTCCAGCATGTAACCATGCTAGCAATGGGAGGAGGGAGGAGTCTGCGAGTCCCGCTCAAGACTGGCTGATATGGCCCATGCCTCACAGGTGCACCTAATGATAGCCTGTAGATGGAAAGCAGGCACATTAGGCCTGGGCCATATCAGCCAGTCTTGAGAGGGACTCGCAGACTCCTCCCTTCTCCCATTGCTAGCATGGTTACATGCTGGAGGTAACTGAAGAGTTGTTTGTGAGTCGGCCTCATGCTCCTGTAATTTGCCCACTGGCTCCTGGTATTGCCCATATTGCACAGGTAGGTGACTGTTAGGTCCCCGAGCTACTTGAGAAACCTTGGCGCGGTGCTCGGGCTCAGACCTGTCCTACAGCATAGGACATGTTGGTTAATCTCTCAATTTTAAAATCAGTTTGAGGGTTTAGTAAGACCGCAGAGTGTACCTGTCTTTATTATTATTTTGTTATATTGCTATATTGATTATCACATCCACATAATTGCTATCTTGTGTAGGATGTCTATTGTGGTACTTGTGGTTCGCTGCGGGCATCTTCCACTGTATGCATTTTTGCTGGGGATCGTCATTAGCAACGGGCCACAAGTGCAGGATTTGCTCCCCTATATATATGCACAACTGCATGTGGGTTTGAGCACTTCTTGCTTGTTTAATACCACGCCATTCTTTTCAGTTTGTATATATAGAGATGCTTGGAGGTGTATAAACTCCAAATTGAATGTGCCTGCTTTCCATCTACAGGCTACATTTAGGTGCACCTGTGAGGCCTGGGCCATATCAGCCAGTCTAGAGTGGAACTCGCAGACTCCTCTCTCCTCCCATTGCTAGCATGGTCACATGCTGGAGGTAACTGGTGAGTTGTTTGTGAGTCGGCCTCATGCTCCTGTAATTTGCCCACTGACTCCTGGTATTGCCCATATGGCACAGGTAGGTGAGTGTTAGGTCCCCGAGCTACTTGAGAAACCTTGGCGCGGTGCTCGGCTCAGACCTGTCCTACAGCATAGGACATGTTGGCTAATCTCTCAATTTTAAAATCAGTTTGAGGGTTTAGTAAGACCGCAGAGTGTACCTGTCTTTATTATTATTTTGTTATATTGCAGGAATTGGAACACCTAGCATGGCAGGAGCTGTGGCTGGAAGATGCCTACCAGGCGCTCTGGTGGTATGGGGCACAGTACCTACCCAGGACAGTTGAGCATGACAAGCCAGAGGGAGAGGAGTTTGATGGTCCTGGCTTGTTATGGGAGACTTTTTCAGAGCTGGAGTTTGGGAGCCCTACACAAGCCCGGTTCAGGGACCTCTTTGCGTGGCGGGAGAGCAGGTATGACTGGGACGACACTCACAAAATTGAGCAATAACTGGTCCACCTGGTGACCCAGGAGATGGAGCTGGAACAGGACTACCAGCAGCTGTTCCACTCCAGTGAGAGGGCTCAGCGAGAGAGCAGAGTGTCAGAGCCCTTCAGCTGGGAGGATATTGATCCATTACAGGAGGTTTACTGGGAAGAACCCCAGGTGGCCGGTGGATGTGGGTCCGAAGGTCTCTCCACCAATCCTGCAGGGAATTGGGAGCCCAGTCTCCATTCCCCAGCGGCAGGCTGAGTTACAGGGGGCAGAGACAGTCGGTCCTGTCCCCCAGCGGCAGTGTCCTACAGGGAATAGCGAGCCCAGTCTCCTTTCCCCAGCAACAGGACACTGTATTGGGAGTGGAGACAGTAGGTCTCCCTCCCCAGAGGCTGGAAGTATGTATGGGAGAGGAACTTGTCACCCCCTCTCCCCATCGGCAGCTTAACGTACCAGGGGGAGACAGTAAGCCCCACAACAGTGGAGATGGGACCGAGATCTCTCCACCGGCCCTACAGGGATGATGGGCAGTCGGCCCAGATCCCCAACAGCAGCCGGATTTTCAGGGAGTAGGGACAGTCGGTCCTGCTCCCCAGCGGCAGTATGTTTTGCAGCGAGAGAAGAGCATTGTCTCCATTCCCCATCGGCCATGTGATTTATAGGGAATTGGGAGCCCAGTCTCCATCCCCAGAGGCAGGTTAACGCATCAGGGGGAGACAGTAAGCCCCACAACAGTGCAGATGGGACCGTGGTCTCTGCACTCACAGCACAGGGGGTAGGGACAGTCAGTCCTGTCCCCCAGCAACAGGGCCATTTAGCCAAAGGGGAGACAGTCGATCTCCCCCCACAGCAGCATGGTGGTCTATCTAAAGGGGAGACAGTTGGTCTCTCCCTACAACAGCAGAGCTGTGTATCTAAAGAAGAGACAGTCGGTCTCCCCCTCCAACAACGAGGCTCCAACCAGGCTACTTCCGTGGTAGCGCTGGCACCAGGGCAGAGTACCGCTGGTCTCTGCCCACTCAGCAACCCACCAAGGCAGTCTACCAGATCCCCACACAGCCGTAGTGAGGCACATGGACAGGTTTATTCCCTGCTCAGGTGTAGTAACAATTTATTGTGGGTGGGCTGTACTGCTGTTTCTGTTTTGTGGTTGGGCTGCTGGACTAACAAGGGCACTGACCGGCAGAAGGTCAGATATCCTATTAGTCTGTTTGGAAAAGGGGAGAAATGTGGCGAAACCAACCTTGCCACTGGGTGCTGGAGAAGCCTGGTTGCCAGCCTCTTGCCCCAGGATTATCGGCCCTCTCATCAGCCCATGCTAAACTTAAACCCCATGGTGATTTAGTAACATAGTAACATAGTACATAAGGCCGAAAAAAGACATTTGTCCATCCAGTTCGGCCTGTTATCCCGCAAGTTGATCCAGAGGAAGACCCCTCTCTAGTGGCTATAGCCTGTAATATTATTAAGCTCCAGAAATACGTCCAGGCCCCTCTTGAATTCCTTTATTGTACTCACCATCACCACCTCCTCAGGCAGAGAGTTCCATAGTCTCACTGCTCTTACCGTAAAGAATCCTTTTCTATGTTTGTGTACAAACCTTCTTTCCTCCAGGCGCAGAGGATGTCCCCTCGTCACAGTCACAGTCCTGGGGATAAATAGCTGATGGGATAGATCTCTGTACTGACCCTTGATATATTTATACATATTAATTAGATCTCCCCTCAGTCGTCTTTTTTCTAAAGTGAATAACTCTAATTTTGATAATCTTTCAGGGTACTGTAGTTGCCCCATTCCAGTTATTACTTTAGTTGCCCTCCTCTGGACCTTCTCCAGCTCTGCTATGTCTGCCTTGTTTACAGGAGCCCAGAACTGTACACAGTACTCCATGTGTGGTCTGACTAGCGATTTGTAAAGTGGTAGGACTATGTTCTTATCACGGGAATCTATGCCCCTTCTGATGCAACCCATTATCTTGTTGGCCTTGGCAGCAGCTGCCTGACACTGGTTTTTGCAGCTCAGTTTGCTGTTTATTAAAATTCCTAGATCCTTTTCCATGTCAGTGTTATCGAGTGTTTTACCATTTAGTATGTACGGTTGACTTGCATTTTTCCTTCCCATGTGCATAACTTTACATTTATCAGTGTTAAACCCCATCTGCCACTTATCTGCCCAAGCCTCCATTTGACTGTGTTTGTGGCATCTGAGCGCTGTTTGGATATATTGAGCGCTCAGATCCAAGCCATCTGGGAATATGTTAAATGTCTATATTTACTGTAATGGTTGGGACATTGTATATTTGAATAGTGATGTCTGTCCTATTGTCCCCATGTGTGTATTGGCGATTTCCCTTTGTCCTGAGAGATAATTGAATTACTCCTCGGTTGTCTCCAGGACAGAAGACATTGTTTAAAACTATGTATTCTCCTGCCTGTGATAATTACTTCAACCCATTGTGTAAGGTAATTGTATCACAGGCAGAGGGCAGGATTTTGCATGGGAGTGTTTAAACTGTAAAGGATCGGCTGCTAGGTCATGTCCTCAGTTCCCAACCAGGTCCACGGGGGTGGTAACCTTGTTGGAAAATGTGTATAAGTCAATGCTTATGTGTTCAATAAAGAGTTCCTGTTTTACATTCAACATAGAGCCTCGTCTCATGTGTGTGGGGATTGCTATACGTATATACTCCCCTAGCTATTACTCCTAGCTCTTGTAAGAACTGTTCCTGTTCCTGGTTCCTGTGGTGGTATCGGTGTCGAGTGGAGTGCTTGGAGGCCTCGGGAAGCACTAGGAGCATCTATCAACAGAGGGACCCAGTTGGGGTGCCAGGAGATCCTTTACAATTGCCCAAAAAATAAATAAAAATATAGCTCTTAGAACATGGAGACACTAAAAATATTTTTTTTGTTTCAAAACTGCTATTATTGTGCTAAAGTGAAATACATAAAAAAAATACATATTAGGTATCGCCACGTCCGTAACAACCATCTCTATAAAAATATTACATGACCTAACCACTCAGGTGAACACCAAAAAAAAAAAAAAAAAACTGTAAAAAAATGCCATTTTTGTCACATTACATCACAAAAATTGCAACAGCAAGTGATCATAAAGGAGTATGCTCCCCAACATAGTACTAATCAGACCGCCACCTCATCCCGCAAAAAATGAGACCCTACCTGAGAGAATAGTTCAAAATATGAAAAAGCTATGGCTCTCAGACTATGAGACACTAAAATATCATTATTTTGGTTTCAAAAATGCTATTATTGTGTAAAACTTAAATAAATAAGAAAAAGTAGACATATTAGGTATTGCCACGTGTGTAACAATCTGCTCTATAAAAAAGTCACATGACCTAATCCCTCAGGTAAACACTGTAAAATAAAAAATAAAAATGGTGCCAAAATATACATTTTTTTGTTACCTTGCTTCACAAAAAGCGCAATATAGAGCAATATAAAATCATATGTACCCCAAAATAGTACCAACATAACTGGCACCTTATCCCGTAGTTTCGAAATGTGGTCACTTTTTGGAGTTTTTACTGTAGGGGAGCATCAGGGGGGCTTCAAATAGGACATGTCAAAAAACCAGTCCATCAAAATCTGCCTTCCAAAAACCGTATGGCATTCCTTTCCTTCTGCGCCCTGCCGTGTGCCCGTACAGCTGTTTACGACCACATATGGGGTGTTTCTGTAAACTACCAAATCAGAGCCATAAATATTGAGTTTTGATTGGCTGTTAACCCTTGCTTTGTAACTGGAAAAAAAAATATTAAAATGGAAAATCTGCCAAAAAAGTGAAATTTTGAAATTGTATCTATTTTCCATTAATTCTTGTGGAACACCTAAAGGGTTAACAGAGTTTGTAAAATCTGTTTTGAATACATTGAGGGGTGTAGTTTCTAGAATCGGGTCATTTTTGGGTGGTTTCTATTATGTAAGCCTCACAAAGTGACTTCAGACCTGAACTGATCCTTAAAAAGTGGGTTTTTGAAAATTTCTGAAAAATTTCAAGATTTGCTTCTAAACTTCTAAGCATTGTAACATCCCCCAAAAATAAAATGTCATTCCCAAAATGATCCAAACATGAAGTAGACATATGGGTAATGTAAAGTAATATTTATTTTTGTAGGTATTACTATGTATTATAGAAGTAGAGAAATTGGAACTTGGAAATTTGCAAATCTTTCAAAAATTTTGGCAAATGTTGTATTTTTTATAAATAAAAATTAATTTTTTTGACTCCATTTTACCAGTGTCATGAAGTACAATATGTGACGAGAAAACATTCTCAGAATGGCCTGGATAAGTCAAAGCGTTTTAAAGTTATCACCACATAAAGTGACACATGTCAGATTTGCAAAAAATGGCCTGGGCAGGAAGGTGAAAACAGGCCCGGGGTTGAAGGGGTTAAAGAGGTTGTCTGGGTTCATAGCTGAACTCGCACATCCCCATAATTTCACCCAGGCAGCCCCCTCCTGACATGAGCCTCAGAGCAGTTCATGCTCCGATGCTCTTCCTTGCCCTGCGCAGGAGCTCTTTTATTTAATTTAGGGCCTTTTTATTTACTATAACACACAGCCGGGCGGTAGCTTCCACCCAGCAGTGTATTTGGTGACGTCACCGGCTCTGATGGGTGGGCTTTAGCACTGCCCTAGCCGTTTTACAGGCCAGGGCAGCGCTAAATCCCACCCATCAATGCCGGTGATGTTACCGGGCTCACTGCTGGGCGGAAGCCTCTGCCTGGCAGCCCGAAAGAGAGCCCAGTTCATCACCGGAACTCCACAAAATGCCTTTCTCCTGCGCGATTCAGCGCAGGGCAAAGGAAAAGCATTGGAGAATAAACTGCTCCGATGGTCAAGTCAGGGGGGCTGTATACAAATACACACGAGACATAATCTATAAAATATAGTACAAAAGTTTATTAGACATATATTAATCCATATTAATGTAAAAACAAACAATGGGGGAAGATGACAAAACCAACCAAACCCCTGTCTATAAAGACAGGCCAGAGGCTCCCAGATAACAAGTACCCACCAGATATAAATCACAGTATAATTGTGTACACCAAAGGCTAAAATCTATCCTGTCAGGAATAAAAAGACAAAATGGTGTCTAGCTGCTAGACACTTGTGAGCATCAAAACCTTGAGAACTTCAAGGAAAAATAATTAAATGCAGAACTGGCAAAGCAATAGAAAGCCCATTGACAAGGCTGAGCCCTGATAACAAATGAAACACGAGTGGGTAGCAGTAGTAATGAACAAATTGTAATAATCAATTTCCCATGGTGGATACAAAGACCGAGGCCCCGGCACTGATGCCACCTCTACGCGCGTTTGGCCAACCCACTGGCTTCGTCAGGAGGCTACGGTACGCTCGTGTTTGTTGGGGTATAAGTATTTAAATCGCACCTGAGGTTAATTAGGTCGCTTACCCGGCATGATTAGGCGGCCCGCATCATGAAAGCGCACCACTCGTCACTGTGCGACAGATGCGTAGCACTCCCATGCACCACCACACGTACTGACCGGAAGTGGATGACGTGTTGTGCGGGGAAACAGCCACGCCTGTCACCAAGGGAACAAGCCACACGGAGCGCCACGCGATGCGACCGCCCAGCGCATGCGCGGGAAGCATCCAACCTTAGGTAAAAAGCCTAAAATGCTGCAGAGACTACACCAATATTAGAGCTTGGATCTTGTCCCTATTGTGCACTATAAACAGATTGTGTACAGAATAATATAATCTGTGTGCAGTTAACAGCCATGATTATACCAAAACCATAAAAACTGTGAATCAAGATTTTATAATGATACCAATTAAAATCAGCACTGTGAAATTACTAGAAATAAATACTTAATAACTATATAATTAATTAGGAATATAAAGTGCAAGGAGTAAGGTGACGTGTGAACAAAATGCATGCAAAAAGCACTATCTTATCAATTATAATAAGTGACATGTGAAGAATACATACAAAAAACACACTGTCTATTAAAATAGGGATATTACAACTATCAATTTATAAATACGTCACCATTTTGATACATAAGGGAAACCCAATAAAAAGTGTTATATAATCTAAGGTGTCTTATGCACAACATAGAGGATATCCTCCCCATTTGAAGTCTCTCTTCCATAAAGATAATACAACGTGGCTTCGAAGACTATACCAGCCTCACAGGTGCTATTAAAAAAAAAAGAAAAGAAGAACATAGAATTAGATAATTTACAATCAAAGTTATTTAAATCAAACCGACAAATAGGGAAACACTCTACACCTAGACATATCATGTCCTACATACTCAAATCAACAACAAAAAAAAAAGCATCATAAAAGAAAAGACCTATAACTTACTGCTTCATTTAAACCACATTGGTCTACAAAAACTGATGACCTCAGCATGTATTTGCATGCTTGACAATTCCCACATGAGAATGACCCTCATCTGGGGCCTTTACTGCCAAAGACACACCGTGTTATTGGTGGAACATAGTGAGTTCTTGGAATTCTTAGCTTTCTTCCATATAATCAATGGATAATCTGAAAGTGACTCTTTAAGGTCACTATCAGAAAGCAAGATAGGCCAATGTCTGGTCATTATTTCCCTAATTTTTCGCCAATGTACATTGAAAGGTGTAATGAAACGGGGTTTCACATCATTAGCCTTCTTACTACTTACCAAGAGGGAATCTAGATGAGAGTTTTGCTCTCTAATAATTTACGTTGGTTGTAATCCCTAATGCAGAATCTTTTAGAAAGGTCTTTAGACTGGGTCTAAAGCGTTCATCACTGGAGCAGATCCTACGGAGTCGTAAAAATTTGCCCGTAGGAATGACTCACACCCAGTAGTCAAGGGGTTCATCGCTCCTCAGAGTGTCGATATCTGCAGTTAAGGCGAGGTAGTCTGCCAACTGTCGGTCAAGTCGTTCTCTAAGGCTGGATCACGAAGGGCTGTGGCGATGTGTAGGACTGAAAAAGCTCTGCATGTCCTCCATCAACAACACATCTGTAAAGCGTCCTGTCCTTGCCGCCGTGGTCGTGGTAGGAGGAGGATTACTTTGACCACTTCCCCAGTTAGATTCCCGTTGTGCTGTGACATCCCCCTTATAAGCTGTGCAAAGCATATTTTTTAGTTTGGTTTTGCACTGCTGCATCCTTTCTGACTTCTGGTAATTTGATATATGTACTGATCCCCTAGGGGACAGAGGGGTAAGACTTAACATTTAATATGGTCAATTCTAAAATAAATAGACACTAGAGGATGAGCCTCTGTAACGTACAACATGAAAAACAGCCCAAAGGCCTAAACTGAACACACAAAAACAGTACGGGAACGGTGGTATGGAAAAACAAAAAGGAACGTTCTCACCCGGTTGTAGCTGTAGACCAAGGGTTCTCTCAGAGGTTGTTGAGGATAGAGACGGACCTGTGTTGTTGGATCACCGTACTGGAAGGTATCAGGCGTAAGTGCCCCCTTGCGCTTTTTATCATGCCAGAAATATTTCTACTGCGGCCGGTGTCCCCTGAGAGCCTGCCACTGGTCTATTAAATGTTTAACTGTTACCATGGGAACCCTATAACTATGGATCCCTTCTGCAATCATGTTGGTCTGCATTTACCTTGCGACCACAACATTGCATGATGCTCAATCCTGCCCCCTGTTTGAACTATAGACCACTCCCACTCTGGCACCTGGGCGGTGGGCGTTCTCTCCTGGGATGACGCGCTCCTTGTTCATGCGATTCTTCGCATGCTGTGTGACGTCATCATTTGGCGCCGCGCATTTTGGATCGCGTCTCCTTTGGAACGCAGGCTCACTTCCCTGCGTTCCACCGCACATGTGAGTGGAGTCACATGACCGGAAGTGGGGCGGTACAGGGTAACCGGCGCGATTCCTTGCATCTTCATAAGACGCTTACAGGTGAGCGCATACTGCTGACAGCCCCCCTGGATTTTTGACTATCCTGTGGTTATTATCTGTTCAGTATAGTTGGTACCCACTGGTGCAGCTATACCCTAATTAGGAGGTCCTTTGTTGTGGTCATCTAGGTGTTATTGTCTGACTGACTCTACACCTCTGTCCTATTTTTGACTACTGACCCCAACATCCCCTCCTCTACCATCTATTTCTATGGTTATACAAGCCCCATCCATAGCGTTGTTATTTCCATACACTCCCTGATGATTTTCTTTCACGAATTGAAACGTGACACGTAGGGAGCACCCTCATAGGGTATATTAGGGATTCTGCCCTTACAGGGTCAGGCATCCGGACGGGGACGCCCCTTGCGGGGCAAATTCCTCATGTAGATAGGTAGGGCGTACTAGCCCCTGTCCCCCATTTAGGGTTGTCTAGGGTTAACTCACCCCGTCACCCCACTACGCAAAGGGGCTCGTACGCCTGTTACCTTCCAGTACGGTGATCCAACAACACAGGTCCGTCTCTATCCTCAAGAACCTCTGAGAGAACCCTTGGTCTACATCTACAACCGGGTGAGAACGTTCCTTTTTGTTTTTCCATACCACCGTTCCCGTACTGTTTTTGTGTGTTCAGTTTAGGCCTTTGGGATGTTTTTCATGTTGTACGTTACAGAGGCTCATCCTCTAGTGTCTATTTATTTTAGAATTGACCATATTAAATGTTAAGTCTTACCCCTCTGTCCCCTAGGGGATCAGTACATATATCATATTAATTCTTGGGAGTAAATAGGTCCGGTCGCCAAACCCGGCCTTCTTGTGTTTTCTTATTTTGCTTCTTCTGCCAAGCATGGCAGGCTTTCTCACAACTGGCTTCAGTGCAGAGAACTGGTTGACTGAAGCTAGAGATTTTCTCAGAAAAGGAATTTTCTCCAAAAAAATATACCCCATCGTTCAACGCAGCTTTTAAAGAACTGACCGACACTTACAAGGACCAAATCCTGTCCTGGTGGGAAGTGCAGAGCCTGGAAAGCTACCTAAAGCACAATATTGTGCCCAGAGGCCTCAGGATTGCACTCTTACCAGGAGTCAGATTTAGGAATCCAAGCTTCCTCAGCAAATGGGAAAAAGAAGCTACTGAGAGTTCCCTGAGATTAATGCGCCTCCTCCTCATAGAAGAAAAGAATAATCTAGAAAACTTGACGAAAAAACTAAGTGCAAGTATTGAATCAGCCCAGATCTTCTCGCAGGAAGCCGAGTTTGTGAATAAAGAGAAACAGTTGCATAACCTCCTTGAAAAATACCAGTATCATCTTAAGGAGCGCAAACATCGGCAGTTTGTGAGGGATCTGGCTGATTTCAAAGATAATAAAGTTTATTCTTCTATTGTTAACAGGAGGGACATTACGGGAGCCCAAACTGACCAGTCATCAACCGAGACCGACTGCTCTGATTCCGACAGCACGACTAAGGGCTCGAGACCATCATCCCGGGGAGGTAACCGCCGCGGGCGACAAAGAGGGGGTCCATGATGGCGGGGTCAATACCAAGGCACTCCCAATCCTCCTCGTTTTTTAGGGGGGACGGGCCAACACCAGGGTCCACCCAATCCTCAGCAGACGTACCCACTGCGGAACCGTATGCAGCCACCTCCAAACCCCTAGACCCCCAATTAGTCAACCTGTCATCCCGCATTCTCAGTCCCACTGAGATAGAGGTCCTTCAATTAGGACTTTCCTTTGTCCCTACCCCTTCCTTTAATCATTTTGACACCTACAAGGACTTAAATCTTTTTGTCAGAAAGCTCTGCTGGCATAAGTTCTACAAACTTCAGGAAAATAAACAGTGCCGCGAGTTGGGCATACCTTTAGACATCCTAGCAGATGTCCGTCTCTTGTATGGACTAGACGGAGAATTTGACAAACAAGAAGGTCAGGGACCCTTTACCAGTCTTAAGTTGAAGAGTAACAAAATGCCCCCTAATTTAGGGCAAGCTATCGTGTGTGGATGTCTTCCTCAGCACGGTCTCGCAAGAGATTGAGAATCTACACCCCTCACATTTCTCCAACATTGACCAGGTTCATACCAGTGCCATATCGAGTCTGGAGACTGATCACTCCATAGTGATCAAGCCCTCTGATAAGGGGGGCAACACTGTGATTATGGACCATGGCCAATACACTGACATGTGCGAGGCCCTGCTGAGGGATTCATCCACATACGAGGTTCTATCATCGAACCCGTTGAACAAATTTAGGTCACAACTCAAAAATATCCTAGATGAAGCTAGGACTGCATCAATTATTTCTGACGACGAATACAGATTCATGCTGCCGATCCATCCACGCTTAGCGACATTCTACTGTTTGCCTAAGCTACACAAGGGGACACGTCCACTGAAGGGGCGTCCCATTGTATCGGGGGTAGGTAACTTATCCCAAAATGTCAGGATTTATGTGGACCGCATCCTGGCCCCATTTGTTACCGCATTACCCTCGTACACTCGGGACACCACACACTTGCTCAAGCAATTGGAGGGCATTCACGTCGAGAATGCAAGCCTTTTGGCCAGTATCGACGTGGAGGCCCTCTATTCGAATATTCCTCATGCCCTGGGTCTCAGGACGGTCGAGTATTTTCTGAGCACCCGTGGATGTCAGTACCGCGCCCACAGCCTTTTTGTCATCTCTCTCTTGGAGTTCACCCTGACCACCAACGTCTTCTCTTTCAATGGGAGACTCTACCACCAGCGATGGGGCACCGCGATGGGGAGTTCCTGTGCCCCGTCGTATGCTAACCTGTTCCTGGGCTGGTGGGAGGAGACCCTGGTGTTCAGGGATGAACGTTCCATTCTTATGGACCAGGTAGGCATGTGGGCGCGGTACATTGACGACATCTTCATCACATGGAGCGGGAACGAATGATCGTTCCGTGCCATGGTGGAGATGCTCAACAATAACCAAATCGGCATGCACTTTACCTGTGAGGTTGGGGGCACCAGATTACCTTTCCTTGATGTCCTCATCTCTACAACATCGTCTGGTGAATTGGAGACGTCGATTTATCGCAAACCCACGTCTACCAATACCCTGCTTAGGTGGGAGAGCAGCCACCCTCTGCCACTTAGGCGGGGTATTCCCAAAGGACAATATCTCAGGCTAAGGAGAAATTGTTCAACCAAACGAGAATTCATCAGACAAGCCACTGATCTACGTACCAGGTTTCGCCAACGTGGTTACCCTGACAGTGTTCTGAGGAGGGCATTTGAATTCGCCCTGCTCTCGGACAGAATATCTCTCCTCACTCCCAAACCCTGCACGGTGCCACCTGTCAGTATCATCCGCCCCATCATGACATTTGATAGGGCTGCCGCTGATATCAGACAAATCCTCCTGACTAATTGGGGCATTCTTCAATTAGACCCAGATTTGAGAGCAGTGGTGGGGGACTACCCACATGTCACCTACCGCCGAGGACGTAGCCTCCGTGACACATTGGTATCTAGTGAATTCACACACCCCATTCCGTCGGGCTCAACATGGCTCAGATCCGACGTGAAGGGATGCTACAGGTGTAGTGGCTGCATTGCCTGTCCCTATTTAAAATCTGGGAAAGTATTCAGCAGTGCGGCCACAGGCAGGGAATACCGCATACACCATTTCATCAACTGTAGGACTCGCGGTGTCATCTACCTCCTGTCATGCGAGTGTGACAGGGGGTATGTGGGTAAAACCATACAGGAACTCCGCAGATGCATTGGGGAACACCTTAGCAACATAGCAAAAGCTAAGGACACCCCTGTCGCCAATCACGTCCACAGTGAACACAACGGTAAAGCCCGCATTTCGGTAATGGGGATTGACCGTATCCTGCCTCCAAAGCGTGGAGGGGACTGGGACCGCGCAATTTTGCAGCGAGAATCACGTTGGATTTATTATTTAAAAACCATGGCCTCTTTGGGCTTGAATGAGCAGCTCAATTTCAGTTGTTTTATTTAGACGTTCTCCTTTTTTTTTCTCTTGCGCTTTTTATCATGCCAGAAATATTTCTACTGCGGCCGGTGTCCCCTGAGAGCCTGCCTCTAATAGTTTGGTCTATTAAATGTTTAACTGTTACCATGGGAACCCTCTAACTATGGGTCCCTTCTGCAATCATGTTGGTCTGCATTTACCTTGCGACCACAACATTGCATGATGCTCAATCCTGCCCCCTGTTTGAACTATAGACCGCTCCCACTCTGGCACCTGGGCGGTGGGCGTTCTCTCCTGGGATGACGCGCTCCTTGTTCATGCGATTCTTCGCATGCTGTGTGACGTCATCATTTGGCGCCGCGCATTTTGGATCGCGTCTCCTTTGGAACGCACGCTCACTTCCCTGCGTTCCACCGCACATGTGACTGGAGTCCCCTGATGATTTTCTTTCACGAATTGAAACGTGACACGTAGGGAGCACCCTCATAGGGTATATTAGGGATTCTGCCCTTACAGGGTCAGGCATCCGGACGGGACGCCCCTTGCGGGGCAAGTTCCTCGTGTAGATAGGTAGGGCGTACTAGCCCCTGTCCCCCATTTAGGGTTGTCTAGGGTTAACTCACCCCGTCACCCCACTACGCAAAGGGGCTCGTACGCCTGATACCTTCCAGTACGGTGATCCAACAACACAGGTCCGTCTCTATCCTCAACAACCTCTGAGAGAACCCTTGGTCTACATCTACAACCGGGTGAGAACGTTCCTTTTTGTTTTTCCATACCACCGTTCCCGTACTGTTTTTGTGTGTTCAGTTTAGGCCTTTGGGATGTTTTTCATGTTGTTTTTCATGTTGTACGTTACAGAGGCTCATCCTCTAGTGTCTATTTATTTTAGAATTGACCATATTAAATGTTAAGTCTTACCCCTCTGTCCCCTAGGGGATCAGTACATATATCATATTAATTCTTGGGAGTAAATAGGTCCGGTCGCCAAACCCGGCCTTCTTGTGTTTTCTTATTCTTCTGGTAATTTGGTAACATTTCCGCCACTTCCTGCTTATACCAGGGGTCTAGTAGCGTGGCCACCCAGTACAGGTCGTTCTCCTTCATCCTTTTTATACGAGGGTCCCTCAACAGATATGACAGCATGAAAGACCCCATTTGCACAAGGTTGGATGCTGAGCTACTCATTTCCCGTTCCTCCTCCTCACTGATGTCATTGACGGTCTGTTCTTCCCCCCAGCCACGTACAAGACCACGGGTCCCAGATAGGTGACAACAACAAGCACCCTGGGATGCCTGCTGTGGTTGGTCTTCCTCCTCCTCAAAGCCACATTCCTCCTCTGACTCCTCTTCCTCATACTCCTCTTGCAGCGTTGCTGCAGGTCCAGCAAGCGATGATGACAAGGCTGTTTCTGGTGGTGATGGTGACCACAACTCTTCCTCTTCACGCTCATCTACAGCCTGATCCAGCACTCTTCGCAGGGCACGCTCCAGGAAGAAAACAAATGGGATGAGGTCGCTGATGGTGCCTTCGGTGCGACTGACTAGGTTTGTCACCTCCCATGAGCCTACAGGCATTGCACATGAGTGTCCAGTAACGTGGCAAAAAAATTCCCAGCTCCGCAGAGGCTGTCCTAGCACCCCGATCATACAAATACTTGTTGACGGCTTTTTCTTGTTGGAGCAGGCTGGTCGAACATTAGGAGTGTTGAATTCCAACGTGTCGGGCTGTCGCAAATCAAGCGCCTCACAGGCATGTTGTTTCGGCGCTGAATGTCTGCAAAGTGCGCCATGGCCGTGTAGGAACGCCTGAAATGGCCACACACCTTCCTGGCCTGCTTGAGGACGTCCTGTAAGCCTGGGTACTTAGACACAAAGCGTTGTACGATGAGATTCAACACATGTGCCATGCACGGCACATGTGACAACTTGCCCAAATTCAATACCGTCAACAAATTGCTTCCATTGTCACACACCACTTTGCCGATCTCCAGTTGGTGCGGGGTCAGCCACTGATCCACTTGTGCGTTCAGGGCGGACAGGAGTGCTGGTCCGGTGTGGCTCTCTGCTTTCAGGTAAGTCAACCCCAAGACAGCGTGACACTATCATATCCGGGATGTGGAATAGCCCCTGGGGAGCTGGGGGGGTTCAGTTGATGTGCAGCCAGACGCCGCAGCAGAAGAGGACTCAGCCGAGAAGGTTATGGAAGAGGATGGAGTAGGAGGAGTAGAGAAGGTGGCAGTAGGCCTGCCTGCAAGTCGTGGCGGTGTCACCAACTCCGCTGCAGAGCCACGCATTCTATGCTTGGCAGCCGTCAGCAGGTTGACCCAATGCGCAGTGTAGGTGATATACCTGCCCTGACCGTGCTTTGCAGACCAGGTATCAGTGGTCAGATGGACCCTTGCCCCAACACTGTATGCCAGAGATGCCATGACTTCCTTTTCAATCACTGAGTAGAGGTTTGGGATTGCCTTATTAGAAAAAAAACATTGTCCGGGTACCTTCCACTGTGGTGTCCCAATAGCGACAAATTTTTTGAAGGCCTCAGACTCCACCAGCTGGTATGGTAAAAGCTGGCGGGCTAAGAGTTCCGTCAAGCCAGCTGTCAGACGACAGGCAAGGGGGTGACTCTGTGACATTGGCTTCTTACGCTCAAACATTTCCTTTACAGACACCTGACTGTGGGCAGATGAGATGGAACTGCTCAAGGTGAGAGGCGGAGTGGCGGGTGGTTGAGAGGGGGCAAGGAGGACAGCAGTGGTTGACGTGGCTGAAGATGCTGGACCAGGAGGAGGATGGTGGCTTTGAGCTTGTGTGCTGCTTCTACTCGTCATCATGTGTTGATCCCATAGGCGTTTGTGATGTGCGATCATGTGGCTTCGCAAAGCAGTTGTACCTAGGTGGGTGTTGGATTTTCCACGACTCAGTTTCTTTTGGCACAGGTTGCAAATGGCATCGCTGTTGTCAGAGGCAGACACACACAAAAAATGCCACACTGCTGAGCTTTGCAATGATGGCATTCTGGTGGTGGCAACAGCATGCGTTGATTGGCATGCTGTCTGGCTGACCCCGGGTGCCGATACATGTGACGACCTCCCCCTGCTTCCAACTCGTCTCCTCCTTCTCTCTGTCTCCCCTTCTGAACTTTCCCCCTCTTCTTCTTCTCTTCGAGCAGGCACCCACGTGGCATCCACGGACACATCGTCATCATCAACCACTTCACTTGTATCTGACACCTCAGCAAAGGAAGCAGCAGCGGGTACAACATCATCATCATCATCACACTGTACGTCCATGTGTGTAATGCTGCCTGACTGAGACATATCTGTTATCTACATCCCCTGGCAATAATGGTTGCGCATCACTAATTTCATCCAACTGATGTGTAAATAACTCCTCTGAGGGATCAAGTGAAGCGGCTGTGGTGGCTGTGGTGGTAGTGGTGGTGGTGGCGTCGGGCGGGAGAGTGGTGACCAAAGCTGAGCTGGAGGAGGATGGTGCGTCAAAGTTCTTAGCAGAAGCTGTTGAAGATTGGGTGTCCTGTGTAAGCCAGTCAACTATTTTCTCCGAATTTTTTGGGTTCAGGGTACGTGGCCTCTGAACACTGCGCATTATTCCAGGGCCAGTGGAAATCACAGCACCACGAACACGACGGCCCCTGCGGCGTGGCCTGCCTCTGCCTGTAATTTTTTATTAGATAAGTGTTACTATGCAGTGCAAGGTACTGTGCCACTCTATATAAGTGGTGGGCAGTGGGCACAGTACAGTCTGTGTGGGCCTGACACACACGGGCTTGCAAATGTGATTAGATCACAGTTAAATTTAAAATAGATTTTTTTTTTTCTGAAAGGTATTTGGGTGAATGACACCTGTTACGGTATGAGTGCAGGCCTAGCCAGCCACTAGCCAGTGAACCCAATACAGTATGTGTGGGGGCCTGACACACACGGGCTTGCAAATGTGATTAGATCACAGTTACATTTTAAATATAATTTTTTTTATCTGAAAGGTATTTGAGTGAATGACACCCTGTAACGGTATGAGTGCAGGCCTAGCCACTAGCCAGTGGACACAATACAGTATGTGTGGGGGCCTGACACACACGGGCTTGCAAATGTGATTAGATCACAGTTAAATTTAAAATAGATTTTTTTTTTTCTGAAAGGTATTTGGGTGAATGACACCCTGTAACGGTATGAGTGCAGGCCTAGCGAGCCACTAGCCAGTGGCCACAATACAGTATGTGTGGGCGCCTGACACACACGGGCTTGCAAATGTGATTAGATCACAGTTAAATTTTAAATATATTTTTTTTTTGAAAGGTATTTGGGTGAATGACACCCTGTAACGGTATGAGTGCAGGCCTAGCGAGCCACTAGCCAGTGGCCACAATACAGTATGTATGGGCGCCTGACACACACAGGCTTGCAAATTCACAGAAAAATATTAAATATAATTTTTTTTTTAATCTGCAAGGTATTTTCTGTCACACCCTGTATGAATGGTGTGCACTGTGCACACAGTGCTGTCTATGACTGAGCCTGCAGCCTCTCACACACGGGCAGCTAGGCAACTGCAATATATATATATATATATATATATATGAAAGAAAAAAAAAGCAGACTGATGTATCAGCCCTGAAAATGGCTTTTTGGGGTGCTGTCTGGATGCTGTCCTTACAGCAGATGAGTCTGTGGACACAGAACAATGCCCTAGCTAACGCTTTCCCTATTGAATCAGCAGCAGCAGCAGCAGCAGCACTGTCCCTCCTCTCACTGTGAATGCAGTTTCCGAATAAATCTAAAATGGATGCTGTCCAGGAGGTGGGAGGGTCTGGGAGGGAGGGTCTGCTGCTGATTGGCTGGAATGTGTCTGCTGACTGTGAGGTACAGGGTCAAAGTTTACTCAATGATGATGTATAGGGGGCGGACCGAACATCGCATGTGTTCGCCCGCAGCGGCTAACACGAACAAGCTATGTTCGCCGGGAATTATTCGCCGGCGAACTATTCGCCGGCGAACTATTCGGGACATCACTACTCTTCACAGCTGTGAAGGATTTGGAACTTTTTGGGAGGAAACTACTTTTCAAAAAACATTTTGAAAAGAAACCAAATCTGTCAGAACTCTCTTTTTAGCTGTAGAGCAACAGGCATAGATGGATTTACAATCACTCCTGGATGAACAAGAGGATGTACTCTCTGCAAAATTACCCATGCATTTATGCCGCCGGTCACAGCTTTCCCCCTTCGTAATATATTCGTCAGGCAGGAATTTTAATCCCTTGCTGGCAGTGTTGGTCCTTTTAATCCGACTTGGGGGCAGCGCTAGTCTGTTAGGGAATTGCGCAGGTATAAGGATGTCGTTATCAAGTCTGCAGACAGGGGGGGAAATGTGATATGGCCGGCGCAATTGTATGAGAAGGAAGCCTTTAGGCAGTTAAATCAGAAGGCATGTTACAAACGGTTGGATAGTAATCCAACCATTAGATTCAAAACTGAGCTAGATGGCATACTACAATGGGGAGTTGATAACAACATACTGACTCCCAAGTTGAGGGAAAGTCTGGTGGTAGATCACCCCATCACACCCACACTATACCTCCTGCCCAAAGTTCACAAGGACATTGTGAATTCCCCCTGGACGCCCGATTGTGTCCGGTGTGGGCAGTCTTTGTGAACGGGCTAGCAGATACGTGGACTTCTATTTGAGGGACTGTGTTGAGACCCTGCCATCCTATGTCAAGGATACATCGGACGTATTGAGGAGAATTAATGGGGTCATTTTGGAGGAAGATATGATGTTTGTCACCTGTGATGTGGAGGCCTTATACACCTCGATATGCCACGCCCATGGGATCCGGGCCCATGTCATTTTATGTATGTGGGCATGACAACTAGAGAGCTCCGTGTTAGGATTTTGGAACATGCCGGCAAGATTCGACTGGCAGCAACAATGAGAATGGAGGATCTGACCAAACTGCAACCCATAGCCCTAAATTTTAAAGACAAACATAACTGTGACCCAAGGGTCCTGAAGGTTAGGGGTATTGATAAAGTCATCATGGGTTGTCGGGGCGGAGATATTAAAAAACTATTATTACAAAGGAAACAAGATGGATCGTAATGCTGAAAACTGAGATCCCCTGGGGTTTAAATGAAGCAGTAAGTTATAGGTCTTTTCTTTTATGGCGCTTTTTTTTCTGTTGATTTGTGTATGTAGGACGTGATATGTCTAGGTGTGGGGTGTTTCCCTATTTGTTTTTTTTTTAAAATAATATTGATTGTAAATGATCTAATTCTATGTTCTTCTTTTCTTTTTTTGAATAGCACCTGTGAGGCTGGTATAATCTTCGATGCCACATTGTATTATTTTTATGGAAGAGAGACTTCAAATGGGGAGGATATCCTCTATGTTGTGCATAAGACACCTTAGATTATATAACACTTTTTATTGGGTTTCCCTTATGTATCAATATGGTCACATATTTATGAATAGATAGTTGTAATATCCCTATTTTAATAGACAGTGGCCCAGATTCAGGTAGATTTGCCCATTACTTACACCTGAGCCGCTCAGCTGAATTTCTCTGCGCTGGAGCAATTTTGCCAAATTGCCACCTGATTCAGGAATCGTTTGTTCATTTAATTTGTTCCTGTTTAAGGCAAAGCTGAGGGCGCAAGGCCGTGCAAGTCAAAGTGGGTGTGCCCCTATGTAAATGAGGAATTTTCGGCTCAGCAGAGGTTTGCTAGCATAATTTCAGGGCAAATCCTGCTCAGCTGCTTGCACTGAGCAAATAAATAGGAGCAGACTTGCGCAGGTTCTTTGCTGAATTTCATCCTGCTTTTTCCTACCCCCCCCCTGAGCAAGGAAATTCAGCCCTTTTGCAAGACATGGCACCTCCCAAAGGGACCAAAATAAGGAAGGCCAACTTTGTGGCTGCAGAGATGGACATCCTGATTGCTGCACTCCAGCAGCATAAGGAAGTCCTATATGGTGCCCAGCGGGCAAACACCACCATTGCCCAAAGGAGGGCTATATATGAAGCCATTGCCCTGGACATCAATGCCCTGGGTAATGAAGTGCGTACCTGGGATGACATCCAGAAGAAATTAAATGATATGAGACATTTGGCCATCTTTTGCTAACTTGCCCCTGCTTTTAACAGGAGCAAGTTTGCCCAGGGAAAAAAGCTTGCACGCTTCCAGCGCAAGATGCGCATCACACGCGCATGTTTCTGAATCATCGGCAGTACCTAATTTGCATATTCGCTGAGGGAATTCCATGAAGGCGCAACTTACACCCCGCGCAAAATTGCACGAAAATTGCGCAGGAACAGCTAGGCTGCGTGCGCGGGAAAATGGCCGCATTTCAGGCTTAACTGGTTCACAGAATCAGCCGCAAATTTGCATAGGAGCAAATCAGTACTTGCGCGGCGCAAATCACACTTGTTCCCGCGCAAGTGCTTCTTGAATCTGGGCCAGTGTGTTTTTTGTATGTATTCTTCACATGTCACTTATTATTATTGATAAGATAGTGCTTTTTGCATGAATTTTGTTCACACGTCACCTTACTCCTTGCACTTTATATTCCTAATTAATTATATGGTTTTTCTGTATTTATTTCTAGTAATATCACGGTGCTGGTTTTAATTGGTATAATGATAAAATTATGATTCACAGATTTTAGGGTTTTGGTATAATCATGGCTGTTAAATGTACACAGATTATATTATTCTGTACACAATCTGTTTATAGTGCACAATAGGGGGCAAGATCCAAGCTCTAATAAGACAGCCCAGACAGCCCACCTGGCTTGAGCATCTGAGCAGTTCATGCTCCAATGCTCTCCTTTGCCCTGCGCTGAATTGCGCAGGGGAAAGGCATTTTGTGGAGTTCTGGTGATGAACTGGGCTCTCTTTCGGGCTGCCAGGCAGTGGCTTCCACCCGGCAGTGAGCCTGGTAACATCACCGGCACTGATGGGTGGGATTTAGCGCTGCCCTGGCCTGTAAAACGGCTAGGGCAGTGCTAAAGCCCGCACATCAGAGCCAGTGACGTCACCCAACACACTGCAGGGCAGAAGCCTCCGCCCGGCAGTGTGTTATAGTAAATAAAAGGGCCCTTGCCCTGAGCAATCGTGCGTAGGGAAAGTAAGAGCATTGGAGCATGAACTGCTCTGATGCTCATGTCAGGGGGGCTGCCTGGGTGAAATTATGGGTATGTGCGGGTTCAGCTATGAACCCGGACAACCCCTTTAATATGGACTTTGTGTATTATAATATGGACTCTGTGTATTACAATATGGGCTTTGTGCATGACACACATAACATAGGACTAAATCTCACAATCGGTCAACATGGGGCGCCATAGTGTTATTAGGGATGGAGTATCTCAATTACCACACACGGACATTTCTATGTATAGATACATATATCACCGAAACCACATTCATGTACATAAATCACTGAGGGATGATAATGAATACATGGAAAGTATCGCAATGTGGTGGATCCACGATCACTGTTGGGTGTGGAAGCAGAACATCTGGTTATGTCATCATGTAGAATCTCCAGGCCTAGGGAAGCTCCCATACTCTATATGATGTCATAATAAATCTCTGGTCAGGCCAACTTCTCGTGACATCATAATGTGCAGAATCGGGATGAGGTCAACCTCTTATGATGTCATAATGTAGAATAAGGGTATTACCGGTTCACTCCCTGGCACCAGTGTCAGTCTATGTCTAGCTCACCATGTGCTCACGGAAGCGACGCCGAGTTGATATAGGACAAGTGGAGGCAGTTCTGCGCAAGCAAATCAAAGTAGACGAGGTCGTTCAGCACAAGCGACGACGAGTGGAAATGGATACAGTAGAGGATATGGAGGTAGAAGGAAGACAATATGAGGATGACATCGAGATGAAGGACGCAAATGAAGAAACTGAAGAACCAATGGAGGTCGGGGAGCGGCAGTACCCTGATGATATTGAAATGGCTGATCTTGATGACGACTATCAATATGACAAGGATGGAGATTGCATCATGACAGATGTCAGTGCCCCCAGACAATGAACCCCAAAATAAGGTGCAGGGATTTCTTATAGTATTTTTTATATATTAATACATCCTGGAATTTTTGTCAACTAAACATTAATGTTCATGATTTTATAGATCACGGATGACAGCAGCTAATGGAGTTTTATGTAAGATCCTACCTGGGATGATGCCTGGAAAAAAGGACAACATCTGATACACCAACTTATCTGCATAGAGACAAACAGCTGAACATTGAAACATCACAGCCAAAAATTACAGCAAACTCAGTTAAAGAAAGAATCAAATATTTCAATAAACATGTTCATTATACATTAATGGTGTTTTCAGTTTTTATGCCACAAGGTTTGTTGGTGTTGGGGAGGGCTTGTTAATTGGGCAGGTGTTCATTGCTACATCTCACTAGGGAGATCCTAATCGCCGGTCTAATGTTCTGTTCTGTTCGTTTGAATTGGGGTGTTGTCCAGGGCATCTTCTTCCCAAGGGGATCACAAGGGTTTTCTGGGGGAATTAATTATTAAGCAATAGTCCAGGACCAATTCTTGCTTGGGGATACAAATTATTGGGGTTGGTCGAGAATGGTTAATTAGACAATTGTCCAGGGCCACTTCTTACTAGAGAGATCCTCAAGGGTTAATCTGGGGGTTGTTCATTGGGCAATTTTTTGGGCTTCTTCATTCAGGGGATCCTAATGGTCAGTCTTGGGGGGGGGGGGGGGGGGGGTTAATTGGGCAGTACAGGATCACTTCCTACTAGGGAATCCTAACAGTTGGTCTTAGCGGGATTATTTGAGTAATTTTCCCTGACCACATCTCACTAGGGATCCTACTGTACGGTATGTTCTTGGGCAGGTGTTAATTGGGCAGTTGTTCAGCATGACTTTCTACTTGGAGGCTCTTATTTTCGGTAAAAGGGTCGGGTAGGTTAACTAAATAGTTGTCCAGGTCCATTTTTTTTACTAGGGCAATTATACGGGTCAGCCTTATGGGGGCTGGGGGATTAATTGTGCTATTTTTCAGGGCCACTTATTTCTAGGACTCTTTTAAAGTATTCCATAGATACACAAAGCTCATATTATATTATAATAATACACAGAGTCCATGTTATAATACACAGAGTTCATAATATAATAGACAGAATCCATATTATAATACACAGAGTCAGGGGGCGGAACAAGCACCGGAGACAGATGGACGTGTGAAGTGTGGCTCTCTTGCTAGCATATCCCTCACAGCTTGTCTCAAACACCTTACTGGACCCCAAAATGGTCTAGATCGGTGGCCCAAAGCCCACAGACCCGAGGGGACACAATCGTTCCTCTAGCCAGCCGAGTGACATGGAGAAATTCATTACAAAGGCAGCCGCAACAGCGGTGAACAAAGACTCCAAGATGGCACCCGGAACTCAGCGCACAGCAAGCCACAAGCAGGCAGCGGCGGCAAGCGCTGACAAGGTAGGGGAAGATCCCACTAAAACAGACTGCCTTCCTATCTCTCAGGCTTACCTGTAGGAGGCCCTGGCAGACGCCCTGGGACCCCTTAGCCAAGATCTCTGCTCTATTAACCTCCTCCGGACCGCCTAACGCACGAAAGTTAGAGGAGTATTTCGTCATCAGCCTGCCAGCCAATGATCGTTGCTAGCAGGCTGATGATTTTCCAAAAAACGAATCAGAAGCCAGTTAACACTTTACATTTATAAATATAAGGTGTTAAATGGCTGCTGTGCTCCACTGCTGGTCCTTTTCGTCGGTTGGTCTCAGCAGAGGAGCAGGCATCACAGTGAGTACACCAAAAACCACACATAGCCCCAGATCACCCGCGAGCACCCCAATTAACCCCTTGATCGCCCCTGTCAATCACCTAGTGAAAGGGAAAAAAGTGATCAATGTAAACTGTCACTTTTTTTTCCACTGGTATTGACTGTTAGGTTTTAGGATAGTTTAGGCCCCTTGGTTAGGTAGTTAGCGATCGTTTAGCGCCCAGCCCACCGCACCACAGTCACTGATTCTCTGATTAGCGTATCGCTAATCAGCATTTGTACTTTTATAGTATCTGTAAGTGATCAAAACTGATCACAGTCAGATCTATAATAGTATTAGTGTCACCTTAGTTCGCCCTCTACCCAAAACGTAGTGTTTGCCCGATCAGGCCTGATCGGTCACCCACACGTGCGTTCACCCACGCCCGCCCCGCCGCAGTGTTAAAAAATATATATTTTTTTGATCACTGCACAATCACTTCACAAGCGCTGCGGCGATAAAAAAATCAGTTTTGATATTTTTTATCAATCGCAGCGGCTTCCGGTACTTCGCTAGCCTCCCATTTGTAAGACAGGCTTGCTTTTTTTCTTGGGTAGTCTCAGGGAATACCCCCTAAATTTAGTTGACCAAATGGCAAACAAGGGGTATTCTTCTGAAGAGGCCTACAGGCTTCTGACCCAGTCGGATGAGGAATGGGAACCCTCATCTTACGAATCCAGCGGGTCAGGATATGAACCTGTAGAAAGCAGTGGCAGTCTGACCCAAAGTTCGGACGAGGAGGTTGAGGTCCCTGATACCACCAGGAGTACCCGGCCCTGTGTTGCTATACCACAGGTTGCGCAGGATCCGCTTCAAGGGCAGCAGAGTGGGGCTAGCGCTGTCTGATTACGTGGTGAGGCATACACCAGCAGCGCATCCCTCCCTGGACCTAGTACCAGCACTGCCGTACAACATGGTGAAGTGGCGAGCACCAGAAGGGCAGCTGAAGCTGGTACAGTGGCACGTGTAGTAGTTACCCCGTCGCAGGCACCGCACAGACAGGCCCGTAGAGCCCCTAGAGTCCCTGAGGTGCTGGCAAACCCTGATTGCCAGCCCCCAACTTCAGCCGCACCAGTAGTTCCCCCTTTCACCACCCAGTCTGGAGTTCGGGTTGAGACAGCTCAGATCGGTTCGGCACTGGGATTTTTTGAGCTGTTCTTGACTGAGGAGCTCTTGGACATAGTCGTGGCAGAAACAAATCGGTATGCCACTCAATTTATAGCCGCCAACCCGGGAAGCTTTTATGCCCAGCCTTTCCGGTGGAAACCCATCCAAGTTTCAGAATTAAAAAAATTTCTGGGCCTTCTCCTCAACATGGGTCTAACCAAAAAGCATGAATTGCGGTCATATTGGTCCACAAACCCAATTCATCACATGCCCATGTTCTCTGCTGCTATGTCCAGGGCACGATTTGAGGCCATCCTGCGTTTCCTGCACTTTAACGACAACAGCACCTCTCGTCCCAGAGGCCACCCAGCTTTTGACCGGCTTCACAAAATTCGGCCCCTCATAGACCACTTCAACACCAAATTTGCAGATTTGTATACCCCTGAGCAAAGCATCTGTGTAGACGAGTCCCTTATACATTTTACTGGGCACTTTGGCTTCAAACAATACATCCCAAGCAAGCGCGCCCGGTATGGGGTCAAATTGTATAAGCTCTGTGAAAGGGCCACAGGCTATACCCACAAATTTCGGATCTATGAGGGTAAAGATCAGACCCTGGAGCCGGTCGGTTGCCCTGACTACCTGGGGAGCAGTGGGAAGACAGTCTGGGACTTGGTGTCACCCTTATTTGGCAAGGGGTACCATCTTTATGTGGACAATTTCTACACAAGTGTGCCCCACTTCAGGTATTTGTTCCTAGAACAGATTGGCTGCTGTGGCACCGCGCGACCTAGTCACCGGGGCTTCCTCCAGTGGCTCGTTACCACCCGTCTTGCAAGGGGGGAGAGGGCTGCCTTGTGTAACGAAGAACTGCTCGCAGTGAAATGGAGAGACAAGCGTGACGTTTACATGCTCTCCTCCATTCACGCAGACACGACAATACAAATAGAATGAGCAACCAGTGTCATTGAAAAGCCCCTCTGTGTCCACGACTATAATTCGCTCATGGGAGGGGTGGACTTCAATGACCAGATGTTGGCTCCGTATTTAGTTTCCCGACGCACCAGACGCTGGTATAAGAAGGTGTCTGTATATTTGATTCAATTGGCTGTATATAATAGTTTTGTTCTCTACAGTAAGGCTGGGAGAACAGGATCCTCAGGAAGAGATCAGCGAGAACCTCCTGTATCCAACCACCAGTGTAGTGAGCCATCTACACGAGCGACATTTCCCCAATGTCGTTGCTGGTACCTCAACCCAACCGTCACCCCGAAAAAGATGTGTCTGTAGCAGGAGTGGAATAAGGCGTGATACCCGCTATTTCTGTCCTGACTGCCCTGACCACCCTGCCCTATACTTTGGGGAGTGTTTCCGGAAGTACCACACACAGGTACACTTAGCATAGGGATTGCGTTACACAGGACATGCACACAGGGCTATTAGGGCCCTTTCACTCACAGCTGCTGCAAACCTCTCCTTTCACCTGGGACAAAGTGCCTAATGTACTTCGCCACATCTTTGGGCGATTTGCGCTTTGCACATTGTCCCATGGGGAAGGAGAGGTTTGTCCTATAAAGGTAAAAAAAAAAGAAAAAAAATCACTGGTAAGCAAAAAAGTTAACTTTCTGTTTAAAAAGTTCAATAAAGTTTATATGTTCCGTTCAAATGTTATTATAAAGTTAATAAATTTTTGCGTTGCGGCCTTGTTTTTTCTTTTGTTTTTTTTACCTTCCAGGTGGACCAACCGATCGACTAGCTGCAGCACTGATGTGCATTCTGACAGAAGCATTGCGCTGCTGTCAGATTACACAAAAGTTGGTGTATGCGGCGCTGCAAGACGAGATTTCTCCTCTGCAGTAAAAGATACGTTTGCTGAGGCATATGAGCTGAGGGGGCGGCGGTGTTCATATGCTTTGACAAACACTTTGTATATATAAAAAAAAATAAAAAATCCCAGCAATGATTTATTCATCCACATCGATTGATGTGAATGGAGAAATCGGGTTTGCCAGGGCATATGAGCTAAGTGGGTTTGGATGTTGGGCGGAGCTCCTATGTCCTGGCAGACGCCTTTCCCCTCCTTTTTTTTTTTTGGGCAGAGATTTTTTCATCCACATTGATCGATGCGAATGAAAAAATCTGTGCCGTTCATTTTTTCTTTCAGCTCAGAGGCTGAACGGAAAAAAAAAATCGCATTACCCGTATGCTCAATATAAGGAGAATAGCAGAAACTCCTAATGCTGGCCATACATGTAATGATTGCGGAGACCCCCAAATGCCAGGGCAGTACAAACACCCCACAAATGACCCCATTTTGGAAAGAAGACACCCCAAGGTATTCGCTGAGGGGCATATTGAGTCCATGAAAGATTGATTTTTGTCCCAAGTTAGCGGAAAGGGAGACTTTGTGAGAAAAAAAAAAAATATATCAATTTCCGCTAACTTGTGCAAAAAAATTCTATGAACTTGCCATGCCCCTCATTGAATACCTTGGGGTGTCTTCTTTACAAAATGGGGTCACATGTGGGGTATTTATACTGCCCTGGCATTTTAGGGGCCCTAAAGCGTGAGAAGAAGTCTGGGATCCAAATGTCTAAAAATGCCCTCCTAAAAGGAATTTGGGCCCCTTTGCGCATCTAGGCTGCAAAAAAGTGTCACACGTGTGGTATCGCCGTACTCAGAAGAAGTTGGGAAATGTGTTTTGGGGGGTCATTTTACATATACCCTTGCTGGGTGAGATAAATATCTTGGTCAAATGCCAACTTTGTATAAAAAAAATTGAAAAGTTGTCTTTTGCCGAGATATTTCTCTCACCCAGCATGGGTATATGTAAAAAGACACCCCAAAACACATTGCCCAACTTCTCATGAGTACGGCGATACCACATGTGTGACACTTTTTTGCAGCCTAGGTGGGCAAAGGGGCCCACATTCCAAAGAGCACCTTTAGGATTTCACAGGGCATTTTTTACACATTTTGATTTCAAACTACTTCTCATCCATTAGGGCCCCTAAAATGCCAAGGCAGTATAACTACCCCACAAGTGACCCCATTTTGGAAAGAAGACACCCCAAGGTATTCCGTGAGAGGCACGGCGAGTTTCTAGAATTTTTTTTTTGTCACAAGTTAGCGGAAAATTATGATTTTTCTTTTTTTCTTACAAAGTCTCATATTCCACTAACTTGTGACAAAAAATAAACACTTCCATGAACTCACTATGCCCATCACAAAATACCTTGGGGTGTCTTCTTTCCAAAATGGGGTCACTTGTGGGGTAGCTATACTGCCCTGACATTTTAGGGGCCCAGATGCGTGAGAAGTAGTTTGAAATCAAAATGTGTAAAAAATGCCCTGTGAAATCCTAAAGGTGCCCTTTGGAATGTGGGCCCCTTTGCCCACCTAGGCTGCAAAAAAGTGTCACACCTGTGATATCGCCGTACTCAGGAGAAGTTGGGCAATGTGTTTTGGGGTGTCATTTTACATATACCCATGCTGGGTGAGAGAAATATCTCGGCAAAAGACAACTTTTCCCATTTTTTTTATACAAAGTTGTCATTTGACAGAGATATTTATATCACCCAGCATGGGTATATGTAAAAAGACACCCCAAAACACATTGCCCAACTTCTCATGAGTACGGCGATACCACATGTGTGACACTTTTTTGCAGCCTAGGTGGGCAAAGGGGCACAAATTCTAAAGAGCACCTTTAGGATTTCACAGGACTGATGTCTCACTTCACCCACGGGTGATACATTATTCATATATATTTACTGTAGGAGGACAACAGCTCCTTGTCAGACACTGAGCGGCGGAATCTTCCCTCACAGGTAGATTGACACATCTAAACAATAGGAGCGCAGGGGGATCCTCCCCTTTACTTATACCGATAGAGGGAAATGCCTCATGGTATTTTACCTATTCCCCCTTATGATGCCTGAGCAGAAATGCTCTACTACTCAATCCTCACTTGATTTACAAAACCGCTGTTTGCTTTGTTTTTTATTTTATGTACTAAGTTCTTGTTATTTTGACAGGTACCACCTACTAGCTTTGCTAAATACCCATAGGAAGGAGGGACGTCTTTGGAACTCTGCAGCTCCGCCTTGGAAGGCTAAGTACCCACAGCGTTTATTGACACATATTACTCAATTAACCAGCAGCTGTACTTACTCAGTCACCTTTCTAAAAGATGGCTGACTTGGGCATAGCCTCATTCAATGTGAAAGGTTTTCACGCCCCATCCAAACGTTGCCAAATTTTCACTTATGCAAAAAAAGAAAAATGCTCTTTCCTGATGCTTCAGGAGACACGCTTTCACTTTAACAAATACCTGGATCTTACTTCGCTCAACATACCCACATTGGTACCACTGTGGCTCTAATTCTTCTGCTTCTAGGGGAATAAGCATTGGGTTCCAGCAGGGGCGTTGCTAGGGTCTCAAAAGATCCGGGGCACAAGCCCGAATAAATATGCCCCCCCCCCTGCACTATGCTGTACTTGCTATACAGCGGCACTTACCTGTCACATCCAGGGCCTCCAGGTGACGTCTCCTCTCTGTCATCATCTTCTCCACTTGGTCTGGACAACTTCTCTCAGCCGCCTCGTCTCTGCAGAGTGTGACACACAGACATCTTAGCTTCCTCACATTCTATCATTATCCCCCAACTGGAGTCCCCACAGTGTTATCCTGCTGCATGCTGTGCCAAAACCTCAACCCCCCCCCCATACCCCCAAATACTATCCTAAAGAAACATTACTGCCCCCCATAGTAATAGTGCTCCTCATAGTCCCACCAATAGTAATTCCCTTCTAGAATGCCCTCGTTAGTAACACTGCCCCAACCGTGATAATGCTCCTCAACAATGCCCCCATTATTAGAAGAGCCCTCCCATATTAATAATACCCTCACAGAGTACCCAGTAGAAATAAGGCCCCCTACTGTTCCCCCAGTGGTGATAAAGCTCCCTACAGACCCCTCAGTAGTAATAAGACCCCCATAGTGCGCTTAGTAGAAATAAGGCGGATCTATAAGACCCTCCTATAGAGCCCCCAGTAGTAATAAGACCGCCTATAATGTCCCCTGGATCTGCAGTGCCCCCTGCAGTTATAATCCTCCCTCCACCATACAGTCCCATGTAAATAACATCACCTCCTCCCCAGCTGCCTCCAACGCACAATCCCATGTAAACATCACCTCCTAAGGCTACTTTCACACTTGCGTTCGTGCAGATCTGTCCTGTACTTGTACAGGACGGATCCGCACCAATATAATACAAACGAATGCATCTGTTCAGGACCGATCCGTTTGTATTAGATTTGAATTTCTAAGTCCCAATACGGATCCGTCCTGACTTACATTGAAAGTCAATGGGGGACGGATCCATTTACAATTGCACCATTTTGTGTCAATGCAAAGAGATCCGTCCCTATTGACTTACATTGTAAGTCAGGACGGATCCGTTTGGCTCCGCAAGGCCATGCAGACACAAAAACGCTGCTTGCAGCATTTTGGGGTCCGCCTCCAAAATGGAACAGGGGGCCGTACGGAGCCGAACGAATGCATTCGCATCCATTCAGAATGCATTGGGGTTAAACTGATGCATTTGGGGCTGCTTGTGAGAGACCTGAAACGGATCTCACAAGCGGATCACCAAACGCAAGTGTGAACGTAGCCTAAACCAGTGTTTCCCAACCAGTGTGCCTCCAGCTGTTGCAAAACTACAACTCCCAGCATGCCCGCACAGCCAAAGGCTGTCCAGGCATGCTGGGAGTTGTAGTTTTGCAAGAGCTGGAGGCACACTGGTTGGGAAACATGGGCCTATAAAGTCCCATGTACATAAACATCATTCCCCCCCACCATCCACTTTCCACATACAGTCCCATGTAAATAACATCACTCCCTCCCCCAGCCACCTCAAGCACACAGTTCCATGTCAATAACATCCCTCCCTTCAGCCCTAACATACATCCCAGTTAAATAACTACAACTCCCAGCATTGCTCTGCCTCTCCCTTCACTTACCTCTCCTGTACAGACATCAGCATTAGGCTCCTTCTCCTCTTCACTCCGGTCCAATCCTGCACTGGTCACATGATGGTGACATTATCCAGGTCATCCTATCACAGCCTGTTTTGCTGATCACATGACCTGTGATGTCACCAAAGGTCCTTCACCTTTTCCCAGTGTAAGATTCAATTGTATTGCCGTTCTGTGTACGGCAATACAGTTGTATCTAGCAGGCAGGCAGGACATTCGGGGCATGGGACAAAACATCCGGGGCCCAGGCCCCGAATATTTTAACCTAGCGACGCCCCTGGGTTCCAGAGAGGTCTCCCTTTCACATACGTCTCACACATCCAAGATGTTGAAGGTAGATACATCTTTGTTAAAGGAACTATTGCCAACCAGTTATATACCTTTGCAAACATATACGCCCCTAATGTTAATCAGGTGTCATGGTTTGATGAGGTGCTCTCCCTCCTAGAAACGTACAAGGAGGGTGTGGTTGCGCTTGGGGGTGATTTTAACGTAGCACTGGATCCTTCCTTGGATTTGGATTCATCATCCAAGAAATCTTTGATTTCTACTAAAGCACTTAGACACCTTAAGAGAAAACTACATCAAGGATCCATTTGTGATACATGGCGTATCCTCAATCCCTCCACGCGGGACTACACCTTCTTCTCCGCGCCCCATGGCTCTTAACACTGGCTGGATTATATGATCCTGTCTAAAGAACACCTACACTTATGCATCCAATCCTACATAGGCACTATGCACCTCTCGGACCACTCTCCTGTGTTCGTTACCATCCTAACTCCCACACTAGAGCCTCGAGCGTTTAGATGGAGACTTAACAAACAACTTATTTCCTCAGAGGAAAACATGAATCGCACACAAACACAAATGGAGGAATTTTTTTCTCTTAATTCTCGCCCAGAAACCTCCCCACATGTACTATGGGACACTCATAAGGCTTACATGAGAAGCCAATTTATTAGCATGGGGGCCAGACTTAATAAAGAAAAGAAAGCTCATACAGACAAACTTTTATCCCAGATCCAGCGTCTAGGAACCCTTCATAAAAAATCTCTGTTGGACTCACATCTTGCAGAACTTACTGAATTAAGAACAACCTTAAAAAATCTCCTTAATACTACATCAGCTAAATACTATCTTCACTCACAGTTTAAATATTATGCTCATGGAGATAAAGCTTCTAAGTTCATGATGCACCGCATCAAACAGAGGAAATCCCATAATTATTTTCACAGAATCAAGACCCCGGGAGGGAGAGAAGTATTCGCTACTTCAGAAATAGCTAAACAATTTCAAAGCTTCTATTATTCCCTATATAACATACAACAGGCTGAAATAGAAACATATGCCCCCCCCCCCCCCCCCGGTTCCTCCCCAGAAAGAATCAGTGTCATCCTTTCTCAATTCCCTTTCCTTACCGGCCTTATCAGACACCCAAGCCCACGCTCTTTCAACACCTTTCACTTTAGACAAACTCATGGCAGCAATTAAACAACTCCCAAATGGGAAAAGCCCAGGCCCGGATAGTTATCCAGCTCTTTATTACCATACTTTTCGCAATACAGTAGGACCATATTTACTCTCAATATGCAATAGCTCCCTGTCTGGAATCCCGCTATCTACAGACATGACCAGAGCTCACATAACGCTGATCCCAAAGGAGGAGAAAGATAGCTAATCTATCCAAAACTCCAATATAAATGTGCCTGTTTTCCATCTACAGGCCACATTTAGGTGCACCTGTGAGGCCTGGGCCATATCAGCCAGTCTTGAGTGGACTCGCAGACTCCTCCCTCCTCCTATTGCAAGCATGGCTACATGTTGGAGGTAACTGGTGAGCTGTTTGTGAGTCGGCCTCATGCTCCTGTAATTTGCCCACTGGCTCCTGGTATTGCCCATACGGCTCAGGTAGGAGAGTGTTAGGTCCCGGGCTACTTGAGAAACCTTGGCGTGGTGCCCGGGCTTGACATGTTCTAAACCGTAGGACATGTTGACTAATCTCTCAATTTTAAAATCAGTTTAAGGGTTTAGTGAGACTGCAGAGTGCACCTGTCTTTGCTATTGTTTTGTTATATTGTTATATTGATTATGACATCCGCACTTGCTACCTTGTGTGAGATGTCTATTGTGGTACTTGTGGTTCGCCGCGGGCAGGGCCGTCTTTACCAAGGGGCAAAAGGGGCAGCTGCCCTGGGCCCAGTTGCTCCTGGGGGGCCCAAGGCAGCTGCCTCTTGAGCCCTGCTAGCTACTGCCCCAGGTGTCAGGCTGTCGGCTACACAGGCATCATAATCGTACTGTGTTAATGATCTTAATTCTAGGACCTTAATGAGTTTTGCTCTAGGACCTTAATGACATCATTACCATGTGACCAGTAACCTAGCAATTACTGGTCACATGGCTATGAGGTCATCACAGGTCCTACTGAGTGTTGCAAACTTGCAGAAGTTAACTGTCGAGCTTTTTTGTGTAAAGATTACATCAGAAAAAGGTGACAGGGGCTGTTATGTTAATATACTGTAAACTACTGTATAGTGGGGTGCTGTATACTGTGTGGTGGGCTGTATACTGTGTGGTGGGCTGTATATTGTGTGATGGGCTGTATATTGTGTGGTGGGCTGTATACTGTGGGGGTGGGGGGGTGGCCTATATACTGTGTGGGGGCCTGTATACTGTGTGGTGGGCTGTATACTGTGTGGTGGGCTGTATATTGTGTGGTGGGCTGTATATTGTGTAATGGGCTGTATATTGTGTGGTGGGCTGTATACTGTGGGGGTGGGGGGGGGCCTGTATACTGTGTGGTGGGCTGTATACTGTGTGGTGGGCTGTATACTGTGGGGGGCCTGTATAGTGTGGGGGGGCGTGCTATACTGTTGTACTGTATAGTGTGGGGGGCTGTATCGTGTATAGTTTGGGGTGCTGTATACAGTGAGGTGTTGTATACCGTGAGGTGCTGTATACTGTGGGCTGCTATACTGCTCTACTATATACTGTGGGGTACTGTATAGTGTGGGGTGCTAAACTGCATACTGTGTGGTGCTGTATACTATAGGGTGCTATACTGCATACTGTGGGGTGCTGGGGTGCACTGTAACACTAGGGTGAGCCGAGCCCTGGTCTCCTTCCTGCTGGGGATCGCCATTAGCAACGGGCCACAAGTGCAGGATTTGCTCCCCTGTATATATGCACGACTGCATGTGGGTTTGAGCACCTCCTGCTAATGCCACCCTATCTTTTTAGTTTGTACTATATAGATTCCTGGAGGTGTATAAACTCCAATTTAAATGTGCCTGTTTTCCATCTACAGGCCACATTTAGGTGCACCTGTGAGGCCAGGGCCATATCAGCCAGTCTTGAGTGGGACTCGCAGACTCCTCCCTCCTCCCATTGCAAGCATGGTTACATGCTGGAGGTAACTGGTGAGCTGTTTGTGAGTCGGCCTCATGCTCCTGTAATTTGCCCACTGGCTCCTGGTATTGCCCATACGGCTCAGGTAGGAGAGTGTTAGGTCCCGGGCTACTTGAGAAACCTTGGCGTGGTGTCCGGGCTTAGACATGTTCTACACCATAGGACATGTTGACTAATCTCTCAATTTTAAAATCAGTTTAGTGAGACTGCAGAGTGCACCTGTCTTTGCTATTGTTTTGTTATATTGTTATATTGATTATGACATCCGCACTTGCTACCTTGTGTGAGATGTCTATTGTGGTACTTGTGGTTCGCCGCGGGCATCCTCCACCGTATGCATTTTGCTGGGGATCGCCATTAGCAACAGACCACAAGTGCAGGATTTGCTCCCCTGTATATATGCACGACTGCATGTGGGTTTGAGCACCTCCTGCTAATGCCACCCTGTCTTTTTAGTTTGTATATCTTCCTTTTTTCAAACCGACGTTTCGAGACTCTTATTGCTTCCACACAAATCATCCAGATGTGTCCGAACACAGGAGAATGGATACAAGATTTTAACTCGATGGTATAGGACCCCTGATATAACATACCGATATAACCCAGATGGCTCAGATACCGGCTGGAGGTGTGAAGAACAAAAAGGCTCATTCTTTCATATATGGTGGTTATCTCCCCTTATCCAGACTTGGTGGTCCGAGATCTTTAACTTGGCTAACAAAATTAGCAAATTAAAAATATTTTTTTTGCCTCAATTGGCCTTGTTGGGTCTCCCACCATCCAACTCTACTATAACCCCTCCCCGGCTCTTCCACATTATGTTAAATGCTGCTTGCCTTAATCCCAAGATTTTGGTTATCCACGGAACTCCCCTCCATATCCTAATGGATAGGGAAACTTTACCAGATATACAGAGTTTTGAAGAGATAGCAGCATGGGAAAGCCGTAAGATACATCTTTTTAGCTCCAATTGGAAAATATGGATCTCCTATAGGAACTTCATGTGAATTCCTTTGCATTGATATGTCTGACCTCTCGAGATTATATCTGCTTTGTATAGTATCCAAAGATGGGCATTTTGTCTTACCTTCATCCCGGAACGTGCATTGTACCTGTTATTTCAACACTTACATATGTACAATGTTTACAATAAGTGTATGTCTGCACTTCTTTTCAATAAAAATGTTAACGTAAAAAATAAAATAAAAAAATAATACACAGAGTCAGGGCCCGCTCAAGGTTCATGTGGGCCTTTGGGCGATAAAGTCTCAGTGGGCCCCCTTACACAGTGATAACTCTCTGAGTACAGATAATATAGTATACAGGTCCTTCTCAAAAAATTAGCATATTGTGATAAAGTTAATTATTTTCTGTAATGTACTGATAAACATTAGACTTTAATATATTTTAGATTCCTTACACACAACTGAAGTAGTTCAAGCCTTTTATTGTTTTAATATTGATGATTTTGGCATACAGCTCATGAAAACCCCAAATTCCTATCTAAAAAAATTAGCATATCATGAAAAGGTTCTCTAAACGAGCTATTAACCTAATCATCTGAATCAACTAATTAACTCTAAACACCTGCAAAAGATTCCTGAGGCTTTTAAAAACTCCCAGCCTGGTTCATTACTCAAAACCGCAATCATGGGTAAGACTGCCGACCTGACTGCTGTCCAGAAGGCCATCATTGACACCCTCAAGCAAGAGGGTAAGACACAGAAAGAAATTTCTGAACGAATAGGCTGTTCCCAGAGTGCTGTATCAAGGCACCTCAGTGGAAAGTCTGTGGGAAGGAAAAAGTGTGGCAGAAAACGCTGCACAATGAGAAGAGGTGACCGGACCCTGAGGAAGATTGTGGAGAAGGACCGATTCCAGACCTTGGGGGACCTGCGGAAGCAGTGGACTGAGTCTGGAGTAGAAACATCCAGAGCCACCGTGTACAGGCGTGTGCAGGAAATGGGCTACAGGTGCCGCATTCCCCAGGTCAAGCCACTTTTGAACCAGAAACAGCGGAAGAAGCGCCTGACCTGGGCTACAGAGAAGCAGCACTGGACTGTTGCTCAGTAGTCCAAAGTACTTTTTTCGGATGAAAGCAAATTTTGCATGTCATTCGGAAATTAAGGTGCCAGAGTCTGGAGGAAGACTGGGAAGAGGGAAATGCCAAAATGCCTGAAGTCCAGTGTCAAGTACCCACAGTCAGTGATGGTCTGGGGTGCCATGTCAGCTGCTGGTGTTGGTCCACTGTGTTTTATCAAGGGCAGGGTCAATGCAGCTAGCTATCAGGAGATTTTGGAGCACTTCATGCTTCCATCTGCTGAAAAGCTTTATGGAGATGAGGATTTCATTTTTCAGCACGACCTGGCACCTGCTCACAGTGCCAAAACCACTGGTAAATGGTTTACTGACCATGGTATTACTGTGCTCAATTGGCCTGCCAACTCTCCTGACCTGAACCCCATAGAGAATCTGTGGGATATTGGGAAGAGAAAGTTGAGAGACGCAAGACCCAACACTCTGGATGAGCTTAAGGCCGCTATCGAAGCATCCTGGGCCTCCATAACACCTCAGCAGTGCCACAGACTGATTGCCTCCATGCCACGCTGCCTTGAAGCAGTCATTTCTGCAAAAGGATTCCTGACCAAGTATTGAGTGCATAACTGAACATCATTATTTGAAGGTTGACTTTTTTTGTATTAAAAACACTTTTCTTTTATTGGTCGGATGAAATATGCTAATTTTTTTAGATAGGAATTTTGGGTTTTCATGAGCTGTATGCCAAAATCATCAATATTAAAACGATAAAAGGCTTGAACTACTTCAGTTGTGTGTAATGAATCTAAAATATATGAAAGTCTAATGTTTATCAGTACATTACAGAAAATAATGAACTTTATCACAATATGCTAATTTTTTTTAGAAGGACCTGTATATCACCTGGAGTCCTATGTAATAACACCAATAACACAATGATGGCTATCTGAGTACAGAGAACGTGTTAGTAATACCTGCAATCCTATGTAAAACCACAGATGACACTAGTGCTAATAATGTGTTAGTGTTACCTGCAGTCCTATGTAAAACCACAGATAACACTAGTGCTGATAATGCAGTAGTGTTACCTGCAGTCCTATGTAAAACCACAGATAACAATAGTGTAGATCATATGGTAGTGTTACCTACGCCCTTAGTGTGCCTCCCTGTGTCTCTCCCACGGACTCCATTCTGGTGGCGCTGCCTCCTCTTCTACCTTCTTTTTGTCCCTCACATAATGTCCTGATGCAGCTGCGTCAAGGCATAGGAACACTGTGGGCATGGTGATGGTGACACACACAGGGAGAGACACACACATACAGGGACCCACATACAGACAGACAGACACACACACACACACAGGGACACACACACATACACACAGGGACAGACACACACAGCTCGGCCTCACCACATTTCAGCCTTGCTTTTCTCTGTACAGGAACACAGCTCTCTGCTCCTCCAGCTACCCCCCCCCCCCCCCCCACTCGTCACATGGGCAGATGACAACAGAATGGTCCTTTAGCCAGGTGGGAAACTCCATCTACCCTGTTCTGAGTCCTGGGGCAGCCCACCCCAGCAGTGCACATTGCGGAAATTGTCTGCATTGCAGGGGTAAGCTGCCCTAGAATTAAGAACAGGCAGTTTAATGAAGACCAGGACACAGCTGCAGGAGTAAGCGGGCAGGACCCCTGCCCAGAGTTCATATTATAATACACAGAGGCTATATTATAATACACAGAGAGTCCAAATTATAATACACATATGGGGCCATTTATCAAACTAGTGTAAAGGAGAACTGGCTTAGTTGCCCATAGCAACCAATCAGATTCCACCTTTCATTTTACAGCTCCTTAGGAAAATGAAAGGTGGACTCTGACTGGTTTCTATGGGCAACTCAGCCAGTTCTACTATACACCAGTTTGATAAATCTCCCACAGAGTCTATATTCCTCAGCACTTTACAATCAGAGGATTCATGTACAAACAGAGTCATAAATAACACAGCAACAGACAATTCAGCAAGAGAAATGAGGGCCCTGCTCACAAGAACTTACAATCTATGAGGAGATAGGGGTGACGCAGAAGGTAACAAGTCAGGGGCGTAACGGTCGCAGAGGGTGAGACCGCTGAACTGACCTGTAATGGGAGCGCTCTGACGGGCCGGCATGAAGTACAGTGACAATGCAAGGTCCCGTCAAAGCGCTCTTCAAACATGCACCATGGGTGCAGAGGCAAGGGGGGGGCGCAATGTGAAGCAGGGAGCCCTCTCCGCTCCCTGCTTCACTGTTCTTCGCTCAGGCGCTCCCCCTGCTGGCTGCACATCGTGCTGCTGGCTGTGGGAGGATCGCTGAAGGCCCGGGAATCACCCTACAGCACAGCCAGCAGCGTGATGTGAGTGTGGGAGTGCGTCATCAGGGAATAGGTTAAGCCAGTGTTTCCCAACCAGTGTGCCTCCAGCTGTTGCAAAACTACAACTCCCAGCATGCCTGGAAAGCCTTTAGCTGTGTGGGCATGCTGGGAGTTGTAGTTTTGCAACAGCTGGAGGCACACTGGTTGGGAAACACTGGGTTAAGCATGTGTTTGTTTGTTAGTTTTTTTCCTCCCACAAAGGTGCAGACTGGAGGCAAAAGGGACACATATCTGGCCATAACTACTGTGAGGAGGCACATATCTGGGCATTACTACTGTGAGGGGGGGAACATATCTTGTATAACTACTGCGAGGGGACACAAAAGTGGATATAACTACTGTGACAGGAATGAAGGTGGGTATAGCTGCTGTGAGGGGCTACAAGGAGGACATAACTTTTGTGAAGGGGACACAAGGTGGGCATTAGTACTGTGTGGTAGCACTTAGGGGAAATATCCTAGATTACCATGCTATACATTGGCATGGCTCAGTCTTACAGGACTCGCACAGCGCCCCCTGCTGGTGATTTCATGGGGGCAGTCACCATCCCTTCCTTATGTGATTATTCTTTTTTTTTCTATCACTACAGGGACCTTAATCCGGATCCAGTGGACATCACGCCAACGCCAGGGACACTCTGGATGAGGTAGGACCAGATTTTTTTAGCTAGGTCTGGTTGAACGTAGCCATGCATTGGGTTTAGTGTAAAAAACTAATTGCCGCCTCTTCGTATGAATTTGGTGGTGGTCGAGGGCCCAATCCAAAGTTTGCACTGGGGCACATAACACTCTAGTTACGCTACTGTAACAACTGCTTGATTTGAACAATGGTCCGGCCATCTTTACACAATAGGGGAGTAGATATAAGGCTGCATGAGCCGTCACCAGCCAATATCTGTAGTGCTTGTGAGTGCATGGGGTGTGAGATGGTTCAGAAGAATGATGATTGGTGGGGAGTGAATGGAAAAGTGTAAGATGAAGGGGATCCGATAGGGCCTAGGCTAACCTAAAAAGATGTGTTTTTAGGCAGCGCCTAAAATTAGGGATGTTCTGAACTCACCTAATTGCTTGGGTTAGCGGATTCCAGAGAACTGGTGCAGCTCGGGAGAAGTCTTGGAGACAGGAGTGAGAGGTTCAGATTATGGTGACGGTTAGTGTTGATCGAGCATGCTCGGCCAAACACTAGTTCGGCTCAAGCATCTCGATGCTCGGCACATGGCGGTACTCGGCCGAGTACCTCATGTGCTCGAGCGCAAAGCTTGAGTCTCCTCCACACACGTTTCTTGGCTCCTACACAGCCAAGAAACGTGCAGTGAGGTACTGGCACGCACTGTAATGCCATAGCCATGTTGGCTACTGGCATTACAGTGATTGGCTGGCCGAAACTGCGTCATCAGGTGCTATAAAGCACCCGATGACACGTGTTCGGCTCAGTCTTAGTTAGGGAGAGCTGAGCATAGAAAGGGAAAGACAGTGTAGGTAGTGTTATTGGAAGATTTTTATTACGAATACTTTTTAGAGACGGCAGCAATATATGTTTGTGGCGCAACCTGCGCAAATTGCTCAGTGTTAGGGAGAGCTGTGCATAGGAAGGGACAGACAGTGTAGGGAGTATAATAGGAAGATTTTCATACAAAAAACTTTTCAGAGACCCAAAAGTCCTTGTAAGGACTATTGTGTGTGACAGCAGCAATATATATTTATTTTATAGGCCGCTGCGGGCAGTTAATTTATTCATGCCACATATCCTGTGTAAAGACTTTCAGTGCACTTTTTCCGTAGACGTTGTCCGTTGCGGTCAGTTAAATTATCCGCGCCACATCTCCTGTTTAAAGTGTGTGCATCCCTAAAATATCAGTGACATCCAGTGCAGTTTTTCTGTAGATGGTGTCCCCTGCGGATAGTTACATTATCCACGCCACATCTCCTGTTTAAAGTGTGCGCATCCCTAAAATATCAGCGACATCCATTCAAGAGCACTTTTTACTTAGACGATGTCCGCCACGGACATTTAAATTATACACGCCACATCTCCTGTTTAAAGTGTGTGCATCCTTAAAATATCAAGTACATCTAGTGCACTTTTTCCGTAGATGGTTTTCGCTGCTGACAGTTAAATTATCCGTGCCACATCTCCTGTTTAAAGTGTGCGCATCCCTAAAATATCAGTGACATCCAGTGCAGTTTTTCCGTAGATGGTGTCCCCTGCGGATAGTTACATTATCCACGCCACATCTCCTTTTTAAAGTGTGCGCATCCCTAAAATATCAGCGACATCCATTCAAGAGCACTTTTTACTTAGACGATGTCTGCCACGGACATTTAAATTATACACGCCACATCTCCTGTTTAAAGTGTGCGCTTCCCTAAAATATCAGTGACATCCAGTGTACTTTTTCCGTAAACACTGTGAACTGTGACATTACCTGTGGTACCTGTTCTGTATAATGTTTCCTCATCACAAATACCTTTGTAAATTTTTTTGCACATACACTTTCAAATCCTACGCTACTGTACGTGTGACATACTTTCAAGCATATATCACATCTAAAATGAAGAAGGCGAGCAGTAAGGGACGGGGAAGTGGCCACGACGCAGAGGCAGTGGCCCTGGGCGCGGAGAAACTTTGTCTGCTGCCAAGAAAACAATCATCCAAGATACCATACCAGTACGACCAGGTGGTCGGTTGAATTGCAACAGATAATGCTTCTAGTCGGTTAAGCACCTCCAAGTCCAGTCTCAGTAGCCAGGAGTATATAACCTATATAGAAAATGCCAGACTGCTCATGCTGAATCAATGCTTTATTACAAAAATCACAAATACATTAATAGACATGATTAAAAGAACAAGGTGCAGGAGATAAAAAGCAACATTACTGGAGGAGAAACTACAGGGGATGCAAGTCCATTACAGTCCATCATGATGAACAAGAATCAATAAAGTGCAATTGCAAACAATTCATTAAAGTAAGAAGACATTGGACATTTACCCATATGTGTCTCCTACAGGATGGCGCCAACCCCAACGCGCGTTTCGGCGTACCTTCGTCTGGGGGTAGCCAGGAGTCTGGTCAACACAATCCTCACCCTGATCTTTCTTACTCCCACCATTTACAGTCCAGCCAAACAAGTGACCCCACACTCGGATATTCCGAGGACCTCTTTTCATCTCCATTACTTGATTTAGCCCTCTCTCCAAGCACGCTTGAAGAGGGACATGAGAACTTGTGCCCTGATTCCCAACTTCTTGAGCATCCACAGACACAAGAACATGACGTTGGTGTTTAATGAGGTGGATGATCATAAGACACAGTTGCCAATGAGTCAACCGCAATTACTGTCTCAAGGGGTTGATGAAGAGAATGAGACACACTTATCAATCACTGAGGATGTGGTTAGGTCAACAAATTAGGAGGATGATCAGAGTGAGATAGTGGAAGAGGAGTTTGTCAGAACTTTTGGGTATGAATAAAGTCCATAAGTATAAGGCCTATATAAGAGTATGGACATGAGCCTAAGGGACAACCACTTTGTCTTATTTTAAAAGGCAGAATGAGTTAAGGATTTTTTTTTTTTACTCTGAAATTGCTAACCTAAGGTTTACGATATGTACCAAAGCGTTTACCTAAGTCTGTTTTTGTGAGAAGGAGATGTCCCAAGGTCTAATGAAATGTAATTGCCTAGATAAAACAATGTATTTGAGTTCTGATGATTTTTAGTGAATAGAAAGACTCTAATCTTTCTTTGTGGGTTTATATTAATCAATGTAGGAGTAGATTGATTTTATATTATCAATTTCAATAGGCGTACCGAATATATAGTATATATATAAGAGTATGGTCCTTATAGCTATATTCAGTTTTAAGAGTAGAAACGAGGTACAAATTCCTCTGTCATTTTTAGAATCTCTCTCAGTGTAACACACAAATTAATTATTTCTTTCCTTGAGGTTTTCTTGAATGGAGAAATGTGGACACAGGTGATCATGAAGAAACCCTGTCTCTTCCAAGAACAATGAATTGAGATAGCCCTGTTTATCTTGATTTAATTAGGTGTGGTCAAAAGATTTAAGGATAAATAAGGTGGTTGACTAAGTATAAAATCCATTGTCTATTCAAGATCTTCTCAAGGTTTTGTCTGAAACCTTAGATAACATTCATTGCTAGTATAAAATAAGAGAGATAAGCGAGTGGTTCGATTTTTGTATGGAATACTAGTGCCATCTAGTGTTAGGGTAAAATACTAGAGGGAGGTTATATTGATTATAAAGTGAGGTCACTAGTTAATGATAAAACTTGGCCAATCCCTAAGATAGGATAAAAAGATGGTATGGGCTGACAGAAAAGATCGATCTCTAGAGCTATCTAGCTCTCTCTCTGACCATCTTAAAAAGACCAGATCCAGCCCTGACCACCTTTTCAGTCATTGGAGGCAGCCATCTTAGAACCATTGAAACTGATTTCTGCTAGCTGACATTTTTGGTATAGTATAACCTTACCTATATTTTATAGGATAATTAATTAATATAATACATATCTATATATATATTCAATTAACCATACTTTGTGTATAGTATCTGTTTTGGAATAAGATTGGGGTGTACCTGCAGCATCATCCTGAAAATTAATCCAATACAGGAAGATTGAAAATATACTAGTGAAAACACGGTATTATCTCCAAGGAATTGAATTCAGTTCTAGACCAGTATGGTTGATAATATATATATATATTTATATAGATAAAAGATAAACCAGATTTGGGTTTAATCGGACATTTGCTGATGACACAAAGATATGTAACAGGGTTGATGTTCCTGGAGGGAAACGCCAAATGGAAAAGGATTTAGGAAAACTAGAAGAATGGTCAGAACTCTGGCAACTGAAATTTAATGTGGATAAGTGCAAGATAATGCACCTGGGGCGTAAAAACCCAAGGGCAGAATATAGAATATTTGACACAGTCCTGACCTCAGTATCTGAGGAAAGGGATTTAGGAGTAATTATTTCAGAAGACTTAAAGGTGGGAAGACAATGTAATAGAGCAGCACGAAATGCCAGCAGAATGCTTGGATGTATAGGGAGAGGTATAAGCAGTAGAAAGAGTGAAGTGCTTATGCCGCTGTACAGAACACTGGTGAGACCTCACTTGGAGTATTGTGCGCAGTACTGGAGGCCATATCTCCAGAAGGATATAGATACTCTAGAGAGAGTTCAGAGAAGAGCTACTAAACTAGTACATGGATTGCAGGATAAAACTTACCAGGAAAGGTTAAAAGACCTTAATATGTATAGCTTGGAAGAAAGAAGAGACAGAGGGGATATGATAGAAACTTTTAAATACATAAAGGGAATCAACTCGGTAAAGGAGGAGAGCATATTTAAAAGAAGAAAAACTACCACAAGAGGACACAGTTTTAAATTAGAGGGGCAAAGGTTTAAAAGTAATATAAGGAAGTATTACTTTACTGAGAGAGTAGTGGATGCATGGAATAGCCTTCCTGCAGAAGTGGTAGCTGCAAATACAGTGGAGGAGTTTAAGCATGCATGGGATAGGCATAAGGCTATCCTTCATATAAGATAGGGCCAGGGACTATTCATAGGATTCAGATATATTGGGCAGACTAGATGGGCCAAATGGTTCTTATCTGCCGACACATTCTATGTTTCTATGTTTGTCGGCTGAGAGAAATCAAGTATTAAATTGATTTTAAATATAATTGAGGGGTATTATTATAAGAAGGCATAATTGTGTATATATATGTTCTCAATTATTTTTGTCTTTATCACTATTTTGCATATCATTGATTGAATTTTATTATCGCCAATTTTATTATATATATTATTTTGCACTATAAATTGTATTAATAAATTACATATATATTTTGTCTGTAATTGGGTTTTGTCTTCAATTCAACGCAGATCACGAGCTTGTTTTAGCTTGATATTTATGATAATAAGTTAGAATCTCCTTTATTACCGATTTTTATTTATTCACATAAATAATATAGACTGTCAATCGGAGACAGCATAAATATTCTGACAAGTTGGTGGACGATGTGGTCACTGACCCAACCTAGGAAGGTGGAAAGCCGAGAGAGAGGACAGCAGTACAGAGGGGGAAGGATCTGCAGCACTGCAACAGGCCGGAAGAGGCAGTGGGGTGCCAAAAGAGAGAAGGCGGGCCACACCAAACAGGCCCGCAACTGTTCCACGGAGCAACCACTTGAAGAAATCTCCCTTGCCAAGGGGTAGATGGTCCGCAGTATGGAATTTTTTGAGGAAAGTGCAGAAGACAAAAGAATAGTAGTTTACAACCTGTGCCATACGAAAATGAGTCGGGGCGTGAACACTAGCAACCTCACCACCACCAACATGATCTGCCACATGGCATCTAAGCACTGTAATAAGTGGGATGAACGTCTGGGTCCACAATCTGTGTCTGTGGGTCACACCACTCTTCCCCTGTGTTTTACATGCTGGCCAATCCCCTGTCAAAGGCCGAATGCCTGCCGCCCTGTACCTGGACCTTTCGCAAGCACCATCAGCGACCACATCCACTTCCGTGTCCCAGCGCCGCGTCCAAATGTCCTTACCCCAGGCATTTGAATACAAGCCACCCACCCATAGGCCATAGCACTAAATGCGCACATTTCCAAATTGCTGGCCCTGGAAATGTTGCCATTTAGGCTTACTGAGGCTTTCCGCAGCCTGATGGCGGCAGCTGTCCCGCGTACTATGTCCCCAGCCGCCAATATTTTTCACGGTGTGTAGTCTCAGCCTTACACAAGCATGTGTCCCGTAACATCACTCGTGCCCTGACCAACGCAGTTCTTGGGAAGGTCCACTTAATGACTGACACATGGACAAGTGCTTTTGACCAGGGATGCTACATTTCACTGGCGGCACACTGGGTGAACGTTGTGGAGGCCGGGAGAGAGTCGTACCCTGGGATGGCACAGGTGCTCCCGCCGATGCCAAGGATTGCGGGCCCAACGTCGATCAGGCTTTCCTGCCAGCACCTATGTTAGTGGCCTCAACCCCCACTTCTCTGCCTCCTCCTCCACTTCCACCTCCGAATTATCCACGTGCAGCACAGGTCAGCCATCAGTCGGTAGCTGGAAGCAGTGTAGCACTGCAGTGGGGAAGCGGCAACAGGCCACGCTGAAGCTGATATGCTTAGGGGACAAACAGCACACCACTGCAGAGCTATGGCAGGGGATAAGAGACCAGACTGAGCTGTGTCTCGCCACTTAACCTAGAACCAGTCATGGTTCTGTCTGATAATGGCCTTAACTTGGTGGCGGCTTTGGAGCTCGGCAAGCTCAGGCACATCCCATGCCTAGCCCACGTATTTAACCTTGTGGTTCAGCGCTTTCTCAAAACCTACCCCAATTTTCCTGAGCTACTGGTGGTGTGGCGCGTGTGTGCACATTTCCGCAAGTCACCGACAGCTTCAGCCGGTCTGTCAACGCTGCAGCAGCAGTTGAAATTGCCAGCTCACCGGCTGTTGTGCGACGTGAGCACACGCTGGAACTCCATGTTCCACATGTTGGCCAGGCTTTGTGAGCCACATAGGGCAGTAGCGGAATAAAATGTGCCATCTTGGAAAATCTGTCTACCACTACCCAGATTCCGGAACAGCCAGCAGAAGATGGGAGATCTGTGATAAAGTCCATAACGAGTTCAGGAATGGGTAACGATAGTAGCAAGCCCGTGGGTTTGGTTCGGGAAGCCTTGTTGCGGGCACAGGAGATACAGGCAGATACAAACTCGCAGACATATTTGGGTAGGGTCAGCCACCAATGGCGGGACAGCAAATCAAGGGTCTTACACACCCCAGGATGACCAGCATACTTGGAACAATGTCCCCAAGAAATCATTTTCATCCTCTTGGCCTGCGGAACGAAGATCTTCCCTAGAGGAATATTTCTCACAAGGACTGGCGCCACAGAAACCAGACAAGACAGTACTATGATATGTTGAGGTTCTTCAATCTGATCCGCTGGGTCGAAAGAACGGGAAAGTGCATCAGTCTTTGCATTTTTCAAGGCCATCTTGATAGCCAGCAGCTCTCTATCGCTGATGGAATAGTTTTTCTGCAGAGAAAAGAAGATAAGAAACCACACAAGACAAATCTCGCTTCAGAGTTCTTCTGTAGCAGGAGGGCACCTGCTCCAATAGTGGAAGCATCCACTTCAAGGAAGAATTGTTAGGAGAGAAAACAGGGGAAGTGGCAAAGCAGTCTTTGAGATGCAGGAAAGCAGACTCAGCTTCAGGGGTCCACTTCTTTGCATCCACCCCTTTCTTCGCCAAAGCAGAAATAGGAGCTGTGAGGGAAAAGAAGTTTGGGATGAACTGTCTATAGAAGTTGGCAAACCCCAGGAACCTTTGACTGGCACGGAGACCTTGAGGACAAGGCCAGTTCAGAACGGCTGAGACCTTGTCTGGGTCCATTTGCAGACCAGAGCAGGAAACAATGTATCACAGGAAGGGTAAAGTGGACTGCTCAAAAACACACTTTTCGAGCTTAGCGTACAGACTATTCTCCCTTAATCAGAGGCAGAGGGTACTTGTTCTTGTTCAGCACATGATAATCTATGCACGGACGGAGTGACACATCTTTCTCGGTCCCGCTGGAGAGGTAGACTTTCGGATAAATCCCCTCTTGAGGTTCTCCTTAACCTACTCGGCCATAGCCTGAGTCTCGGGCAGAGATAATGGATAAACCCTTCCACGAGGTGGAGAAGTCCCAGGTAGAAGATCGATCGGGCAGTCATAAGACCGATGAGGTGGTAAAGTCTCAGCCCTCTTTTTACAGAAAACATCCTCATATGCCAAATATTGCGGAGGCAGACCTGACAGTTTCATAGGGACAGGATGAGGAGACGTTGGGCGAACCACAGACAGACAGGAAGTATGGCACTGAGGACCCCAGTGAAGAATATCCTCCGTACGCCAGTCTAAGACGGGAGAATGCTGCTGTAGCAAGGGCAATCCCAGAAGCACTGGGTTAGTGGAATCCGGCAGGACATAGAAATATATTTCTTCAGAATGTAGCACCCTGACTTGGAGTTTAACAGGAACAGTGATGAACTGAATAGGTCTGGGCAGAGGTTGTCCATGTGGCTAGAGTTATATTAGATGGTCATTGGATCAATTTTACTGCAGGCCAGGGGAGTTCAGGCCCCAAACATTAGGCATTTACCGGACAGAAAAGAACAAGTAATTATGTGGCTGGAGGTATATTAGACGGTCAATGGATATCAATTTTACTGCAGGCCAGTGGACTACAGGCCCAAAAATTATTCATTCACCGTACAGACAAGAACAAATGATAATGTGGCTGTAGGTACATTAGGCGGTCAGACGTCGGGCAGTCACAAATCAGACGTCTGATGGGCAAGTAGTGTCGCCTCTGAACGTCAGCAAGGCGAGCCATGGCCCTGTAGGATCTTCTAAATGGCCTGCCGCAAGACATCCTGGACCCCGGTGTGTTTGGCAACGAATCGCTGCACGACTAAGTTCAGGACGTGTGCAGTGCACGGCCCGTGTGTCATTTTGCCCTGTTTCAGATTGGCACCGCTGTCGCACACCACTTTACCAACTGTTTAATTGAGCGGGGTTAGCCACTGATCGGCCTGTGACTGCAAAGCTAAAAGGAGTGCAAAACCGGTGTGGCTCTTGGGTTCCAGGCACAACAGCCGCAGCACAGCATGGTGACGTCTCACCTGGCACATCGAATAGGTTCTGGGGAGCTGGGGGGGTGCAGCGGAAGAGGAGGAGTCAGCCGAGGAGGAGACGGAGGATGGAGTAGGAGGAGAAAAAGAGGCAGGCCTGCATGCAATCCGTGGCGGTAACACCAAATCCACATGGGTGCCACGGGTTGCATGCTTGACAGCCGTCAGGTCCACCCAGTGGGCAGTAAACGTTATGTACCTTCCCTGCCTGTGTTTGCTAGATCACATGTCTGTGGTCAGATGTATCTTGGCACCGACACTGTGTGCCAGAGATAGATTTACTTGCCGCCGCTGAACATGGCCATTTAGCTCTGGGATGCCCTTCTGGGAGAAATATTTCCTTCTGGGGACCTTCCATTGTGGTGTGCCAATGGCCACAATTTTTTTTAAAGGCCTCCGAGTCCACCAGTTTATATGGCAGTAGTTGGTGTGTTAGCAGTTCTGACAAGCTGGCGGTCAGCCATTGGGCAAAAGGGTTATCAGGAGTCATCAACTTTTTACGTTCGAACATTTGGGCCTCCCTTTTGCCAGATGAACGCGTCAACGGCACAGTTGAAGGTGGAGTGGAGGACAGAGGAGAAGGAGAAGAGGCAGGACATGGAGCGCCGGGAGTGTGGCTTTGTGGATTCTGACGGTGTTGCTCCCATTGGGCTCTGTGATGGGAGGCCAGGTGCCTTTTTAAGGTGGTCATCCCTAGGTGAGTGTTGGGCTTACCGCGACTTATACGTTAACAGGCTACAGATGGCAAGACTATTGTCAGCAGCAGACACGTTAAAAAAGCCAACACTGCGGAGCCATGTGCCAGCATCCTGGGAGCGCCAGATGTGCATGGTGGATGGCTCTCTGCAGATACATTTGCAATCTGCTTTTTGCCTCTTGTGCACTGCGAGTTCTGCCTGCTTCTCCTAATTCTACCCCCCCCCCCCATCTGCTGCTCTGTCTCTCCCTCTGAACTCCCCTCCTCTTCCTCTCTTGTGGGCACCCACATGACATCCATCGACACGTCATCATCGTCACCTTCACCACCACTGACATTAGAGATCTCGCAATAGGCAGCAACAGCAGGGACCTCCGTCCTTGGGCTGATCTGGGTACTATCGTCAGACCGTGGGGTGGCGGTCGTTGCTACCTCCTCTTCCTGATCCGATGCCAAGAATTGGTAAGGTCTTGGAATGGAGGAGATATGGTGGTGGTGGGGGTGCACATAGCAGAGAGTGAGGAGGGTGCAGATACAGAGGAGGGTGCAGAAGCGAAAGGCTGAGTGAGCCACTTAACCACTGTGGTGCGTCCTTTGACAAAGGTTGCTTGAGAAAGACCTTTACGGTTGAAACGTCGCATTTTTTTTTGCTGGTGAAATAAATTCCACTGAATTGAAGACAGGAGAGTGCTGCGGTTTCTTCTATATGACGCATCCAAGGGGGAACTTCTGACTGGCTCCCAACACGGCTGGCACCACCACAAGATAAGACTTTAATTTTTCGTTGTGCTGCTATACGCATTTTTTCCCGTGACTCCTGTAACCGCATACAGTTGCCTGCGGTCTTGGTTTTGTTGTCAATCACAGGTGAGGGCTAAAGTATGTTGCCTCACCTGTGGTTGCCGCTGGCAACATTGTGTATGTGGCAGCAGAGCAGCCTGAGCGGTGCTAGGCAGCTTGCTGCAATAGGCATGCAGTTGCACCTGGCAACCTGTCTTTGTTTGGTGTGCACGAGGTTTAGGTGTGTGCACTGTGACACTTCCCTTCCCCTGTGGCTACCCGGGGCAACGTTTGGTCTTTGTACATGTGGTGGCAGTGTCTCTGCCTTTTGGCCGGCTCCCAGGCCACGTTTGCCACACATGTCGTTGTCGACGGTAACAGCTGCAGTGAGTGTTTGTGTGTATTCCCCTTTATGTGGTTTCACTACACTTCCTGGTGTTGGAAGGGTTAACTTCCTTCCTTGTGTGTCTGAGTGGGTGTGGCTACTTGGGCCTATATATCTGCTTTAGGCCTCTTTCACACTTGCGTTGTCCGGATCCGGCGTGTCCTCCACTTGCCGGAATTACACGCCGGATCCGGAAAAACGCAAGTGTACTAAAAGCATTTGAAGACGGATCCGTCTTCAAAATGCTTTCAGTGTTACTATGGCTCCCAGGATGCTATTAAAGTCCTAGTTGCCATAGTAGGAGCGGGGGAGCGGTATACTTACCATCCGTGCGGCTCCCGGGGCACTCCAGAATGACGTCAGAGCGCCCTATGCGCATGGATGACGTGCCATGCGATCACGTGATCCATGCGCTTGGGGCGCCCTGACGTCACTCTGAAGCGCCCCGGGAGCCGTACGGATGGTAAGTATGCTGCTCCCCCGCTCCCTGCTACACTTTACCATGGCTGCCAGGACTTTAGCGTCCCGGCAGCCATGGTAACCACTCTAAAAAAGCTAAACGACGTTTAGCTTAAGGCCGGATCCGGATTAATGCCTTTCAATGGGCATTCATTCCGGATCCGGCCTTGCGGCAAGTGTTCAGGATTTTTGGCCGGAGCAAAAAGCGCAGCATGCTGCGGTATTCTCTCCGGCCAAAAAACGTTCCGTTCCGGAACTGAAGACATCCTGATGCATCCTGAACGGATTTCACTCCATTCAGAATGCATGGGGATAATCCTGATCAGGATTCTTCCGGCATAGAGCCCCGACGACGGAACTCTATGCCGGAAGACAATAACGCAGGTGTGAAAGAGCCCTTAGGCAGTAGTCAGAGGGGGTTCTTCAGCCATGCTTGCTGGAGACATCCTCCTGTTATTTACCACCTGCCAGTGGGGGACAGCGCTGTGTAGTTCTGGCACAGAAGCTACAGCAGAAAAGCTGATCAGTGGGAGTGCGGGGTATTGGATCCCCACTCATCAGATATTTATGGACTATCCTGAGGCCATCAAAATAACAGTTTCAGAAAATTTATGTATCAAGCTTTTACAAGAATTGCATCTCTAGAAACATTAACATCTTTTCTTAGTGTTTACAACTCTCAAGCGGACAGAAGTATGAGAGGAAAAGGTAAAGGGAGCATTGCAATGAATATTAGGGTATGACTGTATCTAGCGTAAATGCTGCAGATTTTCAGTGGCAGGAAGGCATGATGAGACTCTTCTGCACTTACAGTTTCAGCAAAGTGGATTAGGTTTCAGAAAATCTCATCCACACTCTGCAAATATATTCTGCAACCACTGCCACAAATAAGCTGACATGAAGTGTGAATTTTAAACCCGCAATATGTCAATTTATGTTGCTGATTACACCCTTTGCAATGCGGGAAACCCACAGCATTACAATGATAATTTCTGCAACAAAATCTACACCATTTGCTGAGGATATGACATCTACATAGATGCGCCACCTGTTAAAAGTGTAAAGCAGTACACTAATCCCTCACCTGAGCTAACTGCTGCAGGACAAACATCCTCACTCAGATCTCTTTCACACGGGCGTTGCGGGAAAATGTGCGGGTGCGGTGGGGGAACATGTGCGATTTTTCCGCGCGAGTGCAAAACATTGTAATGCGTTTTGCACGCGCGTGAGAAAAATCGTCATGTTTGGTACATAAACCCGAACTTCTTCACAGAAGTTCGGGCTTGGGATCGGTGTTCTGTAGATTGTATTATTTTCCTGTATAACATGGTTATAAGGGGAAATAATACCATTCTGAATACAGAATGCATAGTAAAATAGTGCTGGAGGGGTTAAAAAATTTTTTAACTCGCCTTAATCCACTTGATCGCGCAGTCTTCTTTCTTTGCTGTGTGCAGGAACAGGACCTGAGGTGACGTCACTCCGGTCATCACATGGTCTATCACATGATCCATCACCATGGTAAAAGATGTGATGGATCATGTGATGACCGGAGTGACGTCACCACAGGTCCTGTTCCTGCACACAGCAAAGAAAGAAGACAGAAGAGATGCCAGTTGCGCGATCAAATGGATTAAGGTGAGTTAAATAATTTTTTATTACCCCTCCAGCGCTATTTTACTATGCATTCTGTATTCAGAATGCTATTATTTTCCCTTTTAACCATGTTATAAGGGAAAATAATAATGATCGGGTCTCCATCCCGATCATCTCCTTGCGAATGCTTGCGATTTTCACGCAACCCCATTCATTTCTATGTTGTCTGCGTTACGTGAAAAATGCACAAAATAGAGCATGGGCGATTTTCACGCAACGCACAAGTGATGCGTGAAAATCACCGCTCATGTGAACAGCCCCATAGAAATGAATGGGTCGGGATGCAGTGCGGGTGCAATGCGTTCAACTCACGCATCGCATCCGCGTGGAATACTCGCCCGTGTGAAAGGGGCCTTACTCTTCCAACAGTTAGGCCACAGCTACACGGCCAGGATCGCAGAGTAGCAGTGATCCCATATAAATGAAGGGGATCGCAGTGCAAGTCGCAAAAAAAAAATAAATCCAACACTACTGGATTTTTTGCAACTCACTCTTTGATCCCATTCATTTCTATGGGATCACCGCTACTCAGCGATCCTGGCCACGACCAGTGTTGCCATGTAGCCCTAGCCTTAATTCTCTGCTTAGTGATCTTCTGTTCACTACAAAGCGGCTATCAGAAAACACCTTCTACCCTGCTTGTCAGTAGCATGGCAGTATAGCTGAGAAGACTAGAGATGAGCGAATCGATTTGTCTCATCTGCAACTGGGACATGGTGTCCCCGAAGCTGAGGACGCTCTTCCTGCCACTTGACTGACCAGGCCAGAAATCTCATCTGGCTCTGACAATCTGACATACGCCACTGTTACAAGTAGCATGCAAGTGCAGAGGCTCTTCTTTGCTGTAGCAGAGGGTAGCGGAGCATGAACAGTCGCTGCTCCGAAAATGGAAGCAGAACCTCTGCGCTTGCACCTCTTCTCGAAGCAGCATCGCAGGTGCGAGATGTCTGTTCCTGTTGATCAAGTGGCAGAGGGGGACTGTTCTCAGCTTTGGGGACACTACGTCGCAAGTGCAGAACTCTGCTTGATGAGATGAATCGATTCTTACAAATTTATTCACTCATCTCTAGAGAAGACTCCTTCTGCAGGGGAAGTAAAAAAGAACTATACTGTCAGCTGCCAGAGGGGGAAGGACCACAAATTAGCAGCAGCACTGAGAGGGAATATATGAAAGAAAAATATGAGGAACTGGGTATTTTATGCCAGAAGCACTCTCATAGACATTAGGATATTGTACATTTTGTCATCTTAATTTGCTTTCAGCTGTCAGACATAATGTCCAGGGATATACTTTAGTCTGTTTTGGTTCTGTTTTGAGAGTCATGCATCGCTGCACTTTTATTGGGGACTTTTAGAGAACTGCAGTACAAAAGTAATAAAAAAGACAGGCTTTACAGCCAATGATTTTCATACACATATATAGCAGGTGACATTTCAGCAGAAAACGTTTTACTATCCTACCTGATCGCCCTGGAAAAAAAGCTCTTGTGACATCTGACGTGTCTGTTTTACTAAATATTTGAATATATTTCCCATAAAATAGCTAATTCTGAATCATCCTCTCTCGTAGCTTTGCGTTGTGCCATTTCTCTGTTACTCCTCCTAGAAATGTATGAACAAACTGAAAACTGGGTGTTACCACTCGGGGGAGTGTCCCTACACAGTCACACCGCCCCAAAAGGTGACACCCAGTAGTCAATTTATTCAGAAATATCTAGGAAAAAGAAAAGATGCTCCAGGATTGTAATTTCATGCAGAACACAAGCAGTTACTAAAGCAGGCATGCCATATCCAGTGGTCCTTAGAACACAAACGGTATCAATGCTTTTCTGCGAGCAGGGTATGAATCAAATTTCTGATGGTAAAATTCATGGCATAAAATAGCAGCCAACGACTGGTTAAATAAAACAAATAAAACCAGCAGCCACCATGTCCAATGCGTCAGTCCAAAGAGGAATGCGATAGAAATGTAAATCAAGAACTCGGCAAAATAGTGTGGGCAGGACACTCTCTCAAACCAGTCTCCAGATGGCATCTTGTGGTTCATGGTGACAATTTTACCTGTAAGAGAAAAGAAAAAAAGTCTCTCTAGCAGTTGCATCAGATCTATAATAGGTACATCTCCTCCCGATAGCAATAGTGGAAGTTTATGAATGCTCTACACCAGTTTTTTTGGGGGCATAAGTCCCTTTTTGTGCAAAAATGTCAGACGTTTCTAAAAAGTGTGCGGGCAGGACCTATGCACCAATTTAACAACACTTGCGCCAGAAAGCTAGTGTACATTACACCAAAAATCTACGCTGGCTCCTCGCTGATGTAGATTTTATTTTCTGGCACACAGACCTCCCGAGATCAACCAGAATTATTAATAGGCATGGTGCATCCTAGACCAGCATTTTTTTAAAGGGGCTCTTGCACCATAAGAACTCATCCCCCATCCTGTTGAAGATCCCAGACCACTGGGGCCCTCACCAATAATAAGAATGTGTCTGAATCCTCGATCCTTAGGACAGCCCATCTGTTTTAAAGAACTGGAAAGCCATTTAAAAGGAGTGTACCCTGAAATATAACTGCAGTGGGAAAGAAATACATTTTCACTGTTGCACAGTTTCCTGCTCATTTTCGGATTTTCATCCTCCATGGCTATTTGCTGGGGGTGCTGTAGAACTGACTATTAGCAGCAAACTAGAAAGTAAGCTGTGCTGTTCTACTACCAAAGTAGTGGACACTTGTGGAGGAGCCTTCCACAGAATGCATCCAGTAATTTACTTACCAGATTTATACCTCCTGAGATTAGCGAGAATAACATGACACCTATTCTGGTGCAATGACGCCCAGATGTAAAGCAGACCCCCGACAATGTGGTACCAGTGCAGCTGCAGCAGGAGTTCTGTAACAGTCACTGAAAAAGACAAGCCAACGGTATTACATGGGCCCGCAACATATACAGTCACGAGCCCAGAGATGTATGATTTTTGCATGTACATACTATAAGGTCCCTTTCACACAAGCAAGTTTTCCGCGCGGGTGCAATGCGTGACGTGAACGCATGGCACCCGCACTGAATCCTGACCCATTTATTTCAATAGCTCTGTGTACATGAGCATTTTTTTTCAAGCATCAGTTCTTGCGTTGCGTGAAAAACGCAGCATGTTCTATATTCTGCGTTTTTTAAGACAAGAATAGGCATTTCTATTACGGACGGCCAGATCTATTCTGCAAATTGCGGAACCCACATGGGACCACAAAACACAGCGCGGTCTTGTGCATGTAGCCTTAGGCCTCATGCACACTACTGTTCTTCGTGTCCGCATCCGAGCCGCAGTTCAATAGGGGCTGCAAAAGATGCGGACAGCACTCCGTGTGTTGTCCGCATCCGTTGCTCAGTTCTGTGGCTCCGCCAAAAAAAATAAAAAATAAAGCATATCCTATTCTTGTCCGTTTTGTGGACAAGAATAGGCATTTCTACAATGGGCCGTTCCGCAAAATGCAAAAGGCACACGGGCGGCTTCAGTTTTTTGCGGATCCGCGGTTTGCAAAAAACTGAACGGTCGTGTGCATGAGGCCTTATACTGATTTATAATGCTATGTGCCTCTGCATGACCTTTCTTCTTCAGGATCATACTGACATCACACTGCATTATAAATCATTGTAATGCCCTACGCTCCTGCAAGAAAAGCAGTGTCCAGAACAGAGGATCACATTCACACGCGGAGCCCGATTTCCGGACTACACACGCTCATCTGAAACAGCCCTAAAGCAAAACGTGTGATGTTCTTTGTCGACACAAAAGATGTGGTGCAGCGTCAGCTCTGCAGAGTGTTAGGGTCCATTCACACGTCCGTATGTGTTTTGTGGATCTACAAAACACGGACACCGGCAATGTGTGTCCCGCATTTTGCGGAACGCACATCGCCGGCACTCTCATAGAAAATGACTTTTTTTGTCCGCAATTGCGGACAAGAATAGGACATGTTCTATTTTTTGGCGGAACGGAAGTGCGGATGCGGACAGCACATTCCGGCCCCGTTGAAAATGAATGGGTCTGCACCTCTTCCGCAAAATTACGGAATGGATGTGGACCCATTTTGCGGACGTGTGAATGGACCCTTGGGGGTATAACCACCTAGGACATTTATGGCATAAATGTCTGATAAATGCGGGTTGCACATCTGAGATCAGCATCTATGTGGAGAGTGAGAGTGAGAAATGGAGAATGAGAAAATGGATGCACAGGTGGCCGCGAATGTGTGCGACTCTCTTCAATCACTTCTGTAATTACCATAGAAGTTACATACAGGACAACTCCCATAGAAGTGAAAGGTGAGAGCATCTGAACCCACCTCTCACATCACTCCCCCCCACCTCACCCAGACCTAATACTTTATCCCAACCTGTTCAATTCCATTCTAAGAATACAAAATGTACACCAGAGATAGAGAAGAGCAAATGCGATTTTCACACTCACCCTTTTGGAAATCCAGTTGTGCATGATCAAGTACAGTTATCCCAAGCAGTAGGTAGTAGCCAATGCCAAGACAATACTGAGCAAGATGGATGACTCCACCAGAGTAGACACTCACATAGAAACACTCAAGCAGCCGTCTGAGACTGTGTATCCATAGCAAGGACAAAGCCAGAAGAGTTGAAAGTTCTCCATCTACAACACATAAAACACAGTATTTCTTTCCTTCCCCTATTCTTAGCATCACTGCATTCTGGCAGGACGTTTACATTCAGAACTTCCTGTTTTCATCAGCTTCCTGCCGGGTTTTCTAATCCACACCCAGCATGCTTTGCTCTGTAATGTTTCACAGGCTTGCTCCACCTAGCTATCATAAAGAGGGGAGGTGTACGGGGTGTGACTCCTGCAAAGGGGACCGTGTGGCAGGTGGAGCAATCCCTGAGAAACTTTACAGAGCAAAGCATGCTGGGACTGGTTAGAAAACCCATCAGGAAGCTGATGAAAACAGGAAGTTCTGTATGTAAACATCCTGCCTACATGATTCTGTGTGAATTTGCTGTTGCAGATTTCCCTGCGTATTCTTGTGGAATTTTTTTTAGCAGCAATTCCAGTACATGTGTAAGTGGCCATACGGGACCTAGAAGCACCAGCAGCCGCAACCGTATTCACATGACCACTTTTAAGGCTGGGTTCCACACAAGGACTCTGTCTAATATTTTATGTAGGGTTTTTGGGGGCATCAAAAGAAATCACTACCTTTAAATAACTTTAATAATTATTAAAGAGGTTGACCCCTGGTCCCAATCTGTGCCCTTAACATAGAGACATTGCTTACCTGACTGTGGTCCTACCACTGCTACATAACCAGCAGCTTCCGGTCCTTGCAGGACCAACAAGCAGTTTGGTCCAGTGACCATCATGGCCAATCACAAGCCTCATCGGTCATGGGACAAAGCCGTTTTCTGGTCCTGAAGCAACCAGGAATGGAGCAGCGGCAGGACTGCGTGAAGTGGCGTTTATGTTAAAGGGGTTCTCACTTCAGCAAATGGAATTTATCATGCAGCGAGACAACCCCTTTTAACAGGCACAGGTTAGGACCGCACCGTTTGTCAGCTCCGGGGCTAGACAACCCCTTTAAGTAAAATTGTATTCTTTTTAAGAAAAAAAAAAAAGCCAGAGTCTCTGGTGTATTGCAGCATGTCCCATCTCTGATGTTTTAGTGTTGCAATCACATGTACGGTACATTTTTTTCACTGCGCAGTGTCTTTTTGACCACACATCCCTTATGAAACCGGCTTTATAGCAGGTGAACACATTTCAGATTTCTGCAATGTTCTTCCCTTCTGTGCGGAGAAGCGCTGGTTCTCCAGCCTCCTGCTAATTCTCTTTATTAATGCCTCTGTCTTTCTGCTTGCGATGCCCAGTTCTGAGGGGTTTATGAAGGAGACATTTACTCCTGTGCTCTCACCTGATATCTTTTGTTCGGACTCCTTATGGAAAAAGTTAAGTAACAGCTGAATCCATTGTGGTAAGCGGACACCTAGCAGCAATGACCACACTAGAAGTCCCAGCAATGCTCCATTCCAGATGACAGACAAAAGATAGAAATGCCAAAACCACCTGTAAAGCAACTTCAGTTATTCACTATGGGGATAGTTTGCAATGATACAAATCTATGACTTCAGATGGCATATGAATTTACAGGGGTATTCCAGTACAAAAAAAGATGTCCCATGGCCATCAAATGGTTAAAAACAATAAACAAGCTCCTACTCACCTCACCGATTGCCTACTGCTGTCGGATTGATGGTGCGGGCGTCCCCTCTGTGTTCAACTTGCTACTGACGTCCCGATACCGCAGGAAATGGGCGGGAATACCGCTCAGCTGATCACTAGCGCAGCGATGACCTGACAGTCCATTCATTTCCAGTCAGGGCGTCAGCAGTAAGTGGATGGCACAGGGTCCCGGGCACTGTCAGAATGGCAGGGGATGAGCAAAGGGAGAATAAGACAGTTTATGATGACATAGGAATCTTTTTTTGCACTGCAATTAGAGTACTCCTTTAAAGGAACACTTTAGGCAAAACTGATTCACTGTGTCAAGGTTAGAGCAGGGCCCAGACATATGGAGGGAGATTTATCAAACTGGTGTAAAGTAGAACTGGCTTAGTTGCCCATAGCGACCAATCAGATTCCACCTTTTAGTTTTCAGAGCTCCTTTAGAAAATGAAAGGATCAACCTGATTGGTTGCTATGGACAACTAAGCCAGTTCTACTTTACATTAGTTTTGATAAATCTCCCTGATGGTGTGTCACATGGATTGAGGAAAGGAATCAGCCACAAAACATTGACACTTCCTGAAGTGGGGCCTGTGTGGATAAATCCTGAGGCCACATTCACATGGTCAGGAAGGGTCATAATTAGGGTGGCCAGACGTCCGGTTTTAGGCCGGACAGTCTGGTTTTCTGGCTCCCTGTCCTCTGTCCGGCTGCAGGGCCTGGACGGACACAGGGATGTCCTCCTTTTCAGTAGCTCACGTCTCAGACAGCAGCACTGCGCTGTCTGAGCGTAAGCTGCAGCAACTGACCGAGGCTCCTCTCACCCCCAGTCAGTCACTAGAGCCGCAGATATGGCTCCCTGTGGATGACCGAGGGGGAGAGAAGCGCCCAGCTGCCCCCGCTCACTTTCCATGCGTTATGGGTGTGGTTTGGGGCGGTCTGGCTTTCTAGGGTGAAGCCAGTGGCCACCCTAGTCATAATACAGACAAGGCCCAAATCTCTCCTTAAAGGCCTCATGCACACGGCCGTTGCCATATTGCGGCTCGCAAACAGCGGGTCCGCAATACACGGGCACTGGCCGTGTGCACTCCACATCACGGATGCGGACCCATTCACTTGAATGCATCCACAATCTAGAAGGTTGGTGCGGAACGGAAACATGGAACCTCACGGAAGTACTACGGAGAGCTTCCTTGGGGTTTCTAGCCATGATTCCGCACCGCAAAGAAGGTGTGCATGCACTGATTCAAGTGAAAGGGCCGCCGCACATGGATGTGGACCCAATGGTCGGTGCCCGTGAATTTGCGGTCCACTGCACAGGCATGGCTGGCAGACGTTCGTGTGCATGCTCCGTCCCCACTGACTATAATGGGGGTGGGACGGAGGCACGGCAAGAGGCTGCCAGAATAAATGTCGGACATGTCGTAGTTTTATTCCGGCAGCCTCTCGCCGTGCCTCCACCGGAACTCCGTCCCGCCCCCATTATAGTCAATGGGGACGGAAGCTGCAGTCCGGGGGCACACGGTCACTAGCGCCAGGACGGATCAGACAGGCTGTTCGCCTGACAAAACAGCCTGCCGGAGGTCCGTGCCGCTAGTGTGAAAGTAGCCTTATACTTTATCCCCGACAGCTTCATTCCGCGTTTTGGCATAAGTCTTGTCCCCATGACTCTCTGGGATGAAGTGTAAAGCGTACTAAGGCTACTTTCACATCTGTGTTTTGCTGTATGGTCTTGAGATCTGTCACAAGATCTGAAAACCGTACAACTAAAACGCTTCGGTTTTCTCCCCATTCATTTTCAAAACTGAATGAACTGGAATGGAGTGCACCAGAATGCATTACGTTCCGTTCCCACGCCGGACACAAATCGACTGCAAGCAGCTTTTTTGACTGCGTCATGGGATGCGGAGCAAGTCGGATCCGGCATGAAACACAATGTAAGTCAATGGAGACGGATCTGTTTTCTTGGACACGAAAGAAAACAGATCCGGCCCCCTATTGACTTACAATGGTTTTAGCGGCGGATCCGTCTTGTTCACTCTGAACGGATGGAGACAGTTGTATTATTGACCGGGTGCGTTTTAGCTGATCCCCTGATGGATCCAGCAAAAACGCAGATGTAGAAGTAGCCAAATACTTACCTGCTCCCAGGACGTAAACGTCTATTTGACGCCACTCCAGCCGGTCACCACTGTGGCCATTGATTGGCTGGAGGAGCGTCAAATATAAATCTACATCCAGGGAGAAGGTAAGTATGTGTCTCTTCACATGTGCACCATCCCTAGCCACACACTGCAGACTTGCAGAGACTGAATGAATCCCCTCCCCCACATCGTGCGTGGATACTGTAGCATCACGTGACCCGCTTGTGGACAATGAGCCCACAGGATAGGTGGACCACCACAGCGACCAATCACATTACAGATGAAAGCCTTTAGCTGATTGGTCAGTCCAGGCACACCACGTGTGCTGCGGGGGTTTACCTCTTGGGCAGGTCGAAGCAGTGCAGCCAGGCAGGACGTCCGACCAGCTTGGTCTTTCCATAGCGGATGAGATCCTGGAAGACGCTGCACAGGCCGGAGCGCCGGCTGCTGCAGTCCCCGAGCAGGTGCAGGAACAGCGCCGACAGGAAGACCACGTCCAGGAGCAGCCAGAACCCGGCCACCACACTGAGGCCGGGCAGCAGCAGCAGCAACATGGCCGGGGTGTCCGCACATCCGCCCGCGTCCCCTCCCCCTCCTGCGCGTCTATGTACGTGTGTACACAGTGCGGCCTGCAGGGGGCGCAGACAGGGACACGAGGCTGAACGTCTGCAGTTTCTTTATTCACATTATTTGTGGTTTTCGGGTTTTAATCAATTGTAAGACCTTATCGGCAGTAATAAAAATAAAAAAAGGCTGAAAGGGACGTTAAAATAGAAGTGGTGGGCACATAAAAATTATTGAAAGGGTTAAATGGATTTGGGCCAGTGATCTCATTGTGTGCGGCTGAGTTCAGCCCGGCCCAAACAGGTTCTGGGCATGAGAACTGGCGTCAAAGTGGGCGGATGGAAACGTCACCGATTTAAAGAGAACTGGTGTTTTTAAAGGGGTAAATCAGTTCAGGATACGGTTATCAAACAGCGAACATACGGATGGTAAAGTCCTGCATCAGATCCGATGGAGTTCGGCCCGGACAGGTTCTGGATACAAGAACTGGCCAAATGTACACATTTTACAGATTTATTATTAAGGTGCCATTCATTCCATGGCACTGTACATATTTGAATAAGTAACTTTTTTAAAGGGGTTAAATGAATTTGGGACCTTGATCTCACTGCAGCCACCTAGATGTTTTGATCCACGCGACAGGGAGATTCAGTGGCGGCCGTACGGGCATCAGAAGCGGGGCCCTGGCATTTATAGGGCTTGAATAACTCCTTTAGGGCTCGTTCACACGAACGTTTTTTGCCTTCCGTATACGGAGCCATTCATTTTAAAGGGGTTCTGCACTTTCATTCCTCTGGATAGATCATCAGCTTCTGATGGGCGGAGGATAGATCATCAGTTAAATGAAAGTGCAGAACCCCTTTAATGATTCCGCAAAAAAAAAAAGAAGGAATGTGCTCCATATGCGTTCCATTTTTCCATTCAAAGATAGAACATGTCCTATTATTGCCCGCAAATCTCGTTCCGTGGCTCCATTCAAGTCAACGGGTCCGCAAAAAAAGTAACATGTATGGAATGTACTCCGTATGCCTTCCGTATCCGTTCTGTTTTTGCAGAACCATCTATTGAAAATGTTATGCCCAGCCTAATTTTTTCTATGTAATTACTGTATATGCCATACCAAAAACCAAAAAAGGGGGTCAGTCAGCACATACCAAACCGCAGTAGCACATTGCTATGGCAAGGAACAACATTGAAAGACAGAAACATGCAATGCGACAATAAACTGCAATATAGAGTACAAAATTGCGCAAGAATAACAAGTGCTACACTATAAGTGCAAGATACTTGGCAAATCGTTTTGTACAAAATTATTTTAGCCCGTCTGCCGAACGTCTAGGCGATCTCTGTTAGACGGGTTCCTACGCTAAATTCTACCTGTTAGGTGCCATGACGGCTACCATACACTTCAGGGAGTGTTAGTACATAGTCAGGCCTGCTCCCCCTCACTCACTGAAGCCATGGCACCAGGAGTGAGATAGTTTGTGGACTCTCACTGCAGTCCTTGGTAGCCGTTTGGCGCCGGTGGTGTTGTGGAGTGGGCCTTCTGTGTAACCTACACTCCCTGAAGTGTATGGTAGCCGTCATGGCACCTAACAGGTAGAATTTAGCGTAGGAACCCGTCTAACAGAGATCGCCTTGACGTTCGGCAGACGGGCTCAAATAATTTTGTACAAAACGATTTGCCAAGTATCTTGCACTTATAGTGTAGCACTTGTTATTATTGCGCAATTTTGTACTCTATATTGCAGTTTATTGTCGCATTGCATGTTTCTGTCTTTCAATGTATATGCCATACGGAAAAACAGAATGGAACTGGAAACACTACTGAAACTAAAAACGGACCGCAAAACACTGGAAAAGCCATACGGACGTGTGAACAAGCCCTTAAGTGAATTTGAGCCACAGATCTCACATTGCCAACATACAGATGTGGATGCTTTGCATCAGATTCAGAACTGGCATTAAAGTGGGCAGAACACCAACGGATCTGTGTTTTTAGCACGGGTGCATGCTCTATTCTGTCCGTGTTCATGGATCCATCACTCCCATTATAGTCTATGGGTCCGTGAAAACCACGGATGCCATCTGTTTTATCTGTGTTTCATGGATCGTTAGGAAGGGATGCTTTAAAAATTATTTTTCACACAGACAGCAAAAAACTGACACACGGATCTATCACTGACCACCTTTTTACGGGTTTAAGCACGGACAGAGATTTGTGAATGAGGCTTACTGCTAGTTTTCATGCCCAGGATATGCTGGGGCCAGGCTGTCCCAACCCTATTTAACTCTTTAAAATGCCAATTACTTAGGGTACATTTACACATCCGCAATTTAGGCTCTGCATCCATTCCACAATTTTGCGCAACGGGTGTGGACCCATTCATTTCAAAATATGCGGACAACACAACGTGTGCTGTCCGTATCAGTAGTCCCGTTCCACTGCCCTGCAAAAAAGATAGAGCATGTTGGACAGTGATAGACATTTCTATCATAGAGCTGGCCATATGCGGTCCTCAAAATGCAGAACGCACATGGCTGGTATCCGTGTTTTACGGACGTCTGAATGGACCCTTATTTAAATCGGTGGAAAGTGTCCATGTGACAACATTGATGTCAGTTCTTGTGGCTGATCTCAACTGCATATGATGTAGGGCAGGGGTCAGCAACCTTTTACACACCGAGTGCCATTTTTGAAACCATCAGACAACCGGGTGCCAGTGAACAACAGCGCTCCATAGTGTTAGTTAGATTTTCATTTTTATACTTTTTATACAGTACAAGTACATAGTTGTACTGCTAATAGTAAGTTAAACTCACTAATTAATTAAAGGTGTTTACCTTGCCATTAGCAGCACAGCTATAAGTGAAAAAATTGAATAACTGGTGCACACACAAAACATGTTAATTTTTACATGTGCTGAAAAGTAAACAGGACTTACAGTTTTAGTGTGATCCCTGTGCTTGTATTTCACGGCTCAGTTGTGCGATGTCTGGCCTGTAGGATGTTACTTTTAGCTGCACACGCCTCCGAATTATCAGTTGTGAGTCGGCTTCGAGATGGACTTAAGACTGTCTTCATGTGAGAAAAAATCTGTTCGCACATATATGTGGATCCAAATGCAGAGATTAATGCAAAGGCCACCTTTTTTAAACATACAAATTTTTCTGGTAAACTCTCCCAACAAGCCACAATGGCTGCTGCTTGGTCAGTGTCAGGGTTTTCAAGATTTTTGCGGAGCTCTGTGAATTTACATGTCCACAGCAAAGAGGTTTTAAACTCAATATGCTGCATTTCAAACTCATCAATCCCCATCCATTCAAAATGAGGTAAAGACAGGTCTTTCTCTTCAAAATGTTCTGGATGAATCAAAAATGAAAACAATGGGCCATTTTGCTCAAAGTCCCTAAACCTGGTGGAGAATTCAAGCTCAAGTCCTTCAACGTACTGAATGATGGCATCAGGATTGACAGCTTGTCGTGACAATAAACTCTTTAAGTGGCTGAAATAACGAATGCTTCCAGTTTGAATATCGCAAGAGAATACTTTAATTTTCACCAGAAATGCCTTCCATGCATCAAACAAAGCTAACACAGTTTGTCCTGCGCCTTGTAATTGCCGATTGAGTGTGTTGAGATGTCCTGTAATATCTGTCAAAAACATAAGTTTTACTAGCCATTGCTCATCCTCTAGCTCTGGGTAGTGCAAACCCTTCTCTTTTAAAAATGTGTGGATCGCATCAAAACACTCCACAAACCGCTCCAAAACCTTCCCGCCACTGAGCCATCTTACAGGGCAATGTAGAGGCAAATCTTTATAAACACTCTCCATTTCCTCCAGTAGTGTTCGAAACTGTCGTATTAATGATGAGCGAGCAATAAGATAGTTAACAATTTTAACTACTGTGTTCATAACAGCACTCAAATCAGAATGAGATATTTTGGCACATAAATTTTCTTGGTGAATAATGCAATGAAATTTCATGACTGGGTGACCGATCTGACTTTCAGTTAAACTCACAAACCCCTTTTGCTTCCCCACCATAGAAGGGGCACCATCTGTTGTGATGGCAAAGATTTTCTTTATGTCTATATATTTTTTTGTTAAAATGGTCAGTAAATGCTCTTGCCACATCTTCTCCTCTTATAGTGTCATACATGGGCCTAAGGCAGAAGAGTTCCTCTCGCATTCTGTTTCCACCACAGTATCGTGCAACAACAGCTAACCGTGGGATGTCATTGATGTCAACACTTTCATCCACAGCCACACGGAACACCGGTGCATCTGTCAGTCCATCAGATTGCTGGGAACAGATATTTTCTGCCATTAGTGAAATCCTTCGTTCTACAGTTCTTGCTGAAGCTGGCAAATCTTAAATTCTTGAAATAATTGTCTCTTTGTTTGGTAACCCATCAAATAAAATGTCTGCACTGCTTAGGAAGGTATCTTTCAAGTACTCTCCATCTGTAAATGGTTTTCCATGTTTGGCAATACATTCAGAAAGTTTAAAGCTGGCTTGTGTAGCCAGAGTTCTAGTGTTGCTTAGGCCTTTAAACACAACACTTTGCTTTTCATATTTTGCCACAGCTCTCCTGATACTTTCTGCTCTGTCTGCTTCATCTTTGAACTTTTTCTCATGCTTTGTTTCAAAGTGACGCCGCACACTCGATGTTCGGCACACAACATGTTCACAACATAGAGAACATATGGCTCGATCTCCTCTCTTAACAAAACCAAAGTCATTTGTCCACGCAGTTTGAAAAGAACGACTGCTGCACTTGGCTGCCATTTTTGTACTGTATTAAGGTTCTGGCTAGCTGGTTATGTCAGGACTTCCGGAGCCTGGAAGAGTTAGGAAAAGATTAGGAATTGCTTTATGTGGCCCATGCTCTCTGTATACAGCCAATGTTGGTCCTCAAACCTGCACACACGCAGATCCCCACAAATGCACTGCAGTATCTTGATCCACAAATAGCTTTGATTTTATTCCTGTCCTAATATATAGGACCGGAATAAAATCAATGCTATTTGTGGCTGATACAGCTGTGCACTTGTATGAGTCTGCATGCCAGGGGAGACTTCCTCCCGTCACCCTAAGCTCAGTATAACGCGAGCTACAGCTACGTGCATGTGTTAGCTCACCTCCCGATCTACTGAGCCGACCTGTGACAGTCTCATTGTCACAGGTCGGCTAGAACTATGAGGTGAGTGAAAAGCACTTACCTCATAGTTCTCCTTTAAGGCAGTGAGAAATTCTATTCCACATTACAAAAAGACCTCAGATCAGCCCTAAACACTGCACCTTCATAAAACACAGGGTTTTTACTTACCTGATGGAGAGCTGAGACACAAGACCGGAGGCGTGTGGGCTGTAGGCGTTCAAGCTGTAGACTTCTGACTGTAGGTTACTGGCAGGTATTTTCTTCTGGTAGACTGGAAGAAATACAAAATAATTATTACTTACAGAAAATAATTTCTAACAGGCCTACAGCATCACCAAAAGACCTCACGTCAGCCTCAAACCTTTTACCAGACCTCAGATCAGCCCTAAACACTGCACCTTCATAAAACACAGGGTTTTTACTTACCTAATGGAGAGCTGAGACACAAGACCGGAGGCGTGTGGGCTGTAGGCGTTCAAGCTGTAGACTTCTGACTGTAGGTTACTGGCAGGTATTTCCTTCTGGTAGACTGGAAGAAATACAAAATAATTATTAATTACAGAAAATAATTTCTAACAGGCCTACAGCATCACCAAAAGACCTCACGTCAGCCTCAAACCTTTTACCAGACCTCAGACCAGCAGCAATACACAGGAGACCTCAGAACACCACCAATGCACAGCAGACCTCAGATTAGCAGCAATGAGTGGCAGACCAACACCAATCCACATAATTCAGGCTGCAACAGCCCCAATTTTGAAATGATCATGTTTTAGTGTTGAAAAAAAATCATGTTTTAGTGTTTCCATAGTCTGAGAGCCATACATTTTTCAGTTTTTGGGCGATTATCTTGGGTAGGGTCTCACATTTTGCGGGATGAGATGACGGTTTGATTGGCACTATTTTGGCGTACATGCGACTTTTTTGATCACTTTTATTACCTTTTTTGGGAAGTAAGGTGGGCAAAATTTCAATTTTCTCATAGTTTTTATTTTTTTTATTTTTATGGCGTTCACCGTGCGGGGAAAGTAACATGACCGTTTTATAGATCAGGTCGTTACGGACGCGGCGATACCAAACATGTGTAGGGAATTTTATTTTTTTCATTTTTAATCAGTGATAAATGTGTTTTTTCATTTTTACTTCTTTTTCACTTTTTTGACTTTTTTTTTACCCAGACCCACTTGGTTCTTGAAGATCCAGTGGGTCTGATGTCTGTATAATACAGTACTGTACAATATATATTGTACTGTACTGTATTTTACTTACCACTGTGTCTGAACAGATCTCTGCCTTCAGCACAGATCTGTTCAGCACCATGGACAGCAGGATGCATGAGGCGGCGTCCTGTTGTCATGGGAACCTTCCCCGTCTGCTCAGTAGTGGTCAGAACTGCGCAGACGGGGAAGGGTAAGGACGGGGCTGTCGGGGGGCTGTCTGGGAGCTCTCTCCCTCTCCCATCGGGGGGCTGCAAAGGCACAGCAGCCCCCCGATGGGAGAGGGAGGGAGCCGCATCTTACTGTTAACTCTTTCCATACAGCGGTCCGTACGGACCGCTGTATGGAAAGGGTTAAACGGCTGACATCCATTCACAGATGTCAGCCGTTTATACCAGGGTGTCAGCAATGTGCTGGCACCCTGGTATACCCACTAGAAGCCAACGATTATTCGGCGGGAGGCGGGCGGGGGATCGCGATCCCGCCTGCCGCACCGCCCGCCTCCCGCATCGCCAGCAACACCCCCCCTGCACCTCCCACCGGGCTAAAATCATTCAGAGGTGCAGGGGGGTGATACATATATATTTAAAAAATGGGAAAATTTGATTTTAGAGAGATATTTCTCTCACCCAGCATGGGTATATGTAAAAATAAACCCCAAAACACATTGCCCTACTTCATCTGAGTATGGCGATACCACATGTGTGACACTTTTTTGCAGCCTAGGTGGGCAAAGGGGCCCAAATTCTAAAGAACACCTTAAGGATTTCACAGGGCATTTTTTACACTTTTGGATTTCAAACTACTTCTCACGCATTAGGGCCCCTAAAATGCCAGGGCAGTATAAATACCCCATAAGTGACCCCATTTTGGAAAAAAGACACCCCAAGGTATTTCGTGATGGGCATAGTGAGTTCATGGAAGTTTTTATTTTTTGTCATAAGTTAGTGGAATATGAGACTTTGTAAGACAAAAAAAATCTAAAAAAAAATCATAATTTTACGCTAACTTGTGACAAAAAATAAAAACTTCTATTAACTCACTATGCCCATCAGTGAATACCTTAGGGTGTCTACTTTCCGAAATGGGGTCATTTGTGGGGTGTTTCTACTGTCTGGGCATTGTAGAACCTCAGGAAACATGACAGGTGCTCAGAAAGTCAGAGCTGCTTCAAAATGCGGAAATTCACATTTTTGCACCATAGTTTGTAAACGCTATAACTTTTGCGCAAACCAATAAATATACACTTATTGCATTTTTTTTTATCAAAGACATGTAGAACAATAAATTTAGAGAAATTTTTTTATAGAAATGTAGTTTTATTTGAAAAATTTTACAACTGAAAGTGAAAAATTTCATTTTTTTACAAAATATTTGGTTAATTTTGATTAATAAAAAGAAAGTTAACATGTCAGCAGCAAAGAAATACCACCAAATGAAAGCTCTATTAGTGAGAAGAAAGGGAGGTAAAATTAATTTGGGTGGTAAGTTGTATGACCGAGCAATAAACCGTGAAAGTAGTGTAGTGCAGAATTGTAAATAGTGGTCTGGTCATTAAGGGGTTTAAGCTAGGGGAGCTGAGGTGGTTAAATAAGAGTATCGGTACTCGGTCTAAAAAAAAAATGGTATCGGGACATCCCTACTATAAACCACTCGTTCTGGTACAGAATTAACCCTGTAATGTTTTTGTTGTTACTAGAAGTCAATTGGCTAGTTACAGATACCTGAAATAGTGAAAAATGACATATAAAAGTATAACAATTAATGTCTCCTTGTGGCTGCCTGGCTGTCCCCATACAGTATAATGTCTCCTTGTGGCTGCCTGGCTGTTCCCATACAGTATAATGTCTCCTTGTGGCTGCCTGGCTGTCCCCATACAGTATAATGTCTCCTTGTGGCTGCCTGGCTGTCCCCATACAGTAAAATTTCTCCTTGTGGCTGCCTGGCTGCCCCCATACAGTATAACGTCTCCTTGTGGCTGCCCCCATACAGTATAATGTCTCCCTGTGGCTGCCTGGCTGCCCCCATACAGTATAACGTCTCCTTGTTGCTGCCCCCATACAGTATAATGTATTCTTGTGGCTGCCCCCATACAGTATAACTTCTCCTTGTGGCTGCCCCATACAGTGTAACATCTCCTTGTGGCTGCCCCCATACAGTATAGTGTCTCCTTGTGGCTGCCTGGCTGCCCCATACAGTGTAACATCTCCTTGTGGCTGCCCCCATACAGTATAATGTCTCCGTGTGTCCCCAAGTGTTTTTTTTCTTCTAAATGGCCATTTATCGAGATATATATCGTTATCGCGATAAATTTCTTAATATCGTTATCGTGGGAATATTTTTGATATCGTCCAACCCTAAGTCCTAAACTGGTCCTTAAAAAATGGGTTTTGGAAATTTTATGAAAAATTTCAAGATTTGCTTCTAAACTTCTAAGAAAATGTCATTTACAAAATGGACCAAACATGAAGTAGACAAATGGGAAATGTAAGGTAATAGCTATTATAGAGGTATCACTATCTTAAAAGAAGAGAAATTGAAATTATGAAAATTGTTAATTATTGGTAAATTCTGTATTTTTTTATAAATAAAAATGAAATTTTTTGACTCAATTTTACCACTGTCATGAAGTAATGTCACAATATGTGACAAGAAAACAATCTCAGAACGGCCTGGATAAGTAAAAGAGTTTTAAAGTTATCACCACTTAAAGTGACACATTTCAGATTTGCAAAAAATAGCCTGGTCCTTCAGGTGAAAAATGGCAGGGTCCTGAAGGGGTTAAAAGTTGTTGTGGCGAACACTGTGCAATCCCTTAGATCAGGCATGCTCAACCTGCGGCCCTCCAGCTGTTGCAAAACTACAACTCCCATTATTCCTAGACAGCCTACAGCTATCAGCCTACAGAAGGGCATGGTCGGAGTTGTAATTTTACAACAGCTGAAGGAGGGCCGAAGGTTGAGCATCCCTGCCTTAGAACGTATATTTTTTCTGTTTCTGTTCCGTTTTCTTTTTGCGGCCTGTATGTGGAACCATTCACTTCAATGGGGGCTGCAAAAAAACAGAAATTACTCCGTGTGCAATCCATGTCTGCATGGCCGGTCCGCAAAAAAATACGTGTCCTATTATTGTCCACATTACAGACAAGGATAGGTCTCTTCTATTAGGGGTCAGCTGTTCCTTTCTGCAAAATTTTGAATGCACACAGATGGTGTCTGTGTTTTGCAGACTGCAAAACAGGCAACGGTTGTGTGCATTGGTCCTAATAGACATACAGGTATTTTCACGCCACAGTTATTGATGCTGTTTTTTGAGCCACCAGTGGAATCACTTACAGGGAGAATTATAAATCTAGGACTGTCATATCTGTGGCAAAGGTTCTTTTAGAAGCCTGCATCGCAGATTCCAGTCAATATGCAGAATCAGGGCCTGTTTTAGACAAAGTCTGGCCCTGGGCAAAATTTCAAGTGGGTCCTGAAATATTGGACTAGCAGTTTGACAGAACCTTGTATGCACGGACAGCAGCTGATTTCAGAATGCCTCATTATTATTATATTATGCACTGCTTTACAGACATTAGCATCCAAGGTCCCTATCAGTTTGTCTTTGGAGTGTAGGAGTAAACCGGAAAACCCACGCAAACACAGGAAGAACATACAAACTCCATGCAGATGTTGTCTTTGGTCAGATTCAAACCCAGGACCCCAGCGCTGCAAGGCACCAGTGCTAACCACTGAGCCACCATGCCACATCATTTGTCTTTAGCCTTTCCCCTGTAAACTGCCTCTTTGGGCATGTTCCCACAGAGTATTTTCTATGCTTAAAAAAACCTAATGCAGAATCCGCATCAGGTTTTTTCTTCTTCTAATTTTTAAAACAATTTTTGATGCAATTTTGGCATGGATTTTTATTCCTTCCCATTTTCAATGGGAATTCTGTACATGGACCCCGTATTATGAATGGCCAGGGCACTTCTGTTTTTCCATGGTGCAGTTTATAAAACCAGAAGATGAAAAAAAGGGGCTGGCCCCGGAAGTGAAGGGAGAGCACAATGCGCATGCACAGTCATCCTCCATTATACTATGAGTGTTCTGATAATAGTTGATCACTGGCTCTCTTATTTTTAAAAATTTCATAGCAGTGAATGGAGATAATGCTGCACATGCACACTGTTATGGGGGATCTGTGGATGACGCACTGTTATGGGGGATCTGTGGATGACACACTGTTATGGGGGATCTGTGGATGACACGCTGTTATGGGGGATCTGTGGATGACGCACTGTTATGGGGGATCTGTGGATGACACACTGTTATGGGGGATCTGTGGATGACACGCTGTTATGAGGGATCTGTGGATGACGCACTGTTATGGGGGATCTGTAGATGACACACTGTTATGGGGGATCTGTGGATGACACGCTGTTATGGGGGATCTGTGGATGACACGCTGTTATGGGGGATCTGTGGATGACGCACTGTTATGGGGGATCTGTGGATGACACGCTGTTATGGGGGATCTGTGGATGACACGCTGTTATGGGGGATCTGTGGATGACGCACTGTTATGGGGGATCTGTGGATGACACGCTGTTATGGGGGATCTGTGGATGACACGCTGTTATGGGGGATCTGTGGATGACACGCTGTTATGGGGGATCTGTGGATGACACGCTGTTATGGGGGATCTGTGGATGACACGCTGTTATGGGGGATCTGTGGATGACACACTGTTATGGGGGATCTGTGGATGACACACTGTTATGGGGGATCTGTGGAGGACACACTGTTATGGGGGACCTGTGGATGACACACTGTTATGGGGGACCTGTGGATGACACGCTGTTATGGGGGACCTGTGGATGACACGCTGTTATGGGGGATCTGTGGATGACGCACTGTTATGGGGGATCTGTGGATGACACGCTGTTATGGGGATCTGTGGATGACACGCTGTTATGGGGGATCTGTGGATGACACGCTGTTATGGGGGATCTGTGGATGACACGCTGTTATGGGGGATCTGTGGATGACACGCTGTTATGGGGGATCTGTGGATGACACACTGTTATGGGGGATCTGTGGATGACACACTGTTATGGGGGATCTGTGGATGACACACTGTTACGGGGGATCGTTGTGGACACTATTATGGGGAATCTGGCTGTGATACAGCCACAATGTGTGACATAGCTTTACAGATTCCTTATTTTAGCAGTCCTGGTGTGCCTCCCCCAAGTACTGAAAAAAAAAAAAAAAGACACTGCTAATTTGGACTCAGGTTCTTAATCTATACTCCAATGCTATCTATACTCCAACGCTATCTATACGCTTAATCTATGCTCCCTCCCTTAGTTTAACTAGAGCCCTCTATGGCCCAGATAGCCATGCAGTAATTGAGCGCAGCATGGCCACATCCCAAGCACCACACGAGCATGTCGTTTGGTTGTGCCCTGGAGTCACATGGAGCCCACAGGACACAAATAGCTCACAAAGGGGCACAGGGAGCTTACATACAAAACACAAGAGAGCACACACAGCGGGCACAGGATGCACACACACAGGGGGTACAGGGAGCTCGCACAGGGAGCACACAGGAGAGGGCACAGGGAGAACACAGGAGAAGGCACAGGGAGCACACAGGGGAGGGCACAAGGAGCACACAGGAGAGGGCACAGGGAGCACACAGGAGAGGGCACAGGGAGCACACAGGAGAGGGCACAGGGAGCACACAGGAGAGGGCACAGGGGAAACACAGCTGACAGTGGGAACTCAGAGAAAAAAACACAATGCAACAGCACTCTGCAAACCAAATAAAGTACAATAATGCCATAGTAATAGAAAATATTCTGGTGCTAATGCTACGCTTATTTTGGAAATAAGATTCTTGGCAAATACATTTTGTACAAAATTATTTGGGCCCGTCTGCCGCACGTCTTAGAGATCGCCTTGACGTGTGGCAGACAGAAGATGGATGGTCAGTACAAGGACAGGAATCAGGAAGCAGGTCACCTCCTATCAATCCCTAATTCTGACCCTGTCTCCTAGCCGTATGATCCGACCCTGAAGGTAGGAGGGCTCATACACCGGAACCTGATATTCCTGCTAGCCCTCAGGGTGGCCCTGGACTAGGAGCTGGGTAAGACTACCTGTTCCTCCTAGATACGGACGAACAGGAGTCTCACTGGCCAAGTTATAACGAAAGGGGAACAGAAACAGACATATGGCAATGGCAGGTAAGTGCAACTAGTACCACACCTACCTGCCACAGACACTGAACCTGGAACCCAAGTATAAGTGCTGCTGTCCACAACAACACAAGAGACAGAGCACACACACCACACAGGAAGCCAGGAAACCATACGCTGCAATAAATAAGCATAACACAAACACATCCTCATAACATCGTGTATCACATTTTATGACCACAAGGGTGGCCCTCACTGGCAGATTGTATATGGGACCAGGAGAGTGCCTCCAGCTTAAGGCTGAAGTACCCCTCAGACATCAGGTCTTAACTGAGGCTTTATAGCCCATGTAGTCACACCCACAATCAGACACACCCAGTGCACACACACTAGGAAGGAAGTTAACCCTTCCAACACCAGGGAAGGGAAGACAGCAACTTAAAGGGGAAGTGCACACAACTCATACCCTGTGCACACCAAACAGGGAATGTGCACACATATAAAGGCAGGTTGCCAGGTGCAACCGCATGCACATTGCAGCAAGCTGCCCAGCATAAGCTCAGGCTACCAAACTGCAAAACAACCACATGTTGCCAGCGGCAACCACAAGTTAGGCAACATACTAGCGGCCCTCATCTGTGGCTGAACAACAACACCAGACTGCAGGCAACAGCATGGGACACAGGAGTCACGACCATGACTATGTATATATTCTAACACAGAGGCGTTCCCATGGTGATGGATACGCTTCAAGATAGAATATACTAAGAACTGTGTACATAACTGCCCCCTGCTGCCTGGCAGCACCCGATCTCTGACAGGGGGCTGTGATCCGCACAATTAACCCCTCAGGTGCCGCACCTGAGGTGTTAATTGTGCGGATTTCAGCCCCCTGTAAGAGATCGGGTGCTGCCAGGCAGCAGAGGTCAGACCCCCCTCCCTCCCCAGTATTAAAATCATTGGTGGCCAGTGCGGCTCCCCCCTCCCTCCCCAGTATTAAAAACATTGGTGGTCAGTGCGGCCCCCCCCACCCCCCCTATTAAAATCATTGGTGGTTAGTGCGCCCCCCCCCCTATTAAAATCATTGGTGTCCAGTGCGGCCTCCCCTCTCCCCCCCACCCCTAAGTAAAATCATTGGTGGCAGTGGTCACAGGTTAACATTAACAATCCCCCATCATTGGTGGCAGCGGAGCGGCAGTTCCGATCGGAGTCCCAGTTTAATCGCTGGGGCTCCGATTGGTTGCCATGGCAGCCAGGACGCTACTGCAGTCCTGGCTGCCATGGTTACTTAGCACTTTTAGCAGCATTATACTTATGTGCGCTGTCTGTGGCCGGCCGGCGCTCCTCCTACTGGTAAGTGAAAGGTCTGTGAGGCGCATTGCTTATAGCACAGACCTGTCACTTACCAGTAGGTAAGACAGCGGCCGGCCACAGACAGCGCATGTTTCTAAAGGTGCTAAGTAACCATGGCAGCCAGGACTGCAGTAGCGTCCTGGCTGCCATGGCAACCGATCGGAGCCCCAGCGATTAAACTGGGACTCCGATCGGAACTGCTGCTCCGCTGCCACTAATGATGGGGGGGGGAGGGGTTGTTAACCAATGACTTTAATTAGGGGGGAGGGGAGGCCACACTGGACACCAATGATTTTAATAGGGGGTGGGGGGGCCGCACTAGCCACTAATGATTTTAATACTGAGGAGGGAGGGGAGTCTGGCCCCCTGCTGCCTGGCAGCACCTGATCTCTTAAAGGGGGCTGTGATCAGCACAATTAACCCCTCAGGTGTGGCACCTGAGGGGTTATTTGTGTGGATCACAGCCCCCTGTAAGAGATCAGGTGCTGCCAGGCAGCAGGGGGCCGTTATGTCCATAGTTCTCAGTATATTCTAACTTGAAGCATCCCCATCACTATGGGAACGCCTCTGTGTTAGATCGTGAAAACTCTGATCCGACAGTATATTCTAACTCAAATCCGATGGTATATTCTAACATAGAGGCGTTCCCATGGTGATGGGGACGCTTCAAGTTAAAATATACCATCGAATTGGAGAAAACTCCAATCCGATGGTATATTAATATATACCAAGGGGCGGCGTTTCAGCTCCACATGGGCGCACACGCGCCCCAACCGCCGTTTTCAAGCGCCGCCCAGCTCATCAATATTCACTTCGCTGGGCGGCTTCTGCTGTCCCCGACGTTTTGAGATCCCACGCATGCCCAATAGAAAGATCTCGGAACGTCGGGGACAGCAGTAGCCGCCCAGCAAAGTGAATATTAATGAGCTGGGCGGCGCTTGAAAACGGCGGTTGGGGCGTGTGTGTGTGCCCATGTGGAGCTGAAACGCCGCCCCTTGGGCAGAAAGAAGAGCAATTACATCAGGTTATTAAACATGATTTTGCTCTATTTATAAGGTGGACAGGGGGTATACTTATATGTTTTTAATACACATTAGAAGACATATGCATTCATATATATATATAGCTAAATATGCTTATTGGGCCTGTCACTGTCCCTTTAATATTACACGAACACCAAACCCAAACCCGAACTTTTACTGAAACGTTCGGGTTCGGGTGCCAAACACCGTAAAGTTCGGTACAACCCCGAACTTTACAGTTCGGGTTCGCTCAACCCTAGTCACAAACATTCTTCAACCACAGACAAAGGTAGGAAACCTAATGATAAGGGCTCATGCACACAACCGTATCCTTTTTGTCGTTCACAAATTGCGGATCCGCAAGATGTGGATACAAGCCGAGTTCATGCCGATATTTATTTTTTAATCCCTGCAGAACAGACAAGAATAGGACATGTTCTATCATATTTGCGGGGCCGCAAATGGACATGCAGATGCAGACCTTGTGCGGTCCTCATCTTTTGCTGCCCCATTGAAATGAATGGTCATGTGCATGAGCCCTTAAGCTCATATTTAATTTTTAACCCCGTCTCGACATGTGACGGAATAGTACATCACATGTCAGGTCTAAAAATATGGCGCCATAGCAACCGGGTGCCTTCTGTTTCGACACCCCAGAATGTTATCAATGAAAAGTACAGATCGCCCGCAAAAAATTAACCCTCACACGGCTCTGTACACATACGCTACAACATGGTTAGCACTTTTTTCTGAGATTTCTGAGTTTGGTTATCTAAGCAAACACCTTCAATTGCTTTTCAATTGCTTTTGTCTCAAGATAATGAAATGAGTTAAGAAATTTGAGTTAACAGAGGGAGTGCTAACCATGGTACATCTGTAATTACAAAAAAGTTATAGCAGTCAGAATGTGGCACAAAAAAAAAAGCATTATTTATTTCAGTATCAAAACGCAAGAAAAACTATACATATGTGCTATCACCAGACTCGTACTGACCTGGAGAATGAAGAGCACAAGTCAATTTTACCGCAGAGTGAGCGCCGTAAAGAAACAAACAAAAAAAAACTGTAAAACTGTGTCAGAATTACAATTTTTCCCAATTCTTCCTCATTTGGAAGTTTTTTTCCCACTACATCCTATGCAATATTAAATGGGGACATTAGAAAGTACAAATTGTCCTGCAAAAACGAGCCCTCATACAGTTGCGTGAACAGAAAAATCTGGGAAGACAGGGAGCAATGAACAAAAATGCAAAAACTGAAAATCGCCTTGTCAGGAGAGGGTTAATATTGAGGCGATCTAGATTCTACAATCATACCATTAAATGAAAAATAGCGAGAAAAAGTTATGATTTCACTCCATGATACACGCAGCCATCTCACTAAGACGCCAATGCCTGTCATGAAACGTGTGACTTGTGACTCCACTTGTAGCCTTTCATCCACCCTGGTTGTATGAGGAAGGATTAATCAGAGATCTGTTTGCTGATGGGATCGGTTACCTTATACTCCTTCTTTTTGCGGTCTGTAGGTGTAGTGACTGATGGGTGTCACTCTGCCAGTGTCACAGTGACTTTCATCTGTTGTGCCGTCATTCATCTCTTTGTGGAACACTATCACCTGTCACTGTAACCACCGAGTCCATGCTTCTGATCTCAAGTGGGAAGATAAAGCATTTCTTCTCCATCCCAACTAGATTTACCTACCGAGGTGTATGTAGTCTCATAAAGGGGTTGTCTCATGAAGACAGACCCTGTCGATATGTCCCATTAGGGACATCTTAGAAGGGGCCCCCTACGACTTTCCCTCTAAGAAGCGTAACATAGAGCCGCTCTGTATGTGGCTCTTGTTCTGGTGGACTTGAGCCCTCCTTGTGTTACATGGGCAGCCATTTATCTGAATGCCTGTTATAAGGGCCAAAATCAACTATTTGCTGGAGATGCATTTTAAGAGTAGTTGTTTTTAGCGAGAGAACCACTTTTAGGTAATAAATGTATGATTGCTGGGGCTGTGACCTCTAGGATGCCTACTGATCACAAGAACAGGAGTCCCCTGTGTGGATAGAACGATGATGTGGATATGTGACCACCATTCACCTGTGTGGGACTGCTGAGTGCAGCACTTATCTGTCTCAGTCAGTCCCATAGATGTGGATGAAGCAGTGGTGAATAACACCACCAATCAGTTAACGCAGGACTCAGGGATCCTATGTTTCATGATCAGTAGGGGTCCCAGTATCTGGTGGGGGCCCGGCTCCAGGACCCCTGACGATCAGCTGTTTGAAAAGGTCGCAACACTCCATTGAGCGAAGCGGCCTCTTCCTAGGCCAGTGATGTCACATTCATCGGTTACATGGCCTAGGCCTAACTCCAGTGAGCGTCACAGCATCCTCGCAGCTTACTAAGCCCAGTGCCGTCCATTGGATAGCAGCTGTGCTTGGTTTTGAAGCTCAGGTCCATTCACTTGAATGGGACTGAGCTGCGTCTAAGCCATGTCACCAATTACCGTGACGTCACTGACCTAGGAAGAGGCCTCAGTGCTCACCAGAGCTCCACAGCCTCTTCAAACAGCTGATCGGCTGGGGTCCAGGGTGTCGGACCTACACCGATCAAATACTGATGAACCCCTTTAGGTAGAAATAAAGACAGTGGGGGTAATTTACCAAGACTGCCGTTTTTGATGCCAGTCTTAATATCTACCTAGTCTGAAGGAGGATGCACGTAATATATGAGAAGGCCCTCGCCTCATCATAAGCACATCCTCTGTCAGTCTGTTCACCTGGAATGAAATCCATACCATGCTTTGCCTTGACCAGGGTCGGGACAGGGCAGTAAACTGAATCTTTTCCCCTGGGCAATACAAGCCTGGCTACAGCTCAGTTTACAGAAGATAGTATGGCATAATCGACTGCAGGCACGTGCTTGTGACAAGTGTCTTTGATGTAGAGGATATATGATGTGCGTGGATATGTCGTCTCCTGTATGCTACTTGAAGTATTTGGATAAAAAGCAGGTTATCTTCTGGTAGAGGAATGTCTTGTTGTGTTCACGTAGCTTGTACTTTTTGTTTTCTATTGACATTTTTATTATTTTTACACATTAGCATTTTGTCCCCAGTGATTATTGGATAGCATTTCTTATTGGGGAAACTTTATTAAAACCAAATCAAACTCTAGTTCCCCATTGGTTATTATGGCCGATTCTTCCACTTCCACCTTGGACACATCTGCAGTGGAGCTGTGCTCCTCTTACAGATGAGTCTCCACTTAGGGGGTCATTTATTAAACAAAAATACACCGAAATTAGGTGTATTTCTGGCGCAGATTGCGGCACAAAGGACCTTTGCACCACAATCTGCAACTTCTTCCCGCTCACGCCAGGTCTAAAAAAGTGGATGTGGTGTAGGTGGGCAAGGGAAGGGTCTAAATAAAAGACAGCTAGAAAGCTGGCCAACATTAAGAAGTCAAGGGGTTGAATAAAAAAAAATGTGTGTTCCATGTTTCCATAGTTTCTCATGCACTTATTTGTTCCATATTTTTTTTAATCATCCATGGAGTTATCCCATGATTAAGGTAAAAAATAAAAATCACACATGGCAACCTTTTTCTAACAAAGCTAGAACCAGCCCTGTAACTCACATGGATCCAGAGATCTCCCCATATATTGCTCTAGTTGTTCTGCTAGATGGTTTTCAAGCTGGCAGCTCAGGGGCGTGCACTTTCTCAGAGGACGTGTCCTGTATGCTGCCGCTGCTGGCAGTTGAAGTATAGAACTGAGCACGTGCTGACATCTCAGTGAGCAGGATAAAGAAATGAGAAAAAAAACAAACAGCAGGTGGCGCTAAACAGATAGATTAAATAACAATTACAAACGTATTTAGATCCATGTGCTGGTTTGAAAGCCATAGAATATTATTTGTGGGACAATCCTTAGTCACTGGAAAAAATTAGCCTACTTAAAACGTAACTTTTATGATTACTTTCTAAAAATAAGTCCCACAAAAAGATAATTCATATAGATGACTGCAATAACTGCATGGGTTATCTGGAAAATTTAACATACGACTATGTATTTCTTGACACTGTATTTTTAGCCACTCACAGTTAGATGCACATTCTATTCAAATTGATGTGGTGGGCGCTCAGGGTCTTGAGAAAGAGGCGTTTTTGATGGTAATTCCATTTGGGTCTGTGGAACGTGATTGCTGAATCGTCCGCTGTAGACAGGGTCCAAAGAATTTTAGATATGGCAATATACGTAACCCCTCTTTTATATAGATAGGGTATTGGGAGAATTGTCCCTACTTATCTGTTAGGCCCTGCCTAAAAGCGGAGAAATCTCCCACCTATATGCGGAAGAATCACCCCAACGGAGCGACCCCACTTATAGATGGCTGACCGTAGCAGTATCTAGCCCTATATTAGGTACTCCCAGGTGATGCCTATATTTTCCAAATATACCATCTTATCCCGATGCGTTTCCTCTGTCAAAATCTCTGACAGATTAATCAGGGGATAAAAGTGATAGAGTTACAGCCAAATGGCTGTTGAGTTTGTTAGCTACAAATGATGTACCGGCTGGATATATGCAGTCCTGAAAAATATCTGGCGTCTGCTCCCTAATATACCCGTTTTAATCAAATTAAGTTTTTGCACATGTTTTACTCACGCTTTCCCATGGCGTGCGTTCCACCTCAGTGCGGCTGTACCGGAACTAGTAACCAGGCGCCTGCGCTAGTATCCATAGTGGAACGCAAGTACGTCATTGATATGCACCCGGAAGGACGTCCGTCGGATGTGTCGGCGCATGCGCTAGTATCTATGGTGGAACGCACGCATTGAGATATCATTGCACAGGCGCCTGAAGTTATTCGGCCCCTGCGCAGTCGAATCAGATAGTGTGCTATATCGATCGCCCTGGCGCAGACGCAGAGAGCCTCTCTATCCGCCCGTTGCCATAATCGGGTGCCAGCTGTTATAAAAAACTATCAATCGACTAATTAGCAGAGTTTAGCTACAGTTTTGTACCATCTCTCATAAAGGGGTATATTTTATAATTGTCCCCTATAATGAAAGTGATAATAGTTGATTTTTTTGTGTCCAAGATGCATTAGACTAAAGATATTGCAAGGGTAAATAGCGTTAAATTAGGGTATATTACATTAGAGTCCAGTTTTTTGAAAAACAAATAAGGTTACTATATTAGTTTCAAAGAATCAAGATACACCCTATTAAGATGGATTTCCTCACCTATATCTTGATAGTGTTCGACCTTTCTCGGTCTGACAGTATATTGATCTGAGGTATGCAGATACAATGATGCTTCATATAAAGCACGCAAAGGACAACATTTCATTAAGGCCCAATGGGCTGACCGTTTTAAGTCTGTGAGTCCACTCTGCCTCTTTTTGTAAAAAAAATTTGTCTAAATCCCCTCCTCGTGGGGAGGGGCGGACAACTTCGACTACACAGAACTTCAATGATTTTTAATTTCCTTCATGAAAGTTACTTTTAGGTTTTAGGTTAGTGAAGGGTCCTTCACCAATTCTCCTTTCTCCTTCTGAGAGAAGATCTGCCATTGTTCTAGCAAGAGGAAGTTCGTCCAAAGGAATACCTAGTTTTACGCTTTCCTCTAGGTCATTTGTTTAAAGAATTTCTGCCATTTCAACTTGCGGCAAAATAAATGAATATCCTTGACCCAGAGGAAAGAATTATACTTCATAGTTGGTACAAAAGATGTTCCCTTAGTTAAGACACTAATTTCTGCATTTGTAAAGACTTTTTGTGTTATAATCTGACCTTTCTGGTTCTGCTCTATTTTTCCTGTCTGGGGCGTACCCTCAAATGAAATGGGGTCCCCCCTGATTCTAAAAATACTCGATGGTATAAGCCAGAGGATCCAGTAGAATGCTGCACTTCTGAGTATGTAATTCTCTGATCGTTTCTGGTTTGATTTCCTTGATTTCTATTTCTAGATCCTCTCTGTCCCCTGTTGCCTCTGTATCTAGGTTTACCTCGGAGCGTGTAGTCAGCTGATCTCTCTGTATCTGAAGGTTGTATTTCTGATGAGGAGGCCTCCTTTTCAATAGGTGTTGTTTTGTCACTTAGATGTATATGGGCTCTTTTTTCTTTGAATTCCAGGAGATCCTTCTTATATTGTTTGTGTTTTCTCTCTTTTATGGAGGTATGTTATTTATCAACAGATCTTTGTAAATTACGGGGTCACTTTTAAACTTAAGTGTCTGCTCTATCAGTCCGTTCAATCTAGTTGACGTTCTTTCTAGGGTTATTCGCTCCTCTGTAAGCAGCAATCTCATTAGGTTTAATGAGCTTTCTGTAAGTGTTTGTTCCCACTTGGTCAATAGGTCAGGTGTTTGGGATCTTGCTGCTGGTGTAATGAATATACGCAGTCCTTTAGGGACAATTCCTGCCTTGATATAATTTTCTAGGGATTGGGTCTCCCACCAAGACTTGATGTTGTCCCTATAGCATGCATATAATTCTTTGAGTAATGATTTTAGATTATTAGGTGTATCCTGTGTAGCTTCAGCAAACCATTGATCCGTGTTTATAGGACCTGTCAGAAAACTGGCCATCGTAAATTAGTATTTCACAGGTGTGGTTTGATACGTTTAGGTGTAGGTTTATATCAATTATTAGTCACTGGAAAAAATTTGCCTACTTAAAACGTAACTTTTATGATTACTTTCTAAAAATAAGTCCCACAAAAAGATAATTCATATAGATGACTGCAATAACTGCATGGGTTATCTGAAAAATTATATAAATATAGATACAGGGCACCACATTTAACATACAACTATGTATTTCTTGACACTGTATTTTTAGCCACTCACGGTTAGATGCACATTCTATTCAAATTGATGTGGTGGGCGCTCAGGGTCTTGACATTTTCCCCTCAGAAGAGGCAATAACATACAGAAGAGGTAGATCTCTAGGAGATAGGTTCGTCCACAGCCATTATACAACATTGAAAAAACCAGGTACTTGGTGTCATGGAACCATGAACCAGACGTACAACAAGAGATAAGTGGAAATAAAAAGGCTTTATTGAATCAAGCTGTAAGCAAAAGTCCAAACGGATGGCTAAACCGAAGCAGGGTCTTGCGTAGACAGAGGTCAGGAACCAGAAGGGTAGTCAGACGAAGCCAGGATCAGGAACCAGAAGGGTAGTCAGACGAAGCCAGGATCAGGAACCAGAAGGGTAGTCAGACGAAGCCGGGATCAGGAACCAACGGGGTAGTCAGACGAGGCCAGGATCAGGAACCAGAAGCAGCAGCAGTCTTAGAAGCATGTGAACACAGGAGGACCAAGCAAGGAACTGAAGCCACAGACCTCCTATATATATGAGCTAGGCATCCAGCTCCTCCCAGTGGGAAGGAGGAGCCGCAGGGTGGGAGGCTACAAGAAACTCAGAAACCAAGATGGCCGCCAGCACATGTCAAACGAAGGAGAACAGTGAGAAGGTAAGACCATGACAGTACCTCCCCCTCAAGGGCCCCTCCTCCGCGGAGTAAGGAACGGTTTCTGAGGGAAGCGTGCGTGGAAGGCTCGGAGCAAAGCAGGAGCATGGACATCTGCGGAGGGAACCCAGGAACGCTCCTCTGGACCATAACCACGCCAATGGACCAAAAACTGCAACCGACCGCGGACCAGGCGTGAGTCCAGGATATTGCTCACCTCATATTCCTCACGATTGCCCACTTGGACCGGACGGGGCCGAGGAACCGAGGAAGTGAAACGATTACACACCAACGGCTTCAACAGGGAGACATGAAACACGTTGGAGATCCGCATGCCAGGAGGAAGCGCAAGGGCATAGGCTACCGGGTTTACCCTGCGAAGCACTCGGAAGGGACCAACAAAGCGAGGCGCCAGCTTGGGAGTGGGCACTCGAAGGTTGAGGTTGCGGGTGGACAACCATACACGGTCTCCGACCTGGTAGGAAGGAGCGGGCGCTCGTCTGCGATCAGCCTGGAGTCTCTGGCGCTGCGCAGAGACCTCAAGGGACCTCTGGATCTGTACCCAAGAAGCACGTAGGACGGAAAGGTGATCCTCCACAGCCGGAATATCCTGGGGAGAGAATACCTCCGGTAACACGGCAGGTTGGAACCCATAATTGGCCATGAAGGGAGACGTCCCAGAGGAAGAGTTCACCGCCGTGTTCCTGGCAAACTCAGCCCAAGGCAGGAGGTCAACCCAATTGTCTTGGTGATCGGAGACATAGCAACGAAGGAATTGCTCCAAGGCCTGATTGGATCGTTCTGCGGCCCCATTGGACTGAGGGTGGTAGGTCGAGGAGAAAGAGAGATGAATCCCCAACTGGGAGCAAAAGGCGCGCCAGAACCTGGACACAAACTGACTCCCCCGATCCGACACAATCTCCTTGGGCAAACCGTGCAACCGGAAGACCTCCCTGGCGAAAATCGTGGCCAACTCTTGTGCAGAGGGTAACTTCTTGAGAGGAACACAGTGGCACATTTTGGAAAACCGATCCACAATCATGAGAATGACCGTATGGCCTCGGGATGCAGGGAGGTCCACAATGAAATCCATCCCCAGGTGTGACCATGGGCGCTCCCCGGTGGCTATGGGTTGCAAAAGGCCCAACGGAAGGTGCCGAGGGGACTTACTCTGGGCACAAACGGAGCATGCCGCTACATATGCGGCGATGTCGGAACGTAGAGAAGGCCACCAGAACAGACGTGAAACAGCCCAGGACAGCTGATTCTTTCCAGGATGCCCCGCGGCCTTGGAGTTATGGTAGGTTCGTAACAACCGAGTGCGCAACTCCTCAGGCACAAAACACCTGCCGTTGGGTCTCCCAGAGGGAGCACCAGATTGAGCCGCCAAAATCTGCTCACCCAGGGGAGAGGTCAGGCTGGTGCGAATGGCGGCCAGGATCTGATTCGGAGGTATGACCGAAGTCGGAATCGACTCCTCCCCGGACAGCTCGGAGTACTGCCGTGATAAGGCATCCGCTCTGATGTTCTTGGAACCGGGTAGGTAGGAGACCACGTAATTAAAACGTGACAAGAACAGAGCCCATCTGGCCTGACGTGGTGTCAATCTCTTGGCCTCAGAAAGGTAGGTCAGATTCTTGTGGTCCGTCAGGATGAGAACCGGAACCACCGAACCCTCGAGCAAGTGCCTCCATTCTTTAAGGGCCTGCACGATGGCCAATAACTCCCTGTCACCAATCTGATAGTTGCACTCCGCGGAAGACAGTTTCCGGGAGTAAAACCCACAAGGAAGCAGAGGACCCTCTGGTGTTCTACGCTGAGACAGAAGGGCGCCTACTCCCGTCTCAGACGCGTCCACCTCGAGGACAAAGGGCAACCCAGGGTTGGGATGCGACAGAATCGGAGCCGACACAAAGGCGGACTTTAGCGCCTCAAAAGCTCGGATGGCCTCGAGCGGCCAGACCTGGAAATTACTGCCCTTCCTGGTCAGATCCGTGAGAGGCTTGGCTAGCATAGAAAAGTCCCTGATGAACTTCCGATAATAATTGGCGAAGCCTAAAAAGCGCTGCAGGGCATGGAGACCACTGGGCTGGGGCCACTGTAAGACAGCCGAAACCTTCTCAGGATCCATGGAGAACCCCTCAGCGGAAATGATGTAACCTAAGAAGGTTACCTGGGATCGGTGAAATTCGCATTTCTCAAGCTTACCGAACAGCCTGTTCTCTCGTAACCGTTGCAACACTCGTCTGACATCCATAATGTGGGCCTCCATGGATTCAGAATATACCAAGATGTCATCCAAATAGACCACCACACACTGCTGCAACAGGTCACGGAAAACATCGTTGATGAATTCCTGGAAGACTGCAGGCGCATTGCACAACCCAAAGGGCATAACCAAGGATTCATAATGACCGGTCCTGGTGTTAAACGCGGTCTTCCACTCATCGCCCGCCTTGATCCTTACCAGGTTATATGCCGCCCTCAGGTCGAGTTTGGTAAAGACCGTGGCCCCTTTGAGGCGATCGAACAGCTCGGAAATCAAGGGTATCGGGTAAGCGTTCTTGATCGTGATGCGATTGAGACCCCTGTAATCGATGCAAGGCCTCAACTCACCGCCCTTCTTTTTCACAAAGAAAAATCCAGCCCCTGCCGGGGACGAGGATTTGCGAATGTGTCCGCGTGAAAGCGCCTCCCTCACGTACTCCTCCATGGCCTCATTCTCCGCTACCGACAGTGGATAGACTTTGCCACGAGGAGGAACGGCACCAGATTGTAACTCTATGGCACAATCGTATGGGCGGTGCGGAGGTAGGGCAACCGCGTGCACCTTATCGAATACATCCCGGTACTCTTCGTATTCAGGAGGCAACAGAGAGTCCGAGGAAGTACACAGCAACTTGACAGGCCCATGGATGCAACTGGCCCCACACTGCGGTGACCACGAGAGGATCTCGGCCGATCTCCAATCGAAAGTCGGATTATGCTTCTGGAGCCAGGGGTACCCCAAGACCACCGAGTAGTGTGGAGACAAAATCACCTGGAGACAGACCGACTCTCTGTGAACGGCACCAATGGCTATCCCCACTGGAAGGGTCTCATGAGTCACGTGTGGCGGCAGAAGGGGTCTGCCGTCTATCACCTCAAGAGCCAGTGGGGAACCTCGAGGCTGCAGAGGAATGGAATTGGCGGCAGCGAACACACTATCAATGAACAAACCACCAGCACCAGAGTCCACCAACGCCTGGGTCGTCACCGAGCCCCCGACCCAGGAGAGGACAACAGTGATCAGTGGTCTGTCAACACGGGAAACCGGGGACGAGGAGACTCCACCCAAGATCTGCCCCCGACAGGATCTCAGGTGCGAGCGTTTCCCGGACGGTTCAGACATGCCAACCGAAAATGCCCACCGAGACCACAGTACATGCATCGGCCCTCGCGTCTCCGGAGTACCCTCTCCCCCTCGGACAGGCGAGCAAACCCCAGCTGCATGGGTTCACCCCCAGACGAGTCATCCCCAGGAGGCGTGGGAGGAGAGGGAGGCACGGGTGGGACAGCAAACGTAGGCGCCAATCTGTTAGAAGACCTCCGCAGGCTCTCCTTAAAGGAAGGTCTCTCCCTGAGTCTGGTGTCAATCAAAATCAGGAAAGAAATAAGAGACTCGAGCTCCACTGGTAGGTCCTTAGCTGCAACCTCATCCTTCAAGGCATCCGAGAGACCATGAGAGAAAGCAGCGACCAGAGCCTCATTATTCCAGCCCACCTCTGCTGCCAGGGTACGAAACTCAATGGCGTATTCAGCTACGGATCGTGAACCCTGTCTGATGGACATAAGGAGCTTTGCAGCAGAGGCAGCACGAGCCGGCACATCGAATACCTTCCGAAGAGAAGCAACAAAACCGGAAAACTCGGCAACCACCGGATTGTTGTTCTCCCATAAAGGGCTGGCCCAGGCCAAGGCCTTGTCCGAGAGCAGCGAGATCAAGAAGCCCACCTTTGATCTCTCAGTAGGAAAGGCATGTGGCAGCAACTCGAAATAAATGCCCACCTGGTTAAGGAAACCTCGGCACTGAGATGGCTCTCCCCCAAAGCGCTGTGGAAGGGGGGCAGAACCGGTCATACCCCGAGACACCGCAGGCGCAGCAACAGGTGTCGGGGTAGACTCTGGCGCAACAACCGGAGCGGCAGTAGGAGCGGGCCCAGGAGCGACAACCGACCCATCGGCAACGGAAGCAAAATGAGCCGTGCGTTCAAGCAGGGTTTGCAACGCCACAGCGAACCGACCCAACAGGTGATCCTGCTGATCAAGTCTGGCAACCAGCGTAGGTAGCGAGGATGGCCCTGTACCGTCAAAATTCATGGCTTGGTCCTAATGTCATGGAACCATGAACCAGACGTACAACAAGAGATAAGTGGAAATAAAAAGGCTTTATTGAATCAAGCTGTAAGCAAAAGTCCAAACGGATGGCTAAACCGAAGCAGGGTCTTGCGTAGACAGAGGTCAGGAACCAGAAGGGTAGTCAGACGAAGCCAGGATCAGGAACCAGAAGGGTAGTCAGACGAAGCCAGGATCAGGAACCAGAAGGGTAGTCAGACGAAGCCGGGATCAGGAACCAACGGGGTAGTCAGACGAGGCCAGGATCAGGAACCAGAAGCAGCAGCAGTCTTAGAAGCATGTGAACACAGGAGGACCAAGCAAGGAACTGAAGCCACAGACCTCCTATATATATGAGCTAGGCATCCAGCTCCTCCCAGTGGGAAGGAGGAGCCGCAGGGTGGGAGGCTACAAGAAACTCAGAAACCAAGATGGCCGCCAGCACATGTCAAACGAAGGAGAACAGTGAGAAGGTAAGACCATGACACTTGGTTGGACAGAAAACCTATTGGGACCTTCAGGTGTGGCTCCTGTGTAGCCTGCTAATATATCTGTCAAACTAAGACCTTTACTAGTTACACAACCAATACACTATCAGAGATTTAGCAAATTGCAAAACAACAGGAGTCGTGTATCTATGTACATGTATTTGCCAACTTCAATACGTGGGCAAAACCAAAAGGGAGCTTAGAAGAAGAATAGGCGATCACCTAGGAGACATTAGACACAAAAGGAACACATCCGGCCGAGGTCTCTGCATACAAACCACAGATCCCTTGAAAAAGGCCAGACATATGGCCGAAACGTTGGGACACATTATACAAGTCTAAAATTATGCTCCTATCCGGATGTACTAATTATACATATATATATATGAAAATATATGAAATGATGTAAAACATCTATCAATTAAAAAGCATCAAACTGACTCTGGTGTGCCACGAATTTTTCACTTTGTCACGTGACGATTTATTGTCCTCCGTGGGCACCCAATACCACATAGGGTGGATCTCATCATCTTCCTATTAGACACAAAAGGGACACAACCATCTCCAGACATATACAGAACTTTCATGAAGGAAATGAAAAATCATTGAAGTTCTGTGTAGTCAAAGTTGTCCGCCCCTCCCCACAAGGAGGGGATTTAGACAAAAAATTTTTTCCAAAAAGAGGCAGAGTGGACTCACAGACTTAAAACGGTGAGCCCATTGGGCCTTAATGAAATGTTGTCCTTTGCGTGCTTTATATGAAGCGTCATTGTATCTGCATACCTCAGATCAATATACTGTGTATTATACATGGATCTGTCAGAAACTAAGTGTATCAGACCGAGAAAGGTCGAACACTATTTATCAAGATAAATCCATCCATCTTAATAGGGTGTATCTTGATTCTTTGAAACTAATATACCCGTATATACTCGAGTATAAGCCGACCCGAATATAAGCCGAGGCCCCTAATTTTACCCCCAAAAAATGGGAAAAATTATTGACTCGAGTATAAGACTAGGGTGGGAAATGCAGCATGTGTGGGGGATCTGTGGAGGACGCTGTTATGTGGGGGATCTATGGAGGACAGTGTTATGGGGGATCTGTGGAGGACACTTATGGGGACCTGTGGATGGCGCTGTTATGGGGTCGATCTGTGGAGGACGCTGTTATGGGGTGGATCTGTGGAGGACGCTGTTATAGGGGATATGTGCTATGACACATAGGGCCATGGGGGGGGGGGCAGCATAAGACATAGCATCTTATGCTGGTCCCCCTCATGGCCCTATGTGTCCCCTCATGTGTCCTAAACTGCGCACATAAAATACTTTGTGTGTAAAGTATTTTACTAGTGTGTAAAACAAGCTCTCTCCTATTGATAACAGGTCCGGCCTCTGTACTCACTGTCACGATGAATGCACTACAGCGAGCGGGCCAGCCGGCGCGTGACTGACGTCACTAAGTAACGCAGTGCATTTATCGCGGTATTTTCGGGTCGGCCAAATCGAGACTCGAGTATAAGACAAAAATATGTGCCAAAAAACTTGTCTTATACTCGAGTATATATGGTAGTAACCTTATTTGTTTTTCACGCACCCTGTTCCCCCCTTAAAAAAAACTGGACTCTAATGTAATATACCCTAATGTAACGCTATTTACCCTTGCAATATCTTTAGTCTAATGCATCTTGGACACAAAAAATCAACTATTATCACTTTCATTATAGGGGACAATTTTAAAATATACCCCTTTATGAGAGATGGTACAAAACTGTAGCTAAACTCTGCTAATTAGTCGAATGATAGTTTTTTATAACAGCTGGCGCCCGATTATGGCAATGGGCGGATAGAGAGGCTCTCTGCGCCTGCGCCAGGGCGATCGATATAGCACACTATCTGATTCAACTGCGCAGGCACTGAATAACTTCAGGCGCCTGTGCATTGATATCTCAATGCGTGCGTTCCACCATAGATACTAGCGCATGCGCCGACACATCCGACGGACGTCCTTCCGGGCGCATATCAATGACGTACTTGCGTTCCACTATGGATACTAGCGCAGGCGCCTGGTTACTAGTTCCGGTACAGCCGCACTGAGGTGGAACGCACGCCATGGGAAAGAGTGAGTAAAACGTGCAAAAACTTAATTTGATTAAAACGGGTATATTAGGGAGCAGACGCCAGATATTTTTCAGGACTGCATATATCCAGCCGGTACATCATTTGTAGCTAACAAACTCAACAGCCATTTGGCTGTAACTCTATCACTTTTATCCCCTGATTAATCTGTCAGAGATTTTGACAGAGGAAACGCATCGGGATAAGATGGTATATCTGGAAAATATAGGCATCACCTGGGAGTACCTAATATAGGGCTAGATACTGCTACGGTCAGCCATCTATAAGTGGGGTCGCTCCGTTGGGGTGATTCTTCCGCATATAGGTGGGAGATTTCTCCGCTTTTAGGCAGGGCCTAACAGATAAGTAGGGACAATTCTCCCAATACCCTATCTATATAAAAGAGGGGTTACGTATATTTCCATATCTAAAATTCTTTGGACCCTGTCTACCGCGGACGATTCAGCAATCACGTTCCACAGACCCAAATAGAATTACCATCAAAAACGCCTCTTTCTCAAGACCCTGAGCGCCCACCACATCAATTTGAATAGAATGTGCATCTAACTGTGAGTGGCTAATAATACAGTGTCAAGAAATACATAGTCGTATGTAAAATTTTCCAGATAACCCATGCAGTTATTGCAGTCATCTTTATGAATTATCTTTTTGTGGGACTTATTATAATCACAATCCTTTTATGCAACATAACAAAAGCAGCAAAAAAAAACTGACTTCTTTAGCAAACGACTGAACAATTACGGTTGAAACGCAGACAACTGAAAACAGTACAGAACAAAAATGGATATAAATAGAGAAATAAAAACAAATTGTCAAAAAAAAATTGAAACTGCGCAGCCATAGGCCTCATGCACACGGCCGTTGTGCCGTTTTCAGTTTTTTTTTCGCGGACCTATTGACTTTCAATGGGTCCGTGAAAAAATCTGAAAATGCACCATTTGGCAGCCGAGGCCGTGATCCGTTTTTCCTGGCCGTGAAAAAAATAGGACCTTTCCTATATTTTTCACAGCCAACGGTTCACGGACCCATTCAAGTGAATGGGTCCGTGAAAAAACACGGATGCACACAAGATTGTCATCCGCGTCCGTGATCCGTGTCCGTGATCCGTGTCCATTTTTTCCTATAATTTCAATGGCAAACTTGACTTAGATTTTTTTTTCATTTTTCATGTCCTTGGATCCTCCAAAAATCAAGGAAGACCCACGGACGAAAAAACGGTCACGGATCACGGACCTACGGACCCCGTTTTTGCGGACCTTAAAAAAAACGGTCGTGTGCATGAGGCCTCAGTTGGTCTGTATTTTCAAACTCAAGTACAAATTAGTCCTAAGGCCACTTTTTGGGTCCAAAACACAGAACATGTGTAAATCTTTCAGTGACACTTTTTCTCTGTAGGTTCAACTCCTGGTTTTGACTTAGGCCTCTTTCACACGTCCGTGACATCCGTGACAGAATGGTCAGTGATTTATCCATGAAGCATCCGTGTTTGGTCCGTGTGTCCGTTTTTTGTAATCCATGTGTCATGTGTATTCAATCCAGGAAAACCACACAGACGAAACATGGATGGCATCCATGTTGTATCCATGGTTTTCATAGACTGTAATGTGCATGAGGGATCTGTAATCAAGGGGCATGCTTACGTGGTGTCACCATGAACCCATAGTGCGTTGAAAACCACGGATGTATGGATACACACATTAAAGTCAATCAGAGACAGACTGGGAACAAAGTGGCCCTGGAAAATAACATAGAAGTGGCCCCCATGTTGTAAGTCGATACAAATTGACCCGGCAGGGAAACACAGGTAGGTGCATCCAACACAAGAAGGTAAGGCTACTTTCACACTAGCGTTTTGGCTTTCCTTTTGTGAGATCCGTTCAGGGCTCTCACAAGCGGTCCAAAATGGATCAGTTTTTCCCTAATGCATTCTGAATGGAAAAGGATCCGCTCAGGATGCCTCAGTTTGCCTTAGATCAGTCTCCATTCCGCTTTTCACACAAACACCAAAACACTGTTTGTAGCGTTTTGGTGTCCATCTGATGAAACTGAGCCAAACTGGATCTGTTCTGGCAAACTATATAAGTCAATGGGGACGGATCCGTTTTTTAATGACATAATCTGGCACAATAGAAAACCGATCTGTCCTCCATTGACTTTCAATGGTGTTCAAGACGGATCCGTCTTGGCTATGTTAAAGATAATACAAACGGATCCGTTCTGAGTGGATGCAGACGGTCGTATTATCTGATCTGATCCGTCCATGGCAGATCTACACAAAACACTAGTGTGAAAGTAGCCTAAGACCAACACAAGTAGATAGGGCCAACACAGGTGGGGTCAGAAATATCATAGTGCAGCACAAAATGCCTAACCAGAAGCTGCCCCTCTAGTGTCCCTCAATAGCTTCCATATTCTGTCCTTCTCCAGTTGTCTGTAACTAAGATATGGAGGAAGGCTTAGAAGCTGAGATTTGGGCCACAGCACCAAGCCAGCTCTACCTTCAGCATGCTGTGCCACTGACTAATATAGTGGCCAATACATGTGAACAGTAGGACAAGGAGTCATGGGCTTCCATGCCCTGCTGCAGTATCCTGAGGACAGTAGTGCAGGTGAATTCAGGAGGGGGACTTGTGACCACTGGCCAGGTACATAAGTAACTGATGCTCCCAGGAGCAGAGAGGAGGGCTCGGGATGCCTCCTGGTCATCGGCCTGCCAGGAAGTTTCCCTGTGGGGTCTATTTCCAGTCCACCCCTGACGTCAATGGATATGTGAGTGGTCAGCACAGCACACATCCATGATTCACTGACATGTGAAAGAGGCCCTAGAAATACTGATACAAAATATAAATCATAATATGCACGTGGGGAAGCAGCCTCAGGCCACAGATATGCTAGCAGACTAAGGGTACTTTCACACTTACGGCAGAGGATTCTGGCAGGCAGTTCTGTTGCCGGATCTGTCAAAAAGTATGCTAACTGATGGCATTTGTCAGATGATCAGGATCCTGATCCATATGACAAATGCATTAAAATGCCGGATCCGTCTCTCTGGTGTCATCCGGAAAAACAGATCCGGAATTTATTTTTTTCACCTTTTTTGCCGGAACACTCAGGGCCGGATCCGGCATTAATGCATTTCAATGGGAAAAAATGCCGGATCCGGCATTCCGGCAAGTCAAGAAGACTGAACTGAAGACATCCTGATGCATACAGATTGCTCTCCGTTCAGAACGCATTAGGATAAAACCGACGGAACTCAATGCCGGAAAAGAATAACGCTAGTGTGAAAGTACCCTTAGCCCTATTAATCTAGCCAATCTGCATGCGGCTGCCGGCTGAGGTCTCAGTGGCAGGAATAGCCATGCCCATTTTTTTTTATCTGCAAAGAAGATTTCAGATCACTTTTGGATCCCTATTTAAATCAATAGACAGTTTTGTTAGGCCTTTTTTTGCTGCAGATTTCGGTGAGGAAAATGTACAACCAGTGTGCTGCTTCTATTTTATTTTGTCACGTGGCCACTAGATGGCAGTGTAATCGCTCACATTTTAAGTGATTCAGCCCTGTTGTTGGATGGACTCTAGAGTGAAGTTTTCACCTTTTGTATCTCTAGATACGTTCAGTACATGTACTCTACACAGATTCTTTTACACTGGCAGATTTCCTGTAATGAGCACCAAGCGACCATACTGCATGTCGTCCAGCACCTGATTAAAAGGAAGAGATCATTGTGCGTGCAAAGTGTATGGGGATGAACAATCGTACACTTTCCTGTAAACTTGAGGAGGTGTGCTGCCGACAAGCGATGGTTTTTATCCCAGGGCCCATATGTGGCCCTTGCCAGTCTCTGATGGATGCTCACATGTGCAGGAGTGGCATGTAGTTTGTGTAAGTACTAACGGCACACTATGTGGTCATGGGGGGGGGGGGGGGTCTCCTGACCCCTGTGTGGCACTCAAAAAAGTACTAGATGTTGTGGAGAAGTAGCAGAGGACCACATGCATGATCTCTTCCTTTCTTGAGTTCCAGGTGAGGACTAAAGGGACCCATTATACTCACAGGGGAAAATCCAGGCACGTAATTGTACACAACTGTCTATATACAGGGAGTGCAGAATTATTAGGCAAATGAGTATTTTGACCACATCATCCTCTTTATGCATATTGTCTTACTCCAAGCTGTATAGGCTCGAAAGCCTACTACCAATTAAGCATATTAGGTGATGTGCATCTCTGTAATGAGAAGCGGTGTGGTCTAATGACATCAACACCCTATATCAGGTGTGCATAATTATTAGGCAACTTCCTTTCCTTTGGCAAAATGGGTCAAAAGAAGGACTTGACAGGCTCAGAAAAGTCAAAAATAGTGAGATATCTTGCAGAGGGATGCAGCACTTGATGGGCCAGATGGATGGGCCCGTGGCTGGATTGGTAAAGGGCAGAGAGCTCCAGTCCGACTCAGACGCCAGCAAGGTGGAGGTGGAGTACTGGTTTGGGCTGGTATCATCAAAGATGAGCTTGTGGGGCCTTTTCGGGTTGAGGATGGAGTCAAGCTCAACTCCCAGTCCTACTGCCAGTTTCTGGAAGACACCTTCTTCAAGCAGTGGTACAGGAAGAAGTCTGCATCCTTCAAGAAAAACATGATTTTCATGCAGGACAATGCTCCATCACACGCGTCCAAGTACTCCACAGCGTGGCTGGCAAGAAAGGGTATAAAAGAAGAAAATCTAATGACATGGCCTCCTTGTTCACCTGATCTGAACCCCATTGAGAACCTGTGGTCCATCATCAAATGTGAGATTTACAAGGAGGGAAAACAGTACACCTCTCTGAACAGTGTCTGGGAGGCTGTGGTTGCTGCTGCACGCAATGTTGATGGTGAACAGATCAAAACACTGACAGAATCCATGGATGGCAGGCTTTTGAGTGTCCTTGCAAAGAAAGGTGGTTATATTGGTCACTGATTTGTTTTTGTTTTGTTTTTGAATGTCAGAAATGTATATTTGTGAATGTTGAGATGTTATATTGGTTTCACTGGTAAAAATAAATAATTGAAATGGGTATATATTTGTGTTTTGTTAAGTTGCCTAATAATTATGCACAGTAATAGTCACCTGCACACACAGATATCCCCCTAAAATAGCTAAAACTAAAAACAAACTAAAAACTACTTCCAAAAATATTCAGCTTTCATATTAATGAGTTTTTTGGGTTCATTGAGAACATGGTTGTTGTTCAATAATAAAATTAATCCTCAAAAATACAACTTGCCTAATAATTCTGCACTCCCTGTACTGTATACGCTTTATTGTGGCCCCTGGAACTGGTTCAGAAAAGTTTGTGCATTCTTGGTGTAAAAGGACCTTAAAGGGATTGTCCGAGATAATTAAAAATCCTGTACAAGCCCCGGATGTTGTAAAATTATAAAAGATGCTATACTTAACCCTTTCTCTGCAACCACTCTCTGCTCTGCTGATCCTCCTGCCTCTGTTTGTCGTAAACCTGAGCATCGCCAGTCTTTAAGCAAGCAGCTGCAGGAGGACGCACATAGAATAGTGCTAGAGAGAGGTATATCAGTATTACAGCTTGTTTTGGGTGGCTGACCTGGTTGTAACCATGTATCGGGTGCTCAAAATCTATCTGATTCACCCAATCAGCAAGTAGCAAGTTTTGAATCTGTGATGTATTGTATAGACGAGCACTCCTCATTTGGTCTTATGCAGAACTTGGTATTTATTAGTTAAAAAATATTCTTTAAATTTAAAAAAATCTATATATATGGTATAGATATAAGATATGCAAATAAAATGGCGTATACAGTTGCTTATTGGAATTCCCACACAGACATGTATTCAATACAAACTTGATTGCAATTGGTGTAAATGCATGTGCAATAGAGGAATAAGTGGTTAAAAAAAATATATATATAAAATAAAAATAGGGTAATTTAGAGAAGGTAGTGTCCAATCTGTTTGGTGGTGCCACCAGGATCATTTTGTCCACCAAACAGATTGGACACTACCTTTTCTAAATTATCTTATTTTTATTTTATATTTATTAATTTTTTTTACCACTTATTCCTCTATTGCACATGCACTTATTGCACCAGCATTTGCACCAATTGCAATCAAGTTTGTATTGAATACATGTCTGTGTGGGAATTCCAATAAGCAACTGTATACGCCATTTTATTTCCATATCTTATATCTTTACCATATATATATATATTTTTTTTAATAATATTTTTTAACTAATAAATACCACGTTCTGCATAAGACCAAATGAGGAGTGCTCATCTATACAATATATCACAGGTATATAAGTATAGCATCATTTTTATTTTACACTATTGTCTGCGATTTTTCATTATCTTGGACAACCCCTTCAAGGTCCTTTTACACTCTGGATATTTAATTATCTCCGACAACTCCTCTAACACATCAGTTTGAAAACTGACACCAAGTAAGCTATGATGGTGATGTTTATAGCAGGAAGTCTCTAATCTTTTACCGTTTATCCTATGTAATTTCTATGTCTGATTTTATACATCCTGTTTCCAGGAACTCTAACGATAACTGATGAGGGAGAGGAATGGAAGTGAAAATCACTTTGAATGCCACAAAATAAAGGGTGAAGTACAGTGAGATCCTTAGACGCACTTTTCCTTCACCTCAATTGGTAAGGGGGGGGGGGGCAGCATTTTGGCAGGTACGGTATACCATCTGTCCCTGCATTTTTCCTTGTCCAGTGCGGGAGGTATTATAATTTTACTGAACATTTCTGTAATCTTTATGTGAAAACTTATGTTCCCACCATCGTGCTTTCACGAGTGCAATAAATACTGGTGAATTTAAGAGGGTGGGGGCTTGAATATGACACCGATAACAAGACACGTAGAACGGACCCTGATCTGTATTGAGCTACTACTGAGAGGACGGATTATATCATATACTTATACATTAAAAAAGCGAGTGGCAGAAAACTACCTCAAGTTCAGTAAGAACCTGAGAACAGCTTACACCAAATCCCTCGCCTCCCCAATGGCGGAAAATAAATACGCCTAGCAGATAGCACGAGCGTCTTATATGCTGTGGATGGATAGGAGGGACAGATTTTATAGTTCACAGTTTGAATCAGATCTATTCCAATTTGGTAACAAGGCAGGGAAATTAATAGCTCGACTGGCAATAGGTATATCCCCACATTCCCACATACTTTCAATCAAAAGTCCGGATGGTGTTATTTAAACTGGCCCTCATAAGGTATTAGCAACTTTTCGTCAATGTTACAATTTATACAATTTTTAAAGTCTTTGTCCCTTCTGTCTCTAACCCAGAATCAACTAGATCAACAGTTCGCCGTGTTTGCCCGCGAACACATCCGGCTGCCATCTTAACTCACAAGTCCGGCGAGGCATCGGTAAGTCCTTACCTGTGCCTGCGCCGTGAGCCGGTCTGAAACAAATGCGTTCACCGGGAGCAGGCAGTTCCGAGAACAGCCCGATGAAGGCCCCCGGCGGCTGTTCTCGGAACTGCCTGCTCCCGGTGACCACATTTGTTTCAGACTGGCTCGCGGCGTAGGCACAGGTAAGGGCTTACCTGTGCATCGCCGGACTTGTGAGTTAAGATGGCAGCCCGCATGTGTCCTAAATTCAGATGTTACCGTAGAGGAGGTGCAACATGCCGTAAGCACCAGGCCCTGATAGGTTTACGGGGAGTTTTACAAAGCGCTGGTTGAACAAACATCACCAATACTAGCTTAGGTCTTTAATATAATATTACATACAAGTTTATTACCTTGTGAAGCAAAAATGGCATATATCAAAGTATTACCAAAACATGGAAAGGATGTGCTGGAACCAGGATCTTATTGACCCATCTCCTTGAAGGTTATGTATGTGGTTGTTGCTGAGTTATAGCCATAGAGTCACTTTTACCTACTCAAGGGGTTACTGAGTTTTCAAAAAACTTTTGATGTGACATAGAGACATATCACAAGTTTTTATCGGTGGCAATCTGGTTACTGAGACCCCACTCATCACTAGAAGGAGGACAGAGAAACGCTCGCATATCGCTCTCTCTTCTCACTATAGGAAATGTTTTCCAATAAAAGTCTATAGGCCCCTCCTGATTCTAACCTCTCCAGGACAGAGAACGTGTGATATGCGAGCACTTCTCTTTCCTCGTTCTAGTGATCGGTGGGGGTCTCAGCAGCAGGCTCGGACTGGCCCACAGGGGTACAGGGGAAACCCCCGGTGGGCCCCTGAGCAAGGAGGGGCCCCTAGTCTCCCACCCCCTGCACAAGTGGCACATAACATATTAAACTTACTGCACTGCATACATATATTCAATGTACAGCACCTCCACCAGCCTATGTTCATATAAAAAACTTGTTAGATTATTTATTATATTTGAATGTATCTGTAGGGTGGGCCCCCAAAATAAATTTCACTGGTGGGCCCTAGGTACCCCAGTCCGACACTGCTCAGCAGTCAGGACCCCACTGATCAAAACTTTTGATATGTCTTTTAATCCCCCCCCCCGTGCCATGGATGCAATCCTGTCACGTTCAGTGCCCTCCACTGTCTGCATTGAATACTTCCTCTGCTCTGAGTGACAGCTCTAGTAGTCTCCTGAGTGGATGCTTCAACCATCACTCAAAAGGAAGAGTGCAGAGATTCAAGGGCAATGTGATAAATGTAGACATGTGAAGGATTCCCTTAGGAATAAAGAAGGCAAATCCTCAGCTTGATGTTTAGAGATGGACTGGAGAAGCTAGTGCCTCTTTGGCGTGACCTAACCGCATCCACCCATGGCAGCCAATGACACATGATTTTGCACCAGATACACAGCCATACAGAGCAGTCCTCGTAAGGGTTCATGATTACTCAATACTGATTCCACCTCTATAAACCTTGTCTGTTCCAGTTTATATTTATAATAATATATTATAAATGTGATTTCCCCAGCAGGTAAATTATGTTTTTTATAGAGTTTATAAAAGGAAAGACGCACAGAATGTTACCGTATGTTGCCCAGAGCAGAGGCTTTACAAACCTCGCACCTTTACGTAGACAAATCCTCTTTTTAAGTACAGTGGCCACAGTCCATCGAAGTCAATGGTGAGGAGAAGGGTATATAAATCTCAAGAGTTTAATGACAGGAGGCTGACTGGGTTGTAGCTACAAAGGCCTGGACCACTTCCAACTCTGTATAGTTAGGTCATTCCAAAGCAAACACAACCAAACACCAAGGTTGTACTTGTGAGGGTCCTGCATACAAAACTTGTATTCTGCACAGCAGTAATGCCAAAGATATCAATATTTTACATTAGAGGAAGGAGGTTCCTCTGGGACTATAACACTGATGGTCTGTCCTTAGCATAGGCCATCAATTTTTGATTGGTGTGGGCTCTGACCATTGGGAATGTGCCTATGAGAATAGTAAAGGTGTTGCAGTAGTTTACAGACAACCTACTCTTGGCTGTAGCTCATCCCATTCACGTGAATGGGAGTTTTAGAAGTGCAGAAGTAACACATTGACAGCCATGCTAAGACATATACCACATGGCAGCAAAGAACTTGCATTAAACAAATGACCAAAAATAATAATACTGCTCAAGTTAAACTGAGTCTGTCAGCTGTTTTGACCATGATAAACTGCTGACAGCACTAGGTAGAGGTTGGGGAGGGCAACATACCCTTTTTTAAACATACACCAGGAGTAGTGTAAATATAAATGTGTATTCTGCGTAATTGTGCAGTTATGCTGCTTTATGTGCTTCACGGTGCCTCCAGGGCACTTGCAGGAGCAGAATCGAGCAGAATACACATTCATAGTTACACTACTCCTGGTATTAAAAGCTCCACAAAAGGTATTATGTTTGTTCTTCTCTCCCCAGCCCCTATCTAGTGTTGTCAGCAGTTTAGCATGGTCAAAACTGCTGACAGATTCCATTTAATAAAACTACCTGACTTTCCAATTGCTCTAACGGTTTTAAATGGAATTTTTGGAATAATTATTTCTGCTGATTTTTCTTTATTTTTTTCCTTGTTTTTAGGTACATATTTTAAAAAAATATTAGTCAATTTTAACAACGGCAGCCACCATTACCTAGCTGTAGCCACCTCTCCACAGATTATTGCACTTTTTTTTTTTTACTAGGTTCAATTGTTTCTGAACGTGCCAAATGTTTCAGCTCCAATATTCAGACTATGTGACGCTGTCTGCGTTGAATGGTCAGTGTGAGGAGGGGAGCATATAAAAGAAAAAATTCAGGTTTTGATCTACAATTCTAAAGAAGGGATTTTTGTGTGCTAGTAGATAGGAACTCTTAAAGGGGACCTTGACCTTTGCCGAAACCACGAAGTTGCAGCAGTGAGTCTCAGAGCGCTCTGCACTTTTGGGTTTCGTCAGCTCTGCTTGGCTTTTCCAGCGTACGGAGTATGGATCCCATATGCTTTCTATGGATCTATCCTCCACATATTAGAAAAGCTGTGCAGAGCCAATGAAACACAAAAGTGAAGAGCGCTCTGAGAAACACTGCTGCACATTTGTGGCTTCAGCAAAGGTTTAGGCCCCCTTTAAAAATCCATTGTTTGATGTTATGGTGGCTAATTATGAGACTTCCCCCCCAAAACTTAGAGTGTGTAAGTGATTAACTGAGATAACACTTTCACCAAGACACTCCTACCATTACCATACTATCAAGGTCACTGAGATACTGCAAATGATGGACCACTATCATACCGAGAGCTCAAAAGAACTCTTTCAGTGAATGAAAACATATTGCATTCAACTTAATTAAAGAGGTCGTCCGACATTTTGATTTTCATAGCCTATCCCATCATCAATATCTGATCAGAGAGATTCCGACTCCTGTGACCCCTGGCGATTAGGTTTTAAAGAGGTCACAGCACTGCAGTGAACACCTCCTCAAAGCTTACCAAGCATAGCGCCATACATCAGATAGGCGGCTGTGGTAGGTATTTTAGCTCAGGCTCATTCACTGGAATGGGACTGAGCTGCACCTAGTGCAAATAAAATAAAATTGGGGTCAGACACATCCCAGCGCACAGGTGCCCATCGCCATGGCTGAAAGCACAAAAGCAAAAAACAAACAGCACTCTGCAAACACAAATAATAAAGTAAATACAATTGTGCCATTCTCACTATGCACAAATACATTTTGTACTAATGAACATGATGTCACTGACCTAGGAAGAGGTCCCGGCACTCACCAGAGCTCCACAGCCTCTCACCAGAGCTCCACAGCCTCTTCAAACAGCTTACCGGCAAGGGTGCAGAGAATTGGAGCCCCACCAATCAGATATTGATGACCTATCCTGATGCAAGGGCCATCAATATCAAAATCTCTGAGAAAGTGAATTTTGTAAAGTCTATCTTTACAGCGGGGCAAATAATTTTTAAACTGTTGGTTTCACTGTCAGCATTTTTATATGGAATTAAATGTTAACTAACTTGTATTAAAGGGCATCTGTCTGCAGATGTTTTAGACTGATCTCTTACATGTGCACTTGGCAGCTGAAGCCATATATGTTGGTTCCATGTTCATATGTGTCTGCATTGCTGAGAAAAATAAAGTTTTAGTTTATGCAAATGAGCCTCTAAGAGCAACGAGGGCATTACCGTTACTCCTATATGCTCTCTCTGCAGGGCCTTTCTTAAGCAAAGAGGGGATAATCTTAAAAGACACAATGCCTTCATGATGGAACTACTGGATTTTGTTTTGACACACAATATCTTTCTCTTTGATCATCAGATCTTCCACCAGCTCATGAGAGTGGCGATGGGCAGTCCCTGTGCCCCAACGTACGCAAATCTTTACCTGGGCTGGTGGGAAAGAGAAGTCATTTTCAACGAGTCCATGGAGCAGTATACATCATTGATCCCCATCTGGATCAGGTACATCGATGATGTGTTCCTGCTGTGGAGTGGTACTAAAAATATGTTTATGCAATTTGTATCCACTCTTAATGACAACCAACTAGGCCCTTTCTTCAAACGTGACATCAATGATAGACAGATCACATTCTTGAATCTTTCTATCACTATTGGGAACGAGGGCAACATTATCACCAATATATTCAGAAAAAAGAAAGCAACTAACAATCTACTTTGCTGGGAGAGTTGGCATCTGGTCGCTCTCAAAAGCGGTATCCCCAAAAGGCAGTACCTTGGAGCTCAGATGAACTGTTCGGAGTTAGCGGATTTTAGGATATCTGCTTGTGATTTGAGAACACGATTTATCAAACATGGCTACACACAGGAGGTAATCAAACAGGCGTATCATCACTCCTTAAAGGGGTTTTCCCATCTCAGACAATGGGGGCATATCGCTGGGACCCGCACCTACAATGAGAACAGAGCGGGGAAATGAACGGAGGGCGCACTGTGCATGCGCAGCCGCCCTCCATTCATTTCTATAGGGCCGCCGAAAATAGCCGAGTGCTGGTGTCACCGCCAGACATCTGAGAAGCTCTTTTGTTTTGCTTTCGTTTTGTCATCTCGTTTCCCTCTCTCAGCTGTCATCTAGTTGCACTGATTGCATCCCTTTAAATCCCCTCCCATACTGTATCACTTTGCGGTTTATACAACTTCCTGGAGTGTGTACATGCTGGATGCTACTACTTATGCTTCTACAGATAAGTCTGTTCATGAATTTGTGTCTTCCTGTTTGCTTGATCCTAGGTGACCCTGACTCCCTCCGTATTAAGTGTAGGGAGCCGGTGGTCGTGTCCCCTCACTATTATAGGGTGTTTAGGTGTCATACAGTCGAGGCACGAGGGCATGCAATTTTCTATCATAGAGATCTTTGCATGGGCTGAGAAGACAGGGAGAGCTTCAGGGCTTAAATAGGGGTCTCCCTTTTGTTCCTTAGTTTCGGATCAAGCCAGTCGGATCCTTATTTGTAACTTCTTGTTTTCTGTTACACCATCCGTGACAGCTGGCTCGGCAATTGTTGTCTGTTCCATAGAAATGAATAGGAGCATGGGCCGCGCATGCGTGGTGAACTCCCATTCACTTCTATTGGAGGAGCGTTTGGTGGTGGACGGACCCCAGGAAATCCGTGGTCCTCCAGCCACAGCGCTCCCCGCTTTGTTCTTGTTGTAGGTGCGGGTCCTAGCGGTGGGACCCGCACCTATCAGACAATGAGGGCATATCCTAGCAATATGCCCCCATTGTCTGAGATGGGAATACTCCTTTAAGCTCCAATCGTAAACAACTACTATGCCCTAAAGTCCCAGAACAGGAGAGTGGTGTCAGTAAAATCATAGGCACATTTGATAAGGCCCATAAACAGGTGCGGGAGATCTTGCAGGCTTATTGGCCTATTCTGAAATCTGACTTAGGCGTGTGGTATGTAGTAAGTTGGCAAAACCAAGTGTAGTGCCCTGGAGCAGGGAGTACTTTGACATTTGGACATTTGTGGACATTTGCCTATATCCCCTATGCAAAGTTAAAACTTCTTACTTTATTTCTCTTGAAAGGGTTAACTTATACTGTTTAATACTGTGTTACTGTATTTTATATATATATGTTGTGATATATATCTTGTTCATTATCACTGTATTTACATGGCTCTGTGAAAAGGGTTAATGAATACTGAGAGAGTGTTAGGGCTTTGATTGAGAAGCTAGTAATTTTCCACAGCTGCCATAGGGTTTAAAGAAAACCATGCTTTGGAGGGGAAAACACAGACTTGTTTGCCACAAAAAGCAGACAGCCTGACCTTTTAAATGTCTGGTTTTAGCTATGTCTGTGAAGGTTCTCATTTATCCAGGTCATGGTATATATCTGTAAAGAATAATTCAAGGCAACTGGACGTACTGTAGATTTCTTGAAAACGTTTCACTCGTATTTCCAACGAGCTTTCTCAATTCTCAATTTTGTACAGTCACTCAGAATTGAGAAAGCTCGTTGGAAGAACGAGTGAAACGTTTTCAAGAAATCTACAGTACATCCAGTTGCCTTGAATTATTCTTTACAGATATGGTTTTAGCTATGTTGTTATGTATGTAAACTTGTTTTTGTCTGGAAAACCTGCTGTGTCATTGCCTTTGAGTATCATTGAAGCTCTAATGTGAGTCTATACTAGACGGGAGCTGAAACAATGTATCTGTTTGTGCTGAGTTTCTCCACTCCACCCCTCCCACTAGAAGGTTCTAGTCTAGCAAAAACTGTATATAAGGAGAGCAGTCTCAGAGCCCCTAGTGTGCTGCAGTTAGGGAACAGTGCTTGGAAGAGGAGACTTAGCCAGACTACTGAGTGACCAGAAGAAGACGCTGAGATGAGGATACGCTGCCACATACCCTGGATCACCAGCCTTGGACCAGGGTACCAGCCTTTTGAAGAGAAAGAGGGATAGATAGCTCAGGCCTTTCCTCAGCATCAAACCCTTCTTCTGCCAGGGAGGAGACTGGAGATGCCTGTATTGTTTTGTACCTGAATTCCTCCAGTAAAGAAGCACCCTGGTTTATTGCAGACCCTGACTCTCTGGACTTTTTTCTCATTGGGGTGCACCATGGCTTACCATCCCCTCCAAAGAGCAGCAACATGTGGTGATACCTCGACGGTGTCCGGGGGACCCTGCGTAGTGTTGAGGCCACCCCAAACCTGGCCACTGCACAGGCGCAAATTTAGAAAAAGAATTGGGGAGCATCTTTTTGATACTGAAACAAAAAAGATACATGAATTGCGCACCATGTCTGTGACTACCACGATGGTAACATAGGAATTATTAAATTCCAAAGCATTGTGCAAGTGAAGAGGCCCATTCGAGGTAGTGACATCGACATGACGCTACTTCGCAAGGAACCCCATTGGATATTTAAAATGAACATAGTGAGCCCAAATGGACTGAATGAGGCAATCTCATTCACCTGCTTTATCTAAATGGGGATTTGCCTTGTTCCATGTGTCTGTTAGCCCCCCAAAAATGATTATGTGCCTGTCCTATTCTTATTCTGACAGTGAATTGCCTGCCTTTTGTTTATATAGGTATTGGCCTACTTCTCATTTGCGGTCTCTCTTGCCTATGCTACTTATATAGAAGCTATCTGTGGCCGATACATGTTAATCCATCTTACTGCGTCGGCTCTGCTATTCTCATTGTGGTGTGGTCCTTGATGAACGGGAGTATCATGTTCCACTGTCATCCTAACTTGATGTCCGTTTAGATCGATAAGTTTAGCCGCCGTTGAGTTCCTCCTTTACCTGTCAGCGCTGCTGCGTTCTCCCCGGGCTGGCAATGCATCTTCTGATGGGGCGTGTCAGTCATGCGCCCTAACTCCCCACTGGCTGGCAGCTATGTCAACCCCCCCCTCCCCCCCCCCGGGGTGGGGCTAATATTCTATCTGCTCAGCGTCTGCGCAGACACTCACGGCCATCACAGCGCCGGGACTATTGTGTTCGCACATCATCAGTGGCGGATAGTCCCTAAGTTTATAGCCACTACTACCATTGTTGCTCCTGATGAAATGTGGGGTCAATCCCACATGGAAACGCGTTGAGCATAAGTCACTATCCCTGCTGGTTAGCCTAAGTTAAACTGAGTAGGGCTGCTGGCTAGCTTGAGGCAGGGTTTAGCATTTTGGGTGCTTGGGGTTGCTCTTTGCTACCAAGCATGCATGCCTTGTATGGATATTGCCCCTAATGAGCAGGATTGTTGCTAAGGTCCATGAATGCCACAAAATAGGGTTCTGGGCTGAGTATCTGTAAGGGGTTATATTATATTTGAAAAAATATCCATCTAGTCACGACTCCTGTCCTCAGTGGCTGTTTAGACACACCTGTGCCAGATACTTACTCACTGGCTGCATCATAGTAAGTCTATCTGATGGTAGTATTGCACAGTCTGTGCCCTCTTTTTCAGTGGATGCACCTTTTGTGTAAGGCATAATTATTTTTGTCCTTCTATACACCTGGTGCACCTTACTTGTCTGTTCAGATATACCAGGGCTGAGTTGCCCCAATTTTATACTATTTTTCTATCTAATAAATCCTTTGTTATTTTTGTCTTAACGTTCTACCAGGCAGTGATTATTCTTCTCTCTCTGCAACTGCCACACCCTCTCCACGTTAATTGACAGGACCAGGCAGTGTAAATGTGATCAAGCTTCTCCTAAAGTCAATGAAAGTGCAGCGTATGGGGAAGCTGCAGGGAGAGAAGAGCCTTTACGAGTAATAGCAATGCCCCCTAATTTTTCTCAGCAATGTGGACACATATGAACATGGGACTAACACAGATGTCTTCAGCTGCCAAGTGCACATGTAACAGGTCAGCCAGTGTCATGGGTACAAATCTGCTGACAGTGTGTATATCTAGTAAATGTGACATAATAGAGAAGGATCTGACTTTTGCGCTGGATTGAGAGAACAAAATAAAGTATCCCTATTTTCATGTTAGATGCTTTTTGTAGTAGTGTAAGTTTAGGGCTCCACCGACAGTAAACAATGTGCTGGATGCACTTAGGACTCTGGTGGAGTGTGACACTGATTGTTTACCCAGGGCCTTATCTCTAATGAGTTCGGAGGCTGATGGAAATTTCTTGGCCACAGGTCTGCTGATGGGCACCTCTCCAAATGACACTGTTTTCAGCAAATGGTTTGTAGAACCAGCAAAACAATGCTGACAGGGCGTGACATTCCTTCTTGTTTCTTTCATGATGACTGTCTAACCATGGAGAGAATTAAAGCAGAGCTGATGCATCGCATGGCAGAAGACGATGTCACAGTTGTTATTTTGTGTTTACAGGGATCATTATTAATATTATTTTTTACGCACTTATCTAGTGCTGACATATTTCGCAGTGCTTTACAGATATTACCATCACGCTGTTCCCAATGGGCTCACCATCTAAGGTCCCTATCAGTATGTCTTTGGATGGTGGGATGAAACTAAAGTACCCGGAGGAAACCCACACAAACGGGGAAAACATACAAACTCCATGCAGATGTTGTCCGTGGTCAGATTTAAACCTAGGACCCCAACGCTGCAAGGCACCAGTGCTAACCACTGAGTCATCATGCTGCCCATAAAGGGATATTTCCACATCTGTGGTTTGGGACGGGGGGCTCTTAAAAGGAATTGTCCAGCCATTACAGTCATTATATAGAGATGAATGATTTTTTATTTTTTTTTACTTGTGAATATTTTGTTATATAGCCAGTGAATATTTTGTTATATAGCCATATGGATGTTTTCCTTTATTCTGCTGGAGGCTGGGAATGGAATCTACCAAAATCATATGGGTCATGCTACCTATCACCAGGTAAATAAGGTTTATTTAAAAAAGACCTATCTTCTCTGCTGATACAGTGGGATGCGAAAGTTTGGGCAACCTTGTTAATCGTCATGATTTTCCTGTATAAATCGTTGGTTGTTACGATAAAAAATGTCAGTTAAATATATCATATAGGAGACACACACAGTGATATTTGAGAAGTGAAATGAAGTTTATTAGATTTACAGAAAGTGTGCTATAATTGTTTAAACACAATTAGGCAGGTGCATAAATTTGGGCACTGTTGTCATTTTATTGATTCCAAAACCTTTAGAACTAATTATTGGAACTCAAATTGGCTTGGTAACCTCAGTAACCCCTGACCTCCATACACAGGTGAATCCAATTATGAGAAAGAGTATTTAAGGGGGTCAATTGTAAGTGTCCCTCCTCTTTTTTAATTTTCTCTGAAGAGTAGCAACATGGGGGTCTCAAAACAACTCTCAAATGACCTGAAGACAAAGATTGTTCACCATCATGGTTTAGGGGAAGGATACAGAAAGCTGTCTCAGAGATTTCAGCTATCTGTTTCCACAGTTAGGAACATATTGAGGAAATGGAAGACCACAGGCTCAGTTCAAGTTAAGGCTCAAAGTGGCAGACCAAGAAAAATCTTGGATAGACAGAAGCGATGAATGGTGAGAACAGTCAGAGTCAACCCACAGACCAGCACCAAAGACCTACAACATCATCTTGCTGCAGATGGAGTCACTGTGCATCGTTCAACCATTCGGCGCACTTTACACAAGGAGCTGCTGTATGCGAGAATGATGCAGAGGAAGCCTTTTCTCCGCCCACAGCACAAAAAGTGCAGCTTCAGGTGGGCTGAAGGTCATTTGGACAATCCAGCTTAATTTTGGAATAAGGTGCTGTGGACTGATGAAACTAAAATTGAGTTATTTGGCCATAACAAGGGGCATCATGCATGGAGGAAAAGGAACACAGCATTCCAAGAAAAACACCTGCTACCTACAGTAAAATATGGTGGTGGTTCCATCATGCTGTGGGGCTGTGTGGCCAGTGCAGGGACTTGAAATCTTGTCAAAGTTGAGGGACGCATGGATTCCACTCAGTATCAGGAGATTCTGGAGACCAATGTCCAGGAATCAGTGACAAAGCTGAAGCTGTGCAGGGGCTGGATCTTTCAACAAGACAACGACCCTAAACACTGCTCAAAATCCACTAAGGCATTTATGCAGAGGAACAAGTACAACGTTCTGGAATGGCCATCTCAGTCCCCAGACCTGAATATAATTGAAAATCTGTGGTGTGACTTAAAAAGAGCTGTCCATGCTCGGAAGCCATCAAACCTGAATGAACTAAAGATGTTTTGTAAAGAGGAATGGTCCAAAATACCTTCAACCAGAATCCAGACTCTTATTGGAACCTACAGGAAGCGTTTAGAGGCTGTAATTTCTGCAAAAGGAGGATCTACTAAATATTTATTTCATTTCTTTTTTGTGGTGCCCAAATTTATGCACCTGCCTAATTTTGTTTAAACAATTATAGCACACTTTCTGTAAATCCAATAAACTTCATTTCACTTCTCAAATATCACTGTGCGTGTCTCCTATATGATATATTTAACTGACATTTTTTATTGTAACAACCAACGATTTATACAGAAAAATCATGACGATTAACAAGGTTGCCCAAACTTTCGCATCCCACTGTATGTCTGTTTTTAGTAAATAATTGTATACCTCATAAAAATAGCCATGCTGGAGCATCTTTTCCATAACTCTGCAATGTACTGTTCCTCTGTTAATCCTAATAGATATTTATAAATAAGATGACAATCGGGTGTTAGCAGTTATGTGTCTCTGCACAGACTGCCAGTGCAGACTGTGTAGGGACACACCCCTTTGACAAGGTGAATGGTAGCACCCATTTCTAGAGAAACAGATTTATAAGAAAATATTCTGTAGAATTGTTATTTTATGAGGAATATGAGTATTTAGTAAAACAGATATGTCAGGAGAGGTGATATCTTAAATAGTAAATAAAGCATTCTATATCATGGTCTGCCAGTGTCAAAATGGGGTAAATTGGGCCAACTCAAGTAAGGGTGACCATATACCTTCATTATATGTCCACCACTCGTTCAGCCGACAGCTATCCTTTCACACATACTTGGTTCGGCCGAGTATGTGTGTCTCAATAGGGAGAGAGGAGAAAGCCGCGTCTACATACGGTACCTCTGGTGGCGAGTGAAAAAATTGAACTCCTTTTTTCCTGTGATTTCATCTATTGAGGACAAGTCCAGAGCGCCCCTAGTGCGTTAACTTGTCCACCAATCTCACCAGCAGGTTTATCACGCCATTATTGAGTGTCTACCCATCATCTATACAGAACCAGTGAATGTCCATAGATCATGCTATCATGAGAAAAGTAAACATTTATTGGTTTATTTTTTTTAAGTGGTTTCCCATCTCTGAATATAGCAAAAATGTCTGATAGGTGAAGAATAAATAGAAATGTGGCTGTTCATATGCTATGTGCGGGTCTTTGGGATTACAGAAACCGTCAACCCAGCTTGAGCAACAACCATTCTCTTGATGGATGTGATATTTATCGTAAATTAGTGCCATATTCTGTGGAGCTAGGAAAGATGGGTGTAAATACAAAAATGTCCAATTTTTGGGGAACTTAGGGCAAATGGTTTGCTGTCTTCTTAATAATCTTTGATATTTAGATATTTATTTTAAGTTGAACTTTCTACTACTAATTACACAATTTATTTTAAAAAAGTAGCAGAAAAAAAGTAGCAGACAAAACATAATGAATCACAATGGTTGAGGCCTTGATGATAGCTAAAAGCTCTGTAGGGGTTTATCTGAACAAGTGACAAGGAGTTTACAGTGGAAGCAATTATTTTGGGACGCTTTGAAAGAAGCCAATTGATGGGCTTCTGCGTCGGAAAGATCCAGAGTAAAAATAGACACAGAGGGACAAAAATAGAAAAGTCTACAAAACAATGAAAAAAATATTGGTGGAGCTCTGAGAAACACTGTGTAAATTTATGCTTTAAAGAATAGACTGGCACTGCTGAGATGTATGTGAGACAAGCAATGTTTCTCACACTATCTTAAGCAGGAAAAGTATTTTCTGGTAGCAAAACCTCCCTGCTAACAGTAGTGTTTGCAGAATTATATCAAGGTGGGGTTTATGCACAATAATATGAGCATAACCTGGCTCCCTACCATTGTGTAAGTGCCCATACTCCACCCAGAAGGGCACCTTGGGAAAGGGGCAAATGCCCTGTGACACTAGAACTATCGGCATCTAGAGTGGAGGTTTTGACCCATATCTTCCCTTTCAACAAGCCTCTCTATAAGCTTCTAGAAATCACAGCATGATCCCAAATAAAAAAAGAAATTTTGAGAGTAAAAGTCAGAGATTGTCTGCATAAGCAGCTACTTTATGTTCCTCATAATCACATGTCAGGTCGCTAATCAAGGGGTTCTGTTAAATTGAAAATTGATTGTAGTAGTGCCTCCATGACGAAAATAAATAACAACAGGGACAATGGACATCCCAACTTAAACTGTTCGGTGAAACTTCAAGGCTCTGAACATAACACCCCCCCCCCCCCAACACACTTTAACAACTAAAGCAAACCCCTTAAATGTTTGGCCAAACCGTTATTTTAAATACCTTAGTATTAAGATTTCTGCAGATTTAAGACAATTATATGAACCTTTCTATTTTGGATTGGATGGAAAAACATTTTAAACGCACTAACTATCCTTGAAGTCACTTATCTTCTTCAAGTACTTCCGATTCCTCTTCCCAAATCTTTTTTCAGCATTTCATAACATTTTGATTGATATACATTTGGGGGCCTAGGTAGGCTTAGAATATTGCGCAGGTTTTTACAACCACCATTTGAAAATCATGCGATCGGATTTGCGAAGCTTATTAACCCCTTAGTGGCCAGTCTGTTTTGGGCCTTACTGACCAAGCGTTTTTCTTCCTTTTTTTCATTGTTGCATTCCAAGAGCTATAACTTCTTATATTTCCGTTTATGTAGCTGTAAGAGGGCTTGTTTTTTGCAGGACAAGTTGTAGTTTTTAATGGTGCCATTATGGGGTACACATAACTTTCTGATTAACTTTTATTAACTCTTACTGGGAGGGAGATGGGAAAAACAGCAATTCTGCCACTGAGTTTTTACATTCATTTTTCGTTATAAAAAACACAATATCTTTATTCTCTGGACTTGTAGTTTTCATTAGCATCATTTTGGAGTAAATTACACTTTTGATTGCTTGTTATTACGTTTTTCTAAAATAAATGAGCAATTCTGTCATTTTTTTCCGGCTTTCACCGTAGAGCAGCGGTCCCCAACCGCCGGGCCGCCGCCCAGGACCGGGCCCTGGAGGATGGTTTGCCGGGCCGCGGCGATCAGGGCAGTCTTTAACGCTGTGCTAATGAAGCAATTCCATTATGGAAGCGCTTCATTAGTACAGAAGGACCAGGAAGTGGTGAAGGATCTGTACTCACCACTTCCTGGTCCTCGGCTCGGCTATCGGCTGTGCAGGGCTGCGCACAGCGTGAGGTTGCTTTGTGACCTCACACCGTGCGCCGCGATACACAGCCAGCCGACAGCAGAATGAATGAAAAGGATCGCGATGGTGACTAGGAGCAGGATAGGTAAGTGTTTTTTTTTTATTTTATTTGCACTGGGGGCTGATGGCTGACCTGTGGGACATTGGGCAGACCTGAGGGGCTAATGGGGGACATTGGGAAGACCTGAGGGGCTAATGGGGGACATTGGGCAGACCTGAGGGGCTAATGGGGGACATTGGGCAGACCTGAGGGGCTAATGGGGGACATTGGGCAGACATGAGGGGCTAATGGTGGGCTTATGGCTGACATGAGGGGCTAATGGGGGGCTTATGGCTGACATGAGGGGCTAATGGAGGCTTATGGCTGACATGAGGGGCTAATGGGGGCTTATGGCTGACATGAGGGGCTAATGAGGGCTTATGGCTGACATGATGGGCTAATGGGGGGTTTATGGCTGACATTGGGGGGGGTTTATGGCTGACATTGGGGGGGGTTTATGGCTGACATTGGGGGGGTTTATGGCTGACATTGGGGGCTAATAGATGGCTAAAGGTTTGGGGGTCTGATCTGAGGTCTGATTAACATTGGGGGTCTGATTGCTGGTCTGACCTGAGGTGTAATGAAAAAAATGTTTTTCTTATTGTTCTCCTCTAAAACTAGGTGCATCTTATAGGGCGAAAAATACGGTACAGTGCAGCAGAGACCAGTGCAGCAGAGACCATAGTCAGTTTATATAGTGTTATATATTTTAATATGCACCTTGTGTTTTGTTATGCGCGTGAATCGGTCAGCCCCGCCCACCCCCTAAGCCCCGCCCAGAACATTTTTTTTTGCCGAAAACTTGCTTAGCTTAATTATATATTGCTGACCATTAGTTTTACAGTGCTATTTTTTTTTTTTTCAGAACTCGGACAACCCCTTTAACCCCTTAAGGACTGGGCTTATTTTCACCTTAAGGACCAGGCCATGTTTTGCTAATCTGACCAGTGTCACTTTATGTTTGAATAACTTCAAAACGATTTTACTTATCCAGGCCATTCTGAGATTGTTTTTTCGTCACATATTGTACTTCATGACACTGTTAAAATGGAATGAATAAAAAAAATATACATTTTTATTATAAAAAATAAATACAAAATGTACCCAAAATTTTGAAAAATTAGCAAATTTCCAAGTTTCAATTTCTCTAATTCTATAATACATAGTAATACCTCTAAAAATAGTTAATAATTTACATTTCCCATATGTCTACTTTTATTTTTTGGGGACGTTACAAGGCTTAGAAGTTTAGGAGCAAATCTTGAAATTTTTTTGCAATTTTCCAAAACCCACTTTTAAAGGACCAGTTGAGAAACTACACCCCTCAAGGTATTCAAAACTGATTTTACAAACTTTGTTAACCCTTTAGGTGTTCCACAAGAGTTATTGGCAAATGGAGATGAAATTTTAGAATTTAAATTTTTGGGCAAATTTTCCATTTTAATCCATTTTTTTCCAGTAACAAAGCAAGGGTTAACAGCCAAAAACTACTGTACGGGCACACGGCAGGGCTCAGAAGGAAAGGAACACCATATGGTTTCTGGAAGGCAGATTTTGATGGACTGGTTTATTTACACCATGTCCCTTATGCACCCCTAGAGTAGAAACTCCCAAAAAGCGACCCCATTTTTTAGTGTCTTCAAAGTCTGAGCCATATTTATTTTATTTTTTCTGGGCAATTGTCTGGCCAAATAGAATTAAAATTGAGGAAGGGGATAAAAAATGTGGTACTCCATGGAAGTGTGGTACTCCCTGAAGCAACCGTCAATGCAGAGGCCCGGATGATCGGGGCACGTGTCACACTGAGTGGTGGTGTCCTTCCGTATCCCCCTCCTGTGACACACTCTGCACTTTTTTGGGGAATGTCCCTTCTTTCCAGTATGAGGGACCACACCTGGAAAGTGTTGGCCAGGGACGATCCTGGCGCCACCAGTTCCCGAGGTACTCAGGCCTGCTCTTTCCCGGTCAGAAAAGATCAGGTCCTTGAGAACTGCCTCATAGAACTACAGGAATTTCCCTGTGTTTTCAGCACTTCGGGACAGCACAAAAGGGCAAGTAGTACCAACTGTATCAAGTATACAGCAACTTTTTTGTACCATGCCCAGGTTTTGATCATGGCGTTATATGGCTTGAGGACTTGATCAGAGAGATAAACTCCTCCCATATACCGATTGTAGTTCACAATACAATCGGGCTTGAGGACTGTTGCCGCGGTACCTGGCACAGGGACAGGGGTGATGCAGTTACCGTGAATTGTGGACAGTACATGGACATCCCTCTTGTCCTTCTATCTGACCAGCAACAGGTTTCCACTGGTAAGGGCACGGGTCTCATCCCTAGATTTTTCCACACGGTCCCACAAGCGGACGTGAATCTCGTGGCGAGGGACTGGAACAAGGGGATACTAGTATAAAAGTTATCCACGTACAGGTAAGTTATCCACGTTAAGGTGGTAACCCTTATCTAGCCGTGGGTGCATAAGGTCCCACACAAGTTTCCCGCTAACACCCAGAGTGGGGGAACATTCTGGGTGTTCAATACGGGAATCTCGACCCTCGTACACACAAAACTTCTAAGTGTACCCTGAGGTACTTTCGCAAAGTTAGGACAGCTTCACGCCATACCTCACCCGCTTAGAGGGAACATACTGGCGGAAAATGAGTCTCCCCTTGAAAGCAATGAGAGACTCATCCACAGCGACCTCCCTACCAGGTACATAGGCCTCCATAAATTTGGCCCTGAAGTGATCGATGACCGGCCTGTTTTGTACAGGCGGTCATAGGCAGGATCACCTCAGGGGGAACATGCTGCATTATCTGCATAATGCAGGCATTTCCGAATGGCCTCGAAACGGGAATGTGTCATGGCCATACAGTAGAGTGGGGTCTGGTAGAGGATGTCCCCACTCCAGTACTGCCTGACACTGTTTTTTTTTACTAGGCCCATGTGCAGCACGAGGCCCCAAAACATCCTCATCTCGGCTGCACTGACCGGAGTCCAGCCACCGGACCTAGCCAAAAAGGAGCCCGGGTGTTGAGCACTGAACTGTTGGACGAACAGGTTTGTTTACCCCACCATCAGATTCACAAAGTGGTCACTGAAAAAACCACAAAAAAAGTCATATTCAGTGAAGCCCACTGTGGTAATCTAGATTTCTGGTTGGCCAACAAAGTCAGGAATCACAGGCTCAAAATCCTCTGGTGTACACCAGACAAGTTCATCGGTAGGGGGCTTTGGTGGGCCAGAAAACTAGTACGAGCCCCAGAGCTGTTCATACTAGCGTGGGCCACAGGGACCCTGGCATGGTGGTCCCCTGGCTCTGCCTGGCGGCGTCTCCGCTGCACTAGATGATGAGGAGGACGCGGATGACAATAGGAAAGTGGGGTAATCCTCGTCCTCACTGGGGCTCTTGGAGTCGGAGACAAGCAGGGCGTATGCCTCCTCGGCCGAAAACGTCCGGCGGGCCATAGGGGAGTATGTGTGCGTGTGTGTAAAACTTTATTTAGTGTGCGTGTGTGTGGGGGGACGGGTATTCACGTTCACTTATACCCTACCCTAACTCACCCTAAACCTAACAGAAAAAATAAATAAAACTAAATAAAAAAAATGAAAGCCCCCAAAAAATAAATAAATTAATAAAGCGATTTAAACTCGCTGATCAGCAGTCCGAAGCTGATCAGCGGTGGGGTGGGTGATGAGCGAACAGTAGCAGGACACTAAACGTGCAGGACACAGTCAGCGCACGCACACAAAAAAAAAAGCGCTTGCAGGGGGGCAAGCTGCAGCACCCCTTGGGGGGTTTAGGGTCGCACAGCTGAGTGTGCTGTGGACCCCAGACACCCGATCAGGGTGAAGCACAAAAAAATTACTTTTTTTTCCCCTAAACTATCCCTCAGTCTCCCTGCCTAATCTAACCTTTCCCTAAACCTGTCCCAGATGGCACTATGGTGGCTCACGTGGGGGTGCTGGGCTCAGAGCGGTGGACGGACAGGCTCCTCTCTCCCCTGGCTCCACGGAAGCAGTGTGGAGGAGGAGAGTAGAGCTGGGAGAAGTTAACCCCCACCCGTCCAGCCAATAGGATGCGATCCTGAAAGGTGATGTCACCGCCACCTCTCAGGATCTAAGGATGGTGATTGGTGGTGTATTATCACACCACCGATCACCATACTATTCCGGGTTATCGGGTCACCGGAGACCCGAATAACCCGGAAACGCAGCAAACCGCAGGTCTCAATTAAATTGATGATTTCAGCAGGCACTCTGTGCGCGGTGATCGGAAATACACAGGGCGTACATGTACGCCCTGTGTCCTTAAGGACTTGGACATCAGGGCATAGAGGGCTGTATCCGTAAGAGGTTAAGGACGCAGCAATACCAAGCATATGGGGGAGATTTTTTGGCTATTTTTTTCATTGAAAAGCGTATTTTCAATGGGGAAAAAAAGCGTTTCTTTTACTGGAATTTTTTTATTTAATAAATGTGGTTGTTTTTTCCTTTTTTTGCCACTTAATAGTCCCACAAGGGCACTATTGCAGACAACATTTAGATTGCTTTTAAAATACCATGCACTATTCCTATAGTGCATTGCATTTTAATGTCAGTGCTTTACTGACATTAACCAGCAGGCTGCCCAGAGAGAGGCATAACCTGCTGGAAACTACTCAAGGCTGACTTGGGGCCTATACCATACCCCAGCCAGCCTTCAAACACATCGGCACCTGATTTATTTGCTTTTGCGGTCTCATTTGTGATCGCATTTGCATGGTGACGATGGGAGACAGAGGGAATCTGCTCTCTCTGCCACAACTTTACGTGCGGCGGGCACCATTGCCCATGGCATGTAAACGGTTTAACAGCCCGGAACGGAACTCCTGCCAGTCTGGGCTGTTAGAGCAGAAACGTGGCTCTCATGTGAGAGCCGAGCCCCCACTCTCCGCTGCACAGCCTAAGGCCCCTTAGTGACCGCCGTAAAAAGGCATATGGGTGGTCACTAAGGATTTAAAACTATTTAAAGCAATCCACTTAAAGAGGTTTTCTGGCAATGATTCAAAATGAATGCAAGCAACCTGTTCTAGAATGGGAGCAGGACTGGTTTCCTCCACTTGCAGAGCTGCCTAGCGGGTTGAGAGGTTTTAAGGTAGAGCATTAGATTTACAACTTATTCTATATTACTGTGAGACTTTTCCACAGATATGTCTCACATCTTATTCAGTAGCTCCTGTTGCTTTTCATACATGACCCCCTGCACGTGTTGTGTTACATAAATCACAGTTTATGGGAAGACTAAACAAGGAGGGAGGGTGGGCATCACAAAAGAAAATAATTGAGACATCAGAGGCAGGAGGATGTGGAGTGCAAATGGAAGAAGTTTTAGTCACAGGGAAACATTTCAAAGAATCAGGGGAAATTGGAACAGATGACAGAAGAGATATAACTAGACATGGGGCAGGCAAGTGGTGTTGATCTGCAATCTTTTCATATTCTTGGTGGAAAGGCTCAGGCTGTTGGAATGTTGCCAATATACGTGGGAAAAAAGGTTTTCCCAAGAGGTGTTTTGATTGACGAGAAATCTACAATATGATTTATATGAAGAAACTTCAACTAGTTATTATAGGCATTCATGCTAAGTTTAGGTTCTTCACCAGAAGGTACACTTCTCTAGGGGACCTCACGCTGTCCCCATGCAGCACGAAAATGTAGACTAAAACCTTCAGAATCACAGGTGCATATCCATGAAGCAAACATAATTACAAAAAAAGGGGTGGCCTTTTAGACTGGACACGCCCATCTACCTGGGACTTCTGAGCAGAGTACTTTTGTAGCTGGTTCCTACACAGCCCTGAATATTGGAGACTTTAGTAAGTCCAAAGTGACGCAGTATCTTTAGTGATAGGGACCCATCTGCGGAAGCCACCTTGACGCTTGGTAGGTGGGCCCGACACGTATGTGCGCTAAGAGCTTCCATTACTCATTTATAGTCGGTATTGTACCACTTTTAACTAGAATGACCCCTATTCTTTAGCTCTATTGTTTGCATATACAATGGTGTGCAGCCATTTTGTTTTTTTGTACCCATGCAGCACTTGGCATGACCATAGTCTTGATGGTACCTTTATCTGAGTTGGGGATAGTTGGTTTAAAGTTGCCAAATGCTGGTTTCGAGATTACTGGGAGCATCACGGACAAGCAGTTATTGAACACCCTCAACATGCCGCACACTTCACTGTAAATCACAAGTCTTCAAAGCTGCATATCTCAGTATGTGACACCGGTGGAACACAGGGATGTTGGTTTGATCAGGGACAAATTTATAGGGGCCACAGATGTGACTAAGGCCCGTATGGAGAGACAAGAGTATAGGGGGTGCAGGAGGGCTCAAGGGATGATCGTGGATGATAGATATGTGTCACTGAGGTCCCTGGCCTTGGTGAAGTAAGAGCTAGTTTGATGTGTTAGCAGCAGTTGCTGTTTGACACGTTGCTATTTAGTATGGCTGTAATAGATGATCTGGGACGGCTCTTACTGGGAGTAGTCAAAGTGCTAGGTGGGTGACTACTCCCCACATTCCAGGCTGGGTCTTGGTTTTGGGCTATAAAACACAGGCAGCACTGTCAGGTAGTTTGGATTACTCCTCTCTGACAGTGGAGCTCTGTCAGTCTCTGTGTTGGGACCTGGGAGTTTGGGCCTGGATTAAGGCCTGCTACCTTGTTGGTGTGAAAGCAGGTGGATTCTGCTTTGTCCAAGGACTTCTTCTTTGCTGCATGGTGTGAACGAACACCAGAATCACAAGGTGACTGTTTTCCTTGAAACTGACTTTTTGTTTTGTCAATTACTTAATGTGTGAATAAACACTGAACTGTTTAATTTAAAGACTTTGTTGTTGCCTCTATACTGCGTCCGCTAACCTGCCTATCATAGCGAACCCCCACAGGGGGCATGGCTAGATCACATGACAGTGGTACTTTAAAGAGGACCTGTCACCACTTCTAACATGTCTAGTTTAAGAAATAATTGTATTCCATGTGAAAAGACAATTCTGAAAAGGGAAATGGAAAGACTCAGTTGGTAATTTATTCCGAAATTTCTAGCAGAAATAACAGAGGAACCGCAAAGGAATGAAAGTAATGACTAATACAGACATATCTGGAGAGGTTGCAGTTCCTCTTTGGTTGATCATCCTTGAGGCGCTGTTTGGGCCGGACCTGCAGAGGGAATGATACTTACTTGATCCCCACAGCTGAGTTTCAGCTCTCTTGCTCCTGCATTGCTGCGGCAGAATTTCAGTCTCCCATTTGAGTGGCCGCGGTGCTGACCTGTTCCCCATGTGTCATATCATTCGGTCCGTAGAGCATGGGGGACAAGTCACCGCTATTGCCAATAAAAGTATAAATATGCAGCACACAGAATATTCTTTGCAATTTAAAGGTAATTTATTTTTTTGTGATTTTCACAATAAGAGGTTCATGATCCAGTTTATAAGAAATTAAATGCTGCGTACTATCCATATATGAGCCGGACGTTTTGGTCCATAGGGACCTTCTTCAGCGGCTTGGAGTTTCTTTGGTCAGAAATAAAGGGATTTCTGGATCGCTCTGACCACAGAAACTCTAAGCCGCTTTGAATGACAAAAACAGGCTATGATGGGCAGGGGCATACATACACCAACTTCCCCTCACCCATCATCATGAACTACTGCTGTCTTGTCATGCCCCTCATGAACTGTGTCTGCTCTCCTATCAGCCTAGCCATGAATTGACCTGTGGGTGCAATCTTATGAGCTACCTATAGCACTTAGTCTACATGCACATCTGCTGCAGAAGTCCAGGCATGAGCCTCCATTGCAGATTCCAGCAAAAATGTAGGTCAAAAGAATGCTGCATGCAGTGGTATTTGATCCAGCAAAATGCAGGTATAATACCCTTACTTCCAGATGGACCCTATTATTGTGAATAGGATATGGGGGAATTCTGGCGGTGTTTGGCATATGCCAGAACCAGCCATTCCAGTATCCTGCTCCTGTGTTGGAACAGAATAGCGACATCTAATCTCAAGTTTGCTCCTAGCCTTACCCGAACTGTGCCTGCTGCTGCTGCCTTTTATATAGTGTGCTATCCTTTCCCCAATGGACTTTACCTGCTGCTTATTATATAGTCTGCCATACCTCTCCCCATAAACTGTGCCTGCTTGCTGCTAACACAGTAATTAGGAGGGGTGCCTTTCTTCCACAGCTGGGCCCCATTCTCCCACAGAACCCGTAGCAGCTGCGTGCTTTGCCTCTATTGGAGGTACGCCACTGGGGAATTTCCTACTTGGCTGATCTGACTAATTTCTTGGAGATTTATGATAACTGGTTTCTTTTCTTCTTTGATTACTCTCAGGAAGTTTCCTTTTTTATTCTGAGGCTGCTTGTTTTTCCTGAGAAGAAAGTTATGGGACAAATAAGAAAGGAGCTAAATTCAGCACTTTGCGGTAAATATTAGGTCTTGTCTTTTCCCCCTTTTGAATAATATGTTGGTTTAACACTTATAAAAATGAAAATAATGAATTTCACATACCAGTCAAAAAAATGGGAAAAATCTCAGTCAAAACTGATTCTGAATCACTAATCTTTACAGTGGCATCTGCTATACATACAACAAGCAGTATCACTTCTAATGTATCATTGTGATAGAGAGCAGAGGCCTACCTGAGATGGCAAAAAATACGTTTTCGACAGATAACAGCATATTGCTGGGGGTTCAAAGCGGAGAATCCCTTCAATAAACCCCTATTACAAGTTCTAAAGCAGACAAGACAAATTCGGTTTTTATTCCAAGGTTTTTATCTTATATCTACTTTCTAATCCATACAATTCTTTACCAACTTCTCTTGGTATTTTTGGACACCAGTGTTTTAAAAATAAATTGCCTTTCAAGCAAGGAAATATAACTGAAATTAGAAAACGTAATTGCTAAGAATATTCCATCCTCAGATTGCTATGTTGCTGTTATCAGCAACAGTCTTGGTCCCAGTTTAGCAACCGGAAGACACAAAAAAAGCAACTTCACTCTGATGGGTGAGGAAGATGGTTACCATCCTTCAGTGTGTGCCCTGTGCAACCCAAGGAGAAAAGAAAATAGTGTATGTTATTGTAATGCACTTTTCTATAATGTAACAGGGCTACTTCTAAATAAATCTGTACCTTATCCATCAGACAGCTGCAACATACAACAAACAGGAAGATCCTTCCAATGGAACAACCTCTCTGAAGCACCAGCCCTGGAAGGAAGTATTCTATGTCATCTGCCTGGTCTTAAATAAATCCAAACAATGCATTAACAGATTGACCTCTGACATGAATGTCAATGGCCAATTGTCAAGGAATATTTCAGGTTTTTCAATTCAATTTTCCATAATCTTTAAAATTCATATGACATTCTCTTAAGATGCTTCCAAGTTAAAATTAGTTTGTTCTCCACATACATTAAAAGGGGTATCCAGTTCTTAAAAATATTTCCTAAATGCTCCTAAAGCATGTGATGTGGCATTATCAACTGAAAAATAACTATTTCTCTCACCTCAGCAGCTGGTGAGAAGGCCCCAGTTGCTCGTCTATGGCCTAGGTTAATCGTGCAGAGCTTCGGTTGTCCCATCTATGAAAAACAAAATGGTGACATCACATGATTTACTCATATTACCTCTTTCTTTACTGACCCCTGATTATGAACCTGTCCAGCGCCTGCACAGAAGAAGATGCAGCTGGAGAAAAAGAGGACACCATCTTGGTTGTCATGTTTGAGGGGGCAGCAGCTCTGCACTAGCTTGCCCATTGATGGGAAACCAGGGACCTTGTAACCAGCCACTGAGGTAAAAGAAATTGATAGTGGCACATCATTCAGTTTAGGAGCACTTAGGAAAAAATATTAAAGGGAACCTGTCACCATGAAAGTGCAATGTAATCTACAGACGGTGTGTTATAGAGCAGGAAGAGCTGAGCAGATAGATATATAGTTTTATGGTTAAAATTTTTTGTAAAACCTGTATTTCAATCATTTAAATTCCTGCTCATTCTGAGCTTTGAAGTCATGGAGGCGGACTTCTCAGTGATCGACAGCTATCTGTGTATACACAGTGTAGGAAGGCGCAAGGGTCCTTCATTGACGGAAGGTATGTATCACCGAGATTCCTGACCTCGGTGAGGTAAAGCCGGTAATTTTAAGTGTCAGCGGCAGTTAGTGCTGACTGACACTATTTGTTAGTTAGTATGGCTGTAAAGCCGATCCTGGCCGGCACTTACTGGGAGCAGCCAAAATGCAGGGTGGGTGGCTCCTCCCTAAACTCCAGGCCGGATTTTGGCCTGGATAAAATCCCAGCCAGCAGTCTCAGCTGAGGGGATTATCTTCCACTTCACAGTGAAGCTGTGGAGACGCTGTGGTTTTGGGAGCTCTCTGCGCTGAGGTCTGAAGGCCGTGTGTCAGGCGAGCAGGCCGCCTTACAGCCTGCAAGTGGACTTTCTGAGGCTGAGCATTCAGCTGGGTGTGAACTGACACCCAGGATACCAGGTGAATGTTATTTAGTTTTTTCTGTGTGTGAACAAGCACCAAGCCTGAAAAGGGACTGTTCTGTTATGCGTGTGAATAAACACTGAAGATTGATTTAAAACCTGGTCCATTGCCTCTATATTGCATCCGCTAACCTGCCTACCAGAGCGAATCCCCACAACAGTCATACAGTGAGGCTGTCAATCACTGATAGTTTGTGGTTTCTTCAGTGTGCAGCTAAGCAATGTGTGACTTCAAGTTTCTGATTTACATGTAACGTATTACACCTGTTAAGATATGCAAAGACTTGTTAAAGTAAATGGCTGACACCCCAAGTGAATAATGTAAGACGGGAGTAATTTGCATACACTAGTGGGTACTTGTGGATAAACCTCTGGAAGCCATTATTTCCATGTCACAGAGGAAACTGGCCACTGATCTATTGGAATAATTACATTTTGTGGGCACATTAACACAGTGTTATATTCAGATACAAGGCACTGAGCTGCAAGCCTATGAACAAGGGTGGTGCTGTTTCTGGAAGAAGGCAAACATGTCTGTCTAACCTCATACATGCCTTTTCAGGATGATGCCTAAATTCTGCTTTGTTCCCTTTCATTTCTACACAGCCTTTCTGATGGGTAAAAAAAATCCATCTTGATTGACTATGGGTTCCTGTATTATTTTTCTGTTTATACCAATTGGTGGTTATTTGTTGACCAAGAATGAGACTTCTTTAGGTGACAGAGATCTCCAACCTTTTGCAGGTCACAAGCCACTTTCAAATACGAGTTGGTGTTGGTCTACACTGACTGTAAAAAGGGGAACCGTCTATTAAATATATGATCTGGTTATGTTTCTTCTACTAGTGCTTAATATGATATAGCTTTTGCCCTGGCACCAAGTTCTAGTAGTGCTATGACATCCTTGATGTCACTAGAGTACAATAGTATCTTAGGTTAAAGCTCCTAGTGCCATATGTGGCTTCCAAGCCAATGGTTTGGGAACACTTGGGGATTACTTTGCTTGCACAAATCTCTTAAAAGCATTGGCACCAGTGCTAATAACTCTCCTTAGAACTTTTTCCGATGTGACAATGTAAACAGTATGGTTACTATCTGAAAATAAACTTCAAGAAAGATTAGATATGGTCCCTTGTCTGGACCACTGAGAACATAGGTGTCTACACTTTATATCTCTTGTCCACTTCAGCTAACGCCATGATGGGAACTACAGCCTGCAATAACACAGTCTATCCATGATCGTAAACAGTGGTGATTCTCACTAAGCACCCATTAATAGATACAAAGAACATTCATCAAAATTAGAACTTCGTGGCTGTGATCAAAGAACGTGCTGTTACATTGCGGTCCTAGAGAGGAGACTTTATCAGCAGTCAGTCTCCACTTTGAAAATATAGAAGGAGATGGATTGAGAGCTAATTCCCGATTGACTTCTGTCAGTACTTTATCCGTGGCAGATTTGTGTGGTCTATTGGGATTTTATCTCATTGGGTTAAGTGATTAACTGATACTGATACTATTTGGAGAGCCAAAGGCAGGGACTTTTGGTATATCATATTTCTAATGAACTTCAATAGTAATGAGAGCTCAAAAACACTCCTGTGTATATCGTTTTTGGAAAAGCATTGCTTTCCTTATGAACATGAAATAGGCAGATCGTACTGTATGCAGAGGATCCATTCTAATGTGCCTGGTTTACAGTTTGTTGCTACTGAGATTTGCAAGCATGTATCATGATACAAAATTAAGTGTTTAATTTGTACGTCAATTCAATTCCCAAATTTGTAATATGAAAGTTATACAGATCACCAAGTCTCCTGGTTGGTTTTCCTAGGTGAAGATACCTATATTCCAATACCTGTCTGGTAGACATACTGTCCAAGAGAGTATTCTTGCAATTAAGTACTTAGAGATCAAATACTTGAATTCACATGATCTTGGCTTCATATGGTGTGTTTTATGCAAAATGTTATTTAAACAAATGTATATTCATGCTTTGGTGTGGCCACCAGATGCCCCTTTTGCAGCCAGGTGATGATTCAAGAGGCTGCTGGAGAGGAAGTGCGGTTAGTGTGTGACAGTAGCTGTAGCTAATGAACATGTTAACTGGGAAATTCTGTTGATACAAATGGGTTTATCTGATTTTCCTCTAATGTGTATGGGCACATCTACATACTGAAGTCTACTGAAGTCTAATTAACGTCTTGTTTTCCACAATCATAACCTAAGATGTACTCATTCTTAACTAACATATGCAGTGAGCTGCTGGGGAAGCCGGAACAGAGGATGGGAGTGGTAGTGGCACTGATGGTGATAGGTCATGGTGTACTCCCTCAGGCCATCACTTCCTGGGGTCGGTGCAGTCAAGAAGGGGCAGCTTGTGTTCACTCGGGCACTCTCTCTGTAGTCATAAGCTCCCTACTCGATGGTAGCTAAGGGGTGCCCTTGATGTACATGTCCATGTTGATACAATTACAATCTGGCAACTGTGCCTGTAGTGTCCACTAAGCTGGGGGTGCAAAGGGTGTCTTAACATGTTATCCCTTTGCAGCAGCAGGGTCTGGAACACATCAAGCTGGGTTACCTTGATAATTTAGACTTTCTGTCTTTCATCTCCTGGAGCTCTTGATGATGTAGAAATCTCTAGAGCTTGAAGCTAGTGTCTGGTGGAAAGAAGCACATCACGTCTGCCCCCTACCTCCACCCTTCTCACAACTACACTTACTGGAATCTTCTGAAACCGGGGTGAGGGGCCAGCCCCCTCTCTAAGGTACAGAGAGGGTTGGGCCACTATTGTTAGTTCTGGCCACACCTGGCTCATGCTGGAACATACCGATACCAAGGTGCATTACATTAACATTACAAACAGTACAAACCAATTGCATATACCCTATGTTGTACTGGGGTACTGCACTGGGGACCGGCAGAGCTCCAGCTCCACAAGTATTATATACAATATAATCGTTCCATTAGAATTTGTTCTCACTCTCTTGGAGTTAATGCACCGCCAAATAAATCAGGACATCTCCATTCCAGGATGACCTAGCTGCATTCCAATGAACATATGACTTGTAAAGATCTCTTACAACAAGCACCTCTCCCTTAATTGCTATCTCAGTAATTTCCTCTTCTAGAACCTGTTCAATTCTTCATACCCAAGAGGATTACTGGTCAAATATTCCTCATCTTATTTTTAAAAAAATTCTGTATATACATTAACGCTTTTTAGATCTTGGGTTTTTCCATTTTTGCATTTTCATTTTTTAAATCACTGGTTTCCCAGAGCTGTAACTTTTTTTTTTTATTACTGTTCACATAAACTGTGGGACAAATTGCAGTTTCTAGTGGCACACTTTGATATTGCAAATCTTCTAGTGGGAAGTTTAAAAAAAAATCCAAATGTGTTGAAATTAGAAAACAATAACATAATTGTGCGATAATTTTATGGATTTGAACTGACCTTGTTCCCTTCATTTTCTAGGTCAGTATGGATATAGTGATACCACATATACATATAGTTTTTTCTTGTGTGTTAATACTTTAAAAAAAAATCTAACTTTGAAAAAAACGCATTTTTGTTTGGCATCTCCATATTCTGACCCTCACATATTTTTATACTTAGATCTATGGAGCTGTATGGGGGCTCATTTTTGTTTGCTGGGGCTGAGAAGCTGCACAGGCCGAATGGTGCAAAATTCTTAATAATACCCTACTGAAAAAAGTGCTTTTTAATAAAACAATATACATACATTTCAGTAAAAAAAATGCCCCTAAAAGTGTTTAAAGCTCGTAAGGATGGGCGTTCACTTTTAGGGAGGGGAAGGGTCTACTGCTCAGGACCTCTCTCAGTGCCCCCCCTCCCTCCCCTGTAGTTAACTCGTTGGTAGAAAGTGCCCCCCCCTCCCTCCACTGTAGTTAACTCATTGGTGTCCAGTGGGCCCCCCCTCCCTCCCCTGTAGTTAACTCGTTGCTGGCCAGTGGGCCCTCTCCCCTCCCTCCCCCTACCAATTAAAATCTCCCCCCCTATCATTGGTGGCAGTGGAGCGTACCGATCGGAGTCCCAGTTTAATCGCTGGGGCTCCGATCGGTAACCATGGCAACCGGGGCGCTACTGCAGTCCCGGTTGCCATAGTTACTTAGCAATTTGTAGAAGCATCATACTTACCTGCGAGCTGCGATGTCTGTGTCCGGCCAGGAGCTCCTCCTACTGGTAAGTGACAGATCATTAGGCAATGCACCGCACAGACCTGTCACTTACCAGTAGGAGGAGCTCCCGGCCGGACACAGACATCGCAGCTCGCAGGTAAGTATGATGCTTCTACAAATTGCTAAGTAACCATGGCAACCGGGACTGCAGTAGCGTCCCGGTTGCCATGGTTACCGATCGGAGCCCCAGAGATTAAACTGGGACTCTGATCGGTACGCTCCACTGCCACCAATGATAGGGGGGAGATTTTAATTAGGAGGGTGAGGGAGGGGAGAGGGCCCACTAGCCACCAACGAGTTAACTACAGGGGAGGGGGGGGCCCACTGGCCACCAACGAGTTAACTACAGGGGAGGGAGGGGGGGGGCACTGGCCACCAACGAGTTAACTACAGGGGAGGGGGGGGCCCACTGGCCACCAACGAGTTAACTACAGGGGAGGGAGGGGGGTTGGCTACCAACGAGTTAACTACAGGGGAGGGGGGGCCCACTGGCCACCAATGAGTTAACTACAGGGGGGGAGGGGGGTGCCGGCCGCACTGGCCACCAATGAGTCAAAAACAGGGGGGGGGGCTGCCCCCTGCTGCCTGGCAGCACCTACCAGGCAGCAGGGGGCAGTCATGTACACAGTTTTTTAGTATATTCTAACCTGAAGCGTCCCCATCACCATGGGAACGCCTCTGTGTTAGAATATACTGTCGGATCTGAGTTTCACGATGTAGCTCATATCCGACAGTATATTCTAACATAGAGGCGTTCCCATGGTGATGGGGACGCTTCAAGTTAAAATGTTCGGGTGTCCGCTTGTGAGCTCCGTTTGAAGGGGCTCACAAGCGGCCCCGAACGCATCCGTCCAGCCCTAATGCATTCTGAGTGGACGCGGATCCGCTCAGAATGCATCAGTCTGCCAGCGTTCAGCCTCCGCTCCGCTCAGCAGGCGGACACCTGAACGCTGCTTGCAGCGTTCGGGTGTCCGCCTGGCCGTGCGGAGGCGTGCGGATCCGTCCAGACTTACAATGTAAGTCAATGAGGACGGATCCGTTTGAATATGACACACTGTGGCTCAATTTTCAAACGGATCCGTCCCCCATTGACTTTCAATGTAAAGTCTGGACGGATCCGTCTGAGGCTACTTTCACACTTAGAAATGTTTTAACAATATAATGCCGACGGATCCGTTCTGAACGGAGCCACCATCTGCATTATATGAGCGGATCCGTCTCAGACGGATCCGCTCTGAACGCAAGTGTGAAAGTAAAGGGACTCCTGACTTTACATTGAAAGTCAATGGGGACGGATCCGTTTGCAATTGCACCATATTGTGTCAACGTCAAACGGATCCGTCCTCATTGACTTGCATTGTAATTCAGGACGGATCCGTTTGGCTCCGCACGGCCAGGCGGACACCAAAACAACTTTTTTTTCATGTCCGTGGATCCTCCAAAAATCAAGGAAGACCCACGGACGAAAAAACGGTCACGGATCACGTACCTACGGACCCCGTTTTTGCGGACCGTGAAAAAATACTGTCGTGTGCATGAGGCCTTAGCCAGAGAAGTGAACCATGGAGTATGAGCAGTTCCTGCCAAAAACCACAGTCGTGTGCATGAGCCCTTAAAGAGTACCTAACTTTTCAAACAACTTTATTAAAACTATTCTAAAGGGGCCATAATTCGTTTTTGTAAGATACTTTACTCATTTTACTGTTCTAGTGACCTAATAGGCACCTGAACTTCAGGTGTCTATAGTGCAGTACCCCAGAGCTTTATACTTGCAAATAGTTTTTCTCTCTCTAATGTAGGGATGAGCGAACCCAAACTGTATAGTTCGGTTTCGTACCGAATTTTGGGGTGTTCGTGACACGGACCCGAACCCGAACATTTTCGTAAAAGTCTGGGTTCGGTGTTCATACTACTTGCCCCAAGAGGCCATCACAGCCATGCCTACTATTGGCATGGCTGTGATTGCCCAGTGCAGCATGTGACCCTAGCCTCTATATAAGCTGGAGTCACGTAGCGCCGCACGTCACTCTGCTCTGATCAGTGTAGGGATAGGATGCAGCTGCTGCTGTTAGGGCCAGATTAGGCAGCGATTTACTCTTCAAAAACACTTAATGAAGTGATCGATCTACAGCTGTGAATCATTCAACCTCTGCTATTTAATTGCTCATTGTTTTTAGGCTGCCCAGAGCGTTTTTCTGTCACTTTTTTTCTGGGGTGTTCGGCGGCCATTTTGTGTCTTGTGGTGCGCCAGCACAAGCTGCCACCAAGTACATTTAACCATCAATAGTGTGTTTTTTTTTTCTATATCCTACATCAGGGGCTTGGCTGTGCTTACTATTTTATTGAGGGTTGAAATACAATTGCCAAAATAGCAGTACCCTAAATCTGGTGTTTCAGCTGTGGCTAGCCAATTGTAATACTGTCTGCTGTCTGGCAAAGGATATATTTTTTTCTGGGTTGAAATACAATTCCCAACTTAGCAATTCCCTAAATCAGTGGTTTCTGCTGTAGCAGGCCAAGTTTAAATCTATCCATAAAAGGGTATATTAGATTGAAGGTGCGGATAGGGTCATCCTCAATAACTTCACACGCTACCGTGCATCTCCAAGTCTAATTCTGTCCGTAAACGTATACCTGTCATCCAGGGCCTAAATACTAGGCCTACAATTTATATTCAGCTAAATCTGTGGTTACTGCTGTGCCTGTATTAGTGTAATACGGTACCTAAATAGATAGCCAGATAGCCAGATTCAATACATTGGGCCAAATAATTTTTTTTCTTATTGTGGTGAACGGTACCAATGAGGAAAACATCTAGTAAGGGACGTGGACATGGTCGTGGTGGTGTTAGTGTACCCTCTGGTGCTGGGAGAGGACGTGGCCATTCTGCCACAGCCACATGTCCTAGTGGTGGGTGACATGAAGCCTGATTCTCTGCTATGACATGAAGCCTGATTCTCTGCTATGGGACCTCTCTCCTCTGTCTGAGTGCCAGGGCCTAAATATCTGACAGTGGCCTGTTCCATTTGTGGGTGACGTGAAGCCTGATTCTCTGCTATGACATGAAGCCTAATTCTCTGCTATGACATGAAGCCTGATTCTCTGCTATGACATAAAGCCTGATTCTCTGCTATGACATGAAGCCTGATTCTCTGCTATGGGACCTCTCTCCTCTGTCTGGGTGCCGGGGCCTAAATATCTGACAGTGGCCTGTTCCAGTGGTAGGTGACATGAAGCCCGATTCTCTGCAATGGGACCTCTCTCCTCTGTCTGGGTGCCGGGGCCTAAATATATGACAGTGGCCTGTTCCAGTGGTGGGTGACATGAAGCCTGATTCTCTGCAATGGGACCTCTCTCCTCTGTCTGGGTGCCGGGGCCTAAATATCTGACAGTGGCCTGTTCCAGTGGTGGGTGACATGAAGCCTGTTTCTCTGCTATGACATGAAGCCTGAATCTCTGCTATGGGACCTCTCTCCTCTGTCTGGGTGCCGGGGCCTAAATATCTGACAGTGGCCTGTTCCAGTGGTGGGTGACATGAAGCCTGATTCTCTGCTATGACATGAAGCCTGATTCTCTGCTATGGGACCTCTCTCCTCTGTCTGGGTGCCTAAATATCTGACAATGGCCTGTTCCAGTGGTGGGTGACGTGAAGCCTGATTCTCTGCTATGGGACCTCTCTCCAATTGATATTGGTTAATTTTTATTTATTTCATTTTTATTAATTTCCCTATCCACATTTGTTTGCAGGGGATTTACCTACATTTTGCTGCCTTTTGCAACCCTTCAGCCCTTTCCTGAGCTGTTTTACAGCCTTTTCAGTGCCGAAAAGTTCGGGTCCCCATTGACTTCAATGGGGTTCGGGGCGAAGTTCGGGTCGAGTTCGTATCCCGAACCCGAATATTTCCGGGAACTTCTCGAACCCGAACATCCAGGTGTTCGCTCAACTCTATTTTTCATGTTATTTATTGCTAGTTTTTGTAATTTAATATCATGTATACCCAGTATGGTTATGGATGGAAGTGAGGGATTAACTAACTCGGACACATCCCCTACAGGAAGTTTGGGGGTGGATCCTGGATCTAGGGGCGGACTGGGAATTTAAAGCGGCCCTAGAAAAAAAACATTAATGTGGCCCCATATTATAGGCGGATACAAATTGATATAAGGTGGGGTAACGTAAGTAGGCAGGGGCAGCAATAGCATAGTGCAAAATACTGTCCCATCAGAACTGTATACCACAGTGTAGTGTATATTGCCCCAAAAGCTGCCCCATGTGGTGGCTATCAATAGATGCCATTTTCTGTCCTCCTTCAATTGTCTCTGATTAGAATATGGTGCAGGCTTAGGAGGAGATGCGGGACACACCAGTTGGAGACACACCAGTTGGATTCAGAAGGGTATGTGCGATAGCTGGCCATGTACATGAGTACCTGATTCTCACAGCTTTAATTATCCCTCAGAGCTCAATATGTACCTTGACAGTGGCAGAGAGGAGGGATTGGGTGGCCCCCCTGGGCATCGGCCCACCAGGACATTTCCCTGAAAGGTCTATGGCCAATCCGCCACTACCTGGATCCACCCCTAGCTAAATGTAAAGAGTTCAAATCTGGAGTTGACAGAGTGAGGAAACAACTCCATGTGCTCCAATCCTCACAGGATTAGGTCTCATGCACATGACCGTATGTATTTTGCGGTCCGCCAAAAAAAGATCCGTTAAAAATATGGATGACATCCGCGTGCATTCCGTATTTTGCGGAACGGAACAAGTGGCCCTTCATAGAACTGTACTATTCTTGTCTGTAATGCGGACAATAATAGGACATGTTCTATTTTTTTGCAGAACGGAAATATGGACATATGGAAACAGAATGCACACGGAGTAACTTCTGTTTTTTTGCGGACCCGTTGAAGTGAATAGTTCCGCCTACGGTCCGCAAAAAAATGGAACAGACATGGAAAGAGAATACATTTGTGTGCATGAGCCCTTAGACTAGAGTTGCAGAGAATCACCTTCTCTGAAGATTATCTACTGAGAAAAAGATCTCATTTCTACAGTACCCTAGAAAGAAAGAAAGAGACAAAAAGGTCCAGAAATCTGCATGGCCAAGCATAGAGCCAGAAAGAAAGGTATTTGCTGATCAAAGCTATTAGACCTTGCACCCACACCAAAAACCAAAACACCATGGTCACCCCAATTACCATCAGACAGGAGCCCTAACGTCAGGGTGTATCCCAAGGGAATAAAGGGTGTGCCCTCCTTTCACTGCCCGAGCCCTAGGAAGCGACGGTGTAAGGAGAGTGACTGTGATGGACTGTTGCAGATAGAGCCACTACCACTCCCATCGTCCGCTCCAGCTCCTCAAGGGCTTGCGACAATAGCACTTTGGAATCTGTACAGTCGTGGCCAAAAGTTTTGAGAATGACACAAATATTAGTTTTCACAAAGTTTGCTGCTAAACTGCTTTTAGATCTTTGTTTCAGTTGTTTCTGTGATGTAGTGAAATATAATTACACGCACTTCATACGTTTCAAAGGCTTTTTTATCTACAATTACATGACATTTATGCAAAGAGTCAGTATTTGCAGTGTTGGCCCTTCTTTTTCAGGACCTCTGCAATTCGACTGGGCATGCTCTCAATCAACTTCTGGGCCAATTCCTGACTGATAGCAAGTGCCACCCATTCTTTCATAATCACTTCTTGGAGTTTGTCAGAATTAGTGGGTTTTTGTTTGTCCACCCGCCTCTTGAGGATTGACCACAAGTTCTCAATGGGATTAAGATCTGGGGAGTTTCCAGGCCATGGACCCAAAATGTCAACGTTTTGGTCCCCGAGCCACTTAGTTATCACTTTTGCCTTACGGCACGGTGCTCCACCGTGCTGGAAAATGCATTGTTCTTCAACAAACTGTTGTTGGATTGTTGGAAGAAGTTGCTGTTGGAGGGTGTTTTGGTTCCATTCTTTATTCATGGCTGTGTTTTTAGGCAAAATTGTGAGTGAGCCCACTCCCTTGGATGAGAAGCAACCCCACACATGAATGGTCTCAGGATGCTTTACTGTTGGCATGACACAGGACTGATGGTAGCTTCATTGGAGAATATGACTTTGCCCCAGTCCTCAGCAGTCCATTCACCATATTTTCTGCAGAAGATCAATCTGTCCCTGATGTTTTTTTGGAGAGAAGTGGCTTCTTTGCTGCCCTTCTTGATACCAGGCCATCTTCCAAAAGTCTTCGCCTAACTGTGCGTGCAGATGCGCTCACACCTGCCTGCTGCCATTCCTGAGCAAGCTCTGCACTGGTGGCACTCCGATCCGGCAGCTGAATCCTCTTTAGGAGACGATCCTGGTGCTTGCTGGACTTTCTTGGACGCCCTGAAGCCTTCTTAACAAGAATTGAACCTCTTTCCTTGAAGTTCTTGATGATCCTATAAATTGTTGATTGAGGTGCAATCTTAGTAGCCACAATATCCTTGCCTGTGAAGCCATTTTTATACAATGCAATGAAGGCTGCACGCGTTTCTTTGCAGGTCACCATGGTTAACAATGGAAGAACAATGATTTCAAGCATCACCCTCCTTTTAACAGGTCAAGTCTACCATTTTAACCCAATCAGCCTGACATAATGATCTCCAGCCTTGTGCTCGTCAACATTCTCACCTGAGTTAACAAAACGATTACTGAAATTATCTCAGCAGGTACTTTAATGACAGCAATGAAATGCAGTGGAAAGTTTTTTTGGGGATTAAGTTAATTTTCATGGCAAAGAAGGACTATGCAATTCATCTGATCACTCTTCATAACATTCTGGAGTATATGCAAATTGCTATTATAAAAACTTAAGCAGCAACTTTTCCAATTTCCAATATTTATTTAATTCTCAAAACTTTTGGCCACGACTGTACACTCTTACACTCCTGACATGAAAGCAGTGTACAGATTCCACTGTGGAGTCACATTGAATGATGTACAGGCAGGAGCACACATCCCCCAGAGGTCTTTTAATGACCCCCTGGTAGGACATATAGTGTGCCAAAAATAAATTGAAAAATAAAATAAATAAAAAATACAAATGAAAGAAAAAAATGTAATGCCCACACCAACCGAACTGTCACCTTTATCACCCCATTCACTTGAAACTACACAAATTATATACAAAACGACCAACACAAAATAGGGAACTCATTTTAATAATTTAATCTAAAAAAAATATTAATAAAAAGCTCTTGATGTCACATAAAAAAAATTGCTAAAATTATTTTGGTAGTCCCATAAATAAAAAAAATTTGAAACGCTAAACCACCACGCCTTCTAAATTACGAAATAGTATCTGGTCATTAAAGGGGTTATCCGATTTTTTATTTTTTTTGTTCTTTCTATGTTCCTAACTAAGCAAATGTAACAGCTTTCCAATTCACTCACTTTATCTCCAGTGGCTGGTTTCTCAGATTTTACTGAGGGTCACATGACCTGTGATGTCATCTTCTATCTCTGCTCTGATAAAGGTCGTTTACAAGCCTGTAAACGAGACGTCACTGTGCTGGCCACGCCCCCCTTCACTGCCGTCTATTCTCTGCTGGGATTCTTAACCCCTTCAGCTGCACAGCTCTGCAGGCAGTGAAGAGACAATACATACCAGAGAGAGCATTGCACAAGAAGGTAGGGAGAAGATCCTGTGTGTATTATCAAAGTCATTATACAGCTTGGACTTGTAGTCCTACACATACAACATGCTGCAGAGTCTCCCAGCAGTCAGACATGTCATTCAGGGCAGCACTTGTATTCACTCCCTTAGCAGTGTCATTATACAGCTGGGACTTGTAGTCCTACACATACAACATGCTGCTGAGTCTCCCAGCAGGCAGACATGTCACTCAGGGCAGCTCTTGTAGCCACTCCCTTAGCAGTGCAGGGGGAGGGGCAGACATGTCACTCAGGGCAGCTCTTGTATCCACTCCCTTAGCAGAGCAGGGGGAGGGGCAGACATGTCACTCAGGGCAGCTCTTGTATCCACTCCCTTAGCAGTGCAGGGGGAGGGGCAGAGGTTGTTTTTATTGCAACAAAGGGCCAGAAAAGAACCAGGGAAATGAGGAAATATTTTATTTTATTTTTTGTATAAAACTTGCTTAGCTCAGTTATATATCAGATTTTCAGTGCTATATTATTTTTTTTTCATAACTCGGACAACCCCTTTAACTGTCAAGATCCACTTTTGTTAATTGCCAATTTAAATTTAGTGCACTGGAAATAATTCCATGTCAAAGCAATAGGTATATATACATTTTATAAATGCACACGTGCAAAAAGGACTTGTTATCTTGTTAACACTCAAGCAGTACCCCCAACTCAAAATTAAACCTACGGTATGCACAGAATATATTTTACTGTAGATGTCTTGCATGCAGATGTTTCACTCTGTACCACTGCTGGAGGCCATAGCTATTTTTTACTGACCTTTCTGGGGATTATTGCTTAAGATGTAATATAAACACTGGCTCATGTATCACAAATGTCTCCAATTATACTGAAAATGTACTGTGTTATGTGGGTTTCATCAAAAATTTCCACTATGTTTTGACATTTTTTTTTGATAACTCTTGAGTAGTTCCTTGCCTTTGGTGGTCTGTATATTTCCTGTCTTCCGCCCTGGTCTATCATACTTGTTATATGAAGGAGCTATGCTAAATCTTAGAGGTTAATTAGAGACCATGTTCCCATTCCAAAGGTTTGTAAGCCTCCCTAGCATACCTATTAGAAGCCAGCTATTCTGTTATTGGGTTTTCTATTTTACTACTGTATAGTTATAAGAAACAGAGTTCTGTGGTGAATCAGAAAATTTACATTGTAAGGCTTTCAAGCTCTAGCTCATTACAACATACAGGGGCACATTTATGACTGGCTCTTCATGTGCCAATTTTAGTAAAAAGTCCATCACAGTAAGATGTGGCAAATTTATTAAGAGATCTATGCCTGAATACAGTTTTTGCATCTTGTGCAGTCCATGCACTAGAAACTGAAGTTTACACCAGCTATATGCATGTGTTCTCTGGTCATCCTGCCCCCTTCTGCTAAGCCCCACGCACTTAATAAAAATTGAGAGAGGCAGTGAAGAATAATAAGTTGCATTTTTTGTGCAAAATGCCATTTGCTAAAAAAAATTGCAATGTTTGTACACCATAAATGTGTACAACTTATGTAAATGTGCCCCACAGAATGTTATTATCAAATTAGCTTTAACCCCTTCTCGATCAGCACTGTACATATGCGGCGCAGCGGGGCGTGACTTGCCGCCCTTATCAGGCGGGTGCAGGAGCTAGGCCTACTCGATAAGTGTTCCTGACAGCCAAGCCCCGACTGTATACGCCGGATACCGGCACATTAATACCTTATATACTACTGTCAACTCTGACCGGGATTTTGTGGTTTTTGCGGAAGGGGGCTCCCTCTCTGACTCCATTGGGTCCCCTCGCTGCAGCGATGGGGACCCAATGGCTGGAACAGCAGCTCGATGGCTTTCCTCCTACTGAAGCCTATGAGATCCAGCCCCCTGGCTAAATTTTATAGGCAAGCTGTTAGTGTGTTACAAAAATAAAAAAAATATGGCTTTCAGAAAATGGCAATGCAAAAACCAATTTTTTTTTGCAAAAATGCTTTGTGTAAAAGCGGTAAACCAAAATAAATATAAACTTGGTATCTCTGTAATCGTACTGACCAGCAGAAAAAAGATAATGTGTCATTTTTCCCACACTGTGTACGCCGCAATAACTAAACCCAAAATGCAATGGCAGAAATATTCAATATCATGCTTCCCAAAAAAGCGAAATAAAAAGTGATCAAAACATTTTACTATATGAAGAGGGGATTTTTGCTTCTTGGGAAATGGAGATTTATGTATATCTCCGTTTTCCATCCCTTCTATTCTATTCCTAGCACGTTGCAGTTGTTTCCCATACAGCCCGATTATTCTGTGTATAATTACCCTCTTCCAGTCCTTCATATACCCCAGGAGCAACACACAACCCTCACAGATACTTATATATAAAAATAGTTTACTGATAACATAAAGATGACAAAGCAATGGACATTATACATAAAGATACAGATAACACAATACATAGAGGACACCACCACACACAGCCACCTCAGTTCCTGCCCACCCTGGATGCAAACAAATGTGGCTAATAATGTGTATGTATATACAGTATATCCAGAGACCACCAATATACAGTCTACTGGATCTATCACATCCAGTACCTGACCATTAGTACATGTACATATAGAGACTCCTGCATAAACAGCATATATAATCTCAATAAAAATCAGAGGTAGTCAGACGCACAAGTTTGTGTAGCCAACAAACGGGGTGCCCACAGTCGAGTAGTATCACCCCACTACTCAAACAAGTATAACAGCAATCTATGGAAGACTGGGCACACCTCAAGATATTAAGCCACTCAATTTAATCGGTTAAAACAGTTTAAAAATAATAACAACAATCAAGGACAATATCTATAAAATTCTAAAATAAATATTAACATTAGAGTTCCACTCAAGAACAATCTTAATAAATACGTATTGAATGTTGTGACAATAAAAACCTATCAGTATACTGAGGATCCTAATGGGTGACAAATAATCAGCTGATGGTGAGCACGATCGCCCAGCCGGACTACAAAATTTAAAAGACACTCAGTCACTGATAGTGAAAACGAGAACTTTATCGATAGAAGCACAATAATTGATAGCAAGGGTACTGTGAATCTCTATTCCTTATTGACAGGGTGGTTGCAAGTCTATGGCGCTAGCAAGCGGCTTTGTACCACCTCGATAGCGCCTGCAGTGGTTCCCGCAACAGCCGACCTGCACAACAACCGTTCAAAAGCAATTTAAGACAGTGTCTATGAACTTCATCAATTAATAGATGTTAATGCACTATGAACCTGAAGGTAGCAGAAAGTTTGACACACCAGCTGGATTGGTTTGCGCAGCAGCTTAAATGATTGTATCATTTAAAAGATACTAAGTCATTCATAATGGAATCAATGTCCTAAAAAATAGCAGCACAGTATCGGACAAAAGAGTAGTGGATGATAAAGTAGGTGTGAGTTCCTATCTCTGATTATGAAGGTGATTGTCTGTCCATATCACTGGTGAGCGGCTTTGTACCACCTTTATAGCACCTGCAGTGAAGGTATGGAGTATAGCAGCCAACTAACATACAGCGGCGTCCCGCTGCATGTATATCCCAGCGGTTTTCCCGCTGGCAGTGGCTAAATGCTGTATTCAGTAACACCGACCTATGGTCGGAACGGTCTTACCCGCTTGGAGTGACCCCAGCCGCCCTGCGATGTTCAAGTGGAGTTTTCCTTTTCCTCCACCGAAGTTCCGTTTGCCGCGTCGTGGATCGATACACGTGGGTCCACCGGTTTGGCTTCAGACCCGATTCAGTAAGGCTTTCCACGCGGACCTTCAACCAATGGTCGGCAGAGGTTTTATTCTTTAGGTAGTGCACTACTCCTTGGAACAATGGGGGGTCTGACCAGACGCGTTTCGGGGTTGGAGTATCCCCTTCTTCAGTGGTTATATAGGGCATATATAATCTAACTGGTAATGCAATTGCCGACTACAAATATCTATATGTACACATATAAAGTCTACTGGGATATTATACTTATATACATACCCACATACGCACACATATAAATTAGCTTGCTCCTGAAGTGCTGTTGTTCCAGTGGGTGGCAGGAAGCGAGAGACCTTGCCTCACTCCCAACTTTCACCTATATCTTGCTGTGTCCCAGCCCCCCACCATAGACTCCACCCTGTGACCACCCAAATATCTCCCCCCATCTCTTGGTCAAGAGGATGTTGTTCAACTGCCTTAGATATGCTAACAAGGGACACAATGCTACTGGCCATACTGAATGGGTGAATACCACTGGGTCCAATTATTAGGCATATTTGTGTGGTCATCAGGATGAGGTTCTGGCTGAAAGCCATATTTCCCTTAACACTATATGTGCTCCAAAATAAAACTAATGATGATGGCAACTCATCCCACAAAAAATAAGTCCTCACATGGGAAAAAACATGTGGTTGTCAGAAAATAGCTGCACTGGTACCCCAGGCACTGTTAAATACCGGCATGGTGCCTGTAAACCAATCCTTCACAATCTTCGCCGCAAATGCCAGAGCTCTTTCCCTTCTGAGTCCTGCAATGTGCTCCTACAACAGTTTATAACCAAATATGGGGTGTTGCCGTATCCAGGAGAAAATGGGTAACAAATTATGGGGTGCTTTTTCTGAAAATAACAAAAATGTGGGGCAAAAGCAACATTTTATTGGAAGAAATTTATTTTTATTCACAACCAAGTGTTTTTAAATTCTGTTAGACGTCCATCGGGTCAAAGTGCTCAGTATACCCCTTACTATATTCCTTGAGGGGTGTAGTTTCCAAACTTTTTCAGGGTTTCCACCATAGGGGTACCTCAGGGTCTCTTTAAACATGGCACCCAAAATATAACTTCAACTAAATCTGCCCTCCAAAAACCATATGGTGCTCCTTCCCTTCTGACCACTGCAATGTGCTTATATAGCAGTTTACAACCACATATGTTTTTTTTCTGTGAAGTGAAGAATTAGGGTAAAAAATATTGATATTTATTTTGCTGTTAACCCTTCCTGTGTGGCAGGAAAAAAATGGATTAACCTAAAAAATCTTCAAAATTACATTTTGTGGAACACCTCAAGGGTTAACAAAGTTTGGAACATCAGTTTTGTATAATTCGAGGGGTGTCGTTTTTAAAATGGGGTCATGTATGGGTGGTTTCTATTACGTAAGCTTATCAAAATCACTTTATAACTGAATTGGTGTTTAAAAAACTGTTTTGGAAATGTTCTTGAAAATTTTAAAAATTGCTTCTAAAATTCTAAGCCTTCTATTATCCTACAAAAATAAAATGACATTTACAAGGTTATGCTAACATAAAGTAGACATATGGGGAATATTGATTAATAACCATTTTATGAGGTATTACTATCTGTCTTAAAAGTTGAGAAAATCTAATTTAGAAAATTGTGTATGTTTCCAAATTTTCTGTAAATTATAAATTATTTTAGACATAAAGGAAAAAAATATTGACCCAAATTTACTGCTAACAATGTGTCACTAGAAAACATTCTTAGAATTGGTTAGACAAGTAACACCATTCCAAAGTTATTACCGCATAAAGTGACACATGTCAGATTTGGAAAAATAAGCCTGGGCAGGAAGGTGAAAACTGGCCTGGGGTAAAAGGGGTTAATGTGGAGTTAAAGTTGACATTAAGATTCGATGCCCATAATGCCTGGTAAACAATAGTGTTGAGCTTGAATATTCGAATAGCGATTATTAATCGCGAATATCGCAACTTCGTTAATTCGCGAATATTTCGAATATAGTGCTATATATTCGCTATATCGAATATTCGTCATTTTTGAACATCTGAAAACATGATTCCTCCCTGCATCTTTCTTGTGGGTCAATGAGTCATTGGCCCACAAGCAACTTAAGCAGGAAGGAATCATGTTTTCATATGGAAAAGAAATGACGAATATTCTAAAAAACAAGTATATAGCTATAGGGAATATATTCGTTATTTTGAATATTCGCTTTTTTTTTCAAATCTGTACAGTTGTTCGCATCGGATCTGAGTTTTCCCTGAGATCGTGAAAACTCAGATCCGATGGTATATTCTAACCCACAGGCGTTCCCATGGTGACGGGGACACTTGTCAGGGAGCAGTATGCCAAAGTAGAATAACAGTACACATTGGAAAAAAAAAGACAAATAGTCTAAATAACGAATATATTCGCTATATTGCTATAACTTAGTTTTTTAGAATATTCGTCATATTCTAAAACAAGAATATATAGCAATATAGCGAATATTCGTAAAATACACATATAGACTGTAATTTAGCTAATATAGTGCTATAGTATTTTTTTTTTAATAGTGTACATTTTTTCCAAATCTGAAGTGCAGAAGAGAAAAAAAAATAGACTATAAAAAAATTATAGCACTATATTAGCTAAATTACAGTCTATATGTGTATTTTACGAATATATTCGCTATATTGCTATAACTTCGTCATATTCTAAAACAAGAATATATAGCAATACAACAAATATTCGTATAATACACATATTAGACATAGCTTTAGCCAACCAATAGGAAAGTTGCCTTATACAAATCGCAATACGCAAATAATTAAATCGCATATTATTTGCGATAAATAGAATAATGATGAATATTTGATTTCGACGAATATAAGACGAATATTCAATCGAATATTCGTGAAATATCGCGAAATAAAATATGGCACCTCCCGCTCATCACTAGTCCCCCAATCTCTGCCACTGAGAATGACTAGGATCTAAGGGTATAAGAAAGAAATAGAAAGGATGTGGCTAGGTGATGTATGGTAGAAAAACCTCTTTCAATTCTTAGAAAGGACTCAAAGTAGCAATGGCTATAGCCATATTTCTTTTGTAGCACAGAGTGATGTATATGCTGAAAAAAAATCTTCAGATGTATACAAAGCAGTTCCATAACCTCATAACCTATAGCAAGCTCATCATATGCCAAAAGATTTAGCTCACAGAGCCTTGTCTAGACTGTATAATATTGTATATGCTTCTCAGCTAAGAACAGGACTAGGTCTATGAGTTTATCTTAAAAAGTTGTAGAACCTTTAATTCAGTGATTAATAAATTGCTCGCAAATTTTACAATTTTGTTGCTATAAATCAAGTATAGTACAATCAATTAATATAGTACAAGCAATGTTAAGAATTTTTATAATATATCTTATTAGAGGAAATGCCTCTTTTTCCACTAGTCAGTCTCCATCAACCGCAAGCCCCCCCCCCCCCCCCCATACTCCCTCTTCCCCGGCTTCTGGACTAATCGCTCACCATTTAATAATAAGATCTGTACAAAGGAGTCTGTAAACTGAGATATCAGGTTACAGATGCTGCCCATACAAAGTCTAGTGAGAAGGGAAGACGAGGCGGCAGCTGCCTTAGTGAGAAAGAGGCAGAGAGACACACCGAGGACCAGCCTCTACTGTTTACCCTAGAGGTGGATTTATAGGCACACTGCTAGTACTGCTGCACAATGTCCTCCATGCTGCTGCTGTTTCTGTGTATGTGAAGGATCTACTTTTCTCTGTATGTGCTGTGAATGGGAGACATAATAGCAGCTAGTCTCCACCCTTTCTTGAACAGAACTTAGGAAAAACTGTCAAATGAGCCTACATAACAGCAAAAGTGAGAACAATTGTACAAGTCATATAATGGCCAGTCATATAATGGCCAGATAAAGTTCTATGTTCTTGCCTCTCTTATAAGAAAACCAATGTTTTTTTTTAGTTGTCTTCTCTTGCAATGGGTTACTGTTGACCTTGTAATACTCCATTCACACGTCCACAATTCCGTTCCACATTTTGCGGAACGGAATTGCGGACTCGTTCATTTCTATGGGGCAGCACGATGTGCGGCCCGAATCTGGAAATCCGGACCCGCACTCAGTGTTCTCTCTAAGCTGCGCGGGTGGGCTCACAATTTTATAATGCCCGCTCACTCAGCCTACAGCGCGCCGCTAAGTTCGCTAACGCTGCTGGCAAAATGCCAGCACTTGTCGTCAGACTCATCTGCATGACGGCGCCGACGTCATCCTCGTAGTCTTTTGCGTATTGCCACACTACTTCTGCCTCCTCCTTCTTTTTGCAGGGAGAGGAGGACTGAGCAGCAGCAGGCAGTAAGGTGCGGTAGTGGCGGCGGCTGCGCCATCTTAGAGCCAGGCCAGAGGCACACGCTAGAGTGAGACTAAGTTTCTCTTAAGGGCTACCTACAATAAGTAAAATCCTAGAAACCGTCATTGATTGCTGAACTGGTCTCTCCTGGTATTTCTAGAGTGTTAACTCATGACAAGAAGTGGAGAACAGAGGGGGACAATAGTGGCAATAGTAGACTACTAGTGCCACTATTGTCCCCCGCTGTTCTCCACTTCTTGCCACGAGTTAACACTCTAGAAATACCAGGAGAGACCAGTTCAGCAATTAATGACGTTAGAATGTCAGTAGTAGGGGAGAACACTAAACAATCTTAGTTATTTTTAATCCTTTAGGCTAGAGTGAGTGAAGTGAATGAGTCTCTCTGGCCTAGCCTGATAGTAATAAGTCCTTCATGTGGGCAGCAGGAGCTGTGTCTGTGTTACCTAAGAAAGCAATGAAAACCGCATGTACTGTATGGGAGGTTTTATCACAGCAGACTAGCCAATGCAAAACAAGGGAATGCTGGTTGTCGCTGCCATCTTAGAGAGGCTAGAGTGAGTCTCTCTGGAACAGCATTGCATTCCCTTCAGGTTTTGCATTGGCAATGTTGCTTGTCTCAGCCAAGGAAAATGAGGGGAAAAAGTAACATATATAACTATATACAACAGGAGATGCCCAGGTTATACCAGCATGTTCCATATCACTGTATACAAGAAGATATATTACTTATACCAGCTGTACATATATAATTATATACAGGAGATACCCGAGTTATACCAGCGTGGTCCATAACTCTATATACAGCCCGTTCTGGGCTGTGGTCACATGACCGTGTCCATGCAGCTCTTTCTTACTTCCTATGATGTTATGTCCATACAGGGGCAGTGATAGGGGAGTGTCTATGTAACTGGTGGGAGGAGCTATATACTAGCTGGGTGTTAGGGGCAGTGATAGGGGAGTGTCTATGTAACTAGCTGGTGGGAGGAGCTATAAACTAGCTGGGGGTTGTTAGAGGCAGTAATAGGGGAGTGTCTATGTAACTAGCTGGTGGGAGGAGCTATAAACTAGCTGGGGGTTGTTAGGGGCAGTGATATGGGAAGTTCTATGTAACTAGCTGGTGGGAGGAACTATAAACTAGCTGCGGGTTGTTAGGGGCAGTGATAGGGGAGTGTCTATGTAACTAGCTGGTGGGAGGAGCTATAAACTAGCTGGGGGTTGTTAGGGGCAGTGATATGGGAAGGTCTATGTAACTAGCTGGTGGGAAGAGCTATAAACTAGCTGGGAGTTATTAGGGGCAGTGATAGGGCAGTGTCTATGTAACTAGCTGGGGGAGGAGCTATAAAGTAGCTGGAAGTTGTTAGGGGCAGTGATAGGGGAGTGTCTATGTAATTGGTGGGAGGAGCTATGAACTAGCTGGGAGTTGTTAGGGGGCAGTGATAGGGGAGTGTCTATGTAACTAGCTGGTGGGAGTTGCTATAACCTAGCTGGGTGTTGTTAAGGGCAGTGATAGGGGAATGTCTATGTAACTAGCTGGTGGGAGGAGCTATAAACTAGCTGGGGTTGTTAGGGGCAGTGATAAGGGAGTGTCTATGTAACTAGCTGGTGGGAGGAGCTATAAACTAGCTGGGGGTTGTTAGGGGCAGTGATATGGGAAGGTCTATGTAACTAGCTGGTGGGAAGAGCTATAAACTAGCTGGGAGTTGTTAGGGGCAGTGATAGGGGAGTGTCTATGTAACTAGCTGGTGGGAGGAGCTTTAAACTAGCTGGGGGTTGTTAGGGGCAGTGATAGGGGAGTGTCTATGTAACTAGCTGGTGGGAAGAGCTATAAACTAGCTGGAAGTTATTAGGGGCAGTGATAGGGCAGTGTCTATGTAACTAGCTGGGGGAGGAGCTATAAAGTAGCTGGAAGTTGTTAGGGGCAGTGATGGGGCAGTGATAGGGCAGTGTCTATGTAAGTAGCTGGGGGAGGAGCTATAAACTAGCTAGGGGTTGTTAGGGGCAGTGATAGGGGAGTGTCTATGTAATTGGTGGGAGGAGCTATGAACTAGCTGGGAGTTGTTAGGGGCAGTGATAGGGGAGTGTCTATGTAACTAGCTGGTGGGAGTTGCTATAACCTAGCTGGGTGTTGTTAAGGGCAGTGATAGGGGAATGTCTATGTAACTAGCTGGTGGGAGGAGCTATAAACTAGCTGGGGTTGTTAGGGGCAGTGATAGGGGAGTATCTATGTAATTGGCGGGAGGAGCTTTAAAGTAGCTGGAAGTTGTTAGGGGCAGTGATAGGGAAGTGTCTATGTATGTAGCCGAGTGGGAGGAAATATAAACTAGCTGGGTGTTGTTAGGGGCAGTGATAGGGGAGTGTCTATGTAAGTAGCCAGGTGGGAGGAGCTATAAACTAGCTAGTTGTTGTTAGGGGCAATGATAGGGGAGTGTCTATGTAACTAGCTGGTGGGAGGAGCTATAAACTGGCTGGGTGTTGTTAGGGACAGTAATAGGAGAGTGTCTATGTAACTAGCCGGTGGGAGGAGCTATGAACTAGCTGGCTGTTGTCAGGGGCAGTGATAGGGGAGTGTCTATGTAAGTTACTGGGTGGGAGCAGCTATAAACTAGCTGGGTGTTGTTAGAGGCAGTGATAGGGGAGTGTCTATGTAACTAACTGGTGGGAAGAGCTATAAACTAGCTGGACGTTGTTAGGGGCAATGATAGGGGAGTGTCTATGTAACCGGCTGGGTGGCAGGAGCTATAAATTAGCTGGGTATTAGGGGTAAAACCCTCCTGTTCAATTTTTGTTGCATATCGGAGGTATAGGTTGGAATGGTTTCCCAGCATAATCCTCCATTGGATGCTGTGATCATATGATTGTGTTACCAGTGTAGACCTGGGATGCAGCTCTCCAGCTGTTGCAAAACTGTAACTCCCAGCATGCTCGGACAGCTTACAGCTATCTGCCTACAGCAGGACACGGTGGGAGTTGTAGTTTTACAACAGCTGGAGGGCCACAGGTTGAGCATCCCTGGTGTAGACCTTGCTATTCCATACAGCAGATATAATTAAATATACCATTCCAACAGTTGCCAAAAGGACTCCATTGGATCAATAGGACTCTATGAATATGTTTAGCATGTATACATCAAATGAATCTATACCCTTAAACATGATTTTTATTAGCAGTAAACTGCAAAAAGAAATGTTTTGACTTAATATAATTAACATTTTGTGAAATGCTTACCAATCATCACTTGTCTTATATTCCCGAAGTCCCATCAGTGCTGTCAAGAGTCCCACTGAGGGACAGACATTACATCTACATTTTAAAAAACTGGCTTCTCAGAAATGTTTTAGCAGTGACCTAGTGTCAATTGCTGGAGATCTACATTGAGAATGATGTTGTGGGGCCATGAACTTTGTATTTTCCTGTTCCCCGGTGGCACAAGGTCCTATTTCATTGAACAGTTACCACTTTCATGTTTTCTCTTTATCCGTCCTTGGGGATTTGCAACTACAACTTCTTTAAGACTCGCACGAGATGACCAGGCAAATAACTTCTTAATACACATGAAAAGTCTAAAGTTTCAGTGCAGCAAATGAAAACCGACCCTTAAATTGCGCTCTGTGGTTTCTTAATGATGCGTTGTTGTGGCTATGAGCATTCTGCCATAATAAGCAATGTGGCTCTTGAAATGCCACAAGGAATTAGGAAACGAAGGAAGACTGAAGTCTACAGCATTTAGTTAGGTCTTTGAGTGAATGATGACAACAATACTACTGTATATGTCTGATGTATCACATGGAAATCTGTCAAAGCTACTCAAATGAAAAGACTCTTCAGACTTGAACTTAAAGGGGTATTCCCATTTTACCATTATCAATTGAATGCATGAATATATTATACGTGCCACCTTCCCATTGAATGTACTGGGCAGCGCTGGACTGGCCCACTTGTGTACCAGATGATCCTCTGGTGGGCGCAAGATCTGATAACATAATGGGCCCCATGAGAAAAAAAACTGGAGCTTATTTTGGAGCCAATAACTTGTCACTTGGCTCTAATTCTTTGAATGAATACATATTACTTTATTGATAGTATGGGGGTTGGGCCCTGAAAATAATTTTGTGAATAATTTCTTCTGGTGGCCCAAGGGACCCCAGTCTGACCCTGCAATGGGGAAAGAAACAACACGGAATTGTCAAAAATAGGTTGCAGGACCCAGTTCGTTCGATATGCAAGGGTCCCTATGGTGGGACACATACCTCCCATGCATTTACAGCTTACCTTGTGGATATACCATTAGGGTGGGTTCACACAAAGGAGAGTGAGAAAGAGAGTGATTGAGAGAATGTGGGTTTTAGTTTGATGTAAAGTAAAACACTTTTTCTCACATTACCAAGTTACAACTATAAGTTTATGCCAGTTTTCAGATCGCCATCAGGAGTTTCTGTGCTCCATATTCTGCAGTTACATAAAGTTACAATATTACTTGGTTCCAGGATGACCATTGTTAGTTGAAAATATTGATAAAGCAATAATGTCGCTGCATAACACAAAAATAAGAAAACAAAAAGGGTGCTACACAACCAACTAAATATAATTGTCCCGGTCCCTCCAGTGACAGAGGTTAGAAGATCTGAAAGACTGGCTGCATGTTAGGTCATCTGACAGCCTGTTTTCACTTGTTGCAGTGTTGTTGTTGGTAATGACCACACCTTTTGTCTCAGGTGCAGCTTGTGGTCGTTACTGTTCCTTTATTTAGTTTGGACTCACACTTCATACCTTGTGGTTGATATTCTCTGCCTGGAGTTGGAAGAGCTGGTGTGTGGTCCTCATCTGAGTTCCTGCTCATCTATTTTCTTTTGAAGATAAGTGTACTTCTCTCTGTATTTTGTTGTTCCCATTTGCTCGTTGTTTACTAGACCTCAGGGAGACGCTGGTTCGTTTATCTGGGAAGGAACCAGTAGTCTCAGAACCTATCACTAATCCTAGGGAGTCTCAGGGTTACTAGGGCCTAGTTTTCCAGCGTATGAATATTCCCACCTTCAGGGTCTATTCATACTGACAGGAGTCAGGGCTAGGTTTAGGGTTTCCGTAGGTGGTCACCATTTCCCTTTCCCTAGCTTTGATGCCTAGTTCCTGGTCATTTTCCTTCTGTTGTCATTCTGGTGTTCCTCCCCTCACCCTACACTGTGACAATAATATACAGCAAAAACAAAAGTAGTATGGCAATATAAGTGAGCACACCTACAGAATAATGTACAATAATCCTTTATTAAATAACAAGAAACCATATACCAAAAACAGAAAACGCGTCAGGAGTCTTATCCATCCCCTTGTTCAGGCTACAGAGGTTTTGTATCGTAGTATCATCATTATTATTTGCTTATTGTGCATTACTTGTTTGGTACTCTTACTTTATCTATTCTCTGTTACTGTATTGCGGTGCTATTTATTTCTGACCAGAGCGATGGTGTATGGATGGGTGCCTTACACAGCAGCCCTTCTGTGTGTTTAGCATGATTTTATGTTTTTGGTACAAGGTTTGTTTCTTGTTATTCACTAAAGGATTTTTGTACATTACTCGGTAGGTGTTGTAACAGCGGCTGCTGTGCGCCGCTTTTCCCCTGCTTACTGCCGCGATCCTGGGCGCCGTGTTCAGCTGTGATCTGCTGCCAGTGTTTCCTTTCAGCCATTGCCACAGTATGCTTGCTGCTTGCTTCCTGCAGCATTTCCTTAAGGACCGGCGCACGTCACTTCCTGTGCTTTATGAGTTGGATCATGTGACCTCGCTGACCAATCCTAGCCTTTCTGCACATATATAAGTGGGTCAGCACCCTTCCCAGATGCCTCAGTGTCAAGGTCCTCGTGTCCTGTTAAGGTTCCTGACTCGTACTTGTATTCCTGGACTCTGCTACCTGTTTGATCCCTGCTTGCTTACCTTGTCTCTCCTGTTGCTGACCTGGATTGCCTGACCTGTACCTGTGCCGCCTGCCCTGACCTTTCGCCTGTTTGACTTAGCCTCTGCCTCATCCTTTGGTCCTGCACTATTGCTCCTGGTTACGACTTGGCCTGCTGACAACACCTGTGCCTCTGGTACCTTGCTCAGGTACCTTCTGGTCCGCCTGGACCAGCTGCCTCGTGTGCCAATAGTCCTCAAGAGGTAGCGACCTGGTGTTCCCCTCAGGAAAGTCTATCCCCACAATCAGGGGTACTGTGAAGATCGAGGGGTTCACTTAAACAACGCCCTTAGAGGAGGTAGGACACGTGGCACAGTGGGTTTAAACCTGCTGGTTCATGACAGGTGTGCTCACTTATATTGCCATACTACTTTCTCTTGTTTTTACTCTTAGTTGAAAATATTGTAACTTGCGTCCAGGACTCTATGGAGATCTAGTAATTGATTCTGAAGCCCCCAATGTCAACCCGAAATTATGCAAAATGAACATAGAAATCTAAGCCAATAACTAATACAGACAAAGCAGTTCCTGATGCATACATGTAAGAAAGAGCAGGTGGAAGCTGTAAATCACTTTCTATGTAGAGGACAGGAGCGTCTTCATGGTTTTGTACAGTACATACAGTGCAACACAAAAATATTATAAAAATGACCTTATCTGCCTGTCCAAAAGAATGGCTAATCCTGGTAGATGTTAACAACAGCATATCACATTTACTACTGCACTGTACTGCAGAGAGGCGCTACTAGACAGCCAATCAGGGCATGCACTGCAGTAACACAGGGGTTTTACAAGTGAAATGTCCATGCTAGATCTTCCAAACACACAAGCTGCAGATTGGCAGTGAGTATGGCATTGTATATCGAGAGTTCCCTCAATCGTGGTCTGCCTTAAGGGAGTTTTGACATCAACAACACTTTTCTGATTGGTTGCAGTCCGAATGCTGGGGTCTCCGCCAATTATGAGAACAGGCAGAGTTAGATAGTTCATATGTGTTTTCCATGGAAGAACCCGTTTAAGTCTCTTCCTCCTCTTCACATGAAGCAAGCGCTGTGAGCGAGAGGAGAGGGTGAGGTGTTGTTTGTGGCTCTGTTGTTACTTAATGGGTGTTGTCCCACGAAAAATATTCTACAATTTTCAAACTAGCATCTGGATCTGAATACTTTTGTAATTGCATGTAATTAAAAAAAATTGCATAGCCACTGAGTTATTCAATAAAATGTATCTGTATAGCGCCACCTGCTGTTTTTTTCTTATTATTTCTTTGACCTGCTCACTGAGAAGGCCGCACATGCCCAGTATTATCCTTTAACTGTCTCCTGGGCTGTGATAGGGAGAGCATGGACACGCCCCCTGAGCTGCTGCAGAAAAGACACTCCCCTTGAGATGTCAGCTTGATATAAATCTAGCAGAGTAATGAATGTGGAGGATCTCTGGATCCATGTGAGGTACAGGGCTGGTTCTAGCTTTGTTAGAAAGAGATTGCCATGTACTATATGATGTCTGATTTTTATTTTTTACTTTAGTCATGGGATAACCCCCTTAAGTAAGCAGGGAAGCCCCTACATGGGCATTAATCTTATCATTTCTAGAAATGTAAGCAGTGGTGATGGCATCAGCAGACCCTTTTTTCTTTTAGAACTTTGGTTTTCTTTACTTTAAGGATATGTGTGAGAATCTAATGTAGTTATAGGTCAAATTCATGCAGAAATTCTGAAAATTCTGAAGGGTTCACAAACTTTCAAGCACCACTGTACATATTTAGTCTCTTTAATATTAAATTATATTCACTTTTTTTTTTATGGGTTTCTTTGAAAGGAGCAGGGCACTTTTTTCAGAGCGTGATTTCTTTGAGTTCAGGTTTCCTCCTCAGTATTGAGGTATACAGAGTAAGTGTTTCCCATGAGGCTGTCGACGTTGACAGAAAAAGACCAAAGACGTCATGACTCATTATTACTTGAACTGAACTGAAATGTCATAACAAGATGAGGACTGAACGTGTTTCTGAAAGATCAGCTCTCCAGCAGGAAATATTGCTGGCCGTCCAGGAGCACTGCACTTATTAGTCCCCAGTGATGAGGACGGTGGATCAGCAGCACTTATGCCTCAGACACAACAGTTACATGTAACTAGGGATAAGCATTATAAAAGCATTGTAAGACGAGGTCCACATCACCTTAGGGCATCATATTCAGTCAGAATGTTTACAGTGCTCTGAAAGATGCGACTAATTTATGACGGGGCGCAGGTACATATTAGGCTGTCCATGCGCTAGAAGGAAATCTACAGCAGCTTGGAGCTACCATAGATTTCTATCTTCATTTGCAACTGAAAACAGGAGCAAATATAGATAAATGTAGAGGACCCACTGGTCCCAACCACTCCTGCCACAGTCCATTTGCAGAAAGTAACAGAAAGGGAATGGGTGGACTACTTAAGTCTCACTTTGGGGTGATAGCTGACAGGCGCAAATCCATGACCAATGTAATTATAGGCTGTAAAAGTCATTGGTTGTGGATTTGCACCTCTCAGCTACCACTCCAAAGTGAGATTCAAGTAGTCCACCCGTTTAGTTCCTGTGGTTTTTCTTTGTTTCCACATTCTAAGCTTTCACCGGTGTTGAGAGACTATGCACTGTTATTTATTCACTCTATGAGCGCCTATTTTCTTTTGTAGTTTTTGATTTTTAGAAAGTAGTAAAGGCGGAGCAGAAAAAACACTTCCAATAAAACTTTTAGGAAGTAGCGTTTAAAAATTTTGCAACTTTATTATGCCAAGAAAGTGGTGCAGGGAGCTGATAAATCTCCCCCATTGTGTACAATAATACTGCCATTTAGTCAATGGTGGATTATATCAGCAGTGGTTTGGGCAGCGCCCAAGACCTGAGGCTCCATGGCAGCCCAAAACTGGGTACTTTATGCAAATTGCCATTTTACTTCAATCTATTTTACCACAAACGGTGGCCCAACTTACAACAAAACTGCTTTAGGCTACTTTCTGCAGGACCTGTTTAAAGACCACAAGACTTCTGAAGCTCTTTAATCAACAGGAGAGAGCAGCAAAGAGGCCAAGGAGGAGCTTCTCATCAAATGTATGGGGTCTAGTGTCTGAGGTGTGAATATATTTAGGGGTTCTGCCCTGAGCCAAGTATTTGAGCATCTTAGTTAATCATGAAGTTGGACCTGCATCTTTATTTATGGCTTTTGTTTTGGGTGGTCTGTATTTATTTAGGGGGTCAAGTCTGGGTCTGTCTTTAGAGGATCTTGTTTGGGGGTCTTTGTTTATTTAGGGGGTATGTTCTTGGGCCAGTGTTTGAAAAAAGAGGATCTTGTCTGGGGACTGTAAGGTGTGAAGATCCCTTAAAAGCTTATTTGCGTAAATTAAAACATCTTTTTCTCAGCAATGTGGACTCATATGAACATGGGACCAACACAGATGCCTTCAGCTGCCAAGCGCACATGTAACAGGTCAGTCATTTTCATAAGTACAAATTTGCTCACTGATGCCCTTTAGGGCATCTTCACACCTTACAGTCCCTGGACAAGATCCTCTCTTAACAAATTCTGGCCCAAGAACAGACCCCCTCAATAAATACAGACCCCCAAACAAGATCCTCTAATTAGGCTGTTGGGCTCCGATGAGTGCTACGGCCTCTTTCTAGGCCTGTGATGTAATTTTCATTGGTTACATGACCTGAGTCTCATTCAAGTGAATGGGCCTGAGCTCCAATACCAAGTAGAGCCTCTATCCAATGGACAGTGTTGTGCTTTGTAAGCTGCAAGGAGGCTGTGGCGCTCACTAGTGCACCACAGCCTCCTCAAACAGCTGTTCAGTGGGGGTGTTGGGTGTCCGTCCCTCACCATTCAGATACTGATGACCTATCTGAGGAGATGTCATCAATATCAAACACCAGGAAATACACTTTAACCATGGTTTGCAAAGCACATATACAGCAGGACTGAAGATATAGCTCCTGCAAGCTCTAAAGATAGAATTTCCCATACAGCTATTAATCATTTCTGTTTCCTGTGTTATCCCTACATGCTGCCGAACCTCTGAAAAAGGCACTCCAACACCTGGCAAACAATGCAGATTTCTTTAACACGCTTAGGGAGGGTTCACATCACCGTTTAACTTTCCGTTCTTCGGATCTGTCAGAAGAATTGAAAAATAAAGAGAAAATTGCATCAGTTATTTTGAGCATCATCCAAGCTCAGTTAGCATCAGTTTACACTAAAAATAACTGATCCGTCTTTTTTAAGCATTAGTTATCAGAGATCAGCTATTTTTGATGGGAGAAAAAGTACTGGATGCCAGATTTTCTTCTCCCGTCAAAAAAACCCGGCATCAAATCTGTGTTACTTTAAATATGTCAATTTCTTTTTATTCAGTAATAAGTGCCTGATGAAGAAGGCTTTTTACCCTTAACACATGTTGCCTACTAAAGAATACTCTACACTATACTTATCTATTTAAGAAGTCCTTCCTGGGGAGTGTGCCATAGAAGTGGTCCTGTTTCTTCTTTCTCGTTTGTGCTTACGGCCAGCATAACCATCGCAGAGCTGGCAAGGAGACTGGGGCAGCCAGCCGAGCATACCTCCTTACTATGTGGGATAGAAATGCAGCCTGCCATCTAAGGTGCTGCGTCTTACACAGCACGCCAAGGTAGGTACATTACTAAACTCACACTTACCCTATACACTTAAGGATTCTTTACATTGAAGTAATGGGGAGATTGGGGAGAATGCTCATGGAGTTTTGCATGTGGATTCAGTGGCGAAAAACGTCTGTTTTGTTCTACTGAATCAGTAGCAGATTTAAGCCGTGTGAACATACCCTGAATAGAAGTGGAGATATTTGGGTGGTTTTGTATAAATATAGAGATATTTAGGAGACTCTGAGTAAATATGGAGATATCTGGGTGGTTATGAATGAATATGGAATTATTTAAAAGACACGTGCTAATTCTGGAGATATTTAGGAGATTATGAAAACTATATTTGGGTGACTGAATAAATATGGAGATATATGGGCAGCTTGGAGAATATAGGGAGTTTGCTACTTTTTTGTATTAGATGTAAAGGAAGGATTTTTGTTAGCATTTTCTCTGATTTTTCTTCTTTTTTGTTTAGAAGAGATGACATGAGCTCCAAATAATTGTAACAAAAGATAAGCTGCACTCCAAACCCACCTACTGGGTAAAAAAGCTCCACCGGACAGCTGGGAAAAGGTCCAAAAAGGTGCACGCAGATGAGGATCCAGGCTTAAGGGTGCCAAATAGTATCAGATTAGATGAAGAATCCACAGCACTTTTCCATTCCAAAAATCTTATTTTATTCAATAGACAGCATACATTGCGACGTTTCGACGTATAGTCTTTATCAAGCAGTGAGAAAATTAGAACATGGGATACCTTAAATAGAAGCCTAATTTGTAGGTTTAATTAGGAGCATCCCCTTTTGTGCTAATGCAATATTAGATAAATAGTGCAACTAAGACAGTATAGTAAGTAGTCAAGTAATGCGTGTGACTTACAAATAGAGCGGCTCCACGTGAGTCCATAGTGTCCTCTGCATAGGCATGAAATCACACCGATGTCCGGAGGTCTCAGAATGTGACTGCGCATGCATGAAGTAAAGTGAGCGAACACGGCGTCCAGTAGGAAAATAACACGTCATAGAGTGGCGCCCCCCCAGCAAGAGTGCGCTCTACTCGGTGGCCTACTTTGCTTATGGGTGGGGTGTTTCTAGGGTCTCAAAAGATCTGGGGCCCAAGCCCCAATGCATTAGACCCAATTCTCTAAGTCGACCAACCCCCCCCCCCCCCCAAACACTAGCACTAAAGACATTTTACTGTACTTGCTATAGCTATACAGCTATACAGCAGCACGTACCTCTTACATCCAGTGCCTCCCAGGTGACATCTCCTCTGATGTAGATTTTCCCTGTCATCATCTTCTCCATTCAGTCCGAACAACTTCTCTCAGCCGCCCCGTCTCTGCAGAGTGTAACACACAGACATCTTAGCTTCCTCACTTTTCTGTAACCCCCAAATACTATCCTGAAGAAAAATTAGTGTCATACAGATAATCTTCCCCATAATAATAGTGCTCCTCATAGTTCCACCAATAGTAATTCCCTTCTAGAATACCCTCATTAGTAATACTGCCCCCTACAGTGCCCCCAACAGTGATAGTGCTCCCCAAGAGTGCGCCCATTAGCAGAAGAGCCTTCCAGTATTAATAATGCCCTTACAGAGCCTCCAGTAGAAATAAGCCCCCCTATTGTTCCCCCAGTGGTAATAAAGCTCTCTGCAGACCCCTCAGTAGTAATAAGGCCCCCATAGTGCTCTTAGTAGAAATAATGCAAATCTATAAGTCCCTACTATAGAGCCCCCAGTAGTAATAAGAATGCCTAATGTCACCTGTATTTAAAATGCCCCCCAGTGCCCCCATTATTTATAATGCCCCCTACTGTTATAATGCTCACCCTGAAGTGCCCCAGTATTTATATCGCCTCCTACTGTTATAATGCCCCTACAGTGCCCCTTGTATTTTTATCGCCCCTACTGTTATAATGCCTCTACAGTGCCCCCAGTATTTATATTGTCTCCTACTGTTATAATGCCCACCCTGAAGTGCCTCCAGTGTTTATATTCCTCAGTTTAGTGTCCTCAGAAATTATAATTCCTCAGCCCCTCCACCATACAGTCCCATGTAAATAGCATTATTTTCCTCCCTCCGCCATAGAGTCCCATGAAAATACCATAACACCATCTCTCCAGCCCCCTCCAAAATACAGTCCCATGTAAAAAACATCACACCATCTCTCCTGCCCCCTCCAATATACAGTCCCACGTAAATAACATCACCTCCTCCCCTGCTGCCTTCAACATACAGTCCCGTGTAAAGAGCATCACCCCCTCCCTAGCCACCATCAACATACAGTCCCATCACCCCCTTAATATTCTGTCCCATGTAAATAACATCACTCCGACAGACACCTTCAACATGCAGTCCCATGTAAATAAAATCACCCCCTCCCCAGCCACCTCCAACATGCAGTCCCATTTAAATAACATTACCTCTCAACTTTCAGTCCCATGTAAATAATATCACTCCCTCCCACAGCTGCCTCCAACATATAGTCCCATGTAAATAACATCACCGTGCCCCAACCACCTCCAACATGCATTCCCATGTAAATAACATCACCCCTTCAACTTTCAGTCCCATGTAAATAACATCACTCCACCCCACTGTCCCATGTAAATAACATCCCACCTTTCACCCCTAACATATAGTCCCAGTTAAATAACTACAACCAGCATTGCTCTTCCTCTCCCTTCACTTACCTCTCCTCATGTACAGACCTCACCACAGCTTCTTCCCAGGAATTATCTTCACTGCTGTGCCGTCCTCTCCTGCACTGGTCACATGATGGTGACATAATTGCAGGTCCTTTTCAGCTTCTGCATTAAGAACTGATCACATGGACTGTAATGTTATCACAGGTCCTTCAGCTCTTGCAGGGCATTAGATTCAATTGTATTGCCGTCCTGAAGATGGCAATACAGTTGTATCTATCTGGCAGGCAGTACATTCGGGGCCTGGGACAAAGCATCAGGGGCCCAGTCCCTGAATGTTTTAACATAGCAATGCCCCTGATGACCCCACTCTCTAGGTACTTCTGCATAAATGGCCACTAGACAGCTCCTACAGGATTGAGCAAAAGTCATCTAAATGCTTGATAAAGCCTATACGTCGAATGGTTGCAACGTATGCTGTCTTTTGAATAAAATAAGAAGATTTTTTGAATGGAAGAGTGCTGTGGATTCTTATCTAATATGAGCTCCAAGTAAGCTATGCACTGTATTGTAGAGGCTTTGTTAGTATACAGAGCGGGACAGGACACATAAGGCTACTTTCACACTTGCGTTCAGGGCGGATCCGTCTGGTGTCTGCACAGACGGATCCGCACCTATAATGCAAACGCTTAGATCCGTTCAGAACGGATCCGTTTGCATTACCATGAACAATTAAAAAAAAAAATTTTTTTTTTGTTCATGATAGTGCAAACGGATCCGTTTTGACTTTACATTGAAAGTCAATGGGGGACGGATCCGTTTGAAAATTGAGCCATACTGTGTCAACTTCAAACGGATCCGTCCCCATTGACTTACATTGTAAGTCTGGACGGATCCGTTTGCCTCCGCACGGCCAGGCGGACACCCGAACGCTGCAAGCTGCGTTCAGGTGTCCGCCTGCTGAGCGGAGCGGAGGACAAACGGTGCCAGACTAATGCATTCTGAGGGGATCCGCATCCACTCAGAATGCATTAGGGCTGGACGGATCCGTTCGGGGCCGCTTGTGAGAGCCTTCAAACGGAACTCACAAGCGGAGCCCCGAACGCTAGTGTGAAAGTAGCCTGATGCAATGACAGGGAAAATAATGACCAGCTTGTGATCCACTATACAAGGTATGAGCGCGCAGTCTTATCATATGAACATTTTCAAATGAGTTATACTGGACCAGACAAGTCTTTGTCCTCATCGTGTCCTAATAATTCCTTTATGTATTCCATATTGAGACCAAGGATACGGCGACATAGTTACATATAGTGAGAAACAGAAGTATTTAAACACCCAGCAATTTTACAAGTTCTCCCACTTAGAAATCAATATTTGTCTTGCACTGCTGAACATAAGTATTTGAACACCTGAGAAAATCAGTGTTAATATTTGGTACAGATACCTTTGTTTGCAATTACAGAGGTCAAACTTTTCCTGTAGTTCTTGACCAGGTTTGCACACACTGCAACAGGGATTTTGGCCCACTCCTCCACACAGATCTCCTCTAGATCTGTCAGGTTTCGGGGCTGTCGCTGAGCAACATTTCAGCTCCCTCCAAAGATGTTCTATTGGATTTAGGTCTGGAGACTGGCTAGGCCAATCCAGAACCTTGATATGCTTCTTACTGAGCCACTCCTTGGTTATCCTGGCTGTGTGCTTTGGGTCGTTGTCATGTTGGAAGACCCAGCCACGACCCATCTTCAATGCTCTGACTGAGGGAAGGAGGTTGTTGCTCAAAATCTCATAATAAATGGCCCCATTCATCCTCTCCTTAATACAGTGCAGTCGTCTTGTCCCCTTCGCAGAAAAGCACCCCCAAAGCATGATGTTACCACCGCCATGCATCCACAGCCACCCCTCTGTCCAGGCTACTACTCACCATAAAACAAATCTGGTTAGGCTACTTTCACACCTGCGTTCGATCGGATCCGTTCTGAACGGATCCGCTCATATTAATGCAGACGGTGGCTCCGTTCAGAACGGATCCGTCTGCATTAGAACTTAGAAAAATTTTCTAAGTCTGAAAGTAGCCTGAGCGGATCCGTTCCGACTTTACATTGAAAGTCAATGGGGGACGGATCCGCTTGAAGATTGAGCCATATGGTGTCATCTTCAAGCGGATCCGTCCCCATTGACTTACATTGTAAGTCGGAATGGATCCGCTCGCCTCCGCACGGCCAGGCGGACACCCGAACGCTGCTTGCAGCGTTCAGGTGTCCGCTCACTGAGCGTAGTGGAGGCTGAGCGCTGGCAGGCGGATGCATTCTCAGTGGATCCGCCTCCACTGAGAATGCATTAGGGCCAGACGGCTGCATTCAGGGCCGCTCGTGAGCCCCTTCAAACGGAGCTCACGAGCGGACACCTGAACGCAGGTGTGAAAGGAGCCTTAGGCCTCATGCACACGACCGTTGTGTGCATCCGTGGCCGTTGTGGCCGTTGTGCCATTGGTGGCAGTGTGCGGCCTCCCATTTCCCCCCCCCCGCCCCCACCCCCACCACAGTAGAAGATTCATACTTACCTGCTTGCTGCTGCGATGTCTGTGACCGGCCGGGAGCTCCTCCTACTGGTAAGTGACAGTTCTTTAGCAATGCGCCGCACAGACCTTTCACTTACCAGTAGGTGGAGCTCCCGGCCGGTCACAGACATCGCAGCAGCAAGCAGGTAAGTATGAATCTTCTACAATTGTACTATTGCTAAGTAACCATGGCAACCAGGGATGCAGTAGCTTCCTGGTTGCCATGGTTACCGATCGGAGCCCCAGCGATTAAACTGGGACTCCGATCGGAACTCCGCTGCCACCACTGATGGGGGGGGGGGAATGGGAGGCCGCACACTGCCACCAATGGTTGTTACTACTATAGGGAGAGGGGGGGCCGATTGTGGGCGCACACTGTGCCACCAACGATTTTTAACTATACAGGGAGGAAGGGGGGGGCGATGGTGGGCGCAAACTGTGCCACCAACGATTTTTAACTATAGAGGGAGGAAGGGGGGGGCCCGATGGTGGGCGCACACTGTGCCACCAACGATATTCAAACTGGGGAGGGGGGGGCTGCCCCCTGCTGCCTGGCAGCCCTGATCTCTTACAGTGCGGCACCTGAGGAGTTAATTGTGCTGATCACGGCCCCCTGTAAGAGATCGGGTGCTGCCAGGCAGCAGGAGGCAGTCATGTACACAGTTTTTCAGTGTATTCTAACCTGAAGCGTCCCCATCACCATGGGAACGCCTCTGTGTTAGAATATACTGTCGGAAATGAGTTTCACGATGTAGCTCATATCCGACAGTATATTCTAACATAGAGGAGTTCCCATGGTGATGGGGACGCTTCAAGTTATGTTCGGGTGTCCGCCTGGCCGTGCGGAGGCAAGCGGATCCGTCCAGACTTATAATGTAAGTCAATGGGGACGGATCCGTTTGAAGATGACACACTGTGGCTCAATTTTCAAACGGATCCGTCCCCCATTGACTTTCAATGTAAAGTCTGGACGGATCCGTCTGAGGCTATTTTCACACTTTGGAAATGTTTTAACAATATAATGCAGACGGATCCGCTCTGAACGGAGCCACCGTCTGCATTATGAACACAAGTGTGAAAGTAAAGGGACTCCTGACTTTACATTGAAAGTCAATGAGGACGGATCCGTTTGCAATTGCACCATATTGTGTCAACGTCAAACGGATCCGTCCCCATTGACTTGCATTGTAATTCAGGATGGATCCGTTTGGCTCCGCACGGCCAGGCGGACGCCAAAACGACTTTTTTTTCATGTCCGTGGATCCTCCAAAAATCAAGGAAGACCCACGGATGAAAAAACGGTCACGGATCACGGACCCACGGACCCCGTTTTTGCGGGCCGTGAAAAAAAACTGTCGTGTGCATGAGGCCTTAGTCTGACCACTTCTGTTTTTAGTAAACCCATGTTGGTTATCACTAATATTATTTACAGTCGCATACTCCTGTATATAGTTCCTTAAGAGTCCTTCAAACATATTTCTCACAACAGAAGTTAAACTAACTGGTTTATAATTACCTCTGCCTTTTCCTTATCTTCAGTGACTAACCCCCCTTTACAATTATTTAGGGGACCTACCTGCTTGGGCCTTGGTTTTTTAGCATTTATATATTGAAATAATTTTTGGGGATTTGTTTTGCTCTATTTTGCCACCTGCTGTTCGTTTTGTATTTTTGCTAATTTTATCTCCTTTTTACAGATTTTATTAAGCCCTTTGTAATCTTCAAACACTTCAGCTGACCCCTCAGATTTGTATTTTTTAAATGCCCTTTTATTGCCCTTTTTACAGTAGCTATAAGCCATGGGGGGTTTAATTTTAGCTGTTTATACTTGTTACCTAAAGGAATACATTTTTTTGTGCAATTACTCAATGTGGAGTTAAAGCTCTCCCATTTATCCTCAGTATTAGGCCTCATGCATACGACCGTTGTGTGCATCCGTGGCCGTTGTGCCGTTTTCCGTTTTTTTTGCGGACCCATTGACTTTCAATGGGTCCGTGGAAAAATCGGAAACTGCACCCTTTGGCAGCCGCATCCGTGATCCGTTTTTCCTGGCCGTGAAAAAAATATGACCTGTCCTATTTTTTTCACGGCCAACGGTTCACGGACCCATTCAAGTCAATGGGTCCGTGAAAATCACGGATGCACACAAGATTGTCATCCGTGTCCGTGATCCGTGTCCGTGATCCGTGTCCGTTTTTTCCTATCATTTCAATGGCAAACTTGACTTAGATTTTTTTTTCATTTTTCATGTCCGTGGATCCTCCAAAAAACAAGGAAGACCCACGGACGAAAAAACGGTCACGGATCACGGACCAACGGAACCCCGTTTTGCGGACAGTGAAAAAATACTGTCGTGTGCATGAGGCCTAATTATGTGACAGTAGCTGCTCCCAGTCTATGCCCTGAAATGCTGCCCTCAATCCAGGGAAATTAGCCTTTTTAAAATTCAGTGTCTTTGCTCTGCCTGACAGAGTTTGCTTCTTATAGTGTAGAGCAGCAGTTCTCAACCTATGGGTCGCGACCCCTTTGAGGGTCGATCGGTCCTTTCCGGGGGGGTCGCCTGAGGCTTCCTATTGTGGGTCGCCCGCACAACGGCAGCGGCCCCTTATCCTCGCGCACAGGAAGTGATGTCCTATCACTGCCTGTGCTTGAAGGAGCCTGACATCTGGACAGGTAAGTCGGGCCGCCTGTCTGCGGGGTCCGTGTTTTTATCGTTAATGACACCACCGCTGGGCACCACTGCCACCAATGATTTAATTGAGCCTGGCTGAGCCTGGCTCATTTTATTTTAATTATTTGGCTGAGCAAGGCTTAATTTATTTGGGGGGGACATGAAGCACCGCTGATTTATTTATTTGGGGGACCCTGAGCACCGCTGATTTATTTATTTGGGGGGGACATGAAGCGCCGCTGATTTATTTATTTGGGGGACCCTGAGCACTTCTGATTTATTTATTTGGGGGGGACTTGAAGCACCACTGATTTATTTATTTGAGGGGTACCCTGAGCACCACTGATTATTATTATTTTTTTCGGGGGGGGGGGGGGGGTACTGTGAGCACCACTGAGTTATTTATTTGAGGGGTACTGTGCGCACCACCGATTTATTTTTTAGGGGGTATTTGTTGTTTATTATTTATTTTAAAGTTATGTATTTGGTTTACAAATATTTTGTATTTATGCCAAAGGTTCTGTGGTTATGAATGTATTTGAATTAACATTTGGTGTATTGGTGTCTTTGCGTGTTTTTGGTGGCCCAATTCTCCAGGTGGGCCACGGGAGTTCCAGTCCGACACTGGGGTTGGCGCCATTGTATTTATGCACACTGGTCACACATCTCCAGAGAGCAGGTATTGTAGAAAGCAGCTGCTGTGTTAAAGGCATTGGAGGTAAGACAGGGCAACACTTGAATTATTGTTTATCAGCTATTGTCATATATTATTTTCATTTAGATAACAAACCATCCCATGACAATGGATCGTGTAGAGAAGAACCCTAAAATAAGAAAATATAGTGAGGATTTTTTACAGTATGGTTTTACCTCAATAATTACAGTAGGGATTGAGAAACCACAATGTTTTATTTGTTGTGAAGTTCTATCAGCTGAATCTATGAAGCCAAACAAACTAAAACACCATTTTGATAGCAAGCATCCGAGCTTTGCCGGCAGGGATACCAACTATTTTAGAAGCAAAGCTGATGCACTAAAAAAAGCCAGACTTGACACTGGTGGCAAGTATTACAAACAAAACGTAGCAGCCGTTGAAGCTTCACATTTGGTGGCACGTAGAATTGCCAGAGCTATGAAACCTCACACCATTGGTGAGGATTTACTGTTGCCAGCGGCCAAAGAAATTGTTCGAGTTATGATCGGAGACAAATATGTTACGAAATTGAATGCAATTTCCTTATCTAATGACGATTAGATGACATGTCGGCTGATATTCCTAGTCAGGTAGTACAGGAAATTAAATCTGCTCCACTTCCAATATTTAGTACCCAGCTTGATGAATCTACAGACGTGGCAAACTGTTCACAGTTACTGGTTTTTGTGAGGTATATTAATGACGGCGACTTTAAAGATGAGTTTCTTTTTTGCAAACCTCTTGAAACGACAACTACTGCACATGATGTATTTGACAAAGTTGGATAATTTCTGAAAGAGCATCAGATCTCTTGGGAAAAGGTTTGTGGTGTTTGTACTGATGGTGCTCCAGCTATGCTAGGATGTCAATCTGGATTTCAACGTTTGGTACTGAATGAGTCACCAAAAGTCATTGGAACTCACTGTATGATTTATAGGAAAATATTAGCAACGAAGACGCTGCCACAGAATTTGCAGGAAGTTATGAAAAGCGTCATAAGTTGTGTCAATTTTGTAAAGGCGAGCAGTTTAAACAGTCGACTGTTTTCGCAACTGTGCAACGAGTTGGATGCGACACACAATGCTTTGTTATTTCATACTGAAGTGAGATGGTTATCAAGAGGAAAAGTTTTTAATCAGAAGGCAAAACCACAGTTTGAGGCACTTTTCAGCGATAAAAGTGAACTGCAGAAAATAGCTTACTTGGTTGACATCTTTGTCATCTTGATTTGTCTGAAAAGGTTCGATCATTCCAAATGAAACTTCAGCTTTGGCAAAAAAAATTGGCTAACAATAATATTTACATGTTGGCTACCTTAGCTGCTTTCTTTGATGAACATGGCATTGAACCAGACAAAAGAATTACAATGATAATTTCTGTGAAAAGAACACTTGCATATGCTTGAAGATGAAATTTCATTGTACTTTCCAAATCTACCGGACACCCCATTTGCTCTGGCCAGGGCCGGCCTTTAGGGTGTGCGGGCTGTGCGGCCGCACAGGGCGCCATAGCAACAGGGGCGCCGGGCGGCCGACAGCTCGCAGTGTAATATGCGGCAGACGAGGCGGCACTTGTGTTCCCCCTCGGGGCGGGCCCCCAGCCCCCTCCCCTGTTTGACCTGATTCCCCCTCCCCTGTGTCAGTGGCGGATCCAGGGGGGGGGGGGCAACGGGGCAATTGCCCCCCTCCCCGAGCTGGCGGCGGCGGCTGGGCACAGGGAGATGAGCGCTTCCATTGTGGAAGCGCTCATCTCCAGTCATCTGTATCGCCGTCCTCAGGACAGCGATACAGATGCCTGCCTGTGCTGCGGTAGGGGAGGGAGAGGCGTGTCCCTTTCCCTTCCTCTGTTAGGCTGCCGGCCTAGTGCCTGCAGCCTATCAGAGGCCGGCGCAGGCGGCGCGATGATGTCATTGCGCCGGCTGAGCCATACAGCGTGGGACACAGGCCAGAAGAGGCCTGCATCGCATCACTGACATGGAGGTAAGTATGTGTTTTTTTTTATTATGTACAATACTTTTACTGGCGGGGGCTCTTATTACTGGGGGCTGTTATTACTGACTCAGAGGGGCTCTTATTACTGGGGGATGTTATTACTGGCACGGGGGGGGGGGGCTGTTAATACTGGCACATGATTGGGGGCACTATAGGGGCATCTACTGAGGCCACAAAGAAGGGGTATTTTATATGGGCTCTCTGCACAGTACAATTTTATACTGGGACACATGGTGGGTACTATGGGGAAGGGGGGAGAGGAGTACTATGGGGTCATCTATGGGGGGCACTAAGAAGGGGTATTTTATACTTGCAAATTATGGGGGACACTGAGGGCATCTACTGGAGCATTTTATACTGGTACATTATGGGGGGCACTAGGAGGAAGGAGGGTGTGGAGCACTATGGGGTCATTTACTAGGGGCACTATATAGGGGTATTTTATACTGGCACATTATGGGGGCACTATGAGGACATTAGCTCCAATGGGGGCATTACAAGGGGATATTTTTTGCACTGTCACATTATAAGGAGAATTATTACTACTGGGGGGGGGGGGGCATTATGGTGGGCTTTATTACTCCCCCATGGTATGACCACCTAGTAGCAGCACCAGCCTCTCCCTGCTCTGCTATCCCTCTGCCCCTTCTCCAAATACTTATTATGAAATCTTTCTCATTAGGATAAAACACAACATCAGCTCCGCCGAGCCCCCGGACAAAGTGTGGAAGTGGGGTCCGAGATCCCCAAGGGCCAAGCTAAGTAATTGTAAGTTTTCATGTGAAATATGTTTGTTATACACATATAGCCTACACTGTGCCACACAATATTATTATTTTTTTTTTTTAAGGGGGCAGGGGGGGGGGGGGGGGGCGCCACAAGGTTAGCTCGCACAGGGCGCCTGAACACCTAAGGCCGGCCCTGGCTCTGGCCAGAAGCCCATTCACAGTCAAAGTTGAAGATGTTCCTGAGACAGCACAAGAGGAGTTCATTGAACTTACTAACAACGATGCAGCGAGAACTGATTTCTCTACAATGCCAGTTACAAAATTCTGGATCAAGCATTTGCAGTCATATCCTGTTCTGTCTGAGACTGTGTTGCGCCTTCTTCTTCCATTTCCAACAACTTATCTATGTGAAACAGGGTTTTCCAGCTTGTTGGTTATCAAGTCTAAATACAGAAGTAGACTTGTTGTGGAAGATGATCTTCGGTGTGCTCTTGCAAAGACTGCCCCAAGAATTTCTGATCTGGTGAGAAGGAAGCAATCTCAACCTTCGCACTAACGTTGGCTGTTTTATGCATACTGTTGCAAAATGTAGCGATGTTGTTTACTGTTGTTATATTAAGTATGTTACCCATGCTGCACCATGCTTCAATACAAAATTTCATTTATTTGTAATTAGAAATAAATATTTGACAATATATAACATTTTGTATTTGTGATTAATTACTCTGCTTTAATTATGTTCAATTTGTAGCAATAAAAATACATCTTGCATATCAGATATTTACATTACAATTCATAACAGTAGCAAAATTAGTTATGACGTAGCAAGGAAAAAAATGTAATGGTTGGGGGTCACCACAACATGAGGAACTGTATTAAGGGGTCACGGCTTTAGAAAGGTTGAGAACCACTGGTGTAGGGGGGAATATAATTATATTGTGGTCACTATTACCTAGTGTTTCTTGAACAGTAACATTTCCAACAAGCTCTGCATCATTAGAAATGACCAGATCCAACAGAGCATCGCCCCTAGTGGGAGCTTCTACAAACTGGCCCATAAAGTGATCCTGCAGCAAGTTGAGGAATTTTCTCCCCTTTGCGGTTGAGGCAGAATCATGTCCCCAGTCAATGTCTGGGAAGTTAAAATCTCCCATTATGACTAGGGTTGAGCGAACCTGAACTGTAAAGTTCGGGTTCGTACCGAACTTTAGGATTTTTGGACCCCGGACCCGAACCCGAACTTTTCAGTAAAAGTTTAGGTTCGAGTCCGGTGTTCGGCGAGTTAATGACGCCTTTTGAAAGGCTGCAGAGCAGACAATCAACAAGCGTTTACCTCGTGTGCCCTTAGAAGCCATCACAGCCATGCCTACTAATGGCATGGCTGTGATTGGCCAGTGCAGCATGTGACCCAGCCTCTATATAAGCTGGAGTCACATAGCGCTGCACGTCACTCTGCTCTTACTCGTGTAGGGATAGGATGCAGCTGCTGTGAGGGAGAGAATAGGAAATAATCCGTTATCAGAAGTGCTTGTTAACTCTGTGATCTATAGCGATTTTGTTTTGTGGGGTTTAAAAAATCACCCATTTTTTGCAAGACCTTACATCTGGGGCCTTTGCTGCATTTGTCACAGTGAAATACAAGCTTTAAATACTGCAATTATATTCTGGGTTTAAAAAAACAGCCATTGTTTGCAAGACCCTACATCTGGGGCCTTTGCTGCATTTGTCACATTGAAATACAAGCTTTACATGGACACTGACAGGCCCAAAAAGCATATTTAGGTATATATATGACAGTACAGGTCATATAAAGTGTATTAGAATCATCTAAGTATCCCCCCTGTCCACCTTATAAATACAGTAAAAATAAGTTTTATAACCTGCTTTCATCGTGTTCAATCTGCCCAAGGGGCGGTGTTTCATCTCAACTTGCGCCCAGCCAGCCTCACCACAACTGCCGTTTGAAGCGCCGCCCAGCTCATCAATATTCACTTCGCTGGGCGGCTACTCTGAAGCGCTGCTGTGCCGGGCGCATGCGCATTAAGCAGAGGCTGCATCGGCCTCTGGGAATCAGACTGTGCGCAGGCGCGATGCGATCCCGGCCAGTGAGGGTGCCGGGCGCATGCGCTGAAGATGGCCGGGGACACTAGTAGCCGCCCAGCGAAGTGAATATTGATTAGCTGGGCGGCGCTTCAAACGGCAGTTGTGGCAAGGCTGGCTGGGCGCAAGTGGAGAGGAAACACCGCCCCTTGGGCAGATTGAACACGATGAAAGCAGGTTATAAAACTTCTTTTTGCTGTATTTATAAGGTGGACAGGGGGGATACTTAGATGATTCTAATACACTTTATATGACCTGTACTGTCATATATATACCTAAATATGCTTTTTGGGCCTGTCAGTGTCCCTTTAAATACTGCAATTATATTCTGGGTTTAAAAGAACACCCATTTTTTGCAAGACCCTACATCTGGGGCCTTTGCTGCATCTGTCACAGTGAAATACAAGCTTTAAATAGTGCAATTATATTCAGGGTTTAAAAAAACACCAATTTTTTACAAGACCCTACATCTGGGGCCTTTGCTGCATTTGTCACAGTGAAATACAAGCTTTAAATACTGCAGTTATATTCTTGGTTTAAAAAAACACCCATTTTGTGCAAGACCCTACATCTAAGGCCTTTGCTGCATATGTCATAGTCAAATACAAGCGTTAGATACTGCTGTTATATTCTGGTATTAAAAAAAAACCACCCATTTTGGGCAAGATAATACATTTGCGTCCTTTGCTGCAATTTTGATAGTCCAATACAAGCGTTAGATACTGCTGTCATTTTGTGGTATTAAAAAAACCACAAATTCTGGGCAAGATAATGCATTTGCTGCCTTTGTTGCATTTGTCACAGTCAAATACAAGCGTTAGATACTGCTGTTATATTCTGGTTTAAAAGAAAAAACACCCATTTTGTGAAAGACACTACATTTGGGGCCTTTGATGCATTTCTAACAGTCAAATACAACCAGGCAATACTGCAGTTACATTGTTGGTTGACAAATAAAAAAAATTTATGACCGCAAAGTAATTGTATAAATTTCGCCTGTCACACTGTTGTGTGACCTCAAGAAATTTTTCCTCTTTATGACACCGGCACTGCCTTGCTTTCAATGAACTTAATTGTCAAATAAGGGTCGTGGCCCCAGTCGTGGTGCTGCTGGTGCAGCTCCTGTTGCAGGGAGAGGACGTGGTTGATCCGTGCCAGCTACACGCACAAGAGAAACACCTTCCTCAGGTGCGAGTAGGCAACAGAACCTTCAGCATTATTTGGTAGTGCCGAATGCGGCTCTACGAATGGTGAGGCCAGAAGAAGTACAGGCGATAGTAGAGTGGGTGGCTGACAGTGCCTCCAGTTCCTTCACATTGTCTCCCACCCAGTCTCCTGCTGAAAGATCAGAGTTGGCACCTGCAGCCTATGGCCATCAGTCTTTCACCTCACCCCCGTGCAAATCAGCCAAGCAGTCTGAGCCCCAAGTCCCGGAGCAGTCTCTTCTGCTTTTTGATGACTCTGCTAGCAGGGTTTCCCAGGGCCAACCACATAGCCCTGCCCCAGAAGTGGAAGAGATGCCCAGACACTTATGTTTCAGGATGAGTACATGGGAGAACCACCACTGCACGTCTCGGATGATGACGAAACACAGGTGCCAACTGCTGTGGCTTTCTGCAGTGTGCAGACCGACAAGCTGGGTGACATGAACACAGTTTTGCCGTGAACAAACCCCTGCTCTGCATAGGTGACAGGGTCTTAAATTTCTAAAATTCGTCTTTAATTGACGCGCGCCACCTCCTTTCATTTCATTCGATCCTTCCGCTTTAACAACTTGTCCCACATTTCCGGCGTGGAACCCTGATTCGTCGCTAACCGTGATCAACATGGTAGGCGCATAAAAGAACATCGAAATTTGATAGAGAAGATATCCAATTGGACGTCAACGTCACGGGGACGTGCAACATGGTGGGGCAGTATGTTTGCACACGCCTACACGAACTGACTGATGGGTCTGCCCCCTGCAACTTCTGGGTCTCCAAATTGGGCCTGAGCTTGTCGAAAGTTGATATAAAAGATATCCTAATGGATTGTGGACTTCACAGGGACGTGCAATCAAGGAGAAGTTATCTAGAGTCAACAAAGCAGCAGCAGAGCCTTTCCTGTCTAACGTTTCCAAATCAAAAATACCCCAGTGACATTTCCTGTAATTTTTTATTAATCATTCCAATAACAGGGCATCTTAAGAGTCCTGTATTTTTATTTATTGTCACTACCTCCCCGAGTCAGGAGTGGGTAATTGCCCCGCGCCCCCTCTTTTACTTGGAAGCTTCTGCTTCAATAATTTGTCCCACATTTCTGCTCGATCACATTTAATTTCATCCATTGACCTCTCTTGGATGTGGTATCCCTTTCTCAGGCTTCCTCTCCGTCATGAAACCCTGATTCCCTGTTACCCGTGATTACCATGGTAAGCGCAGAAAAGAACATTGAAAGTTGATAGAGAAGATATCCAATTGGATCGTGGACGTCACGGGGACGTGCGACATGGTGGAGCAGTATGTGTACACACGCCTACATATACTGACTGATGGGTCTGCCCCCTTCAACTCCTGGGTCTCCAAATTGGGCACATGGCCTGAGCTTGCCCTTTATGCCTTGGAGATGCTGGCCTGCCCTGCAGCCAGTGTATTGTCTGAACGTTTGTTTTGTATGGCTGGAGGGGGTTATCAGAGGTTATATTTCCCAATGTTTTGGGGTCTACCCAAATTTAAACATAAAAATAAAGATAAAAAACAAAAACCAGTGTTGGCTACCTCCTCCACCGCCGCTTCCACCTACACCGCCACATCCACTGCCTCCTCAACCTCCTACTCCATATGGACCTCCTCCTCCTAGCTCAAGATTATTATTTTCTATTTGTAAGTATTTTATGTTATTTTAAGTCATTTCCCTATCCACATTTGTTTGCAGAGCACTTGCCATGCTCTTAACCACATTTTGCTGCCATTTGCAGCCCTCTAGCCCTTTCCGTGACATTTTTACAGCCATTTTAGTGCTCAAAAGTTCGGGTCCCGAACTCAAACTTTTTTGTTCGGCCGAACACGAACATCCAGGTGTCCGCTCAACTCTAATTATGACAACTGTACCAGCCTGTGCAGCCAGCTACATTTGGTTATACAGTTGAGCTTCTATCTCCTTGGTGATGTTAGGGGGTCTATAGATTACACCAAGTATTATTTTTTCAGTGTTTTTATCCCTTTGAACTTTCACCCATAAGGTTTTCACATCCTTACTATCCGCACCCACAATTGCCTCTTTCACACTTGTCTTCAAATCACTCCTCACATACAGGCACACGCCACTACCTTTTCCATTGACCCTGTCTTTCTTAAATAGTGTAAAACCCTCAATATTTACAGCCCAGTCATGCGAAGAATCCAACCATGTTTCAGCCACACCAACTACATCTATGTGTTCTTCTAGTACCATAGCCTCCAGCTCCCCCATTTTTCTAGGTAGACTTCTGGCATTTGTCAAAAAACATTTTAAATTACTATTACATATACATAGCGACGAGTGGCGTAACTACAGGGGAAGTGGCTGCTTCAGGCCCGAGTTGAGAAGGGGTTCGGGAGCAGTGTCTTTTTTAGTACAATTCAGGCCAGGCCGGGCCCCCTCCAGATACAGTCACATTAGGGGCCTGTACCTGTCACGGGTGTAAATACCAGAGTATGAAGGACCTTTGAGAAATAGTAATGGTAGGCTAAAGGACCTTTGATGATGTCATCATGTGACATGATCGCAGGTCCTTTAGCCTCCAAAAGGCACTAGAGTAGAAGGAGGAGAACAGAGAACCTGCAGCATGTAAGTAAATGTGTGTTTATGTGTCTGTGTGTGTATGTGTTTATCTGTGTGTATGTGTTTATGTGTTTCTGTTTATCTGTGTGTGTGTTTATCTGTGTGTGTGTGTATGTGTTTGTGTGTGTGTGTCACACCTGTGACAGATGTTAGAAGGTCTGAAAGACTGCACATGAGTGATCTGACAGCCTCTTTTGGTTTAACTTTGTCTATGTGTTGCTCGTATGTCCACACCTCCTGTTCAGGTGTGGATCATGTGACCTTTACCTCCCCCTATTTAGTCTGACTTTACCCATCACTCCTTGATCTGGATAGCTTAATTTGGTTTTGGAAGAGCTAGAGTGTGGTTCTTGATGAAGTCCTGTTCATCCATCATCCTCAGAAGTTAAGTGTTCCGCTTGTTGTGTTTTGTATTACCCTGCCCCTCGGTTGTTTACTAGACCTCAGCGAGATGCTGGTTCCTTCACTAGGGAAGGAACCGGTTGTGTCTGCCCTATCATTACCTTTAGGGCATCCGAGGGTCACCAAGGTTTTCTAGGTTCCTGTGTATATGCATCTCTACCATCGAGAGGTGCCCATATGGATAGGAGTTAGGGCCAGTTTTAGGGTTTTATAGGTGGTGACTGTTTCCTTCCCTAGCGCTGAGGCCTAGTGTCTTTCCCCTTTCTTATTGTTGTCTTTTGGTGTTCTCCCCTACTACATCCGTGACATTGTGTTTATCCATTGGGGACAGCATGATGCTAATGTTTATAAAGTGCTGCGGAATATGTCAGCGCTATATAAGTGCGTAAAATAAATTATTATTTTTTTTCCCAGTAAAGTATCTTTGAATTACATAAGTATAATTTGCATAAACATAAAGTATTCTGAAAGATATATGAGTCTTAGTAAATCAAAATCTGAATCTACAAAAACCCTTAAAACTACAATATTTATAGATGATTCTTAAAACCTAATGCCCAAACTATGTTTAGAGTATATTACCAATCAATTACTTAGAGATAAACAATAGATAATACAAAGATAGTTACCAATCAATTACTGTACTTAGAGATAAACAACAGATAATACAAAGATAGTTCTAGTGTATATATAGGACCGGGCTCAGGGTCACAGGGGAGGGAGAGACTTTCCCTACATGTGACCCTATCATATCCCTGAGCCCAGAGACGAATCCCAATGGTGGAGACTCTCTGTCCTCGTGCCTAGGCTATTATGCCCTCAGTAACCCTGACAATGAAATGAGGGAAAAAGACCCCCTATAGAAAAAACCCTGAAGCATTTCCCCCAGCTATATGGGTTCCTCAAGGGGTGAATATACAAGGTCTATACATAACATGTCCAAAAACAACCAAGCCACAATTGAAGTGGCAAAATCTAGATCTTTTGAGAGATAGAACAAGTAAGATAAACCAAATGGTTGAGGGCTACAGTCATGTGAAAAAATTAGGACACCCTTTGAAAGCATGTGGTTTTTTGTAACATTTTTAATAAAAGGTTATTTCATCTCCGTTTCAACAATACAGAGAGATTAAAGTAATCCAACTAAACAAAGAAAACTGAAGAAAAGTCTTTTCAAGATCTTCTGTAAATGTCATTCTACAAAAATGCCTATTCTAACTGAGGAAAAAGATAGGACACCCTTGCCCCTAATAGCGAGTGTTACCTCCTTTGGCTGAAATAACTGCAGTGAGACGGTTCTTGTAGCCATCTACCAGTCTTCGACATCGGTCTGAGGAAATTTTACCCCACTCCTCAATGCAGAACTTTTTCAGCTGTGAGATGTTTGAGGGGTTTCTTGCACGTACAGCCCTTTTCAAGTCACCCACAGCATCTCAATGGGATTCAAATCTGGACTTTGACTTGGCCATTCCAGGACTCTCCATTTCTTCTTTTTCAGCCAATCTTTGGTTGATTTACTAGTATGTTTTGGGTCATTGTCATGTTGCATGGTCCAGTTCCGCTTCAGCTTTAATTTTCTAACTGATGGTCTCACATGTTCTTCAAGCACCTTCTGATACACAGTAGAATTCATCGTGGATTCTATGATGGTGAGCTGACCAGGTCCTGCTGCAGCAAAGCAGCCCCAAACCATGACACTTCCACCTCCATGCTTCACAGTTGGTATGAGGTTCTTTTCTTGGAATGCTGTGTTTGGTTTACGCCAAACATGTCCTCTGCTGTTGTGTCCAAATAATTCAATTTTGGACTCATCTGTCCAAAGAACATTATTCCAGAAGTCCTGGTCTTTGTCAACTTTATCTCTGGCAAATGTCAGTCTGGCCTCGATGTTTCTCTTGGAAAGCAAAGGTTTCCTCCTTGCACACCTCCCATGCAAGTTAAACTTGTACAGTCTCTTTCTGATTGTAGAGGCATGTACTTCTACATCAACAGTAGCCAGAGCCTGCTGTAGTTCTCGAGATGACACTTTAGGGTTTTTGGAGACCTCTTTTAGCATCTTGCGGTCTGCTCTTGGGGTGAACTTGCTGGGGCGACCAGTCCTGGGCATGTTGGCAGTTGTTTTGAAAGCCCTCCACTTGTAGACTATCTTCCGGACAGTGGAATGGCTGATTTCAAAATCTTTTGAGATCTTTTTAAATCCCTTCCCAGACTCATAGGCTGCTACAATCTTTTTTCTGAAGTCCTCTGACAGCTCTTTTGCTCTCACCATGGTGCTCACTCTCACTTCAACAGTCAGGAGCACACCAAACTAAATGTCTGAGGTTTAAATAGGGCAAGCCTCATTCAACATGCAGAGTAACGATCTACTAATTATGTGCACCTGGTGTGATATACCTGTGTGAGATCTGAGCCAATTTAAGAGGGAATACATGTGAGGGTGTCCTATCTTTTTCCTCAGTTAGAATAGGCATTTTTGTAGAATGACATTTACAGAAGATCTTGAAAAGACTTTTCTTCAGTTTTCTTTGTTTAGTTGGATTACTTTAATCTCTCTGTATTGTTGAAACGGAGATGAAATAACCTTTTATTAAAAATGTTACAAAAAACCACATGCTTTCAAAGGGTGTCCTAATTTTTTCACATGACTGTATATGTTATATAATAAAGTTGGGTAAATGGGTGAAAAAGATGACAAAGGTAGACCGATATAAGTTTAGATGTCCATTCATGCCCATAGCATCCGGCATCGGTAAGGGGTGATGCGCCAACATCCTTGGGAGTCCATATATCGTCAGCCAGCATTTTTTCTGATGGACTCCTAGCGAGTGAGATAGACATCTAAACTTATATCGGTTTTTATTGTCACCTTTTTCACCCATTTACCCTACTTTATTATATACCATATACCCCTCAACCATTTGGTTGTGGCTTGGTTGTTATTGGACATGTTATGTATAGACCCTGTATATTCACCCCCGGAGTAACCCATATAGCTGGGGGAAATGAGTCAGTTTTTTTTCTATAGGGGGTCTTCTTCCCTCATTTCATTGTCAGGATTACTAAGGGCATCTTTGAATTACATGGTCTGATGCAGTAATACGTTCGCTAACACGGATAAAACAATGTAATCACTATATCATCACTATAGCCTAGAACAGGGATGCTCAATCTGCAGCCCTCCAGCTGTTGCAAAACGACAACTCCCAGCATGCCCTAATAGCTGGAGGGCTGCAGGTTGAGCATTCCTGGCCTAGAACATGATGTCACGGCTGCAGTGGGGATGGTGACTATAATAATGTTATTTAAAATTACACCATGCCCTGGCCATAGCATGTGCATTATTTTTATGTGGTGGTTAGGTTACCCAAAAAAGTTGCAGAAAGTTTAATTATTGTGATTAAAGAGGAGCGAATTAGTTGGCATTGCCCGGGAGCAGGCCCTGTTTCCTCACATGTCCTCAACCTGCCTCTGTACTTTTCTGTTCCCTCAGCCAGAGAAGTACTATATGCTGTGGGCTCAGCTCCACTATACAGCAAGGACGTGCTACTAGAGGACAGTCAGCAGCTACTGCCCAGCCAAAATCCAGAGGAAACATCTGCTACTTCCTCCGGTAGGCAGGCAAGTAGTGATGAGGGGAGTGGCGTGGGAGTTGGTGTTGTGAGCGGTCAGGCTCCTGGCTCGGAGACTGTTAAGGAGGACATCAGTGGCATGCAGACAGTATTCGATGATAATGTAGCCGATCGCAATTGGGAGACGAGTGAATTAGGGGCTTCATCATCGTCGAGAGAAGAATCCTTCCCATCATCTGCTGGTCCTGATGCTCCTGCTCCTCCTCCTAGTCAGTTATTCCGTCAGCAATCGATCACTGAAGCGATTGCCAAGAGACAACAGTATGCGTGCACTCATCCAACGGTGCAGAAGCTGAATGTGCTCCTGGCCAAGTTACTGGTACTGCAGTCTCTCCCTTTTCCAAGTGGTGGACTCTGCACCTTTTAGAGAACTGATGGCTTGTGCTCAGCCAAGGTGGAGAGTCCCAAGCCGTCATTTATTTGCCAAAAAGGCAGTACCAGCCCTGCACACATATGTAGAACAGAATGAGGGCCAATCCTTGAGCCGGTTGGTGTCTGTCAAAGTGCACGGCAGCCCCGACGTGTGGAGCTGTAACTATGGTTAAGGACAATATATATCCTTTACGGGCCACTGGGTAAATGTGGTTTCTTCCCAGCCAAACTAACAACTTGGCCAGGAGACAACGTTTCCGCCTCCACGTTCTCTAGCCGTTGGTCTTGCGACAATGTCCGCCTCTGCCTGCTCATCCTCCACCTTGTCCTCAGCCTCCACTGCAGGGACAACTCACAGTGTCTAACCAGCATACCACATGAGCAGGGCACGGCGGTGTCACGCTGTTCTGCACCTAGTTTGCCTGAGCAAACTGAGTCACACAGGAAAGGAACTGCTCCGCGTCCTTCATCAAGAAATCGAATCCTGGCTTTCTCCGCGACAACTCAAAAGGAGGACATTGGAGCACAAGCAATGTGAAATGGGTGGTTTTTCTACACAGGTGACAGGGGAGAATGGGCAGGAGCAGCCAGAGGAGCAAGAGGGAGATGAGGAAGACGAGGCAGCTGACCCAGACACACCGTGGCAATATGCAGTGGAGATGGAGCCAGGGAGTCCCTCTGAGTCACTTGCGCAAATGGCCCAGCATGCTCACTTGCTTGCTTAGTAACAGCCGAATTGTCACCATTCGGCAGAAGGATGACTTCTGGCTCTCCACTATGTTAGACCCTCGCTACCGATCCAAAATGGGGGCCTTTTTTACACCCGCTGAGAGGGAGGACAAACTGAACTACTATAGAGACATCCTATGTAGTCAGTTGGCCGCTGCCTATCTTCGCCATTGTCCATCCTCTCGCAGGCGTGACCGGGGGGCCCTCTGCTCTCACGTTACACTGCCATGGCTGTTGGGGAGGGGTGGGGTGGCAAGTGCAGTACCAGCTCCATTAGCAGCAGCCTAAGTCTAAAGTCGCTGATTAGCAACTTTCTTCACCCGCATAGTGAATAAACTACTCACCAGCAGCTAGACATAGAGCAGAATTTGAACCAGCAAGTGGTGGCACACTTGGAGTGCACCCTGCCAGCCGTCATTGAAGATCCGCTGGACTACTGGGAAGCCAAACTGGATTTGTTGCCGCAACTGGCCTTGTTTGCCCAGGAAAAGCTGTCCTGCCCAGCCAGTAGTGTGGCATCAGAGCGGGTGTTTAATGCGGCTGGCGCCATAGTTACCCCAAGAAGAACTCTCCTGTCCACCCAAAATGTGGAGAGACTGACCTTTGTCAAGATGAATCGGGCGGGGATCAGCCAGGATTTTCACCCACCAATGGCTGATGCATCAGATTAGATCATCCATGCTGCCTCACCTAAACCTTGACAAAAGAGACCGGTTTCTTTTGACTACCTGCCTCAGCTACTATTCTGATGCTGCCACCTGCCTGATGCCACACATCTGATGCCAAGTTCTCCTCCTTACACCCACCATCGTCAGCGGGTACTGTTAGTGCCACCCACCCACCCCCCACTTTGTCACTGGGTCACTCTGTGGTCTCCTGATGCTGCTGCCACCTCCACACTATGTCACCTTGCCACTCTGTGGTCTCCTGATGCTGCTGCCACCTCCACACTATGTCACCTTGCCACTCTGTGGTCTCCTCATGCTGCTGCCACCTCCACACTATGTCACCTTGCCACTCTGTAGTCTCCTGATGCTGCTGCCACCTCCACACTGTGGTCTTCTTTTGCAGACATACAGTACAGACCAAAAGTTTGGACACACCTTCTCATTCAAAGAGTTTTCTTTATTTTCATGACAGGCTTGATTCACACAGTCTCCTCTTAACAGTTGTTCTACAGATGTGTCTGCTGCTAGAACTCTGTGTGGCATTGACCTGGTCTCTAATCTGAGCTGCTGTTAACCTGCGATTTCTGAGGCTGGTGACTCGGATTAACTTATCCTCCGCAGCAGAGGTGACTCTTGGTCTTCCTTTCCTGGGGCGATCCGCATGTGAGCCAGTTTCTTTGTAGCGCTTGATGGTTTTTGTGACTGCACTTGGGGACACTTTCAACGTTTTCCCAATTTTTCGGACTGACTGACCTTCATTTCTTAAAGTAATGGTGGCCCCTCGTTTTCATTTACTTAGCTGCTTTTTCTTGCCATAATACAAATTCTAACAGTCTATTTAGTAGGACTATCAGCTGTGTATCCACCTGACTTCTCCACAACGCAACTGATGGTCCCAACCCCATTTATAAGGCAAGAAATCCCACTTATTAAACCTGACAGGGCACACCTGTGAAGTGAAAACCATTTCAGGTGACAACCTCTTGAAGCTCATTAAGAGAATGCCAAGAGTGTGCAAAGCAGTAATCAAAGCAAAAGGTGGCTACTTTGAAGAACCTAGAATATGACATATTTCCAGTTGTTTCACACTTTTTTGTTATGTATATAATTCCACATGTGATAATTCATAGTTTTGATGCCTTCAGTGTGAATCTACAATTTTCATAGTCATGAAAATAAAGAAAACTCTTTGAATGAGAAGGTGTGTCCAAACTTTTAGTCTGTACTGTATATGTGTTGTCTTTATTGCATTCTATTTTAATCACATGATCACTATGGTTTTATCTGGATTTGTATAATAATTTTTGTATGCTCTTAAATATGCTGTCAACAGAATCCCTGGGATCTCTCAACTAGCTGAATTAGTGATCACACATGATCCCTTTTTCCATCCCCCATTTAGGGGAGTTGCTTGGACAGAGAGTTTCTTCATAAGGCCAGCTGTGGAGAGATTTCCCTCAAGTCATGAGTAAGAACAGTTTTGTTTGAAATGCATTGATTTTAAGATGGACGTTACTGGATGTCGTTGAATTGCTGCCTAAATTTTACCACTGTAATAAAGGAACATCTCTCTCGGTGCTGGATTCATTTTATATGCACCAGGAACCAAGTCATATAGAAAGATATAGCAGGTGAGCTGGACTCTGTTTACCGATTATCCACCTCCACACTATGCCACCTTGCCACTCTGTTGTCTCCTAATGCTGCTGCTACCTCAACACTAAGTCACATTGCCACTCTGTGGCCTCCTCATGCTGCTGCTGCCACCTCCACACTATGTCACCTTGCCACTCTGTGGTCTCCTGATGCTGCTGCCACCTCCACACTATGTCACCTTGCCACTCTGTTGTTTCCTGATGATGCTGCCAACTCCACACTATGTCTTTAGCTTTCTCCACTGATGATAGAATACTGAAGTTGGACAGTAATAAATATAATTAGGGAGTGGGGCCTTTTGTTCACTGGTGGTCCATTTTCCCTATGGGCCCCATAGCAGCCGTGTGGTCTGCCTCTGTTGGATGTAAGCCACTGCTCTTGCCACTTTGAGATACCTTGACGGGGTGCGCGGGCTCCGGTATGTTCTTGATGTAAGAATATATTGGCCAAAGTTTAATGTTAATATCAGTGTGAGGGTTTAGCTATATATTGTCAATTGCATTTAGCATTGTAGTGCGCCATTTTTTGTAAATTTTTGTTTTATATAGCCAATCAAATCCACACATTGGGCTATCCTTTGTAGGATGTCTTTGTGGTACATGTGGTCTGCTGCGGGCATTCTCCATTGTATGCATTTTTGCTGGGGATTGCTGTTATCAACAGACCGTATGTGCAGTTAGTAATGCTCAACATCATATGGGGTTTTGAGCATTTTCTGCTTTTTAAGAACACTTTATTGTATTATTTTGTTTGTACATGCATGCCTGGAGGTGTGGCAATTTCAGATTTGAATGTGCCTTGATTTTGATCTATGGGTAACATTCAGGTGCACCTGCGCGGCCTGCGTCACATGAGTCAGTGATAGATGGGACTCACAGCCTCCTCCCTCCTCCAATTGTATGTGTGATTTCATGATGGAGGTAACTGGGAGTTGTTCGGTGTGTGTCGGACCTTATGCCCCTGTAATTGCCCATACGGCTCAGGTAAGTTAGTGTTAAGTCCCGTGCCACTTTGAGATACCTTGACGGGGTGCACGGGCTCCGGTATGTTCTTGATATACGACTATATTGGCGAAAGTCTCATTTTAATATCAGTGTGAGGGTTTAGCCATATATTGTCAATTACATTTACCATTGTAGTGCACCATTTTTAGTACATTTTTGTTTTATATAGCCAATCACATCTACACATTTGGCTATCCTGTGTAGGATGTCTTTGTAGTACATATGGTCCTTTGCGGGCATCCTCCATTGTATGCATTTTTGCTGGGGAAGGCTGTTAGCAACGGACCACATGTGCAGGACCCGGAAGACACCTTCTCCCCAACATCTATTACATATGTCACCTGTTCTAGCTGACTAAAGTGCACAATAGTCGGCCCATTTACAGGAACAACCCCCATGGAGGACTTCTGCTCCTGGTATGTTTTTATTAGATGTGTACCAACACGGCCAGTAGTTACAGGTTATCTCTGATGTAAATGGTCCATGAAGATTGATTGCTATTTAATAGCTGATACAACCCAGAAGCATGTCCATAGCATAATGTTGTCTGGTAGACTGCAGGTTGAGTGGCAGTTGTGGATGTATCATTTTCTACTCGACCACTTGGCAGCTTACATAGGAGAAACCTTCTATCTTATACCTTATACATATAATCTTGTTTCCAAGTGTTTTTCAAATCATCCAAATGTGAAAAAAATTCCAGAGAAAATAGCTTGGATTACGCTTTAGAAGTTGCATAAAAATAATCTAAGATTTAAGAAGAAAACCAATATCCATCCAAAAGCAGAAAAAAGACCCATACTGTATGTTTTGTTCGGACATTGTACATTCTAAAACCCCCAAAGTCTGTCTGTAACAGATATCTGTTTCTCCAAAGTTGTCACTAAAGGAGTGTGAGCTTGTATTATTGATAGTACAGTTCCGTCAAAATGGGGCTCACAGATTGTTATGGGCCTATTCTGTACCAATATGTACCCCCGATTGGTTATTAAAGCACATACGGGCGTAGCTATAGGGGGTGCAGAGGTAGCAGTCGTTATCGGGCCCAGGAGCCTGAGGGGCCCAAAGACCCTTGTGCCGCATAAGAAGACACCGGCATTAGGGAAAGTACATGCTGGTCTAGTTACACCTCTGGCTGGAGGGAAGGGGTTAGGTAAAAAATTTGGCATGGGGCGGTACTCTTTCAATTTTTGCCTCAGGCATCATGAAGGCTATTTGCTTCCCTGTCCCTGTCCATGAAGCACTACAGGAAGGGGGCCCCAAAATGAACCCATGAGCCTTTAGCTACACCCCTGAGCACATATGACATGTTTCATCACTTGATATATTAAAAGGTTTGTCTCACTTCAGCAAATGGCATTTAGCATGTATTTAATACAAGGCACTTACTAATGTACTGTGATTGTCCCTATTGCTTCCTTTGCTGGCTGGATTCATTTTTCCATCACATTATACACTGCTCATGTCCAGCGGTTATGACCACCCTACAATCCAGCAGCGGTGGTCGTGCTTGCACACTATAGGAAAAAGTGCTGGCCTCTCTGGTGGCTGCATAGGCACACATGCACATGCAGCTCCCGTCATGGCCACCTCGTATTTTCCCTGCAGCAGTAGCCGTAACCCCTGGATAAGAGACATGTATAATGTGATGGACAATCACCATACATTAGTACACTAAAAGCCTTGTATTAACTTTCTCTACATGGTGCATGCAAATTGCTGAAGTGACACAACCCCTTTCAGGTAGTATCCTCTAGAAACAGTGATGTACAGAGTGTCTACAACTCTATAGAACAGCAATGTTCCTGCGCACACAGCTTATGCATGAACCGTGCTCTGAAGCCCTATTCAGATAACACGAGCAGAGACAAATTTAATGGTGGGAATTTATCAAGAGTATAATGTTTGAAGTCAGTATGGCATGAGTCTGCGTTGGTATTTCAAATTTATTGAATGTTGCACATTGATTGTTGTACTTTCTAATGGCAACATTTTATATTGCATACGATATAGTGGGAAGCTGCAAAAATTCCTATTTGTTGGGTTCCATTATGTTTTCTGTAGTTTTGATAGTGAGAATATTGCTGCTGTCATGGTAGGGATCAGTGAAGCCCTAAATTCAACCCACACCACTGTCTCTACATACTTGCACAATCTGTCCAGCGTTGGACTAAATTGCCTTGGGCCCACCAGAAGAAATTATCCTGAGGGCCCACCCTCTGTGTGTTGAGGACATATGCATGTTCATGTTAAATATCTTTCATTGCACATTCAGAACTTATCATTAACCCCTTCCTGACTGCCCACTGGGTATATACATCCTATCTGCACATGCCCCGTGCAGATAGCACGTATATAAACGTTCAGGCAGCGCTTTATTCCCAGCGCTTTAATCCCAGCTGGAATTAAAGCTCCTGCTCCTGCAATCTAGCAGGAGTAGGTTTGGTCCCGGCTGTCAGGGACCATGACGAGAAGACAGGAGCAGTTTATTAGCCGCTTCCTCTGTTAGACCTGGCGGTCACTTGACTGCCGCGGGTGTCTGGGGCAGAAGAAGAGCAGCAGGGTTTAAGGAGACCCTGATCAGCTCTGCCTGTGTGGAATGCCTCCACATAAGGGCTGAAAAAATAAATAAAGTCAGTGTCCTCCAGAGGTCTTTTAATGACCTGGGGGACATATTATATGCCAAAAATAAATTTAAATATAAGTAGAAAAAAAAATATATAAAATACTAATAAAAAATAAACATAATACATTTTTGTGTCAGTTTTAATATTTAAGAAATAAAAAGCTATAATTAAAACAAATTACTTTTTTAATAATAATTAGCAATTTTCCTCCAAATTAAACTAAAAAAAAGAAAAATAAAATATTTTAAAAAAACATTCTAATAAGTCCTAAGCGTCAAGTAAAAAAAAAAATTGTTTAATTTATTTTGGTAGTCAAACAAAAAGAAAAAGCTAGGGTCACTAAACCACCACGTGCACAAAATCACAAAAAGTTGCCTGGACCATCAGGCCTTTTTTGGGCCCGGTCATGAAAGGGTTAATACGGGTTACTAGTATATCTGGTAGTTATTGGTTCCAAGGTTTGCTCCAAATAACTGGCTGCTAGACATTAGGGGCCCCGTTTTATAAGAATCCATGTTTTATAAGGGGCCCATAGCTTGACACACTTGTACCCACTCCGCCTGTCTGTTACTACGTTTATTATTTATCTCCATGATTTCTACGGCCTCTTAGGCCCCAGATGCTGGTGCCAGTCCTGATTGGTCAGGCATCCCAGAAGTGACGTCGACACGTGCAGCCCACCAGCACCACCTCCTATTGGCCCGGGGACAATGTGACTGCGCCATGACCTCACTCCCAGCCATGCCAGGATGTGCTCCCCTGGCAATGGCGCGGCAACGCTGATACCATCTACAAGGTACAGCGCCTGTCATGGGAGCGTGGGATGGTAAGTACATTACAGCTGCATCAAATGTAACATAATTGTCTATGGAGCCCCAAATGCAGTGTAAATATAGTCTAAAGGTTATGATACAGTCTGTAACACCATTTTATTACTTAAAGCATGGTATCCTATATATGGTGATAATTAGGTGTTTTGCCAGTATATAAGCCATAGGTCAGTGTCTGACACACAGTTAGTAATTTGAAACGTTGTCGACTACTTGAAATGAACAAACAATGATTTATTAGGAAGAGTAATGAGGTAATTTAGGAGGTTTTGTAGCAATAAATGTGAAAGGTAATATTTGTGAAAGTGGATCTGTAGCAAAGTACAAACCCCTGGAGCAAATGTCACTCACTCACTGTCAAAATTGAAAAAAAAAAGGCCATGACCGTAGTTGCATTAGGAAACTTTATCGGTGTCCTATACCAACTCACCGGGGAGTGGATGTTGAGACCTTGGGGGATAGGACATGTCCAGCACTGCAAGGCTCAGTTCAGCTAATGCTATTCTATTATAAAGTTATATAGAAGATGGCTGGGTTGGTAGGTATGTCTTTCTGATGATACTACAAAGCGGTGTAATAGGGTTGGTTTGGGGTTATCTATAATATGATGGAATCATTTGGGTCTAGGGCTGTAAAGTCTGGAAGTCAAAAAGCTTGGTAGCATCAGGCTTCCCAATGTTCTCATCACCATGCAGTATTTTTATTTTATTGGTACATTTTTATTGACTCTGATACCAACCAAAACTGACTCTGACTCCACAGCGGTGTTTGCCTTGGCTCATATACAGTCACTAGAGATGAGCGAATTTCATATTTTGAAATTCGTTCACACTTCGTTTGGTGGTAAAAGGTGAATTGCTTTATGGATTCCGTTACCACAGATCATAATTCAATTCTATGACGGAATGCATAACGGAATGCCTTTAGAGGCATTCGGTTATTCACTCCGTCATAATAGAAGTCTATGGGCTGCAAAACGGATCCGTCCCGTTTCAGTTATGCGGTGGAGGACTATCCTGCATAACGGAAACCGGACGGATCTGTAATGAAGGCCATAGACTTCTATTATGACGGAATGAATAACCGAATGCCTCTAAAGGCATTCCGTTATGCATTCCGTCATAGAATTGCGTTATGGTCCGTGGTAACGGAATCCATAGCGCAATTCACCTTTTACCACCAAACGAAGCGTGAACGAATTTCAAAATATGAAATTCGCTCATCTCTTGAGTCAGTTTTGGTTGGTATCAGAGTCAATAAAAATGTACCAATAAAATAAAAATACTCCATGGTGATGAGAAGATTCGCTCATCTAACAGTCACAGTAATGAAAAATGCAAAGTAGTGTTCCTAAAAGTAAAATAGTGCACTTCTGGAGTAGGAATCCTCTCTTAGTTTTTAGGTATTGCTTTAATCAGCTGCCATCTTTGGAGAAGCTGCAGCTGCTAAAGGGGGTATCAGAAAGGCTGGGTTCAGATGCCATCCGTTTAACGTAATTCAAAAAACGTATACGTTAATGGATGCCTCAGCCTGATGACATACAGTGGCATTCGTTCACCAAAGAAAAACATATATGTTTTTTTTTTTTTACCAGACTCTGCAGGATAGAAAAGAGTGATGTACTATGCTTTTGTATCCTATTTTCTCTCCAACAAAAACATGACGTACGGTAAACCCAGCCTAACTCATAGGATCAGGTCATGTGTGCCAAAGCAAGAGCTACACTCTTCTAGCAGTTCTTTCGTTTAGCTGGCAAACTGGTGCAGAGCAGGAGGACGCCCTTGTATGATGTGAATATGCCTTAATAGGGCATATGGAAAAGGGTTTTCCTCATGTCTCTTTTTCACCTCTCAAATTTCCAACTTATAAAAGTTTGATATGTTTGTAAACCTTGTCACGTCTCGTTTAGAAAGGTCTTAGTGTCCTTATCTTTAACAAGTTTTTTTTGAATTTCCTAATTAAACACATGTCTATTATTTAAAATAAAGTGTATACGAAAGTAGGTCCTGTTTATTGTGAGTGTCATAGTCACCAACTAGCCCTAACTTATGTTTCTTCTCCCCCTGATCATGCCTACAGGTGAGCCCAGTGGGGACTGATATTTGGTTCTTTATTTTTTGTTTGATTATTCTGACCTCTATTCAGTATGGGACGTCCCTCTCTTACATGAGTATGATTATTGGATGTTGGTTTGGCGATATTATATTTATATTTACAATTGGTCTCACCTGTTATCCCTTTCTTTCAGTTTTTAGTCTTTTTGGGGCATGTATAACATTCTTTTCAGGGGTAGCGAGGTTTGGGGGCCTGTGTTTCCATATAGAATTTAAGGTCACTGTCACCTATCTACTGTTATACCCTAAATACAGTTTTTATTATATTTTTGTCTTGATTTGATGTAATAAAACCTAATATTTTTTGATACTTGTTGTATGGGCATGTTTTTTTGGGTCCCTGTTTTGGAGAACAATCTTGTAGGTTTTATATTGCATGTATACATGCCGTTATATACTATTAGTTGAGGCTTTTGTGTTCTTTCAATGATTTATTTCAGCTTGTATTTCTTTCATCACATCCCCAGTGGCTCAGAGGTTTACATACAGCAAATTGACTGTGTCTTTAAATAGCTTGAAAAATTCCGGAAAACAATGTCATGGCTTTAGAAGCGTCTGATTGCTAATTAACAAAATTTCAGTTAATTGGCCCTGTGTCTGTATTTTAAGGGAACAACCACACTGCACTATCGTGGGGTGTACAGAAAGCAGCTGTGCTGTAATTGAGTACCGCACGGCTGATTACCACAGCTGGCTCTTATTTAACTAATGAAAACCGCACTGTATAGTCGGTCTGCATTGTTAATCTCACCATCAATACTGCACGGCCATTAACAATGCAGACTGGGGCGTGGCCTGGCAAGCAATGTGAATGGACGTGGCTGCCTGAGCACCACTTGTATCCTGAGCCAATCTGTGGCGTGAGACTCCTGGGCAGCTAGGAAATGAAGGAGCAGTACAGGCAGTCTCCCTGGGCACACAAGTCAGTATGACCCGCACTACCAAGAGGGAGAAGGAGGGCCGGGATGGCCCGGGACAGATGCCGGCGAAACAACATGGCACCGCCTCGTCCAAAGAGGCGGAAGTGGTGGCGAGACTGGAGCGGTTTGCACGAATCTGAAGGCGAGCTCCCCTACTGACAGGGCTCTACATGATGGCGCTCGAGAGGAAGGAGTATCCAACAAAGCAAGTGCAGGTGAAGGGGGGACCCCAGATGGGATGGCCACGCAGTCTATACCTCCACTGAAGCTCCCCCTTCAGGGGATGACCCATGAACCAGAGCCCACTTCCAGGGACATATTTCTGGTGGTACAACAATGCAGCTCTGCCATAATGACCCTTAACACCTCTATGGGGTCACTACAAGAGAGTGTTTCTTTTATTAGACAAAATATCCGAAAAATCAATGAGAGGTTTGCTGGAGTGGAGGAAAGAGTGGGCCTGTTGGAGGATCAAGTACCTCCAGTGAAACGCAACCTGGCCAAAGTCATCCATAATATCACTCTTCTCATTAACAAAACGGAGGACTTGGTGAGCAGGTCCCGTCGCAACAACCTCCGCTTAGTGGGAGTCACTGAGAAAGCGGAAGGGGTTAATGCTGTTCGGTTATTTGAAAAGTGGTTTAAAGCTAAATTCGGACAGGACTCTATCCCCATTATTTGCAATAGAGAGAGCTCACAGAGTGCCATTCCGTCCGCCACCTCCGGGGGATCCCCCCAGACGACTTTGCGTAGAATAGTGTTCCTATCTTGAAAATGCAAGATTCTGAGTAAAGCAAGAGATAATACAGATCTGCTCATCAATGGCCATAAAGACTCCATCTTTTTCCGATTTCTCAGCGGAAGTCCAAAGAAGACGGCAAAATTCTTGAATGTTAAAAGACTCCTAAGAATGAAAAATGTGCAATACTCCATGCTTTACCCTTCCAAGCTGCGAGTAGTCACTGGAGGAAAAGTTAATTTCTTTGATTCGCCAGACGATGCTACCCGTTGGCTGGATCTGAACTAAAGCTCCCTGCGTGAACCTGCTGAGACCAAATGACCGGGAGGACTGATTCTCTAAACTTGGACTCTAGATGAGGGGACTGCATTACCTGTGGGGGCATACCGATGAGTATTCTACCACCTTTATGTTTCATTATGTCTATCATCACCGCCTCTCCTCTCTCTCTGTTTACTGTTCTTTAATTCTTTATTCAGGGAGATGAAATACAGGGAGTGCAGAATTATTATTGACGTTCAGCCAGATGAAGCGCACTTAGCGCGAAACGGCCGCCGCTGATCAATGCGTGCTGTGAATTGTCTACCCCCTGCCTGATGTTATTTTGGATCAAAATAAAGCTGCAAATCCTTCTTGACCACACTGGTGAGTGCCGCTACTTCCTTCTATTCTACATTATCTCCTAGCAGAATTATTAGGCAAGTTGTATTTTTGAGGATTAATTTTATTATTGAACAACAACCATGTTCTCAATGAACCCAAAAAACTCATTAATATCAAAGCTGAATATTTTTGGAAGTAGTTTTTAGTTTGTTTTTAGTTTTAGCTATTTTAGGGGGATATCTGTGTGTGCAGGTGACTATTACTGTGCATAATTATTAGGCAACTTAACAAAAAACAAATATATACCCATTTCAATTATTTATTTTTACCAGTGAAACCAATATAACATCTCAACATTCACAAATATACATTTCTGACATTCAAAAACAAAACAAAAACAAATCAGTGACCAATATAGCCACCTTTCTTTGCAAGGACACTCAAAAGCCTGCCATCTATGGATTCTGTCAGTGTTTTGATCTGTTCACCATCAACATTGCGTGCAGCAGCAACCACAGCCTCCCAGACACTGTTCAGAGAGGTGTACCGTTTTCCCTCCTTGTAAATCTCACATTTGATGATGGACCACAGGTTCTCAATGGGGTTCAGATCAGGTGAACAAGGAGGCCATGTCATTAGATTTTCTTCTTTTATACCCTTTCTTGCCAGCCACGCTGTGGAGTACTTGGACGCGTGTGATGGAGCATTGTCCTGCATGAAAATCATGTTTTTCTTGAAGGATGCAGACTTCTTCCTGTACCACTGCTTGAAGAAGGTGTCTTCCAGAAAGTGGCAGTAGGACTGGGAGTTGAGCTTGACTCCATCCTCAACCCAAAAAGGCCCCACAAGCTCATCTTTGATGATACCAGCCCAAACCAGTACTCCACCTCCACCTTGCTGGCGTCTGAGTCGGACTGGAGCTCTCTGCCCTTTACCAATCCAGCCACGGGCCCATCCATATGGCCCATCAAGACTCTCTCATTTCATCAGTCCATAAAACCTTAGAAAAATCAGTCTTGAGATATTTCTTGGCCCAGTCTTGATGTTTCAGCTTGTGTGTCTTGTTCAGTGGTGGTCGTCTTTCAGCCTTTCTTACCTTGGCCATGTCTCTGAGTATTGCACACCTTGTGCTTTTGGGCACTCCAGTGATGTTGCAGCTCTGAAATATGGCCAAACTGGTGGCAAGTGGCATCTTGGCAGCTGCACGCTTGACTTTTCTCAGTTCATGGGCAGTTATTTTGCGCCTTGGTTTTTCCACACGCTTCTTGCGACCCTGTTGACTATTTTGAATGAAACGCTTGATTGTTCAAAGATCACGCTTCAGAAGCTTTGCAATTTTAAGAGTGCTGCATCCCTCTGCAAGATATCTCACTATTTTTGACTTTTCTGAGCCTGTCAAGTCCTTCTTTTGACCCATTTTGCCAAAGGAAAGGAAGTTGCCTAATAATTATGCACACCTGATATAGGGTGTTGATGTCATTAGACCACACCCCTTCTCATTACAGAGATGCACATCACCTAATATGCCTAATTGGTAGTAGGTAGGGATGAGCGAACTCGAACTGTATAGTTCGGGTTCGTACCGAATTTTGGGGTGTCCGTGACACGGACCCGAACCCGGACATTTTCGTAAAAGTCCGGGTTCGGGTTCGGTGTTCGTCGCTTTCTTCGCGCTTTTGTGACGCTTTCTTGGCGCTTTTTGAAAGGCTGCAAAGCAGCCAATCAACAAGCGTCATACTACTTGCCCCAAGAGGCCATCACAGCCATGCCTACTATTGGCATGGCTGTGATTGGCCAGAGCACCATGTGACCCAGCCTCTATTTAAGCTGGAGTCACATAGCGCCGCCCGTCACTCTGCTCTGATTAGCGTAGGGAGAGGTTGCGGCTGCGACAGTAGGGCGAGATTAGGCAGATTAACTCCTCCAAAGGACTTGATTAACTGATCGATCTGCAGCTGTGGATCATTGAGCTGCTGATCCTCAATTGCTCACTGTTTTTAGGCTGCCCAGACCGTTTGTCAGTCACATTTTTCTGGGGTGATCGGCGGCCATTTTGTGTCTTGTGGTGCGCCAGCACAAGCTGCGACCAAGTGCATTTAACCCTCAATGGTGTGGTTGTTTTTTGGCTAAAGCCTACATCAGGGTGAAGCTGTCACACCAAGTGCATTTAACCAGCAATAGTCTGTTCATTTTTTGGCCATATACAAAATCAGGGGCAAGCTGCGCCTGTCACCAAGTGCATTTAACCCTCAATGGTGTGGTTGTTTTTTGGCTAAAGCCTACATCAGGGTGAAGCTGTCACACCAAGTGCATTTAACCAGCAATAGTCTGTTCATTTTTTGGCCATATACTAAATCAGGGGCAAGCTGCGCCTGTCACCAAGTGCATTTAACCCTCAATGGTGTGGTTGTTTTTTGGCTAAAGCCTACATCAGGGTGAAGCTGTCACACCAAGTGCATTTAACCAGCAATAGTCTGTTTATTTTTTGGCCATATCCCAGTCTAATTCTGTCACTAAATCCATACCGGTCACCCAGCGCCTAAATACTAGGCCTCAAATTTATATCCCGCTAAATCTGTCCTTAGTGCTGTAGCTGGGCGAGTTATTTAGTGTCCGTTCAAGCACATTTCTTGTTCTGGGTTGAAATACAATTCCCAATTTAGCAATTTCATAATTTAGTGGTTTCTGCTATATCAGAGCTATTTGAAATCTATCCCTAAAAGGGTATATAATATTCAAGGTGCACATTGGGTCATTCAGAATAACTTCACACACACCCGCTACTGTGTATTTCCAAGTCTAATTCTGGCACTAAACCCATACCTGTCACCCAGCGCCTAAATACTAGGCCTCAAATTTATATCCCGCTAAATCTGTCCCTAGTGCTGTAGCTGGGCGAGTTATTTAGTGTCCGTTCAAGCACATTTCTTGTTCTGGGTTGAAATACAATTCCCAATTTAGCAATTTCATAATTTAGTGGTTTCTGCTATATCAGAGCTATTTGAAATCTATCCCTAAAAGGGTATATAATATTCAAGGTGCACATTGGGTCATTCAGAATAACTTCACACACACCCGCTACTGTGTATTTCCAAGTCTAATTCTGGCACTAAACCCATACCTGTCACCCAGCGCCTAAATACTAGGCCTCAAATTTATATCCCGCTAAATCTGTCCTTAGTGCTGTAGCTGGGCGAGTTATTTAGTGTCCGTTCAAGCACATTTCTTGTTCTGGGTTGAAATACAATTCCCAATTTAGCAATTTCATAATTTAGTGGTTTCTGCTATATCAGAGCTATTTGAAATCTATCCCTAAAAGGGTATATAATATTCAAGGTGCACATTGGGTCATTCAGAATAACTTCACACACACCCGCTACTGTGTATTTCCAAGTCTAATTCTGGCACTAAACCCATACCTGTCACCCAGCGCCTAAATACTAGGCCTCAAATTTATATCCCGCTAAATCTGTCCTTAGTGCTGTAGCTGGGCGAGTTATTTAGTGTCCGTTCAAGCACATTTCTTGTTCTGGGTTGAAATACAATTCCCAATTTAGCAATTTCATAATTTAGTGGTTTCTGCTATATCAGAGCTATTTGAAATCTATCCCTAAAAGGGTATATAATATTCAAGGTGCACATTGGGTCATTCAGAATAACTTCACACACACCCGCTACTGTGTATTTCCAAGTCTAATTCTGGCACTAAACCCATACCTGTCACCCAGCGCCTAAATACTAGGCCTCAAATTTATATCCCGCTAAATCTGTCCTTAGTGCTGTAGCTGGGCGAGTTATTTAGTGTCCGTTCAAGCACATTTCTTGTTCTGGGTTGAAATACAATTCCCAATTTAGCAATTTCATAATTTAGTGGTTTCTGCTATATCAGAGCTATTTGAAATCTATCCCTAAAAGGGTATATAATATTCAAGGTGCACATTGGGTCATTCAGAATAACTTCACACACACCCGCTACTGTGTATTTCCAAGTCTAATTCTGGCACTAAACCCATACCTGTCACCCAGCGCCTAAATACTAGGCCTCAAATTTATATCCCGCTAAATCTGTCCCTAGTGCTGTAGCTGGGCGAGTTATTTAGTGTCCGTTCAAGCACATTTCTTGTTCTGGGTTGAAATACAATTCCCAATTTAGCAATTTCATAATTTAGTGGTTTCTGCTATATCAGAGCTATTTGAAATCTATCCCTAAAAGGGTATATAATATTCAAGGTGCACATTGGGTCATTCAGAATAACTTCACACACACCCGCTACTGTGTATTTCCAAGTCTAATTCTGGCACTAAACCCATACCTGTCACCCAGCGCCTAAATACTAGGCCTCAAATTTATATCCCGCTAAATCTGTCCTTAGTGCTGTAGCTGGGCGAGTTATTTAGTGTCCGTTCAAGCACATTTCTTGTTCTGGGTTGAAATACAATTCCCAATTTAGCAATTTCATAATTTAGTGGTTTCTGCTATATCAGAGCTATTTGAAATCTATCCCTAAAAGGGTATATAATATTCAAGGTGCACATTGGGTCATTCAGAATAACTTCACACACACCCGCTACTGTGTATTTCCAAGTCTAATTCTGGCACTAAACCCATACCTGTCACCCAGCGCCTAAATACTAGGCCTCAAATTTATATCCCGCTAAATCTGTCCTTAGTGCTGTAGCTGGGCGAGTTATTTAGTGTCCGTTCAAGCACATTTCTTGTTCTGGGTTGAAATACAATTCCCAATTTAGCAATTTCATAATTTAGTGGTTTCTGCTATATCAGAGCTATTTGAAATCTATCCCTAAAAGGGTATATAATATTCAAGGTGCACATTGGGTCATTCAGAATAACTTCACACACACCCGCTACTGTGTATTTCCAAGTCTAATTCTGGCACTAAACCCATACCTGTCACCCAGCGCCTAAATACTAGGCCTCAAATTTATATCCCGCTAAATCTGTCCTTAGTGCTGTAGCTGGGCGAGTTATTTAGTGTCCGTTCAAGCACATTTCTTGTTCTGGGTTGAAATACAATTCCCAATTTAGCAATTTCATAATTTAGTGGTTTCTGCTATATCAGAGCTATTTGAAATCTATCCCTAAAAGGGTATATAATATTCAAGGTGCACATTGGGTCATTCAGAATAACTTCACACACACCCGCTACTGTGTATTTCCAAGTCTAATTCTGGCACTAAACCCATACCTGTCACCCAGCGCCTAAATACTAGGCCTCAAATTTATATCCCGCTAAATCTGTCCTTAGTGCTGTAGCTGGGCGAGTTATTTAGTGTCCGTTCAAGCACATTTCTTGTTCTGGGTTGAAATACAATTCCCAATTTAGCAATTTCATAATTTAGTGGTTTCTGCTATATCAGAGCTATTTGAAATCTATCCCTAAAAGGGTATATAATATTCAAGGTGCACATTGGGTCATTCAGAATAACTTCACACACACCCGCTACTGTGTATTTCCAAGTCTAATTCTGGCACTAAACCCATACCTGTCACCCAGCGCCTAAATACTAGGCCTCAAATTTATATCCCGCTAAATCTGTCCTTAGTGCTGTAGCTGGGCGAGTTATTTAGTGTCCGTTCAAGCACATTTCTTGTTCTGGGTTGAAATACAATTCCCAATTTAGCAATTTCATAATTTAGTGGTTTCTGCTATATCAGAGCTATTTGAAATCTATCCCTAAAAGGGTATATAATATTCAAGGTGCACATTGGGTCATTCAGAATAACTTCACACACACCCGCTACTGTGTATTTCCAAGTCTAATTCTGGCACTAAACCCATACCTGTCACCCAGCGCCTAAATACTAGGCCTCAAATTTATATCCCGCTAAATCTGTCCTTAGTGCTGTAGCTGGGCGAGTTATTTAGTGTCCGTTCAAGCACATTTCTTGTTCTGGGTTGAAATACAATTCCCAATTTAGCAATTTCATAATTTAGTGGTTTCTGCTATATCAGAGCTATTTGAAATCTATCCCTAAAAGGGTATATAATATTCAAGGTGCACATTGGGTCATTCAGAATAACTTCACACACACCCGCTACTGTGTATTTCCAAGTCTAATTCTGGCACTAAACCCATACCTGTCACCCAGCGCCTAAATACTAGGCCTCAAATTTATATCCCGCTAAATCTGTCCTTAGTGCTGTAGCTGGGCGAGTTATTTAGTGTCCGTTCAAGCACATTTCTTGTTCTGGGTTGAAATACAATTCCCAATTTAGCAATTTCATAATTTAGTGGTTTCTGCTATATCAGAGCTATTTGAAATCTATCCCTAAAAGGGTATATAATATTCAAGGTGCACATTGGGTCATTCAGAATAACTTCACACACACCCGCTACTGTGTATTTCCAAGTCTAATTCTGGCACTAAACCCATACCTGTCACCCAGCGCCTAAATACTAGGCCTCAAATTTATATCCCGCTAAATCTGTCCTTAGTGCTGTAGCTGGGCGAGTTATTTAGTGTCCGTTCAAGCACATTTCTTGTTCTGGGTTGAAATACAATTCCCAATTTAGCAATTTCATAATTTAGTGGTTTCTGCTATATCAGAGCTATTTGAAATCTATCCCTAAAAGGGTATATAATATTCAAGGTGCACATTGGGTCATTCAGAATAACTTCACACACACCCGCTACTGTGTATTTCCAAGTCTAATTCTGGCACTAAACCCATACCTGTCACCCAGCGCCTAAATACTAGGCCTCAAATTTATATCCCGCTAAATCTGTCCTTAGTGCTGTAGCTGGGCGAGTTATTTAGTGTCCGTTCAAGCACATTTCTTGTTCTGGGTTGAAATACAATTCCCAATTTAGCAATTTCATAATTTAGTGGTTTCTGCTATATCAGAGCTATTTGAAATCTATCCCTAAAAGGGTATATAATATTCAAGGTGCACATTGGGTCATTCAGAATAACTTCACACACACCCGCTACTGTGTATTTCCAAGTCTAATTCTGGCACTAAACCCATACCTGTCACCCAGCGCCTAAATACTAGGCCTCAAATTTATATCCCGCTAAATCTGTCCTTAGTGCTGTAGCTGGGCGAGTTATTTAGTGTCCGTTCAAGCACATTTCTTGTTCTGGGTTGAAATACAATTCCCAATTTAGCAATTTCATAATTTAGTGGTTTCTGCTATATCAGAGCTATTTGAAATCTATCCCTAAAAGGGTATATAATATTCAAGGTGCACATTGGGTCATTCAGAATAACTTCACACACACCCGCTACTGTGTATTTCCAAGTCTAATTCTGGCACTAAACCCATACCTGTCACCCAGCGCCTAAATACTAGGCCTCAAATTTATATCCCGCTAAATCTGTCCTTAGTGCTGTAGCTGGGCGAGTTATTTAGTGTCCGTTCAAGCACATTTCTTGTTCTGGGTTGAAATACAATTCCCAATTTAGCAATTTCATAATTTAGTGGTTTCTGCTATATCAGAGCTATTTGAAATCTATCCCTAAAAGGGTATATAATATTCAAGGTGCACATTGGGTCATTCAGAATAACTTCACACACACCCGCTACTGTGTATTTCCAAGTCTAATTCTGGCACTAAACCCATACCTGTCACCCAGCGCCTAAATACTAGGCCTCAAATTTATATCCCGCTAAATCTGTCCCTTAGTGCTGTAGCTGGGCGAGTTATTTAGTGTCCGTTCAAGCACATTTCTTGTTCTGGGTTGAAATACAATTCCCAATTTAGCAATTTCATAATTTAGTGGTTTCTGCTATATCAGAGCTATTTGAAATCTATCCCTAAAAGGGTATATAATATTCAAGGTGCACATTGGGTCATTCAGAATAACTTCACACACACCCGCTACTGTGTATTTCCAAGTCTAATTCTGGCACTAAACCCATACCTGTCACCCAGCGCCTAAATACTAGGCCTCAAATTTATATCCCGCTAAATCTGTCCTTAGTGCTGTAGCTGGGCGAGTTATTTAGTGTCCGTTCAAGCACATTTCTTGTTCTGGGTTGAAATACAATTCCCAATTTAGCAATTTCATAATTTAGTGGTTTCTGCTATATCAGAGCTATTTGAAATCTATCCCTAAAAGGGTATATAATATTCAAGGTGCACATTGGGTCATTCAGAATAACTTCACACACACCCGCTACTGTGTATTTCCAAGTCTAATTCTGGCACTAAACCCATACCTGTCACCCAGCGCCTAAATACTAGGCCTCAAATTTATATCCCGCTAAATCTGTCCTTAGTGCTGTAGCTGGGCGAGTTATTTAGTGTCCGTTCAAGCACATTTCTTGTTCTGGGTTGAAATACAATTCCCAATTTAGCAATTTCATAATTTAGTGGTTTCTGCTATATCAGAGCTATTTGAAATCTATCCCTAAAAGGGTATATAATATTCAAGGTGCACATTGGGTCATTCAGAATAACTTCACACACACCCGCTACTGTGTATTTCCAAGTCTAATTCTGGCACTAAACCCATACCTGTCACCCAGCGCCTAAATACTAGGCCTCAAATTTATATCCCGCTAAATCTGTCCTTAGTGCTGTAGCTGGGCGAGTTATTTAGTGTCCGTTCAAGCACATTTCTTGTTCTGGGTTGAAATACAATTCCCAATTTAGCAATTTCATAATTTAGTGGTTTCTGCTATATCAGAGCTATTTGAAATCTATCCCTAAAAGGGTATATAATATTCAAGGTGCACATTGGGTCATTCAGAATAACTTCACACACACCCGCTACTGTGTATTTCCAAGTCTAATTCTGGCACTAAACCCATACCTGTCACCCAGCGCCTAAATACTAGGCCTCAAATTTATATCCCGCTAAATCTGTCCTTAGTGCTGTAGCTGGGCGAGTTATTTAGTGTCCGTTCAAGCACATTTCTTGTTCTGGGTTGAAATACAATTCCCAATTTAGCAATTTCATAATTTAGTGGTTTCTGCTATATCAGAGCTATTTGAAATCTATCCCTAAAAGGGTATATAATATTCAAGGTGCACATTGGGTCATTCAGAATAACTTCACACACACCCGCTACTGTGTATTTCCAAGTCTAATTCTGGCACTAAACCCATACCTGTCACCCAGCGCCTAAATACTAGGCCTCAAATTTATATCCCGCTAAATCTGTCCTTAGTGCTGTAGCTGGGCGAGTTATTTAGTGTCCGTTCAAGCACATTTCTTGTTCTGGGTTGAAATACAATTCCCAATTTAGCAATTTCATAATTTAGTGGTTTCTGCTATATCAGAGCTATTTGAAATCTATCCCTAAAAGGGTATATAATATTCAAGGTGCACATTGGGTCATTCAGAATAACTTCACACACACCCGCTACTGTGTATTTCCAAGTCTAATTCTGGCACTAAACCCATACCTGTCACCCAGCGCCTAAATACTAGGCCTCAAATTTATATCCCGCTAAATCTGTCCTTAGTGCTGTAGCTGGGCGAGTTATTTAGTGTCCGTTCAAGCACATTTCTTGTTCTGGGTTGAAATACAATTCCCAATTTAGCAATTTCATAATTTAGTGGTTTCTGCTATATCAGAGCTATTTGAAATCTATCCCTAAAAGGGTATATAATATTCAAGGTGCACATTGGGTCATTCAGAATAACTTCACACACACCCGCTACTGTGTATTTCCAAGTCTAATTCTGGCACTAAACCCATACCTGTCACCCAGCGCCTAAATACTAGGCCTCAAATTTATATCCCGCTAAATCTGTCCCTAGTGCTGTAGCTGGGCGAGTTATTTAGTGTCCGTTCAAGCACATTTCTTGTTCTGGGTTGAAATACAATTCCCAATTTAGCAATTTCATAATTTAGTGGTTTCTGCTATATCAGAGCTATTTGAAATCTATCCCTAAAAGGGTATATAATATTCAAGGTGCACATTGGGTCATTCAGAATAACTTCACACACACCCGCTACTGTGTATTTCCAAGTCTAATTCTGGCACTAAACCCATACCTGTCACCCAGCGCCTAAATACTAGGCCTCAAATTTATATCCCGCTAAATCTGTCCTTAGTGCTGTAGCTGGGCGAGTTATTTAGTGTCCGTTCAAGCACATTTCTTGTTCTGGGTTGAAATACAATTCCCAATTTAGCAATTTCATAATTTAGTGGTTTCTGCTATATCAGAGCTATTTGAAATCTATCCCTAAAAGGGTATATAATATTCAAGGTGCACATTGGGTCATTCAGAATAACTTCACACACACCCGCTACTGTGTATTTCCAAGTCTAATTCTGGCACTAAACCCATACCTGTCACCCAGCGCCTAAATACTAGGCCTCAAATTTATATCCCGCTAAATCTGTCCTTAGTGCTGTAGCTGGGCGAGTTATTTAGTGTCCGTTCAAGCACATTTCTTGTTCTGGGTTGAAATACAATTCCCAATTTAGCAATTTCATAATTTAGTGGTTTCTGCTATATCAGAGCTATTTGAAATCTATCCCTAAAAGGGTATATAATATTCAAGGTGCACATTGGGTCATTCAGAATAACTTCACACACACCCGCTACTGTGTATTTCCAAGTCTAATTCTGGCACTAAACCCATACCTGTCACCCAGCGCCTAAATACTAGGCCTCAAATTTATATCCCGCTAAATCTGTCCTTAGTGCTGTAGCTGGGCGAGTTATTTAGTGTCCGTTCAAGCACATTTCTTGTTCTGGGTTGAAATACAATTCCCAATTTAGCAATTTCATAATTTAGTGGTTTCTGCTATATCAGAGCTATTTGAAATCTATCCCTAAAAGGGTATATAATATTCAAGGTGCACATTGGGTCATTCAGAATAACTTCACACACACCCGCTACTGTGTATTTCCAAGTCTAATTCTGGCACTAAACCCATACCTGTCACCCAGCGCCTAAATACTAGGCCTCAAATTTATATCCCGCTAAATCTGTCCTTAGTGCTGTAGCTGGGCGAGTTATTTAGTGTCCGTTCAAGCACATTTCTTGTTCTGGGTTGAAATACAATTCCCAATTTAGCAATTTCATAATTTAGTGGTTTCTGCTATATCAGAGCTATTTGAAATCTATCCCTAAAAGGGTATATAATATTCAAGGTGCACATTGGGTCATTCAGAATAACTTCACACACACCCGCTACTGTGTATTTCCAAGTCTAATTCTGGCACTAAACCCATACCTGTCACCCAGCGCCTAAATACTAGGCCTCAAATTTATATCCCGCTAAATCTGTCCTTAGTGCTGTAGCTGGGCGAGTTATTTAGTGTCCGTTCAAGCACATTTCTTGTTCTGGGTTGAAATACAATTCCCAATTTAGCAATTTCATAATTTAGTGGTTTCTGCTATATCAGAGCTATTTGAAATCTATCCCTAAAAGGGTATATAATATTCAAGGTGCACATTGGGTCATTCAGAATAACTTCACACACACCCGCTACTGTGTATTTCCAAGTCTAATTCTGGCACTAAACCCATACCTGTCACCCAGCGCCTAAATACTAGGCCTCAAATTTATATCCCGCTAAATCTGTCCTTAGTGCTGTAGCTGGGCGAGTTATTTAGTGTCCGTTCAAGCACATTTCTTGTTCTGGGTTGAAATACAATTCCCAATTTAGCAATTTCATAATTTAGTGGTTTCTGCTATATCAGAGCTATTTGAAATCTATCCCTAAAAGGGTATATAATATTCAAGGTGCACATTGGGTCATTCAGAATAACTTCACACACACCCGCTACTGTGTATTTCCAAGTCTAATTCTGGCACTAAACCCATACCTGTCACCCAGCGCCTAAATACTAGGCCTCAAATTTATATCCCGCTAAATCTGTCCTTAGTGCTGTAGCTGGGCGAGTTATTTAGTGTCCGTTCAAGCACATTTCTTGTTCTGGGTTGAAATACAATTCCCAATTTAGCAATTTCATAATTTAGTGGTTTCTGCTATATCAGAGCTATTTGAAATCTATCCCTAAAAGGGTATATAATATTCAAGGTGCACATTGGGTCATTCAGAATAACTTCACACACACCCGCTACTGTGTATTTCCAAGTCTAATTCTGGCACTAAACCCATACCTGTCACCCAGCGCCTAAATACTAGGCCTCAAATTTATATCCCGCTAAATCTGTCCTTAGTGCTGTAGCTGGGCGAGTTATTTAGTGTCCGTTCAAGCACATTTCTTGTTCTGGGTTGAAATACAATTCCCAATTTAGCAATTTCATAATTTAGTGGTTTCTGCTATATCAGAGCTATTTGAAATCTATCCCTAAAAGGGTATATAATATTCAAGGTGCACATTGGGTCATTCAGAATAACTTCACACACACCCGCTACTGTGTATTTCCAAGTCTAATTCTGGCACTAAACCCATACCTGTCACCCAGCGCCTAAATACTAGGCCTCAAATTTATATCCCGCTAAATCTGTCCCTTAGTGCTGTAGCTGGGCGAGTTATTTAGTGTCCGTTCAAGCACATTTCTTGTTCTGGGTTGAAATACAATTCCCAATTTAGCAATTTCATAATTTAGTGGTTTCTGCTATATCAGAGCTATTTGAAATCTATCCCTAAAAGGGTATATAATATTCAAGGTGCACATTGGGTCATTCAGAATAACTTCACACACACCCGCTACTGTGTATTTCCAAGTCTAATTCTGGCACTAAACCCATACCTGTCACCCAGCGCCTAAATACTAGGCCTCAAATTTATATCCCGCTAAATCTGTCCTTAGTGCTGTAGCTGGGCGAGTTATTTAGTGTCCGTTCAAGCACATTTCTTGTTCTGGGTTGAAATACAATTCCCAATTTAGCAATTTCATAATTTAGTGGTTTCTGCTATATCAGAGCTATTTGAAATCTATCCCTAAAAGGGTATATAATATTCAAGGTGCACATTGGGTCATTCAGAATAACTTCACACACACCCGCTACTGTGTATTTCCAAGTCTAATTCTGTCACTAAACCCATACCTGTCACCCAGCGCCTAAATACTAGGCCTCAAATTTATATCCCGCTAAATCTGTCCTTAGTGCTGTAGCTGGGCGAGTTATTTAGTGTCCGTTCAAGCACATTTCTTGTTCTGGGTTGAAATACAATTCCCAATTTAGCAATTTCATAATTTAGTGGTTTCTGCTATATCAGAGCTATTTGAAATCTATCCCTAAAAGGGTATATAATATTCAAGGTGCACATTGGGTCATTCAGAATAACTTCACACACACCCGCTACTGTGTATTTCCAAGTCTAATTCTGGCACTAAACCCATACCTGTCACCCAGCGCCTAAATACTAGGCCTCAAATTTATATCCCGCTAAATCTGTCCTTAGTGCTGTAGCTGGGCGAGTTATTTAGTGTCCGTTCAAGCACATTTCTTGTTCTGGGTTGAAATACAATTCCCAATTTAGCAATTTCATAATTTAGTGGTTTCTGCTATATCAGAGCTATTTGAAATCTATCCCTAAAAGGGTATATAATATTCAAGGTGCACATTGGGTCATTCAGAATAACTTCACACACACCCGCTACTGTGTATTTCCAAGTCTAATTCTGGCACTAAACCCATACCTGTCACCCAGCGCCTAAATACTAGGCCTCAAATTTATATCCCGCTAAATCTGTCCTTAGTGCTGTAGCTGGGCGAGTTATTTAGTGTCCGTTCAAGCACATTTCTTGTTCTGGGTTGAAATACAATTCCCAATTTAGCAATTTCATAATTTAGTGGTTTCTGCTATATCAGAGCTATTTGAAATCTATCCCTAAAAGGGTATATAATATTCAAGGTGCACATTGGGTCATTCAGAATAACTTCACACACACCCGCTACTGTGTATTTCCAAGTCTAATTCTGGCACTAAACCCATACCTGTCACCCAGCGCCTAAATACTAGGCCTCAAATTTATATCCCGCTAAATCTGTCCTTAGTGCTGTAGCTGGGCGAGTTATTTAGTGTCCGTTCAAGCACATTTCTTGTTCTGGGTTGAAATACAATTCCCAATTTAGCAATTTCATAATTTAGTGGTTTCTGCTATATCAGAGCTATTTGAAATCTATCCCTAAAAGGGTATATAATATTCAAGGTGCACATTGGGTCATTCAGAATAACTTCACACACACCCGCTACTGTGTATTTCCAAGTCTAATTCTGGCACTAAACCCATACCTGTCACCCAGCGCCTAAATACTAGGCCTCAAATTTATATCCCGCTAAATCTGTCCCTAGTGCTGTAGCTGGGCGAGTTATTTAGTGTCCGTTCAAGCACATTTCTTGTTCTGGGTTGAAATACAATTCCCAATTTAGCAATTTCATAATTTAGTCGTTTCTGCTATATCAGAGCTATTTGAAATCTATCCCTAAAAGGGTAGATCATATTGAAGGTGCACATAGGGTCATTCAGAATAACTTCACACACACGCTTCTGTGCATTTCCAAGTCTAATTCTGTCACTAAATCCATACCGGTCACCCAGCGCCTAAATACTAGGCCTCAAATTTATATCCCGCTGAATTTGAATACAATACATTGGGCCAAATAATATATTTGTTGTTGTGGTGAACCATAACAATGAGAAAAACATCTAGTAAGGGACGCGGACGTGGACATGGTCGTGGTGGTGTTAGTGGACCCTCTGGTGCTGGGAGAGGACGTGGCCGTTCTGCCACATCCACACGTCCTAGTGTACCAACTACCTCAGGTCCCAGTAGCCGCCAGAATTTACAGCGATATATGGTGGGGCCCAATGCCGTTCTAAGGATGGTAAGGCCTGAGCAGGTACAGGCATTAGTCAATTGGGTGGCCGACAGTGGATCCAGCACGTTCACATTATCTCCCACCCAGTCTTCTGCAGAAAGCGCACAGATGGCGCCTGAAAACCAACCCCATCAGTCTGTCACATCACCCCCATGCATACCAGGGAAACTGTCTCAGCCTCAAGTTATGCAGCAGTCTCTTATGCTGTTTGAAGACTCCGCTGGCAGGGTTTCCCAAGGGCATCCACCTAGCCCTTCCCCAGCGGTGAAAGACATAGAATGCACTGACGCACAACCACTTATGTTTCCTGATGATGAGGACATGGGAATACCACCTCAGCATGTCTCTGATGATGACGAAACACAGGTGCCAACTGCTGCGTCTTTCTGCAGTGTGCAGACTGAACAGGAGGTCAGGGATCAAGACTGGGTGGAAGACGATGCAGGGGACGATGAGGTCCTAGACCCCACATGGAATGAAGGTCGTGCCACTGACTTTCACAGTTCGGAGGAAGAGGCAGTGGTGAGACCGAGCCAACAGCGTAGCAAAAGAGGGAGCAGTGGGCAAAAGCAGAACACCCGCCGCCAAGAGACTCCGCCTGCTACTGACCGCCGCCATCTGGGACCGAGCACCCCAAAGGCAGCTTCAAGGAGTTCCCTGGCATGGCACTTCTTCAAACAATGTGCTGACGACAAGACCCGAGTGGTTTGCACGCTGTGCCATCAGAGCCTGAAGCGAGGCATTAACGTTCTGAACCTGAGCACAACCTGCATGACCAGGCACCTGCATGCAAAGCATGAACTGCAGTGGAGTAAACACCTTAAAACCAAGGAAGTCACTCAGGCTCCCCCTGCTACCTCTTCTGCTGCTGCCGCCTCGGCCTATTCTGCTGCTGCCGCCTCGGCCTCTTCCTCCGCCTCTGGAGGAACGTTGGCACCTGCCGCCCAGCAAACAGGGGATGTACCACCAACACCACCACCACCACCTCCGTCACCAAGCGTCTCAACCATGTCACACGCCAGCGTTCAGCTCTCCATCTCACAAACATTTGATAGAAAGCGTAAATTCCCACCTAGCCACCCTCGATCCCTGGCCCTGAATGCCAGCATTTCTAAACTACTGGCCTATGAAATGCTGTCATTTAGGCTGGTGGACACAGACAGCTTCAAACAGCTCATGTCGCTTGCTGTCCCACAGTATGTTGTTCCCAGCCGGCACTACTTCTCCAAGAGAGCCGTGCCTTCCCTGCACAACCAAGTATCCGATAAAATCAAGTGTGCACTGCGCAACGCCATCTGTGGCAAGGTCCACCTAACCACAGATACGTGGACCAGTAAGCACGGCCAGGGACGCTATATCTCCCTAACTGCACACTGGGTAAATGTAGTGGCAGCTGGGCCCCAGGCGGAGAGCTGTTTGGCGCACGTCCTTCCGCCGCCAAGGATCGCAGGGCAACATTCTTTGCCTCCTGTTGCCACCTCCTCCTTCTCGGCTTCCTCCTCCTCTTCTTCCACCTGCTCATCCAGTCAGCCACACACCTTCACCACCAACTTCAGCACAGCCCGGGGTAAACGTCAGCAGGCCATTCTGAAACTCATATGTTTGGGGGACAGGCCCCACACCGCACAGGAGTTGTGGCGGGGTATAGAACAACAGACCGACGAGTGGTTGCTGCCGGTGAGCCTCAAGCCCGGCCTGGTGGTGTGTGATAATGGGCGAAATCTCGTTGCAGCTCTGGGACTAGCCAATTTGACGCACATCCCTTGCTTGGCGCATGTGCTGAATTTGGTGGTGCAGAAGTTCATTCACAACTACCCCGACATGTCAGAGCTGCTGCATAAAGTGCGGGCCGTCTGTTCGCGCTTCCGGCGTTCACATCCTGCTGCTGCTCGCCTGTCTGCGCTACAGCGTAACTTCGGCCTTCCCGCTCACCGCCTCATATGCGACGTGCCCACCAGGTGGAACTCCACCTTGCACATGCTGGACAGACTGTGCGAGCAGCAGCAGGCCATAGTGGAGTTTCAGCTGCAGCACGCACGGGTCAGTCGCACTACAGAACAGCACCACTTCACCACCAATGACTGGGCCTCCATGCGAGACCTGTGTGCCCTGTTGCGCTGTTTCGAGTACTCCACCAACATGGCCAGTGGCGATGACACCGTTATCAGCGTTACAATACCACTTCTATGTCTCCTTGAGAAAACACTTAGGGCGATGATGGAAGAGGAGGTGGCCCAGGAGGAGGAGGAGGAGGAGGAGGAAGAGGGGTCATTTTTAGCACTTTCAGGCCAGTCTCTTCGAAGTGACTCAGAGGGAGGTTTTTGGCAACAGCAGAGGCCAGGTACAAATGTGGCCAGCCAGGGCCCACTACTGGAGGACGAGGAGGACGAGGATGAGGAGGAGGTGGAGGAGGATGAGGATGAAGCATGGTCACAGCGGGGTGGCACCCAACGCAGCTCGGGTCCATCACTGGTGCGTGGCTGGGGGGAAAGGCAGGACGATGACGATACGCCTCCCACAGAGGACAGCTTGTCCTTACCCCTGGGCAGCCTGGCACACATGAGCGACTACATGCTGCAGTGCCTGCGCAACGACAGCAGAGTTGCCCACATTTTAACCTGTGCGGACTACTGGGTTGCCACCCTGCTGGATCCACGCTACAAAGACAATGTGCCCACCTTACTTCCTGCACTGGAGCGTGATAGGAAGATGCGCGAGTACAAGCGCACGTTGGTAGACGCGCTACTGAGAGCATTCCCAAATGTCACAGGGGAACAAGTGGAAGCCCAAGGCCAAGGCAGAGGAGGAGCAAGAGGTCGCCAAGGCAGCTGTGTCACGGCCAGCTCCTCTGAGGGCAGGGTTAGCATGGCAGAGATGTGGAAAACTTTTGTCAACACGCCACAGCTAACTGCACCACCACCTGATACGCAACGTGTTAGCAGGAGGCAACATTTCACTAACATGGTGGAACAGTACGTGTGCACACCCCTCCACGTACTGACTGATGGTTCGGCCCCATTCAACTTCTGGGTCTCTAAATTGTCCACGTGGCCAGAGCTAGCCTTTTATGCCTTGGAGGTGCTGGCCTGCCCGGCAGCCAGCGTTTTGTCTGAACGTGTATTCAGCACGGCAGGGGGCGTCATTACAGACAAACGCAGCCGCCTGTCTACAGCCAATGTGGACAAGCTGACGTTCATAAAAATGAACCAGGCATGGATCCCACAGGACCTGTCCGTCCCTTGTCCAGATTAGACATTAACTACCTCCCCATAACCATATATTATTGGACTCCAGGGCACTTCCTCATTCAATCCTATTTTTATTTTCATTTTACCATTATATTGCGAGGCTACCCAAAGTTGAATGAACCTCTCCTCTGCCTGTGTGCTAGGCCTAAATATATGCCAATGGACTGTTGCAGTGGTGGCTGACGTGAAGCCTCATTCTCTGCTATGACATGCAGACTGATTCTCTGCTGACATGAAGACAGATTCTCTGTTACGGGACCTCCCTCCTCTGCCTGGGTGCTGGGCCTAAATATATGCCAATGGACTGTTGCAGTGGTGGCTGACATGAAGCCTGATTCTCTGCTATGACATGCAGACTAATTCTCTGCTGACATGAAGCCAGATTGTCTGTTACGGGACCTCTCTCCTCTGCCTGGGTGCTGGGCCTAAATTTATGACAATGGACTGTTGCAGTGGTGGCTGACGTGAAGCCTGATTCTCTGCTATGACATGCAGACTGATTCTCTGCTGACATGAAGCCAGATTGTCTGTTACGGGACCTCTCTGCTCTGCCTGTGTGCTAGGCCTAAATATATGCCAATGGACTGTTGCAGTGGTGGCTGACGTGAAGCCTCATTCTCTGCTATGACATGCAGACTGATTCTCTGCTGACATGAAGCCAGATTGTCTGTTACGGGACCTCTCTGCTCTGCCTGTGTGCTAGGCCTAAATATATGCCAATGGACTGTTGCAGTGGTGGCTGACGTGAAGCCTGATTCTCTGCTATGACATGCAGACTGATTCTCTGCTGACATGAAGCCAGATTGTCTGTTACGGGACCTCTCTGCTCTGCCTGTGTGCTAGGCCTAAATATATGCCAATGGACTGTTGCAGTGGTGGCTGACGTGAAGCCTCATTCTCTGCTATGACATGCAGACTGATTCTCTGCTGACATGAAGACAGATTCTCTGTTACGGGACCTCCCTCCTCTGCCTGGGTGCTGGGCCTAAATATATGCCAATGGACTGTTGCAGTGGTGGCTGACAGTGAAGCCTGATTCTCTGCTATGACATGCAGACTAATTCTCTGCTGACATGAAGCCAGATTGTCTGTTACGGGACCTCTCTCCTCTGCCTGGGTGCTGGGCCTAAATTATGACAATGGACTGTTGCAGTGGTGGCTGACGTGAAGCCTGATTCTCTGCTATGACATGCAGACTGATTCTCTGCTGACATGAAGCCAGATTGTCTGTTACGGGACCTCTCTGCTCTGCCTGTGTGCTAGGCCTAAATATATGCCAATGGACTGTTGCAGTGGTGGCTGACGTGAAGCCTCATTCTCTGCTATGACATGCAGACTGATTCTCTGCTGACATGAAGCCAGATTGTCTGTTACGGGACCTCTCTGCTCTGCCTGTGTGCTAGGCCTAAATATATGCCAATGGACTGTTGCAGTGGTGGGTGACGTGAAGCCTCATTCTCTGCTATGACATGCAGACTGATTCTCTGCTGACATGAAGCCAGATTCTCTGTTACGGGACCTCTCTCCTCTGCCTGTGTGTGTGCTGGGCCTAAATATATGCCAATGGACTGTTGCAGTGGTGGCTGACGTGAAGCCTGATTCTCTGCTATGACATGCAGACTGATTCTCTGCTGACATGAAGCCAGATTGTCTGTTACGGGACCTCTCTCCTCTGCCTGTGTGTGTGCTGGGCCTAAATATATGCCAATGGACTGTTGCAGTGGTGGCTGACGTGAAGCCTCATTCTCTGCTATGACATGCAGACTAATTCTCTGCTGACATGAAGACAGATTCTCTGTTACGGGACCTCTCTCCTCTGCCTGGGTGCCGGGGCCTAAATATCTGAGAATGGACTGTTCCAGTGGTGGGTGACGGGAAGCCAGATTCTCTGCTATGGAACCTCTCTCCAATTGATTTTGGTTAATTTTTATTTATTTCATTTTTATTTTAATTCATTTCCCTATCCACATTTGTTTGCAGGGGATTTACCTACATGTTGCTGCCTTTTGCAGCCCTCTAGCTCTTTCCTGGGCTGTTTTACAGCCTTTTTAGTGCCGAAAAGTTCGGGTCCCCATTGACTTCAATGGGGTTCGGGTTCGGGACGAAGTTCGGATCGGGTTCGGATCCCGAACCCGAACATTTCCGGGATGTTCGGCCGAACTTCTCGAACCCGAACATCCAGGTGTTCGCTCAACTCTAGTAGTAGGCTTTCGAGCCTATACAGCTTGGAGTAAGACAACATGCACAAAGAGGATGATGTGGTCAAAATACTAATTTGCCTAATAATTCTGCACTCCCTGTATATAGGTCTTCCATTTTTCTCCTCTTTTTCTTTGTTTTTACTGTTAGACAGCTGTATATATACGTTGGTTATATTATTTAAATGCCGCCTGATATACAAGTCTTGTTTCTGCTCAGGCCTGGACTAAACGGGTATTTTCTTCTTTGCATATTGTAGCCTTGCTCGATAGTAGAATATTACTAAGGATATGCTATCACGGTTGTTCTTTACTTTTGCTGGCTTTAGGAAATTTCTGTGCCTCATGTTCCCTGAGTTGGACAACTGGAGCGATTTTTGTTGGGTGGTTTTTGTTCTATGTTTGCACTGGGTGGGAAAATGCAGAGAGACGACTTCTACATATTACTATCTGAGAGACGGGAACAAACTGTCCTATATGGAAGTATATCCCTTACATTTGTATACTTTCCTATATGATGGCAGGTAGGGTTCAAATTGTGGTGTGGAATGTTAGGGGCCTGGGAGATGCCACAAAACTTCAGGCAGTCTTCACGTCTTTTGAAATACCTGCTAACTGGCTATTTTATGTCTCATAGAGACACACCTGTCTAGAAAATCACAGAGATTGCTGCATAAACCATGGTTCTCACACGCCTACCACTCCACCTTCTCTACACATTCTAGGGGGGTCAGTATCCTAAGTCACAGAGCTATCCCCTTCGCATGTCATTCTAGTGCCATTGACCCTGACGGCAGGTATGTCTGCCTGTACTGCTCCATGTATAAGATACTCTTTTTTTTATTGCTATATATACACTCACCTAATGAATTATTAGGAACACCTGTTCTATTTCTCATTAATGCGATTATCTAGTCAACCAATCACATGACAGTTGCTTCAATGAATGTAGGGTTGTGGTCCTGGTCAAGACAATCTCCTGAACTCCAAACTGAATGTCAGAATGGGAAAGAAAGGTGATTTAAGCAATTTTGAGCGTGACATGGTTGTTGGTGCCAGACGGGCCGGTCTGAGTATTTCACAATCTGCTCAGTTACTGGGATTTTCACGCACAACCATTTCTAGGGTTTACAAAGAATGGTGTGAAAAGGGAAAAACATCCAGTATGCGGCAGTCTTGTGGGCGAAAATGCCTTGTTGATGCTAGAGGTCAGAGGAGAATGGGCCGACTGACTCAAGCTGATAGAAGAGCAACGTTGACTGAAATAACCACTCGTTATAGGAAAAAGAGGCTACAATTTGCACGGCTCACCAAAATTGGACTGTTGAAGACTGGAAAAATGTTGCCTGGTCTGATGAGTCTCGATTTCTGTTAAGACATTCAAATGGTAGAGTCCGAATTTGGCGTCAACAGAATGAGAACATGTATCCATCATGCCTTGTTACCACTGTGCAGGCTGGTGGTGGTGGTGTAATGGTGTAGGAGATGTTTTCTGGGCACACTTTAGGCCCCTTAGTGCCAATTGGCCATTGTTTAAATGCCACGGGCTACCTGAGCAGTTCTGAAGGCAAAAAGGGGTCCAACACCTTATTAGTATGGTGTTCCTAACAATTCTTTAGGTGAGTGTATATTCCACCACCATACTCTTGTGATGTGATAAAAAAAAAAAGTGATGACATTTGTGGCTAGGGCCTTCCTGTGCCTATACTTATGTTGGGTGATTTCAACATATATCTAAATCCAACACTAGACAAATTTCAGCAGGGCTCTACCCTACCAGGACCTTACGGAGACCTCATTGACAAGGTTACTACGGGAGCTGGACCTTTATGACTTGTGGAGGAGCTGGTAACGGCAATATTCCTGCTTTTCCCCACCTCAAAATTCTCTTTCCTGAATAGACCTGCCCATAGGGTCCTTGGAGGCTTTGGCCTATGTCTCCTCTATAGAATACCTGTTGCGTAGTTAATTAGACCACTCACCCATTCGCATGGAGTTACAACCTGTAAAGGATAGGAAAAGGGGCGGTCTGGCCTCTAGAAACTTAATCCGTTCTGGATTCAGTTGTTGTCTCACGGGACTAATTACAGAGTTTTTTTGGATTAATGTGGGGTCGACGGCTATAGGGACGGTGTGGGATACTATTAAAGCGTGTACAGGGGCTGTATATACAAAAAATTTAAAGGAGTAAAACGAAGTCTAGGGAACTCACTGACTCTGTGCTACAGGTAGTGAGAGACTCTGAGGCTTCTTAGGTGGGGGACCCATCTGAGCGGAATGAATCTGCGTGGAGGGAGGCAGAGGATACTCAAAATAACCACCTGACCCAAGTTGCTTACAATAAGCGTTTCTTTCTAAAACAGAAATACTTTGAAGCGGGCTGAAAGTGCAGAAAGCTTGCTAGCCAGAGTAACTGATTCGCAGGAGGTTCCAATGAGGATTGCGGCTGTCATGATTCGAGAGTGCATTCATTCTACGGAGGACTCAATCATACTTAATGAGTTCTATAGATACTATCAAGACCTATATATTTCCAAATTATTGATGGAAGGTAGTGATATAAAATCCTACCTTGCTAATATATCCGCCGCGGCCAGAGGGCACAGGGAAATGAGCGCTTCCATTGCGCTCATCTCCATAGTCATCTGTATCGCCGTCCTCAGGACAGCGATACAGATGCCTGTGCTAGTGTGACGGGGCAGGGGAGAGAGAGGAGTGTCCCTTCCCCTTCCTCTGATAGGCTGCAGGCACTAGGCCGGCAGACTTTCAGAGGACGGCGCAGGCGGTGCAATGACGTCATTGCGCTGCTTGAGCCGTACAGTGCAGGACACAGGCCGGAAGAGGCCGGAAGAGGCCTGCATCGCATCTCTGACATTTTTATATATGTACAATAGTTTTGCAGGCACATTAGGGGGGTTCTTGTTACTGGCAAATTCGGGGGGGGGCTCTTGTTACTGGCACTCTGGGGGGGCTCTAAGCTCTTGTTACTGGGCTGGCACATGATGGGGGCTCTTACTAGGACACATGGGGGGCTCTTGTTACCGGCATATGGCGGGGCTCTTGTTACTGAAACATTGGGGGGGCTCTTGTTACTGGCACATGGGGGGGCTCTTGTTACTGGCACATGATGAGGGGCTCTTGTTACTGGCGAAGCCGTGTAGGTGAAATGCGCGTGAGGTCTCGCGCTCAGGGTCTGACATCCACCTCACCACCATGTCTTCAGGTACGTTCTGTCATTAGTACAGCCCCACATTCCCTATAGGGTACCCCTATATATATCCATAGTGGGTCCCTTTGATCCAGGCGCATGTCATCTTTGTGATTTAGACAGTGATTCTTACTTGGGACTGTTTATTATACCCGTAGTCCAGGCGCTTAGGCATTCTGGTATGTGGGTGATTGCTCATGGGTTACCAGGCACGGTCTTTTTGTACTTTGTGTACATAGCCTTATGAGGGTGACCTTTTTGTGTCACACTGCCTCGGTCATCCTTGAGCTTCACGCCTCAATTTATAGGCTGTACTTACCTGTGCTTTATATTGCACAGATATCTTGGTGTTTTTTTGGTGCTATCGGCCCTGTGCTTCTCCGTAAACTGTACACCATCCTGTCGTTTCCCCATATGTTGTATTTTATTAATAAATGATATTTTGATACATTACTTCCACTTGTTTGTTTTGGTCTACATGATAGGGGGGCTCTTATTACTGGCACATGATGGGGGGCTCTTGTTACTGGCACATTGGGGGGGGGGCTCTTATTACTGGCACACCATGGGGGGCTCTTATTACTGGCACATTGGGGGGGCTCTTTTTACTAGCACATGATGGGGGGCTTTTATTACTTGCACGTGATGGGGGCTCCTATTACTGGCACATGGGGGGCTCTTGTTACTGGCACATTGGGGGGCTCTTATTACTGGCACATGATGGGGGGGCTCTTGTTACTTACACATGATGGGGGGCTCTTTTTACTGGCACATGATGGGGGGCTCTTTTTACTGGCACATGATGGGGGGCTCTTATTACTGGAACATGATGAGGGGCTCTTGTTACTGGCACGTGATTGGGGCACTTATTACTGGGCACATTATTGGGGGCACTTATTACTGGCACATTATTGATGGGTACTATAGGGGCATCTACTGAGGCCACAAAGAATGGGTATTTTATATGGGGGGCTCTGTACAGTAACATTTTATACTGGGACATATTATGGTGGGTACTATGGGGAAGGGGGGAGAGGAGTACTATGAGGTCATCTATGGGGGCACTAAGAAGTGTATTTCATACTTTCAAATTATGGGGGACACTGAGGGCATCTACTGGGGCACTATATATGGGGCATTTTATACTGGTACATTATGGGAGGCACTAGGAGGAAGGTGGAGAGGAGCACTATGGAGGAATTTACTGGGGCACTATATAGGGGTATTTTATACTGGCACATTATGGGGGCACTATGGGGACATTAGCTCAACTGGGGGCATTACAAGGGGGTATATTTTGCACTGTCACATTATAAGGAGAATTATTTCTACTGGAGGGGCATTATGGTGGGCTTTATTACTCCCCTATTGTATGAGCCCCCTAGTAGCAGCACCAGCCTCTCCCTGCTCTGCTGTCCCTCTGCTCCTTCTCCAAATCCTTATTATGAAATCTTTCTCATTAGGATAAAACACAACATCAGCTCCGCCGAGCCCTCAGCCAAAGTGTTGAAGTGGTGTCCAAGATCCCCAAGGGCCAAGCCAAGTAATTGTAAGTTTTCATGTAAAATATGTTTATGTTATACACATATAGCATACACTGTGCCTCACAATATACAGAATACCTCTACACTGTGTAGTCTGTTCTATAAGCACCCTTGTTTTGTGGCGCCGGACAGAAAATAATCTGGAAGTGCCCCTCCCGAGACCAGGCTCTGGATCCACCACTGGTCTGGACCGCTCACAGGAGTGTACAGTCGTGGCCAAAAGTTTTGAGAATGACACAAATATTAGTTTTCACAAAGTTTGCTGCTAAACTGCTTTTAGATCTTTGTTTCAGTTGTTTCTGTGATGTAGTGAAATATAATTACACGCACTTCATACGTTTCAAAGGCTTTTATCGACAATTACATGACATTTATGCAAAGAGTCAGTATTTGCAGTGTTGGCCCTTCTTTTTCAGGACCTCTGCAATTCGACTGGGCATGCTCTCAATCAACTTCTGGGCCAATTCCTGACTGATAGCAACCCATTCTTTCAAGTATGTTGCCGTGCGGCCATCTTGGTTACGGGCCGCTGGTCTCTGCTCATTATAGATAGTCTTGCTGTATGAATTAGGTCCCGCGCATGCGCAGTGTCGAGTTCCGGACGCCGAGTGAGTACTGCGTTCTTCAACAGTATGTGAGATATCCAATGAATATTGAATATTTTTAATTAACACAATTATGGGCACCTGTAAATAATGATTAACGATAACGTTTATGCACTTTACCTATATGGATCATTGATTTTATCAAGTCTATTTTTGACACTTATTTTGATAAATTGCAATGTTTGATTACATTTTGTATATTATGAATTTGTAAAATTGAGATTCACTATTTTTATGGTTTTTTGTAAATTAATTGGAATGCAATTATGTAATCACATAGTAATTTTGTATGCTTTAGGCCTCCTGCACACAAACGTTTTTTTACACGGTCCGCAAAAACGGGGTCCGTAGGTCCGTGATCCGTGACCGTTTTTCCGTCCGTGGGTCTTCCTTGATTTTTGGAGGATCCACGGACATGAAAAAAAGTCATTTTGGTGTCCGCCTGGCCGTGCGGAGCCAAACGGATCCGTCCTGAATTACAATGCAAGTCAATGGGGACGGATCCGTTTGATGTTGACACAATATGGTGCCATTTCAAACGGATCCGTCCCCATTGACTTTCAATGTAAAGTCTGGAGTTCTGTTATACCATCGGATTGGAGTTTTCTCCAATCCGATGGTATATTTTAACTTGTAGCGTCCCCATCACCATGGGAACGCCTCTATGTTAGAATATACTGTCGGATATGAGCTACATCGTGAAACTCATTTCCGACAGTATATTCTAACACAGAGGCGTTCCCATGGTGATGGAGACGCTTCAGGTTAGAATATACAAAAAAACTGTGTACATGACTGTCCCCTGCTGCCTGGCAGGTGCTGCCAGGCAGCAGGGGGCAGACCCCCCCCCCTGTTTTTAACTCATTGGTGGCCAGTGGGCCCCCCCTCCCCTATTGTTAACTCGTTGGTGGCCAGTGTGCGCACCCCCCTCCCTCCCTCTATTGTAATAATAGCATTGGGGCCAGTGTGCGCGCCCCCCCAACCCCCCCCCCCCTCCCTCCCTCTATTGTAATAATAGCATTGGGGCCAGTGTGCCCCCCCCCCCCCCGATCATCGGTGGCAGCGGAGTAGAAGATTCATACTTACCTGGCTGCTGGCTGCTGCGATCTCTGTGTCCGGCCGGGAGCTCCTCCTACTGGTAAGTGACAGGTCTGTGCGGCGCATTGCTGTCACTTACCAGTAGGAGGAGCTCCCGGCCGGACGCAGACATCGCAGCAGCCAGCAGCCAGGTAAGTATGAAAATCTTCTACTCCGCTGCCACCGATGATGGGGGGGGGGGGGGGTGCGCACACTGGCCCCAATGCTATTATTACAATAGAGGGAGGGAGGGGGGGGGGTTGGGGGGTGCGCACACTGGCCCCAATGTATTAAAACAATAGAGGGAGGGAGGGGGGGGTTGGGGGCGCGCGCACACTGGCCCCAATGTATTAAAACAATAGAGGGAGGGAGGGAGGGGGGTGCGCACACTGGCCACCAACGAGTTAACAACAGGGAAGGGGGGGGGCCGCACAATGATATTCAAACTGGGGAGGGGGGGGGGTCTGCCCCCTGCTGCCTGGCAGCCCTGATCTCTTACAGGGGGATATGATAGTACAATTAACCCCTTCAGGTGCCGCACTATCATATCCCCCTGTAAGAGATCGGGTGCTGCCAGGCAGCAGGGGGCAGTCTTGTACACAGTTTGTAGTGTATTCTAACTAGAAGCGTCCCATCACCATGGGAACGCTTCTGTGTTAGAATATACTGTCGGATCTGAGTTTTCACGAAGTGAAAACTCAGCTCTGAAAAAGCTTTTATGCAGACGGATCTTCGGATCCGTCTGTATGAAACTAACCTACGGCCACGGATCACGGACACGGATGCCAATCTTGTGTGCATCCGTGTTCTTTCACGGACCCATTGACTTGAATGGGCCCGTGAACCGTTGGCCGTGAAAAAAATAGGACAGGTCATATTTTTTTCACGGCCAGGAAACACGGCTCACGGATGCGGCTGCCAAACGGTGCATTTTCCGATTTTTCCACGGACCCATTGAAAGTCAATGGGTCCGTGAAAAAAAACGGAAAACGGCACAACGGCCACGGATGCACACAACGTTCGTGTGCAGGAGGCCTTATAAGCACCTGATTTTGCACTAAACACTCTGGCTTGACAAGGCTCCATAGAGAGAGCTGAAACGTTGCTGTTTACACATGGGTGAATAAAATACCCTTCTGCTTTTTACGGATATCTGTGTGCTGCCTTGGATTCTTTTGCTACATATATCTAATCAGGATCAAGTCCGTGGTCTGTCTCAAGGAATTGCACCTACTGGAATTGTGTGCTGCTCATCTATTTTTTACTTTATATATATATTTATATATATATATATATATATATATATATGGTTAGTATAGAAAATGAGAATACTCGGACTGGGAGAAAACATCTGTATGTGGGTAAGTAACTGGCTCAGTGATAGTAAACAGAGGGTGTTATTTAACGGTACACACTCAGATTGGGTCACTTGGGGTACCTCAGGGGTCAGTATTGGCAGGGGCGGGCTAGGACAGGGAGACAATTGCCTCCTAAGCCGCCCTAAAGCATGTTAAAAACGGCCCGTCTTCAACAAATAACTCAGGGCCGTGGGCTGTGGAAGCGCTCATCTCTATATTCATCTTTATCGCCGTCCTCAGGACAGCGATACAGATGCCTGTGCTGCGGCAGGGCAGGGGAGAAAGAGGCGTCTCCCTTCCCTGTTCTTCTGATAGACTGCAGGCACTAATGCCTGCGGCCTATCAGAGCACGGCTCAGGCTGCGCAATGACGCCATTATCATCGAGTAGCCTGAGCCGGGCAGCACACAGCAGGGACACAGGCCGGAAGAGGCCTGCATCGCATCACTGCTGATTAAGGTAAGTATTAGTGGTTTGTTTTTTTTCCTTTGCAGGGGGAGCTGGCACTATGGGGGCATCTGGCATTTCTTACAGCCCCATTTTTTGGGGTATTTATTTCTTGCCCATTTTTGGGGGGGCACTATGGGGGCATTTCTTACTGGACACCCTCTGCGTCTGGAGGAAAGAAGGTTTGTACACAAACAAAGAAAATAATTCTTTACGGTAAGAGCAGTGAGACCATGGAACTCTCTGCCTGAGGATGTGGTGATGGTGAGTACAATAAAGGAATTCAAGAGGGGCCTGGATGTATTTCTGGAGTGTAATAATATTACAGGCTATAGCTACTAGAGAGGGGTCGTTGATCCAGGGAGTTATTCTGATTGCCTTATTGGAGTCAGGAAGTATTTTTGCCTCCTTAAGTGAGGAAAATTGGCTTGTACCTCACAGTTTTTTTTTGCCTTCATCTGGATCAACTTGCAGGATGACAGGCCGAACTGGATAGACAAATATATTTTTTCAGCCTTATATACTATGTTACTACCGTGTTTACCAGAAATTAAGACCTAGCCCTATTTTGCAGGGTTTTGGGAGTAGGGCTTAAATGTAAGCCCTACTCCAAAAATAAGCCCTAGATTAATTTTATATTTAAGGAGCGCTCACTAATGGCTCCTGAGCTGCCAGGGCGGGTGGGCAGGACATCGGCGCTCTCCCAGCTGATCGGAGGCGGGCATGAGTTACAGTACAGCAGCGCAGGCTGCCAACACTTAGCCTTCAGTGAAGCCACTAGCCCGCGCATACATCGCAGCTGGCAGCTTCACAAAATTATCCGGCAGCCACGCTTCCATCTATGGTACCGAACGGGTACATCGCTGGGCCGGCTGGGCGGCTTCTCTACCCTGTACTGCCGCCAGCCCACACGTTCTAACTTACCCCTACCGTAGCTGAATGAGGCAGCAGGAGGATGTCCTTCTCCTCTCTGCTGCCTGGAGCTGGAGGTGCTAAGTGATTGGTGGTGAGCGCGTCCTGCTCCTTCCCCCCCACCTACACCAATTAGCACCCTGTCATCTCTCGCGCCGGATCTCCCTGGTAACGTACCGTACACATAGCTGTCTAGGGGCTCAGGGGCAGTGTGGCATTGCCTGCCAGAGAACTGTACTGGTATCATACCATAGTACTGTGCCACCCACTGTGATTATACTGTATTTGAATAAATCTAGATTTTTTTGTCCAAGCATTAATGTTGTTCAAAATAAGCCCTACCCTGATAATAAGCCCTAACCCTTTTTATCCCATCAATTGGGAAAAATCTGTAATCCTTTAGCTTGATCCCCTTCCATCTGAGATGAATTTGACCCAACTCCAACTGCAGATAACCTGCATCTTTAAATATCTGGGCGTTGTGATCACACCAATATTGACTGATTACATTAAAAATCAACATCGATCCCCTAATCGTTAAATTTATAGGAAAAGTCAATGCCTGGTGTAAATTACCTCTCTTTGTGGTCGGCCATTGTAACTTAATTAAAATGATACTTTTGCCTCAACTGCTTTATGTATTACACAACTCCCCAGTATGGATTCCCTAGCGGATATTCTACAAGATTCAGGGTATTTTCCGCTCCTTGGTGTGGAAAAAACAACATCCCAGAATCCACCTGGAAACCCTTTAAAGGGGCAAGGAGGAGGAAAGCCTTTCTCTTCCAAACCCTTGGCTTTATTTCATTGTGGCACAATTACAACACCTTAAGGGGTGGGGACAGCATACAAAGCTGGGACCCTCGGCCAGGATCGCCTCTTTTATTATGAAGCAAAAGGCACCCATCACTATGGCAGAGCTGGGGAGACCACACTTTTACTCTGGTAGCTACCCCACTATTTCTCTAATAACAAAAGTTTGGTCTAGGTTTAAAGAAATGATCGGCCTTGAGGGATTACATGGACATACTCCCTTATGGGGAAATCCACAATTATCAGAAATGTTTAGACTAGAAGGCTTTTTCCCTTGGGAAGAAAGGGGTGTTCTTTTTCACACAACTCCAGGTAAAGTTTGGTCTTCCTAAAACTGTATTTTACCAATATCTTCAATTGAGACACACATATAATGCACAGTTTAAGGATGATTTGCAAATGACAACATCCCCTCCTATACTGCAACAACTGCTATGTGGTGGTAGCGCCAAGGATCTTATCTCTTTGTTCTATAGACATCTATTTACTAAATGTAACTCATCGAGCCCATTGCCAGTGAAAGATAAGTGGGAATGGGATGTTGGTGGCATCTCCCAGGAACAATGGGACACTGTTCTATCCTTAACCCCTAGCCTCATGCTTAGTGAGGCTCGAAGATTATCCCAGATATCAGCGGTGGACTGGGAACTTAATGTGGCCCTGGAAAAAATACTAAAAGTGGCCCCATTTTGTAGTCCGGTCCAAACTATACCATACAATACCATATTGTGGCACATTATGCCACCCCAACAGAGCCAAATACCACATTCCATCACAAAATACTACCAGCAGCAAAAAAATACATCCCCAAAAAATTCCTCTTGCCGGCCGTGATAAGGGCCCAGGCGGCCCTCTGGGCATCGGCCTAGCGGGAAATTTCCCTGTAAGATCTATGGCTAATCTGCCCCTGCCAGTTATACATAGAGTGTATAAAACCCCTGCATTTCTATACAACATAGGTCTGCGGACTGACTCAAACTGTCCCCGGTGTGAGGGGACAGATGCTTCCTTGCTACATATGTTCTGGGAGTGCCCTGAACTAGGGGCCTACCGGTGGGGAGTACTGGGGATCATTTCTAAAATAACCCAGATACAAATACCAAGGGACCCCAGGGTCTGTATGTTAGGTCTCTTAAATTCTCCGGGTATAGATGATAAACTATCCCTGTCTATTCAAAGATTGCTTTTCCAGGCCAGAGTGTTGGGAGCCAAGCATTGGACACCGAGAAATCCACCGACCAGGCAGGAGTTTGTGCATTGTCTGAACAGTGTACTAAGATTTGAAAGAGGGATCTACCTGAAAAGGAGTTGCCCTGCTAAATTTATGACAATATGGCAGGGATGGTTTAAGATCCCTGTATTGGCGTCTGCGGTGCTGACGAGGGATTGTGTGAGGGGACAGATGTCCATGTTGGGGCAAGTGACCTGATTCCTTGGTGCTCTTCCATGGACCTTGGCCTGATGCAATTGACATGCCTGTTTGCATATTTATTCTACACCCTAGCATAAAGCTTACTCTTACAACATGCTCGTCATTGAACAATGCACTACGAGTGTCTTTGTCTATTTTTGGACAAGGTATGACATAGTCGTCTCTCTGCAGAATTATTATTGTTTGGGTGGGGGTTGTTTTTGTATTTTGTATATGCACCGCAAGACTTATGCAACCTACTCCTTATATGGATATTACTGTAAAAATTTGGCTAAAACTGTGTATTTTTTGTATATGAAAAAAAATTCAATAAAAAATATGCTTGATTTAAAAAAAAAATAACAATGCAGACCGACTATACAGTGTGGTCTTTATCAGTAAAACAACAGGCATGGTACTCTAATACAGCAGGGCCGCATCCCTGTGTGGTCGTACCCTAAGGTCTACCTACAAAGCTTATTTGCTACTTTGCTTGACATCATGAGAAAATCAAAAGAAATCTGCCTAGACATAAGAAAAAAATAAAATTGTGGACTTCCACAAGTCTGATACATCCTTGGGAGCAATTTCAAAAACACCTGAAGATACTCCTAGAGATGTCAAATAGTGCCTAAGGGCCCATTGTCAGAAATGATCCACAACATCTTAAAGTTCAAGAGCAAAGTGGATATGCACAAATAATAGAAGGTGCATTTGCCACACTTGACAAAGGGAGCTGAAAGAGGCATCCTTATTTCAGCATTTCAAGCTCCAATGACTTATATGGAGCAAATATGGCTCCATAACAAGACTGCACAAAATGAACTTCCATCAAACTTGTTAAAGTACCACAAAACCTTTAACAGTATGAATTACATTACATACAGTATGTGTTAGTAATAGTTATGAGTACCGCATGTGCTCAAGCGCAATGCTCGAGTCTCCTCCCCGCACGTTTCTTGGCTGCTACGCAGACATCTGAATGGGTCTTCACCGTCACGAGGATGTGCGATCGGGCCCAGGTTATCTAGAGTCACCAAAGCGGCAGCAGGCCCTCGCCCAAAATGTTTAAGATGGTCAGATCAGCAGGTCCTTGCTCCAAATGTTTTTGAGGGTAACCAGCAGGCCATCAATCATCATTTTTCAAGGGTGTGTATGATGCCCTCCTTTATGTGTAACAAAGGGTGTATTATAGTGATGGTTCCTTGTAATTTTTGGCAGCACTTTCACTTAGTGCATTAGCTTTATGAGTGTAGGAGTCCCACTACCTGAATAATTGTACCACAATGTGAATGAGGCCCTCCTTTATGTGATATACAGGTTGTGTCGGAGTGCCTCTTCCTTGTAATTCTTGGCAGCACTTGCACTTTATATACAAGTAAATATACAGGAAAGAATGTTTTTTCCTCTAAAATCAGGCGTACTACTCGGACAACATTGTTCCCAGCAGCGACCTGGGAGTCCAAGATGCATCCATGCTGTTCCCGAACCATTTAGGTGGTGTTTCCATCAATTTCTGACCTTTTCCTATGACCCAGGCACCCTCCCCTCTTCAGAGACAATACACTGTAGACTACAGTAGACTACTGGTTTAATGCTCGGGTTCTCCCACTAACTTCCATTATACAGCACCCGAGCATCCCGATATGTTCGGCCCGAGCACTATGGTGCTCGATCAACACTAATTAGTAAGTGTTCTGGTGCATAAACCAAAAGATATACATACAACTTGTATCAAGGATAAGAGTTTTCTGGTGTCTTAAAGGAACATTTGTTCCTTGTTAATCAAACACCAAAAGCTGTATCATTATCTCCATCCACCATTGTGTGACATCTCAGATAGCTTTCTTGATTGATAACTACTTCAGGTTACTAATTGCTGTGGCCACCAAGTTAATTTGATTAATGAGGCGGGATGATGACATTTTTGTCATGTTCTCTGTCATTTGTTGCACCTACAGGATTTTCCAAACTTAAGTTTTAATGATGCCTTTAGTTCTTTATAGGGTACAGTTTCTTGACATCATCCACACTTGAGATGACCTGGTGACAAGACTCTACATCAAGAACACACAGGAACATAACTTCCTCTTCCTCTGTCAGGGTGGCATACTTAGTACATCTCACCAGGAAGACTTTGCTTGTAGCTGATGACAGTGCAGAAGAAGTTTTTCTGTTTGTTTTAACATCAAGTGTTGAAGAACAAATAAGAATTAATTAGGATTCTCAAAACCCAAACTGTGGCTGTCAAGGAGCATGATGGAAGGGTACTCAGTTTAATATCTATCAACTGCATGGCATTAGACAGGTGTGAACAACATAAGCCTATAGAGCCTATGAATCACAATAACATAACAATAAGAATAACGTCATTTGTAGCTAAATATATTATCTTCTAAAATAAATATACTTTAATATATAAAGTATACAGACACTTTTGATAGTTTATGACATCACCAACTACGCAATGTGAATATGTAATGTAATATTCATAGCAATATAAGCAAAGATATTGTGCAGCATTGTAAATAACACTGGAATATGCACTGTGAAATACAGTGTATATGTGAATACCATATAAATTGCATGGATGCTGTTTAAACCAATGGTCCAGATTTACTATTGAAAATGCACTAGTTTTGCATTACATTTATTGACTGTATACTTATACATGTTTCTAATCATTTTACTTCTCATCTGACAAGGGGAGGGGCGTGACTTTGCAGAGAGGGGCATGACTCTTTGCGACTTTTGTGAAAATCTGCTGCTGGATTTAAGATACTCCAAATTTATAAAGGTGGCAAAATATTAAATTTGTCTAATATTTAGAGTGTGATTCATATTCTTAGACAATATAAAGTGGGACACTATTAGTAAATCTGCCCCAGTGTTTTTATTTGTACACGAACCAAAAAAATAATCATATGTGTGCCTCTATATGGGGATATTAGCCCCTATACAGATAATCTAATATGCCATCTAATGTAATATGCTGCATTTTTTCTTTATGAATACAGCAGGAAAAAGCCCAGGCTCTATAGTTTTTAATGGGTGCCACATTATGCCCCCATACAACTCAGAGGTTGTATAGCTCTGATATAAGTAGCTGTGTGCATGAGACCAATCAGAGCCCAATTCCCAATTTAATATTGTCGCTGAAGGTATTGGGAATGTCCAGCATTTTTAATATAATCAGTATACAGGATCTCTTCTATTTAGGCAAACAAATCCCTAGCATAATTTAACAAAATATACACCCATGTGTCCGCCCTTGTGAAATTGTAATGTTTAATAAAAAAAATAAACAAAAAAGGAACAAAATTAACTTTTAAAACTTTTTAACTTTTGTAAATGGACTGTGCTTCTTCGTGGAAGACTGCAACAAAACAACATGCATACTATGTATGAAAGATACTATTACTAATAATGAGAATAATAACTTGATAACTACCTGAGTTCAACAGAGGACTCTAGGTTACTTTAAAGGGGTTACCCGGGTTCAGAGCTGAACCCGGACTTCCTTCCATTTTCCCCCCGGCAGCCCCCCTGACTTGAGCATCAAGCAAACATGGTTGATAAAAAAAAAAATGGCTGCACAACATTTCACATACAAACAATAGAGCTGAGAAATGGGGATCATTCTAAATTAAAGTGTAGGGATGAGCGAACCCGAACTGTATAGTTCGGGTTCGTACCGAATTTTGGGGTGTCCGTGACATGGACCCGAACCCGGACATTTTCGTAAAAAAAGGGGGGGTTCGGGTTCGGTGTTCGTCGCTTTCTTGGCGCTTTTTGAAAGGCTGCAAAGCAGCCAATCAACAAGCGTCATACTACTTGCCCCAAGAGGCCGTCACAGCCATGCCTACTATTGGCATGGCTGTGATTGGCCAGAGCACCATGTGACCCAGCCTCTATTTAAGCTGGAGTCACGTAGCGCCGCACGTCACTCTGCTCTGATCAGCATAGGGAGAGGTTGCAGCCTCGACGTTAGGGAGAGATTAGGCAGATTAACTCCTCCAAAGGACTTCATTCAGAGATCGATCTGCAGCTGTGGATGATTGAACTGCTGCTATTGAATTGCTCACTGTTTTTAGGCTGCCCAGAGCGTTTTTCAGTCACTTTTTTCTGGGGTGATCGGCGGCCATTTTGTGTCTTGTGGTGTGCCAGCACAAGCTGCCACCAAGTGCATTTAACCCTCAATAGTCTGGTTATTTTTTGGCCATATACTACATCAGGGGCAAGCTGCGCCTGTCACCAAGTGCATTTAACCCTCAATGGTGTGGTTGTTTTTTGGCTAAATCCTACATCAGAGTGAAGCTGTCACACCAAGTGCATTTAACCAGCAATAGTCTGTTTATTTTTTGGCCATATACTACATCAGGGGCAAGCTTGAGCCTGTCACCAAGTGCATTTAACCCTCAATAGTGTGGTTGGTCAAGCTGTCACACCAAGTGCATTTAACCATCAATAGTGTGGTTATTTTTTGGCCATATCCCAGTCTAATTCTGTCAGTAAACGTATACCTGTCACTAGGCCTCAAATTTATATCCAGCTAAATCTATCGTTACTGCTGTGGCTGGTCAAGTTATTTAGTGTCCGTCAAAGCACAGTTTTTGTTCTGGGTTGAAATACAATTCCCAATTTAGCAATTTCCTAATTTAGTGGTTTCTGCTGTATCAGGCCTACTTTAAATTTATCACTAAAAGGGTATATCAGATTCAAGGTGCACATAGGGTCATTCTGAATAACTTCACACACACGCTACTGTGCATTTCCAAGTCTAATTCTGTCAGTAAACCTATACCTGTCACCCAGCGCCTAAATACTAGGCCTCAAGTTTATATCCAGCTAAATCTGTCGTTACTGGTGTGGCTGGTCAAGTTATTTAGTGTCCGTCAAAGCACAGTTTTTGTTCTGGGTTGAAATACAATTCCCAATTTAGCAATTTCCTAATTTAGTGGTTTCTGCTGTATCAGGCCTACTTTAAATTTATCCCTAAAAGGGTATATCAGATTCAAGGTGCACATAGGGTCATTCTGAATAACTTCACACACACACTACTGTGCATTTCCAAGTCTAATTCTGTCAGTAAACCTATACCTGTCACCCAGCGCCTAAATACTAGGCCTCAAATTTATATCCAGCTAAATCTGTCGTTACCGGTGTGGCTGGTCAAGTTATTTAGTGTCCGTCAAAGCACATTTTTTGTTCTGGGTTGAAATACAATTCCCAATTTAGCAATTTCCTAATTTAGTGGTTTCTGCTGTATCAGGCCTACTTTAAATGTATCCCTAAAAGGGTATATCAGATTCAAGGTGCACATAGGGTCATTCTGAATAACTTCACACACACGCTACTGTGCATTTCCAAGTCTAATTCTGTCAGTAAACCTATACCTGTCACCCAGCGCCTAAATACTAGGCCTCAAGTTTATATCCAGCTAAATCTGTCGTTACTGGTGTGTCTGGTCAAGTTATTTAGTGTCCGTCAAAGCACATTTTTTGTTCTGGGTTGAAATACAATTCCCAATTTAGCAATTTCCTAATTTAGTGGTTTCTGCTGTATAAGGCCTACTTTAAATTTATCCCTAAAAGGGTATATCAGATTCAAGGTGCAGATAGGGTCATTCTGAATAACTTCACACACACGCTACTGTGCATTTCCAAGTCTAATTCTGTCAGTAAACCTATACCTGTCACCCAGCGCCTAAATAATAGGCCTCAAATTTATAGTCAGCTAAATCTGTCGTTACTGGTGTGGCTGGTCAAGTTATTTAGTGTCCGTCAAAGCACAGTTTTTGTTCTGGGTTGAAATACAATTCCCAATTTAGCAATTTCCTAATTTAGTGGTTTCTGCTGTATCAGGCCTACTTTAAATTTATCCCTAAAAGGGTATATCAGATTCAAGGTGCACATAGGGTCATTCTGAATAACTTCACACACACACGCTACTGTGCATTTCCAAGTCTAATTCTGTCAGTAAACCTATACCTGTCACCCAGCTCCTAAATAATAGGCCTCACATTTATAGTCAGCTAAATCTGTGGTTACTGCTGTGCCTGTATTAGTGTAATACTGTACCTAAATAGATAGCCAGATAGTGTTAGTTGTCTTTAAAAAAAAGGCCTGAATTTGAATTCAATACATTGGGTCAAATAATATTTTTGTTGTTGTGGTGAACGATAACAATGAGGAAAACATCTAGTAAAGGACGCGTACGCGGACATGGTCGTGGTGGTGTTAGTGGACCCTCTGGTGCTGGGAGAGGACGTGGCCGTTCTGCCACAGCCACACGTCCTAGTGTACCAACTACCTCAGGTCCCAGTAGCCGCCATAATTTACAGCGATATTTGGTGGGGCCCAATGCCGTTCTAAGGATGGTAAGGCCTGAGCAGGTACAGGCATTAGTCAATTGGGTGGCCGACAGTGGATCCAGCATGTTCACATTATTTCCCACCCAGTCTTCTGCAGAAAGCGCACAGATGGTGCCTGAAAAACAAGCCCATCAGTCTGTCACATCACCCCCATGCATACCAGGGAAACTGTCTGAGCCTCAAGTTATGCAGCAGTCTCTTATGCTGTTTGAAGACTCCGCTGGCAGGGTTTCCCAAGGGCATCCACCCAGCCCTTCCCCAGCGGTGGAAGACATAGAATGCACTGACGCACAACCACTTATGTTTCCTGATGATGAGGACATGGGAATACCATCTCAGCATGTCTCTGATGATGACGAAACACAGGTGCCAACTGCTGCGTCTTTCTGCAGTGTGCAGACTGAACAGGAGGTCAGGGATCAAGACTGGGTGGAAGACGATGCAGGGGACGATGAGGTCCTAGACCCCACATGGAATGAAGGTCGTGCCACTGACTTTCACAGTTCGGAGGAAGAGGCAGTGGTGAGACCGAGCCAACAGCGTAGCAAAAGAGGGAGCAGTGGGCAAAAGCAGAACACCCGCCACCAAGAGACTCCGCCTGCTACTGACCGCCGCCATCTGGGACCGAGCACCCCAAAGGCAGCTTCAAGGAGTTCCCTGGCATGGCACTTCTTCAAACAATGTGCTGACGACAAGACCCGAGTGGTTTGCACGCTATGCCATCAGAGCCTGAAGCGAGGCATTACCGTTCTGAACCTTAGCACAACCTGCATGACCTCTTCTCTCAGGTCACTCAGGCTCCCCCTGCTACCTCTTCTGCTGCTGCCGCCTCGGCCTCTTCCTCCGCCTCTGGAGGAACGTTGGCACCTGCCGCCCAGCAAACAGGGGATGTACCACCAACACCACCACCACCTCCGTCACCAAGCATCTCAACCATGTCACACGGCAGCGTTCAGCTCTCCATCTCACAAACATTTGAGAGAAAGAGTAAATTCCCACCTAGCCACCCTCGATCCCTGGTCCTGAATGCCAGCATTTCTAAACTACTGGCCTATGAAATGCTGTCATTTAGGCTGGTGGACACAGACAGCTTCAAACAGCTCACGTCGCTTGCTGTCCCACAGTATGTTGTTCCTAGCCGGCACTACTTCTCCAAGAGAGCCGTGCCTTCCCTGCACAACCAAGTATCCGATTAAATCAAGTGTGCACTGCGCAACGCCATCTGTGGCAAGGTCCACCTAACCACAGATACGTGGACCAGTAAGCATGGCCAGGGACGCTATATCTCCCTAACTGCACACTGGGTAAATGTAGTGGCAGCTGGGCCCCAGGCGGAGAGCTGTTTGGCGCAGGTCCTTCCGCCGCCAAGGATCGCAGGGCAACATTCTTTGCCTCCTGTTGCCACCTCCTCCTTCTCGGCTTCCTCCTCCTCTTCTTCCACCTGCTCATCCAGTCAGCCACACACCTTCACCACCAACTTCAGCACAGCCCAGGGTAAACGTCAGCAGGCCATTCTGAAACTCATATGTTTGAGGGACAGGCCCCACACCGCACAGGAGTTGTGGCGGGGTATAGAACAACAGACCGACGAGTGGTTGCTGCCGGTGAGCCTCAAGCCCGGCCTGGTGGTGTGTGATAATGGGCGAAATCTCGTTGCAGCTCTGGGACTAGCCGGTTTGACGCACATCCCTTGCTTGGCGCATGTGCTGAATTTGGTGGTGCAGAAGTTCATTCACAACTACCCCGACATCTCAGAGCTGCTGCATATAGTGCGGGCCGTCTGTTCGCGCTTCCGGTGTTCACATCCTGCCGCTGCTCGCCTGTCTGCGCTACAGCGTAACTTCGGCCTTCCCGCTCACCGCCTTATATGCAACGTGCCCACCAGGTGGAACTCCACCTTGCACATGCTGGACAGACTGTGCGAGCAGCAGCAGGCCATAGTGGAGTTTCAGCTGCAGCACGCACGGGTCAGTCGCACTACGGAACAGCACCACTTCACCACCAATGACTGGGCCTCCATGCGAGACCTGTGTGCCCTGTTGCGCTGTTTTGAGTACTCCACCAACATGGCCAGTGGCGATGACGCCGTTATCAGCGCTACAATACCACTTCTATGTCTCCTTGAGAAAACACTTAGGGCGATGATGGAAGAGGAGGTGGCCCAGGAGGAGGAGGAGGAAGAGGGGTCATTTTTAGCACTTTCAGGCCAGTCTCTTCGAAGTGACTCAGTGGAAGGTTTTTTGCAACAGCAGAGGCCAGGTACAAATGTGGCCAGCCAGGGCCCACTACTGGAGGACGAGGAGGACGAGGATGAGGAGGAGGTGGAGGAGGATGAGGATGAAGCATGGTCACAGCGGGGTGGCACCCAACGCAGCTCGGGCCCATCACTGGTGCGTGGCTGGGGGGAAAGGCAGGACGATGACGATACACCTCCCACAGAGGACAGCTTGTCCTTACCTCTGGGCAGCCTGGCACACATGAGCGACTACATGCTGCAGTGCCTGCGCAACGACAGCAGAGTTGCTCACATTTTAACGTGTGCGGACTACTGGGTTGCCACCCTGCTGGATCCACGCTACAAAGACAATGTGCCCACCTTACTTCCTTCACTGGAGCGTGATAGGAAGATGCGCGAGTACAAGCGCACCTTGGTAGACGCGCTACTGAGAGCATTCCCAAATGTCACAGGGGAACAAGTGGAAGCCCAAGGGCAAGGCAGAGGAGGAGCAAGAGGTCGCCAAGGCAGCTGTGTCACGGCCAGCTCCTCTGAGGGCAGGGTTAGCATGGCAGAGATGTGGAAAAGTTTTGTCAACACGCCACAGCTAACTGCACCACCGCATGATACGCAACGTGTTAGCAGGAGGCAACATTTCACTAACATGGTGGAACAGTACGTGTGCACACCCCTCCACGTACTGACTGATGGTTCGGCCCCATTCAACTTCTGGGTCTCCAAATTGTCCACGTGGCCAGAGCTAGCCTTTTATGCCTTGGAGGTGCTGGCCTGCCCGGCGGCCAGCGTTTTGTCTGAACGTGTATTCAGCACGGCAGGGGGCGTCATTACAGACAAACGCAGCCGCCTGTCTACAGCCAATGTGGACAAGCTGACATTCATAAAAATTAACCAGGCATGGATCCCACAGGACCTGTCCATCCCTTGTGCAGATTAGACATTAACTACCTCCCCTTAACCATATATTATTGTACTCCAGGGCACTTCTTCATTCAATCCTCTTTTTATTTTCATTTTACCATTATATTGCGGGGCAACCCAAAGTTGAATGAACATCTCCTCTGTCTGGGTGCCGGGGCCTAAATATATGCCAATGGACTGTTCCAATGTTGGGTGACGTGAAGCCTGATTCTCTGCTATGACATGCAGACTGATTCTCTGCTGACATGAAGCCAGATTCTCTGTTATGGGACCTCTCTCCTCTGGCTGGGTGCCTGGGCCTAAATATATGACAATGGACTGTTACAGTGGTGGCTGACGTGAAGCCTGATTATCTGCTATGACATGCAGACTGATTCTCTGCTGACATGAAGCCTGAATCTCTGTTATGGGACCTCTCTCTTCTGTCTGGGTGCTGGGGCCTAAATATATGCCAATGGACTGTTGCAGTGGTGGCTGACGTGAAGCCTGATTCTCTTCTATGACATGCAGACTGATTCTCTGCTGACATGAAGCCAGATTCTCTGTTACAGGACCTCTCTCCTCTGTCTGGGTGCTGGGGCCTAAATATATGCCAATGGACTGTTGCACTGGTGGCTGACGTGAAGCCTGATTCTCTGCTATGACATGCAGACTGATTCTCTGCTGACATGAAGCCAGATTCTCTGTTACGGGACCTCTCTCCTCTGCCTGGGTGCCTGGGCCTAAATACATGCCAATGGACTGTTGCAGTGGTGGCTGACGTGAAGCCTGATTCTCTGCTATGGGATCTCTCTCCAATTGATATTGGTTAATTTTTATTTATTTAATTTTTATTTTTATTCATTTCCCTATCCACATTTGTTTGCAGGGGATTTACCTACATGTTGCTACCTTTTGCAGCACTCTAGCCCTTTCCTGGGCTGTTTTACAGCCTTTTTAGTGCCGAAAAGTTCGGGTCCCCATTGACTTCAATGGGGTTCGGGTTCGGGACGAAGTTCGGATCGGGTTCGGATCCCGAACCCGAACATTTCCGGGAAGTTCGGCCGAACTTCTCGAACCCGAACATCCAGGTGTCCGCTCAACTCTATTAAAGTGGTATTATACCTACTATAAATGGAAAAATAGAATCTCTTTGCGCACATTTTTGATCAAATGTGTGTTGGGCCCATCTACCAGGCATCAAGGTGGCTTCCGCAAATGGGTACCCAACACTATTATACCGCCTCTTTTTGACTTACCTACGTTTGATCAATAATGTGCACAAAGAGCTTCTATTTTTCCATTTATAGTAGGTATAATACCACGTTCATTTAGAATGATCCCCCGTTTCTCACCTCTATTGTTTGTATGTGAAATGTTGTGCAGCCATTTTTCTATTCTCAGGATAGAACATCAGTATCTGATCGGTGGGAGTCCGAGATCCGGGACTCCCGCCGATCAGCTGTTTGAGAAGGCACCAGTGCTTCTGTGAGCACCATGGCCTTCTCTGTGCTTACCGAGCCTATCTCTGTACATTGTATAGTGACTGTGCTTGGTATCGCAGCTCTGCCCCATTCAGGCCGCGTGACCGATGAATGTGTTGCCACCGGCCTAGGGAAAGCTGTGAGAAGGCCATGGAGCTACTGAGAATGCCACTGCCTTCTCAAACAGCTGGACCCCCACCGATCAGATAGTGATGACCTATCCTGAGAATAGGTCATGACTCATCAGTATTAAAGTCTCAGAAAACCCCTTTAAAGGGCTTCTGTCAGCCCACTAAACCGTTTTTATTTTTTTGCTTAATAATAATCCCTACACTGCAAGCTCCCTGTACATATGCTAAATATAAATTTTTGTTCAGTAGAGTTTGTTAAAAATCAAGTTTTATAATATGTAAATTACCTTACTACCAGCAAGTAGGGCGGCTACTTGCTGGTAGCAGCCGCATCCTCCTCTCATCATGACGCCCCCTCCGCCGTTTGATTGACAGGGCCAGGGAACGGGTTCGTTCTCTGCTGGCCCTGTTTGAATTCAAAATATCGCGCCTGCGCCGTAGCTGTCTTTAATCGGTGCAGGCGCACTGAGAGGCGGCCACTCTCCCGGCCGCTCCATCCTCAATGCGCCTGCGCCGGGTGTAGATGTGACGTCATCGGCGCAGGCGCACTGAGAGGCGGCCGCTCTGTCGGCGTTCCATCCTCAATGCGCCTGCGCTGATGACGTCACATCTACACCCGGCGCAGGCGCATTGAGGATGGAGCGGCCGAGAGAGCGGCCGCCTCTCAGTGCGCCTGCGCCGATTAAAGACAGCTACGGCGCAGGCGCGATATTTTGAATTCAAACAGGGCCAGCAGAGAACGATCCCGTTCCCTGGCCCTGTCAATCAAACGGCGGAGGGGGCGTCATGATGAGAGGAGGATGCGGCTGCTACCAGCAAGTAGCCGCCCTACTTGCTGGTAGCAAGGTAATTTACAAATTATAAAACTTGATTTTTAACAAAATCTACTGAACAAAAATGAATATTTAGCATATGTACAGGGAGCTTGCAGTGTAGGGATTAATATTAACCAAAAAAAAAAAAAAAAAATGGTTTAGTGGGCTGACAGAAGCCCTTTAATGTAGAATTTCTAAAATCCTGCTTCTTTAGTAATACTTTTTCCATTTGTAAAAAAGACAGGAAGTACACAAATCCTATACCATGATGTGGTCTTAAGGTGGTCATAAATCTGCTCCTAATGACTTTTTGTATAAGCGTGCACTCATTCCATTCATTTTGTTTTGTTGTTTTATTAGTGTAGTATTTATGTTACCTTTCATGTTGTTTTCTTAGTAACAATATAATTACCTTCATGGTAGCATCCTTATCTAGATTTACCCCTTTACAAACAGACTTCTATTTCTTTCTGTTATATAATATTGTTAACAGGAAATAATGCCGCGCTGCTTTGATATACCGTATGTAAAGCAAAGACTTGCACTATCCCAGTAATATCCATGTTGCAAATACAGTAACATCTATATGCAACGTAGCACCACTTATATTACTGAATGCAGCTTTTTCCACCATAATAGCTCCCCCAACCCTTTTTCCTACATATACTTTGTGTGACAGATTCCCAGTTCTTTTCTTACTGTACCTGACATAACTCAGTGCTTGTACCATGTTCTCTTATAGACATTTGCTGTCTTGGGGTATACAAAACATGTAATACCGCAGTAACTGTGTCTGAAATACGCTATACGTAATCTCTGTGTGAATGGAAACAGGCTGAAAAGCTGCAGACCTAATACTTATCTACAGTTGAGTGTTTGCTACCATTTTATGCCACAGAGACAATCCACTGTAGACTACATACATTAGCAGCACAAATCTCATGTCCTATTTACAGTATCGGGTAGGTACAATGTTTCAGAGTTCATGCTGTTCAGCTCACAGAGCATTGCCTAGACTGTATACAATTGTTGCAGAGGTTGTCTCAGCTTAGACATTGGTGGCATGTTGCTAGGATATGCCACCAGTCACAGTGGCGTCTCTCTAGCTTTAAAATTTTGGGGGGGCACACTGGGGGCCAGGACAAAAGTAGGGGGGGCAGCTATAACAACGATACATTTACACAAGTACACTTAGAAATGCTGCGATACTTTACCCAATACCTAAAACCGCAACAGGGAAGAAAATTCCTGCTGTCTGTGGTTTTAAAAAAAATCACTCAGATTTCAACATGTCCTAGCTGCCTGTGGATGACACTTTTATAGGGAGGGGAATCTGTGGATGACACTTTTATAGGGAGGGGGATCTGTGGCTTACACTGCTATGGGGGGGGGGGGGATCTGTGGATGCCACATACCGTATATAGCATCTTATGCTATATGTGTCATCCACAGATCCCCCCCATGACAGTGTCATCCCCATTTCCCCCTCCATAACAGTGTCATCCCCATTTCCCCCTCCATAACAGTGTCATCCACAGATCTCCCTCCCCGCCTCTCACAGGAGTGTACATTTGACATTTCTAAACTGTGGCGGATCCAGAGCCTGGTCTCGGGAGGGGCACTTCCAGATTATTTTCTGTCCGCCGCCACAGATCACAGGTGCTTATAGAACAGACTACACAGTGTAGAGGTATACTGTACATTGTGTGGCACAGTGTAGCGGTATACTGTATATAGTGGGGCACAGTGTAGAGGTATACTGTATATAGTGGGGCACAGTGTAGAGGTATACTGTATATTGTGGGGCACAGTGTAGAGGTATACTGTATATTGTGGGGCACAGTGTAGAGGTATACTGTATATTGTGGGGCACAGTGTAGAGGTATACTGTACATTGTGTGGCACAGTGTAGCGGTATACTGTATATAGTGGGGCACAGTGTAGAGGTATACTGTATATAGTGGGGCACAGTGTAGGGGTATACTGTATATAGTGGGGCACGGTGTAGCGGTATACTGTATATTGTGTGGCACAGTGTAGTGGTATACTGTATATTGTGTGGCACAGTGTAGGCTATATGTGTATAACATAAACATACTTCATATGAAAACTTACAATTACTTGGCTTGGCCCTTGGGGATCTCGGACGCCACTTCAACACTTTGGCCGGGGGCTCGGCGGAGCTGATGTTGTGCTTTATCCTAATGAGAAAGATTTCATAATAAGGATTTGGAGAAGGGGCAGAGGGATAGCAGAGCAGGGAGAGGATGGTGCTGCTACTAGGGGGTCATACCATGGGGGAGTAATAAAGCCCACCATAATGCCCCCCCCAGTAGAAATAATTCTCCTTATAATGTGACAATGCAAAAAATACCCCCTTGTAATGCCCCCAGTTGAGCTAATGTCCCCATAGTGCCCCCATAATGTGCCAGTATAAAATACCCCTATATAGTGCCCCCAGTAAATGCCCCCATAGTGCTCCTCTCCCCCCTTCCTCCTAGTGCCCCCATAACGTACCAGTATAAAATGCCCCATATATCGTGCCCCAGTAGATGCCCTCAGTGTCCCCCATAATTTGCAGGTATAAAATACCCCTTCTTAGTGCCCACCGTAGATGACTCCATAGTACTCCTCTCCCCCTCCCCATAGTACCCACCATGTGTCCCAGTATAAAATGCTACTGTACAGAGCCCCCTATATAAAATACCCCTTCTTTGTGGCCTCAGTAGATGCCGCTATAGTGCCCACCAATAACGTGCCAGTAACAAGAGCCCCCCATCACGTGCCAGTAATAAGATCCCAGCCCCCATCACGTGCCAGTAATAAGAGCCCAGCCCCCATCACGTGCCAGTAATAAGAGCCCAGCCCCCATCACGTGCCAGTAATAAGAGCCCAGCCCCCATCACGTGCCAGTAATAAGAGACCCTCCAATGTTCCAGTAACAAGAGCCCCCATTATGTGCCAGTATTGTAATAAGCCCCCCAATGTGCCAGTAATAAGCCCCCAATGTGCCAGTAATAAGCCCCCCCAATGTGCCAGTAATAAGCCCCCCAATGTGCCAGTAATAAGCCCCCCAATGTGTCAGTAATAAGCCCCCCAATGTGCCAGTAACAAGAGCCCCCCTTATTGTGCCTGTAAAAATATTGTAAAAAAAAAAAAACACACGTATACTTACCTCCATGTCAGCGATGCGATGCAGGCCTCTTCCGGCCTGTGTCCTGCGCCGGCCTCTGAAAGGCTGCCGGCCTAGTGCCTGCAGCCTATCAGAGAAAGGGGAAGGGACACGCCTCTCCCTCCCCTGCAACGCCGCTGGCACAGGCAGATTACTATGGAGATGAGCGCAATGGAAGCGCTCATCTTTCTGTACCCAACTGCGGCAGTGCGGCGGCTCACTTGGGGGGGCATTTTAGTTAGGGGGCACATGGGGGGGGCACAGCGTGATGTAGGCTGGGCTGTGAACGGAACTTCCAAAGTGATCAGAGAGCAGCTGCACATGAGCTATCCTTCATTCATTTTTAGAGGACTGACAAAAATAGTCCTATAAAAAAAAGGAGCAGCAGTCCTAATTAATAGAGTGGTGGCTGTGCTTGCATAAATCGCGCTCCATTAGTTTCTTTGGCACTTCTGAAAATAGTAACACCCATAGAAATTAATTCAGAGCATTTCACGCGTTAACGTTGCACTTCCTTTTTTGCACACAATAATAGAGCAGTAGTATAGGCTGGAACCAAACATTGGATGCTGTTTTTTGAGCCAAAGCCAGAAAAACGTGGGAAATATAAGGGAAGGACTTGTATTTCTACTTCCTGCTGGATCCACTTCTGGCTTTGGCTTAAAAACTGTACCTCAAACTGCATCAAAAAACAAATGTGTTTTGTCCAGTCTTAAAATGTACGACATTTCCCAGTATGATCTATACTGAGCAAAACTATAGAAATGCGAATGCCACTCGTTCATATTGCCTCAACACCTCCACTAATAATTTCTATTTTTCTGTTCCATCATAGGGGCAGAACACCAAAAATGCTGAAAGTGCTTGACCTGTCAGATGACGGACAGCAACGGAACCCAACAACCCCATTGATCATAATGGAGAATGTGAAGTTTCCGTAGTAGGGCCCAGCATTTTACCAGACAGAATTTTGGCCTGTTGTTTTAGCTGAATATCCAATGCAGCCTCAAAAACAGATGTGTACAAACCCTAGACTGGCAGAAAAAGAAATACTAGTAAGGGCTCACTGGCGGATCCGGGGGGGGGGGGGGGGGGGGCAACGGGGCAATAGTCCCGTCCCCCCCCGAGCTGCTCAGAGGCGGGGGTGGCGGCCGCATGGCACAGGGAGAAGCGCTCATCTCCATAATCATCTGTATTGCCGTCCTCAGGGCAGGGGAGGGAGAGGCGTGTCCCTTCCCCTTTCTCTGATAGGCTGCAGGCACTAGGCCGGCAGCCTATCAGAGGCGGGCGCAGGTCGCCTGAGCCGTACAGCGCGGGACACAGGCCGGAAGAGGCCTGCATCGCATCGCTGACATGGAGGTAAGTATAAGTGTTTTTTGTTTTTTTTATATGTACAATAGTGTTACTGGCACATTGGGGGGGGCTCTTGTTACTGGCACATTAGGGGGGGCTCTTGTTACTGGCACATTAGGGGGGCCTCTTGTTACTGGCACATTAGCGGGGCCTCTTGTTACTGGCACATTAGGGGGGGCCTCTTGTTACTGGCACATTAGGGGGGCCTCTTGTTACTGGCACATTAGGGGGGCCTCTTGTTACTGGCACATTAGGGGGGGCCTCTTGTTACTGGCACATTAGGGGGGGGCCTCTTGTTACTGGCACATTAGGGGGGGCCTCTTGGTCCTGGCACATTAGGTGGGGCCTCTTGGTCCTGGCACATTAGGTACACTTAGGATTATGTATGAATGCGGCATCTGAGGGGTACAATGACGGGGGGTGGCGCTATCGCAGCTCCCTGTCATTCCACCCGCTACTTACAAAAATGTGCTTCGTGGCGAGGTCATTCGTCACAAAGTTAATTTTTGGGTAAAATTCTGCGAATCGAACTTCAATAATTCACTCATCTCTAATTGCTAACCATGCAGAATGCAAGTCGTGTAATGGCCAGATAGTGTTATTTCTCATGTACACACACGGCAGCTTCTTCTGAAAAGTCACCTGAAACTAACACATGTTAAAGTAACATCTGGCCACACTAGAATATAGTGAAAAACGCCAATGACACGCTGTGCGTGAATCCAGCCTTCGTTTTTGAATCAAGTACAGGAATGAATAAATAAAAAGAAAGAAAGAAAGAAAACATAAAGCAAAGACTGAAACCTTTATTTCTTTTGTATCCACTTCTTCTATGTTTGGCTCAGAAAACGGCATCCTGGGATTCCTGAACGGGGAGACCTCCAGTGTATGGGCATACGTATAGATGCAGAGGGTATCATGTAGAAAAACAGATGAAGTAGAGGATTCCAACTTTCATTTCACTGTGTTGGTTAGGAAATGATATCAGTGATTACATTTTGTCTGTGTATATTTGAGGGCCACTATGTATCACAACACATTGGAGTGAGTTATGGCATTGGCTTGCTTCCCACGTATCCATCTAACTTACTATGATGCATGAGTTCAAGGGCCTCCGGCTTCCTGAGCTGCTATCACGCTTCGCATACGTGGTGGGAGTAGTAGTCTGACTGTGAAAACAATTGCTTGGTATCAGCTCCTTTCTCCTTCTCACTGATAGCACTGAGGAGTGGAGATGATGATGTGGCAGACATAATAATGTTGTGCTGGAGATCAAAACACCCGGCTGTACATGTTCTACTGATATCTTAATGAGGCGAAAGGAGAAAGTGGAAAAACATTAATTATAGTGAAACATGTGGATGTACTACTTGTGTCTCTTCAGTAGCTTCTTAAATACGCAATTCAATAATATTTCATAGTAAATTAAATCAAATCCATATTGTATTAGCGTTATGCCTGATCGCAAACCATGATACTTGGGTTTGTGGCCCTAAACTTGATTAAACAAAAGGTGACAAGAGAAGAGAGCATGGTCTCCAGGGATAGTAAGTTAAATGTGCCTGCATTCTGGCCTCTCTGGCAAAGTCCTAGCGCACATCCCTTAGGCTATTTTCACACTTGCGGCAGTGTGATCCGGCGGGCAGTTCCGTCGTCGGAACTGCCTGCCGGATCCGCCGATCTGGATGTGACTGAAAGCATTTGTGAGACGCATCCGGATGCGGATCCATCTCACAAATGCATTGCAAGAACGGATCCATCTCTCCGCTTGTCATGCGGACAGACGGATCCGTCTTGTATCTTTTTTTCAGATTTTTACCAGTCTGCGCATGCGCAGACTGGGAGGACGGATCCAGCATTCCGGTATTTTGAATGCCGGATCCGGCACTAGTACATTCCTATGGGGAGAAATGCCGGATCCGGCATTCAGGCAAGTCTTCCGTTTTTTTTCGCCGGAGATAAAACCGTAGCATGCTGCGGTTTTCTCTTTTGCCTGATCAGGTCAAAACGACTGAACTGAAGACATCCTGATGCAAACTGAACGGATTTCTCTCCATTCAGAATGCATGGGGATATGCCTGATCAGTTCTTTTCCGGTATAGAGCCCCTAGGATGGAACTCTATGCCGGAAAAGAAAAACGCTTGTGTGAAAGTACCCTTATGTGTTTTAGACACTTTTTGCCTCTCACTGAACAAGGGTGAGTGACTTCAGACAGGCATGGCTTTGAATTCAATAATGTACAGCAAATGTGCCAAAATACTTGTTGTAAAGTTAGACAAAAATGTCTAACGTATGTGAAGATGTTCTGGATACACCAGATTCATACTCTGTTTAACAAATTTTGTGCTAATCAGTGCCACTATGTGACCCAGGGCTGGCGTCATAACCCGGCATCCCCGGGCAAGTGCCGGGGCCCAATGCTCCTGGGGGGGGCCCACTGAGCTGCTATGAGCACTTCCATCAATACAGATGGGAGCTCTCACTGCTGTCACTTCACTTACGCAGTACCCCTTTGGTGGGGCCCTCTGAGCTGCAGAGACTCAGGACACGCCCCCTCTACACAGGACACATGCTGCCTGAGGAGAGAGACTGGAGGGCTGGAGCTGTGAGTGAGTCTGCACTGTGACTGTTTCTTGTCTGTGGGACAGAAGGGGGGACTCTCCGATCTGCTGCTGCTTCATTCTGTTTAGTTGTGTTACTGTTTCATTAAGCAGTTTGCCTCCATGATACCTGCCCCCCCCCCCCCATATCCTGTCCTATCTTATCCTCATGGGGCCCCTGCTGTCTCCTTTCCTCCCTCATGTATCCAGAGCTCCTGTTTCACCCCCTATCTCCTGTTGCTGCCCTGCACAGACCACCTGCCCCTAATTCTTGTATGAATCCCCCTCAGAGCCCCTTCAACCTACTTGCTGTGTCCACCCCTCCTGTCCATCCAGGGCCCCTGTCTCACTCCTCTGCCTCTCATTATGGTTGCATCTGAACAGCATTCACCATAAGGACCTTCTAACGTCACAGGGTCATGTGACTGTGCCCCCCACCCCGTACTGTGCCCACTTATACCCTGCATTCTGCCCTCTTACCACACCCTGTGCAGTGCCCGTAGTCATTCCCTGTACTGTGCCCTCTTATACCCTTTTATCCGGTCACTGTATGGTGGTTTTATCATTGTATGGCGGTGTTATCACTATATGGCGGTGGTATCCAATAACTGCATGGCCATAACTGTATCCCCTTCCCTGCCCACGCCATCCTTTTTTAGACCTGGCATGAGCGGGAAAAGATACAGATTGTGGTGCTAAGGACCTTTGTGCCACAATCTGTGTCAGAAATACGCCTAAGGCTACTTTCACACCTGCGTTTAGGTGCGGATCCGTCTGGTATCTGCACAGACGGATCCGCACCTATAATGCAAACGCTTAGATCCGTTCAGAACGGATCCGTTAAGACTTTACATTGAAAGTCAATGGGGGACGGATCCATTTGAAAATTGAGCCATATTGTGTCAACTTCAAACGGATCCGTCCCCATTGACTTACATTGTAAGTCTGGACGGATCCGTTTGCCTCCGCACGGCCAGGCGGACACCCCGAACGCTTCAAGCAGCGTTTGGGTGTCCGCCTGCTGAGAGGAGCTGAGGACAAACGCTGCCAGACTGATGCATTCTGAGCGGATCCGCGTCCACTCAGAATGCATTAGGGCTGGACGGATCCGTTAGGGGCCGCTTGTGAGAGCCTTCAAACGGAACTCACAAGCGGAGCCCCGAACGCTAGTGTGAAAGTAGCCTAACATAGACGTATTTCTATATAATAAATGACCCCCTAATTGTATTATTATTTGTGGGTAGGGCTAATATCATTATATTATATAGATTCTAGTGTATTATACTGTGCCCTGTATTTCCCAGTAGAAAATGATCCTTGGGAAACACAGTCCTCACCCCTGACCACCAGGACCAGGTAGCGCTCTGTCAGTACATGGCGGCCTCCCCTCTCCGCCACGCTGCTCCGCTGTGTACTGGGGCTTATTCTGACACTGGGGCTGGGTTCACATCCCATTTGTGCCATCCATTTAATGTATACCAAAAATATATGCGTTACCAGATGCCTCAGACTGATGCCGCACAGTGGCGTCCGGTCACCATACAATCCTCAGACTGATGCCGCACAGTGGCGTCCGGTCACCATACAATCCTCAGACTGATGCCGCACAGTGGCGTCCGTTCACCATACAGTTCCATTGTAAAAAAACATATACGTTAACGTATGCATTTTTTACTTGACTCTGCAGGATACAAAAACGTGGAGCGCTGCACATTTGTATACATCAAACCGATAGGAAAAACGTGATGGGGGGGGAGAGGGGCGTACTAAAATTTGCTGTGGGGCCCTGTCAGTTCTAGCTACATCACTGCACATCTCCTTCTCTCCTCCAGGCCTGGCCCACTGCTGCAGTGGGCCGGAGGAGAGAAAGAGCGCAGGTAGCTGCGGTTAGTGAATGACAGGACCACCAGCTCCCCTGCTCTCCAGCAATGATAGGTATGTGAGGGGGCCACTGGGGGGTCATTCATCACACTGTGAGGGCCCCTTACACAGTATAATGACTTCCAGTGCCCCCCATTTAGTATAATGATCCCCATTGACCCTCCATTTAGCATAATGACCACCAGAGCCCCCATTAAATATAATAACCCCTCGTGCCCCCTCCATACAGTATAACCCCCAGTGTGGGGGCGATTGGGGGTCATTATTCTGAATGGAGGGTTACTGTGGGGTCATTATACTGTGAGGGCCCTTTACATAGTATAATGACCCCCAGTGTCCCCCATTTAGTATAATGACCCCCAGAGCCCCCTCCATACAGTATTCCCCCAGTGGGGGCTACTGGGGGTCATTATTCTGAATGGGTGCGACTGGGGGTTATTATTCTGAATGCAGGGCCACAGGTGGTCATAATACAGGGGGGGGGGGGAATTGGGGGTTCATTATACTGTGTGAAGGGCCACTAGTAGTCATTATACTGTGTGAAGGGCCACTAGTAGTCATTATACTGTATAGGGGCCACTGGGGGTCATTATACCGTGTAGGAGCCACAGGGGGACATGTCAATGTAAAAAAATGCCTCATGGGGCCCCACTGGGATTTATCGCCCAAGGGCCCACATGAACCTGGAGCCGGCCCTGACTATGTCCTTTAGTGTACGATTAAAAAGCGCGGTTCTAGAAGTGGCCGGCTGTGGACAGAAACAGACCGCAGCTGTCTGTTATTTAACTAACGAAGACTGCACTGTATAGCCGGTCTTCAATACCACGCGACCATTGATAATGAAGAGCGCTTATACAGGGCAGTCTTCATAAAAATAAAAAAAGAGGCAGCTACGGCATAACTGGCTGCGCGATTCTCAACCACAGCTGGCCGCGCGCTGAACAGCTCACACTGTACCATGTGGTCGTATCCTTATGTCAGTTGGAATAAGATACTCCAGTCCTTACAAATGCAGGCTGCAACCTAGGAAGGCCATTGTCACTTTGTCACTTTTTACCTCTTTTATATTTTGCTTTGCACTGCAGCACAGGTTGGATTAGATTCATACTGAACCAGAAAAAAAAATAAAAAAATACCAGCTTGTCATATAGATTGTGCAGTCAGAATTTAAAATTGTTTCCACAACTGAAGTATAGGGATTTTCCATGCACATATACAATTATTTGCACCAAAACTGGGTAATCCAGATGCAAACATTAAAGGGGTTGTCCCACATCAGCAAATGGTATTTATCATGTAGAGAAAGTTAATACAAGGCACTAAGGCTACTTTCACACTTGCGGCAGTGTGATCCGGCGGGCAGTTCCGTCGTCGGAACTGCCCGCCGGATCCACCGATCTGCTGCTGACTGAAAGCATTTGTGAGACGGATCCGGATGCGGATCTGTCTCACAAATGCATTGCAAGGACGGATCCGTCTCTCCGCTTGTCATGCGGACCGACGGATCCGTCTTGTACATTTTTCTCATTTTTACTGATCTGCGCATGCTCATGCCGGAACGACGGATCCGGCATTCCGGTATTCTGAATGCCGGATCCAGTGCTAACACATTCCTATGGGAAAAAATGCCGGATCCGGCGTTCAGGCAAGTCTTCAGTTTTTTTCGCCAGAGAGAAAACCGTAGCATGCTACGGTTTTCTCTTTTGCCTGATCAGTCAAAACGACTGAACTGAAGACATCCTGATGCATCCTGAACGGATTACTCTCCATTCAGAATGCATGGGGATATGCCTGATCCGTTCTTTTCCGGTATTGAGCCCCTGTGACGGAACTCTATGCCGGAAAAGAAAAACGCTAGTGTGAAAGTACCCTTACTAATGTGTTGTGATGACGTTATCACAGGCTGTGCAAGATTTCACGCAAGATAGCGGCTGGCCCGTAGCAAGCAAATGGAGGCAGTAAGTATGATTTAATTTTTTTTTATGTTAAAGGACTTCTGTCACCCCCCAAAAGTCATTTTACATTTTTGGGCTAATTAAAATCCTTATAGTGCGATTATTCAATATATAGTGCTCTTACCTTTTTCTGTGGTTTAGTTTCTTTAAAAACCGCACTTTTATAATATGTTAATTACCTGGCTACCAGCAAGTAGGGCAGTTACTTGCTGGTAGCCGCCGCATCCTCCTTTAAAAAAAACGCCCCCTCCTCCTGTTGATTGACAGGGCCAGCGAGTGCTCTCCTCCTCCGGCTGGCCCTGTCTGCGTTCCAAATCTCGCGCCTGCGCCGTACCGGTCTTCAGTCGGCACAGGTGCACTGAGAGGAGGACGCTAGCTTGGCCGCTCCTTCCTCAGTGCGCCTGCGCCGATGATGTCACATCTACACCCAGCGCAGGCGCACTGAGGAAGGAGCGGCAGAGCGAGCGTCCACCTCTCAGTGCGCCTGCGCCGACTGAAGACCGGTACTGCGCAGGCGCGAGATTTGGAACGCAGACAGGGCCAGTCGGAGGAGGAGAGCGCTCGCTGGCCCTGTCAATCAACAGGAGGAGGGAGCGTTTTTTTTAAAGGAGATTGCTGCGGCTACCAGCAAGTAGCCGCCCTACTTGCTGGTAGAGAGGTAATTAACATATTATAAAAGTGCGGTTTTTAAAGAAACTAGACAACAGAAAAAGGTAAGAGCACTATATATTGAATAATCGCACTATAAGGGCCGTTTCACACGAGCGGATGCCGTGCGTGGCATCCGCTCCGTGAAAGCGGCCCTAAGGATTTTAATTAGCCCAAAAATTAAAAATGACTTTTGGGGGGTGACAGAAGCCCTTTAATTTTACACTGTATTATTACTCTCAGATGCTGCAATCATGTATAAACGCGGAATCTGAGGGGTGCAATGATGGGGAGTCATTGCACCCGCTACTTACAAAAAATTGTGCTTCGTGATGGAGTAATTCACAACAAAATGTAAAATTTGTCGAAGCAGCCTAATCGAACTTTCCAAAACGTCGCTCATCTCTAGTTACGACCACCGTGCAATCCAGCAGCAGTGGCTGTGCTTGCACACTATAGGAAAAAGTGATGGACTATGCGCACTCCCACCGTCCCGGTCACCATACAGGTCAGAGCTGGTCCTAATCATAGATTCAAGCAGTGTATAATGTAATGGAAAATGAATCAATCCAGCAAAGGAGACAATATGGAGAATCACAATAAATTAGTAAGTGCCTTCTTTGTCATGATATATGCCAGCCCCTTTAAACTCCTGGCACTCCCATCAATCAGATGTTTGAAGAGGCTGTGGAGCTCTGGTGAGCACTGTGGCCTCCTAACAGTTTACCATAAACTGCATCAGGAAACCTGACCGTGTGGCCGTACCCTTAGATCAATACATAGCTATATATGTGAAAGCAATGCAACGTACATAGTGTCCTATTGACATTTTGATGTAATTTAGTCTTCTGCTACCAGTACACATATGAGTAACTTCAAACACTTTGCGGTCTATGGGATGGGCCCCCCTTGGTGAGATAAGCACATAATAATGAAGGGATGCGTCTATGAATTTTTTTGTAGTGTCTGAAGAACTGATGATTGGGGTCTTATTGAGGAAGTTATAGACTAATCACTCAGTGAAGTACTGCCTGCTGGTAGACACCACCAAGCTCAAACAAAACTCAGGGCCCATTATCTTTCTGCTAGAAAACTCATGCTGTTGCCAAAGTGCCCTCGAGAAGGGAAAGAACAGTCTCTAATCTATTATAAGAAAATTTCCATGTACAAAATCAAATTGGCGGCCTATGCTCATTTCCTGAGTAACTCCTTCTGGCTTCAAAAGATAATAAGTCACAAGCAGCTAAAAGCTGTGACCACAGATAACAAAATATAATAAATGTGGTGCCAATAACCTGACTAGCGAGCAACTGCTCATATGATGGGAGATCACATCTTTCATACAGGACCTAAAATCAGCATTGTTCAGCAAACAAATCTATGTGGAACGATAGTAATAGTAGTAATTATATATCCCCTTTAGGGCTCGTTTACACGACCGCGTGAAGCCCGTGGTGTGGACCGCAAATTGCGGTCTGCAATGCACGGGCACCATCCGTGGAGCAGGCGCATGGTGATCGCAGATCCATTCACTTAAATGTGGGTCCACGATCCTTCCATTCCGCAAAAAGATAGAGCAAGTTCTATATTTTTGCTGTGCGGAAGCACGGAACGGAGCCCCAGAAAGCACTCCATTGTGCTTCCGTAGTGTTCCGTTCTTCCGTTCCGCATCTCCATTGAAATGAATGGGTCCGCATCCATGAAGCCACGGAACGTTGGACGTGTATTGCAGATCTGCAAATGCGGTCCGCAATACGGCAACGGGCATCACACATCGCTCGTGTGAACGAGCCCTTACAGAGAGGATGAGCTGTACCCAACTGCCAATGAAAAAAGTGCATCAAATTTATCACAATGGCTCATGATGGGTGCTAAATTTGGACAAGGATAGACTCTTTTGTCTAAGTTTACATCTATTGGTTGGTTTATTTGTGCCAATATTTTATGCCAAAAGTTTGGTGACATTTTTAAGCACTTTGTTGCATCTTAAACTATATCCCCTTGAGGTGCAAAAAGTATCTAAAAGCTCTTAATAAATGTGTCACACAGAAAGTACACCATTATTTAGGCAAATTGACCCAGAATTCGGGTTCATTCCGTTTTGGTTTGTTCCATTTTGTGACCGACACAAAACTGCTGCAATGCTGCGCTTTTGAGTCCGGTTTGCGGAACGGTACAAACCAGATCTGGCACTAAAAACAATGCAAGTCAATGGTGCCGGATTCAGTTTTTTTCGGATCCTAAAAAAAATTGATCCATCACCCACTGACTTAGGCTACATTCACACGTCCTGATTTTTCTATAATCCGATTTTCTGTCCGTTTTTTGCGGAACCATTGACTTTGCATTGTACCAGGATCCGATTTTTCAGGAACATAATAGGACATGTTTTATATTTAAACGGACATGCGGAACGGAACAATTTTTTCCAGGACCCATTGAAAATGAATGGGTCCAGATCTGGTCCTGATCTGTTCCTGGAAAAACGGAACAGATCAGGAAAGAAAAAACGGACGTGTGAATGGACCCTTACATCGTTTTTAGTGACTGATCCGGTTTGTTCAGTTTCGATTTCATACAACCGTGTCAGAACGGAAAGGATGCATCCTGATGTGTTAAATCAAACGGAACAGTTTTGGTCCGGTTTTGAGATCCTCTGCCGGATCTCAAAACCGGAATACAAAGCACAGGTGTGAAAGTAGCCTAATACTCCAGCTTTTTTTCTCTCTTGCTCTGGTCTCTGAATAGCTCTGTGTGGAGTAACTGTTCTGCTCCTGCACTTCCTGATTGTAGCAGTATACTATGCCTGCGCATGCGCTGTCACAGTGTTATCACTGACTACACTGTGCTAGTCTGGGGAGTCATTCACAGGGGGCAAAAAAGAACCTTTTAATATAGTTCAAAAGATATGTTTATTCCCCAATATAACAATATTCATATTGCATATTATTATATCCTATCTATAATGATGGAACAACATCATCATGCAGGGGGCGAAATGCACTGCTCACTCCAATTTTTAACATGCAGCCTGGAAATAAGTGGATCCATCGGTGGCTTGGGAAGTGTTAAAAAGTAAGTATTTTCTATAAAATAACCTGGCCATTTTTAATGAACTGTATTCTTGATGTTGTCACCAGTACATCAGAGAGATTGTCAAACACTGATGCAAACAGCGATCTACTGCCCTGAAACAATGACTTACTATGGGGACGAGAGATTACAGGAAAACTTGCTCATACCCATGAAGGTGATTATTGCATGTAAACGCAACTCTCGCCTCCTATGATGAGCAGGAAATTATTGGGAATAAATGTTTTGTTCCTGATAATTGTCTGTCAACTCAACACGCATAATGGGGTTTTAACCCCTTCACAACTGCCATCTGTGTATTTACGAGCTAACTGCCTATGCCCCGTGCAGTTAACACGTATGTACATGTGCCCGCCGGTCTTTAATCCTAGCGCTGTAAAACTCCTGCTCCTAACAGGAGCAGGTCGCATCCCCGGCTGTCAGTGACCCCGAGGAGAAGACAGAAGCAATGCATTACCGCTTCTGCCCACAGTGAGCACTATCCAGTGAATGCAGGAAGCAGCAGACCCGCTTCCTCTATTGAAGCTGGCAGTCATGTGATCGCCGGGTGTCTTGGGGCCAGAGCAGAACAGCAGGGTCTTTGCAGACCCTGATCAGCTCTAATAGTGTGCCAAGCCCCCATGGGGGTTGTTTTTCACTGTAACTGGGGCTGCTGTGGATGCCCCAGTTACAGTGAAAATAGGGCAAAAAAAGTGCCAGTTACCCCCAGAAGTGTTTTATTGACCTCTTTGGGGACATATTGTGTGCCAAAAATAAATTGAAAGGGAAAACAATACAATAAAAAATGCAAATAAGTAAAAAAGATGGGGAAAAAAATGCCCACGCCAACCAAAACCATTGCCATAGTCACCCTGATTCATGTAAAACTACATGTAAAATTATCAATATAAAATAGGGAACATATTCCAATAATTTTTGTGTCATTTTATATATTTAAAAGTCCTAAGGTGTCCTAGGTGTCACCTAAATAATATCACAAAAATTATTTTGGTAGTCCAGCAAATATAAAAGTTAGGGCCTCTAAACCACGTGAGCAATGTCACAAAAAAGTGCCTGGTCATTCAGACCTTTTCAGACCCAGTCATGAAAGGGTTAAGGCCTGGATTCGTATGATACTGAGCCTCATAGCCAGTAATCAGTTGAATTTTCTTTTTTACGAAAAAGTTATTAATTATATTTTACATTTTTAGTTTAGTTTTAGTTTTCTTCAAGGTCACATATTTTAATTGTTGCCTTGACTCCTTTATGTACTGTGGGCCGTAGATATTACATTTGAAATTCATGCTGATGTCACACTGGGTTATTAACAATATTCTACGTAGAATGTCACTGGTGACTTCCTTCTAAATTAACTTCATAAGAACATCGGAAATGTGCTGTGTGACTCCCATTCCTGTTATTTTTAGTCACTTTGTAGCACAGATTTAGTTATAAACTTTTCTAGTTCTGGCTCCTCAATCAATACAAGCAGAGTCAATGTCACATTAGCATAATCTGTGCCCATATTATGGCCTCAAGTCAAGGCTAGACCATTGGTCTACTGACCCAAGCTAACAGCATTATATGCCAAGGAACTGGCCAGGTGGGTAAATCCCATCACCATCACAATCATACATTCTATAGGTGAGAAGACCACTGGTCTCCATTGAGTACATACTTGGGCAGTATAAGGCCTTCAACTCAAGAGCTGTTGTAATATATAAATACAAGTTTAGTTGTAAGTCAGCAGTTTATGGCCTTTTAGGATATCTTCCTAAATTGTCAAGGACGTGAATTAAAAGCAGTCCGTCCCCAGGTAATTCACTGTTAAACCAGGCACAGTGCCTTGTAGGGCTAGCTCCTCTAAAAGTAATAGCCTTCCATTATCTTTTACTTCATTTTGGAATATCCTCCTCCTCCTCTGCCAGACCCTCCCTCTCCTTCTTGATTAACAGGGCCAGGAGAGATGACTATGCAGGAACCTGGCCATGTCAATCATGGAGAAGGAGTAGCTAGGAGACGAAGCAGAATGACACAGCAAGGGGGCACAGAGTGGCTTAGGTCCACCCTCAGTGCACTTAATTTCTCATTTGCATATGGATTAAAATTATTTTTTTCTCCAGAATGAAGTAATGGATTGCTAAGTGAAAGGCACTGTACCTGGTTTAACAGTGAATTTACTGGTGACAACCTGCCTTTAAACAATTATCTGAAGTTTTGTTTTAAACAACAATCAGCACAAATAGAGGACAATAGTTTTTCCAATGAGATCCCCAGAGTTCTACATAATTGTGAGAATGGGACGGACTCAAGTGAACTAAATGGTCTTTTGTTTCAAGAAACTTGAGAATATCCTGCTGAATTCCAGCAATAAAGAGACACTGTTAAAATGAGTTAAAGAGTAAGCCCTCAAACTAATGAGACCTAGTACACGATTACCTGGATTAACCCACCTCTGGTCAAAATCATTAATACAATTAAACACTACATCAGAAAGATATAAATTGTTGAGGTAATTGCCCCAGTTTTAACATAGTGACATAGCATATGGTATCTAAATTGTAATTACTATCTCAGCTCAATCCATTGGATCTTGGAAAGACCTATTGTGAGGCAGCTTTGGATGCTCAGTCAAAAACAGAGTGCAGATACTTTTAGGAACCACTTGCATGCCAATAGGACTATATCATGAAACAGGCGTGAGGAGGAAGAGTAAACCTAAGAAGTTGCTTTACCATAGTTGGGTGTAAAGTGTGGTTGCAATCCTACAAAAATACAAAAAGCATTATTTCTAATTTCTGTCATTTTTTTCATTTTTAAAACATTTCTGAAACATCTATTCTTACGTCTGTATGTCCTTCTATTCCTTTATTATTTCTACTAGAAGTAATGAATTCATTGCTAGCAGTCTGCAGTAAGGGTACAGAGTGGAGGTAACCAGTTGGGGGGGGGGGGGGGGGTACCTGCACAGTCTGACAATGGCAGCACTGACTGAATAGAGTGAGTCTGTGCAGGAACACGCCCCCAACTGGTAACACCCCTCTGTACCCTTACTGCAGACTGCTAGCAATTCATTCATAACTTCTAGTAGAAATAATAAAGGAATGACACAACATAGAGCCATAAGAATAGATGCTCCAGAATTATTACATAGGGAATGCATGAAGCTATTACAACAGGCATGTCAGGAGAGGTGAAAAGTCCTCTTTAACTGATAAGTCATTCTACAAGTGTTTAGAGACTTTTTCCGCCTTGGTGCCGTTGTCTTTAGGCTTCAAAAAAAGAATATGTTTTGTTTTTCCCCAAAAAGATGCAAATCACAGATCCTTTTCCTATAAAACTGAAAGGGGAATTAAATTAGATCTGAGCAACTGAGCAGCAGTTTGGGTTACATAGTGCTGAATTAGACATACACAATAAGTGTCATCATTAGTAGGTACTGAAAAACATAAGCTCTTTGTGACCTTGCACCTCAGTGTTGTTAGAACACAATGTACAAAAGAAATTTGGTCAAAGTGCGCCATACAGCACAGGATGATGAGCAGTGACATTATACAGCCGGGTCCACAGATGGGATATTTCCTTGAAATGATCTCTTTTATCTCTTCCAAAAAGTTGCTGAGGTTGCCCATCTAACAGGAACATAATGTGCTCTGTTTCCTCCATGGCTCTGACCATACTTATTCTGTTGAAGCTTCTAATTACCATTGTGATTGACGGAGGATACAGTATGTACAATAACTCAGAATTGGTGCTGAAATCTTTTGCAGATGTTTACACAAACAGTGGCTTAATAAGGAAGATAACTGAGTTTGTAAAGATTCTAGATGAAAATTATCAGTATCCAAAATGAATATAGGGCAGCTCACTTGAAACCTGAAAAATAGATAAAATCTGGTAATACACCAAATTACTACACCTATCTGATACCTTCAGATACAAATAGAACAAGTATGAAAGTTATGGTGAGATACTCAAATCGTATATACCAATAAAAATTTATTAAAACACAGAGAAATAATATATAAAAAAAAATAGCAATTGACAGTGGCGTACTCACAATCCATGGGACCCCGGTGCGATACTGATCCATGGGCCCCTCCCCCCCCCCCGGTCTCGGGAGGGGCATTTTCCCGGGCAATAGGAGATTATGGGGCCCCTGTGTCCCCACCCGCCCTCAAACCACACACACAGCCCCACCCATAAATCGCGCCCGTACCTCTTACATCCAGTGACATCTCCTTCGATGTAGATGTTCTCTGTCCTCGTCTTCTCCTTTCAGACCAGACCACCATTTTTACGCCGTTTTTAATCTCTGCAATTCGATAAAAAAATATATCTTAGTTTACTACTTTTCCATCATCCTACCATCTTCTGGACAAAACATCCTACTACCCCAATACTGTGCCCTGTGGTCCCCAATAGTGCCCCCAATATTGTGCCAGTATCAAGTGCCCCTTCCCCCCCTCATTTTCCAGTATCAAGTGCCAACCTCCCCCCCATTTTCCAGTATCAAGTGCCAACCTTCCCCCCCTCATTTTCCAGTATCAAGTGCCAACCTCCCCCCCCCCCTTCATTTTCCAGTATCAAGTGCCAACCTTCCCCCCTCCCACCATTTTCCAGTATCAAGTGCCAACCTTCCCCCCCCACCATTTTCCAGTATCAAGTGCCAACCTTCCCCCCCCCACACCATTTTCCAGTATCAAGTGCCAACCTTCCCTCCCCCCCCCTCATTTTCCAGTATCAGGTGCCTCCTCATGTCCCAGTAAAGTCTGGTATAAAAAAAAAAATACCCTTATACTTACCTCCTTAGCAGCGATGTGATGCAGGCCTCTTCCGGCCTGTGTCCCGCGCTGTACGGCTCAGGCGGCGCAATGACGTCATCGCGCCACCTGCACCGCTTTGATAGGAGGAACAGAGAAGGGAGACGTCTCCCTCCCCTGCCCGGCCGCAGCACAGCAATCTGTATCGCTGTCCTGAGGACGGCGATACAGATCACTATGGAGATGAGCGCTTCCACAATGGAAGCGTTCATCTCCCTGTCACCTGCCGCCACCGCTGCCGCGGGCCCACACCGGAGTCTGAGTGGCACTACTGCAGGGGCCAGGGGTCCACAGGCGGCCGGCCCCCTGGAATGCCGGGCCCGGTCGCAACTGCGACCCCTGTATGTACGCCACTGGCAATTGATACATTTATAGCGACATCGATACATTTTATATTGTTCCAGGGAGGGGCTTTGGGGTTATTTATGACAAAATTGACACCACTTTTTTGCGTATATTTGACACAGGTGATTTGCAGCAAAATCTGTGACTTCTTCCCCTTCCACATACACCAGTTCTAAAAAAGGGGGGCGTGGTGTGGGTGGGCTGGCAGGCCCATTTCATTTATCATTTTCTACACCAGTTTTTGGCATACAAAATTATCTAAATTTACGCCAGCAAGGAAGCTGGTGTAGATTTAAGGCTTGTGTAGACTAGCGAGGATGTGCCTAAGTTATGTAGAGGCCAGCTATTAGTATTAGTATCCTAAATATCTGGATAGGAGTAGTAGTGCTCTTATTCTTTATATATACACACTACTACTCATATCCAGATATTTAGGACACTGGTGCCACCTCCTATATACAGAATAAGTAGTTGTTGACACATATACACTCATACAAGTACACACACACTTATTTACTTACAGGCTGCAGGTTCTCCCTTCTCCTCCTTATCCTCTGGTGTCATTCGGAGACTAAAGGACCTGCAATCATGTGACATGATGGCATCATCAAAGGTCCTTTAGCACACCATTAGGGCCAGTTCACACAACTGATTTTGAAAAATCATTGTGGAATCCACAAGCTTTTTTATGGTGCAAAAAACTATTATTTTCATGCGGTTTATTATGTGATTTTTTTATTTATTTTTTAACCAAGGTTTTGAAGCAGTTCTGTGCAAAAAAGAAATCACATGGACTTACATGGAGCTGTTTTTTTTCTGCTTCCCGTTCATTGTAATGGGAGGTTCAGCGTTGATTCTGCCCCAAGATAGGGCACACTGCTTCTTGTGCTGTCTCCCATTGAAATGAATGGGAGACTGTTTTGAGGCATTTTTTGGAGCAGATTTTGAGGCAGAAACATTCAAAAATCAGCACTAAAAACTGTCCCTTACTGTCTTCCAAAGGTCCTTCACACCCAGGAATGCAGGGTTGAAGGCTAAATTGCCACCCCCTGCTGACCTAGCACAGCGCCACATGAGCTCACCGCCTCGCATTGCCTAATTAGAGACACGCCCCTGGTTCCAGTAGAAGATTATTAAAGAGAACCTGTTGCTACTGAAATGCAGTGCAATCTGCAAGAGCTATGTCATAGAGCAGGAGGAGCTGAGCAGATGGATAGTTTTGTGGGAAAACTAAAATCTCTGTTCTTTCTCAGCTCAGCCATGTGGACGGTATTATCAGTGATTGACTGCCTTCCCTGTGTGTGTCGTCATAGATAGCTGTCAGTCACTGATAAGTCCACCCATATGACAACTGATCTCAGAAGTAGAGATTTTAATGAATAAATTGCAGGTTAAACTGAATCATCTCCCACAAAACTATATATCAATCTGCTCAGCTCCTCCTGCTCTATAACATGTTGCCTGCAGATTGTACTGCATTTTCCTAGTGACAGGTTCCCTTTAGGAAGCCTTGTCCTATTGTATTACAGATACAGAGACTGTAGATACTGGTCAATTCTGTCAACCATGGTGGCCTGGTATCAAAACATAAATACTAAACTCTACCCTCCACTTACTTGGGATGCTTCTCCTCGATACACAGGAAGACAGGCTTAAGCAAGTGGAGATGTTTTAATCTTATCAGCACACAAGTGTCTTTCACTGACCCATCACCAGCTTTACAACAAGCAGTGGGAATACCACACCATCAGTAGTGCTTTCATCACTCCGAGTGTAAGTTTAAAGTCAACTGTTGACTATAGTTACAAAAATGTTTTTTATTATTATTATGTACTTATTGTGACCCTTACTTTAGATGTGTGTAGCAAGTCTGCAATAATTTCTGTTATTATGTATCTTTTATTTTTATTTTGATATGTAAATAATTGATACCATAAACTTTATTAATTCTTAATGTGGTATGGCAAACAATAGTGTTCAGTGATAAAAGCAGGTTCTGTCTTGGTACTAATGATGGCTGCTTAAGCGTTCACAGGAGGCCTGGAGAGCACCTACTGCCATCATGCATAGTGTGGAGACATACAGGACCAACTCCAGGTGTCATGGCATGGGGTGCCATTAGCTACCATGCCGTCCCCATCTGGTATTCCTTGGGGGAACATTGACCAGCCTTTGGTACGTCCATGACATAGTGGAACCAGTCCTACTGCCTTTTTGACTTACTGCAGTTAGGAGATATGATGTTCTAAGAAGATGATGCCCTTTCACACGTGGGACTCACTATATATCACACTCTTCAGGGTATCAAGCAGCTCTATGGAGAATGTCTGGGACTGAATGGGGCAACAGATCTCCCAAGAACAGCAGCCAAAAATCACCATGGCTGAACTACGGGTCCAAGTTGAAAGAGCTTGGGGTGACATACCACAGGAGGATATCAGGCATCTGTATGACCATGACCATGACAGATTGACAGCCTGTACTCAACATATGCCCTGCTGCAAAACCCAAAATCAAGGGTGCACCACCTTGGTTGTGTAATCATTGACCAAGTACCACTAGCAGTTTATACCTTGCCAGTCTCAGTTCAATTCACATTAAGTTTTCCAGGTGTTCTTTTTTCATTTCAGGGTACTGTAGCTGTATAGTGGGCACCCAAATGATTTTTTCAGGTGGGCCCTAGGCACCCCAGTTGAACACAGCTTCTGAATGGCAAATCTACCTTTTTATATAGTACATGTTTCCCTATTCTCCCTATTTGTGGTCACCCATATTTCCTGAACAGAATGTGTCCATTTTAAATGTAGTATATTTTTATTAATATGTACGTATGTACAGATATTTTTCTATAAAATTATATACAGCAACCATATACCGCCCACAAGAGAAGGGCAGCTAAGGAGAATGCTTAATTGTTGTATCCCCCGGGCAAACATCTCCGGTGGAAAGGTATGAGGCAGGAAACATGAACATCTGGGAATGGAAACATCCATCCGTCCTGTCACTTTTCTACATGGACTAAGGAAGGTGAAGGCCTTACATAAACAAACATATCAAACGATTTCCTACTCTAAATGTGTCGCTGAGCATTTTTATATTCACACATATAGTAAAGAATTCCAAAGCCCATAAACATAAATGTCTACCAATAAACACACCATGGAGACTCGTTATTACTGCCCGCTGTCCCATCCCATCCCAGATAGCTCATTCCTTTGTTTTCAAGGGATGTGTGAACTTAAAGACATTCCAGCCAGCAATTCAGATGATCTAACGTGACACTGTCTTTCCACACAGGACAGGTCATCGATATCTGATAGTCAGGGTTGCCGACTCCCGGCACCCCCGCCAATCAGCTGTTTGAAGAGACCGCAGCACTCATACGATGGCTGCCTTCTCCTCACTGTTTACCTGCTCGCAGCGGTAAGCAGGTGTGATTACAGCTCAGCCATCCCATTCATTTCATTGCTACGGCCCCTTCCTGTTCAAGTGAATAGGACGGAGCCATCCCATAGAAGTGATTTGGGACCGAGGATTTGTAATTACACTGCTCACCGCTGCGGTTGCGATGGCGAGCAGGTAAACAGTGAAGAGAAGGCAGTGCTCGTATCAGCGATGTGGTCTCTTCAACCAGCTGATTGGCGGGGTGTCGGGAGTTGACCCAACCCCACCGATCTGATATTGATGACATTAGGTAAATATTAAAAAAGCAGACAATCTCTTTAAGCTTTTGGAATTTCTATATGTTAGAAATACTGTATAGCAAAAACAGCATGGCACTATGTGCGCCAGAAAAATCTATGAGATGTTAATGACTTTTGTGTTATTATAGCAGTGATACATTTATTGGCTAACCACAAAAATTATAATTGCAAATTTTCAGAGCTCAGATGCTCCTTCATCAGGTAAGTTTACAAATGAATGAATGAGAGAAAAGCACAACATTAGCCAGTTATCTTTTATCTTCTCTTTATTTTTGATACAATAAAGCACTTTAATGAGGAACATTTTTTTTTCTTTAATTTTCTTGTTATTACTTTTAAGCTTTTTTTTTGTGACTTTTTAGACTTTTTATATTAGTCATTAAGGAGCATACATTGGACTGATCGGCAGTATAATAGTCTGGAATACGTCTGTACTGTAATATACAGGTATTATACATGTCTATATTACACTGACATAAAGCCTATTAGATCTTACCTCTGACAGGACCTAACAAAAGGCTTCTGTAGATGGCAGACCCACAGACATTGTCAGGCCTTGGATTTCCATCACCATACATCGACAACCCATAGTCGTGTTGTGTGGGGGTTGATAGGAATGACAGTACAACTGCCAAACCCCTTAGATGTCATCGTCACTATTGACTGTTACATCTAAGGGAGGGGTGCACAACCTTTTCTGGATGGGGCCACATTGTCAGACTGAACCAATTCCAAGGGCCACAAAATAAAATGAAAAGGGGTATTGCCAACTGAAATATTGCATTTATGGCATATTGAACACACAGTATATATCATAAATGTCTATGTACACTTCCAGGACTCCCATCTTATGGGAGAATACATGAAAGATACATGTGAGCAGCCACAAGACACAGACATACATGTCTGTTACTAGATAGTTGGGGGCCGCACAGAATGGTATTGAGGGCCGCGTGTCACCCCCAGGCGGCAGGTTGTACATCCCTGATCTAAGGGGTTCACATCGCCAATCGTTATTTCTAAGTTCTGACACAGCAGCGGGTAGTGAGCGGGGTGACAGAAGGGCAAGCCATGGCACTGCTATCTCAGGGGATGAGCTGTACGGTATACATTCTGCTTCTGCCTGCCGCTATAATGGTTACCATTGTCTATCCTGATTATAAAGCATTAGGCCGAGCCCTGTGCACGGAGCCTGTACTGTTTTCAGATGTACAGTGGAGGTCTGGTGCACCCCTATGGCACCGCTATGTAAGTGTGCAAAAGAACTGACTTGAAGTAAGTGACAGATTTATCAAACCTAGTGGAAAGGGAAAGTGAAGCTGTTGCCCATAGCAACCATTCAGGCCTTTGCTTTCATTTTCCAACAAAACTCATAGCTGTAACCCGATTGATTGCCATGGGCTCAAACCGTCCTTGTGCTAGTTTAGATAAATCTACTTATAGAGATAATAAAATGTAGTGTACTGTAGGCCTAACCAGCAAGGAGTGATATATACTGTATTTATAAAAGCAGGCCTCATATAACTATGACAAGGGGTCATTTACTGAAGACTGGCGTTTTATTCCTCTGCCTTGCCTAAAAGCCCTTCGGTAAGGCCTCATGCACACGACAGTAGTTATGCCTAAAACTGCGGCTGCGGCTCCGATGCGGACCCATTCACTTCAATGGGGCCGCAAAAGATGCGGACAGCACTCCGCGTGCTGTCTGCATCCATTGCTCCGTGTCGAGGCCCCGCAAAAATATAGCATGTCCTAGTCTTGTCCGTTTTGCGGACAAGAATAGGCATTTCTACAATGGGCCGCCAATTCCGTTCCGCAAATTGCAGAAGGCAAACAGACGGCTTCTATTTTTTTCAGGATCTGCGGTTTGCGGACCGCAAAAAATGGCACGGTCGTGTGCATGAGGCCTAAAAGATGCGACCAAGTTATTAAGAGGCACAAGGGTCTTAATAATTGTGTTGTTTCTGTGATGTTTGTGAGCCAGAAATGAAACCTATGCTAGGTAGACACCGACACAGATTTCAGTCATAATTTATGCCAGTTTTCAGTGTCCCTACCAACCAACTTTTTTTTTTATTAAAACATAGAGGGGAAGATTTATCAAAACTGGTGTAAAGTAAAACTGGCTTAGTTGCCCATAGCAACCAATCAGATTACACCTTTCATTTTCAAAAGCTCTGAAAAATGAAAGGTGAAATCAGATTGGTTGCTATGAGCAACTAAGCTGGTTTTACTTTACACCAGTTCTGATAAATCTCCTCAATAAAGTCACAAGATTTTTTTTTGTACAAGATGTCATTTGTGGCGGCCCCTTTCACACGGGGGAGTATTCCGCGCGGGTGCAATGCGTGAGGTGAACGCATTGCACCCGCACTGAATCCAGACCCATCCATTTCTATGGGGCCGTGCACATGAGCGTTGGTTTTCACGCATCACTTCTGCGTTGCATGTAAATCGCAGCATGCTCTATATTGTGAGATTTCAACGCAACGCAGGCCCCATAGAAGTGAATGGGGCTGCGTGAAAATCTCAAGCATCCGCAACCAAATGTGCGGATGCGGTGCGATTTTCATGCACGGTTGCTAGGAGAACATGGTTATAAGGGAAAATAATAGCATTCTGAATACAGAATGCATAGTACAATAGTGCTGGAGGGGTTAAAAAAATAAATAAATAATTTAGCTCACCTTAATCCAATTGCTCGCGCAGCCCGGCATCTCTTCTGTCTTCTTCTTTGCTGATTGCAGGAAAAGGACCTGTGGTGACGTCACTCCGGTCATCACATGATCCATCACCATGGTAAAAGATCATGTGATGGATCATGTGATGACCAGAGTGACGTCACCACAGGTCCTTTTCCTGCAATCAAAAAAGAAGAAGACAGAAGAGACGCCGGGCTGCGCGAGCAAGTGGATTAAGGCGAGTTAAATTTTTATTTTATTTTTTAACCCCTCCAGCACTATTGTACTATGCATTCTGTATTCAGAATGCTATTATTTTCCCTTATAACCATGTTATAAGGGAAAATAATACAATCTACACAACCCTGATCCCAAACCTGAACTTCTGTGAAGAAGTTGGGGTTTGGGTACGAAACATGCTGATTTTTCTCACGCGCGTGCAAAACGCATTACAATGTTTTGCACTGGCGCGGAAAAATCACGCATTTTCCCGCAACGCACCCACCTCTTATCCGGGCCAAAAATATGACGCCCATGTGAAAGAGGCCTTATTAGCAGATGAAGGAGACATTCTGCCAAAGTTTCTGCAAACCAGAAGTGAAATTATTGAAAGATTATGATGCAGTTTTGGAAGCCAAAATCAGGAGTGAAGTAAAAAAAGAGACGTTATATCTGTCTTTTATACCTTATCTCTTCCAAAACTGCATCAGGAAACCTGACCATGTGGATGTACCCTGAAACTAATCACAGAAAGTTGTACTCTGTTACATGTCACTTATTCATCTCCTCCATTAGTCGTTGATATTTCAGTCATTGCACAGGACAGGGGTTGTTACTATACCCACACAATCTCCCTAAGGTCTGACCACAGGATCAGGTAATCCCCTTTGACCTATAAAAAGTCATTTGGTTTGTTGCACCTTTGTCAGTAAAATCTCCTGGGGTCCAGTTGTAGAACTGCTCATTTAACTGCTTTTAGTCATTTCTTTAAATATAATTAAACATGTCATTATCCTGTCTCAGTGCAGAAATAAACAACTGGTACAAATCAGAAAGAAATGTTACTGTCAGCCATCATTATTTAGTTCCTAAAAGCACTCTACACTGTATTGTCTTTATATTAGGTATTAGGAGGTATTTTTATTCATATAGACCCCTGAATGTGTTCTCTATCCTGCGCCCAGTGGCATAGTTAGGCGACTTTCACACTTGCGGTAGCCTTTTCCGGCAGGCTGTTCTGGCGGGGGAACAGCCTGCTGGATCCGTGCTACTGCAAGCCCACCATGCCGCCGGAGGTCCAGCCTTAGCACGGCAAACATGCCAAGAAGCGACCAGAATAAAACTACAGCACACTGCGGTTTTTGTCCGGCCGCCTCTCGGCTTGTTTGCTGTGCTGTTGCAGGACCTCCAGCGGTATGGTGGACTTGCAGAAGCATGGATCCGGCAGGCTGTTCCCCTGCCGCAACAGCCTGTCGGAATAGGCTACCGCAAGTATGAATGTAGTCTTATAAGGGTTGTAGCGTTCGCAATTGTGACCGGGCCCACAGGGCCGCCCTTGCCAGGAGCACACTGCCAATTATGGTATCTTTCGCTTCATATGATGCAGTGCATCTTAATAAAAGAGAATACTAATGACTTATATGTTAGCTTGATGGATGTGCACCTGTGACTTTGGATCTGCTAGTCTAAATTTTCTTGCAGTGATATGGGGTTCTGACTCTGATCTGAATTCTCATATGGGGGTCTGACTCTGATCTCAGGTCTGATGTGGGGGTCTGACTCTGTTCTGATTTCTAATATTGAGGTCTGAGGATCTGATATGGGTGTCTGATCTGAGGTCTGATATAGGGATCTGAGGATTTGTTATGGGGGTCTGATCTGAAGTTTGATGGGGGTCTGAGGATCTGATATGGGAGTGTGGATCTTATATAGGGTTCTGAGGATCTGATATGGGGGTCGGAGGATCTGATATGTGTTTTTTTTGGAGGATCTGATATGGGAATCTGATCTGACATCTGATATGGGGGTCTGATCTGAGGTGTTATATGTGGGTCTGATCTGAATGGTAAGGGGGTATTTTTTTGTACTGGCACACATTATAAGGGGGCATTTTTTTGTACTGGCGCACATTGTAAGAAGGTATTTTTGTAATGGTGGAAATTATAAGGGGGTATTTTTTGTACTGGCACACATAAGGTGGCAGTTTTTACTGGCAAACATTATAAGGAGAATTATTACCACTGGCGGACTAAGGGGAACATGATTACTAGCATAGGCACAATGATGGCATTATTACTATTGGGGGCACTGTTAACACTATGCACTCTGGGAGATAATTATTTGTATTGGTGGGACTTTGGGGAGCACTATTACTGTGGGGGGCACGCTAGTAGAGTATCACAATTATTTTTGGGGGACATTATGTTTACACTGTTAGGCCTCATGCACACGACCGTTGTGTGCATCCGCGTCTGTTCCGTTATTTTTCACAGTTTAGCGGAGGTCCCATTCATTTCTATGGAGCTTTGAAAAAAAAATGATAGTCCTCTGTTTTTTCTCCGCGTCCGTGATCCGTGATTCCAGTCCGTCAAAAAAATATAACCTGTCCTATTCTTGTCAGTGGGAAACGGAGGACGGACCCATTCAAGTCAATAGGTCCGTCAAAAAAAAGGGATGCACAACTGGTATGTCATCCGTGTTCGCGTCTGTGTCCGTTTTTGTTTTACAAGACCTTGGTGCAATAAAATTACACTTTTCATTAACCTTCCTTTTTTTCCCCAGTCAGACAAAAAAAAAAAGGAAGACACAATGAAACACAACTGAAGCAAAATCGGACACGGACCACTGAAGCCAAATCACTGACAGTGAAAAAACACTGTCGTGTGCATGAGGCCTAAGTGTCAGGTACACTATTTGGTTAGCTCAGTTATTTTTTAGAGCACTGTGTGCTAATAATAATTGAAGGGGCATTATCTGTGTGGAAACAGTATTTTCAGGGGTACTGTTTCTGCAGTGTAGTGTTGGGTAGCACAGTGGCCACAATATTGGTGACAGGATGGGGTATTGAGAAGGTGGGGAGGATGATGGAAAAGTAGGAACATAAGATGTCTGTGTGACCAACTCTGCGCATAGACAAGAGATGGCTGAAAGAAGTCATCATGGCTATCTGGTCTGAAAGGAGAAGATGAGGAAAGAGAATATCTACATCAGAGGAGACGTCACTGGATGTAAGAGGTATGTGGCGCTGTATTACCCTGCTTTGTGGCGCTGTATGTAATGTTTCCAAGTATGTATTTAACCGTAGGACTGAAGGGAAGGCTGGGCATGGGGGGGAGGGGCGTTTACATTTTTGCCTCAGGCAGCAGAAAGGCTAGGTGCACCCCTACACCTTGCTACAAAGCACTGGGGGAAGGGGGGCCCAAGCTGAACTATTGCACCATACCCATGGTCCTTTAGCTATGCAATAAGTCCTTGTAAAAGAGAAAAACATGGAGCACTCACTGTAAAATCAAAGTCCTTTATTAAAATTTCAAAGCATGTCCCTTCTTGATGCACTTGTTGTGCAGAAACTGCAATGGATAACTGCATATAGATTACCCCCAGATGGTAATTTATGGTCAGCTGTGCAGCCTTCAAATTACAAATTCCATGACAAAGGTCTGCCTTGGATTTCTGCAACAGATTCTGCAGCAAGTACATTTCAGGTTTTTTCCGATATGTATTTTTCGCCAAGTGCACATAACCTTACGTTTAAAGGGACAATAAGCCTTCAGTCTATCTTGGCCTAACATTTGATGTATGTCTTTGGCATATGTTTACCCAGTTTATGTCCATATCCTACAGCCCCAACTGTATTTATTATCTATTTCTTATATGGCACCATCAAATTTAGTAGTTCTGTACAGAGATTGTTATAACTCACATCAGTCCCTGTTCCCGATGGCACTCACATTCTAACACACAAGCTAGACCTATTTCATAGTATGCCAATTAAAGGGGTTATCCCACAATTATAAGCGGTTTTTACCCACAAATCTGGAGAAATTTCTTCCCTTTGCGTGAGTGGGCAGCAGCTTGACAAGCACCTACATCTCCCAAGATTCACTGCAATTAGTTCTTGTTAATTCTTTCCTCCCTGCATAGAAAATAGTCATTCATATAGGGCACCCACAATCCCCCTGTCTAGAAAAGCATATAGCTATATACCTTTATGAATTTAGAAGTAGGGATGAATGAATGAAAGGTGCCTGGGAAGGGGGGGGGGGAAGCTACTGGGCATGTTAGTCCACCACTAAATGCAACAGGTGAGCCAGAAGGATAAACAGCAGGGGGCACTACCCCTTGTTGCATGTATATTTCCGGAACACTTCATTTTAAATTCTCTGTTAACGGCATGATATGTTTCTTGGGATAACTGGACAGCACACGGATGTCATCCATGGACTCTCCATTCCGCAAATAATAGAACATGTTGCATTGTGGACAAGAATAGTCATTTCTACTGATGGGAGTGAGAAAAATGTGGATTTTGTGGATCTGTGGTTTGTAAACTGAAATACGGACACGTGTGTGTATGTATATATATATATATATATATATAGATAGATAGATATATACAGTCATGTGCATGAACCTTACTTGTAGGATGAACTTCAGCAAAGCTCTCTAAGCAAATTGCAGTCCTATTCATTGACTTTAGAACCATTCCTGTCTCTGCTTGTTGCTTTACAGATAAGGCTAGATAACAATATCCACGTATTTTTGTAGTCAGTCAACCACCCAAAAATATCCATCCCAATTATGAATATTCCCTCCCTTCAACCATTAGTTATTTTCAGTGTATACTTGACATTGAGGACACCTTCTGGTTGTTTCAAAATATTATTGGCCAATATGATACTAAAGGCTAATTATTGCAGCCATTTCTAACATGCTTATGCTTGATATAGCTCTTTATCTAATTTCTAATTTCAGCAAAGAGGCAACGATAATATGAAGAGGACTAAACAACGATGTTGCCTTTGGATTGTCATCACTGGTTCTTCTCCACAAACACAACCATATAGTGTTCTTACTTCTGTAGCTGAAAAGGCGGTGACCAAAAGTGTGTGCTAAGTAGAGTATAAGACACTCTGCCCAAATGCTAACGGGGAAGAAAGAAGATAACTACCCTCTGTAGTCTCTGCCTTTCCAGCCGAGCAGTATGCATAATGGAAATAAAGAGTCAGGTGACAACACACAGAAGCTGCATAGGGCAAAGATAAAAGTAGGGAAGAGCCTGGTCCACATTTAGTAAGGTGACTGTGGCTTACTGAGAAAGGGGTGTAACACTAATGGAAAGGTGGCATGGCCTAAGATTAGCTGTTTTGTGCAAAAACTTCTCCACAATTCTGACATAAAATTCTGTCTGAAAGGAAGCCATCCAATAGTTGGTATAGACTCAGAGAAAAGTGTCTATCCCTGCACCAGTTACCCAGGGCGCAAACCCCATATCAACAATAAAGTCTAATAGGTCTTGATTCCAAGAAATAGACCCTGGTGGCAATTTATTGTCTCTAAAGGCAGCTCCAAATGTTTTTTTTTTTCCTCCTTGACCTTTGGGGCTCACTAAGGTGGGCCAGTCCAATGCTGCATTTATCATCCAGCCTGAGCCCCTGTGATAGATCTGGTGCAGGTCTAGGCAGCTTGTCTAACCTTACACCATCTATAGGATTAGTCAGTCTGGGCTGGTGTCTTGTTTGTTAGTCCAGGAGGTAACATTCTGCATTATTGTATGGTGATCACTGTAGCTGAGGGTGATTTACAAGGCAAAATGAACCAGAATTCTAGCTTAGAAGTGACATACACCCGACATATATTATATGTTTCCACCATTTTGTACACCTTAGTAGACAAAAAGTAGGGAAATTTTATCACACCTTGCACTCCAGAATTCTAGCTTCAAAAAGTCTCTAAATAGTGCTTTGTGACTTTTTGGGCTTATTTGCTCAAACATTTTGAGACATTTTATATTCAAGAAATCCAGTCACATCCTCAATACAATTTTTCAGGAAGCTACTGAAAACTTTCTAAAAGATTGCTTTTCAATGTTAATTTATCAATTGTCTTAGGTCTTATTCATACATCTGTGTCCATATGAAGATGTGAAAACTTAAGTTGGCTATATACATTATACTTTTGTCAGCTGTGTGTGTGGGGCCTCAGACTCTCCCCTGAAAGATGATGTCGTTGGAGAAGAGAACTGGGCGAAATTAGTATTTTCGTCCAATCCTTTTATTCTCCGGGGAGATCAGCTGCTGCCAGAACTGTCTAGTAGCAGCTTTTTCTGCTCTACCCATAGCATACATCAGATTCAGCCAGGCTGAACATGTATGTGTATGTTGAAGTCGGGAGGAACATGGGAGAGATTGCATATGTATGGAAAGCTTAAGACTGTTTGGCATCTACAAAGGTCCTAGTTGAGGACAGGTTTTAGGGTTTCTTCACTGTGGTTGATACACTTTTTGCATCTGTGAAAAGCGTCACAGATGCAAAAAAAAAAAAATGCAGGAATCGAGGAAAAGCAGACTACACATGGATTGCATTTGTGTGATGTCCACGGATTTCACCAACCCATTGAATAGAATAGACATATATAGTCTGAAAAACAAAGCAAGTCTTCAGAAAAAATGGATATCTGAATACAAATATAGATTTCAATGAATCTGTGTGCTTTCTGTAGAGAACACGGACAGCACACGGATGAGACTCAATGTATGGAGAAGTGCAAATATATGGATCTGTAGGCCTCCTACTGGTGACAGGCATCATTACGGTCTGCCTGAATATTCTGCTTTGAATATTTAGGCAGCTACTGAATGCAAATACAGCCAGTAACTATTTCCTTGCACATAAGCACGCACACTCAGACCAGCTTTAGTGGGCCAAGGTTCTGACAAGGTAATGATTCATAGATCCCCTTTTTATGCATTACTTCTTGGTACCCCAGTTCAATACTCAAGGTACCCCAGTCCATTATTCTACATATATACATTAGTAAGACTTACAAAAAAAACTTTTTCTTGTCTGTAGCATCTTCGGTCTAGAATACAAAATTGAAAATATGGCATATATTTCTTTTCAGTAAACCTCCATCCTTGCATTTGCTTACTCTTAATACATTCTAAAACCCTCCATCACCCCACACACCCATACTGAGTATGTTTTCCCTGGAACACTCTTGGGTCAAATGTATCACTTTTTTTTTTTTTTTTTAGACTTTTGAAATTGAGGATCTGTTGTTATAATGTGGTTATGCAAATGTAAGAATACTATACAATGCTTTATGAGTGCAGAGGTACTGTGGACCAGTATATACACAGAATGCATTATATTACATAGTAACACACATCTTATTTATGAACTAGCACCTGTAGTGCTGTATACTCTCATAGAGGATCTGTACCTTATCATACCTCTCAAAATCGCAAAGAGGAACAATATATGCCGGCATGCATCGCAGCAATTTTCTTCATACTTGGCCACGCCTCTAACTCCGCCCAAAGCATAATTACTGACCCCCATTACAACAATAGTAGCTGGAGATTGGTTAGGCGAGTATAAGTTCCTTTTTTTTTTTACAGCATGTGGAGCACCTGGGACAGTTTTTTTCTTGCGCTTCAATATCCATTTAAATACTAGCACATAAATCATCAGATATTTTAAGGTACAAGTTGCACAAAATAATGAAGTTATGGTCTAATTTACAAGTAGAAAACATACAGACACTTTAGTTAGGAACAATTTAGTAACTTTATCAATGAACATTTATGCATTAATTCCCCAGGTCAAAAAGAGGGACATTTAAGGATCAAAGAGGGACAGAAGGACTTGGGTCAAAAAGAGGGACATTTGGGAGGCTTGCCTTATGACCCTTAAAGGGGTTGTCTAGCTTTGGGTGCCTTTAAGCCAGACTACCTCACTGAACTTTAGGAGGGAATTATACTTACCTACTCCCAACCGCTGGGTTCTGGCTCCTTCGGTCCCCCGCTGCCATTGACGCTCCATGGTCCCCGCTTGTAAACTTCTGGTTTATCGAGTGTCACATGCAGCCAATGATGTGCCACAGTAATGATGTGTCCCCCATGCATCATGTGACCCAGTGGTATGACACATGAGGAACACGTCACTGCTGTAGCAGCACACATGTCCCCTATCAAACTGGAAGTTTATAAGCAGGGACTAGAGCATGCCAATGGCAAAGAGAGACCGAAGGAGTTGTTGCCAGTGGCGGGGAGTAGGTAAGTATCCTTCTCTCCTCAGGTCCAGCAAGGTGGGAAGTTTGGTAGAAAGGCCACCAAACTAGACAACCCCTTTAAGGGCCACTATCAAAGACCTAGGTGCTCCAGTGAGCACTGCGGCATCCTCACAGTATGCCACAGTATGCTGTATATTAGCTGTGCTAGTATTACAGCACAGACCTATTCAACCTATTAACTTGAATAGAACTGAGCTGCATATAGGCCATGTGCCCAATAAATATGACAACACTGTTCCAGGAAGAGGCCGCAGTTTTCACTGGAGAACCACAGCCTGTTCAAACAGGTGATGAACCAGGGTGCCAGACCCCCCCCCCCCCACTAATCTGATAGGAATGACCTATCCTGAGGAAAATATCCTACTCCCGGAGAACCACTTTAACGGAAAGCAATTGCTCCGCCACCCCCACCCCCTAAAATAAAGAAAAACATGATGTAAATGAGTAGAGATAAGCGAAATTCTAAAAAATTTGATTCGCCCGGTTCGCCGAATTTTTCGAAAAAAAGTCGTTTCGATCAGAATTTATTTGTGGCGAATCGCGTTAAAAAACGGCTATATCCTCGCTGCAGAGAGCCTTTATAGTAGTGTAGAACACTGTACCTTGCAGTAGCACACATAGGGAGTCTGCTGTGGTAGTGAAAAAATACTCAGTATGACATGTAGATGACAGGCCCAAGAAAAGAAGATGGAGGCAGCATGACCGGTATAAAAAGTCCCTTTAATGGGAACCGCCAAGTGAACAAACGTTTGTTCACTTGGCGGTTCCCACTAAAGGGACTTTTTATACCGGTCATGCTGCCTCCATCTTCTTTTCTTGGAATTATCATGTAGGAGCCCTGATGAATCTTGGACTCCAGGTAGGCTGTTGCATACCGGATGACCTCAAGATCTGGTGAGTGCGATTCCATTACTATTTTTTTGTTATTATGTAGATGACATAATCACTTATTTGGGCAGTTACGCGGCCAAAACTGACCAAATAACTCAAGTGTGAACTCAATGTTAGCGTCAAGAAGAAGAGCACACCTTTTACACCGTCGGCAGCTGATTTTGATTCCACATAGATGTCTACAGAACCTGTTCTATTAAATGCTTAAACAAGTAAAGCCACCCCGACAGAGTGGAGAGGGTGTCAGCAGTAAGTTTGTGTTGACGTCACTGATTATTTTGCCCTACCCCTGATGCTGCTGGTGAGTAGTTTCTTCACTAGACTCAAGACCCCCACCCCCCCCCCCCACCCTGCCACAGGATCCATAGTAGAGGAACATGAGCGCAGAGGGCCTGCGAGAGGATGGACGATGGCGCAGATAGGCAGCGGCCAACTGACTACATAGGATGTCTCTATAGTAGTTCAGTTTGTCCTCCCTCTCAGTGGGTGTAAAAAAGGCCCCCATTTTGAATTGGTAGAGAGGGTCCAACAAGGTGGAGAGCCAGAAGTCATCCTTCTGCCGAATAGTGACAATTCATTCGGCTGTCACTACGCAAGCAAGTGAGCATGCATCAGGCCATTTGTGCAAGTGACTCAGAGGGACTCCCTGCCTCCATCTCCACTGCATACTGCCCTGGTGTGTCTGGGTCCTCTGCCTTATCTTCCTCATCACCCTGTAGCTCCTCTGGCTGATCCTGCTCCTCCTCTCCTGTCACCTGTGAAGAAAAACCACCCATTTCGCTACACATTGGTTGTGCTCCAATGTCCTTCTCCTCCTCCAGTTCAGCCCCCACAGGGCTCATGTTACCATGAAATCTAGGCGCCACGTCTCCAGTGCCCTGACCAGACAGATTTACCAGCATCTGTTCCAGGACATGAAGCAGTGGAATGACGTTGTTCATCCCGTAGTCCTGGCGACTGACAAATAACGTGGCCTACTCAAAGGGCCTGAGCAAACGGCAGGTATCACGCATGAGCTGCCACTGGCTGACACCGTAGTTACACAGGGGAGTACTCCTGTCCGCTTGGATCATTAAGAAATCATTTATGGCCTTTCTCTGTTCGTATAGTTGGTCCAACATATGGAGGGTGGAATTCCAATGGAGGGAAACGTTGCATATCAGCCTATGTTGGGGGATGCCGTTCTGACGCTGCAGCTCAAGGAGGGTGTGCTTTGCAGTGTACGACTGGCTGAAGTGCATGCAAAGTTTCCTGGCCATTTTTAGGATGTCTTGCAGATGGGTGGAAGACTTCAGGAACGTCAGGAACTGCTTGACAACCAGATTGAGCAAGTGTGCGATGCAGGGCACATGGCTCAGCCCTCCTTGACACAGCTCTGACACCATGTTATTCCCGTTGTCGGTCACCATGGTTCCAATTTTGAGTTGTCGCAGAGAAAGCCAGGATTTTATTTCTTGATGAAGGACCAGGCAAACAAGGCCCAGGCAAACGAGGTGCAGAACAGCGTGACACCGCTGTGCCCTACACATGTGGTATGCTGGATGGGCACTGTGAACTGTTCCTGCAGTGGCGGCTGAGGACATGGTGGAGGATGAGGAGGCAGAGGCGGACATTGTCGCAGGACCAATGGCATGAGAACGTGGAGGCGGAAGCGGCGTCACCTGGCCAAGTTGCTGGTGTGGCTGTGCAGTAACCACATTCACCCAATGGGCCATAAAGGACATGTATTGTCCCTAACCATAGTTACAGCTCCAAACGTCGCCGCTGCCATGCACTTTGGCAGACACCGACAGGCTCAAGGACTGGCCCACCTTCTGTTCTACATATGTGTGCACCGCTGGTAATGCCTTTTTGGCAAAGAAATGAAGGCTTGGGACTCTCCACCTCGGCTCAGCACAAGCCATCAGTTCTCTGAAAGGCTCACCACTTGGAAAGGGAGGGACTGCAGTACCAAGATTAGTGCACGTATACTGTTGTCTCTTGGCAATCGCTTCGGTGATCGATTGCTGACGGAATGACTGACGAGGAGGAGGACCAGGAGCATCAGGACCAGCAGATGATGGGAAGGACAGACAGCTCCCTTCTGCTGAGGAGGTGGAGCCTTGACTGCCTGAAATCGGGTGTGTGCCACTGGATGATGCAGTAGTTGCTGCAGCAGGCTGGACCACCACATCGGAGCCACGGTTGTCCCAGGACATTTTATGGTGATGCTGCATATATTGACGCAGGGCCGTGGTGCCAACATTGGCACCCTGGCCATGCTTCACCTTCTGCCCACAGATTCTACAAATGGCCATGTTCACCTCCTCTGGCGGCTTAACAAAAATTGCCACATCACCGAGTAGGTGATTTTACCCCGAACACTTCGCACTGACTGACTGCTACCGCCGCTGCTCCTGTTAACCCCTCCACCACTACTTTCCGAGCAGGTAGGCTCCTGTGAAGCGGGTGGTCTACCCCTGGTAAGTTTGGCTCCTGACCTTACACTGCTGCCACCCTGCTGACTCCGGCCACGCTAGTGACTTGCTGGCTTCGCCGCTGCTTCACGGGCAAGCTGCCACCCTCTTCTCCCGATGATGATGAAGCCGCTAATTCACCCCGCACCTGTGCGATCAGCTACATCATCATTGAGTACTGTCTGCACGTCACTGATGTCCTTTTCAATGGTCTCTGGGTCTGGAGCCTGACCGCTCGCAACACCAGCTCCCACTCCACTATCCTCATCACTACTTGCCCGCCTACTGGAGGAAGCGTCGGATGTCTCCTCCCCATCTTGGCTGGCCAGTAGCTGCTGACTGTCCTCTAGTAGCTCGTCCTCACTGTATAGTGGAGCTGAGCCACAGCATATAATACTTGTCTGGCTGAGGGAACAGAAAAGGACAGAGGCAGGTTAAGGACAGGTGAGGGCATAGGGCCTGCTCCTGGGCCATGCCAACTAAGGGTTATGTCTGATGAACCTGCCGACCGGGTTGGCTGGGGGTGTTTGATGACACGTGGGACGAAGTGGATGACCGAGTCAACCATTCAAGAACCGCTGGGTTGTTGGAAAAGATACGACCGCTAGATGACACTGGGAGCTCATGCCTCTCGCTGCGACTCCTGCTGACACGCCCCCTTACTTTGCTGCGACCTGTGCCTGCGCTAGAAACATTTAGGCCTCTGACACTCCCCTGTGCAGGGCCTGGCACTTCTCTGTCTGACATACTGTTAGATCAAATAATAAGCCCTTTTTGTTTCCTCTAATACACGGCAAAAAGGGCTTTAGAACATATAACTGCACCGCTGAACGGCAAATATATATTTTTTTGCCACTAATACCAGCCAAAAATGGCTGTAATTTTCTCACTTCACTACACAACGGCAAATACTTTTTTTGGTGCCACTAATACACACCAAAAAGGGCTTTAGAACATATAACTGCTCCGCTGAACGGCAAATAATATATATTTTTTGCCACTAATACACCACGGCAAAAAGGGCTTTAGAACATATAACTGCACCACTAAACAGCAAATAGGCTCTTATTTTTTTCCACTTATATACTCCACGAAAGGCTTTAGAACATATAACTAGACCACTGAACGGCAAATAATATATATATTTTTTGCCACTTATACGTGCCAAAAAGGGCTGTACTTTTCTCACTTCACCACACAACGGCTAATAAGCCCTTTTTTCTCACTAATACAAGCAAAAAAATGCTTTAGAACATATAACTACACCGCACAAGGGCAAACAAGACGTATAAATATTTCCTTGTAATAACCCCTGTTAATGTCTGTATCAAACAGCACTTGCACACTAATAAAAACCGTTTGCTGGAATTACAGAGCTGTATAATGGCAATTTAGATCCCCAGTCAGTGCAGCAAGGTGTAAAAGGATTATTACCCAGGCTGTAACCTCCCCTACTGATCCCTGTTCTGGTTCAATACTGTGGAATGATTCCTCCCTATCCTTTCCCTGAACTTCTATACAGCAAAATAAAAACTTTAAAGTCTTTTCTACCACTGTCCCTAGTACCTGATGACGTCTCTCCCTGCACTAAGTACACTGGAAAATGGCTTAACCCAAGATGGCTGAGGCTATTTAAAGGGCTGTGACATCACAGGGCTGGCTGGCTGCTGATTGGCTGCATGCATGGCATTGTGGGTGATCCCTCATTCCCAGAGTTCCTTGCTCCATGTCCTAACACGTGCAGCAGCCATTTTAAGAAAAAATGTGATTCGTTACCACAAAGCGTGAGGAAATTCGGATTTGGTGCGAATCGAAGTTTTCCTGAAATTCGGATCGAATTTCACTTCGTCAACTTTTATTCGCTCATCTCTAGAAATAAGCCTTTAATAAACAGCAAAAACATGTTTCAAGTGAATAAAAATCATTGAGATGCCAGCTTCAATCAATATTTCACGATTACATTGCCACCCAGCTTTCCTGAACTTTTGAATGGAAATTTCATTTAATTTCTTTACTTATGTAAGGCCTCGTTCACATTCAGTGTTCTCCACGGACAGCACCATTCATTTTAATGTGTGTATTCACACATCAGTTTTTTACCATGGTCCGTGGGTCCGTGTTTTTAACACGGATGCATGCCCTATTTTGTCCGTGTTCACGGATCCATCATGCCTAGGGATGAACGAATTTCATATTTTGAAATCCATTTTCGGTTCGTGTCGTGGTATAATGTGAATTGCGTTATGAATTCCGTTACCACGGACCATAATATATTCCATGGCGGAATGCATAATCGAATGCCTTTAGAGGCATTCTGTTATTCATTCCGTCATAATAGAAGTCTATGGGCTGCAAAACAGATCCGTCCGGTTTCCGTTATGCATTCTGTCATGGAATTGCGTTATGGTCCGTGGTAACGGAATCCATAACGCAATTTACATTATACCACAACCCGAACCGAAAACAAATTTAAAAATATGAAATTCGCTCATCCTAATTATGCCCATTATAGTCTAAGGGTCTGTGAAAAACATGGAAGCCATCCGTGTTTCACAGTTCATTAGGAAGAGATGCTTTTAAAGTTATTTTTCAGCTGTTCAGTGAAACAAGGATGACACACGGACAGCAAAAAACGGACACACGGATCCAACATGGATCCATCACGGACATTTTCACGGAGGCATCACTGACCACCTTTTCACGGATTTAGGGCTCATGCACACAAATGTATTTTATTTCTGTGTCCATTCCGTTTTTTTTGTTTTTTTTAGGACGATACGCAAAACCATTCATTTCAATGGGTACGCAAAAAAAATGGAAGTTACTCTGTGTGCATTCCGTTTCTGTTTGTCCGTTCCACAAAATAATAGAACCTGTCCTATTATTGTCCGCAGACAAGGATAGTACTGTTCTATTAAAGGCCAGCTGTTCCGTTCTGCAAAATACTGAATGGCACATGAACGTCATCCGTATTTTTTGTGGATCTGTTTTTTGCGGACCTCAAAATACATATGGTCGTGTGCACGAGCCTTTAAGCACAGACACGGACATGTGGTCAGAAATATTGCACTGCATAATCTGTCAGATCTGCAGTTCAGGTGCCTAGAAAAGCGGTGTGACAACTCTGTTGAGTGTAGGCTACTTTATAAAAGTGTCAAATGAAAGAGTAACAAAGTCCCTAATGCTTAATTTCTTTTTTGCTAATTAAAGGTTATTGTAATGAAGATAAAAATCTCTGGAAAAAAAATACAACTTTCTACAAAGACAGATTGATAGCATCTATAATAGATTTGTATGTGTGTATATTGTCGCATATACTAATCTTTGATAAAACTTCTAATAAACAGCAGAAAACAGTAACAAATGTGAAGAGAGAAGTGATTTATGGGCGGGGTTTCCCTGTCAGTCTAATGAATGAAAGTGGGTGTGGTTACTAGAGGGGCCTGGCTTGGAGTAGAGGCACAGTCCTGCCTGTGCTGCTGTCAGTGGAGTGGACTCCTCTATGGATGGTGGATGATCTACTCACTGTATGAACATCCAAGCTGAGGGCACCATCGGACTATACACATCCTTCCAGCCTTTGTGGGACTTTGTACATGAGCACTGCCCATGTGTCTGGCAGCAGATCATCTCTGATTCCTTCTAAACTTCTCACTTGGGAGGATAATTGACCCAAAGAACAAAATGAGGAGTAAAGTGATGCTGATTGTCCTTCTGAACTGCTGCCTGGTGGGGGACCTTGCAGCTTCAGGTAATCTAATCACATCTCTGCAATAACTTTCAGATGCTCTGGGATGTATTACTTTGCTACTCTGTTATTCTACTTAGATTTTTTAATTAATTCTGTTGTATTGTCACATTGGTGGTAGCATGGACCTGTACAGAAAGAACAATATGTGACCCAAAACTAACCAAGTGTCCTAAAACGTATACTGCAAAGGGCAGACTATTTCTGTCCAGCATATATATGGTGCCTCGGCATGGCGACTATATGTCACAACTATAATCCATGATAAGTAAAAACTCCAGAACGTCCTATACACTCTCCTGGATTTCAGCTGATCCTATATGATAGCTTCTTTCTTTTGTGCCACAGAGGATAAGGTTATTAGTATAAGGGCTTATATTGGAAGCTATGGTCAACTTTACTAGAAAGTATCAGGTGGATGATGTGTAGCATTAAGAACATTATTTTTGCCCTAACCACACTGGGCTACTGTATTTTTCCTTTGTATATTTGCATGTAATAAATTAGAAATATAGATGTATACGATAAGGGATGTACAGCAGATTTATGGTTTGTCCCGTAAATATGGTGCCAAGTACATAAAAATATATATAAATGCCTCTGTTTGTAGGGAATCTTTTATACCATGTACCACTTACATAAGGCATTTACCATTCTGCTTCCAAAACCTTTGAATATTTAAAATAGTTCATGCATGTCTTTCCCAACCCAACAGATTTAGAGATTTTTTGTTTCCACATTAAATGTATACACACGCTCAATAATCCATAAACATAGTTGTAGTTTTTGCATGCTGGGTGTTGTAGTTCCACAACAACTGAACAGCTACAGTGCATTTTCGCCATATTTGATACAGGGATGAACTGTTTAACAATTTAATAAAAAAGAAGCAAGAAGAGGGGCAGAGCTCAAAATGCATATTAAACTAAATAAATTATATATATATATATTACTAGAACTTTTACCAGTACTCTTTATTTGTACTGTTTAGGAATATTTTTGAATTTTTTGATTAGTGATGATTAATGATGTCTCATGCATTGTGCTCTTATCACCGCACTATTACTGGGGTATTACTTGATGGGGAAATGCACTTTTGAAAGTACAAGCTGTCCGCCCATGACTTTTTATGTTGGCACAGAGTAAGCGCACGGGGGAACAATGCATGAGGCCGGACAACAGCATGTGCTATCTCATTAACAACAGATTAATTAGTGCCTGGAACTACAAGTTTCCAAACAGCGGACAGATGATTTATTATAGTATCCCAGCACTGATTCAGAAGGAGTGAGATCATCAGATGAGGGTTCCCTCACTTCAATGCCCCATATCCTTTACAAAAGACCTTGAAGCTGGCTTGGCAGAAAAACAGGAACTCCACCCAAGGTTATGAATTGATTTGCTAGCATTTTACCTCTGGACCATCTGCATCATCTTCCTGTTATGAGTGCCAAATAAATCATATAAAGTTAGATAGGGTCTTTTATAGTGCTATCATTTTAAATTACATTATATAGTTTGTTTTATTTTTATTTTCAGATACCCCCACCTTAAGCACTAAGAATGGCAGTCTCTCCATACAATTAAACCATACACTAAATATTACTTGCAGGTATAGTATGACAATATTCTGCCTAGGAAAATAATCGTTTAATATGTTTTTCTTGTACTTTGTAATATGTGGAACATTATATATACTATGTGTGTATATATATATGGGTAAATTGTATCATAAAGTCAGTGGAACAATGTAGTGATATTAGGCTCACCGTCACCCAGATCGCAGTTCAACTGTCCTCCCAATAAGCCCGCCTGAATGCCGGCCAAACTCCACTTCTTACAGAAGCCTTTGTAAGAAGGCTGACAAGCTCAGACGGCTTATTGGGAGGACAGTTAGACTGCGATCTGGGTGGCGGTGAGCCTAATATCGCTACATTACTGCACTGACTTTACAATTTATCCACTGTTGCTATTATTGCCCTGCTCCAAGTCCAATTTCCAGTAAAAAAATAATAATAATAATACTTACCTCATCCATTTGAGCACAAAGAGGCCGCCACAGCCATCTTGCTTAAAGATCCCCTATGAAATCTCTAGCAGGGTGACGTATGACATCATCATGCCAGCCGACATGATGATGTCATCATGTGCGCACGTCACGTGAGATATTGCACTGGATCTTCAAGCAAGATGTCTGCGGCTGCCTCTTCGCGATCAAATAGATGAGGTATTATTCAATTTTTTGGGTAATTTGCAAACACTAAAATGCTTTAATATGGATCTCTGATGCTGCGATCAACGATGAACATGGCATCTGAGGGATTCAATGACGGGGGCGGCACAATACGTTTCATGATGAATTACTTACTTTTTGTAAAATTCTGCGAAGCAGCCGAATAGAATTTTAGAGAACTTTGCTCATCTCTATGTATTATAGAGTGTGTGTGTTTGTGTATCCCAGACTCATAGCTAAATGCTGAAAGAGCATTTTTTTGGGCCTGAGAAAGGAAAGTAGTGCGCTACCCATTTACACCAGCTGAGCATTAACCAGGGGGTGCTGAGACATAACTGTGTACTGGATGAAGATGGATATGTTACATGTCCCCTGTACATACTATATGTCCCTTGGTATTTGCGGAGGTTGCTAAGGAGCCAAGCTGTCTTTGGATAGCTGCACCTCAAATTGGGGGCTTTACTGCCAGCAACTGATTGTGATGGCCTCACTGCTGGGACCTCAAGTGCTGCAGTCAGTTGGTATTGGCAGGGAAACTGGTAGTCCTCCAGAGCTGGACAGAGCCCTCGCCTTCAGCTTATTGACAGGATGCCAATCCAGGGATTCCTTTTAACATATTCACACACCTTAAAAGGGTATTCTGGTCTGAACCAGTTTATCACCTATCCACTGGATAATTGATGATTGAAATGTTTCATTGGTGGATGTGCGATAATTGCTTCAGAACGGAATACCCTTTTAATAAAAAAAAACACTGTTTAAGTAGACATTTGCTGGAAAGAGTGATCTTAGATGACATACATTTACTGGATTTGTTGCTCCAGCTTTCACTGTGTACTTGTAGAATTTCCTGTGGAAGCAGAAGTGACTCAGAAAAAGATATTGATATGAATCATAGTTCCCCAGTTATATATACCAGTTTATATATATATATATATATATATATATATATACAGTATATATATATATATATATATATATATATATGTATATAAACCACCGTAATTCCAAAAAAGTATGGACGCTGTGTAATATGGAAATTAATGTAATAAAAACAGAAGGCAATGATTTGCAAATCTCATAGATCCATATTTTATTCACAATAGAACATAGACCACATAGCAGGTGTTGATTTTTTTACCATTTCATTAAAACAATTGACTCATTTAGAACTTGATGGAACGCAGCTCAAAAAAATTGGGACAGGGGTAACAAAAGGTTGGAAAAGTAAGTGGTACTATTAAAAACAGCCAGAGGAGCAATTTACTACTAAGTCACATGACTGGGCATAAAAAAAGAGTATGTTAGAGAGGCAGAGTCTCTCAGAAGCAAAGATGTCAAAAACTGCACATAAAAATTGTGGAACAACTTCAGAAAAATGTTCCTCAACATAAAATTGCGAAGACTTTGAATATCCCACCAGCTACTGTATATAATGTTATCAAAAAATTCAGAGAATCTGGAGAACTCTATATGCACAAGGGACAAGGCCGGCTGCTCGTGATTAACGGGCCCTCAGGAAGCGCTACATTAAAATGGGTATGATTCGATATTGTGAGTTGTGAATAAGATATGAGTCTATGAGATTTGCAAATCCAACTTTTTGAGAATTGGCTTTCTATCTATTTATATTTCGTGTTGGGTGTGACATATTACAGCATTACATTTCGTATTATTATTATACTTTTTTGTAAAATTATGTGCATATGTAAATGCATGTTCTTTATTTTTTAGTGGGGAGCAGGCAGTGGTTTGGTCGTGGCCTGGTCCTGTTGATAACCGTGTGTCACTCAGCATTTGCAATGAAAGTATCTATTGTCAGATACTGGTTGTGTCTCAGTTTACAGCAAATGACACTGGAATATACAAGTGCTCGTATGAAGGAAGCCACGCAGCCTCCAGTGTTCACGTGTCCATTTTTGGTAAGTGGTTGCATGTCACTTATATTGTATGAAGACAATAAGGGGACCTTAAACCTAAGTCTATTTCATCTATATTTCATGTACAGTCAGGTGGGATTATTGCGGCATGTTGTCATGTATCATGCTCTCCCAGTCTTCACAGCCAGCACAGTGTTAGCCAGGATGGAATGGAAACAACAATGCCTCCCTTCTCTCTGGCAGGAGATGGAAGGTGATGGCAGACAAATGCCAACCTTTTTGTCCATGATCAAAAGATAAGGTGGAGATTGGTGGGAGGAATACCATAGGAAATGGTGGCCTCTCTTCTATGCCTTGTATAGTAGCGATGTTCAGCTCTCAGGAAAGGTCACCTGACCTGCTCAGTATGGATTTTGATTGTGTTTCCACCCTTCATACATGCAACAAGACCAAAGTAGATCCAGCGAGTAAAATCAAGAAAGTCTTGATCTATGATTAAGACCTATATTGGTCGAGATGTGTCAGATTTTTCAGAGGAGGGATATTGTCTTCTACATTTTAATCAGAAAAAATGAAGACTTTTTTGATTTTACCTGCTGGATCTACTTTGGTCTTGTTACCTCTTCTCTATGCCCCTCAAAGTGGTGACATTTGGTGAAATAAATGTATCCAGAGCAGTTTTCATCCTGGAAAACTAATTTTAAAATGACTTGATTGACTATTAAGTAATTTTCTGTCTTGATGTTAAGCGCTAAATTATTCATATTAATCATTTCTATTAAACCCTATGGCCAGCTCTATGTTATATCATTGCTCTATGGTTAGTACGATGCATGTTTTTTTAAACATTCCTTTCATCTTTAGATCAGAGCTCTCCATTTGCGTCATTTCCAAGTGACAAACCCATTGCTGTGTACATCCGTGGAGGTGCTACTGCAGGAAATGAGACTGTGATCGTTCCATGCTTTACTTCCAGAGAGGATCTCAACGTAACCCTGCGAACAGTAAGGGATACCCAGAGTTTTGTAACACATTTCTTCTTTCATTTCTTCTTTCAATGTTGCAAGATATGGATTTCTAAGAGCAAAAAAATGCAGATTTTAGAACATGCTCTGGATCTTCATATCTACAGCTTTCCCTAGCTGTCCCAGATTTCACCCATTTCAATTGAACAGAGAAATCGACAACTCACTTTATCCACATATAAATTGGCATAGATATGCGTGTCAGTTAGAACTTCCTCAGGCATCTGCAGATGTGAACATATCCATAATTCATTGGTTGAATGATCTATGGGTCCATGGCCATCTCAAGCCTCTGATTCTCATCCATGATATTCTGTCATAAATTGAATGATTTTTGTTTTTGCTAATATGGGTTGATTATGAATCTGTATATCTTCCTGTAGAAATATACAGAAAACACATTTACACCCAATGGGCACAGTATACAATGGGACTACAAAAAGGGCATCATCGCCTTCAGTAAGCTGCTGAGGGTTTACGATATGGTCTTCTGTGAAACGGTACTGAATGGTCAAACATACAGATCCTCCGACTACATTATTGTAGTTATAGGTAAGAGTCAGATATTACTTATTCAGTGACGATAAACTTATTCTAAAATACGTATGATCTACAATACCATATTATTATCAACATAGTCTTGTTAGGCTATGTTCACATTTCTGGCACAAATCCTGGTACTCTCCAGAGGAACAGACTACTGGGGTTTACTGGATGCCACATTGACTATATTGAGATCCGACAGGGATCCGGCTGCTTTCTGGCATAAATGCCGGATTTTGAACAGACAAATACTGCTGCAGTGGAAGTTATGCCGGAAAGCTGCGAGATCCCCGTCAGAACCTATTATAATCAATGGGTGTCTGGCTATGCCGAATATGGTAAACTCCAGTAGGCTGTTCCTGTGCCGGAACAGACTACTGGAGTTTGTGCTGTAGATGCGAACCTACCCTTCAAGGTTAAAAACTTACAGGATAAGGCTCCATTCACACGTCCGCAAGTGTGGTCCGCATCCGTTCCACAATTGTGCGGACCCATTCATTCTCTATGGGGATGGAATGGATGCGGACAGCACACAGTGTGCTCTCCGCATCTGCATTTCCGGAGCGCGGCACCAATCTTCCGGTCCGCGGCTCCGTAAAAAAAATAGAACATGTCCTATTCTTGTCCGCAATTGCGGACAAGAATAGGCAGTTCTATGGGGGTGCCGGCCGGGTGTATTGCGGATCCGCAATACACTATGGACGTGTGAATGGACCCTTATTCTTCATTTTAAATGATAAATATTGTGTTTTTTTCTCCATACTTGTAGAATTTAAAATCTTCAGTCTATTAATGAACCCGCACCCTCAGATCCAGGTGGCTGTTGGAGAGAGGCTAGAACTATCTTGCAGTGCGCACACACCATACAATGTCAGAGTCCAATTTCGATGGGACTACCCTTCAATGGAGGTAAATCATGTTTTTCATTAGGTGTTTAACTGGACTGTGTCACTTGTATATTTGACTAATACTGTAACATATTCTACTAGATTTTTTATTCCATTTTCCATACATGATAATGGAGACTCCCATCTTGTCTGAGCTGCTGTTAACAGCATTTAGAGATATGTTTTACAGCATTCACGTGGGCCATAGGAGCCGGTAGTCTGGAGATGATTAATTTACTTCTACCGGAGAGTAATGAGGGCATCCTCTGTGACCTGTGTAGAAGTTTTTTTACAGGGAGGATGAGGGTTGCTGTGACCATCATCTACTATAAATGATGAACCTGTGCGATCTGTACAGAGGCGTTTTCTTTGATGATTATCAGCGACATACACAGATCTCATATGGCGTCATAGCAGAACTTGTTCCACCCCAGTGAAATTTCTGCCAAATTAAAAAAACATGCTCTGCATCACCCACTCTACCCGACTTTAGTCTTGGGAAAAGAAAAACAGGTGCTCTATTAATATGGCAAAAGTATTTGCACAACTGGGATAAATACATTGCTAAATCTCTCTCATATAGCTCTGATACATTATGTACTAAAACTAGCTACCTGCAGCCACCACTAGGTGGAGTTGTAAAAATCTTTTTGCACTGAGCACTTATAGCGGCATGTGCAGTAAAATCCGGTGGTTTTGTGTCAGGAAGGGCAGAAGAATTTTAGTGTGCTGGTCCCGCCACTGGGCCCCATAGTAGTCTCATGGTCTGCCTGTGATAATAATGAGATGACTGCTGAAAAGTGACCCCCACAGAACAGAAAGTGGTGTTATATTATTAAGCTTAGTGGCCAGAGTGAAAACTACTATAAAATATTTGCTCCAGCACAAGAACATCATGTGCTAGCAGGATTCACCATCCTGAAACACATTCACTTTCAGCAGCTCTGTTGTTTGTAAGATGACCCCTCAGTAAGACTGAGAGCCCTGATGACTTTTGTGCTGCATAGGTTTTTCAGTGAGTGCACAGATTTTCAGTGAGTGCAGTGATTCTGGTAAAGAGGTAGCTCATGAGTAGAAAAAATAGGGAATAGTGTCTATCAATATGGAGATACCCTGTGCATACTATGCAGTTAGTGAAAACACTGCCAACAGATGTAACATGCAACAAGACATCTGTTCTTTCTGTACCATGAATGCAAGGATTTAGATTTGGTATTAGTGTTAGAATTATTAATTATTTATTTTTACGATGTTAGGATAAAAGAGCAATACAAAAATTATCCAAATCGCCTGTACAAAGTTCTCCGGAGTACACAGGATTGCTTATAATAGAAGAGGCAACTTTGGAAGATGAAGGGGATTACAGCTGCACAGCAGACACTGGAGGCATGAATAAGACGAACACCACAAAGGTCATCGTACATCGTAAGTAAAGATGTGCATTGAGTCAGGTTCTCCACCCAAAGCCACAGTGGTCCAAATGTGACGTATAAATAGGAAAATGATAGAAGTAGAGCCTTATATAAGGTGTCAGTCTAATGTGTAGATCTTGTAGGAATAACTGGCCAGATAATGCATGTTATTTTGTATACTCTCCTAATGGTTTCATGGGGTTTTGTTTGCAGGTACTTGGGTTATTTCATCTCATACTGACAGTTTAAAATGCTTCCTATTAAATTGTGTCTGAGATAGGGAAAATAGATTGTGAGTCCCATTGTGGTGAATGATGGCATTCTGTACAGTGGTGCATATATGTTGGTGCTACACAGGCAATGCAAATAAATATTGAACTCGGTTTTGCATTCTAAATGTATTAATATTGAACTGAAAATTGAACATTTGCATACAATTTCTACTTGCAGAGAAGCCATTTATATTAATTGATGAAGAATTGGAAAAGGTGATTGTGTGCAAGATTGGAGACCACATCAAGATACCGGTGAAATTTACAGCATATCCCACTCCTGAAGTGAAATGGTACATCCAGTATAAAAGGATCGTTCTTGGTACTGTCCTTTATACAAGTTTTAAAGATGTAACTCTGACTTTACCTTGTTTTAAGGATGAAAAATGGAATTCCCATGCGTCACAGATTCCCATTCTTCCTGTCAATCAATCACTGTGATGAAGACGACATTGGGAATTATACTGTTACTCTAACTAATCCAAAAACGAGAGATTATGAGAGTCACACTTTTCAAGTCTTTGTACATGGTGAGTTTCAGTCTATTGTATTGCATACATGTTATTATTAGTCACATAACGGAGATGACAGAAGATGTGCTTATATTATTCTGCAGTACCACCGCATATAGGCGAGAAGGCTGTGTCTTCCACCCTGGAATCATACAAGTATGGCAAACCGTCCTCTCTCACATGTACAGCATATGGAATACCAAACCCTGTGAGCATTCGGTGGTCATGGCAGCTGGAAGAAGAATGCAAGTACTTTTCACAGTGAGTCCTTGTGATTTTACATTATCAATAGGCTGGGGTTCTGTGGAGTATTATTGTTACCATATTGCACTGGATGGAACATGTTCTTTTTTCTGTATGCATTGTGAGTAGAAATACTACAGTAACCTCATTTACTTAAAATAGGATTGTCTGGTAATCAGAACCCGACTCTATAAAGCCTACCATTGTTTCTCTACATTGTGGCAGCTGTAATTGTTTCCATGTAAACCAGCTTTTTCATGAAATCCTAAAAGATTTGTTAAAGGGGTTGTCCAGGATTATAAAAGGCAGTTTAAGCTGTTCTGAGGTAGTGTGCGGCATTGTTTCTGGGAGAAAGCACCTTTTTTATTTCCAAATTTCCTAAATGTATATAATTGGTCATAAACAGTTGATACTAGAGGGCTGCTAGTGTTGTCCCTACCTTACATCTAAAATGGGGGTGAAAAGTTGGACTTTCCATATACAACTTTATTGTTTTCCTGAAGATTACAGGGGTTGTGCAGTGCAAAGATATCGAAGACCTATCCTCAGGATAGGCCATCAATACCAGATCGGCGGGGGTCCCCCACCAATCGGCTGTTTAAAGGAGTAGCGACGCTCATGCAACTGCTGCTTCCGCTTCAAAATTACTTGCACGTCGTCTCCTTTTTAGAGGCAGCCTAGTATAATTACAGCTGCTTGTCCCAGTTTAAGTCCTGAGGATAGGTCATCAATATATTTCCACTGCACATGATTTGCTGTCCAGAAACGATAATTTACATGCATGCACTAATGACAGTTTTAACCTATAAACGAGGGTTCTATTTGTTCATTGTGTGATCAGTTGCACCTTTAGACAGACAGGTTGTCGGGAACGAGCTTTCGCAGGAGTGTTCATTCCTGATAATCTACACGATTATTGCCCCGTCTAATATAACATAGTAACATAGAAAAACTCCATCCAGTTCGGCCTGTTATCCTGCAAGTTGATCCAGAGGAAGGAAAAAAAAAACCTGTGAGGTAGAAGCCAATTTCCTTCACTTTAGGGGAAAAAAATTCCTTCCCGACTCCAATCAGGCAATCAGAATAACTCCCTGGATCAACAACCCCTCTCTAGTAGCTATAGCCTGTAATATTATTACACTCCAGAAATACATCCAGGCCCCTCTTGAATTCCTTTATTGTACTCACCATCACCACCTCCTCAGGCAGAGAGTTCCATAGTCTCACTGCTCTTACCGTAAAGAATCCTCTTCTATGTTTGTGTACAAACCTTCTTTCCTCCAGACGCAGAGGATGTCCCCTCGTCACAGTCACAGTCCTGGGGATAAATAGATGATGGGAGAGATCTCTGTACTAACCACTGATATATTTATATATATAGTTATTAGATCTTCCCTCAGTATTTTTTCTAAAGTGAATAACCCTACTATTGATAATCTTTCAGGGTCCTGTAGTCCACCTATTCCAGTTATTACTTTAGTTACCCTCCTCTGAACCCTCTCCAGCTCTGCTATGTCTGCCTTGTTTACAGAAGCCTAGAACTGTACACAGTACTCCATGTGTGGTCTGACCAGCGATTTGTAAAGTGGTAGGACTATGTTCTCATCACGGGAATCTATGCCCCTTCTGATGCAACCCATTATCTTATTGGCCTTGGCAGCAGCTGCCTGACACTGGTTTCTACAGCTTAGTTTGCGGTTCACCAAAATTCCTAGGTCCTTTTCCATGTCGGTGTTACCCAGTGTTTTACTATTTAGTATGTACTGGTGACTTTCATTATTTCTTCCCATGTGCCTAACCTTACATTTGTCAGTGTTAAACCTCATCTGCCACTTCCCTGCCCAAACCTCCAATCTATCCAGATCCATCTGCAGCAGTATACTGTCCTCTTCCATGCTAATTACTTTACACAGTTTAGTGTCATCTGCAAAAATTGATATTTTACTTTGCAAGCCTTCTACAAGATCATTAATAAATATATTGAAGAGAATAGGGCCCAATACTGACCCCTGAGGTACCCCACTAGTGACAGTGACCCAATCTGAGTGTGTACCGTTAATAACCACCCTCTGTTTTCTATCATTGAGCCAGTTACTTACCCACATACAGACAAATTTTCCCCAAGTCCAAGCATTCTCATTTTATATACTAACCTTTTATGTGGTACAGTGTCAAATGCTTTGGAGAAATCCAGATATACGACATCCATTGATTTGCCGCAGTCAAGTCTAGAACTTACCTCCTCATAGAAACTGATTAAATTCGTTTGACATGATCCCTCATAAAGCCATGCTGATATGGCATTATTTGTTTATTTTCATTAAGGTACTCCAGATATTAAACTTACCCGCCTATGGTTTCCGGGCTCTGTTTTTGGGCCCTTTTTGAATATTGGCACCACATTCGCTATGCGCCAATCCTGTGTAACACTCCCTGTCATTATAGAGTCCTTAAATATCAGAAATAAGGGTCTGGCTATGACATTACTTAATTCTCTTAGGATACGGGGGTGTATGCCATCTGGTCCCAGCGATTTGTCTATTTTAATCTTTTTAAGATGCCGCTGTACTTCCTCCTGGGTCAGACAGGGCACCTTTAATGGGGAGTTTACTTTTACATTCTGCATTTCATCTGATAGTTTATGTTCTTCAGTGAATACAGTGGAGAAAAAAATATTTAATAACTTTGCTTTCTTCTAATCGCTCTCTGCAATTCCCCTCTAATTACTCTCTAGATTACTCTCTAAAGGGCCTTCAGATTTATACTTTTTACCATATAATTGAAGAACATTTTAGGGTTAGTTTTACTCTCTTTGGCAATTAATCTCTCATTCTCTAGTTTGGCTGCTTTTATTTGTCTTTACATATTCTATTTTTTTCCTTCGTTTTCAATACTTCCTCGCTCCCCTCTTGTATTAGTGATTTAAATGCTTTCTTTTTGTCATGTATTGCTTTCTTTACTATTCTATTTATCCACATTAGTTTTTCTTGTTCCTTAACCTTTTATTCCCATAAGATTCCCATAGATTTTAGGATGGTTCTACAAATATCCCATTTATGGCTGTATTTTTATTTTTGAGGACTTTGTCCTAGTTAGTTAGGTCTATAGCCTCTCTTAGCTGGAAAACCTTTGTGGAACATCTAATTACTGTAAACCTTTCCATGATACTTATGATAACAAAGAAACTGCTCATGGACATTGGTAGCATCTACTTGTCCACTTCTAGCATTAAAGTCATGGGAGTTGAATGGATAGTGGCTAGAAGATAACTCAGCATATTGGTACAAGAGACATCTTTTTGCTACCTGGTTCTTCCACTTATCTAAGACTGTCTAAAACCATGATGCCTCCTTAGTACAAGCTGAGATTTCTTTGTAGTGCCTCTTAAATGTGTCTGCAGACCTTTCTGGACAAATCCCTTATCATGTCTTCTATACAGTAGTTCTCAGGCAAAATGATGCTCAGGCTATATGGTTCTTAAGATTATCTGTGTGAAAGGCCATCTAAGAGGAAGTGTGCTGATTGATGTACAGTGTGACAGAGAAGGATCCTGTTCTGAGACCACATGGTTTCCCTTATCAGACCTCTGCACAGGCTTCAGCTTCCTGCAGCAGAGACTAGAGTATTCCGCTTTCCTGTTGTTGTTGTCCAGATGATTTCCTTTAAGCTCTTCCTCTGGAGCCATAGTGCTTCCTATCGTCTCATAGAACAACATTAAGTGGATGCCATGGTTTTGTAGCCATGCTGCTTCCTCACATCCATATAATTGTAGAAATAAGAAATTATAAATGAACTTTTTTTTTTTCTTGTAACCCCCCCTCCCCTGCTTCCTCCCACCTCAGAATTAGAACTCATTTTGGTAGCGATCTAGGGAATTCACCTTTTCACCCGGACGATTGTATTTATTTACCGATCATACATCTTCCCAGTCTCCGTTGAACCTGAATATAACACATTGTTTAAGGGTCATTTTATTTATTGAACATGTCATATATTTTATTAACATCTAGGTATGTTTCCTTCCTTTCAGACATTATAATGCAGGGAAAAATCCCTACAGTTGTCCAAATTGGAGGGATATTAATGACCATTATGGAGGGAATGTAATTGAGGCACAAGATATTCGTAATGACATCATCGAAGGAAAACTAAAGGTGCGCTTTTTCACATACATGAGTATGAGTTGAGTATAAGTAGAGTATCAAGTCAAATGAAAAGGAAGGAAATGTGTTGTGATGTTTCACATTATTTATTATGCTCACTTATATAGCGCATACATATTCCACAACGCTTTACAGGCATTAGCATTGCTTCCTGTCCCAATGGGGATCGCAATCTAAATTCTCTATCAGTGTGTCTTTGGAGTGTGGAGGAAACTGGAGAACCCGGAGGAAACCCACACAAACTCGTGAAGAACATACAAACTTCATGCAGATGTTGTCCTTGGTTGGAGTTGAACCTAGGACCACAGCTGCAAGGCTCCATTGCTAACCACTGAGACTGCGTACTGTTGGTGTACATAAATTTTTAATTGCAAAAAATGTTGTACATTTTCAAATTTAATTTGAATCAAATTCAAGGATAAAAACGAAACTATGTTATAGGTGACATTGTTTCTTCTTATTAAGGCCTTATGTACATGGCACACAGAGTCCTACATTGCTTTGTAACTTGTGCTGCTGTGCAAGCTCCATTGGTTGCTATCCACCCCTGCAAGTAATGCTTTAGAGGGGAAAATATCTTCTGTAACACAACATCCCATGCCATGGAACAGGGTCTTTATTGCACCTCTGCATGCCCCAGTTTCATACAGAGGTATACACTTACAGTATATGCAGTACATGCACCTCAATGAGTGTCCTGCTACTTACAATAGAGTCATGGTGCAGTCATACGCATGGTGCCTTACACTTATCTAAGTAATAACACATGGTAAATAGTATTTTCTTTGTTTTAGACTGTGAGTAAGCTGCTTATATCAGCAGCTAATGTATCTGCCATCTTCAAGTGCACGGCCACAAACCAGGCTGGAAGTGATGAACACCTCATTCCTTTCCATGTAACACGTAAGTTAAATAAACTTTTCCGTGATAGCTTTCTATTTTGTTGATATATGGAATTAAAATAATTAGTTACATTGTCTGTGATTTAGTTATTTAGCCATCGGTGCTTTCAAAATTCTGCTGTTTATCTATCACCATTAGCTGTTTCAAAGGTTCACGTGGCCCTATTTAATGAAAACACCAACCTTTGGTACAAATCCAAATAGTTTGCATACCCTTAACATTTGGGCATAGAAGCGTATTACGGCTCCATGCAACCTTGGAGTTGTATGAAGCCATGCCTTTAGACTTCTGTTTGGTGCCACTGTACCTCTATTTGCTTCAATTTTTATATGGAGGTGTTTTGAAAAAATCCTTTTTATCAGACTTGGAGCATTGCTTTTAGGGAAGAATGGTGCAGGAATAGCTGCATGAGAACTTTCCCATAGTGGTCATTAAAATATAGGTGTTTTCATTTACCAATCAATATGTGACACCTGGTTAGTTCCACAAATCTGGTTGTGGAATGGATAGCACTGTCTGCTCAAGAGTGGCGGGCGTCTCTTATATGTTATGGATGGTACTTGATTGTATGGTGTATTGATTGAAGTATGTCAACAAAATAAGAGAAATGAAAAGAATAATGCATTACACTGTGTTTTAGGTGGCCTTGATGTCAGCATGCACCCTAGAGGCAGGGTCACTGAGCGAGTCAATGTGACTTTGAAATGTATTGCTGATAAGTTAACCTATGGAAACGTAATGTGGTTCAAGAGAAAGTCTCCAGGAGCAAGAAGCTGGTCAATGCACACTTGTGGAGATGTGACCAACCTCATTAAAATGAATCACGTTACTAAGGATATCAGTGGAGAATACTTGACTTTGGAGCTGACACTGCGTAACATCTCCCTGGATGACCAAGGGCACTATGAGTGCATAGCTCAGGAGAAGAAAACCCTGCGGAAGCGATGTTTCACCACTGAATTAACTGTTCATGGTATGCAAAATATTACAATTATAGCATAAGACTAGAGATTGTATAGCATTGTCCAAATGGTCTGCCTCAGTTTTGTACTTGGTATGAAGGTTTCCTAATGACATAACACAAATGGTCATTTGGAACAGGGGAAGCATTTAGGCAGTCCTATTAGAAGTACAACCACATTTAGGCTTGATTGAGTAACAAAATACACACGGGGGCATTTGTCAACTTCTGTGTGCTAGAAAACTGGCATCAAGGAGTGTAGAGTGGCCATAGCTGGTCTGGCACATGTATTGTAATCTACATGAGGAAATTGGCATTGATTATGCCGGAAAGCTACACCAGCTCCCTTTCAGGCGCATGGACTTGCACCGATGTGCCACAGTTATTTAAGGGGTTGTCTCTGTTCAGCAAATGGCATTTATCATGTAGAGAGTTAATTCAAGACACATAGTAATGTATTGTGATTGTCCATATTGCCTCCTTTGCTGGCTTGATTCACTTTTCCATCACATTATACTGCTGATGTCCGGAGGTTACTACCACCCTGTTATCCGGCAGCTGTGGCCGAGCTTGCACACTACAGGAAAAAGTATTTGCCTATGTGTACTTCTGTGGTCCTGGCCACCAGGCTGGCTGGTGCTTTCTCCTGTAGTGTGCAAGCACGACCACTTCTGTTGGATTGCAGGGTGGTCGGTACCTCTGAAAACAAGCAATGAATGTGATGGAAAAGTTAATCAAGCCATCAAGGAAGAAACATGGATAAACACAATACATACGTAAGTGCCATGTATTAACTTTCTCTACATGATAAATGCTATTTGCTGAACTGAGACAACCCATTAAGAGGAATGCATCTGATAATAGTTGTGGTGCATCAGATGCAAGGAAGAGAATTGGGGGAGTTAGATTAAGACCCCATACATGCTTAAAGGGTTGTCCAGTTAGTGTGTAATGATATGTTATGTCACTTTCTAATATTGTCTTTCAATTTATCACCAGTAATATCTCTGCTTATTGAATGGTATCCTGCCTAATTTCAGACCTGTTCTGATCATGACCTGTTGACATAAAAGTGCATAACTTAATATGAAAGAGAGCCCTAGTATACTCAAGGAGCAGCAATATATATATATATATATATATATATATATACAGCCGGGTCCATAAATATTGGGACATTGATGCAATTCTAACATTTTTGGCTCTATGCACCACCACAATGTATTTGAAATAAAAACAAACAAGATGTGCTTTAACTGCAGACTGTCAGCTTTCATTTTAGGGTATTTACACCCAAATCAGGTGAACGGTGTAGGAATTACAACAGTTTGTATATGCGCCTCCCACTTGGTAAGGGACCAAAAGTAATGGGACAGAATAGTAATCCATTGCAGTCAATTACAGCCCGAAGTCTGGAACGCATAGACATCACCAGACGCTGGGTTTCATCCCTGGTGATGCTCTGCCAGGCCTCTACTGCAACTGTCTTCAGTTTCTGCTTTTTCTTGGGGCATTTTCCCTTCAGTTTTGTCTTGAGCAAGTGAAAAGCATGGTCAATCAAATTCAGGTCAGGTGATTGACTTGGCCATTGCATAATATTCCACTTCTTTCCCTTAAAAAACTCTTTGGTTGCTTTTGCAGTATGCTTTGGGTCATTGTCCATCTGCACTGTGAAGCTCCGTCCAATGAGCTCTGAAGCATTTGACTGAATATGAGCAGATAATATTGCCCGAAACACTTCAGAATTCCTCCTGCTGCTTTTGTCAGCAGTCACATCATCAATAAATACAAGAGAACCAGTTCCATTGGCGGCCATACATGCCCACGCCATGACACTACCACCACCATGCTTCACTGATGAGGTGGTATGCTTAGGATCATGAGCAGTTCCTTTCCTTCTCCATACTCTTCTCTTCCCTTCACTCTGGTACAAGCTGATCTTGGTCTCATCTGTCCATAGGATGTTGTTCCAGAACTGTGGAGGCTTTTTTAGATGTCGTTTGGCAAACTCTAATCTGGCCTTCCTGTTTTTGAGGCTTACCAATGGTTTACATCTTGTGGTGAACCCTCTGTATTCACTCTGGTGAAGTCTTCTCTTGATTGTTGACTTTGACACACATACACCTACCTCCTGGAGAGTGTTCTTGATCTGGCCAACTGTTGTGAATAGTGTTTTCTTCAGCAGGGAAATAATTATTCGGTCATCCACCACAGTTGTTTTCCATGGTCTTCCGGGTCTTTTGGTGTTGCTGAGCTCACCGGTGCGTTCCTTCTTTTTAAGAATGTTCCAAACTGTTGTTTTGGCCATGCCTAATGTTTTTGCTATCTCTCTGATGGGTTTGTTTTGTTTTTTCAGCCTAATGATGGCTTGCTTCACTGATAGTGACAGCTCTTTGGATCTCATCTTGAGAGTTGACAGCAACAGATTCCAAATGCAAATAGCACACTTGAAATGAACTCTGGACCTTTTATCTGCTCATTGTAATTGGGATAATGAGGGAATAACACACACCTGGCCATGGAACAGCTGAGAAGACAATTGTCCCATTACTTTTGGTTCCTTAACAAGTGGGAGGCACATATACAAACTGTTGTAATTCCTACACCGTTCACCTGATTTGGATGTAAATACCCTCAAATTAAAGCTGACAGTCTGCAGTTAAATCACATCTTGTTCGTTTCATTTCAAATCCATTGTGGTGGTGTATAGAGCCCAAAATGTTAGAATTGTGTTGATGTCCCAATATTTATGGACCTGACTGTATACAGGTGAAACTCGAAAAAATTTGAATATTGTGAAAAGTTCATTTATTTCAGTAATGCAACTTAAAAGGTGAAACTAACATACCAGATAGACTCATTACATGCAAAGCAAGATATTGCAAGCCTTTATTTGTTATAATTTGGATGATTATGGCTTACAGGTTATGAAACCCCAAAGTCACAATTTTAAGGTACCCTTTGCTCAGGGGGTATGGATTAATTAGCTGACTAGAGTGTGACACTTTGAGCCTAGAATATTGAACCTTTTCACAAAATTCTAATTTTAAGCTGCATTAATGCAATTCCTTTTAATTTGTATTACTGAAATAAATGGACTTTTGCCCGATATTCAAATTTTTCGAGTTTCACCTGTATGTATGTGTGTGTGTGTGTGTGTGTTATATATATATATATATATATATATATGTGTGTATCCAAAAACGAGGCAGCACCCCAGAGTAAAGTGAAGATGGTGGACCCTTTATTGACCCCTCTGCAACGTTTCAACCGCTCAATGCAGTCTTTATCAAGGGAAACGTTGCAGAGGGGTCAATAAAGGGTCCACCATCTTCACTGTACTCTGGAGTGCTGCCTCGTTTTTGGATACATATTGCCTTATATTGACTGCGGTTTTGATGATTTAGCACCCGTAGTTTATTGGACTAGTGCTGCCGTTTGATTTTTGTGTGTGTGTGTGTGTGTGTGTGTGTATATATATATATATATATATATATATATATATATATATTCCCATATTCTGCTACATACATGAAAATGCACTCTACTTTTAAGCATGTATATGAATTTTGAAAAATAAAGTGAATTTATCTAACAAACAGTTCAAAAGCGGCCAGTTATTCACCCTGAACTCAAGAACCAGACAACCAATGTCAGCGAGACTTTGGAGGTGCGCTGTTCGGCCTCTGCGCTGCCGGATCCACAAATTCTTTGGTTTAAAAATTCTGATGCTCTGGTGGGAGATTCAGGTAATAATCTTTTCTTCTGTTTTTAATGTAGAAATTATATTTTCACCATTTGACATTTAATTTATATACCTGCTATTGTACCTAGACGTACAGCTATAATACAGTTAACACTCAAACTCTTAACTTATTGTGATATCCTGTAACAAAAGCCATTGAAAAGCAATTAAAGGTGTCAGTTTACCACAACTAGTTTAGTTAACGCGTCTAGTTAGGCATGTGTATTAGCTCTCCTACATCTGTATTCACTCCGATCAGTCCAGGTCCCCAGTGCACAAACATACAGTATGCATTGAGTTCAATTTCATTGTAAGCCCATTACATAGCAATGCGTTTTAGGATGCGTCACGCAGTTATTCAAATAGATTCTTGTTTGTGAGGATGTCATACACCAGTTCATTTACACTTCATTGTAATTTTACAGGCATTATTTTAAAAGATCAGAACAGAACGTTGACCATACAACGTGTAAGGAAGCAAGATGAAGGATTCTATACCTGCCGAGCTTGCAACAATTTGGGTTGTGCAGAGGCTGAAATGTACTTTACAGTGAATGGTAACTATGATTAATGAGAAAATAATGAATAACAGTTACAACATATACCGGTATTTTATCCATTACTTTTTCTAACAAATGGCTGGTATAATTATCATATTCCTCCATAAACACCAATTGAGGAAATTTATAGAAAAGTTACTTTCACATATGTGTTTGGTGCGGATCCGTCTTGTATCTGCACAGACGGATCCGCACCGATAATGCAAACGCTTGTATCCATTCAGAACGGATCCATTTGCATTATCATGAACAAAGTCAAAGCAGATCCATCCTGACTTGCATTGAAAGTCAATGGGGTACGGATCTGTTTTCAATTGCACCATATTGTGTCAGTGAAAACGGATACGCCCCCATTGACTTACATTGTAAGTCAGGATGTATCCGTTTGCCTCCGCATCGTGAGGGGGATACCAAAACGCTGCAGGCAGCATTTTGGTATCCGCCTCCAGAGCGGAATGGAGGCGGAACGGAGCCAAACTGATGCATTCTGTACGGATCCTTATCTATTCAGAATGCATTGGGGCTGAACTGATCTGTTTTGGGCCGCTTGTGAGAGCCCTGAAACGGATCTCGCAAGTGGACCCAGAAACGCCAGTGTGAAAGCTACTTTCACACTGGCGTTTCTGGGTCCACTTGCGAGATCCGGTGGACAGAGCCTGGTGGTTATTGAGGGCATTTCCTCCATGCATTTATCGTTTAAATCAATACTTAATTGTTAGGTTTTAGTGGCATGTGCCTTCACTTTCAATGAGAGTTTCTGGGACTGCCATAGTCGTAAGAACGCAAGGGCTGGAGTGCTGCCACATCCAACACTGTGCAAGGGGTTTTATAGATTGACATATGGCACTTTATGTATGGTCCGGTTTTCTTCATTCTTGTGTATGTATGTTGCCAGTACTGGATTTTAAATATTTTTGTATATTTAAACAATAAAATATGTATTTTATACATAACATTGCTGTGTTTTCTTGTTTTGGGGTCACTGTGCAAGGGAAGCTGCAGAGCAGGCTCAGTGTTAAAGCCCTTACTTCTTAGGATGCATGGGGGTCCATATGATGTCAATATTCCATTACTTTATTTGATGTGAAAGCCCATGAAATGTTTTTTCCAGGAGAAATTAAAAAAACTGGTAAAAGTGGCAAAGAAGCTTTCCTCCCCTCCATCAATTTTCTGTCGCTGTCATACCAGTGCTGCTCCTATCCCCTTTGCTCTGCACTTTCTGTCCTGGTTTGACATGCCAAAAATGCTGGAGAAGACCAGCTCAGCCAACCACTGGTCTTAGTGGTGACCCTTTTTAGCCAGAAATTTCCTGAGTGGGACTTTCCTAGGGTTTTCCATGTGTTTCGCGTGGACAGGAAGGGCAGATCAGCAGGGACCAGGGCAGCATCAGAATACCAGCAGCAGGGAATCGGTGGAGGTGAGTAAAGCATCTTTGTTTATTTATTAACTTTTTTTTATATTCTTCCTGTAAAACCTCTTTAAGGAACATATGCTAGTAGAGGTGGGACGACGAATCCCTCGAATCTTGTTGGTTTGGAGGGATTTGTGGACTCAAATCCCGACCTCATTTTACAAAATTTTAATCCGACATCACTCACTACGTCACGTGCCTGTGCCGCCCACTTTATGAATGAAGCAGGCAGCACGGGCGCGTGACGTAGTGACTGACGTACCGTCCGCCCGTCCTCCCGGCCTGCCTCCTCCATCCTCTATGCTAAGGAACTTAATGTTGTAATGTAAGTAATACAGATGGATTATTATATCTTAACAATGCAGGTTAGATCATAAGATTATACTACAGCGAGTAGGCCTGGTGCATTTGAATAGAGGGACTGCACCGGTCCCCGCTGTTATTCCTAATCCAGATGCTGGCCCCCAGCCCCTGTATTGGGGGTCATTCACTCTGCAGGGACACTGTTATGGGGGGGGGGATCTGTGGATGGCACATAGCATAAGATGCTATATATGTGTCATCCACAGACCCCCCCCCCATAACGGTGCCATCCACAGATCCCCCATAACGGTGCCATCCACAGATCCCCCATAACAGTGCCATCCACAGATCCCCCATAACAGTGCCATCCACAGATCCCCCATAACAGTGCCATCCACAGATCCCCCATAACGGTGCCATCCACAGATCCCCCATAACGGTGCCATCCACAGATCCCCCATAACGGTGCCACCCACAGATCCCCCATAACGGTGCCACCCACAGATCCCCCATAACAGTGCAATCCACAGATCCCCCATAACAGTGCAATCCACAGATCCCCCATAACAGTGCCATCCACAGATCCCCCATAACAGTGCCATCCACAGATCCCCCATAACAGTGTCATCCACAGATCCCCCATAACAGTGTCATCCACAGATCCCCCCATAACGGTGCCATCCACAGATCCCCCCATAACGGTGCCATCCACAGATCCCCCATAACGGTGCCATCCACAGATCCCCCATAACGGTGCCATCCACAGATCCCCCATAACGGTGCCATCCACAGATCCCCCATAACGGTGCCATCCACAGATCCCCCATAACGGTGCCATCCACAGATCCCCCATAACAGTGCCATCCACAGATCCCCCATAACAGTGCCATCCACAGATCCCCCATAACAGTGCCATCCACAGATCCCCCCATAACATTGCCATCCACAGATCCCCCCCCCATAACAGTGCCATCCACAGATCCCCCCATAATAGTGCCATCCACAGATCCCCCCAATAAGTGTTTGGATCACTTTGTTTCTTACACTGTTCACACAATTCTTATGTACAGGGTTCATAGGATTCGAGATTCGAAAGATTCGGTAGATTCGAGAACCTATTCGGATTCGAAAAAAATTGGATTCGGCCCACCTCTATATTCTAGTTTATTTTTGAGGGGTCTAAGTAAAAGCAATGCTAACTGGGTTCTCTCTTTCCTAGGTGGTTTCATACCTCATTATATCTCCACATATACTGTATATAGAAGAAAAAGCATAGTAGCACTGTTATGTGACCAGTGCAAATCCTTCCGGACCGTTAGCTCTAGGTCCAATAAAAAGAATAAAGAAGAGGCAGCACTACGGATAACATGAAAGGTGGTGGACCTACCTTTATTTTTATAACTGCAGTTAAGGAAACAAAAGTGGGTCTACCACCTTTCACATATACTGTATAGTTATAGAGATGTCTTCTCTTTATGTATTGGATAATTACAAAAAAAAAAAGCGCAAAGCATCACTGTGGAAAATTGATTGTTGATTTTGGGTGTTATACAATGACCTGGGAACTGTGTTTTGTCTCCCTGGGGTCCCGGTAACCTTTTTACTGAAACAGCAGTAGATTGTTTTTCACCTACAGAATAAATGTCCTACTGAACCAACAAAGCAGCAGGCCTAATTTTTCTCTGTAATCCTACTTGCACGGGATTAATGGACTGTGTTTGATGACTTTACAGCTACCCTAAAACAGTGAGCTGACATGAACTGTCAAATTTTTAATTGTTTTCCTCCAGACTCAGAAGAGAAAACAAATCTGGAACTCATTATTCTGGTTGGCACCGGCGTGATTGCCCTGTTCTTTTGGTTGCTTCTTGTAATCATCCTTCGGACCGTAAAGAGGGTAATGAATCAAGTTTCTCTACTGTCCCATTTGTATTTGCCCTGTATGACAAATTAAAACTGACGGGGGACCTTTTGTTTCACTTTCTTCCCATTATACTCATGTCAACAGACACATTTTCCCTTTCAATACTATAAAACTCTTGCATGGTTTACTAAGTATGTATTAGTTTGATTTTAATTGCAATTGCCGTAAAGGAAAACATTCCAGGGTATTCTTTGCTTGCTATGGGCAAATAAATTAATTATGATCCGTGTGAACAGTCTTTCAGACCAACGATCTGAGCAGTAGGGCACTGGTGGCCCTCTGGTCTTACATCGGAGAACACACTCTTATGTCTTTTATGAAAATGTCATGAAGAGTTGACCATAAACATCATCATTTTTTTCCAGCCCAATGAAGAGGAACTCAAGGCTGGCTACCTGTCAATCATTATGGATCCTAGTGAAGTTCCCCTTGATGAGCAATGTGAAAGGCTCCTCTATGACGCAATGAAATGGGAGTTCCCAAGGGAACGGCTTAAACTAGGTACCTCCTGTCTTTATAAAGTTCACATCCACTAAAAAAACGTATCGACAATACACTAAACGTTCATCTTTCAACATTTGCTGCTAGGATGCTCAAAATATTATACCAAGTATGTTTTCCATCTTTGCCTACACAGGGAAACCTCTTGGTCGAGGAGCTTTTGGACAAGTTGTAGAAGCGGATGCCTTTGGAATTGATACAATCTCTACTTGCAAAACAGTTGCAGTGAAAATGTTGAAGGGTAAGCAGATACAGTAAGTAAGTCAATAGAAATATTAGACATCTACATTTTATTTAATTCTGTTTTGATCTGTTCTCTTTTTATCACAGAGGGGGCAACTGACAGTGAATACAGGGCGTTAATGTCAGAGCTAAAAATTCTTAGTCATATCGGTCATCACTTGAATGTCGTGAACTTGCTTGGAGCCTGCACCAAGCCAGGTGGTGAGTAATCCTCTTTCTCACGCTAGACATTAGGTTTATGGCTCCTGTGAGTCATGAGAAATCTTGTTGATTACATTTCTATAGATTCAGGCTTCTTATGAAGACATAACTAGCTACATTTTTGCAATCCTAGAAACCATAATTTTGGTCTCGTCTAGTAAAAGTATGTGTCATTTCAATTTGTTTTGGATTATTATGGGTTCAGAGTTTTATTGTCACCATTTATCTGACTCCCCACAGTATTGAATTCTATGTAGGATTAAAAAGAAATGTAGTGAATGAAAATTTTTATTTGATGTAGATATAATCTTTCAGTGTCTTTGTTCTAGGCCCCTTAATGGTGATTGTTGAATTCTGCAGATTTGGAAATCTATCAGCGTATTTAAGAAGTAAAAGGAATGACTTTGTTCTGTACAAGGTATGTGTAAGTATGTGGCCCCCACCGTTGTATCATGGTGTGATCAGATCTGCTAATTACAAGTCCTGTTTACATTCTTGAGAGCCTTCCACACATTATGCTGCCTTGTTATACACTAAGTGCTCTGTACATCCTTCCTATCTCCCCTGTCTGTGCTGATATGTAAGAAAGGAATGGTTTTACGCAATACGTAGCAGTCACAGCAGTAAGGTATACAGACAATGTTACAAATCACAGCCAACACACCAATGCTCCTCTCTTTCCAGCATCTTGGTGTAAGGTAGACATGCAGTGTCTGGGTCCATCTTACTCAATGACTGCATGGCACATTGGATGCAGCGAATTGCAGTTTAACTCCAGGCATTATGTACTATCTAGGAATGTGTATTTTGTAAGAAGCAAATTTGTTACCTCAAAATATTCCCCATTAAGTGGGAAGTTTATCCTCCCATCTGCGCCAGAAAACTTGTGGCAAAAAGGTGCAAAGTGTGGCACAGGCTGTAGCTGTTCCGCAATTTAGTGACTTTTTTGAGTCTTTTAGGCAACACTCAAAGTAGCAGGTGGGGTGGGGCTGACATAGGCAGCTTGTCACGACTTCTAATAATCTGTGCCAGGATCTGGCATGGGTTATGGTAGAAATCTACATGAGATTCCTTGCTGATGTAGATCTCCACTTAGGCGCACGGTTAAGAGTAAATATTAAGTGTCTCTTAATAATTATGGCACCTCTGATGCAAGCAGGGGAGAGATTAAGATCAGCATGTAAAACACTGGTTTTGATAAATCTCCCCCTTTATCTCTGTCCAAGCACTTCACTGCTTGCTTCTCTGTTTTATTATGACTTTATATATTCATTTGTGCGTCTGTAAATTTGTAAACTTAAGCAAATGTCACCTTGATCCCAAGGCCACTGGGCATAGGAAACACCTTTGTAAATATACTCTCTGCATGCTTCCAATCTTCTTTTAAAAAAAATATAAAATGGAATATCTTGCACAGTTGATGTTTCTTGGGTTGCACTAAGACCTCCTAGCTCTGCATCTGTTCTTCCTGGAAAATGCTGCCAAATCTTATGTCCATCATACAGTATTCCATTGTGATTCTGATCCACACCCTTCCTGTAAACAAGGAATCTCACAAAATAGGATTGTGAGTTTAAAAACTATGACGGCAGATCCAATGATAAGACACTTCTTGCACAAAAATATGGCACAAAGTATTATAATAAGTTAAACCTGTTTATGTAAACCATACAGATGATAGCAGTAGCCGTCTGTGTGTTAGGTTGTATTCTTGATAATATACATAGCTGACCACATGTCTATGGATATGCAATGATCCCTTAAGATACAATGGCCTCAGGATACAATATTTTCAACATACAATGGTCTTTTCTGACCCATCGTAAGTTAAAACCAGACTAAACATAAAATGTCTCAGACTCAGATCCAATCAAGGTCACTTCTCTGGTAAAATAGTTGTATTAGTTGCTAGTTAGCAGCTATTCCTTACTGATATATGTAAGGACCTGCTTTATCTGTCTTAGTTATCTGCTTATTATCTTAAATCTTAATTTTCTCTTATCTTGGATGACATTTTGGGCCTTTGGAACCGATTACTCAACTTACAATGGTTTCAACATACAATGGTCATCCTGGAACCAATTAATATTGTATCTTGAGGGACCCCTGTATAGCATTCTATTACAGATCAGTGTGTATAATTAATATGTGTAATTAAAGGAGTCTAAACACCTTGGGGGGCAGTTTGTTTTATTATTGCGTTTTACTCATTTTAGGCTATAATCTTTTTCATTTGTCCTTTATTTTAAAAAAATCTGCATTTTTTTTCTAAATGGTTAAGTTTTAGCCTAACTACAGAGCGTCTTACTTTTACACTGAGCCGTCATCTGAGGGCTATGTGTAGCTGTTAGCTCTGAACTCCTAACAGCTCATAAACATGTGTTTAAGTCATATTCTTATCAGTAGGGTAAGTCTTGAGCTATATAGAGTATTTATGAGCTGTCAAGAATTCAGAGATAATGACTTTACATGAGCTGTCAGCTGAGTTCCCTAATGGGACCCAGTGTAGACAGAGAATTTGCTACTCTGCAAATACACAGAAACTTAACACTGTACAAAGAAAGGTGCTAAACATTTATAATAAAGGCCAATTCCCAAAAATATGTTTAGCTCAAAATTAGTACAATGCAATAAAAAATGCCCCCAAAGGTATCCATAACCTTTAATATGTTCATATGAGTGTCTCTAATAAAGTAGGGTGACTTAGACTGTAACCTAATTCTAAATATTTATTAATCTATATAATATTTTCCTCGCAGACCAAATCTGTGCGGTACAGACAGGCCAAGCATCATTACATTGAAACTCCAAGGAATTTGAAGAAACGATTAGACAGCATTGCTAGTAGTCAGAGTTCAGCAAGTTCTGGATTTGCAGAAGAGAAGTCTCTTAGTGATGTTGAAGAAGAAGAAGGTAGGACATTGGTGTGGGTAATTTTAGTCCCATAACAATAATGATAACCATTAATAGTTTTGTTTTTGAATTTGCAGCAAGTCTATATTGAATACATATCTAACATGATTAAATATTTCCATGTATAGTTGAAGACATGTGTAAGAGTCAGATTTCTATGGAAGACCTCATCTCCTACAGCTTCCAGGTAGCACGAGGCATGGAATACATGTCTTCACGGAAGGTATGCTTGATTTACATCTAACTGGAAGACTGTTGATCTGTATAATAAAACTGGACAGGTGCAAAATGGCAAAAAATCTAAAGTAATGCTCTTTTATCACAAGTGCATCCACCGGGACCTGGCAGCTCGTAATATTCTTCTGGCTGACAATAATGTGGTGAAGATCTGCGACTTTGGTTTGGCGCGTGATGTGTATAAAGACCCAGATTATATCCGGAAAGGAGATGTAAGCAAAAGAAAGTCCCAGGTTCATCATGAGTTAAATGTATTTTGTTAATTTTCAGACTTTAACAATTATCTATATCTTTTCCTCCTCAAGGCTCGGCTTCCTCTTAAATGGATGGCACCAGAGACTATCTTTGATAGAGTATACACGACACAGAGTGATGTGTGGTCATTTGGAATCCTGCTCTGGGAAATCTTTTCATTAGGTGAGTCACTTTTATACATTTCCTTTTCCGTGTGGATTAGTTGCAAAATGTTTACTCATTTCCAGGGACACCGAACCAATGTACAGCATTTAAGCTTTAGTATTTCATAGGACACATCTTTATAACATGGCACTGTTCCTGGAAGTTAGGACATGACGTACTTATGGTAGGAAATCCTTCTAAAGCCATACACATTAGTGTTTTTTTGGCTGAAACCTTTGAGAACTAATGTGTGTGGGGAGTCCCAACTCTCCCCGAGAGATGATGTTGGGGAAGACGACACTTGGGCAAAATGAATATTTTTCCTTGATACTTTTGTTCTCCTGGGAGATAAGCTGCCTCCAGAAATGTGTTACTGTGGCTTTCTCTGCTCTCCTCATAGAATACACATATGTGTTGGCCAAGCCAAATGTGTATGTGTATAAGGAATCCGGGATGGAGTTAGGGGAGATATCTGTTGGCCGAACAACTGTTTGGCCGACGGATATTGAATGTGTATTGGCATCTTTAAAGGGAACCTGTCACCGGGATTTTGTGTATAGAGCTGAGGACACGGGTTGCTAGATGGCCGCTAGCACATCCGCAATACCCAGTCCCCATAGCTCTGTGTGCTTTTATTGTGTAAAAAAAACGATTTGATACATATGCAAATTAACTTGAGATGAGTCCTGTCCCTGACTCATCTCACATACAGGACTCATCTCAGGTTAATTTGCTTATGTATCAAATCAGTTTTTTTACACAATAAAAGCACACAGAGCTATGGGGACTGGGTATTGCGGATGTGCTAGCGGCCATCTAGCAACCCATGTCCTCAGCTCTATACACAAAATCCAGGTGACAGGTTCCCTTTAAGTCTACTTTCACACTCGCGTTTTGGCTTTCCGTTTGTGAGATCCGTTCAAGGCTCTCACAAGCGGTCCAAAACTGATCAGTTTGCATTCTAATGTATTCTGAATGGGAAAGGATCTGCTCAGAATGCATCAGTTCAGTCTCCATTCCGCTTTGGAGACGGACACCAAAACGCTGCTTGCATCTGATGAAACTGAGCCAAACGGATCTGTCCTGGCACACAATGTAAGTCAATGAGGGCGTATCCGTTTTCACTGACACAATCTGGCACAATAGAAAACTGATCCGTCCATCATTGACTTTCAATGGTGTTCAAATGACTTTCCATTGGCTATGTTAAAGATAATACAAACTGATCCGTTCAGAACGGATGCAGACCGTCGTATTATCTGAACGGATCCGTCCATGACGGATCCGCACAAAACGCCAGTTTGAAAGTAGCCTAAGATGTAGACATTAGAGTGGATCAAAGCTACCAATGACCGGCCAATTTCTTCCAAAAAGGTAGTCAATTATGTTGGGTAATGGTCTGAATATATGTGCATATGGCATAACTGGTCATCATCAGTTGATTCAAACTAAAGTTTGATCGGCTGCATGGTGGCTGATATTTGTTTAAATTGATTAGGTAAGATACCACATTCTCGTTCTTCTACTTGTTTGAAATGCCAGAAATAGCTATTTTTTCAGAGCGTAAGCAAAATCTAGCCAAAATAGTACATTGTACTTTACCCTCTTGATGGAATTGTTTATTACAGGAGGGTCACCATATCCTGGAGTACAGATTGATGAAGACTTTTGCAGGCGGTTAAAAGATGGAACGAGAATGAGGGCTCCAGATTATGCAACAGTGGAAATGTAAGTTACCAGCATAGCATTTGGAAAGTATGATGTTGAAGAGAATTATTGAACAATAATACTGTGTGTCCCTGTTTAATGACATGGGTTTGCCCTATCAGATACCAGACAATGCTTGATTGCTGGCATGGAGATCCCCTGCAACGACCCACATTTTCTGAACTAGTGGAACATCTAGGAAATGTCCTACAAGCTAATGTCCAAATGGTTAGTAATATCTGTATAAAATAGTATAAGACTAAGGATGTCATAAAAAACTAAGCATTGATAAAAGTTTATTTGCTCCTTTTTCTAGGATGGAAAAGATTACATTCCACTTACTGTGACTCTGAATGTTGAAGAAGATTCTGAACTTTCTATGCCGACCTCACCTGTTTCCTGTATGGAAGGAGAGGAAATATGTGATTCAAAATTCCATTATGATAACGCAGCTGGAATACGGTACTGACCTATTTATAGGCATTATGATCTACAACCACCGCACGTATCTCTGCACAGTGCCTTTTCATAGTAAATTTGAGATGACAGCTTGATTATCATGTAAATTTTCGCTGCAACATGGTGGATTTGGATGGGCAATTAGTTACACACATAGGCGGTCATTTATCAAATTGGATATATTAGGTTTTTGGTCTAAAAATGTTACATGACATGCCAATTGCAAAAAAATTTATTTAATTTTTGAAACATTTCTCTTACACCAGGCAGCCCTCTGGGGTATTTTTTAGGACTATAACACAATGCAGTTGCAACAAATACAAGTCCAACCACACAATGCAAAACGAGACTTCAAAATGACATAAAAACAATCTCAAATGTAAATGACCCCCATAGTATTGCTAGTTAGGCTTCAAATATGGTGCTTTCAGAAGAAAGGATCCAGGCAATGTTATATATGTCCATGTTATATATTTTAGATGTAAATTTGATTTGTGCAGCACCAATGATCCCAATGTTTACAGCAAACTCCATTGTGAGCCTAAGGAGTAGCTTTTGGCATATATCTGACTGGTATATGTTGCCATACATTTTTTATGGTATTAAAAGGCATAGTCGACTTAGATTTTTAAGGCAGAGTCATCCTGCCAAAAGAAAATGTATAATGCATATTATGCATTTATTTTAGAATGGTTGTCTATCAGCAATGTATAGGTTTAATGTGTGTGTCTTTTGTGCCAAACCACAGGTAAAACATGATATTAACAAAGTCTAAAGCTGGCCATATATATTAGACTCCTCCATAGTCATGTATGTTTGGGCAAGCATACATGTGGCCCCCAACTGGCTGATCCATATCTTTCGAGTCAAGAGGTCCCTCTGTACTCTAGATAGTTACCATTACACTGAAATCAGTGGGTTTGGATGACATATATCTAATGTATAAGTCCATCTTATAGGTGGTTTCTGGGATTTTAATATTGATGACTAGGATAGGTCATCAGATTGCCAAGGGTCCGACAACCAGAACCCCCGCTAATCAACTGGTTGAAGAGAAGGATGCGCAGCGTGCAAGCGCAGCCCTCCCTTCATTGTTTACCTGCTCGCTGTCGACATCGCAGCGGTGAGCAGTGTAATTACAAGCCATCCTATTCACTTCTATGGGATGGCTTGTTCCTATTCAAGTCTATACTACAGAGCCGCCCCATAAAAGTGAATGGGAAGGCTTGTAATTACACCTGCTCATCACTGCAATGCCGACGCTGAGCAGATAAACAATGAAGGGAAGGCTGCGCTTGCATGGGACAACTTGTAATTACATCCGCTAACCACTGTAATGTCGATTGCGAGCAGGTGAACAATGAAGGAAACGCTGTGCTTGCACGGAGCGTGGCCTTCTCCTTAACCAGCTAATTGACGGAGGTCCCGGGTGTTTGATCTGATATTGATGACCTATCCTGAGGTCATCAATATTAGAATTCCGGAAATCCCCTTTAAGTCTTATCATAAAATATAAGGAACTGACAGAGTTTCTGCTTCCCAGTATGTAAAGCATGGACAGGTTTAAGTAGGAAATAGTAACGTTTAAGTAAGAAGTCATCATTAATTTCTGAACACACATTTTCACATATTGGCTAAACAAAAAAAATACAAAAAAATTAATCTGACAATGTGAGATATGTAAAACATCTTCAGTTTCCTTAACTTGCATTCTTTGTCTACAGGCATGTCCAAAACACGAGGAGAAATAGCCGGCCTGTTAGTGTCAAGACATTTGAAGATATTCCTATAGAGGTCACAGTGAACGTGCCCATGGAGGTAGGAGAAAAATTTCTCTTTTTCTGCAATTCTTTGCTTATTGGTAGCAAAGTATTAAAACTCTTGTTCGCATTGTAGGACAACCAAACAGATAGCGGGATGATTCTTGCATCAGAAGAGCTGAAAACACTGGAGAATACACAAACTGAAGCGCTGTTATTTAGGTAAGCGATTTCCAAATTAACATCTTTTGTTCGGATATCAAAAATATTATACACACATTTATTTTACGCTGCTGTATTCCACAGCACTTTACAGACATTAGTATCAATTTGTCCTCAACGGAGCTCCTTGTCTAAGTTCCCTATCAGTATGTCTTTGGAGTGTGGGAGAAAACCAGAGTACCTGGAGGAAACCCACGCAAACACAAGGAAAACATACAAACTCCATGCAGATGTTGTCCTTGGTTAGGTTCAAACCTAGGCCCACAGTGCTACAAGGCACCAGTCTAATTAGTGAGCCACTGAGCTGCCCAGCCTGTACTTTGCAGGCTATCGCTGAAATACCATATACCTTTGTGATATCTGCCTAGCTTTAGAATCATGTTTTGCATGAATAGTATAATATCACCATTCTATAAAATGCAAAGTTCTAATCATTTACATACTACATATAAATGACCTGCCGCTAATCATCCAGGCAGTGCCATTATGGTGAATAGTAAACGGAAGACGTATCTGCAGTAGCTCCATGTGGGTATGACACATGTGCTTAATCTCCTTTGCACAATATCTCTAGATCATGCGCTTGGGCAATGTGGAGAAGAAGCTGAGGTCCACCTCACTTCATTGCACATGGTTGGCTCTTTATTCAAGTTCCTGTGATGCTCTTATCTTACATAGGGTATTTGCAAGTGTTAAAATGTATCTCAAGAGTGACTTCCACCAAAAGGTTATACAATGTGATGACATTGGCTGGTCTATAAAAAGGCCAGACACCTCTTCTGCATTGGGGCTTTGACCGATAGGCTCCTAGTGTAGTCTGGTTTCATTGGCAACAAGTAACACTTTATGCTATGTCTATCACCATCACATTTAAAATACTGGCAGGAGATGCAGCAATGAACAAATCTGGTGGCAGATTTAATAGTGAAACTACTTTATGAATAAAAGTGACTTTTACTAAAGCAAAGATGTCTCTCAATGACTGTTGACTCATTGTTCATTATTCTGCTCTTTGTTGTAGTTATTTTACCAGTGTTTCTTCTGTTCTCATTTCAGCTGTTTAAAATCCAGTAAAAGCAAAGATTCAGTCACATCAGGATCTTCCAACCAAACAAGTGATTACCAGTCTGGTTACCACTCAGATGAAACTGAAATTATCAATGATACCAATGAGAAAACGCAGCTTCTCAAAAAGGAGAGTTCATCTGAAATATGCCATGTGGAAAAAAATTTACACCAAGCTGTCATCCAGTTGACCACAGAAGTTTAGGAACTCAGAACTTTCATTTACTTGCCACAATGCACTAGTACAGGAGAATCTGTGGAATTCTGTTTGGCAGGAGAAGACTATTTCTTGACATCATCATCATTCCACAGACCAGGAAGATGCCTGGATATGTTAGAAATGTTTCTATTTTTCAAGTATGAGATGGACTGTTGAATAAACAGCGTGTGGACTTTCGGGAGCAAATGTTTCTTATCTGGACACCGAGTGTCTGACAGTGGGGTTGCCTGAAAACTGGAAGGGCCATCATTGTGCTTTTCTTTGTTCCAACAATGAAATGATTGAGGTAGACCTACAGCCTGGTCTGTTGGCCACATTATGGAAGTAAGCTGTCTCACACACACAGTTGTGATGTATATATAATTATATATAGTATTAGTATTGTGCACTGTTCTACTTATTTTTTAAGTACCTGACTATGGACAAATAAATGTGCCATCTAGTGATCAGCAAGATGATCTTACAGAACTTCCTTTGAAGGTCCAAGAACAGGAGTCAGCTCTTATACACTGGGTACATGTTTCTCTGTATGTTTCACATTGATTAGCAGAGGAAATGGTACAGGAAATTTCATTATTTGCAAATTATATGCTAATGGCAAACCTTTTTGGAGGTGCCAGGGATGGGAATAGAAGGGGGTTCCTGCAGATAGCAGGTCATTCATATCTTATTAAACATTATAGGATTACAAAATGTGCTCTTTACAGTTTTATGAAGCTAGCCGTGTCTGCTCTATAGGTATCCATGTATGTCCTAAATAAGGGAGGAGATCATATGAAGACAAGTGCAGGATATTCTGCTTTGTTCCTGACAACCATTGACTGTAAATGGTCACTGCTTTAAGTTGTCCACAATATTTTTCAGTGCGATTGCTGGACAGATTGTCTCTTATATCTGATCCCTAAAAATCACACTATAATATCAGATATCTCTAGAATAATCCGCATATGTATTTGTCACTATTATCAGTAAAGCTAACCTTTACTTTTAATTTAATGGTTCTATGAGATTTGTTGGATGGAAAGTGGATTTGCAAGTTCCTTGGTCCCCTGCAAAATATTGTGGTCCTCATTAAAGCTGAGAGAAAAAGTGTCCTTGTCTGCACTAAATTTCATATCTTTAGCCTATTGAGTATAGTTTATATTTTGTGACTTCATTCTGTGATTTCAAATCAACAAAATATCAGTGTTTGACTTATTTATAAGAAATGTAATATATTATATTTATAAATATGTTTTATATGTATATACCATGAGAAATGGAAAATCTTTTTAGTAGTATTAAAGAGTTAACGTTTTTTAATAGCATTCTCTCTTTTGTTTTACTCTATGCGATTTCCTGAACGGTTACAGACATAAAATACAAGCATAAAAAACAGTTGCTAGTTATATTGGCAGATCGATATTTGATCAAAATTACAAATCTCTGAAAGAACAAAAATAGTAGGAATCTCAAAATAATAGGTTTTAAATCCATATGAAATATCATGGCTTTTTCACAGCCTTACATTTGCATTGATATTTGTGGATGTTAGATATTTTATGTTTGTGAATGCTCTAAAGCAAGGGTGCACAACCTTTTCTGGTCGGGGGCCACACTGTAAGACTGAAGGAATCCCAAGGGCCGAAAAATAAAAGTTAAAGGGGTATTAACAACTGATATACTGTATTTATTGCATATTGTACATACAGTATATACTACAAATGTCTGGTTACACCTCCAGGATTCACCTCTAATGGGAGAATACATGAAAAATGCATGTGAGCAGCCACAAGACATAGTCATACATGTCTGTCAACAGATGGTTGGGGGCTGCACAGAATGATATCGAGGGCCGCATGTGGCCCCCGGGCCGCAGGTTGTGCACCCCTGCTCTAAAGGGTTAATCCGCCTCAGAACATCAATTAACTGTTTATATATAAATATAGTCTATATTAACATTGAAATAAGTTAGTAAACACATTGCATTACTTATCATTGACTGATCCTGAGTTACCGTCCAGTTCTTCAGGTTGCTATTGGAAACAGTCGACAAGCTTGTTGTCAAGCCTTTAGCTTAGCTTAGCACCTTTAATGCAGGAGGATTGAGAGATTTCTCAAATTGCTATACGATGGTACAGTAAAGACTACGCTCATTGCACCACAGGCCTAATTTGCATATAAGGAAAAAGTATCATAACTGGTAACAGAGCCTCGGCTCAACAATAGAAAACTGTGTTTTATTCAGGTGAACCACAGCTATGTGTCTATGCACACAGCTGGATAAGGAGGTCGCCGGTGACAGATTCTGTTTGAAGCCTGCAGATTTGTAAATTGTGGACTATGATACATGCTATAAATCAGGATATGCACAAGATAAATAGTACAATGTATTTATTTAGTTATCTGGTTTGTAGAGTATTCTTTCCAACTAAACTGTAAAATGGTGCTTCTAGGTGGAGAATAACCTTCAAGCTTTATGAAATGAAAGCTGGTCCTAAATGCCCTGAATGTATTTTATCGTTTCACGGTAGATGCCACATCAGTATTCCATTCAGATAAGCTACTTTGTCAATGGTTAGCTAATTCAAATAAAGCTGATCATTCTAATGCTGAAACATTTTATATGTGTTATTGTTAATTAGGGTGAATTTACTAAAATATTTAGGTTTCTGGAGCAATATGTCATCATTTCAGGAAATATTCTCATGTCACAACTTGGCATTCCTGTATGTTGTAATGCAGAAGTGTAATTTCTCTTGTTTATCAGGGTTGGTAATGTAATTGCTTCCTTAACCTAATGTGAACTTGGAGCCACAAAGCCACACAAAAAGAATTAAAAATGCTTTTTATCTCATTGACTGACTTTTATGCTTTCCAGTGTAATGTTATTTAGTTTAAGATTATTTAGCTATCATCTTAAGGGCCCTTTACACTGGCCGAGAATCGCTTAGATAATAATCGCTAACGAGCGTTCATAGTAACACTCGTTAGCTATGATATGGTAATATAAATGCACCGCATCAAGAACGTATTTACACAGCATGATCTGCCACCAGGAAACAAGAATTTTTGTGTTCGCCCAAACTATCCATTTACCCGATGAATGAGAATTTTGCTTGTTCATCGGGTAAATGGATAGTTTGGGCGAACACAAAAATTCTTATTTCCTGGTGGCAGATCAGGCTGTGTAAATACGTTCTTGAAGCTGGGAAACGAGTTGTGTGACCAGGCAACCTCCATGTTATGTCTCCTCTGTTCAAATACACAGCACCTGCCATATGCACTTGTACTAGTGGGAGTTTAGTGCTGACACGGGGTGTTAGAATGGAGGAGACGTCACATGGAGGTGATTTTCCTGGTCACATGACCCTCCATCAGCGGCCATCTTATGGACAGGATCTTCTGATGTAGATGTTCTCTTTTCTCTTTCTTTATCTTCTCCATTCAGATCAGACCGCCATAGTGATTTATTTCAGCCATCTTTTGTCTTTGCAGAGTTTCCTACTTTTCCATCCTCCTACCCACCTTCTAAACATCCCATCATGCACCCCCTAATACTGAAATGCTGTGCTCCCCAAAACTATACTGCAGAAACAGATAATCCCCCTGAAAATGTGTATTGCTGTCCTGAGTACAGCGATGCAGTTGAATATGTAGAGATGAGCGTTTCCACAATTGAAGGGCTCATTGCCCATGGTCTTTCTGCTGCCCACCTCTTGCCCCTACCTGGTGCTGCCTGAGGCAATCGCCTCACCTCGCCTCATTGGAAGTGCACCCCTGGTCATTTTACATACACATTGGTCACAAGTAGCCAGAAAGTGGCCATCCCCTTTAACATTGCCTTCAATCATTTTCCACTCAGGTTAAATAAAATAAAATTTTAAAGGGTTTTCCAGTAACACAAAAACATAAATAATACCAGCATTCAACCTTACTGCATTATATAAGTCAGATGATGAAGTTCTGAGTGTATTTTGGCTCCTCCAGCGTAATTGTGATCTGTAACATGCACCCTGTGTCTACATCCCATCGCAAGAGTCACTGGTAGTGTCTGTAGCATCAGGTCTCTGCCTCTCCTTCCCCTCGCAGCTTGAAACATCACAGATCTAGGCCTGGTTGAAGCCCTGCTGGAAAAAACCCTGCCCTAAGAAATGGCATCATTGATGACATCATGTCTACATGACAGGATCCAGGAGAATGAGCAGAACACTGCCCTCAAAGGCAAGGTTATTGATGATGTGTCTACAGGACACAGCCTTAAAAGCTTTTCCACGTCTCGGATGTCGACATGATGTGATCGGGACATTTAACCGACACTAGAGATGAGTGAACTAGTCGAGTTTCGTTTCGGGTCCGGTTTGCTGAATTTTTGAAAAAGTTCGGTTTGGACCTGATTTCAGTTCAGGCCTAACTGAAGTTGCTCCATTTGCCCTGAAAGTTGGTATATTACCCCATCTAGCATCATAGGAAAACTTGTTATCTCTCTTTCTGTTTATTTTTTATGACTTTTTTTCTCATCCCCAAGCTCTGAAATGCAATGACGCCAATAGTAAATGATGTCTAAATGACACTGACATACATAGCTGTGGGTAAATGCACATTTGACAGCATTGACATACAGCGCGTGTAAAAACACACCACATCGGCACATGTGCTATGCTTTTTCATATTCCAAAGCTTCCAAAAATGGTCACTTATCAGGGCAGATGATGTTTAAACACACATGTTGTTACGGCATAAAAAAAAATATTCAAAGTGGCTTTTTGGGGAACCAAGCGTTCAAAAATTATGCCTTGACAGGGTTGGAATGCCTGTCCATATGACACGCACAAGTGTTTATTGTCAGAAAAAAAAGTGTCTGGTTGTGAAGGAGCCTAAAAAATTCTCCCTTTTAATTGGGAGCAGCAGCAGTGCAATGTGGACATGGAAAGAGTACGGCATGGATATAGTGGCATGCGACTGCAATAGCAGCAGCAGCAGGAGCAGTACAGCATGGAGCATACAAGGCTGTCTACGGTTAGTAGTGGCAATAGTAGTAGTAGCAGTAGTGATAGTGGTGGCAGATGCTTTGCATTAATGATGGTGGCAGTAGGGGATTAACAGTATGGGGTAGCAGCTGCTGAGGCAGAGGCGGTTGCAGCAGCAGCCATATGGTACATGTTGGCAGAAAGGCAACAGCATGATGGAGGTAGCAGCAGCTTTTTGGAAGATGATAGTCGGCAGGTCGCAGCAGTGGCAAGATGGCTTCGGTGGTATGATGGAGACGGCAGCAGCAGCCATACAGAATGTGATGGTACGCAGGTCATATTAGTAGCATGATGGAGGCGGCAGCAGCAGCTGTACAGACCGTGATGGAAGATGATGGTTGGCAGGTCACAGCAGTGGCATGATAGAGGCAGCAGCAGCCTTAAGGAAGATAATGGTTGGCAGGGGCAGCAGTGGCAAGATGGAGCACCACCAACAAGGCCAGATCTATTTATCCGCCTCAGTCGGAGAAGTATGAAAATCCTCACCAATCCAGGCTTGGTTCATTTTGACAAAAGTGATGTTTTGGACACTGGCTGAGGACAACTTGGTCAATTTGGGTGTCACCACAAATGCAGCATGAGTGGTATAAGCTGCCAGTGCCCGACCTGGAAACAACATATGCTCCTTGCTGAGGTGGTCTAGTGAATGACCAAGTCGTTCACAACAATTCAGTAGACCTCTGGTATTTATATTTTATAACAAAATCCTAAAGAAGACGTGGCCCTGGCTGTTTTTTGGGAGCTACGTGGCATCTGCTTTTTACTGCTTTACCGCTGATGTTGCCTCCTCAGCACCCCAATCCGGCTCCCAGGTCCTGTCCAGCACACAATCGTCATCGGAGTCCTCACCCTCCCAGCCGCTTTTATCAGACTGTAGGATATCATGGTGGGCCTTTGAGTCCCCTGCCCTGCATTTTTCCTAACTGCCACTGTTGCTGCCCCCACATCTAATGCTGTGGCTACGGGTGCCACTGTTACCACCACTAGTGTTGAGCGAATGGAAGTTAAATGAATGGACTTCGATCCGAATTTCAGGGAAAATTCGATTCACTGCGAAGCCACATTTACTTGCGCTTCGTGACATTGAATAAATTTTCCCTGAGATGACAGTAAAAAAAAAAAACATACCTCATCCATATGCGCGTGAAGAGGCCGTTGCGACCATCTTGATTGAAGATACCGAACAAAATCATGTACAGGGTGACGTATGACATCACTACGCCGGCGTGCTGTCTGTTTTTTTTCACCCTAATTAACCCCTGAAAGGCTTAAAGGGGTTGTCCAGGTTCAGAGCTGAACCTGGACAACCCTCCATTTTCACCCCGGCAGCCCCCCTTACATGAGCATCGGAGCAGTTCATGCTCCGATGCTCTCCTTTGCCCTGCGCTAAATTGCACAGGGCAAAGGCATTTTTCTGAGTTCCGGTGACGTACCGGGCTCTCCATGGGGCTGACAGGAACCCCGGTGACGTCACCGGCACTGATAGGCGGGATTTGGCTCTGCCCTAGCCAGTAAAACGGCTAGGGCAGAGCTAAAGCCCGCCCCTCAGAGCCGGTGACGTCACCGAACACACCGCTGGGCGGAAGTTACCGCCCGGCAGTGTGTTATTGAAAACACAAGAGCCCGTGCCCTGCGCGATCTAGCGCAGGGCACTGGAGCGCATCGGAGCATGAGATGCTCCGATGCTAGGCTCAGGGGGGCTGCCGGGGTGAAAATAAGGGTATGTCCGGGTTCAGCTCTGAACCTGGACAACCCCTTTAATGGTAGCGGTCGATGTCACGATCAGCGATGAACATGGTATCTGAGGGGTTTAATTAAGAGACCGTTTCCTGTCATTGCGCCCGCTACATACAAAGAAATGTGCTTTGTGACAAAGTAATTAGTCACAAATCGAATTTCTTTATGAAATCAAATTTTTATAACTTTGCTCATCTTTAACCACCATTATCAAACACAGGTATGCATAGGGTCCCCAGCCCATTCACCAACCTCCTCCCCAGGGCAGCCCAAATGGTGAGTAGAAATGAAAACATTTCAGGAACGCCACCCTTTATTAATATACAAATACACGTGTTATTGTGTCTATAACATGTTGATAGTATGTATACCAGTGCTATAATACAATATTTCATTTGGGGAGTCAGATAGAAGTTATAGGCAAGTTATGGTGGGACAATTTACTGCACACTTCCGCTGCTTTATTCCAGCACTCTGGCCTGTTTATTTCCAGCTGTGGTATGGAGTGGGTCATATGTGTGCTGCAGCCAATGACTGACCTCAGTGGCAACTTGTACCCAGATGGCACGTGAACCAACAGTGACGTGCCACTTGGGGACATATTACCACTGAGACCAGGTAGTGGCTGCAGTGGTGCTCATGACTCAGTCCATATCCCAGCTGGAACAGAGAGGCAGGGATCGGTTGAGTATGATCTTTTCACAAATACCCTGGCTGGTTAAAAGGGTCATAGTCCTGGAAAACTAGAGCATCTTTCAGCAAATTTGTACCTATGAAACTGGCTGACCTGTTGCATGTGCACTTGGCAGCTGCTCGTCAGTAAAGGTGGCCACTTCATTTACATGCAGTGATCCTCTCCAGAGTATGGGGATGGGCGATTGCTAATGCCATCACTCGACCCCATACAAAATAGAGTTCTGTTTAGACAGCATGATTCGCTGTCTGCAAATTATAATTTAGGTGACAGCACCAACAATCTGTTACACGATGAACGAGTTTTTTTGCTGGGTAATCGGCAGCACCTTGGGCCGATTATCGCTAATGAGCGTTCCTACCAATATCGGGTGGTGTAAAGAAACCTTTAGATGCCTTTATTCTCCTGTCTGGCTGGCTCATGTAAGACAACTTGAAGATCTCACAGGACTTTGAAATATAAGGCCCCTTTCAGATGACCATATCATGGGTACATACATGAGTTGCTTTCTAAATTATGCCTGCAATACCTGCACCTCCCATAGTTCTGTTGAGCCCAACTTAATCACCTAGCCATATTATGGATTTCAAAGTGGTGTGGGGATTTTCTCTGGTAGACAGGCTTGCGGATGCAGTATAGAGGCAACGACAATGTCTTTAACTTAAATAGTTCAGTGTTTATTCACACATAAGGATAAGCAAAACAAAAAGTCAGTTTCAAGGAAAACAGTCACCTTGAGTCTGGTGTTTTTTCACACCATGCAGCAATGCAGAAGTCCTTGGACATAGCAGAAACCACCTGCTCTCACGCCAACAAGGTAGCAGGCCTTTACCCAGGCCCAAACTCCCAGGTTCCAACACAGAGACTGACAGAGCTTCACTGTCAGAGAGAAGTAAATTCCTACCACCTGACAGTGCTGCCTGTGTTTTATAGCCCAAACCAAGACCCGGCCTGGAACGTGGGGAGAAGCCACCCACCCTGCACTTTGGCTGCTTCCAGTAAGAGCTGGCCCGGATCGGCTTTACAGCTATACTAAATAGCAAAACCATGTCAGCCAGCACTAGCTGCCGCTGACACATGAAATTACCAGCTCTTACCTCACCGAGGCCAGGAATCTTGGTGACACATACCTTCCGTCAATGACGGACCCTTGCGCCTTCCTACAGTGGTCTAAGGGCTCATGCACACAGCCGTAGCCGTTTTTGTGGTCCGCAAATTGTGAATCCACAAAACACGCATACTGGCCATGTGCATTTGGCAGAAAGGAACATCCAGCCCTCTAAAAAAAAGTATATTATAGTAATATGGACAAGAATAGGACATCTTCTATTTTTTTTGCAGGTGCCGTGGAACGGAAGTGAATGGATCCGCATCCGACCCGCAAAAAATGAGGATCAGATGCGGTCAAAAACAATGGTCATGTGCATGAGCCCACAGGATATTTTCCTAGCATTTCCCCCATGTTGTACTGAATATCTCTAATATAATAAGCAGCAATGTTACCGGCAAACTAAAAATAGAAAACATCCTTGATGTCCTTTGCTTAGTTCTGAAAAGTTAATTTGTTCACCAGGACTTCAAACAAATAATTGTGACAAAACATGAATATGGAGGTGAGTAAATAAGAAAGTATGTACAGTAGGCAAGAGGAAACGGAGAAGAATGCTCTGTTATGGCCTGGAAGGAAGAGGAAACGGATTGCTGTCTGCAATCAAGCAGACTGCACAGGTTTAGAAACAAGGTGAAACACATCTATAGGGCAAGACTTACTGCTAACCATGTGGGTTGGTTTAAAAGGCTTCCATTAAAGGGGTGTTCCAACTCCTCAAAGGTAGTTTGCAGCAGAATCAAACTGGCTTAAAACCGTAAAAATAGATACAATCATCTCCACCGATCCCCTGCTGCTCCAACGCTACCGAGGTCACCATATGAATATTTCTTCCCGATAATTGATCTGTTCCTTGGCACATGTAAAATTTAGAATGCCATGGTGCAGAAGGCTGCAAGGGCAAAAACAACATCAGAATCTAAAAAAGTTAATCATTCAATTTCTCATTTCATGTCTAGTGGTGTCAAGAATTATAACAAGTGAGGTATAGAATCAGGGGTCGACTGTCCCCACAGGGAAATTTCCTGGTGGGCCCTCCTCTCTGCTGCTGGAAGCAGTATCAGTTACTTATGTACCTGGCCTGTGGCCCACATCTCACATCATAAGCCCTCAGTTCCATATCTTATTTAGAGACAACTGGAGGAGGACAGAACATGGAAGCTATTGAGGGCCACCACAGAAGGACAGCTTCTGCTGTGTTATTTTGTGCTGTACTGTGCTACTTGGTTCTGCTGGAATAGTATTTTGTGCAGCACTATGGTATTGCTGACCCCATATACTTGTGTTGGCCCCATCTACTTGTGTTGGTCCTACCTGATTGTGTTGGTCCAGCTTAGGCTGAGTTCACACTTCAGTTATTTGGTCAGTTATTTCCATCAGTAATTGTGAGCCAAAACCAGTAATGAAGCCTACTCAGAGATCGAACGTAATGATTTGATTTGCATCTATTCTGTGCTTTTGAACCACACATTGTTTTGGCTCACAATAACTGATTGAATTAACATTCAAGTGTGAACACAACTTTACTTGTAATGTCCTGATGGGTCCGCCTACAACATGGGAGCCACTTTTATGTTTTTTTTCCTTCTAGGGCCTCTTTAAGTTCCCAGTCCAACCTTTATAGAATTACCTTGATACAGGCTGTTTAGTTTTGCCTTCCTCTAGATCAGGGGTCTCAAACATGTGGACTGCATGCGGCCTCAGAAGCAGATTTCTGTAGCGTTCAGTACATAGTGTGCATTAGTCGCTCACTTTGACCAGGATAAATTTGGGGGCTGATTTGTGGTATAACTCGAGTTCTGATCTGGGGTCTGGATACATTTGAGGACTGATCTGGGGGGTCTGTATGAATTAGGGGCTGATTTGGGGTGTAATTTAGGGTCTGTAATACATTTAGGGTCTGATCTCGGGTGTGTATGACTTTGGGGCTGATCTGGGGTTTGTATGAATTTGGGGGTTTGTATTAATTTAAGGATCTGGTCTAGAGGTTTCTATTAATTCTAGGGTCTCTTCTGGGGTCTGCATTAAGAAGGGGTTGTCCAGACATGTTAAATACATTTTTTTAAACTGATTAGAATGCCCCCAAAAAGTAGTGACTCTCTCTCGTCCCACTGTTCTCACCACTAGGGAAGCTCTTGGCATCATTCTGGGTGTGGCTGGCTGAGGTGCACCTCAGAGTCAGTGAGTGTGGCACACGTGTATTGTATTGTATTTGAAATGCACACAGCAACTTGACATTTTTTCTATGTGCGGCCAATATATCAAGCCAAGTTTGAGACCCCTGCACTAGATTAAATGTCTGGGTCTGAGAAAGGCTGAATTTGCTTGACATGTGTCTTTTTTCAACCTACTGTATGTAACTATGCAACAATATATAAACATCCAGATCTCATTAATCTTCCTATTCAGTCATTCTATGAAAGGCTGGTCTCCACACAGAAAAATAGGAAGTCATTGGTCACTTGGGATGTTAAGCTAAAGTAGACATTCTTGGTATTTGGTTCACACGGAAGTCTAATTAAAAATCAGATCCTCCCAATCTATTTTTGAATTTTAGCACCTTCTTGTCTATTGTGTTTGTTTTTTCTTTTGTCTCACTTGCTATCTAGTGAGGACTCACAACTCTACATAAAGGTTACGGGGTTTATGATATGACAATGCTGTGAATAAGGTATCTGCGTTTAGTAGGAGATGACCAAGGAATAGTTGAAAACCGATTAATCACCTATTATGTTTAAAAAAAAGTATTATTGGCAAAATAGCAAAACAAAGATTCATAAAATATACACGTGAATACATAAGAAATGAGCATAAGTGTCCAATATTACTTGGCAATGCTAAATATAAAGTTAAAGACTAAATAAACTTTTAATAAAAAAAAGTCCCAAATGCCCCAAAAATAATTTTTCTAATATACTTAATTTATTGATTTAGAATTTTTACTAAAGATATTCCCCCCTAAAGTCCAGATTTCCTGCGTGCTTTAAATTCACTATTCTCCACATCGCTGACTTCACAGCGGTGTACGGAGTACAGACTCTGCACTTTATCAATTGGGCCGCAGAGAACAGAGTACGGGCAGGAGCACATATTGCTGCTCCTGCCTGTGCCCTCCGAGGTTTACTAAATGCTGACATAGCACATGGGTACTCTGTAACCATGTGCTATACCAGGATTAGCTCAGCGGAGCGGGCTCTTGCCTGTGCCTGCTTTACTAAGCTAAAAGCTTACATGCAGGACTTTTAGCTTAGCGAAGCAGGCACAGGCAGGAGCCTGCTCTGCTCAGCTAATCCTGGCATAGCATGTAAACCTTTGTCCCTCAGTGCTTTGAGGCCAGGGGCAGGGAAGCACATAACCTTCATGCTACTCGAGGCAAAAATTGAAACGGCACCCCCCATACCAAATTCCTGACCTAACCCCTTCTCTCCAACCAGAGGTGTAACTTGAACAGTATGCACTTTCTATAATACCAGAGTCTTCTTATGCAGCACAAGGGGGTCTTTGGGTTCCCGGGCCTGGTAGCGACTGCTAGCTCTGCACCCCCTATAGCTATGGCCCTGGTTAAATCTAAGATTGCATGCTCTGGTGTACAAATTAAAGATGCTTTAATTTACTCGAGATTGTACAACTTACAAGATGATGCTACCACAGTTCAACCTACGAGAAAATGTGTAGATTACTTTCTGGCTATGGTTGATCTACCTTCGCTTTCTAGTGACCACTTGGCCACTCTCAATGCCCTTTTACTATCCAGGAAATTGTGCAAGTGATCAATTCTATTCCTGCACATAAAGCCCCCGGTCCAGATAGCCTTTCTAGGGATTATTATAAGCTGTTTTCTATGTTTTGGCAAGAGCCTGATAGTATTGCTCCTGGTCATTTGTCGGATACAATTACTGCCTTAGCCAAACCAGGGAAGCCACCCAGCAAACCAGAAAATTTTAGGCCCATAGCCCTACTGAACTGTGACCTTAAACTGTATCCCAATCTGCTAGCCTCGCCTTCTCCAATGTGTTGTGCCAGATTTAGTGGACTCGGACCAGGTGGGATTTGTGGCAGGTAGGTAGACTCGGGATGGGACGAGGAGGATAATAGATCTTCTGTAAGTTATGCAGCTCTCCTGGACTCCCGAAGCATTTCTTTCTCTAGATGCTGAAAAAGCCTTTGACAGAGTGCCTAGGGGTACCTGAATGCTGTGCTTCTTAAATTTGGGTTCACAGGTTTTATTTTGCAGGCCATCATGGTGTTGTACTCGATTCCATCTGCTAGAGTTTTGGCTTCAGTTTTTTGTCTTCTCCCTTTAATATCAGCAATGGGACACAACAGTGTTGTTCTTTATCGCCTTGGTAACCACGGGCGAGTCTAGAGTACCCCTCGGTCAGGAGGGGAACATAGAGACAAAAGAAGGGGTATGGGGGTGCACAATAGGGTAGTAGGTTCAATACAAGCTTAATTGTTAAACAAGTTAAGGTTCTCACCTTTTTAGGTTGTGCAATAATAGACACAACTCTATTGTAGGTATGTAAGTAAAAGAGAGACTTTCCCGATCCGTGAATGCAGCCGCAGAAGAGGTATCTTTGGGATCGGAGGCCCAATCCCCCAAAGGATGCTTGTAGAGAAAAAGGTTTCTGATCAGGCGCAAACACACAGGATCCAATCCGTCTCTTATAGGTGAATCTTCTTTAATTGTATAAAAAGTGTAGAACAACGCGTTTCGGGGCTCAAAGTGTCCCCTTCATCAGGTTAACAGTAGTCACAGTGAATAATGTAAGTACAGGTATATAAAGTTAAAAAAAACGGCAAAAAACGGATCACCTGAGAGCTGCCCACAGATGGGAGGGGCTAGCTACAGGTAATGTGTCACAGATAACTATTCAAAACATACATGCCATCACAGTGTGTAATTGCAGCCCATAATTAGTGATAATACAGGGGGGTATACTACAAGTAATCGGCGATTGTCTCTTGATATCAATATAAATAAGAAGGGAGGACCAAAGTCACATGACCGCAGTGATGCGGTCATGTGATCGGAGCAGAGCGACTCCTGTGAACGGCGCCCGGCGCCTGCGCTCTGCTTATCTATCTTTCTTGTTTGGGCACCCGGTCATGTGATCGCAAACCTCGCGATCACATGGCCATTGTCAATGACTACAGAGACGCTGCTCTATGGAGACCCAGGATATGCGCTCTCACTGTTCACTCAGAGGGCGGCTGTTTTAGATGGGCGCAGGATCGCGATCGATACTCCACATCTACTCAGCTAGTAGGAATGGTAGTAAGGGGGAAGTCAGAGACACTGGGCTTGTTATAATAATATGATAATATACTAAGAGTTTGTCCACAATTGATAAAAAAAGGTTACATATATTGACCAGATAAATATAAATATAAATATAGATATATATATGGATAAAGATAAAGATAAATAAATATACATATAAAAAGAAGAAATCGATGCACTTATACAAAGAATAAAAAATAAAAATATATATAATGAATAAAACTGCAAAAGAGATATGCGCATTATCGCTAAAAAAGCTAATAGCCATGAGGCACGTTTTTTTGCCCCTATAGTATATAGGTAAAAATATAGAAATATGAAAATATATATGTATATAAGAGCATTTAAGCATGTGAACCCCTCCACCCTGTTGGGGGCGAGGGTTGAGGTGAGTATATATCAACGTCATAAACAATATATATTGAAATATATATATAAAAAAATATATATGAAAAAATATATATAAAAATATATAAAAAAATACATACATAAAAAAAAAAATATATATATATATATCGGTAAATAGATACATATGCCGATCCAAAACTTTCTATAAATTAATCTCAAAAGCTTTGTTGAGGCCGTACGGATGCAGACTATTCAACTTGAAGATCCAGTACATTTCTCTACGTCTAATGTGCTGGATATCCTTATGTAGGTGACACGGGATTTGTTCAATTGGGGTCACCTTAAATCCAGCTGAACTACCCTCATGGTGTTCCGCAGCATGTCTAGATACACTGTGTTTCCAAAATTTCTTCTTAATCTTAGATCTATGTGTGTTCACTCGATTACGCAGTGTTTGGATCGTGCGCCCCACATACTGTAAGTTGCATGGACATTCTAGAAGATATATAACGTGACTGGATTCACAGTTAAGTGCGGACATAATGGGGAATGATTCCCCACTCACTCGGCTGTAAAAAACAGATGTTTGACATATATTGAAGCAGCATAGGCATTTTTTGTGTCCGCACTTAGAGCTACCTTTGGGGGCAGCAGCATCGTCACTCACAATGTGATGTGTAGCAGAATTGAGTTTGCTAGGTGCCAGAATATTTTTGAGGGTACGTGCTCTTTTGTACGTAAGTCTGGGAAATTCTGGAATAATTTGATTCAGAATGGGGTCTCTTTTTAAAATGTGCCAATGCTTTTCTAAAACCGCTTTGATCGATAGATGATTTGGTTAAAGGTAGTGATGAAATTGCAACCATATTTTCCATTACTAATCTCTTTCTTCTTTTTAGACACTGGGATCAGACATTCATCTTGGGTAAGTTCTGTGGCCTTTTTTCTTGCGCCAGAAATGATATTAGAGGGATACCCTTTCTGAGTGAACCTAGAGGCCAAAATATCGCACTGCTGGTGAAAGTCGTCCTCGCGAGTAGAATTTCGTCTGAGTCGTTTGAATTGACTGAAGGGGATGTTCGTTTTCCATTTTCTATAATGTGTACTCTTGAAGTCTAAATAGCTATTGCTATCTACCTTTTTTTTTTAAAAAGTGCGTGTATTTATTCTGCTGTCTTGAATAAAGATTTCTAAATCAAGAAACTCGGTTCTTTTGTTATCAGATGTACCAGTAAAAGTAATACCCCAATCGTTGGTGTTAATATATGAGATGAATATATCTATAGATGTTTGGTCCCCATTCCAAATAAAAATCAGATCAGTCTATATATCTGCGGAAGAAGACAATGTTGTTATTGGCCCAGAACCTGGATTGGTATATGAAAGTCTCCTCAAACGCCCCCATAAACAAATTTGCAAAACTGGGCGCGAAATGCGTCCCCATAGCGGTTCCACGTATTTGTTTATAGATGTCATTTTGAAATGTAAACACGTTGTGCGTGAGTATAAACTCAATACCTCTCATGATAAATGTTTTTTGCGCAACGGGCATTTCTTGATCATTATCAAGAAAACTGGAAGTGCACTTCATCCCTAAGTCATGGGAAATGTTCGAGTATAGTGCTGATACATCCAAAGTCACCCAATGGTAACTATCTGACCACTCGATGTATTTGAGTAGGGAAATTAGTGATGCAGAATCTCTAAGGTGAGATTTTAAATTAAGAACGTGTTTCTGTAGATGAATGTCAATGTAGTGTGACAGATTCCGTGTGAGAGAAGAGACACCCAATATTATGGGTCGTCCCGGTGGATTTTGAATATCCTTGTGGATTTTGGGAAGATGGTAAAAGGTCGCTGGTGTAGACTCTTTAACCATAATGTATTCCCTTTCTTTCTTATTCAGACAGAGATCCCCAGATTTTATTAGAGTCTGAAACTCTTCTAAATAAGTTTCAGAGGGGTCACACTCAAGATGTAAATAGTATTTATCGTTGGAAAGAATATTCAGAGCTTCTTTCACATAGTCTGCGCGGTTCTGAATAACATCCCCCCCCCCCCCTTGTCGGCATTTCTAATAATTAGATCGCTATCAAGTTGTAATTTTTTCAGAGCTAGTTTCTCCAATGATTTCATGTTTTGCCTTGTTTCTGGTTTCTGGTTAATATCCCTGAAGTCGTTTGAGACCACAGAATAGAATGTGTCAAGGAAATTTCCCCTATGGTGAATGGGATAAAAGGTAGAAGGTGGTTTAAGGCCAGAAGGTAATGGAGGTAAGGCTACAGTCTGTTCCGTGTCAGGGGATATAGTATTGGGCTCTAAATTGGACCCAGTATTTGAATTTTCCTTTTTCTTAAAGTGCCTTTTGAGGGTAAGTTTCTTGATATATCGATTAAGATTGAGAAAAAGATCAAATTCTTTGATTTTGCTAGTAGGACAAAACGAGAGTCCTTTAGAGAGTACTGCAATCTCATTAGGTGTCAGTATATGGCTAGACAGATTAAAGATGCCATAGGAAAGGGGTGATGTATCTGGTTTAGGAATCAATGTTGGCTGCGAGGGGTTGGAATTTTTCTTTTTGCGCTGACCTGCTCTACAGCCTCTCCTTGGTTTTTTCTTTTTACAGATTTGTGGCCTAGTGGGCGAAAAAAATTAGCTATATTGGTGGTTTTTGGGCTTTTTGGAATGGACTGGATAGTAGTGGGATGAATCAGAGGAGGAAGGTCTAAAAAAGATACCATAGATGTGAAAGGACCAGTTGATTCTATGGTGGGTGAGCCATTTAGTTGGTTCTTTATCACCTGTCATCTTTGCTTTGGTGATGAAACCTCTAGCAGAAGCCATAAGGTCTAATCAAAATATCAGTGGGATTAGGGTGGACGATACTACTCATACCATTGGTCTTTATACGGATGATGTGATTGTCACTTGTACAAAGCCGGATAGGTCCTTTCCTGCCCTTATAGAAGTCCTTACTCATTTCTTTCAAGTTTCCTGTTGTAAGCTTTCAAGTCTGTAGTGCTCCCAATTTTATTAGATTGAGACTCTGCTCAACACCTGTCTGCTTTATACCCGCTTGGTCCCCTGCTCCTTAGCATCCAAATATAAAATTATACTTATGTACCGTAGTTCTCTCAAGCCTTCGTTTACTTGCCGATTTACAAAACTTTCTGCTACTGTTTTATGTCCTTTGTTATACTACTCACTTATTGAGGGTGGCATGAGTGTGCCTAATAAATGTCTGTATCATAAAGCTGCCATACTTGATTCTCTAAAAGAATGGATAGCTACTTCCTCTACACATAAATGGGTACAAATTGAAGGCATTATGGTTGGGGGGGGGGGGGGGGGGTTCCCTCAGACTATCCACTTGTCATTTATCCACTGTTCATCATGCCTTTAATATTTGGAAGGGTTTCCTCTGTTTGTCTAATAGGTTCTCTATACCTTCCGAGTTCTGTCAGTTAGATGTTTGGAGCATCATATACCAACAGGATTGGTCAATAGGGCTTGTTATTGCCTTTTGAACGACTAAGGACCTTATTCACTCTGCCACACTCATTGTTCTCTCAGTAACTACAGATCTGAAATTTCTTGGGCTCTTCTGCTCTGCTTCTTCATAAAGCTTTTTATACCAATGAGAGGACCGTTAATATCTATCTCCTATATATCACAATATGAACCAGGCACAAAAGGATGACAAGTTGCCTTTTATGATTAAGTGGGAGCGGGATCTTCAGGCCACCTTTAGTTAAGCACAGTGGAAACAATCTCTCAAATTGTCCACCTGTACCTCGCTCTGTGTCAATCACATTGAGCAGATTAAAAATGTTCATCTGAGATGGTACCCGACAACGGACAGTTTGGCTCTTTGCATCCCTGGTTATTCTAATTTGTGCTGGAAACAATGTTCTGGGATTTGCACACTTATGCATACTTAGTGGTCCTGTTTTAATATTGTCTCTTTCTAGGCTAGCACTTTTCAGTTAATCTCTTGCATCATAAAGTATCCATTACTAGCAGACCCCACTATGGCTTTATTAAATGTGGGGATATATAATCTCCCTTAACAGCTTAGATGGATGGTAGCCCATGTTCTTACTGCTGCGAGACTCTGTATAGCTTAAAAATGGAAATCTGTGGATCTGCCTGTAGTAGGGAAACTTTCTTCTAGGGTGAACTTACATGTGCAATATGAGCTCATTATGGCCCATTCTGCTAAGCACCAAACTTCTTTACTTAAGAGATGGCTCCCTTGGTCAGTCAGCCTCTTTGACATTCACCCTATAATGCTATTGTCCCTAATAAACGCTCAGCTGGTTAAGAGATGCACTAACTGTGGAACTACTTTTATAATTCATGCCTGGTATACTCATGTGTTTTGTGCAGGGGCGTACATACAGGGGTCGCAGTTGCGACCGGGCCCGGCACTCCCGGGGGCCCATCCGCCTGTGGACCCCTGGCCCCGCCCTGCAATAGTACTGTGTTTGCTGCACTGCTGCGCCAGTCTTGCCTGTATAATAACCAGGGTGGGCGGGCCATGGGCGGGCCCCCCGCCCAGTGTTGTGCTTCTGTGAGGCAGTGCCTGCTAGGCTAGGCCTACCCTCCCTTGAGTCTCCTCCTCCCCCTGACTCTCCTCTCGTTGCGGCGTGCCTCCTCATTTCCTGTTGGGCGGCCGCACCGGACATAACACACGTTCCCCTAGGCTGCGCCCCAAAAACTGACGCTGAGATGCAGCAGATAGAAGGGAGCGCGCGAAGAAGCCGGTGCCAAGTGCCGACCGTCCGGATTGACTGAAGATAAGATTTGTTAAAAAAAAAAGGTCTTCATAATTGCTCACCAGTCACCACATTTATGGTTTGGTGAGTTCAGACTCAGAGTGGGGTCTGATGGGGTCTGAGAGTTGGGCAATGTTACTGTGTCTATATGTATTGCCTTCATAATATGGTATAGTAAATACTTTATTGGCCTATCAATGGCTTTTAACACTGCTATATTTCTGTAGCCTGCAACCTCTGACTGCCCAGTTGGACTGAAACTACTACACCCAACATGTTCTGGCAGTAATAGTAAATGGATATTGGTGCAATTCTGAGCTACGAGTCTATATAGTACATAATGTAGGCAGCCTACATTATGTACTATATAGACTAGTAGCTCAGAATTGCACCAATATCCATTTACTATTACTGCCAGAACATGTTGGGTGTAGTAGTTTCAGTCCAACTGGGCAGTCAGAGGTTGCAGGCTACAGAAATATAGCAGAGTCAGGCTACTTTCACACCTGCGTTAGGTGCGGATCCGTATCTGCACAGATGGATCCGCACCTATAATGCAAACGCTTGTATCCGTTCAGAACGGATCCGTTTGCATTATTCTTTAAAAAATCTTAAAAAACGGATGTGTTTTGACTTACATTGAAAGTCAATGGGGGACGGATCTGTTTTCAATTGCACCATATTGTGTCAGTGAAAACGGATCCGTCCCCATTGACTTACATTGTAAGTCAGGACGGATCCGTTTGGCTCCGCATCGCCAGGAGCAAGCAGCGTTTTGGTATCCGCCTCCAGAGCGGAATGGAGGCTAACTGATGCATTCTGAACGGATTCTTATCCATTCAGAATGCATTGGGGCTGAACTGAATCATTTTGAACCATTTGTGAGAGCCCTGAAACGGATCTCACAAGCGGACCCAGAAACGCCAGTGTGAATGTAGCATAAGGCTGCTTTCACACTGGCGTTTTGAATTCAGTTTGTGAGATCCGTTCAGGGCATCAGATAAGGATCCGTTCAGAATGCATCAGTTTGGCTCAGCCGTTACTTTCAATGTAAGTCATCCACAGATGCCCTAATATACCATAGCTAAACCTGTGGGAGGGAGAGGGTGGAGGGGCCGGTGTCATGCAAATGCAGCGGGGCCGGTGTGGTCACTGTACTCCGGCCCCGCCGCTCACTCACTGCTTTATTGCTTAAACCTTTTCTAATAATTTTAATTAACGTTCCTATTCCTAGCCCCATCTGTACTACCGTACTTACTAAATGTCCTGTAGCAGGCAGAGCAAGGCGGGCGGCTGGACGAGGGAGGTTGGGTGGGCGGCGACGGGGAGGGGGCCCCATGGATCAGTTTTGCACCGGGGCCCCATGGATTGTGTGTACGCCACTGGTTTTGTGTCTTTTCTGCCCTGCGAGTCAGGGATTTATTTGTAAAATTATGTACACCTCCTTTTTTCTTTTCTTCTGTAATGTCGTATGGTTTACAATAAATGTTAAAACGTTAAAAAGTTTTACACATTAGTCCTAAAGGGGTTGTCTGAATGTTTAATACTAATGTTTTATCCTGTATCCTCAGGATAGGTCATGAGTATGTGATCGGTAGGGGTCCGACCCCCTGAACTCCAGCCAATCAGCTGTTTGAAGAGGCTGCGGTGCTCCTATGAGCGGTTTGGCCGCTTTGCAGCTTAGAAAGCATAATGCTGTCCATTAGATTGCGGGTGAGCTTGGTATTGCAGCTCAACCCCATTTACTTGAATGGGACTGAGGTGCGCCTTGGACATGTGACCAATGAACGCTTACAGGAAGGTCGCAGTCTCTTCAAACAGCTGCTCGGCTGGAGTGCCAGGAGTCAGACCCACACCAATCAGATTAGTGTGAGGATCGGTCATAAGTATTAAAAACTCAGACAACCCCTTTAAGTTGGTCAAAATGAATGATTTCAACTAAAATGATCATTCGTTGGGTGAAATCTAACAATGAACCTCCGTTTTAGCCAACCATCATCCGAAAAGAAGTCAGCCATGTTCAAAATTTTTATCCGATAGTCGCACAATAGATTTTTCGTTTAAAGAGTGATTGTTCATGGATTGAAAGAGCTTTCTTGGAAAGAATGTTCCCAGAAATATGGTTTGTTCTTCACATAATATATCTGCTCAGTTCGAACAACTAGAATGGCCAATATAGACTTACCATCAACTGAAACCAGTCTTATCTAGTTTGATCATGTGTTAACACAATTGAACATTGATGCTTTCTCCTAGCAGTCATAGCAAGACACAAGATAGATTTTTACATGTATTAAAGAATAAACTGGACAACTACTGAACAACATTATGAAGTATATTGAACAAAAATGAATGCATACATTGGTTTTCAAACAGTAAGTGAGACATTATAGACATCCATCATTGCATTTGTTTCTACAAAGATAACCCCAAAAAGCCAAAGACATACTTAATGCTACTTACTGCAAAGGTTACTTGCTTGGCCTTTAGGCTCAGATTTCCATTGTAATTAGGTGCATCAGATGCATAGGTCACATATTTAGTCATGCCTCATTGATTCGAAAATCTTGGAAACACTGATTGATAATTGTTTTGAACTATTATCAGATCAACAGTATGGTGAATTAGGTAATGTTTAGTTCAAGTCAAAGGAAAACTCTTGAAATTACATGGAAAATAGTTTAGAATCTTTTTCCTTTTTTTTTTTAATGTTCCTGTTCAAAGATTTGGCAGATGAGGAAGCACAAGAACTACAGTCTCAGACAATACATCTGAAAATGGATTTGGCTTTAGCTAGAGATGATTAACTCTAGTATGATAATAGATGGACGTACTAATTGAATACTGTTTACTGCCTAACTAAAGTACATAAAAAAACACTTTATTTTATTATATTATATTAAAAAGTTGTCTCCACAATAATAGGCTGATAGGGTGAACTGGAACTTGTACAGACCAATAATATGCTGGTTCCTAAGTGCACCCTACCACAAAAACTCCTTATGTGTATAGTAGTATGAAACAGAAAGGGAATCTCCTATTACAGTCCTAAAAGTATTTCTGCACTAAACCCTCAGGACTGTGGACCCATTGGACAGTACTGTATAGGACAGAAAAATAGAAGGAGTATTCCCTGTTGGGGCTCAGCAAAGGGATGAGAGTCAGTCTGCATGTATAATCTATACTGCAGTCTAATGCTCAACGCGTTTCCCTTCTGACTACTGTCGGTAATTCATCAGGAGCATTGATCCGAATGTTTGGCCAACACTGTGTACTGCGACCCTGATAGTGGGTGCGCAATAATCTCGCCAAACACACTTGGATCTACTGACTAAAGATGCTGCACGCCTCTGATGGCGTGCGTGCAGCAAACAACGAGCCTCACGGTACTGTAGTGGCCATAGCGCGCGCGAAGTATGCGCTGATTAAATGGAGATGTCTCCTCCCCTCTCCCTGCCAGGCCTCTGACAGGCATCCAATGGGTGTTCGATCGCTAACACCGGCCGCGCCTCCTACTGTCGTCATCACTAGCTTCTGACAGGCAGCCATTCCACGCACAGCCGTTCTCGTCGGCTACGCCTCCTCCTGTCGTCATTCTTCGCTATGGCAGTGGGGAGTATGTATATTCGTGACGAATGCTAGAGTTATAATCTGGACGGGGACATGAGGCCCATAAGATTTCTCCAAATTCGGGTAAACCTTGTGTCTATGAATCGGAATAATTGAAACGTAACCTGCTGTAGATAGTGGCCACAGTACACGGTGTTGGCCAAACATTCGGATCAATGCTCCTGATGAATTACCGACAGTAGTCGGAAGGGAAACGCGTGGAGCATTAGACTGCAGTATAGATTATACATGCTGACTGACTCTCGTCCCTTTGCTGAGCCCCAACAGGGAATACTCCTTCTATTTTTCTGTTCTATACAGTACTGTCTAATGGGTCCACAGCCCTGGGAGTTTAGTGCAGAAATACTTTGTACTGTAATAGGAGATTCCCTTTCTGTTTCATACTCCTATACACATAAGGAGTTCTTGTGGTAGGGTGCACTTAGGAACCAGCATATTATTGGTCTGTACAAGTTCCAGTTCACCCTATCAGCCTATTTAACTAGAGATGAGCAAAGTTTAGAAAAATTCAATTCGGCAACTTTACCAAAGTTAGGCAAGAAATTCGATTAGTTCAGAATTAATTTATCACAAATCACTATAAATCAGGTATACCCAGTCCACTCTGCCTTAGGGGGCGGCCCCACGGAGCGGCCGTGCTGTGGGTGGGTTGCCTTTCATGTAATAATGAAGATCGCACTGTATAGTCGATCATTATTGTTAATTACCGCGCTGCACCTTTCCAGTAGTAGCCTGCCGCTTAGCCTGTATCTGAAATTGTTCTGTCCTGGAAACCCTGTCAGTATCCTGCTGACGTTCTCTTGCCTTGGACCAGGGCCCTCTTAGCTATGTGACCCTGGAAGTCATGCTCACACAGCAGGCGGCAGCAGCAAGATGATTGATGATGGGAGCTCCTTCAGTGATGTCAAAAAGGTGGGTCACTAGGGTAAGAGGATACTGGCTGGCCTGCCTCTGTGCCTAGAAGTCATGTCAGCCACCCAGTGTGTATATAACAATAAACTGGGTGGTTTATTAAAGAGGTTTTCTTATGGCACTTAGATATTGATTGGGTCTGATAGGCCGAGAAGCCTGTATTCTACACCCGCAGCCTACTCCTCTCCTTAGGGAGTGCACACATGCCTCTCTCAGCCTCTTAAAGGGACAGCATGAATGCTGCCTGGCATAGGGTTTCTGATCCATAGGTCTGGCTGACAGATTCCTGAAAAAGTGCACTATTCTGCTATTTGTTAACGTGTGTACTGACCCCTGCCTGTTTACTGGAATTCACCCTTAGCATTCCTCACCTGAGTTCTGCCCGTTCCTCACACTGACTCTGTGCTACCCTTCCGGACCTTTGAATTGCTCATATGCTGCCTGGATTGCTCAAATGTTGCCTAGCCTGATCTTGGCTTGCTTTCAGACTATGGTTTTGCCTTGTCCTTGGGTGCTCGATAATAATGTCTCTTGACCCCCGTGGGTCAGCAGCCACTGAACAATGACTACTCCAAGGTAGTGGCCTGGTGGTTCCCATGCAGCAGAGTCCAAATACTTGTATAGTGGTTAAAGGTTGGAAAACAGGGGCATTAGGAATAGTCCAAAGTCAGATCTGTTCAGTGGCATAGCGGATTCACATCCCCTTCTGTATTAAACTCCTTTTGCTAGGTACTTCCTTATTTTTTTTTATTACAAATATCATATCTTGAGGCAATACCCTCAGGACCAAAATAAAGTGCCCATAAAGTAAAGCTGCTATTATCAGAAGGTTGCATCAACCACAACTATTTTCAAAGGCAGATGAGGGCTGTCATGAATGGACTTGTAATATTACTTGCATGCTTCTCTGAGCACCACCAAGTTTTACCACAGACCAGTAATTGACTTTGAGAGTGTCATTGAAAAAGGTCAGCAAGAAACATGTAGCCAATGCTAAAATAAACACCACCAAAAGGACATAAAACTTCATAGTTTCCGGTACTGTCCTACTTATGTATAAACAAAACACTTACTGACGTTGGTTGTAAAGTTCTTCTCTATTGGGTAGGAGATAGAGCAATAGAAATGAATAAGAACTTCTGTGTTAATTGGGGTCATCTTCAAACATGTTTTATTGGGTACCACCACAGCAATTACTACCAGGACTGCTCACCTCTAAGTAATAGACTTGGCTCATTAACCAGGATCTCTTGCTACCCCTTTTAGTGATCCCTTGGGTGATGTAGCAATTTTATGAAAGAATAAATACCTCTCCAGGGCAAACAAACACTTTATAAAAGAAGGCTTTGGATATTATTTACCTTCCTCGTCTTCTAAAGGTCTTGAAAATAATTTGTTTATATAGAAGGTAATTAAGGATATCTTAATGTGGACAAGACATTTCTACACCTAATATTTAGAGATGTTAAGTGGAGTTCAATATTTTATACATGTTTATGTATTTTAGGAATTGCAAACAATTTTTTGTTTTCATTTTAAAATGTGTTATGTGTCACAAAGAGGCAAGAGAAGTATTCGGATGCACTCACAAGTGGAGGAATTTTCTGCCATAAAATCCATAAATGTACATTTTTACACAGTTGTGGATTCTTTGGTGTGAATTATGGTGAGGATTTCATGTATAAGAATGTCTACTTTTAACTTAATAGGAAGCTAATTCTGTGGTGGAAAACGCTGTGGAAAAATCCACTGCAGAATCAGTTTTTCCTTTGAATGAAATGGAGGGATTCTCATATAGGAAATATGCAACGCAACATTATTTACACTGCAAAATGTAAATTCCACAGCAGAACACAGTGCAGGGATAGCCAATTTTCTGTTCCATAGAATAACATGGGGAAAAACTTGATGTTGGGGATTTTCTGGTGGAAAATTCCATTACGTGTGAAAGTATCCTTAAAGAGGTTTTGTTTTTAGATGGAGGTGGTTCAGTGGAAAGCTGTGGGCCCTAGTTCAGAAATCTCCTAGCTGACTGTTATGTCCCAACCTCCCCGGGACCACTGTTCTGCTCTCCTCTGCCACTCTCTGAATGCCTAGTTTCCTGAATGCCCCAGCCTGGGGCCACCAGGGTCTGCTGCCCCACTAGATTCCCTGCAAATCTCTTGCTGACACCTGGCTCTTAAAGAGCCAGGGAGCGTAAAGGTCCTCATGTCAGCCAATGTCCAGCTGACCTAGGCTTCTTTATGGTCTTTCTTCCACTGTCTTGTTCCTGTGTAATTGGTCCATTTTGGTCCAATATTGCATTCCTGAATCCTGATCCGGCTTGTCCTTTCTCTGCTGCCCATCCTAAGTCTTTACCCGTATACCATGCTGTCCAAATTCCACTTGCCCCGACCTGTGCTCACCTGACTATGTCTACCGATTTTGTATCACATCTTGGTATCACAAGATACCTCCAGTTCAGTGACTGACAGCCTTTCCTGTCAATCAATATACTAAATCTGTCCCCACAAATCTATATATCTGCTCAACTCCACCTGCTCTATAACATGCAGCCTGCAGTTTGCAATGCATTTTCAATATGTCAGGTTCCTTTTAAAGGGGTTGGCCTTCTTTTGTTTTGTTTTTTGGCAGACCCCCCTCTCCTGGACAGGGAAGCATACTTACTGTACCTGCTATGGGTCTCAGCTCCTTTTCTCCCCAGCCATAGCTGCCTTGCTTGAGTCTCCCTCTGTCAATATCTGCTTTCATGCCACTGCAGCCAATGACAGGCTTGTATCATGTCAATTAATCTTCCCCCCAAAGATCACCACTACAGCCTATTATTGGTTGCAGGGGCGTCAAAATAGATGTTGAAAGGTGGGGACCCAAGCGAGGCAACTGTGGCTGGGGAGTGAAGGAGCCGGGACCCAGCGCAGGGAACAGGTAACTTTGCTTCTCTTTGCAGGTCTGGTGATAAAAGGATGCCTGCCAAAAAAAACTAAAGGTAGGCAGCACCTTTATGCTCTCCATAAGATAAAAGTCAGCCCTAAAGACCAATTTCAACTTAGTCTACATTTAGTAGGAAATATATATTGTCCCCGTTACATGTCTCCTGAAAAATATCATGATATGCTCGAAAAATAATATAATATAATTAATGTCACAATTCAGTATATCTGAGCCTAGTGATGTTTCACACTGGATATCTGCTTCTAGACCATCAAAATCCAAAAATAATAGATTTAATTTAACAAACCCTTTAACCTATTTAGAAAATGAGACAAAGTGATGTAACTTTCTACTAAGTGAGTGTCTCTGAGAAAACAAAAAGTTATGACCTTAAAATCAAAGTAGAGACTGTCACAAGGCAAATATTCCATCAGGGCTCAAAAGGTGTTACTGGTGTCTACTTCTGTTACTCAAAGGCTCGTATTTCTATAGAAAAACAAGAGTGGCATTAAGCCACTTCATGTAATGTTTACTCATCAAAGTGTGAAGATGGGGTCTACATGGCCTGTGAAATCCCAATTTCATGGATATTATCCTAAATCAGCAGAGCCCAGAGAACTGACCATGTTATCAGTAAGAGCAAGGGGAGAGGTTAATGGATTAAATAGCTAACATTTCTATGTTCCATAAGTAAAAAAAAGGTAAAATGTTGTCTTACCTGTGGGTTACTGACAGTACAACCATTGATGCTGCAAGTGAAGTCCATCCAGTCAAAAAGTGCATGAGAGAAATTTATAGTCATTTATACTAACAAATGCAGTGTATAGTTGTATATATAGATGTAGCAGAGTTTAGCTATTCTACATTCATCAGATCTATATCTATCTATCTACCATGTATCTTCATGAATTTCAGCCATTCTGAATTTTAATGGATTACGTTTTGCTGCCCATATTATTGGACTGCAAATTTGAAAATTGCTATGTGTTCATCTATCTACCTGAGATATCGAATACATATACATTAGGGGCTCAAGTGCAAAACAATATAGGCAAGGCACTGAGCTGACTTCTCCAGTATCCTCCTGGGCAGAAGAAGGTGCCGTGCGGAGGAAAGGCCTGAGATAGCTTTCCCTCTCTCTCAGAAGGCTGGTACCCTGGCCAAAGGCTGGTGGTCCAGAATCTGTGGTTCAGTCGTCCAGCTGGCTCTATGGTCAACGGGCTGATAACCTTGAGTCTGCGGCTCAGCATCCCCATCTCAGCGTCTTCTGATCACTCATGCAGTTTGGCAGTCTCTCCTACTAAGCACTGGTCACTATCTGTAGACCAGCAGAGTCTCTTCTACTGAACACTGATCCCTATCTGCAGACAACTAAGGACTCTAACTGCTCTCCTTATAGTTCTCCTGAACTAGAACCTTCCATTGAGAGTTGTGGAGTGGAGAAGCACAGCTTAAGGCTACTTTCACATCAGCATTTTTGCTGGATCTGGCAGGGATCAGCAAAAATGCTTCCATTATTATGATACAACCAGCTGCATCCATTCTGAACAGATCTGGTTGTATTATCTCTAAATTGACGAAGACGTTAGTGTCTGAGAAAACAGATCCGGCACCATTGACTTACATTGTATTTCATGCCGGATCCGTCTTGATCAGTATCCCATGACGCACACAAAAACACTGCTTGCAGCGGTTTTGTGACCGGCATGGGAACGCAACCAAATGGAATGGAATGCCTTCTGGTGCACTCTATTCTCTTCAGATCAGATTTGTCCCAATTGACAATGAATGGGGACAAAACTGAAGCGTTTTCCTCCGGTTTTGAGATCCTACGATGGATCTCAATACCGGAAAGGAAAACGCATATGTGAAAAAAGCCTAAATGGAAACAATGTTGCTATTTCTGTATATCATAGACTTGTAGAGTTTCAATTCAAGTCTATGGGAATGAATAAGCAGTTTTTCTAGACACGCCTTCAGACATAAACAACAGAGCTAAACCAGACAGTCAGAAGGTCAGTGTTTGTTTTTTCCCTCCAAAACATTGCATAGGTAAAAAATGATAACGTCTCTTAGTAATAGTTGGCTGTATATTAACCCTTTCTACAGTTCAGTGCAGCTATAGTGTAATAACATTGCAAATAAACAGGATATATTGCACTAAATATATAAATGCAGTACAACAATATGAAACAGTATAAGTGCACACAGCAGCATAAGGGCTCTTTCACACTTGCGTCGTCCGGATCCGTCGTGTACTCCATTTGCCGGAATTACACGCCGGATCCGGAAAAACGCGAGTGAACTGAAAGCATTTGAAGACGGATCCGTCTTCAAAATGCGTTCAGTGTTACTATGGCAATGGCAGCCAGGACGCTATTAAAGTAGTAATGGGGAGCGGGGGAGCAGTATACTTACAGTCCGTGTGGCTCCCGGGGCGCTCCAGAATGACGTCAGAGTGCCCCATGCGCATGGATGACGTGATCCATGCGATCACGTGATCCATGCGCGTGGGGCGCCCTGACGTCACTCTGGAGCGCCCCGGGAGCCGCACGGACGGTAAGTATACTGCTCCCCCGCTCCCCACTACACTTTACCATGGCTGCCAGGACTTTAGCATCCTGGCAGCCATGGTAACCATTCAGAAAAAGCTAAACAATGGATCCGGCAATGCGCCAAAACGACGTTTAGCTTAAGGCCGGATCCGGATTAATGCCTTTCAATGGGCATTAATTCCGGATCCGGCCTTGCGGCAAGTGTTCAGGATTTTTGGCTGGAGCAAAAAGCGCAGCATGCTGCGGTATTTTCTCTGGCCAAAAAACGTTCCGGTCCGGAACTGAAGACATCCTGATGCATCCTGAACGGATTTCTCTCCATTCAGAATGCATGGGGATAATCCTGATCAGGATTCTTCCGGCATAGAGCCCCGACGACGGAACTCTATGCCGGAAGAAAAGACCGCAAGTGTGAAAGAGCCCTAAATCAGAGTGCAAGTTAACCCATCAAAGTACAATAAAGTTCGGAGCTGGTGGCTTTGCATAGTAGCAATAAGAGCAAATGTTCCCAAATGTTCATATTCCATAGTACACTTGCTCCAGGACACCACATATCTTATATAACTTGATCAATTACTTGTATTGTAGGAGTCTTATGGTATTTAGATATTAATGATCTATCCTCAGGAATAGGTCATCAATATCGAATTGATGGGGATCCTCCCCAATGATCAGCTGTTTCAGGCAGTCACTGGCACTAAATACTATACAGTGGATGTAAGGCTCCATCAACCATCTAGTTTTCAGCACTTGAATATCTGTGGAGGGCACTTATAGGGGATATCTGTGGAGGGCACATATATAGCATCTTATGCTATATATGTGTCACCCACAGATATCCCCCATAAGTGCGTCATCCACAGATATCCCCCATAAGTGCGTCATCCACAGATATCCCCCATAAGTGCGTCATCCACAGATATCCCCCATAAGTGCGTCATCCACAGATATCCCCCATAAGTGCGTCATCCACAGATATCCCCCATAAGTGCGTCATCCGCAGATATCCCCCATAAGTGCGTCATCCACAGATATCCCCCATAAGTGCGTCATCCACAGATATCCCCCATAAGTGCGTCATCCACTTTACATCCCCCATAAGTGCGTCATCCACAGATATCCCCCATAAGTGCGTCATCCACATTACATCCACATCTGCAGACAAGTTTAATAAAAGTAAAAAATGATAAAGATAAAATGAAATAATAATCAAGATCCAAATAAAAGAAAGTACATATAAAAGTATTCAAAAACACACTCTGGGCTCATGCCCACGAATGTAAGGGCGGTCCGCAATGCACAGACACAGACCATGGGGCAGCTGCATGAGGATCGCGGACCCATTCACTTGAATGGGGTTCGCGATCCACATCCGACTGCCGGCACCGCAAAAAAAGTAGCGCATGCTGAAGTGAATGGGTCCATGATGCAAGCTGCACACGGCCGTGTGCAGCCCGCATCATGGACCCATTCACTTCAATGGGTCCAGGATCCGTTGAAGTGCGGAGGCACAGCCAGAAGCACCACGGAAGCACTCTGTAGCACTCATATCCCCGATCCTGGACCCATTGAAGTGAATGGGTCCAGGATGCGGGCTGCACACGGCCAGTGCCCGTGTATTGCTGACCCGCCGTATGCGGCCTGCAATATGGCAACGGTGGGCACACGGTCGTGTAACATGAGCCCTAATAGTCCTCACTGGTACTGTTGACGCAATATTTTAGGTTTTAAAAATGTGGCTCTCGAAAGAAATTTCAATCGTGGTTTTGGCGATATTTGGCTCAGTTGACAAAAAAGTTTGCCCACCACTGGTCTAGTTATATAAAGGGATTTATCACTACATAACTAGACAAAATTGGAACTCATACATATGTATTATTGCTGGTACTATTGGTACTATGTATGTACCATGGCTGGTACTTTGTGTGTACTACTGTTGATACTGTTGGTACTACGGCTGGCACTGTTGCTAAATCTGTTCTGCACTCTTTGCATCTAGGAGATTCCTTCCAACAAATTGCCCCACTCACTGAGTAGACAACAATTAGTTTAAACCCAGCCGCCTCCTTCTAAACTTTCAGGCTTATGTGCACTAGGGCCACAGTGCTGCAATGGCAGCAGTCCGATGGCTGCCATGGCAGCCAGATGTCTTACAAAGGCGTCCAGGCTTGCCATGTGTCCTGATCAGACTTACTGTCAGTATAAAATTGTACTGTACACTGCAATAGGTGATTATTGTGGTGCACAGTACAGTCACCAGCCCCACTGGATCTTGAAGAACCAAGTGGGACCTGGTAAAATAAAATGTAAAAAACATAAATAAAAATTTCAATTAAAAAATAAATAGCTTATTCCCAAATCTGCTAATTTATAATTGATTAAAATTGAAAAAAATAAAATAAACTACACATAATTAGTATCACCGTGTCTGTAACGACCTGATCTATTAAAGGATCATGTTACTAAAGCGACATGGTGGATGTTGTAAAAAAAATTCTAAGACAATGACGGAATTGCTGTTTTTGTCACTTCACCTTCCCAAAAAAGGAATAAAATGTGTATCCCAAAATGGTAAATAAAAACTTTAAATAAAAACTACAGCCCATCTCACAAAAAAACAAGCCCTCACACAGCTACAGTGCTGCCCATAATTATTCATACCCCTTGCAAATATACGGGAAATGACATAGGTGTCTCCCAAAACATAGTAAGACGATGTACAAGAGGCATTATTGTGGGAAAAAAAAACATTTCTCAGCTTTTATTTACATTTGAGCACTGTGGAAAATCTCAGAGGACGTGGTCGGAAGCCAAAAGTGTGCTGGCCAGGAGGATAGTTGGAGAGGTGAAAAAGAATCCAAGGATCACCACCAAGGCCATCCTGGTGAATCTGGGCTCTGCTGGTGGCAATGTCTCAAGGCAGACAATCCAATGGACACTGCACACTGCTGGGTTCCACTTCTCCAGATAAGGCACACAAAAGCTCGCTTGGCCTTTTGCAAAAGCGAAACAAAAATGGAATTGTTTGGTCACAATGATGTTTCCTTCATTTGGCATAAAAAAGGAGAAGCCTTCAACCCAAAGAACACCATCCCCACTGTCAAACATGGTGGTGGGAACCTAATGCTTTTGGGGTGTTTTTCAGCCAATGGACCAGGGAACCTAATCACAGTAAACAGCACCATGAAAAAAGAGCAATACATGAGGATTCTCAACGACAACATCAGGCAGTCTGCAGAGAAACTTGGCCTTGGGCACCAGTGGACATTTCAGCATGACAATGACCCAAAACACACAGCAAAAGTGGTGAAGAAATGGTTAGCAGAAAACAACATTAACGTTTTGGAGTGGCCCAGCCAGAGTCCAGACTTGAATCCAATTGAGAATCTGTGGAGCAGGGCCGATCCTACACGGGGTGCAGTGGGTGCCCCGCACCCCAGCGCTGTCACCCGAAAGGTGCCGAGCGAGCCGCCGGGACTTTTTTTTTTTTGACTTTTTTTTTTTTTTAACCACCTCCGGACCGCCCGGTGGGCCGGGCCGCCTCAGCCTCAGGGTTCGAGTGGGGCCGGGGGTGTGCCGCCGGCCGGCCGGGTATGGCCTAATCAATTCACATCACACCCCTGTCACTGTCTGTGACTGCTCCGCTCCGCCTCCTGCCAGCCCACTGTGACACAAAGAACAGACACAGACACACGACACATATACTGACGTGACTCACGTGTGAGACTGAGACCGCCTCCTGTAGTCCGCCTCCTGTGCTCTGCCTCCTGTGCTCTGCCTCCTGTGCTCCGCCTCCGTGCTCCGCCTCCTGTGCTCCGCCTCCGTGCTCTGCCTGACTGCCTCCCATCTTCCGGCGGCCGGCAGCGTAACGTCGCTCACTGCGACGTAACGTAGTGAGTGACGTCACGTCACGTTACAGTTACGCTGCCGCCGGCCGCCAATTTTGAATATTGAAGAGCGGGACTGGAGCACTGCTGCCAGTGCCACGCCAGTCACGCCACCAGCTTCTGCCTGCCAGTGCCCGCCCCTGCGCCCTAGTAGTGCCAACTGGCTTGTACTAAGTTGTGATGAGAATACATTTGGAGTCCTCCTGACTGAGTCCTGACTCCTGACTGTCCCAGGCAGTAAGTTAGTGAATACTGAATAGTGATGATTAGTGATAGATTATATTAGATAAGATAGTAACTTATGTAAGGCCTCTTTCACACTTGCGTTGTCCGGATCCGGCGTGTACTCCACTTGCCGGAATTACACGCCGGATCCGGAAAAACGCAAGTGTACTGAAAGCATTTGAAGACGGATCCGTCTTCAAAATGCTTTCAGTGTTACTATGGCACCCAGGACGCTATTAAAGTCCTGGTTGCCATAGTAGTAGTGGGGAGCGGGGGAGCGGCATACTTACCATCCGTGCGGCTCCCGGGGCGCTCCAGAATGACGTCAGAGCGCCCCAGGCGCACGGATGACGTGTACATGCGATCACGTGATCCATGCGCTTGGGGCGCCCTGACGTCACTCTGGAGCGCCCCGGGAGCCGCACGGACGGTAAGTATGCTGCTCCCCGCTCCCCACTACACTTTACCATGGCTGCCAGGACTTTAGCGTCCCGGCAGCCATGGTAACCATTGAGAAAAAGCTAAACGTCGCATCCGGCAATGCGCCGAAACGACGTTTAGCTTAAGGCCGGATCCGGATCAATGCCTTTCAATGGGCATTCATTCCGGATCCGGCCTTGCGGCAAGTGTTCCGGATTTTTGGCCGGAGCAAAAAGCGCAGCATGCTGCGCTATTTGCTGCGGCCAAAAAACGTTCCGTTCCGGAACGGAAGACATCCTGATGCATCCTGAAGGACGGACTGTCCATTCAGAATGCATTAGGAAAATCCTGATCAGTATTCTTCCGGCATAGAGCCCCGACGACGGAACTCTATGCCGGAAGACTATAACGCAGGTGTGAAAGAGCCCTAAGTGAGCTATTGAGCTTGTAAATAAACTTGTGCAAACTGCAAACTATATGAGTAGTTACTAACTACTCATATACTTTGCACAAGTTTATTTACAAGCTCAATAGCTCACTTACATAAAGGAACGGACGTCTTACAATAGGGTGGGACACTGTTATGGGGGGGGGGGGGGAGGAGAAGTGATATGTGGATGATGACACATTTATATAGCACAAGATGCTTGCGCTGCCTGCCATATATGTGTGTCATCCACAGATCCCCCCGGCCACCTATAACAGTGTCATCCACAGATGCCCCATAACAGTGTGTCACCCACAGATGTCCCCATAAGTTCCATAACAGTGTCATCCACAGATGCCCCCATAACCGTGTGTAATCCACTGATGCCCATAACAGTGTGTCATCCACAGATCCCCCATAACAGTGCGTCATCCACAGATGCCCCCTAACAGTGCGTCATACACAGATCCCCCATAACAGTGCGTCATCCACTGATGCCCATAACAGTGTGTCATCCACAGATCCCCCATAACAGTGCGTCATCCACAGATCCCCCATAACAGTGCGTCATCCACAGATCCCCCATAACAGTGCGTCATCCACAGATGCCCCCTAACAGTGCGTCATCCACAGATCCCCCATAACAGTGCGTCATACTGTCATCCACAGATCCCCCATAACAGTGTGTCATACTGTCATCCACAGATCCCCCATAACAGTGCGCCTGCGCACTGAGGAGAGACAGAAAGGAGGGCACATAATCAGTGGAAGCAAGCAGAGGACGGTACAGCAGATGACTGAATCGCTTCTTTTGTAAGTAAATTGTTTTATTATAAATGTAGTTTAATGTTTTTGTCTTTTATTATATTCTGGCTTTTGCTTGGTTATGTATGATGCTTTTTGATAATAAGTAAATGTAGTGGTGCTATAATGTGGACCCCAGGCCTCTCTGATGTCCTGCAGGCTGGGCTGGCGCTGTGGCAGCATACGGTTGGTCAGGCAGCAGAGAGGCTCTGGGGCTGTCATTGTGCTCTGGTACTTTTCCCTTCACAGCCACTGCTATCTCTCTCTCGTACAGTGCGGACTCTGCAAGAGGCTTTCCGTTTGCTCTCCGTCCTCTTAAAAGTCTATGGGAATCAAAACGGATCCATCTGGTTCCTGTTATGCAAGACTGAAAACAAAGTCCGTCTTGCATAAGGGGACCCAGACTGATCCGTTATGCTTTCTCATAAACTTCTATTAGGACAGAGCAAAACGGAATGCCTCTTAGGGTCCATTCACACGTCCGTTGTTTCTTTCCTGATCTGTTACGTTTTTTGCGGAACAGATCTGGACCCATTCATTTTCAATGGGTCCTGAAAAAAATCGGACAGCTCAATTTCAGATTTTTTTTCAGGACCCATTGAAAATGAATGGGTACAGAACTGGTCCAGATCTGTTCCGCAAAAAACGGAACAGATCAGGAAAGAAACAACGGACGTGTGAATGGACCCTTAAAGGTTTCCGTTTTGCATTCCATCTGGCCATTCCGTTATATTCCGTTTGAAACGGAACCTATAACGGAATGGCATAACGCAGATGTAAACCCACCCTGTACGGAATAGGTGGTATTTGCCAGAGTTGCTGGAGAACTGTGAGTGCAATTTCGGGGGCACTGACCTGTACAGGGTGTGGAGGATTGGGAGGTTGAGATCCACTGAGGATATTATAAGACTTTTCTGTAGCTTCCTATATTGTTGCAAAGCTTGTGTGTTGGCTGAAGCCTTCCTATCTTACTGGTGGCTGGCCCTGCCCCTCAATTGTGCTTCCGGGTTTGGCTCCGCCCCTAGACTGCAAGGGGGTGGGGCTGAAGTTGTTGCCATAGAAACATTGTAAAGGGGAGGAGTTAGTAAGATAACCACGCCCATGTGGGGGCGCCAGAAATATTTCTGCACCCAGGCGCCTGTGACCCTAGGATCGGCCCTGCTGTGGAGGGAGCTAAAGATCCTAAAGATCAGGGTGATGGCACGAAGACCCTCCAACCTGAAAGAATTGGAGCTCATTGCTAAAGATCAATGGGAAAACATACCTGTGGAGACATGCAAAAAGCTGGTCTGCAATTATAGGAAGCGTTTGATTGCTGTAATAGCCAATAAAGGCTTTTCTATTGATTATTGAGAAGGGTATGAATAATTTTTGACTGGACACTTTTTGATCAAATGTAAATAAAAGCTGAGAATTTTTTTTCCCCACAATAATGCCTCTTGTACATTGTCTTATTATCTTTTGGGAGACACCTATGTAATTTCCCGGCAGAAAATTACTTGCTGGTTGAATAAAAGTAACTTTAAGTCAAATATTTTCCTGGGGTATGAATAATTATGGGCAGCACTATACATTGGTAGAAAAATAAAAACCTTATGGATGTTAGTGTATGGTGATGCAAAATATAACTTATTTTTAATACAAAAGTTATTTTAGGTTGCACAATTAGTAAAACGTGAAAAAGTATATAAATTTGGTATCGCCATAACTGTATTGACCCACATATTAAATCATATATTATCATATATACCGCATGGAGAACCCCATAAAAAATAAAAATAAAAAAACATCGACAAAAGTAAAATTTTTGCCTACATCAACACCCCAAAAATGGTATAAAAAGTGATCAAAAAGATATATGTACCCCAAAACTATACCAATAACAACCACACCTTTGGGGGCAACTTTTTATTATTGCTTAGTACTCATTTTGAGCTAAAAAAACCCACATTTTTTTCAATTGTTTTTTGTTAAAAATAAGGACCCCCTTTTTCTGTACATACCTGAGATGCTCTAGAAGCAGCCTCTGGATTTTCTCTCTTTTCCATCACTTGGGGAGCTGATGGGCCCCTTATCTTCACTCTCTGACCTTATAAACACTTATTATAGCTCAGTTCTTATCTTACTGATAAGTATTTTGCTTAAAGGCTATGTACACCTTTGGTGACTTTTTTATTACATTGTACTTATTTTGCACAAAAAAATCATTTTTTCAATAGGTCTTTATAAAAAATATGGCGTCCTTTTTTCTGTACAGAGCTGAGATGTTCTAGTAGCACCTTATGGGTTTTCGCTCTTTTCCATCAGTTGGGGAGCTGACGAGCTCCTTATCTCTGCTCTCTGACCTTATAAACACTCTGTCATGGCGCGGTGTAGGTAGATAACTCCACAACGATCACAAGAGGGAAGGGAAAAGGTACTAGGTCTGGAAACTAAGGAAAGGGGAAAAGGTCACCACCTAGCGAATCCCTAAACAAAGCTCTGACCACTATAAGTATGAACAGACCTTGATGGTAGTAATGTTCATATGCTGGAACCTACAGTATCTGACCCTAAAGGGCCCTGGAAATAGTGTCAAGGCAAGAGATGACCTGTTCCTTCCCAGCTGAAGGAACAGGAGAGCCTTGTGGGTCGCCCGGTGGTCGTTTTGTGGCGGACTTTGCGAGTTTGCGATTCTCCAAACATGCGAACATATGGCGATGTCCACCCGCACAATATTCTTTTGCATTGCGCTGAACTTTGACCCATGACACATCCATCAGGTGGGACAGGACAGCCAATTGAGACATTTCAGCACATGGACACAGCACCACCCTATCACAGAACCTGATCTGGCAGCATTTTACATTCTGTGTTTTGCCAGTGTAGGGAGAGGTTGCATTGTGGAGCAGAGACAGGCTGTTAGGGACACCAAACAATAGCTAATAGGGCCACAAAAGTCCTTTTAAGGACTGGTATAGGTGTGCTATCGATAGGTGTGATATACTGAGGGGTGCGATATACTTATAATATACTTTCTAACATAGAAAGTATATTATTTGTGGTAGGGGCTGAGGTGTACATGAGCGTGGAGTTGGGAGGGATGCCTACCACCCTCCATGATCTATTTGGCTGAACTGTGCCCGGAGCCAGTGCGGGGTAGGCCTGAATATGTGGGCCACCCAAGAGAGTGGAATGAAAGAAAGAAGGGTCGGGAGGGTGGGGCATGAAGCGACCGTCCTCAGGGTGAGGTCGCATGAGAAGATATAGGCGTTTAAGGAGGGTGGAGCGTGTCAAGGCACTAGAAGTGAATTCCCCCTCTCTTAGGAAACCGTAAAAGCCGAGATATATTGCAGCCTTGATGATAAGGCTTGCTGGGTGCCCAAAGGGAGAACCATCTAGAGCTAGGGACAGACCTCGAAATAACTCCCCAGAAACTGTCTGTCTCCGCGCCACTGGGCTTCCACAGTTTTTTTGTATGCCCCTAAGGGTTGCCTTTACAGCCTGGTTGGCCAAGATTGATTGGCAGGAGGGATCGTCAAGTAGTCTGTAATGCTGGACCCCCACTAAATACCCCTTGATGGTGTTGTAAGAGAGGTACAAGTGGAGATGGCAGTGGGCGATGAATGCCATGAGAAAGGTCACATTGTCCTGGCCGTTCTGCGGGTGGCTGAGCATGAAGCGCCGGAACGCCTCGTATCCCGTAAGATAGTTCCTGGAGGTGTTCTTAGCTAAAGATCCTTGGACCAACTTCTTCGGGGATGCCACCAGCTGTCCTAGTCCATGGTCAGGAGGCTGAAGGGGGGAACGGGCTACCCACCGGATCTGCGTCTGGCATTGCCTGGAAGAAGATGGTGAAGTTAAATCGGGACAAGGCACCCGCCGTCACATTCTCAGCCCCTGCGATGTGGGAAGGGAATATATGGAAGTTGTGCCGCAGGGAAAGCCAAACCAACCTGCGGAGGAGGGACATGATCCATGGTTATTTGGCCCTGCCTTTGGAGAGAACTTCTACCAGAACTAGGCTATCCGTAATGAACGCTACGGGTTTGTTGGCCCAGAGGGGGCCCCAGACCCGGGCAGCCGCCACCAGCGGGTATAGTTCCAGGAGAGGGGAAGATTTGAGGGACTCGCCATCGAGGGAGAATTCCGCCGGCCAATCGCCAACCAGCCAGTGCGGATGAAAAATGGCCGTAAACCCGCGGGAGGCGGCGGCGTCGGACTGGATCCTCGGGGAAAAGATGGACGACGGAATCCTGGTCCTGAGCCGAGGGGAGAAGAGTGAGGAGCCTAGACACGAAGGATCTTCCCTGGGGCATGATCCGGGAGGCGAAGTTAGGAGAACCCAGGCAGGACTGCAACTCCAGCTTGGTAAGAACCCGGGAGGAAGCCGCGGCGGAGACTGCAGACCTGATCTTTGATAATTTCGCCTCCGGCAGACTTGCTTCCATATGGACGGAATCTAACACGATACCTAGGAAGGTGACCCTTGTGCTAGAGCCCTCAGTCTTGGAGGTGGCGACTGGGACCTGGAGACTGGAAAACAGCTGGAGCAGGACATCCAGCCCGGAGGAATCATCCCGGGGGTTTTGGATGATTAAGTAGTCGTCGAGATAGTGAATGACCATATCCAAACCCCCGTGGTGACCCAAGATCCAGTGCAGGGCCCCCGCGAACTGGTCGAATAACCAAGGGCTGCTCTTGGAGCCAAAGGTGAGTCTATTGGCAAAATAATACTTATGATCCCACTTGATGCCATAAAATCCACAGAGTTGAGGTGCAATGGGAAGCAGGTTAAAGGCGTCTGCTATGTCGGCTTTAGCAAGCAGGTCCCCTCTCCTTGACTGCAAAATGAATTTGATTGCTTCTCCTATGGTGGAATAAGACATGGCGAACTCCTCTGACGGAATCAGGGAATTCAAGCTGGGTGTGGAGGACATATGGGGCGCAGACAGGTCGTAAATTAACCTTTTTTTATTAGATGACTGCTTGGAGACTAGAGTTGAGCGAACACCTGGATGTTCGGGTTCGAGAAGTTCGGCCGAACATCCCGGAAATGTTCGGGTTCGGGATCCGAACCCGATCCGAACTTCGTCCCGAACCCGAACCCCATTGAAGTCAATGGGGACCCGAACTTTTCGGCACTAAAAAGGCTGTAAAACAGCCCAGGAAAGAGCTAGAGGGCTGCAAAAGGCAGCAACATGTAGGTAAATCCCCTGCAAACAAATGTGGATAGGGAAATGAATTAAAATAAAAATTAAATAAATAAAAATTAACCAAAATCAATTGGAGAGAGGTTCCATAGCAGAGAATCTGGCTTCCCGTCACCCACCACTGGAACAGTCCATTCTCAGATATTTAGGCCCCGGCACCCAGGCAGAGGAGAGAGGTCCCGTAACAGAGAATCTGTCTTCATGTCAGCAGAGAATTAGTCTGCATGTCATAGCAGAGAATGAGGCTTCACGTCAGCCACCACTGCAACAGTCCATTGGCATATATTTAGGCCCAGCACCCAGGCAGAGGAGAGAGGTCCCGTAACAGACAATCTGGCTTCATGTCAGCAGAGAATCAGTCTTCATATCATAGCAGAGAATCAGGCTTCACGTCACCCACCACTGTAAGAGTCCATTTTCATAAATTTAGGCCCAGCACCCAGGCAGAGGAGAGAGGTCCCGTAACAGAGGATCTGGCTTCATGTCAGCAGAGAATCATTCTGCATGTCATAGCAGAGAATCAGGCTTCACGTCACCCACCACTGCAACAGTCCATTGGCATATATTTAGGCCTAGCACACAGGCAGAGCAGAGAGGTCCCGTAACAGACAATCTGGCTTCATGTCAGCAGAGAATCAGTCTGCATGTCATAGCAGAGAATGAGGCTTCACGTCAGCCACCACTGCAACAGTCCATTGGCATATATTTAGGCCTAGCACACAGGCAGAGCAGAGAGGTCCCGTAACAGACAATCTGGCTTCATGTCAGCAGAGAATCAGTCTGCATGTCATAGCAGAGAATCAGGCTTCACGTCAGCCACCACTGCAACAGTCCATTGTCATAAATTTAGGCCCAGCACCCAGGCAGAGGAGAGAGGTCCCGTAACAGACAATCTGGCTTCATGTCAGCAGAGAATTAGTCTGCATGTCATAGCAGAGAATCAGGCTTCAGGTCAGCCACCACTGCAACAGTCCATTGGCATATATTTAGGCCCAGCACCCAGGCAGAGGAGGGAGGTCCCGTAACAGAGAATCTGTCTTCATGTCAGCAGAGAATCAGTCTGCATGTCATAGCAGAGAATGAGGCTTCACGTCACCCACCACTGCAACAGTCCATTGGCATATATTTAGGCCTAGCACACAGGCAGAGCAGAGAGGTCCCGTAACAGACAATCTGGCTTCATGTCAGCAGAGAATCGGTCTGCATGTCATAGCAGAGAATCAGGCTTCACGTCAGCCACCACTGCAACAGTCCATTGGCATATATTTAGGCCTAGCACACAGGCAGAGCAGAGAGGTCCCGTAACAGACAATCTGGCTTCATGTCAGCAGAGAATCAGTCTGCATGTCATAGCAGAGAATGAGGCTTCACGTCAGCCACCACTGCAACAGTCCATTGGCATATATTTAGGCCTAGCACACAGGCAGAGCAGAGAGGTCCCGTAACAGACAATCTGGCTTCATGTCAGCAGAGAATCAGTCTGCATGTCATAGCAGAGAATCAGGCTTCACGTCAGCCACCACTGCAACAGTCCATTGTCATAAATTTAGGCCCAGCACCCAGGCAGAGGAGAGAGGTCCCGTAACAGACAATCTGGCTTCATGTCAGCAGAGAATTAGTCTGCATGTCATAGCAGAGAATCAGGCTTCATGTCAGCCACCACTGCAACAGTCCATTGGCATATATTTAGGCCCAGCACCCAGGCAGAGGAGGGAGGTCCCGTAACAGAGAATCTGTCTTCATGTCAGCAGAGAATCAGTCTGCATGTCATAGCAGAGAATGAGGCTTCACGTCAGCCACCACTGCAACAGTCCATTGGCATATATTTAGGCCTAGCACACAGGCAGAGGAGAGGTTCATTCAACTTTGGGTAGCCTCGCAATATAATGGTAAAATGAAAATAAAAATAGGATTGAATGAGGAAGTGCCCTGGAGTCCAATAATATATGGTTATGGGGAGGTAGTTAATGTCTAATCTGGACAAGGGACGGACAGGTCCTGTGGGATCCATGCCTGGTTCATTTTTATGAACGTCAGCTTGTCCACATTGGCTGTAGACAGGCGGCTGCGTTTGTCTGTAATGACGCCCCCTGCCGTGCTGAATACACGTTCAGACAAAACGCTGGCTGCCGGGCAGGCCAGCACCTCCAAGGCATAAAAGGCTAGCTCTGGCCACGTGGACAATTTAGAGACCCAGAAGTTGAATGGGGCCGAACCATCAGTCAGTACGTGGAGGGGTGTGCACACGTACTGTTCCACCATGTTAGTGAAATGTTGCCTCCTGCTAACACGTTGCGTATCAGGTGGTGGTGCAGTTAGCTGTGGCGTGTTGACAAAAGTTTTCCACATCTCTGCCATGCTAACCCTGCCCTCAGAGGAGCTGGCCGTGACACAGCTGCCTTGGCGACCTCTTGCTCCTCCTCTGCCTTGGCCTTGGGCTTCCACTTGTTCCCCTGTGACATTTGGGAATGCTCTCAGTAGCGCGTCTACCAACGTGCGCTTGTACTCGCGCATCTTCCTATCACGCTCCAGTGCAGGAAGTAAGGTGGGCACATTGTCTTTGTAGCGTGGATCCAGCAGGGTGGCAACCCAGTAGTCCGCACAGGTTAAAATGTGGGCAACTCTGCTGTCGTTGCGCAGGCACTGCAGCATGTAGTCGCTCATGTGTGCCAGGCTGCCCAGGGGTAAGGACAAGCTGTCCTCTGTGGGAGGCGTATCGTCATCGTCCTGCCTTTCCCCCCAGCCACGCACCAGTGATGGACCCGAGCTGCGTTGGGTGCCACCCCGCTGTGACCATGCTTCATCCTCATCCTCCTCCACCTCCTCCTCATCCTCGTCCTCCTCATCCTCCAGTAGTGGGCCCTGGCTGGCCACATTTGTACCTGGCCTCTGCTGTTGCCAAAAACCTCCCTCTGAGTCACTTCGAAGAGACTGGCCTGAAAGTGCTAAAAATGACCCCTCTTCCTCCTCCTCCTCCTCCTCCTCCTGGGCCACCTCCTCTTCCATCATCGCCCTAAGTGTTTTCTCAAGGAGACATAGAAGTGGTATTGTAACGCTGATAACGGTGTCATCGCCACTGGCCATGTTGGTGGAGTACTCGAAACAGCGCAACAGGGCACACAGGTCTCGCATGGAGGCCCAGTCATTGGTGGTGAAGTGGTGCTGTTCTGTAGTGCGACTGACCCGTGCGTGCTGCAGCTGAAACTCCACTATGGCCTGCTGCTGCTCGCACAGTCTGTCCAGCATGTGCAAGGTGGAGTTCCACCTGGTGGGCACGTCGCATATGAGGCGGTGAGCGGGAAGGCCGAAGTTACGCTGTAGCGCAGACAGGCGAGCAGCAGCAGGATGTGAACGCCGGAAGCGCGAACAGACGGCCCGCACTTTATGCAGCAGCTCTGACATGTCGGGGTAGTTGTGAATGAACTTCTGCACCACCAAATTCAGCACATGCGCCAAGCAAGGGATGTGCGTCAAATTGGCTAGTCCCAGAGCTGCAACGAGATTTCGCCCATTATCACACACCACCAGGCCGGGCTTGAGGCTCACCGGCAGCAACCACTCGTCGGTCTGTTGTTCTATACCCCGCCACAACTCCTGTGCGGTGTGGGGCCTGTCCCCCAAACATATGAGTTTCAGAATGGCCTGCTGACGTTTACCCCGGGCTGTGCTGAAGTTGGTGGTGAAGGTGTGTGGCTGACTGGATGAGCAGGTGGAAGAAGAGGAGGAGGAAGCCGAGAAGGAGGAGGTGGCAACAGGAGGCAAAGAATGTTGCCCTGCGATCCTTGGCGGCGGAAGGACGTGCGCCAAACAGCTCTCCGCCTGGGGCCCAGCTGCCACTACATTTACCCAGTGTGCAGTTAGGGAGATATAGCGTCCCTGGCCGTGCTTACTGGTCCACGTATCTGTGGTTAGGTGGACCTTGCCACAGATGGCGTTGCGCAGTGCACACTTGATTTTATCGGATACTTGGTTGTGCAGGGAAGGCACGGCTCTCTTGGAGAAGTAGTGCCGGCTGGGAACAACATACTGTGGGACAGCAAGCGACATGAGCTGTTTGAAGCTGTCTGTGTCCACCAGCCTAAATGACAGCATTTCATAGGCCAGTAGTTTAGAAATGCTGGCATTCAGGGCCAGGGATCGAGGGTGGCTAGGTGGGAATTTACGCTTTCTATCAAATGTTTGTGAGATGGAGAGCTGAACGCTGGCAGTGTGACATGGTTGAGACGCTTGGTGACGGAGGTGGTGGTGGTGGTGTTGGTGGTACATCCCCTGTTTGCTGGGCGGCAGGTGCCAACGTTCCTCCAGAGGCGGAGGAAGAGGCCGAGGCGGCAGCAGCAGAATAGGCCGAGGCGGCAGCAGCAGAAGAGGTAGCAGGGGGAGCCTGAGTGACTTCCTTGGTTTTAAGGTGTTTACTCCACTGCAGTTCATGCTTTGCATGCAGGTGCCTGGTCATGCAGGTTGTGCTCAGGTTCAGAACGTTAATGCCTCGCTTCAGGCTCTGATGGCACAGCGTGCAAACCACTCGGGTCTTGTCGTCAGCACATTGTTTGAAGAAGTGCCATGCCAGGGAACTCCTTGAAGCTGCCTTTGGGGTGCTCGGTCCCAGATGGCGGCGGTCAGTAGCAGGCGGAGTCTCTTGGCGGCGGGTGTTCTGCTTTTGCCCACTGCTCCCTCTTTTGCTACGCTGTTGGCTCGGTCTCACCACTGCCTCTTCCTCCGAACTGTGAAAGTCAGTGGCACGACCTTCATTCCATGTGGGGTCTAGGACCTCATCGTCCCCTGCATCGTCTTCCACCCAGTCTTGATCCCTGACCTCCTGTTCAGTCTGCACACTGCAGAAAGACGCAGCAGTTGGCACCTGTGTTTCGTCATCATCAGAGACATGCTGAGGTGGTATTCCCATGTCCTCATCATCAGGAAACATAAGTGGTTGTGCGTCAGTGCATTCTATGTCTTTCACCGCTGGGGAAGGGCTAGGTGGATGCCCTTGGGAAACCCTGCCAGCGGAGTCTTCAAACAGCATAAGAGACTGCTGCATAACTTGAGGCTGAGACAGTTTCCCTGGTATGCATGGGGGTGATGTGACAGACTGATGGGGTTGGTTTTCAGGCGCCATCTGTGCGCTTTCTGCAGAAGACTGGGTGGGAGATAATGTGAACGTGCTGGATCCACTGTCGGCCACCCAATTGACTAATGCCTGTACCTGCTCAGGCCTTACCATCCTTAGAACGGCATTGGGCCCCACCATATATCGCTGTAAATTCTGGCGGCTACTGGGACCTGAGGTAGTTGGTACACTAGGACGTGTGGATGTGGCAGAACGGCCACGTCCTCTCCCAGCACCAGAGGGTCCACTAACACCACCACGACCATGTCCACGTCCGCGTCCCTTACTAGATGTTTTTCTCATTGTTATGGTTCACCACAACAACAAATATATTATTTGGCCCAATGTATTGTATTCAAATTCAGCGGGATATAAATTTGAGGCCTAGTATTTAGGCGCTGGGTGACCGGTATGGATTTAGTGACAGAATTAGACTTGGAAATGCACAGAAGCGTGTGTGTGAAGTTATTCTGAATGACCCTATGTGCACCTTCAATATGATCTACCCTTTTAGGGATAGATTTCAAATAGCTCTGATATAGCAGAAACGACTAAATTATGAAATTGCTAAATTGGGAATTGTATTTCAACCCAGAACAAAAAATGTGCTTTGACGGACACTAAATAACTTTCCCAGCCACAACAGGACAGCGGTAACGAGAGATTTAGCGGGATATAAATTTGAGGCCTAGTATTTAGGCGCTGGGTGACAGGTATGGGTTTAGTGACAGAATTAGATTTGGAAATGCACAGTAGCGGGTGTGTGAAGTTATTCTGAATGACCCTATGTGCACCTTGAATATTATATACCCTTTTAGGGATAGATTTCAAATAGCTCTGATATAGCAGAAACCACTAAATTATGAAATTGCTAAATTGGGAATTGTATTTCAACCCAGAACAAGAAATGTGCTTGAACGGACACTAAATAACTCGCCCAGCTACAGCACTAGGGACAGATTTAGCTGGATATAAATTTGAGGCCTAGTATTTAGGCGCTGGGTGACAGGTATGGGTTTAGTGCCAGAATTAGACTTGGAAATACACAGTAGCGGGTGTGTGTGAAGTTATTCTGAATGACCCAATGTGCACCTTGAATATTATATACCCTTTTAGGGATAGATTTCAAATAGCTCTGATATAGCAGAAACCACTAAATTATGAAATTGCTAAATTGGGAATTGTATTTCAACCCAGAACAAGAAATGTGCTTGAACGGACACTAAATAACTCGCCCAGCTACAGCACTAAGGACAGATTTAGCGGGATATAAATTTGAGGCCTAGTATTTAGGCGCTGGGTGACAGGTATGGGTTTAGTGCCAGAATTAGACTTGGAAATACACAGTAGCGGGTGTGTGTGAAGTTATTCTGAATGACCCAATGTGCACCTTGAATATTATATACCCTTTTAGGGATAGATTTCAAATAGCTCTGATATAGCAGAAACCACTAAATTATGAAATTGCTAAATTGGGAATTGTATTTCAACCCAGAACAAGAAATGTGCTTGAACGGACACTAAATAACTCGCCCAGCTACAGCACTAAGGACAGATTTAGCGGGATATAAATTTGAGGCCTAGTATTTAGGCGCTGGGTGACAGGTATGGGTTTAGTGCCAGAATTAGACTTGGAAATACACAGTAGCGGGTGTGTGTGAAGTTATTCTGAATGACCCAATGTGCACCTTGAATATTATATACCCTTTTAGGGATAGATTTCAAATAGCTCTGATATAGCAGAAACCACTAAATTATGAAATTGCTAAATTGGGAATTGTATTTCAACCCAGAACAAGAAATGTGCTTGAACGGACACTAAATAACTCGCCCAGCTACAGCACTAGGGACAGATTTAGCTGGATATAAATTTGAGGCCTAGTATTTAGGCGCTGGGTGACAGGTATGGGTTTAGTGCCAGAATTAGACTTGGAAATACACAGTAGCGGGTGTGTGTGAAGTTATTCTGAATGACCCAATGTGCACCTTGAATATTATATACCCTTTTAGGGATAGATTTCAAATAGCTCTGATATAGCAGAAACCACTAAATTATGAAATTGCTAAATTGGGAATTGTATTTCAACCCAGAACAAGAAATGTGCTTGAACGGACACTAAATAACTCGCCCAGCTACAGCACTAAGGACAGATTTAGCGGGATATAAATTTGAGGCCTAGTATTTAGGCGCTGGGTGACAGGTATGGGTTTAGTGCCAGAATTAGACTTGGAAATACACAGTAGCGGGTGTGTGTGAAGTTATTCTGAATGACCCAATGTGCACCTTGAATATTATATACCCTTTTAGGGATAGATTTCAAATAGCTCTGATATAGCAGAAACCACTAAATTATGAAATTGCTAAATTGGGAATTGTATTTCAACCCAGAACAAGAAATGTGCTTGAACGGACACTAAATAACTCGCCCAGCTACAGCACTAAGGACAGATTTAGCGGGATATAAATTTGAGGCCTAGTATTTAGGCGCTGGGTGACAGGTATGGGTTTAGTGCCAGAATTAGACTTGGAAATACACAGTAGCGGGTGTGTGTGAAGTTATTCTGAATGACCCAATGTGCACCTTGAATATTATATACCCTTTTAGGGATAGATTTCAAATAGCTCTGATATAGCAGAAACCACTAAATTATGAAATTGCTAAATTGGGAATTGTATTTCAACCCAGAACAAGAAATGTGCTTGAACGGACACTAAATAACTCGCCCAGCTACAGCACTAAGGACAGATTTAGCGGGATATAAATTTGAGGCCTAGTATTTAGGCGCTGGGTGACAGGTATGGGTTTAGTGCCAGAATTAGACTTGGAAATACACAGTAGCGGGTGTGTGTGAAGTTATTCTGAATGACCCAATGTGCACCTTGAATATTATATACCCTTTTAGGGATAGATTTCAAATAGCTCTGATATAGCAGAAACCACTAAATTATGAAATTGCTAAATTGGGAATTGTATTTCAACCCAGAACAAGAAATGTGCTTGAACGGACACTAAATAACTCGCCCAGCTACAGCACTAGGGACAGATTTAGCTGGATATAAATTTGAGGCCTAGTATTTAGGCGCTGGGTGACAGGTATGGGTTTAGTGCCAGAATTAGACTTGGAAATACACAGTAGCGGGTGTGTGTGAAGTTATTCTGAATGACCCAATGTGCACCTTGAATATTATATACCCTTTTAGGGATAGATTTCAAATAGCTCTGATATAGCAGAAACCACTAAATTATGAAATTGCTAAATTGGGAATTGTATTTCAACCCAGAACAAGAAATGTGCTTGAACGGACACTAAATAACTCGCCCAGCTACAGCACTAAGGACAGATTTAGCGGGATATAAATTTGAGGCCTAGTATTTAGGCGCTGGGTGACCGGTATGGATTTAGTGACAGAATTAGACTGGGATATGGCCAAAAAATAAACAGACTATTGCTGGTTAAATGCACTTGGTGTGACAGCTTCACCCTGATGTAGGCTTTAGCCAAAAAACAACCACACCATTGAGGGTTAAATGCACTTGGTGACAGGCGCAGCTTGCCCCTGATTTAGTATATGGCCAAAAAATGAACAGACTATTGCTGGTTAAATGCACTTGGTGTGACAGCTTCACCCTGATGTAGGCTTTAGCCAAAAAACAACCACACCATTGAGGGTTAAATGCACTTGGTGACAGGCGCAGCTTGCCCCTGATTTTGTATATGGCCAAAAAATGAACAGACTATTGCTGGTTAAATGCACTTGGTGTGACAGCTTCACCCTGATGTAGGCTTTAGCCAAAAAACAACCACACCATTGAGGGTTAAATGCACTTGGTCGCAGCTTGTGCTGGCGCACCACAAGACACAAAATGGCCGCCGATCACCCCAGAAAAATGTGACTGACAAACGGTCTGGGCAGCCTAAAAACAGTGAGCAATTGAGGATCAGCAGCTCAATGATCCACAGCTGCAGATCGATCAGTTAATCAAGTCCTTTGGAGGAGTTAATCTGCCTAATCTCGCCCTACTGTCGCAGCCGCAACCTCTCCCTACGCTAATCAGAGCAGAGTGACGGGCGGCGCTATGTGACTCCAGCTTAAATAGAGGCTGGGTCACATGGTGCTCTGGCCAATCACAGCCATGCCAATAGTAGGCATGGCTGTGATGGCCTCTTGGGGCAAGTAGTATGACGCTTGTTGATTGGCTGCTTTGCAGCCTTTCAAAAAGCGCCAAGAAAGCGTCACAAAAGCGCGAAGAAAGCGACGAACACCGAACCCGAACCCGGACTTTTACGAAAATGTCCGGGTTCGGGTCCGTGTCACGGACACCCCAAAATTCGGTACGAACCCGAACTATACAGTTCGAGTTCGCTCATCCCTATTGGAGACCAACCCGATCAGGCTAATCCTCCAGATATCAAATGGGATTGAGTTGAATGGGCCCAGCAGGAACCCATTATGGACCCCCGCCAACAACAGACTGTCGACTGCGCCCGGATCGTGCATGGCCGACTGCAGATTTTTTTCCCTCCCAGGACTCCAGAGGGAGGGCGATCACCCCAGTGTGAAAACCCCTCCTGAATCCTGAAAGGAGGAACTGGACCAATTGCTGATCTGGGTGATCCTGCAAGAGGACAGCCAATAACTCAATGTTAATGTCGGCTAGTCATGGTTTTGAAGATTTTTTAGGACAGGAAGAACGGGGGTAGGCCCTAAAGCACAGGGAGCAGATGTGCAAGGCTCTACAGCTACCAAAACCGCACCCTCCTGCATTAAAATTGTTACAAACCTGGCTCTGCCCAAGGAACACGATAGGCCTGCCCAACTTGTCCACGGTCGGCTGGCTTCTTTGGCCAGAAGAACCCGGGAGGGCCCGGTCAAGACCCGGGGTGGCCAACAAGGGGCACCAGTCCGCCGTGTGCGAGATGGACTGGCATGTCGTGCAGGTGGGAGCTCTCAGCCCGGTGAAGTGCCGGAAAAAGAGCTCCATGTCCAAGTTCGCCCAGTTGGTAACAAACTGAAATTGGACTATGGCTGCCGCAGCTTTGGCGGAGAAAGAACGATGGTAATCGTAGAAATTGGAGCCGCCATACTTGTATCCCAGATCCATCAGACGGTAAAGATACGTATCTAGTTCCTCCCGCCTGAGCGGATGGGCTGAGCAGACTACGTCGCGATAAAGGCTAAAAGCCAACACGAACTCCAGAATAGAAAGTTTTCTATTCAGGCGGGCATCCTTGGCCCTAAGTAGTACTGCACCCTCCCCACAATTAATGACTCTATTTTCGGCCACATCTTGGGAAGCTATCAGGATGGACGCCAAGTTGACGTCCTTCCCAGCTAAAATGTCCTTCTGGATAGCCTCAGGGACAAAGTGGGCTGGGGCCACAACTGGACTAGCGTTGAGCGTACCCAACGCTGGTTCTTGGGAGGTCGAGGGAACGATCGCCAGTGACCGCGGCCGGGGGATCCTCTGGGCCACGTGACTCTAGCTCGGTCACTCTGGATTGGACGTCCGCCAAAGAACCGATGAGGCCGCTGATGGTGGCTTGCAGCTGGTTCAGTGACAGCTGGATGGATGAGAGGGAGGACTGTGAATTGCCGCTCCCCGACTCTGTCCTTAGAAGGCGGTAGAGCTCCGCCTTCCGAGCTGAAGCTGGATGGGGAATACCCCTCTTATTCAATTCAGCGACAAGTTTAGGGACAGTCCAACGCCTGAGTGATGGGCTGCCAGCGTGCCCTGAAACCGATGAGCCGGGACCCGAGAAGGTGTGCTCAATATCAGATGGTTGGGACATCTTGAACCTGTTAAAGGAAAAGCCAAATGAAAAAAAAAAAAAAGATTTTTTTTTAAAATAAAACAAAGAACCGGCATGAAATGAGGAGAGAGGCGTGAAGGAAACGTGATCCTACCCGAACTGGAACTTTCTACAGGAGGATACTGGAGACAGTACGGGAAAAAAGTACCTGTGAACACAAGAAATAGATAGCCACGAATAAACACCGCTTTAGGAGAGCCGGGGAGAGAAGGAAGAAGAGAAAAAGGAGGACCGTGGCCGGGGAGCAAGCATGAGAGAGGAAAATGAACGAGAGGGAGGACCCAAGCCGAAAATACGGAGTGCTGGGAAAAGAGGACCGGAATGTGCCGAGGGCGGGTGAATTGGTGACAAGAGGAACCGAAACGCATCTAATGGCCAGCTGAAAGGACCTGGGTGAGTCGAGTGACGATCCTGGACGCGTACGTGCCGTGACGGAAAGGAGACCCGAGCGACGTGGGGTGAAATTAGGAAAAGACAGCTAGAGGGAGGACCTGGGCGATCCAGGTGGACATCGTGGACATCGGCCAGAAAGGATGCCTGTGCGAAGCAGGCAGGAAATTGACCCTGGAGGCAGAAGACAAACTGGAGAAAGCGTCTGTCTAGGTGGACCTGACGTGCTCAGGAAGGCCTAGAGGGAACGTGAAAGGACGAACAAGGATGACAGGGACAGAGCGAGCTTGGGCGATCCAGGACGACAGAGACAGAGCCAGAGCGAGCCTGGGCGATCCAGGATGACAGAGACAGAGCGAGCCTGGGCGATCCAGGATGACAGAACGAGCCTGGGCGATCCAGGATGACAGAGCAAGCCTGGGCGATCCAGGAAGACAGAGCAAGCCTGGGCGATCCAGGAAGACAGTGACAACGTGAGCCTGGGCGATCCAGGAAGACAGTGACAACGTGAGCCTGGGAGATCCAGGAAGACAGCGACAATGCGAGCCTGGGCGATCCAGAAAGACAGCGACAAAGCGAGCCTGGGCTATCCATGAAAACACAGACAGCATGAGCCCGGGCGGTCCAGGGAGACTACCGATGGCGTGAGAGAGCAAGACAACAACGTGGAAACAAAAAATGACATATGCAAGATACCTGAAGAACTCAGGAACCTGATGAGCAGCTACCTGGCTGAACGGAAAGTCTGGATATAAGATGGTACTGCAGTCCCGGATATGACGTGGCAGCGAACCGGAAGTGACGGAACGGACCGAGGAAAGCCTGCATGAAGCGACCGTCCTCAGGGTAAGTTCGCGTGAGAAAATATAGCCGGCAGCCCCGCCCACAAATGCAGGCTGTAACCAGCCTTAATACAGTGCATTTGTATTGTGCAGCAGTTGTGTGCGGTTCTGCTGTGATACCACAGCTATACAGAGGGACAAGCGCTATTGGAACAACTAATTGCAACAGGTGTGATATACCTGTTGCCCCCAAAAAACTGATTCAGGGGTGTGATATACCTATAATATACTTTCTAATATAGAAAGTATATTATAGTGCATTTGTATCTTGCAGCAGTTGTGTGTGGTTCTGCTGCGATACCGCAGCTATATAGTAGAGAGAAAAGCGCTATTGGAACAACTATTTGCAATGGGTATGATATACCTGTGGCCCCCAAAAAACTGATTGAGGGGTGTGATATACCTTCTTTCACAAAATACTGATTGGGGTTACAATATACCTGTTGCCCCAAATAAATAGGGTGGTGTGATATAATTGTTATGGAAAAATTTGAGGGGTGTGATATACATTCATCCACAAAATATTGATTGAGGGGTGCAATATACCTGCTTCCACAAAATACTGATTAAGGGGATTGATATACCGTCTTCCACAAAATATTGATTGAGGCCTGCGAGATACCTGCTTCCACAAAATACTGATTAAGGGGTTTGATATACCTGCTTCCACAAAATATTGATTGAAGCCTGCAATATACCTGCTTCAACAAAATACTGATTAAGGGGATTGATATACCTGCTTCAACCAAATATTGATTGAGGCCTGCAAGATACCTGCTTCCACAAAATACTGATTAAGGGGTTTGATATACCTGTTTCCACCAAATATTGATTGACGCATGCAATATACCTGCTTCCACAAATACTGCTCTTCTCTAGGGACTTAGGCACAGGGTCATTTTGAAAATGACAGGCAGAGGAAGATGCAGGCCGTTCCGCAGGGGTGGTAGGGGTCAGGCAGGTGCACCAGGCCGGAGCCTAAGTGGGAAGTTGGAGAAGGCACATGCGATTACTTCAAAGGATGCACCAGAGTTGGTTGAGTGGCTCATTCAGCCTTCCGCTTCTGCACCCTCCTCATTCTCTGTATCTGCACCCTCCTCACTCTCTGCTGTGTGCACCCCCAAAACCTACACCACCACCATAGCCCGTCCACTCGAGTCAGAGGAATTATTTTCCCATCCATTCCCAGACCTTACCGATACGCAGCCATTTTTGACATCGGATGAGGAAGAGGAGGTAGCAACGGCTGCCACCGAGCGGTCTGACAACAATACCCAGATCAGCCCAAGGAGGGAGGTCCCCGCTGTTGCTGCCTACTCTGAGATCTCAAGTGTCAGTGGTGGTGAAGGTGACGATGATGACGTGTCGATTGATGTCAAGTGGGTACCCACAAGAGAGGAAGAGAAAGGGAGTTCAGAGGGAGAGACGACGCAGCAGAGCGGGAGGAAAATCAGGCAGAGCTCGCAGGGCACAGGAGGCAAAAAGCAGACTGCAAATGTATCTGGAGCGAGCCATCCACCATGCACGGTCACTTCTGGTGCTCCCAGGATGCCGGCACATGGCTCCGCAGTGTGTTTTTTTTTGTTTAATGTGTCAGCTGCTGACAATAGTGTTGCCATCTGCAGCCTGTGCTGTCAATGCATAAGTCGCGTTAAGCCCAACACTCACCTAGGGACGACCGCCTTAAGAAGCACCTGGCCTCCCATCATCGAGCCGAGTGGGAGCAACGCTGTCAGAACCCACAAAGCCACACTCCCGGCACTCCACGTCCTGCTCTGTCTCCTCTCTCCTCCCATTTTTCCTCCACTCCACCTTCCACCGTGCTATTGTCGCATTCATCTGGCAGAAAGCAGGCTTCCGTGGCCCAAATGTTCGAGCGTAAAAAGTTGATGACGCCGGATAACCCTCTTGCCCAACAGCTGACCGCTGTCTTGTCGGAACTGCTAGCCCGCCAACTGCTGCCATATGAACTAGTGGACTCGGAGGCCTTTAAAAAATCTGTGGCCATTGGCACACCGACATGTAAGGTCCTTGGAAGCAAATATTTCTTCCAGAAGGGCATCCCAGAGCTATATGGCCACGTTCAGTGGCAAGTGAATATATCTCTGGCACACAGTGTCAGTGCCAAGATACATCTGACCACAGAATCGTGGTCAGAATATATATAGAAGTGCACAAATAGTCCCACAACATGGACAGTGACATACCAGAGGGGAATCATTGGCAAAAATTTCCACAAAAAATATGTATTTTAATCAGGGGCAATTTTTATGTGTCTTAAAGGGAAACTCTCAAAAATGTGCCCTACTGGAGCCTATAAAATTTTTATTTTAGGCCAGGGGAGTACAGGCCCCAAAATTTAGGCATCCACTTGACAGGAAAGAACTTGTGATGATGCAGCTGGAGGTACATTAGGCGGTCACTGGATACAAATTTTACTGTCGGCCAGTACAGGCCCCAAAAATTAAGCAATTCATCTGATAGAAAAGAACTTGTGATGATGTAACTGGAGGTACATTAGGCAGTCACTGGATAAAAATTTTACTGTAGGCCACTGGAGTACAGGCCCACATTCACCTGACAGAAAAGGTATTTTTATGCCGCTGTATATACATAAGACAAGGACCATTCTTTGTTCTGGGTGGTGGCAGATATGTGTGGGCTGGCATGAGGAAATTCAATTACACGTGGTCATCACAGGTATTAAATTCCTCAGAGATCCATGCCTCATTAATTTTTAGAAATGTGAGGTAGTCCACACTGACGTGAATTAGGCGAGTGCGCTTATCGGTAACGAACCCCCTGCTGCGTTAAACATACTTCTGGACAGGACACTCAACGAGGGGCAAGCCAAGAGTTCCATGGCAAATTGTGCCAGCTCTGGCCACAGGTCAAGCATGCACACCCAGTTGTCCAGGGGTTCCTCGCTCCTCAAAGGGTCCACATCGGCCGTTAACCTGATGTAGTCAGACACCTGTCGGTCTAGGCGTTCCCTGAGGCTGGCCCTGGATGGCAGCGGTAGATGGGTTGGATGAAAGAATGATCTCATATCCGAAGTGACCAACACATCTTCAAACCGCCCTCATCTTCAGGCGCGGTAGAATTGGTACCCGCACCTGTTTCGTTGTGAGTGGAAATTCCTATGCCAGTGCTCGCAACAGAAGAATGCAGCATCTCTCACAACAAGGCCTGGAAATGCTGCATTCTGCGAGCCCTCTGTGATGCTGGTAACATGTCCGCCATTTAGTTTTTGTACCGGGGGTCTAAGCAGGGGCATACATAAAAATCACTGGGCCCCATAGCAAGAATCTAAATTGGGCCCCCATTCCCCTTTTATAGCCCCTCCCACTACCCATTCCAGGCCTCTCCCTTTGTTCCATGAACTATTCTTGCTGCTGCGTTTTATAATTTATGCCATCAGGGCCGGATTGGGATTACAAAACAGCCCTGGCACACAAAAGAGCTATAATAGATGTAGTGTGTACAGATGTATAGTATATACAGGAGTGTACAGTTATGTGAGGTATGCGGTATAATATATGCAGTGTGTACAGGTATATAGTATATTCCCTAGTGTTCTGATATGTGAGGTACAGTGTATAATCTATGCAGTGTGTACAGGTATATAGAATATTCCCTAGTGTTCTGATATGTGAGGTACAGTGTTTGATATATGCAGTGTGTACAGGTATATAGTATATACAGCAGTGTACTGATATGTGAGGTACGGGGTATAATATATGCAGTGTGTACAGGAATATAGTATATACAGTAGTGTAATATGTGAGGTACGAGGTATAATAGATGCAGTGTGTACAGGTATATAGTAAATATGGCAGTGTATTGACAGCTCGTACCTCCCATATCAGTCCACTGCTGTATATACAATATATCTGTACACACTTCATCTATTATACCTCATACCTAACATATCAGTGCACTGCTGTATATACAATATATCTGTACACACTGCATCTATTATACCTCGTACCTCACATATCAGTGCACTGCGGTATATACTATATATCTGTACATATTGCATCTATAATAATGTGTAATATATGCAGTGTGTATATACAGGGAGTGCAGAATTATTAGGCAAGTTGTATTTTTGAGGATTAATTTTATTATTGAACAACAACCATGTTCTCAATGAACCCAAAAAACTCATTAATATCAAAGCTGAATATTTTTGGAAGTAGTTTTTAGTTTGTTTTTAGTTTTAGCTATTTTAGGGGGATATCTGTGTGTGCAGGTGACTATTACTGTGCATAATTATTAGGCAACTTAACAAAAAACAATTATATACCCATTTCAATTATTTATTTTTACCAGTGAAACCAATATAACATCTCAACATTCACAAATATACATTTCTGACATTACAAAACAAAACAAAAACAAATCAGTGACCAATATAGCCACCTTTCTTTGCAAGGACACTCAAAAGCCTGCCATCCATGGATTCTGTCAGTGTTTTGATCTGTTCACCATCAACATTGCGTGCAGCAGCAACCACAGCCTCCCAGACACTGTTCAGAGAGGTGTACTGTTTTCCCTCCTTGTAAATCTCACATTTGATGATGGACCACAGGTTCTCAATGGGGTTCAGATCAGGTGAACAAGTAGGCCATGTCATTAGATTTTCTTCTTTTATACCCTTTCTTGCCAGCCACGCTGTGGAGTACTTGGACGCGTGTGATGGAGCATTGTCCTGCATGAAAATCATGTTTTTCTTGAAGGATGCAGACTTCTTCCTGTACCACTGCTTGAAGAAGGTGTCTTCCAGAAACTGGCAGTAGGACTGGGAGTTGAGCTTGACTCCATCCTCAACCCGAAAAGGCCCCACAAGCTCATCTTTGATGATACCAGCCCAAACCAGTACTCCACCTCCACCTTGCTGGCGTCTGAGTCGGACTGGAGCTCTCTGCCCTTTACCAATCCAGCCACGGGCCCATCCATCTGGCCCATCAAGACTCACTCTCATTTCATCAGTCCATAAAACCTTAGAAAAATCAGTCTTGAGATATTTCTTGGCCCAGTCTTGACGTTTCAGCTTGTGTGTCTTGTTCAGTGGTGGTCGTCTTTCAGCCTTTCTTACCTTGGCCATGTCTCTGAGTATTGCACACCTTGTGCTTTTGGGCACTCCAGTGATGTTGCAGCTCTGAAATATGGCCAAACTGGTGGCAAGTGGCATCTTGGCAGCTGCACGCTTGACTTTTCTCAGTTTATGGGCAGTTATTTTGCGCCTTGGTTTTTCCACACGCTTCTTGCGACCCTGTTGACTATTTTGAATGAAACGCTTGATTGTTCGATGATCACGCTTCAGAAGCTTTGCAATTTTAAGAGTGCTGCATCCCTCTGCAAGATATCTCACTATTTTTGACTTTTCTGAGCCTGTCAAGTCCTTCTTTTGACCCATTTTGCCAAAGGAAAGGAAGTTGCCTAATAATTATGCACACCTGATATAGGGTGTTGATGTCATTAGACCACACCCCTTCTCATTACAGAGATGCATATCACCTAATATGCTTAATTGGTAGTAGGCTTTCAAGCCTATACAGCTTGGAGTAAGACAACATGCATAAAGAGGATGGTGTGTTCAAAATACTCATTTGCCTAATAATTCTGCACTTCCTGTATATATATATTTGTGTGAGGCACTTACGGTAGTACAGTGAAGAACCTAGGAAATCAGGGAATAAGCGTAGTCGGTTGTGGTGTGCCGAAACCGAGGATGAGGTAGGCCTGAGAAAGAAGAGGGCCCACCCAAGGAAAGAGATGTGGAAGAAATGAGTTGTTAAATGAGTGGAGTGGTGGGAGGGTCAAAGTTCAGACCTCGGACGGTGCAGGAGTCAGGTAGAGGGGTGCCCTAAATAGGCTGGAGGCGGACCTCAGCCCCTCCCACAAATCCAGGCCAAAGCCTTCACACTTGTGTGAGGCACTTACGGTAGTACAGTGAAGAACCTAGGAAATCAGGGAATAAGCGTAGTCGGTTGTGGTGTGCCGAAACCGAGGATGAGGTAGGCCTGAGAAAGAAGAGGGCAAAAATGAGATAAACCGTTTATTGTATTCGATATACAGGAAAACTCAACCCGACATGTTTTGGAAAGCATTCCTTAACTCCCGTGTTGGATTGGGGATGTAACGTGCGAAAGCGGACGACTTCCAGCGCCCCAATCTCTTAATGACATGAGCCGGGATGTTGGCACTGGAGGCCGTGGACGCGGCCCCGATCCGAAAGGAGTGCCCAGAGTAGTTGGATGCGTTGAGGCCTAGTTAAGTGAGGGATGACCTGACATAGGTCATGAAGGTGGTGGTGGTGAGTACAGACCCACGCAGTTGAAGTAGTGGCTGACAGGGTAGGAACTTGTGATGCTGTTTGTATGCGTCCAGAACCCCGACTGGGCACCATCTGTTCTGCGTAGGGTAGTATGGAATGTTCACGGGTGAGAGCTGACTGCTTTTGGAGTGAGGTAAGGTTAGGGTATAATGATCCCCGTGTTTCGTCAAGTGGGAGGCTAGCAGACAATGTGTAGTTTGGGTCGCCGAGGTCGTGGTGAATTCCCCGGGCCTCAGGAATCCGTAGAAGGCCAGGTACATCGCTGTTTTGATGATGGAGTTGGTATCAGCTTCAAAAGGACTGGAGTCTAATAAGTCGGATAGTGCTTTGAAAATGTGACTGTTAATGGGCAGTCTCTGTGTCGGCCGTGCGGGTTCTGTCCTCTGAATGCCCTTGAGTATGGTTTTGATCTGGTGTGAGGCCATGAAACTGATGTTGTTGGGGTGTATGATTAGCATGTGATGTTGGATGCCGGTGAGATAGAGCTTGATGGTGTTGTATGACAGTTTGAGCTTGAGGTGGCAAAAAGAAGCAAATCCTAGCAGGGAAGTCATGACAAATGGGTGCGTGATGCTGTGTTCCAACAGGAATTTGTTAAACAGTGCGAATGCTCTGTTGTATGACCTGCGTGTGTTGTCTGATAGTGCAGAGTGGGATAATGACTGGCTATGGCGCATGATGACATCTAATCCAGAATGAGCTGGTGAAATGACGGGGTGATGGAGGCCGTGGGTGACGCTGACGGGAGAGCCTGATGAAACGCCTGAAATTGGAAACGAGACAGATTGTCAGCTGCCGTATTGCACCTTCCCGGGACGTGGAAGCAGTGTATGAAGAAATTGTTGCAAGCTGCCAACCAAGTAAGCTTGCGCAGGAACCTCATGATTGTGAGGGATTTGGACCGACCCTTGTTAATGATCTGGCAGGTTGCCTGGTTGTCTGAGTAGCATCGGACCGACCTGTTTGCCCATGAATGACCCCACGCCACGGCGGCCGCCACGATAGGGTAGATCTCGAACAGAGCCGAGGTAGTGGAGAATCCTTCCAAACCCTGGACCGCAGGAGGCCAGCTACCCCACAGCCAATCGTTCCCACAAATGGCCGCGAAGCCTGTGGTGGATGCCGCATCCGACCAGACAGATGGGGAAGAGTCCGATAGCTGAGGGAGGAACATGCTCCTGCCGTTCCAGGCGGACAGAAATCTCCTCCACATACCCAGATCTGCAGTGGCGTGGGCATCCAGGGGCAGCCTGTGAGAGTCGTGAAGAAAAAGGGGGAAAAGGTGCAGAAGCCGTGAAATGAACGAGCGACCCTGGGGAATGATGCGCATGGCAAAGTTCAGGGACCCCAATAGGGACTGTAACTCCTTGCGGTTGCAGTTGCCAAGTTGAAGGTAATTGTCTATGTGGTTGAGAATAACCTGGATCTTCCCGAGTGGCAAACTGGCTTGCATGGAGGCCGAATCCAACTGAATGCCCAAGAAGGTGATGAATGTGTCCGGCCCTTCTGTTTTCTTGGAGGAGATGGGTACCCCAAGTTCCCCGAACAGCTTGATGGTGGCCCTGAGGCTGGCGGGAGGGGAGATGTTTTCCTCCACGAGTAGAAAGTCATCAAGGTAATGCAAGACCATCGGGCATCTTGCTACGTTCAAGAGCAACCAGCATAGTGCCTCCGCGAATGTGTCAAAAATGGCCGGGCTACTCTTGGATCCGAAGGTCAACCGGGAGAAAAAATAATAGTTTCCGGACCACTTGATGCCATGAAGGTGCCACAGTGACGGGTGGATTGGTAGCAATTTGAACGCATTGGCGATGTCGGTTTTGCTGAGCCATGCTCCGACCCCTGCTTGCTTGATGGCGGTGATGGCGTGATCTATGGTGGTGTATTGGAGTGAGAATTCTTCCGATGGAATGAGGGAGTTTAGACTGGGGTCGGCTGAACCGTGTGGTGCCGATAAATCGATGATTAGCCTCCGTTTCTGGGAAGACTTCCCGGTGACGATGCCAATGGGATTGGTGCGCCATGTGGTGAATGGGGGTGTCTTGAATGGTCCTAGCACGAAGCCCTCTGCGACTTCCAGGGCTATGAGGGCGTCAATTGCGGTGGGGTTGCCTTGGGCGGATAGGAGATTTGGACATTCCAGGGTGCCTGTCGGCATGTGCAGGATGCCCGTGTGGAAGCCTTCGGTCAGACCCGACACAAGGAAATCCGTGAGATGTCTGGATGGGTGCTGAGACATGAATGCTGTAAAAACCGGCATATTTATGGTCGATAGATACTGTTTGGAAAACATTTTATTTGGACACATTGATTTAGCATGTGCCCGGAAACAATTGGTACAAATGTGCAACAACTTACACCCGCTGTAATTGCAGGATCCCATATTGAAATTGTTGCAGATCTGGGACTTGCCCAGAAACTTGATTGGCCGCCCCAGCTTGTCCCGGGTTGATTTCTCCGTGACCCCGGAGGGGCCGGCCGTTTGAGAGGGGGCTTGTCTGTCCGCCGCATTCGGACAGAAATTGGTGGTGTGGGCCGTGGAGGAGCAGTGCACGCAAGCTGGCGTCCTCAGGCCTGCGAAGTGTCGGCAAAAAATGACGGTGTCGATTCTGGCCCAGTTGGAGCGGACTCCGTACTGGGAGAAAGCCCCCGCCACTTTTGCCGAAAAAGATCTATGGTAGTCATAGAATGCCGACCCTCCATATTTGTTGCCCAGGTCCACCAGCTTGTGCATGTAGAGGTCGAGCTCCTCCCTTCTGTTGGGGTAGACCGTGCAGATGACCTCCCTGTAGATGCCGAAAGCCAACACAAATTCTGGAATAGACAGTTTCCTATTGAGGCGGGCATCCCTAGCTTTGACCACAACCGAGACATCGTCGTAGGCATACGTTTTGTTCTCGACAATGTCTTGAGAGGCAATTAGGAGGGAGGCCAGGTTCACATCCTTACCTTCCAGAATGTCCCTTTTCAAGTGCTCCGGTATCATGTGCGCCGGGCTGACTTCTTGGTCATCTGGGTTGATGGATGGCACGGCCACTGGCAACCCGGCTGGTGCCGGTGGCGCCGCCGGTGGTGGCACTGCCAAGGAGAGGGATGTAGTGACCGACTCCAGCTTCCCTAACCTGTCGTTGACCCTGGACATGGACGTCATCAAAGAGGCCAGCATGGCGTGTATGTCCCCCGTGCTGGACTGGCTGGGTCCTTCCCCTGCCTCCGCGTTACTGGCTGACGTGCGCAGTAGACGGAAAAGCTCCGCTTTCCTTGCCGTGGCGGGGAAGGGAATCTGCCGTCTCCTCAATTCTGTCGTGATACGCGGAACTGTCCAGGATCTGATGGATGCTGGGCTGGAAAGATCGTCTCCCTGGGCTAAGGTGATGGATCTGGCCGGAGTGCCAGGAAGGGAAAAGTTCTCACTTCCTTCCAGAGACATGCTAAAACAGAATAGTTTGTTAGTGTGGGGAAACACAGGATCGTGCTGGCAAGCTAGCTATGCCGGATGGCGAAATAATTAAGCCTAAGATGGTGACAGATGAGGCCCTGCTAATTGCCGAGCGGCTTGAGAGGCACTATCTATGAGTTGGCGCGAGGGGTTGATGAGGCCACTGACGTGGTGGCAGGAGTGTGAGGCCTCTCGGTGACTTGTAAGACAGGACTAGGGAAAGGGAGTGACAGGTGAGGCCCTCTCTATGCAACAGCGAGGCGGCTTACTAACGAGTGGCGCGATGGGCGGCTGCCTCCGAGCGTGTGAGGCGGGGTGTTGGCCTCGCGGACCACTGACTGATGGCGGAGCCAAGAGGGGAATACTCTAGTGGGATTCCGACGCCCCTAAATGCCAGCACGCTGACCCTAACGGGATGGAGTGAAATGTAGGAAAAATAGACGATTGAGCAGGTGTACGTACCTGGTAGCAAGAAAAATCACAGGATACGTGCAGCGTAAATAAGAATGAGCTTGACCGCCTAAAAGAGGGGTAGACAGAAGTGTTATGAGTCTGACGAGAGTTTGACAGCGGTCTGGATGTTAGCATGACCTGAGGGATTGCGCCATGAGTTGCAATGGTGACCCGGTATGGTGGATGTAGTGTGAAATGTAGAAATGAAGCGGGGGTAGTTTGTTTTGATCATTCCTTTTTTTTTATTTTTCCCTACTTTTTTTTTTTTTTTTTTTTTTTTCCATATGGCGGGTTTTATTTTTATTTTTATTTATTTTCTTTTTTTTTTTTTTTTTTTTGGCGGGTTTTTTTTTTTCCCATATGGCGGGGTTTTTTTTTTTTTTTTTTTTTCCATGTGGCGGGGGTTTTTTTTTTTTTTTTTTTTTTGGCGGGTTTTTTTTTTTCCCATATGGGGGGTTTTTTTTTTTTTTTTCCATGTGGCGGGGGTTTTTTTTTTTTTTTTTTGCGGGCTTTTCTGTTTTCCATGTGGCGGGTTTCCCTGTTTTCCATATGGCGGGTTTAATATATTTTTTTTTTTCTCTCCCAATGCGGGTTGTTCTGGTGGTTTTGTGTGAAGCGTTGGTTTTTATTGCGGTGGATTGGTAACATGGATGTGGCGCCCCCCTCCTGTATGTGCTGGCTGATGGAGGGGAGCGGTAGCCGAATCTTGAGGTGCGTGGTGCAGGGGTGTATGTGCGGCACCCCTCGGCTCCCCCTCCCCCCCCGCACAGCGCGCACGCGCGCGGCACCCGGCCGGCCGCCGGTCACTGCGCATGCGCCGAGGCCGTGCACGCGCCGCGCATGCGCAAACCGGGCGTCGGGACGCGGCGGACGCCATTGGCAGCGCGGCAGGAGGACGGAGACGCGGGGAAGAGAGGGACCGTGGCACTGGTGTGGTGTGTGGAGAGGGAGCGTGGAGCGGTCGGGTTGCGGTGAGCAACTGGTGACTGTGAGAGGGCGGGCGTGCCGCTGAGCTGGGCGAGGGGAACAACTTGCCCAACAAAGTAACAGAATGGTCCATGGCAAGTGACAGCATGATGCATATGTATATGTGTGTGAGGGGAAGGAAAGTGTGGGATGATGGTGAGGAGGGGAACGGCGTTGGTACCGTGTGCATGCATGATCAGAACACGTAGCAACATGAAAACCGTGACAGGAGTGAAACTGTGACATGGTTTGACAAGGAAAAAGTGAAATGAACGAGCTGGTACAGGGGCAGCCGTGAGGCCCTGTGCTGTACCGTATGACAAGACTCACAGTTTAACGGGCAAAACGGGGCCCGCAAGGAACCAGGTGAAGTCGGACGGATGGAACCGGAAAGCTCCAAATCCTGGACCCGCAAGCAACGAACCTCAGAAGGAAAACAGCAACTCGTAAGTAACCTCTCAGTTAACTCCACAAGTAACTCTCTCTCTCTCTCAAAGTTCAGACCTCGGACGGTGCAGGAGTCAGGTAGAGGGGTGCCCTAAATAGGCTGGAGGCGGACCTCAGCCCCTCCCACAAATCCAGGCCAAAGCCTTCACACATATACACACAGAGCAGTGTATTGATGTGAGACATAGAAGGTATAATACTGTAGATGCAGTGTTTACAGAAATATGAGGTCAGTTATACATTATGGTCACTGTGTGTGTGAGGTACATGAGGTAGTGGTCACTGTAACTGTGTGAAGTATTATACATGAGTGAGCAATGAGAAATAACAGGGCATGCGGGGTAGGGTAAATGAGGAGAAGTGGAGGACCTCCTCTTACCACTCCATTCCAGTCTGTATAGATCAATGCAGAGCTGCTTGTGAACTTCTAATACTTGCTGTTAGGGGTTGAAGGACCTGTAATGAGGTCATTACAGGTCCTGGCAGATGTACCTTTCAAACCTAGGAACTACACCGTTTTTGGTGCAGTTCCTTTGCTAAATTCTGCAGGACCTGTGATGTTGAAGATGATGTTATCACAGGTCCTGGCAGATGCACTGTTCTAACCTGGGAACTACACTTTACACTGTGCAGTTACCTTACAGGACCTGTGATGACATCTCAGATGGAGTAGCCCCCCTTAGGAATTCATTCAGCATTGTGACTTCCTCATCTTCCTGCTCCTTCTCCTCGACGGCTGGATCAATGACACAACGCAATGTACGCTGCAGAAAGAAGGCGTAAGGTAGGATGTCACTGATGGCGCCCTGGCTGCAACTGACCGCGACTGACCATTCTGGTGATCTTATCAATTGGTCGCAGAAGTCTGCATGCATCGCGCATGCGCAGCCACTGGCACGGTGAAAAGAAACCAAGCTCTCCAGAACCTGTTATGCTGCAGAGTTCGTACAGGTAGTCGTTAATGGCACGTTGCTGCTGGAGCAGCCTATCAAGCATATGCAAGGTGGAGTTCCAGTGCATCGGGCTGTCACAAAGCAGACGTCTGATTGGCAGGTGGTGTCGCCGCTGAAAGTCAGCAACGTGAGCCATGGCCATGTAAGAACGTCTAAAATGGCCAGAGACGGACCCCGGGGTATTTGTCAACGAATCGCTGCACGACTAAGTTCAGGATGTGTGCCATGCACGGCACGTGTGTAATTTTGCCCTGTTTCAGCGCGCTCAGCAGATTGGCGGCGTTGTCGCACACCACTTTACCAACTGTCAAATTGAGCGGGGTTAACCACTTATCCGCCTGTGACCGCAGAGCTAAAAGCAGTGCAGGACCGGTGTGGCTCTTGGCTTCCAGGCACAACAGCCGCAGCACAGCATGGCAACATCTCACCTGGCACGTCGAATAGGTTTTAGGGGGCGCAGCGGAAGAGGTGGTAGCAGTGGAAAAGGAGGAGTCAGCCACGGAGGAGACGGAGGATGGAGTAGGAGGAGAAGAAGAGGCAGGCCTGCATGCAATCCATGGTGGTAACATCAAATCCACACAGGAGCCACGGGTTACATGCTTGACGGCTGTCAGAAGGTTCACCCAGTGGGCAGTAAAATTTATGTACCTTCCCTGCCTGTTTGCTAGACCTCGATTCTGTGGTCAGATGTATCTTGGCACCGACACTGTGTGTGAGAGATATATTCACTTGCCACTGAACGTGGCCATATAGCTCTGGGATGCCCTTCTGGGAGAAATATTTGCTTCCAAGGACCTTCCATTTCGATATGCCAATGGCCACAGATTTTCTAAAGGCCTCCGAGTCCACTAGTTCATATGACAGTAGATGGCGGGCTAGCAGTTCCGACAAGACAGCGGTCAGCTGTTGGGCAAGAGGGTTATCTGGCGTCATCAACTTTTTGGGTGGCTGCAAATATGACCTGAAATTTTTTCATGTTTGCCTGCCATTAATGTCAATGGGGCCCGCCACGAACACGCGGTTTGTGAACATTTGATCGCGAACGAGCGTTCACGAAACGTACCGGACGATGTTTGTCCATCACTACAGGCCTAATACCAAAAGGTAGGGGAAAACCACAAACTCCAAAGTATGCAGACGAGCAGGAACTCAGAGGAGAACTAGACACCAGCTCTTCACAACCTGAAAGGAGCTATCAACCGCATAGCATGATGGGTGAGGCCACACTAAATAGTGGAGTTGGAATGACCACCTAAGCTACACTTGAGACCAGAGGTGTGGTCATACCCAGCAAACACAGAAACAAGTGAAACCAGGGAGACTGTCAGATCACATCACATGCAGCCAGTCTCTTATATCATCTGACAGTGCCAGTACCCCCCTTCTACGGGTGGCCTCTGGACACCCAGGACCAACTTTATCCAGATGAGCTCTGTGAAAGACTTTCACCAGATGACTAGCATTAACGCTAGTCCGGACCATTCATACGTCTCTTGTCAGCCATATGTTTATACTTGTTGCCCATTTTTTTTCTGATTATTTTGAATTTTCCACTAAATAGATGACAAAGAAGAGAAAAATCATTCCTCTTTAGCTATACCAGAAGTTTCCTTACCAGAAAATGTGCCAAATTGCAGGTGGAACCCATATGCCCCAAAAACGGCAACTTATCAGTGGACTCCTGTCTACGGTTATTTATGGCAAAACTCGACTACAGACAAAAATGAGGACCACTCCTACTGGTTCTCCGAGACAAAACATCTCAAATAAGTCTCCAGATTCTGTTTAGTGAGTTCATTCTGTCCATTCAACTGAGGATGAAAGGCGGAAGAGAAGGACAATTGTACCCCCAGACAAGTACAGAACCCCTTCCAGAATTTGGAAACAAACTGAGTCCCCCTATCAGATACCACATCCTTAAAGCCGAGTATGTGTCACCTTAGCACGTGCACAAGTACTGCAAGCAGACACATAGTCCTCAACACACTTACACAAACCTGGACACCAGAATCTACAAGACATGAGATTGACAGTGGATCTGCTCCCAGGTTGTCCTGTGAGAACCGTACAGTGATGTTTCCCGAACACCTTGAACAACAAATAGGGAAAAGGCACGTGACAGTACCCCCCTTTCCACGAGGGGCCTCTGGACACTCAGGACTAGGTCTCTCAGGATGAGAGGCATGAATAGTCCAAACTAAACTGTCGGCGTTTACCTTAGACGCTGGAACCCACATTCTTTCCTCAGGACCGTAACCCCTCCAATGCACCAGATATTGAAGAGAGCGGCGGACCCGACGAGAATCAACAATTTGGGATATTTGAAACTCTAGATTACCATCCACAACAACAGGAGGGGGTGGCAGCGGTGACGGTTCTAGAGGTGGAACATACTTTTTGAGTAACGACTTATGGAAGATGTTATGGATTTTAAAAGTTTGAGGTAGCTCCAGGCGAAAAGCCACGGGGTTAATGATGGCTACTATTTTGTAAGGACCAATGAACCTAGGACCCAGTTTCAAAGAGGGAACCTTTAACTTAATATTCCTAGTAGATAACGACACATAGTCATTCACTCCTAGGTCCGGACCTGGCGACCGTTTCTTATCAGCCATGCATTTATATTTACCGCCCATATTTTTCAAGTTAGCTTGCACCTTCTGCCATACAGATGAAAGAGATGACGAAAACTGTTCCTCTTCGGGAATCCCAGAAGACCCCCCCTCTTTGAAAGTACAGAATTGAGGATGAAAACCATATGCACCAAGAAATGGTGACTTGCCAGTGGATTCCTGACAGCGATTATTTATAGCAAACTCGGCTAACGGTAAATATGATGACCACACCTCTTGGTTTTCAGGCACAAAACACCTTAGATATGTCTCAAGGTTTTGGTTGGTACGCTCAGTCTGTCCATTCGACTGAGGATGGAAAGCTGAGGAAAAGGACAAGTGTATCCCCCAAACGGGAAAAAAAGCTTTCAAAAATTTTGAAATAAACTGGGTTCCCCGATCCGAAACAACATCGGAAGGGACCCTGTGAAGCTTCATGATTTCACTGATGAATACCTGAGCAAGAGTCTTAGCATTAGGTAGTGCGGGTAACGCAATGAAGTGTACCATTTTGCTAAATCTGTCTACTACTACTAAGATAACTGTTTTACTTGCAGACAGAAGGTAAGTCAGTGATGAAATCCATTGACAGATGTGTCCATGGCCTATTGGGAATGACAAGTGGCAATAAAGACCCTGCAGGACGTGTATGAGAGACTTTCGCGCGTGCACAAGTAGAACAAGTAGACACAAAATCCAAAACAATTTCTCTGAGGGGCAAGAGACCGGGGCGTCCCCCTGGGCCTCTAATACCTTCCCCTCCAGAACAGAGTGTACAGCAGAGACAACCACTCCCCTTTGTAAAATGGGTACCGGATCACCCACATTACCCCCTCGAGGGAAACTACGAGATAATGCATCTGCCTTGGTATTTTTTGCCCCAGGACAATAGGTGATGAAAAAATTAAACCTGGTAAAAAAAAATAGCGACCACCTAGCTTGTCTAGGGGTGAGACACTTAGCTGATTCGAGGTACAAAAGGTTTTTGTGGTTCGTAATCACCGTGATGGGGTGGATTGCAGTGGGAATCAGGTTAACCGGGCAATCATAAGGACGGTGAGGTGGTAACTTCTGACAACCCTTGTCAGAAAAAACGTCCTGAAAGTCCGAAACAAATGTAGGTAGAGTAGCTATGGAGGCGACTAAGCAATTGCTATTTAAGCAATTTTCTCTGCAATGCTCACTCCACTCCAATATCTCCCTGGCCTACCAATCCACCACTGGATTGTGCGCTACCAACCAGGGAAGACCCAATACCACAGGAGTGGGAAGGCCCTCCAGAACATAACATGATAGACACTCGTTATGGTGGTCCCCTACCCGAAGGTGTAAGTTATGGACAATGTGAGTGAGGTTTCTCTGAGACAGAGGAGCAGAATCAATAGCGAATATGGGAATAGGTCTCTGTAGCGTACAGAAAGACAAACTCATAGTGCGGGCAAAATGGGCATCTATCAAATTTACCCGTGCTCCACTGTCTAGAAAGAAAGAAATAGTCTCCGTCTTAACACCAAAAACAACAACTGCTGGCAACACAAATTGAGATGTTCGTATGGAGGAAACGTATACCCCCCGGCTGACATCCTCCACACAACCAGGGGTTAGTAGTTCCGACGGTCTTTTGTTTTTGAGAAAGGAAGGACAGACATTAATGAAATGACCCCTCCCCCACACAGAAAAAACAAACCCCACGCCTACAGCGAGCCTCAGGAGGACGGACCTGACGAGTAGTTCCTACTAGCTGCATAGGCTCGTCTAGGTCCGTACAGACTAACTGCTGCTTGGGAGGGGTTACGAATTGCTCAGGATTTTTCAATCTGTCCCTAAGACGTCTTTCTATTCTGATAGAAAGGGACATAACAGCATCAAGGGAAAAGGGGGTCTCATACAGCGCAGGCGCATCCTTAACCCAGAGCAGAACTGACTCCTGAGAGCCGAGTCGTTCCACTGGGTATCCGTAGCCCACCTACGGAACTCTGAGCAATACTCCTCTGCTGGCCGCTCTCCCTGTAGGAGTCTCCGTAATTTCGACTCAGCCAGGGCGACTCGGTCAGGGTTATCATATATGAGACCCAAGGCCCCACAAAAAACATCTACTGACCGGAGAGCCTGGGAATCAGTGGGTAAAGAGAACACCCAGGATTGCGGGTCCCCCTGAAGCAGAGAAGTAACAATCCCCACCCGCTGTTCTTCATTACCAGAGGAGTAAGGGCGCAGCTTAAAATATAACTTACAGGGCTCACGGAACGTCACAAATTTGTCCCTTCCCCCAGAAAATCTGTCAGGAAGAACAACCTTGGGTTCCGCAGCAACCTGGTTACCCATAGCAACCGCTGGGTTTGCGGTCTGCTGCAATTGCTGCTGTTGCTGGAGGACCGACACCTTCAATCTTGCCACCTCCAAAGACAAGCCTTGAAGTTGCTTTGTCAAAGCAGCAATAGGATCCATGCTGGATTCTAAATAGGCAGAAAGAAAACGTTTTTTCTACCTACACAAAATTAGGGCCAGATATAATATCATGACCGGCGTGCCGATCACATACGTGATGCAAAGGCAGGGAAATGGGAAGGCCCTGTCCAAGGGAGAGGGAAAGGTGGTGACCCCTAACTCACCTTGAGGCCGGCACCTGACTGCCCTGACGTCCCTAGACGGGTTTCTCACCCGTACGCCGATCACGTGTCTAAACCCTGGCTTTCCCTAATATGAGCCCTACGTAGTGAATAGGGCGGTGGGAACACTAGTCCGCACCACTAACACTAAAGGAAAACACCAAGGAGAGGACAGACTATACAGACAAAACACATAATCCCAGGTGGACGACAACAAACAACCAACAGGGATCCGGTGGGAAATGCTCTGGAACAACAACCAGGAATCACAGCTACACAGCTCCAGTGGGTCAGTATAGAAGTCCAGGCATGAAACTCTATATCTGGCAACCAGAGAAGTGGGAGAGGGGAATATAAGGAGGTTGGGAGTGCTAGACAAGAAACAGCTGAGGAGAAGAAGCTACGGATCCCTGAGTGAGCCAAAAAGGATTGCAAGGCAAACCCAGAAAGCTACCATTAAGAAACAGCACTATCTTTAGACATAGAGCGCGCAGCCACCCGCTGCGACTTCCTGACCCCGGGTATAACGGAGTCAGACGTGGCTCTTGACACCCTCGTGACATGTGATTAACCAGTTGCCCCCCAAGAAAACTGATTGAAGCAGGGATTTTTTATATACCAATAATATACTTTCTATATAGTGCATTTAGGTAGTGCAGCATTTGTTTGCGGTTTTGCTGCGTTACCGCATCTACACAGAGTGAAAAACACTATTTGAAGAAATAATTTCTACTGGTGTGATTAACCAGTTGCCCCCCAAGAAAACTGATTGAAGCAGGGGTGCTATATACCAATAATATACTTTATTAAATACAAATACAGCGGCATAAAAGGCCTTTTATGTCCGTTGAATGCCTAATTTTTGGGGCCGACAGTTGCATATTTATCCTGTGAATGCCTAATGTACCTCCAGCCACAGATTCCAAAGCTCTTTGCTGTCAGGTGATTGCCTATTGGCTAATTTTTGGGGCCTGTACTGGCCGACAGTTACATATTTATCCTGTGAATACCTAATGTACCTCCAGCCACAGAATCCAAAGTTCTTTTGTAACAGGGTGCCGAAGGCGCACTCGGTCTCCCATCCGCCGCAAACCTGCTGCTTAGCTTCAGGAGCGAGGATCTGTGTTCGGCCTCGTTCCCAGGGCGGCTTTGCTAGCTGGGAGGCTCCCTGCTCCTAGGTCTGCCTTGAGCGCCGAGCTGATCACTCGGTGCTCAACTTGCCTGTCTGTCGGTCATGTGACGCTGGCCATGTCACATGACCCTCACTCCCCACTATAATTACAGGCAATATTTTTTCTTATTTTCCTCCTCTAAAATCTGGGGTGCGTCTTATCATCAGGTGCATCTTATAAAGTGAAAAATACGGTAATTCAATTGAAAAAATATACAATTCTGACCACGTGTTTTGAGTTTCGATATTACGAAGTTTTTGGTGGCGGGGTTATATGTTGTGTTTAACATTGTGTATAGTCTATTTTTCTACGGCTCAGGCTGTCAGCATTCGGACTGCCTGCACTCTCCCTGTGTCTAGGGCCTCATTAGGGTCATTTACACAGGAAGAGAGTTCCAGTCGGGGCCACCCCTTGCGGGGCTTTTTTGGACCCCGTCCCGTGGATTACCTAGTAGGGTCGGACCAGGCCAAGTAGGGAGGCAACAGGGCTAGTTTACCTTCCTCAACATAGCCATACCTGACCTACCACCAGTGGTCTTGCCCACCACACACAGTACACCTAGACGGGATTGGCGCCTCTGTGTACCCGCCATCCTATCAGTGTACCTCTGTGTATGGTGTACATGTTGTTTGTCTGTAGGGGCTGGTTTTATCTCCCTATAATCAATAAAGTTTCATGTTTTACTTAGTTCACTGCCCCTCTTAGTTTTTTTCTTTTGGGAGATATGTCACATATAAAGACACCCTGAGGTACCCCTAGAGTGGAAACCCCAAAAGAGTTACCCCATTTCAGAAAGAGCAGCCCCGTACGCACATTTTAAGTGGTAGAAACAGGTGTCTCCCAGAAGACATAAATACTTGTGAAAGCATTTCAAACCACATATTTGTGAAAAAGATTATTATTAGCAGGGGTACAAGGAGAAAATGCAGCCCAGGTTGTGTTTCCTATTTTCTCCCCATTCAGGAAACACCCATATATGCTTGTAGCCTGCTGTATGGGCGCACAGCAGGCAAATGGCAAAATATAAATGTTTGCTGACAGGCCTGAATTGGCAGACATGGATTTTAGGTGCCATGTCGCATTAAATAAATTCCTGAGGTCCCCAGAAATTAAAAACCCCAACAAGTGACCGATTTCGGAAAGAGCACCCCTGTACGAACATTTTAAGTGGTGGAAAGGGTACTTTTCAGCAAACAGGTGTCTCACAGAATACTAGAGAGAGGATTTCAAAGCACACATTTGTAAAAATGAAAAATTACTAGCAGACCCCAATTTTTCACTTTTACAAGGGGTTAAAGGAGAAAATTCACCCCAGAATATGTTCCCCATTTTATCCCCTTTTTGAAAACACCCCATATGTGCTTGTAGCCTGCTGTATTGGCTCACAGCAGGTCTCTAGAGACAAAGTACAAAAACAGTTTTTTGCAGGCTTAAATAAACAGACATTGGACAGGGACGGAGGGTGGTTCAGTGATCTGGAACAGCTGCAAATAATTCCAGATTTTCTTCTTTCTTCTTTTCAGCAGGAAAGGGGTTAAATCGCTGTGGTGTGCACCATAAGTCCCAGCAAGTCAACAAGCAGCACAGAGAACAAGCAGCACAGAGAAGCACAGAACCTCTCTGCATGCAGTCACCAGCTAGAATGGCTGCATGCAGGGAAGTTCTTCCTCTTCCTGTGCAGCTATAGCGCTGCCATTGGCTGGAGCATTGTTCCAGCCAATAGCAGCGCTGGCAGGGGACCCAAAACACTGGTGTCCCCTGCCTCACCTCGGAGGTGATCGGTGCTGACTTGCTCAGCACCGGTCACTCCCCCCTGACCTCCTCCCAATCCTCCCAGATGCCTCTGACAGCTTCCTGCGCTGCGATGTGCCGGTCTCATTGATAGGCCAATCGCAGCGCTTGGAGCTGCAGGGGGCGGTGCAGCACCATGCCGCCCTTACCCCGCATGGCTGCCTGCCGGTAAGAGCAGGCATGGTGCCGCGACTCCACCCGATAATTTCCCTAGAGCCCCGCAGACCTTGCGCCGTACATATATGGCGCTGGCCATTAAGTAACGTCCGTTTGCGCAGTACATGTATGGTGCTGGGCATTAAGGGGTTAACAGAATGCATTTGTACACACATGGCAAGTTTCAAGTAGCTTGTTTTCAGTTGTATAACTTCCTTCCTTCAAAACTATTGGACCGGATCTACATGATTAGGAAGGACAAACTTACTAGTGGCATAGAACCTCAAGGGCAAATGCATGTGAATAATAAAAATACATAGCTTTCTAGGAAAATTCTTTACCATTATCTCCAAAGAGCAGAGGGATTTTTGTATGCATAACCTTTTCTTGTTTGCTATCTAGAATAGTGGTTGATCAAAAGATGGCTGTCTGAAATCCCTAACGCATGGTCAGCTTTATGTGATGCCACAGAGGACGACTGCAGCTCTGGAACAGATGTCAAGTAGAAACATGCATGCTGTCACTCCATAGGAATTTTATGTAGGAATTTCAGGAAGAGCTAAGGCTAAGTTCACATCTACCTCGGAAGCTCTGTTCGGGGCTTCCATTCCAAATTTCATAAAAAATATACAACAAAAAAGTCCTGCACTCATCCTCCCTGGGGGAGCCATGCTGAATAGTGGGCAGAAAGCTGCAGGATTTATGGCGCTCCCTTGAGTAAGCAAGGAGAATGCACCCTGTGCAATTGCATAGGTCACACACCCCTATGAGTGGTCCTAGTAATGATACCTGGACAAAGCCTTAACAAAATGCATGTTGGGGGACATTTCTAGGCTGTCTTCATTTTGACACTTATTACTCTTGAATAATTCTGGCTACTATTTTTGTATATTGTGCACATTCTTGATCAAAAGTGTGCCAGGCCGGTTCTGTCAATGCGGAAATTTTCTGAAGACTTGGTACCGGATCCGGCATTAATACATTTCAATGGAAATTAATGCCGGATCCGGCAAGTGTTCCGGAATTTTGGCCGCAGAAAATGCTGCGGTATATTCTCCAGCCAAATACCGTAAAAGGGACGGAACGGAAGACATCCTGATGCATACTGAACAGATTGCTTTCCATTCAAAATGCATTAGGACAAAACTGATGTGTTTTTTCCCGGTATTGAGCCCCTAGGACAGAACTCAATACCGGAAAACTGTAACGCTAGCCTACCCTAAGGGAAGTGTAGGAACCAGCTACATTTATACTCTGCTCAGAAGCCCCAGATGTTGTGCTGCCACACCTTTTTTGTTTGCTTTCTGCATGCTAGCTTTATGGATGTGCACCTGCGAATGTGCTTGTCTAAATTTTCTTGTAGTATATGTTGAGCGTAGCGGCCTCTTTTAGACTGAGCTACGCCCATCTGCCTGGGGTTTCAGCAGAGTATAAGGCTAGGGCTACACAACATTTTGTCACACCAATATTGCATGACAATTTTTATAATTGCAGTCTATGGTGTCGCACTGCAACATGCGACATGCTGCGACACGACAATCGCAAAAACTCCATTCGAAATGGATTTTTCTGCGACTGTCTTGTTGACAGGACTGTTTTTCCGTCTTGCATAACTGGACCCAGACGGATCCGTTTTGATTCCCATATACTTCTATTAGAACGGAGAGCAAACGGAATGCCTTTTAAAGGCTTCCGTTTTGCATTCCGTCATAATACAAGTCTATGGGCAGAAGAATGGATCCGTCTTTCCGTCTTATGGATTCCGTCATTTTCTGTTATAACCATGTTATAACGGAAAGCGATAACGGAATCCCTCAGGTCCCTTTCACACGAGCGAGTTTTCCGTGCGGGTCCAATGCGTGACGTGAACGCATAGCACCAGCACTGAATCCTTACCCATTCATTTCAATGGGTCTGTGTACATGAGCGTTGTTTTTCACGCATCAGTTCTGCGTTGCGTGAAAATCGCAGCATGTTCTATATTCTGCGTTTTTCACGCAGCCCTGGTCCCATAGAAGTGAATGGGGCTGCGTGAAAAACGCATTGCATCCGCAAGACAGAATTCAGTCACTTCAGAGCGCTGCGCAACCCCGTCCTGCGATGCGCAATCCCGCGAGAAGCTCCACGGGAGGTCACGGGTCTCGCGGGATTACGCGCCGCAGGATGGGGTTGCGCTCTGAAGTGACTGAACTCATGTCTGTGCAGCAGCCTAGCAGATTAGTGGACAAGTACAAGGTGGGGGGCAAATTACAGAATATGAGGGAAATATGTGGGGAAATTTGTGAGGCAGTGTGGGGGGTCAAATTACTTAATGGGGGCAGTGTGTGGGGAAAATTACTTAATGGGGCAGTGTGGGGGCAAAATACATGATGGGGCAGATTACATAATGGGGGCACTGTAGGGGGCAGTATTACTAATGAGGGCATTCTAGAAGGGAATTGCAATTGGTGGGACTATGAGGAGCACTATTACTATGGGGGCACTATTATTTCTTCAGGATAGTATTTGGGGGTATTGGGGGGCACAGCGAGTAGCAGGATAACACTGTTGGAACTCGAGGTTGGGGCATGATAATAGAAAAGTGAGGACACACGGGCGAGATTTCCGCGTGGGTGCAATGCGGTAGGTGAACGTATTGCACCCGCACTGAATCTGGACCCATTCATTTCTATGGGGCTGTGCACATGAGCTGTGATTTTCACGCAGCATGCTCTATATTGTGCGTTTATCAGGCCCTATAGAAGTGAATGGGCCTGAGTGAAAATCGCAAGCATCCGCAAGCAAGTGCGGATGTGGTGCGATTTTCACGCATGGTTGCTAGGTGACAGTCTATTCACTGTATTATTTTCCCTTATAACATGGTTATAAGGGAAAATAATAGCATTCTGAATACAGAATGCTTAGTAGGTGGCCAATTGAGGGTTAAAAAAAATAATTACCGTGGTGATGGACCATGTGATTGGACCATGTGATTTGACGTCACCACAGGTCATTTAGCCAGCAGCTTATCATTAAAGAAGTAAAGAAGAGACCGGCAGCTACACGATCAAGAGGAGAAGGTGAGTTAATTTTTTATTTTTTTTTAACCCTCAATTGACGGTGTTGTGTAGATTGTATTATTTTCCCTTATAACATGGTTATAAGGAAAAATAATAGCATTCTGAATACAGAATGCTTAGTAGGTGGTCAATTGAGGGTTAAAAAAATAAATAAAATTAACTCACCTTCTCCTCTTGATCGTGTAGCTGCCGGTCTCTTCTTTACTTCTTTAATGATAAGCTGCTGGCTAAATGACCTGTGGTGACGTCAAATCACATGGTCCAATCACATGGTCCATCACCACGGTTATTATTTTTTTTAACCCTCAATTGGCCACCTACTAAGCATTCTGTATTCAGAATGCTATTATTTTTCCTTATAACCATGTTATAAGGGAAAATAATACAATCTACACAACACCGAACCCAAACCTGAACTTCTGTGAAGAAGTTTGGGTCTGGGTACCACAGTAGTTTTTTTTATCACGCGTGTGCAAAACACATTGCACCCGCGCGATAAAAACTGAACATCGGAACGCAATCACAGTCAAAACTGACTGCAATTGCGTACCTACTCGCGTGGGTTTGCCGCAATACACCGGGACGCATCTGGACCTAATCCGGACACTCCTATGTGAACCCAGCCTAAGATGTCTGTGTGTCACACTCTGCAGAGACGAAGCAGCTGAGAGAAGTGTCCGGACCGAATGGAGAACATGATGACAGAGAAGATCTACATCAGAGGAGACGTCACCTGAAGGCCCTGGATGTGACAGGTATGTGCTGCTGTATAGCAAATACAGCAAAATGCGGTGTTTGGGGGGAGGGTCGATTTAGAGATCTGGGCCAGGGTTAATGCAAAGTATTAATATGCACTGAATATAAGCCCTGTACTGTGTTGTCACTGTGCATATTAACCCTTTACTGGGATGTTACTGCATATTAAAGGGGTACTCCGGGATAGGAAAATAAGTCCCCTATCCAAAGGATAGAAGATAAGTGTCTGATCGGGGGTGAGGGGGGGTACAGCCGATGGGATCCCCCATGATCTCCTGTATGGTACTCCGGATCTCCTTGTGCCCCGGAGCGGTGGTCAACACTCCACCTCCATGTATCTATGGGAGAGCCGCAGATACAGCACTTGTGTATCTCCGAGTCTTCCATAGAGATACATGGAGGGGGAGTGTTGACCCCACCACCGCTCCGATCACAAGCATCCCAACGATCTTCGTGGGGGCCTCATGTTAGAGTTTCGCCTAAGGCCTCACAAAGTCTAGAGCCGCCTCTGCCGACACACATTTGATCAAAAATGCGCAAAGAGCTTCTATTTTTCCATTCATAGTAGGTATAATACCACTTTACTTTAGAATAATCCCTATTTCTCAGTTCTATTGTTTGTATGTGAGCTCATTTTGTATATTGACATATGTACATATGTAGTTTTTTTACATTTTGATTGTGTTTGCTTAGTATACGTTTAGTTAGACATGTTCAGTTCTCTACTGAATAACAGTGTGGTACAACAATTAACAGTACAGGTGCAACTACAGCGTCCTGCTCCAGAGTCTCACTACACAGCAAAGCGCAAAAGAAAGGGTTAAATCTTTATGCTTTAATATGGATACTGCCTTTACTGTATGTATTTGCATGATGTATTAAAAAGCCATATCCACAGCCACCACTAGAGGGGACTGTGTCATCCTCTATACATAGAGAGAGGGAGGAGGACTGCAGCAGATTCAGACAGATGCTGGTGGCAGGGCCGGTATTAGACCAAGTGCAAAATTGAAAGTGGGGCCCCAAATCCTGAAATATTGGACTAGCAGTCTGACAGAACCTTGTAGGCACGGACAGCGGTTGCAACCACAGCAGCTGATTGTAGAATACCACATCATCTCTCTTTAGCCTTTCCACTGTAAGGCCTTGTTCACACGTCAGTTATTTGGTCAGTTATTTCCATCAGGTATTGTGAGCCAAAACCAGGTGCAAGTCAAAAACACAGGTGCAGATCTTTTCATTATACCTTATGTCTGTGTAACCTCCACTCCTGGTTTTCGGTTCACAATCACTGATGGAAATAACTGATCAAATAACTGACGTGTGAACAAGGCCTAAGCTGCTGATCCTGCAGCCTCTTTGGGTTCACATAGAGTATTTTCTGTGCTTAAAAAAACCTAATGCAGAATCCGCAGTTTTTTTTTTTCTAACGCATTTTATAAAACAGTTTTAGATGCAGTTTTGGCGTGGATTTTTATTCCTTCTCATTTCCAATGGGAATTCTGGACATGGACCCCGTGTTATGAATGGCCAGGGCACTTCTGTTTTTCATGGTGCAGTTTATAAAACCACAAGCTGAAAAAAATGGTCTGTCCCATCCGGGCCCCTGAAGTGAAGGAAGAGCACAATGCACATGCTCAGTCATCCTCCATTATACTATGAGTGTTATGAGTGTCATTGCCAATTCCTTAGCAGTGAATGGAGAAAATGCTGCACATGCACACTGTTATGCAGGATCTGTGGAGGACACACTGTTATGCAGGATCTGTGGAGGACACACTATTATGGGGGACCTGTAGATGTCACACTGTTATGGGGGACCTGTGGATGACACACTGTTATGGGGGACCTGTGGATGTCACACTGTTATGCAGGATCTGAGGAGGACACACTGTTATGGGGGACCTGTGGATGACACACTGTTATGGGGGACCTGTGGATAACACACTGTTATGGGGCACCTGTGGATGACACACTGTTATGGGGGATCTGTGGATGACACACTGTTATGGGGGATCTGTGGATGACACACTGTTATGGAGGATCTGTGGATGACACACTGTTATGGAGGATCTGTGGAGGACACACTGTTATGGAGGATCTGTGGATGACACACTGTTATGGGGAACCTGTGGAGGACACACTGCTATGGGGGACCTGTTCAGGAGACACTGTTATGGGGGATCTGTGGAGGACACACTGTTATGGGGAACCTGTGGAGGACACACTGTTATGGGGGATCTGTGGAGGACACACTTATGGGGGATCTGTGGATGACACTGTTATGGGGAATCTGGCTGTGATACGCCACAATATGTGACATAGCTTTACAGATTCCTTTATTAGCAGCCCTGGTCTGCCTCCCCCAAGTACTTAAAAAAAAAAAACACTGCTAATTTGGACTTACAGTCGTGGCCAATAGTTTTGAGAATGACACAAATATTCGTTTTCACAAAGTTTGCTGCTAAACTGCTTTTAGATCTTTGTTTCAGTTGTTTCTGTGATGTAGTGAAATATAATTACACGCACTTCATACGTTTCAAAGGCTTTTATCGACAATTACATGACATTTATGCAAAGAGTCAGTATTTGCAGTGTTGGCCCTTCTTTTTCAGGACCTCTGCAATTCGACTGGGCATGCTCTCAATCAACTTCTGGGCCAATTCCTGACTGATAGCAACCCATTCTTTCATAATCACTTCTTGGAGTTTGTCAGAATTAGTGGGTTTTTGTTTGTCCACCCGCCTCTTGAGGATTGACCACAAGTTCTCAATAGGATTAAGATCTGGGGAGTTTCCAGGCCATGGACCCAAAATGTAAACTTTTTGGTCCCCGAGTCACTTAGTTATCACTTTTGCCTTATGGCACGATTCTCCATTGTGCTGGAAAATGCATTGTTCTTCACCAAACTGTTGTTGGATTGTTGGAAGAAGTTGCCGTTGGAGGGTGTTTTGGTACCATTCTTTATTCATGGCTGTGTTTTTGGGCAAAATTGCGAGTGAGCCCACTCCCTTGGATGAGAAGCAACCCCACACATGAATGGTCTCAGGATGCTTTACTGTTGGCATGACACAGGACTGATGGTAGCGCTCACCTTTTCTTCTCCGGACAAGCCTTTTTCCTGGTGCCCCAAACAATCGGAAATAGGCTTCATCGGAGAATATGACTTTGCCCCAGTCCTCAGCAGTCCGATCACCATATTTTCTGCAGAAGATCAATCTGTCCCTGATGTTTTTTTTGTAGAGAAGTGGCTTCTTTGCTGCCCTTCTTGACACCAGGCCATCTTCCAAAAGTCTTCGCCTCACTGTGTGTGCAGATGTGCTCACACCTGCCTGCTGCCATTCCTGAGCAAGCTCTGCACTGGTGGCACTCCGATCCCGCAGCTGAATCCTCTTTAGGAGACGATCCTGGCGCTTGCTGGACTTTCTTGGATGCCCTGAAGCCTTCTTAACAAGAATTGAACCTCTTTTCTTGAAGTTCTTGATAATCCTATAAATTGTTGATTGAGGTGCTATCTTAGTAGCCGCAATATCCTTGCCTGTGAAGCCATTTTTATGCAATGCAATGATGGCTGCACACGCTTCTTTGCAGGTCACCATGGTTAACAATGGAAGAACAATGATTTCAAGCATCACCCTCCTTTTAACAGGTCAAGTCTGCTATTTTAACCCAATCAGCCTGACATAATGATCTCCAGCCTTGTGCTCGTCAACATTCTCACCTGAGTTAACAAGACGATTACTGAAATGATCTCAGCAGGTCCTTTAATGACAGCAATGAAATGCAGTGGAAAGTTTTTTTGGGGATTAAGTAAATTTTCATGGCAAAGAAGGACTATGCAATTCATCTGATCACTCTTCATAACATTCTGGAGTATATGCAAATTGCTATTATAAAAACTTAAGCAGCAACTTTTCCAATTTCCAATATTTATGTAATTCTCAAAACTTTTGGCCACGACTGTAGGTTTCCTAATCTATACTCCAACGCCCCCTCAATTAACAATGCAGAACACCGAAACAATGCCGTCTTCATTAGTTTAACTAGAGCCCTCTATGGCCCAGACAGCCATGTGGTAATTGAGCGCAGCATGGCCACGTCACAAGCACCACACAAGCATGCTGTTTGGTTGTGCCCTGGAGTCACATGGAGCCCACAGGACACAAGGAGGTCACAAAGGGGCACAGGGAGCTTACATACAAAACACATAGAGCACACCCAGCGGGCACAGGTAGCGCACACACAGCGGGCACAGGGAGCACACGCAGTGGGTACGGGGAGCTCAAACAACAGGCACAGGGAGCACACAGATGGGGCATAGGGAGCTCACACAGGGAGCAAAAGGGGAGCTCACACATGGGGGAAAATAGGGAGCTCACACATGGGGGAAAAGGGGAGCTCACACAGTAGGCACAGGGAGCACACAGCAGGCACAGGGAGCTCAAACAGCGGGCACACACAGGGGGCACATGGAACACACACAGTGGGCACAAGGAGGAACTCAGGAGGAGACACAGGGAGCACACAGGAGGGCCACAGGAGAAACACAGAGCTGACAGTGGGAACTCACAGGTCAGTGACCATCCGTATTTGAGGGCAGAACTCGGCTGTTACAATGAAAGTGTTACCCCAGAGGCACTGCACCTCCTCCACAGACATGGCTGCATGCTTCTTACTAGATGGACTTACCAGATGCTTTGATTAGAGGGTCCTGGAAGCCCCCTGCAGTCCAGGAGATGAGGTCAGAGCCTGCGGGTGGGATGCAGTAGAAGGCCCAGTCATCCCAGTATAAAGTTTAGGCCTCCAGCCCGGAGCAAGTGCCGGTGTTCCGTTAGATTTCCCTACCTCGTGAGATTTCCCTACCCTTGTCATTTCCGGCCGCACCGGACATGGCGTGAGGAGGTGTGCCGCGCAAGCGGTTAGGGTAGGTAAAAAGCACTGGGCTGTAATTTTTTTCCCTTCCCTAACCGCTGGTGAGGCTCCCAGTGCATGCGCAGTGTTGGCCGGTTTCCAGCTGAGAACATCCATCCGATCACCGCGCCTGTGCACTGGCCCGTAATTTTCCCTACCCTAACCGCTGGTGAGGCTCCCGGCGCATGCGCAGTGTCGGCCGGTGTCCAGCTAACTCTGCTGTGAAATTTCCCTACCCCGTCGTTGTGCGCCTGCGCAGCCCGGCACACCTCCTCACGTCATGTCCGGTGCGGCCGGAAGTGACGAGGGTAGGGAAATCTCACGAGGTAGGGAAATCTAACGGAACACCGTCAAAGGATGGGGCAGAGCTATGTTAGCTCCACCCACACAGAACGCCCTGATGCTTGTCTGTGGCATCACTCAGGATTGTGGATAATGCAGCCTGCTGGGCTGTCACTGAGGTCTGGTGAGAGAGGGAGACGGTACTTACAGAGACTGCTGCAGCATGGTAAAGAGACACTGGAGCATGTGGAGAAGGAAAATAAAGGAATTGAATACAAAAAAAAATATCTCCCACACTCGGCCCACTTAAGTATCTAACAGCAGGGGGCCCCCTTTGAAAAGGGGGCCCTGGGCAATTGCTCTATTTGCCGTCCCCCCCTAACACTGGCCCTGACAGGAGGTAGGGGGCTCTGTTAATAGGCGGACAGATAGGGCTGTTTCACACAAGCAGATGCCGTGCGTGACATCCGCTCCGTGAATGACAGCCAAGACCCAATGCGGACAGCAGAAACATGGAGCAGTAACATGACTGATAATGCTCCGTGCCTCTCTGTGATCTCTTTACTACAAAATCACAATGACAACTTTATCTCACTGTTATTTCGTAGTAAAGAGATCACAGAGAAGCACGGAGCATTATCAGTCATGTTACTGCTCCATGCTTCTGCTGTCCGCATCGGGTCTTGGCTGTCATTCACACAGCGGATGTCACGCACGGCATCCGCTCGTGTGAAACAGCCCATAGGGTCATCTGCTGCCAAAACCATGAATGCCAAATAGTGTATTCTCTTTCAGGCTGTTTGGGTTTGGCAACTTGTGGGTCAGATAGACAGACTGCTTTGGGGAGGGGGGGACTTGGAAAGACACACCCGGTGGTCATGGTACACATTGATACCAATGGCTAAGTGAAAGGGAGATGGAAGATCCTTAAAATAGATTTTAGGGAATTAAGAGAGAGGCTAAAGTCTATGACTACCTAGATAGCTTTGCTTTTTCAGAAATACTGGTACCATTACTGTCACTAGAAAGACAGTGGGAGCTTAGGGAGTAAAAAAAAAGTGACCCAGAAGCTTGTGAAGGAAAGAAGGATGTCTAACTATCCTGAAATAAATTGTGACATTGAGTCCACTGGTTGTGCTTAGAAGCTTTAACAGCAGATTTAGGCTAGGGCTACACAACGACATTTGTCGCACCAATGTCGCGCGACAATTTTTATAATGATAGCCTATGGTGTCACACTGTGACATGCTGCGACTGCGACCGCAAAAAAAACATCCAAGTGCGACACCATAGACTATAATTATAAACATTGTTGCAGTGTAGTTGTGCCCTATGTGTCGTGCAGCCCTAGCCTTATACCACACAATTGTCAGCCCGATTAGCATACGAATGCTGGTTCCCAATAATCTGCCAATGTAAAGGTCCTGAACGAGCACAATTCTTGCTCATTGGGTGAATTCATCGCTAATGCAGCACACAAAATATTCATTTCTGGACAGCAGATTGTGCTGTGTGAACAATGATCTGCTGCCCAGAAACAATAACTGTGTATGAGAATAGCACTAGTTCGTACAGATAGCAGTTCATCATACAGTGGAATGGTTCCTTCCAGATAACTGCATGCTTAGTCGTCTCATATAAATGTGCTTTTAGATTTTATCCGCACAATTACTTGAGGAATTGACCAGTGGAGATAATTTGCTGGATCTGTAGCACTTAGGCCGGGTTCACATCTGCGTTGAAAACTCTGGCACTCTAATCCGGTCACTGTATCCAGTATATATGCCGGCTTTAGGTGGGACAAAAATACTAAAGGCAGGATTTTTTGTCCAGCTGAAAACTGGCTTCCAACCCGGAAAGCAGCTGAATCCCCGCCAGATGTCATTATAATTAATGGGAATCCGGTGGTGCACAGCAGTATTTGGCTACATTGGATACAGTGAACCCCGGCAGTCTGTTCCTCCCGCCGGAACAGACTGTCGGAGTTCACAGTGCAGATGTGAACATGGACTAAGGCAACAGTGACCATAATTGGTAAGCTTCAATATAATATTTAATAAGGTCCTACAAAAAGGAGCCACAAGAACCTGGAACTTTAGAAAAGATAAATTTAGTCAACTAATGGAACAGCTCAGTCCTTTAGACTGGGACCTGGAAAATAGGAATAGAATTGAAGCTAAATGGGGAGTTTTTAAAGAGATATTACATAAATCCTGTCGTAAGTTTAAAAGAATGGCCAGGAATAAAAGAAAATGTGGCTAAAAAAAGGATGTACTGAACATAATAAGACAAAAACATCTAAAACATTGAAGGCTGGCTACATTAGCCACAGAAAAACAAATTGCTAACAACATTAAAAGGAATCCCTAAAACCTTTATATAGAAATGTAAAAAATAAAAATAAAATTGATAATACTGGCCTTGGCCATGGGAGTAGAAGAATAGAAGACAAAGGAAAGGTTGAGATATTAAACTATTATACTTTTCTGTGTACACCAATGAGCTGTACCAGGTATCATTTAGAGGAGCTGTAATCAAGTAATCTATTGCGGTCTATGGAACAAGCGGTCAGAAGAATAAATATTCAAATCACCACTTTTCCAATTTTACAAACAAAAATAAATAATAAAAAGAAAAAATATCAGGTATTGCTGCCCATGAAAATGTCTGAACTATTCAAATGTAAAAACATTTTTTCTTTTTTGGGTCACCTTGCCCCCCCCCCCCCCCCCCCAAAAAAAATGAATAAAAAGTGATTTAAAAAATCATATGTACGCCAAGATGATACCATTGAAGAGGACCTTTCACCACTCCTGACATGTCTGTTTTAGTAGCTTCATGCATTCCCCATGTAATAATTCTGGAGCCTCTATTCTTATGTCTCTGTGTTGTACCATTCATTTATTATTTCTACTAGAAGTTATGAATGAATTGTTAGCAGTCTGCAGTAAGGTGTCATGGTCTTACCTCCTTGCTGTTCCCTTCGTTTGACATGTGCTGGCGGCCATCTTGGTTTCTGGGTTTTCTTGTAGCCTCCCACCCTGCGGCTCCTCCTTCCCACTGGGAGGAGCTGGATGCCCAGCTCATATATATAGGAGGTCTGTGGCTTCAGTTCCTTGCTTGGTCCTCCTGTGTTCACATGCTTCCAAGACTGCTGCTGCTTCTGGTTCCTGATCCTGGCCTCGTCTGACTACCCCGTTGGTTCCTGATTCCGGCTTCGTCTGACTACCCCGTTGGTTCCTGATTCCGGCTTCGTCTGACTACCCCGTTGGTTCCTGTTCCTGGCTTCGTCTGACTACCCTTCTGGTTCCTGACCTCTGTCTCCGCAAGACCCTGCTTCGGTTTAGCCATCCGTTCGGACTTTGCTTACGGCTTGCTCTTCAATAAAACCTTCTTATTTTCCACTTATCTCTTGTTGTACGTCTGGTTCATGGTTCCATGACATTAGGACCAAGCCATGAATTCTGACGGTACAGGGCCACCCTCGCTACCTACGCTGGTTGCCAGACTTGATCAGCAGGATCACCTGTTGGGTCGGTTCGCTGTGGCGTTGCAAACCCTGCTTGAACGCACGGCTCATTTAGCTTCCGTTGCCGATGGGTCGGTTGTCGCTCCTGGGCCCGCTCCTACTGCCGCTCCGGTTGTTGCGCCAGAGTCTACCCTGACACCTGTTGCTGCGCCTGTGGTGTTTCAGGGTATGACCGGTTCTGCCCCCCTTCCACAGCGCTTTGGGGGAGAGCCAACTCAGTGCCGAGGTTTCCTTAACCAGGTGGTCATTTACTTCGAGTTGCTGCCACATGCCTTTCCTACTGAGAGATCAAGGGTGGGCTTCTTGATCTCGCTGCTCTCGGACAAGGCCTTGGCCTGGGCCAGCCCTTTATGGGAGAACAACAATCCGGTGGTTGCCGAGTTTTCCGGTTTTGTTGCTTCTCTTCGGAAGGTATTCGATGTGCCGGCTCGTGCTGCCTCTGCTGCGAAGCTCCTTATGTCCATCAGACAGGGTTCACGATCCGTAGCTGAATACGCCATTGAGTTTCGTACCCTGGCAGCAGAGGTGGGCTGGAATAATGAGGCTCTGGTCGCTGCTTTCTCTCATGGTCTCTCGGATGCCTTGAAGGATGAGGTTGCAGCTAAGGACCTACCAGTGGAGCTCGAGTCTCTTATTTCTTTCCTGATTTTGATTGACACCAGACTCAGGGAGAGACCTTCCTTTAAGGAGAGCCTGCGGAGGTCTCCTAACAGATTGGCGCCTACGTTTGCTGTCCCACCCGTGCCTCCCTCTCCTCCCACGCCTCCTGGGGATGACTTGTCTGGGGGTGAACCCATGCAGCGGGGGTTTGCTCGCCTGTCTGAGGGGGAGAGGGTACTCCGGAGACGCGAGGGCCGATGCATGTACTGTGGTCTCGGTGGGCATTTTCGGTTGGCATGTCCGAACCGTCCGGGAGAACGCTCGCACCTGAGGTCCTGTCGGGGGCAGATCTTGGGTGGAGTCTCCTCGTCCCCGGTTTCCCGTGTTGACAAACCACTGATCACGGTTGTCCTCTCCTGGGTCGGGGGCTCGGTGACGACCCAGGCGTTGGTGGACTCTGGTGCTGGTGGTTTGTTCATTGATAGAGTGTTCGTTGCCGCCAATTCCATTCCTCTGCAGCCTCGAGGTTCCCCACTGGCTCTTGAGGCGATAGACGGCAGACCCCTTCTGCCGCCACACGTGACTCATGAGACCCTTCCAGTGGGGATAGCCATTGGTGCCGTTCACAGAGAGTCGGTCTGTCTCCAGGTTATTTCGTCTCCACACTACTCGGTGGTCTTGGGGTACCCCTGGCTCCAGAAGCATAATCCGACTTTCGATTGGAGATCGGTCGAGATCCTCTCGTGGTCACCGCAGTGTGGGGCTAGTTGCATCCATGGGCCTGTCAAGTTGCTGTGTACTTCCTCGGACTCTCTGTTGCCTCCTGAATACGAAGAGTACCGGGATGTATTCGATAAGGTGCGCGCGGTTGCCCTACCTCCGCACCGCCCATACGATTGTGCCATAGAGTTACAATCCGGTGCCGTTCCTCCTCGTGGCAAAGTCTATCCACTGTCGGTAGCGGAGAATGAGGCCATGGAGGAGTACGTGAGGGAGGCGCTTTCACGCGGACACATTCGCAAATCCTCGTCCCCGGCAGGGGCTGGATTTTTCTTTGTGAAAAAGAAGGGCGGCGAGTTGAGGCCTTGCATCGATTACAGGGGTCTCAATCGCATCACGATCAAGAACGCTTACCCGATACCCTTGATTTCCGAGCTGTTCGATCGCCTCAAAGGGGCCACGGTCTTTACCAAACTCGACCTGAGGGCGGCATATAACCTGGTAAGGATCAAGGCGGGCGATGAGTGGAAGACCGCGTTTAACACCAGGACCGGTCATTATGAATCCTTGGTTATGCCCTTTGGGTTGTGCAATGCGCCCGCAGTCTTCCAGGAATTCATCAACGATGTTTTCCGTGACCTGTTGCAGCAGTGTGTGGTGGTCTATTTGGATGACATCTTGGTATATTCTGCATCCATGGAGGCCCACATTCTGGATGTCAGACGAGTGTTGCAACGCTTACGAGAGAACAAGCTGTTCGGTAAGCTTGAGAAATGCGAATTTCACCGATCCCAGGTAACCTTCTTAGGTTACATCATTTCCGCTGAGGGGTTCTCCATGGATCCTGAGAAGGTTTCGGCTGTCTTACAGTGGCCCCAGCCCAGTGGGCTTCGTGCCCTGCAGCGCTTTTTGGGCTTCGCCAATTATTATCGGAAGTTCATCAGGGACTTTTCCATGCTAGCCAAGCCTCTCACGGATCTGACCAGGAAGGGCAGTAATCCTCAGGTCTGGCCGCTCGAGGCCATCCGAGCTTTTGAGGCTCTAAAGTCCGCCTTTGTGTCGGCTCCGATTCTGTCGCATCCCAACCCTGGGTTGCCTTTTGTCCTCGAGGTGGACGCGTCTGAGACGGGAGTAGGCGCCCTCCTGTCTCAGCGTAGAACACCAGAGGGTCCTCTGCTTCCTTGTGGGTTTTACTCCCGGAAACTGTCTTCCGCGGAGTGCAACTATCAGATTGGTGACAGGGAGTTATTGGCCATCGTGCAGGCCCTTAAAGAATGGAGGCACTTGCTCGAGGGCTCGGTGGTTCCGGTTCTCATCCTGACGGACCACAAGAATCTGACCTACCTCTCTGAGGCCAAGAGATTGACACCACGTCAGGCCAGATGGGCTCTGTTCTTGTCACGTTTTAATTACGTGGTCTCCTACCTACCCGGCTCCAAGAACATCAGAGCGGATGCCTTATCACGGCAGTACTCCGAGCTGTCCGGGGAGGAGTCGATTCCGACTACGGTCATACCCCCGAATCAGATCCTGGCCGCTATTCGCACCAGCCTGACTTCTCCTCTGGGTGAGCAGATTTTGGCGGCTCAATCTGGTGCTCCCTCTGGGAGACCCAACGGCAGATGTTTTGTGCCTGAGGAGTTGCGCACTCGGTTGTTGCGAACCTACCATAACTCCAAGGCCGCGGGGCACCCTGGAAAGAATCAGCTGTCCTGGGCGGTTTCACGTCTGTTCTGGTGGCCTTCTCTACGTTCCGACATCGCCGCATATGTAGCGGCATGCTCCGTTTGTGCCCAGAGTAAGTCCCCTCGGCACCTTCCGTTGGGCCTTTTGCAACCCATAGCCACCGGGGAGCGTCCATGGTCACACCTGGGGATGGATTTCATTGTGGACCTCCCTGCATCCCGAGGCCATACGGTCATTCTCATGATTGTGGATCGGTTTTCCAAAATGTGCCACTGTGTTCCTCTCAAGAAGTTACCCTCTGCACAAGAGTTGGCCTCGATTTTTGCCAGGGAGGTCTTCCGGTTGCACGGTTTGCCCAAGGAGATTGTGTCGGATCGGGGGAGTCAGTTTGTGTCCAGGTTCTGGCGCGCCTTTTGCTCCCAGTTGGGGATTCATCTCTCTTTCTCCTCGGCCTACCACCCTCAGTCCAATGGGGCCGCAGAACGATCCAATCAGGCCTTGGAGCAATTCCTTCGTTGCTATGTCTCCGATCACCAAGACAATTGGGTTGACCTCCTGCCTTGGGCTGAGTTTGCCAGGAACACGGCGGTGAACTCTTCCTCTGGGACGTCTCCCTTCATGGCCAATTATGGGTTCCAACCTGCCGTGTTACCGGAGGTATTCTCTCCCCAGGATATTCCGGCTGTGGAGGATCACCTTTCCGTCCTACGTGCTTCTTGGGTACAGATCCAGAGGTCCCTTGAGGTCTCTGCGCAGCGCCAGAAACTCCAGGCTGATCGCAGACGAGCGCCCGCTCCTTCCTACCAGGTCGGAGACCGCGTATGGTTGTCCACCCGCAACCTCAACCTTCGAGTGCCCACTCCCAAGCTGGCGCCTCGCTTTGTTGGTCCCTTCCGAGTGCTTCGCAGGGTAAACCCGGTAGCCTATGCCCTTGCGCTTCCTCCTGGCATGCGGATCTCCAACGTGTTTCATGTCTCCCTGTTGAAGCCACTGGTGTGTAATCGTTTCACTTCCTCGATTCCTCGGCCTCGTCCGGTCCAAGTGGGCAATCGTGAGGAGTATGAGGTGAGCAATATCCTGGACTCACGCCTGGTCCGCGGCCGGGTGCAGTTTTTGGTCCATTGGCGTGGTTATGGTCCAGAGGAGCGTTCCTGGGTTCCCTCCGCAGATGTCCATGCTCCTGCTTTGCTCCGAGCCTTCCACGCACGCTTCCCTCAGAAACCGTTCCTTACTCCGCGGAGGAGGGGCCCTTGAGGGGGAGGTACTGTCATGGTCTTACCTCCTTGCTGTTCCCTTCGTTTGACATGTGCTGGCGGCCATCTTGGTTTCTGGGTTTTCTTGTAGCCTCCCACCCTGCGGCTCCTCCTTCCCACTGGGAGGAGCTGGATGCCCAGCTCATATATATAGGAGGTCTGTGGCTTCAGTTCCTTGCTTGGTCCTCCTGTGTTCACATGCTTCCAAGACTGCTGCTGCTTCTGGTTCCTGATCCTGGCCTCGTCTGACTACCCCGTTGGTTCCTGATTCCGGCTTCGTCTGACTACCCCGTTGGTTCCTGATTCCGGCTTCGTCTGACTACCCCGTTGGTTCCTGTTCCTGGCTTCGTCTGACTACCCTTCTGGTTCCTGACCTCTGTCTCCGCAAGACCCTGCTTCGGTTTAGCCATCCGTTCGGACTTTGCACGGCTTGCTCTTCAATAAAACCTTCTTATTTTCCACTTATCTCTTGTTGTACGTCTGGTTCATGGTTCCATGACATAAGGGCACAGAGGGGAGGTAACCAGTTGGGGGTGTGTACCTGCATAATCTGAAAATGGCAGCACTTATTGGATAGAGTGAGTCGGTGCAGGAAACCCCCCCCCCCCCAACTGGTTACCTCCCCTCTGTGCCCTTACTGCAGACTGCTAGCAATTCATTCATACCTTCTAGTATAAATAATAAAGGAATGACACAACATACAGACATAAAAATAGATGCTCCAAAATTGTTGTTACATGGGGAATGCATGAAGCTATTAAAAGAGACCTGTCAGGAGAGGTAACAGGTCCTCTTTAAAAACTAAAGTTTGTTGTGAAAGAAAACAAGCCCTCATACAGCTCTGTAGACAAAAATATAAAAAAGTTATGGCTGTCAGAATATAGAGATGCAAAGAAAAAATGTTTTTATTTTATTATTTTAAAGTAGTAAAACATAATAAAAACATATATAAATCTGGTATCGTCATAAACGCAGTGACCCACAGAATAAGGTCGTCATGTCATTTGTAGCGCACTGTAAAAACATAGCCCAAACAACCTTAGCTTAATCACCATTTTTTCCAATTTCACCACACAAAGAATTTATTTCCCATTTTCCAATGCAAGCTATGGTAGCAGTGCCAGTTAAAAAATATAACTTGAGCCCCCCAAAAAACAAGCCCTTGTACAGCTATGTGAATAGAAAATGAAAGGTGGGGAAGGAGAACTGCAAATGAAATTATGTCCTGAAAGGGCTAAGTTCAGTAGCTTAACTAAAAATGACTGGGCCCCGCAATACATTTTTGAATGCCTCTCGCCCCAGAAACTTCTTTGCAACCCCCTCCTTCCGTGCAACCACCACTCCAGTGGCTAGTCAAGATGGCTTTCGCAGCAGCTCCGTTTGTTTCCTACAGTGTCACTGTATGTAAAGTCATTGGCCCAGATTCAAGAAGCACTTGCGCGGGAACAAGTGTGATTTGCGCCGCGCAAGTACTGATTTGCTCCTATGCAAATTTGCGGCTGATTCTGTAAACCAGTTAAGCCTGAAAAGCGGCCATTTTCCCGCGCACGCAGCCTAGCTGTTCCTGCGCAATTTTCGTGCAATTTTGCACGGGGTGTAAGTTGCGCCTTCATGGAATTCCCTCAGCGAATATGCAAATTAGGTACTGCCGATGATTCAGAAACATGCGCGTGTGATGCGCATCTTGCGCTGGAAGCGTGCAAGCTTTTTTCCCTGGGCAAACTTGCTCCTGTTAAAAGCAGGGGCAAGTTAGCAAAAGATGGCCAAATGTCTCATATCATTTAATTTCTTCTGGATGTCATCCCAGGTACGCACTTCATTACCCAGGGCATTGATGTCCAGGGCAATGGCTTCATATATAGCCCTCCTTTGGGCAATGGTGGTGTTTGCCCGCTGGGCACCATATAGGACTTCCTTATGCTGCTGGAGTGCAGCAATCAGGATGTCCATCTCTGCAGCCACAAAGTTGGCCTTCCTTATTTTGGTCCCTTTGGGAGGTGCCATGTCTTGCAAAAGGGCTGAATTTCCTTGCTCAGGGGGGGTAGGAAAAAGCAGGATGAAATTCAGCAAAGAACCTGCGCAAGTCTGCTCCTATTTATTTGCTCAGTGCAAGCAGCTGAGCAGGATTTGCCCTGAAATTATGCTAGCAAACCTCTGCTGAGCCGAAAATTCCTCATTTACATAGGGGCACACCCACTTTGACTTGCACGGCCTTGCGCCCTCAGCTTTGCCTTAAACAGGAGCAAATTAAATGAACAAACGATTCCTGAATCAGGTGGCAATTTGGCAAAATTGCTCCAGCGCAGAGAAATTCAGCTGAGCGGCTCAGGTGTAAGTAATGGGCAAATCTACCTGAATCTGGGCCAATGTATAATACTGTTGAGGAGACCCTGACAAAAAAAACTTTTAGTCCTCCTCCTGGGTGGGGCCCTTCTGAGTTCAGGCCTCAAAGCAGATGCTTCCCCTGGTAAAGCTACTACCTGCGGAGGGATTTTTGACTTGGCTGTTTTCCCTTGTCATGTTCGAAGGCTTGTTAAAAAGTTGGACTTCTAGGGGGACAGTTCCAAAAGGTGGCATTAGCAAAATGGTAAGATGCATTAGCAAGATGCCTCTGTATTTTAAGCTTCTAAAAAATTTGTATTTTCTATAGCATTTTTAACTGTCTAATTTTTAGCATAAAGAATAATTTCTTATAAACAGAATACTATATACACAAAATTAATCAAGAATTAGTACCAGTAGTTTAAAAAGTCGAGGAAGAGACCTAAGATGTCTTGAACACTTGTAGTGTTGAGCGAAGCGATCTCCAGATGTTACATCCGCTTCGTTCAAAACTTCAGATTAATACTGTACGGAGATTCGTCTCCATACAGTATTAAAATGTATGGGCTCCAATGAGCTGAAGTTGGTTATTTGCTAAGTTGCACGTGACTTCGTTGAATAATTTTGCTAGTTGATTTTTAAAGTGAAAAACCACTTTCAAACTTGGAACCGAACTTAGCTTCAGTTCCGACTGCTACCTTGGAACCGACCCCGAGTTTGGTTTCAAGTTTGAAGGTGGTTGTCCACTTTAAAAATCAACTTGACTATAATGGGGTCTGTCAGGTTTCTGTCATGGTGTCCGGCATCCTGAATTTTTGACTACTTCAATACAGATGTGAACCAAGCCCAACACAATACAATAGTCTGCTTCTGGAAGTGTAAGGCTTTCTATACTACTGAATGTTTTTGTATGTGATTGAGTGTTCATAGAGCGCCATCTAGTGTTTACATGTCTAACAGTAGGCAATCATACAATGATAAGAACATCAATGATCCTGTAAATTCTACACAATGGAAGTTTGTGGATATACTTTTTATTATAAGGAATTTGCAGGAATAAATAGATAATTAAGGGTAGATTGTCAAATCTATCAAATATAATATGAGAAGCCAGGTGACAGAAAGAAAAGAAACAAAAAGTATAATAAAGACATCACAGAAAAGTAGAAAAGTCATATTTTCAGCAGTCCTCAACTGTTGTATGTTTGAGATGGTGAGTTGCACCCTACATTGCAAGGGTGGTCTGAGTATCTTGAAGAGGGTGGTGTAGGTGGTGATTGGACTTTTTAGTAGAGTCTTTAACCCCTGTAAGGAAATTTATTTGATTTTCCTTCTTTGCAATCCAGAGGTCAGAACTTTTTTAAAATTCTTTGTTTATAGTTGTATGAGGACTTGAGGGGTGAGTTGTACTGTAGGGTTTGCCATTTTTAAACACATACATTAGCATTTAATATTTATTCAGGAAAAAAAGCAATTTTGCTATAGTTTATTATTATATTTAGATTATTTCTTATTTCTTTACTTTTCTAATTTTGTAATGCCAAGGGGCTGAAAAAAGACAGATGGCCATCCAGTTCAGCCTATTAGCCTACAAAGTTCTGACTCCAAATTTGGCAATCCGAATAACTTCCTGGATCAACAGCCATTCTCCACTATCACACTCCAGAAATGCATGCAGGCCCCTCTTGAACTCTTTTAGTGAGTTCACCATTGCAATATTCTCTTGCAGAGTACACCATAGCCTCACCACTCTTAAAGAACCCCTTGCTGTAGTATATAAGCATATATCTTTATGGTAGTACATTGGACTGTGCCAGAACACAGCCAGTTGGCAGGACATGACAAAGTATTCCCTAACAATAGGGGATATAGCCATACAGCCCTGGCGTCCTTCAAAGCACCCTTGGTTGTCTTTCCATACAAGGTTCCTTTATAGTATGCAGCAATTAGAAATTATCACAACATAAAGGGGTAAGTGGAAGCAGAGTTGTAAATAACTGCACGGCCAATAAGCCCGTAGCTGCCTTTCATGTAATAATGAAGACTACACTGTATAGTCCTTCTTCATTGTTAATGGCCGCTCAGCACCTTTAAGCAGGGGATGCTGCTGGTATGGGGTTTGGCTGGTTAGCTTGGGGGGACAATAAGCATATTATTGCTGTTCTGGCCTGCAATCTCCTGCAGGTTATTTGACAGTAAACACAAAATATTAATCAGCTCTGGCTTACCCACTTCTTCAACCCTAGTGTTCTACTTCCCTACAGATGGGACCCCTTCTTCTGCCATCTGCCTTTCCTCCTTTTCCACATCATCTAATACCAAGGATATGTCATCAGGAACATACAGCTCCTCCTCTCTCTGCATCATGCTGACATTTCTAGGACATGGAGACTTTGAAGGATGATTTGGAATAAGCAAAGCTAGCAAAAGATGAGGATGGTCATCATTAAAACCTTGCCCCCCTAAGGGGTGCAGACTGGATGGTATTGGTTGGCACGCTCACAGTGGAATAATAAAGACTTCCATCTTATTAGTATTGAATTACATATCTTAGTTTATAGTTGACGTAGAAATAAGTAAATGTAGGAATAAATAAATAAAACTGACGCAGAATAAGTCTCCCCGCACACTTCCTGCAGTCTCTTTGCACTCTCCCTGCATTCTCCCTGCATTCTCCCTGTAGTCTCCCTGCACTCTTCCTCTCCAATATTCTTCTATTGATCATTTTCAGCAACACTGTCCCTAGCACATGAGCGCTTGCCACGTCTCTCCCTATGCTCAGCTCACAGTACAATGGTGGAGACCATGCAGAATGAGGGTATTATAGGGCTGTGACATCACAGGGGATGGCTATCTGCGGATTTGCTTGCTACACAGCATTATGGGTAATCGTGTGTTCCCTTGCTTGTCTCCTCTACACATAGTTTCACTTTCTAACACGTGCATGTTTAGGAAAACGTATTTGTTACCACAAAGCACAAGGAAATTCGGATTCTGTCAGAATCAAAGTTTTTCTTCGCTTAACACTAATTGGGATTTGAAAGAATGTAGATTTATTTTGGCCAATCATGTTCATGCTTATTTAATGGGATCTTTATCAATGCTGGTGTGCTGTAAACCTTTTCTATCAATGTCTCTGGATGTGAAAGACTCATATAAAATGATAGAAAAGCAACTAGTTTTGTCATCTTTACTGGTAATTGTTGTGCAGCAGTTGCCTCTGCATGGATTCACAATCTGTAAAAAAGGTGAAATTGAAAAAGCCAGATATTGACAAAGCCAGATATATTTTTCTCTGGTGAAATGGTTGGAGTCCAAGAGAGTAATAAGGTTGAACCTTTACACAAAAGTTACACAAAACCAGTTATACAGCAAAACTGCAGATTTATACATGTTTTGGAAGTGCTTCTGTACTTACGGCCTCTTTACTTGAGTGGTTTTGTTATATGCAGAGAAGAAACGTTTATACCAATGGAAGAATCAAGAGGATTCTAACCAGTCACCAATGCGTTAATCAACCAATTATCAGAGCATTGAAAAAGTGAAGTCAGTGGAATATACCATTGAGGCAGCCCACGATTCCAGTAGACATTCTCTTTTCTACGTGTGGAGTGAGAGAAGCGACACTGTTAGCAAGCACAGGAGTGGGGGCATTGACTCAAGTCATGGAAAGGGCATGATGGAAAAAATGCCAGGCCCTTTTTAAAAAAATTTACCCTCTTCTAAATAAATATGTAACTGGTGATGATACCTTTAAAAGGGTCATCTGAGATTTTTATATTGATCATCTATCCTTAGAATAGGCATTAAAGGGCATCTGTCAGCAGATTTGTACCTATGACACTGGCTGACCTGTTACATGTGCGCTTGGCAGCTGAAGATATCTGTGTTGGTCCCTTGTTCATATGTGCCTGCATTGCTGAGAAAAATGAAGTTTAAATATATGCAAATGAGCCTCTAGGTGCAACGGGGGCATTGCCATTACTCATTACTCATAGCTCTCTCTGCAATTGCCGAGTCCTGTCTACTTGAAAGGGCCAAGCAGTGTAAACATGAACACGCCTGGCCCTGACTTAAATCAGAGTGCAGAGGGCAGGGCAGTTACAGAGAAAGCAGAGCCTCTATGTGTACTAGCAACGCCCCCATTGTTCTAAGAGACTCATTTGCATATAATAAAACTTAATTTTTCTGCGGGCACATATGAACATGGGGCCAACACAGATGCCTTCAGCTGCCAAGTGCACATGTAACAGGTCAGCCAGTTTCATAGGTACCAATCTGCTGACAGATGTCCTTTAACAGTAGACTAGCAATGGTTTTGATTATGTGAATTTAGCTCATACACAGATGTATCTTTCTCTGTTTGTATAATATTTGTATAGTATTTAAATATCTGTATTGTATAGCCAAGAGTGTAGCTGGCCAGCTGAGACCTGTCCTAAATTGCTAATATAGCTTATATGTTTATACAGCTAGACCTGCCAATAACCTTAATACAGTTCCTATGTTTGTGTGTTAAAGACAAAAGCAAAGTTATTTACTGTGACTTTATGTTTGGATGTCATAAAACTGGTATATATTGTGTTCACAGAAGCAGAAAAGATAATATGCCTTTAAGATTCATTATATAATGTAAGGTAAGCTCAATGACACAGCAGAAACAGCAGAAAGCATAGTTAAACTGTTGTTGCTGGGCAGGAGTCTTGACCAATCACAGCCAGCCTCACACACAGCAAGAGTTTTGACCAATCACAGCCAGCCTCACACACAGCCTGTGTGGTAAATTCCCCTAGCAGGAGCTGCTAGAATCATTACACCAGAGGAGAGAAGCTGAACAGACCTTCATTCCACTAAGAGCTGTGTTTTATGGAAGCAGAGAGGCCAAAATAGTTCCACCAATTGCAAACTACAAAGGTCACAATCCAAATTCAAATTCCATATTGCAATCCAAATTGCATACAACCATACCAGATCATACTCAACCAATAGTTACTGCTAACTGCATACTGCAAATTGCGACCAAATTCAGCAAGTGAACTATTAGTTAGACCTCAGATATATATCTCTCAGAGAGATCATAAAGTGTTTAAATAACTTAAAGTGAGTACAGATACTTAAGAGAGAAATATATCCACCATTTTATGTTGAATGACAAGATTGAACAGTTGAACCACCATCTTATGCATACCGCCATTTTGTTATACTTTATTCAACACGTGTTTTGTACATAGACTATCTGCTGCGGAGGTGGCAGTGTTATATATGAAGAAAAGTTGAAGTTAATAAAGAAGTTATTTCAAGCATTTGGTGTGCTCTTTAAACCTACTGTTTCTATAGAACGGCGCTATAGGAATTACAGAGTAATAGACAGTCTGGTTAGACTAAAAAGTCAGAGATATCAAAATTCTTCTAATGCCACAAACCAAAGGCACTTTATTGTGCTGCGCCTGCCACAAAGAGCCTGTGGTTGTGACCCTGAAACACATTAGAAATTAGAAATGGATTTTTTACTTTGCTCCTATTAAATATATTAATGATGACATGAATACTGAGTGCCATTTGCAGTGTGTGTAAAACCCCTGCGCCAACCAACCGGTTTTACTTTGGGCTAGACCTAGGGGTGTTATCCTGCCAGTCCCCTAGTTTTCACCCTTTAACCCCTATACAGGGATCTGGTATTTGCTGCAGGGAATCCACCAGGCCACTACCTCTTGGAACAGCCCCAGTGTGGTTGGTAAATGACCCACGGAGGTCAGAGATATCTGTGTGAAGCACCGAGGGATCAGGCAATAAACATAGTGAGGAAACAGGTATAGCTCAGTGCAGGCAGAGTATGTATGTAGTGCCCTGGAGCAAGGTTACTTTGTACTATGGTCATTTGTGGACATTTGCCCTTATTGCTGCTATGCAAAGCCATCAACTCCCTACTTTATTGCACTTTGAAGGGTTAACTTGCGCGTGCACTCATACTGCTTCATATTGTTGAACTGCATTTATATGTTTTAAGGGGTTTTCCGGGAGTTTTTTTCTGATGTCCTAACCTCTAAATCAGTGTTTCCCAACCAGTGTGCCTCCAGCTGTTGCAAAACTATATCTCCCAGCATGCCCGCACAGCCAAAGGCTGTCCGGGTATGCTGGGAGTTGTAGTTTTGCAACAGCTGAAGGCACGCTGGTTGGGAAACACTGCTCTAGATAAGGGCTCTTTCACATCTGCGTTATAGTCTTCCGGCATAGAGTTCCGTCGTCGGGGCTCTATGCCGGAAGAATACTGATCAGGATTTTCCTAATGCATTCTGAATGGACAGTCCGTCCTTCAGGATGCATCAGGATGTCTTCCGTTCCGGAACGGAACGTTTTTTGGCCGCAGCAAATAGCGCAGCATGCTGCGCTTTTTGCTCCGGCCAAAAATCCGGAACACTTGCCGCAAGGCCGGATCCGGAATGAATGCCCATTGAAAGGCATTGATCCGGATCCGGCCTTAAGCTAAACGTCGTTTCGGCGCATTGCCGGATGCGACGTTTAGCTTTTTCTCAATGGTTACCATGGCTGCCGGGACGCTAAAGTCCTGGCAGCCATGGTAAAGTGTAGTGGGGAGCGGGGAGCAGCATACTTACCGTCCGTGCGGCTCCCGGGGCGCTCCAGAGTGACGTCAGGGCGCCCCAAGCGCATGGATCACGTGATCGCATGGACACATCATCCATGCGCATGGGGCGCTCTGACGTCATTCTGGAGCGCCCCGGGAGCCGCACGGATGGTAAGTATGCTGCTCCCCACTACTACTATGGCAACCAGGACTTTAATAGCCTCCTGGGTGCCATAGTAACACTGAAAGCATTTTGAAGACGGATCCGTCTTCAAATGCTTTCAGTACACTTGCGTTTTTCCGGATCCGGCGTGTAATTCCGGCAAGTGGAGTACACGCCGGATCTGGCCCACGCAAGTGTGAAAGAGGCCTAAGTCATCAGTATCTGATCGGCGGGGGTCCCAAGTGTCAGACTTCTACCGATCAGATACTGATGACCTATCCAGACTGTCTGGTTTGGCTCTGTTGTTTTGTTTATGTCTGAAGACTTGTTTATGCCTGCAAAAACTGCTTATTCATTCCTATAGACTTGCATTGAAGCTCTATACAAGTCTATCATAGACAGAAATTTGAATAATGTTTCTGTTTAGGTAGGGATTCTCCACTCCACTCCTTACACTAGAAAGTTCTAATCCAGCTAGAAATTGTATATAAGAAGTGCAGTCAGAGCCCCTAGTCCTCTGCAGATAGGGACCAGTGCTAAGTAGGAGAGACTCTGCCCGACTGAATGAGTGACCAGCAGAAGATGCTGAGATGAGGATGCTGAGTCATAGACCCAGGTTACCAGTCAGTTGACCAGGGAGGCAGCCGGATGATTGAGCCACAGATCCTGGGCCACCACAGCCTTTGGCCAGGATACCATCCTTCGGAGAGAGAGAGAGAGGGACAGCTAGCTCAGGCCTTTTCTCAGCAAGAAACCTTCTTCTGCCCAGAAGGATACAGGAAAAGCCAATTTAGTTAATTGCCTGTATTGTTTTGTACTTGAGTTCCTCCAGTAAAAAAAATGCCTTATTTCGCATTGGGATGCACCACGCCTTACCATCCCTTCCAGAGAGCAGCAACACGTGGTGACACCTTGCTGGTGTCCGGGGGACTCAACACAGGGGCTACCCCAATCCTTCGCACTGGATTGCATATTCGTGAAACAAGTCCGAAGTCAAGGCAGGCAGCAAAATGTCTGAATCAGCAAATGGGCAGAGATCAGTACATGAGCAGACAAACAGAACAGCAAACCTTACACAGGGACAACAAAGCTAATTACATCTCTCCTTGGGGAAGGTGCCTTAAATACCCTTAGGTAACGGACCATAGGCTGGGGAAGATTAGTGTTCGTTGTGGCCCTTTAAGAGCCAGGGAGATTACTCTCACACCCTATGGGCAGACCAAGGAGTCCTCTGAACAGGGGCGGATTAAGTGCATGAATGGCCCGGGGCTGTCTACCCAACTTGGGCCCCTCCCTCCATTTTAGTTTAGGTTTTTTTTGTATGAAGAGGCTGCGGTGCTTCATGAGCGCCACAGTCTCTTCCTAGGCCATATGACATCTTCAGACTAAAAAAAATACCCCAAATTGGGTCCTAAACTGAAAAATTTGGTCGCCAAATTTAAAATACATATAATTTAAAAAAAAAGACATGGAGGAGAATACAGCACCACATACCTCTTACATCCAGTGACATCTCCTGTCATGTAGACCTTCTCTTTCCTCTTCTCCTCCATTTGACCCAGACCACCATGGCAAATTCTTTCAGCCACATCTCGTCTCTACAATTTGTAACACAGACACGTTAGATTTCTCAATTTATCCATCAACCTCCTCATCCTGGTGTCCCCACAGTGTCTTCCTGCTGCCACTCCCAATACTGTGCCGTTTTGCTCCCCAATGTCCAAGGTACTATACTGCTGGAAAAATAGTGACCCTAATAGACATAATTGGAGTCATTTATCAAACTGGTGTAAAGTAGAACTGGATTTCCAAAAGAGCTGTCAAATATGAAAGGTGGAATCTGATTGGCTGCTATGGGCAACTAAGCCAGTGCTACTTTACACCAGTTTGATAAATTACCCCAAATGTTCCTATAGTGTCCACAGCAGCAATAATGTCCCCTAGAGTACCCCGAGTAATAATACCACCCTCTATTGTGCTCCAGGCAATAATCCCTGTATAGTGTCCCCAAAAATAATAGACTTGCCCCTACAGTGTCTCCCCAATAGCAACACCCCCATATAGTAGTATAGATGCTTTTTTTTTTACCGGATTTCAATACCAGAAAAGAATAACGCTAGTGTGAAAGTACCCTAACTTGTCATTTAAAGGGCAGCATCTTCTGCGTGTAATTATATGTCTACAATGCTGAGTTTCTATTGAATGTCAGCAAGCAGAGATTTAGAAAATTGTGAGGAACACATAAGGCTACTTTCACACTAGCATTTTTTGCAGATCAGTCATGGATCTGCAAAAACGCTTCCATTACAATAATACAACCCATGCATCTGTCATGAACGGATCCGGTTGTATTATGTCTTCTATGGCCATGACGGATCCGTCTTGAACACCATTGAAAGTCAATGGGGGACGGATCCGTTTTCTATTGTGCCAGATTGTGTCAGAGAAAACGGATCCATCCCCATTGACTTACATTGTGTGCCAGGATGGATCTGTTTGGCTCCGCTTCAGCAGGCGGACAGCAAAACGCTGCAGGCAGCGTTTTGGTGTCCGCCTCCAGAGCGGAATGGTGACTAAACGGAGGCAAACTGATGCCTTCTGAGCGGATCCTTTCCCATTCAGAATGCATTAGGGCAGGCATGCTCAACCTGCAGCCCTCCAGCTGTTTAAAACTACAACTCCAGCATGCCCGAACAGCCTACAGTTATCAGCCTACAGCAGGGCATTGTGGGAGTTGTAGTTTTACAACAGCTGGAGGGCTGCAGGTTGAGCATGCCTGCATTAGGGCAAAACTGATCAGTTTTTGACCGCTTTTGAGAGCCCTGAACAGATCTAACAAATAAAAAGGCAAAATGCTAGTGTGAAAGTAGACTAAAGTGTATTTGAAAATCTGATAAACTTTTCATTAAACAAATATAACATTGCTGACATTGGGATACCCATTTACTGTAAATGATGGTTCTGAATTAAAGAAGTTCTCCAGGACTTACTTATTGATGACCTATCTTTAGGATACATCAACAATATGTAATTAACAGGTGTCTGGCTCCCGGGACCCCTGTTGATCAGCTCTTTAAGCTCAAGGACTGGAACCAGGCACCAAAACTACTCAGCTCCATCTACTGTGTAGTGGCTATTCCTTGTTACTACTGTGTTGCGGAATCCCAGAGGTAACATGTTAAGTAGTGGAAATAGGTCTATCAACTCGTACTCTCTCTGTTTATATGCAGTATCCACTTAAAGGGGTTGTCCAGCTCCTTGAAATTTTTACTAAAACCTGTCATTTAATTTTCATCTAACCAATACACAGGAATAAATGTGGCATTTTTGGACCTCAAGAAAAGCTGTGCCTGGGAGAGGCCCTCTTGCACAAAGCTCTGCCCCCACCCCTACCCCATCCCACTTTCAGCTTAACACTTTTGCTAATTTTCTACAGCTGAGAAAGGCCTCCTTGTGCCCCTGTAAAGGTGAACAGCTGCCTAGTTAGCTAGTCTGTACCTTCCAGCCAACCACTTGTGGCCAGAGGGGATTCTCTGGGGCACCAAGCATTCGCTCCTGCCAATTCCCTGTTACTCCTATGCCTATCAGGGTTGCCAACTGTCCAGAAATGTCTGCACAGTCTGTAAAAATAGGCAACTTTTTTCCTGCGTACGTGAAAAAAATAGATGTGTCCGTGATTTTTTTAAGGCTGGTGGTACTTGACTAGATTATTTTGTTGGTAATTATCATCATTTTATAGCTCACAGTAAATGACAGTAATAAGTTCCTACCAGTATATTGAGCTATATACATGTAAACTTTATCAGTCATTATAGTTTTCCAATTTGTTTGTAAAATATGTTGGCTGTCCATGATTTAGGGATAAGTTGTCCAGAAAAAACAGGGTTGGCAACCCTGGTGCCTATGCTTATCAGAAACCCCACTTGTATCTGTTCTTTCTGCTCCAACAAAGCTTTGTGAAAGAAATATATGATTACTGTAGCCAAGGGCAACAGAGGGGGGTCCAATGTGTCTGGACCCCCCTAGAAGCATTCATTTCATTTTCTTTATCAGTCAGGGCCGCACCTACGATCACCTCAGGCGGCGCGGCCCTGGATCTAAGTGGCGGCGGTGGCCATTGTGGAAGTGCTCATGTCCATATTAATCTGTATCGTGATAAAGATGGCTGTGCTGCGGTGGGGCAGGGGAGGGAGAGGCGTCTCCCTTCCGCGTTCCTCCTTGCCATTTGCAGAAGGAGGATTCAGAGCTGGGCAGCTATAAATATGGTGAGGTGGCAAATGGGGCAGGGGGCTTCAGCCTGGTGAGGACACAGCTCCTCCTCCACTCTGCTTTCGGTGCCTTCAGGACAAGGAGAGAGGAAGTGAAGCAACAGCTCCTGCCACAGAGCTACGTGGTTGGCAGTGTGTGAACCAGAACTGGATGGTGATTCCATTCACAGGGAGGGAAGAAGAAGAGTTTGAGTACAGGAGCGTTATGTCGGGGGCCCTGAGTATTAACTACAGTGTGTCTACAGAGGACGAGGGTGAGACTCTTACCTTCATCCTCAACAATATAATTTAAGCTGTACAGTGTTTGTTGGGCGTGGCCAATTATATGTAGGAGGGGCTTATAACAATGGGCGGGGCCACAAATTCCCTCAGACCCTGCCTAGACAAAATTTCTGGGCGCTCACCTGACTCTAGCCAATCACCAACCGCTCAAGTGATTGGCTGCAGTGGCTATATAATATATTAACACCTCAACGCTGGAGCTGGTGAGAAGAGACTGGTGGCATGCCCGCTGCAGTTTTCTTGCATTTTTTGCTGCCACTGATTTCACCCTATACCTGTGATGGCAACCGAGCTGTGGTAAAACTACAACTCCCAAGATGCATACTTGCTTGGCTGTTTTTCAAAACTCCATAGAAATGAATAGAGCATACTGAGAGTCTTAGTTTTACTACAGCTGAAGTGCCGGAGGTTAGCCATCACTGTCCTATACAATGCATTTAGAAAGTCTTTAGACCCTTTCACTTTTTTCCCCTTTTATTATGTTGCTAGTTTATTCAAAGGGAAAAACACAATTTTTGCAAGCATTCAGACTCTGTGCTATGACACTTGAAATGTAGCTCTGGGGGCCTCAATTCTCTTGATCATCTTTGAGATGTTTCTACAGCTTGATTGGAGTCCACCTCTGCTAAATTCTGTTGATTTGGAAAGACAAACCCCTGTCTTTTTAAGGTCTTACAGCTAATGCATATAAGAGCAAAAACCAAGCCATTAGGAGCAAATACTGTCTGCACAGATCAGAGACAGGATTGTGTGGAGGCACTGATCTGGAAAAGGGTACAAAAATGTATGCTGCACTGAAAGTTCCCAAGAGCACCAGGACTGTTCCTAGATTTGGCCGCCCCACCAAACTTAATAAGTATGTAAACAGGGCAAAAAGGCCTCAGTAAGGCCCCTTTCACACGGGCGAGTATTCCGCGTGGATGCGATGCGTGAGTTGAACGCATTGCACCCGCACTGAATCCCGACCCATTCATTTCTATGGGGCTGTTCACATGGGCGGTGATTTTCACGCATCACTTATGTGTTGCATGAAAATCGCAGCATGCTCTATTTTGTGCATTTTTAATGTAACGCAGGCCCCATAGAAATTAATGGGGTTGCGTGAAAATCGCAAACATCCGCAAGCAAGTGTGGATGCAGTGCGATTTTCAGGCACGGTTGCTAGGAGACGATCGGGATGGAGACCCAATCATTATTATTTTCCCTTGTAACATGGTTATAAGGGAAAATAATAGCATTCTGAATACATAATGCATAGTACAATAGCACTGGAGGGGTTAAAAAATAAAAATAAAAATTTAACTCACCTTAATCCACTTGATCGCGCAGCCCGGCATCTCTTCTGTCTGTCTTCTGTGCTGTGTGGAGGAACAGGACCTGTGGTGACGTCACTCCGGTCATCACATGATCCATCACTATGGTAAAAGATCATGTGGTGGATCATGTGATGACCGGAGTGACGTCACCACAGGTCTTGTTCCTCCACACAGCTAAGAAGAAGACAGAAGGAGATGCCGGCTGCGCAATCAAGTGGACTAAGGTGAGTTAAATTTTTATTTTATTTTTTAACCCCTCCAGCGCTAATGTACTATGCATTCTGTATTCAGAATGCTATTATTTTCCCTTATAACCATGTTATAAGGGAAAATAATACAATCTACAGAACCCCGATCCCAAGCCCGAACTTCTGTGAAGAAGTTCGGGTTTGGGTACCAAACATGTGCGATTTTTCTCACGCGAGTGCAAAACGCATTACAATGTTTTGCACTCGCGCGAAAAAATTGCGCGTGTTCCCGCAACGCACCTGCACATTTTTCCGCAACGCCCGTGTTAAAGAGGCCTAAGAGAGATGACCAACAACCCATGGTCACACTGGCTCAGCTCCAAGGATTCTGTGTGCACATGGGAGAAACTTTCAGAAGATCAACCATCACTGCAGCACTCCACCAATCTGGGCATTATGGCAGAGTGGCCTAAAAAAAGCCTCTCCTCAGTAAGGGCTCATTCAGACGGCCGTATGCTGTGGATCAATTTTTTGCGGGTTAGATGCAGGCCCATTCACTTCTATGGGGCCCTTTTCTTCTATTCCACGGCTCCGCAAAACAAATAAAACATGTCCTATACTTCTCAGTGAAAATCAGGACATGGTCCCATTGCAGTCTATGGGTCCGCAAAAATACGGAATGCTACCCTTTTTTTGTGGACATATTGAACTGTCCGCAAAAAAAGGATCTGTATTTTTGCGGACAGCATACGGCCATCTGAAAGAGCCCTAAAAGAAACATAAAAGCCTGCCTGGAGTTTGCAAAAATGCACCTAAAGCCTCTGAAAAACAGGACTTTCTCGTCTGATGAAACCAAGATTGAACTCTGAAGTCTTGAAATTGATTAAAACTGCATTTTGAGTGCATTGTATCAATAATCTGATTGTGGAAAAATGGAATTAGTAAATTTAAACTTGTCTTCCACTGACTGTTATTGCTGCTATGTAATTCCTTATTTTTGCCACATGAGGGCAGCACTAAGTAGATATATGCAGCCAATTTAATTTATGTTCTTTAATATGGTAGTCGTAGACCAATGTGTAGTATTGTCAATGTTTCCATACTGTGCCTCTGTGTTCTCTAATTTTATATAAAGACACTCAGAATCTCATGGATTCAGCACAAATCTATGAAAAAATGTTATGCCCCATTACATGCCACATGGGGGCATATTTACTAAAGATTTACTAAAGATGTACGCCACATACTAGCATACACAAATCACACATTTTTTGCACCTGCCATTGTGCACAAAAAATTAAGGTGGAACTTAGCTGGTGAGGTGAACCTCACTGCCCAATATATTTACCATAATTGGCACCATAAAAATGGCATACCTTATAACTGAAATGTATGCCAGCACATGCACAAAATATTCCAAATGGCACAGGTCAATATGGTGTTAGAGTGATGAAGCCTTTAGTCAAGGTTGTGCTAAATGTATCAAAAAGCTAGGCAAACCCTAGGTTGGTATGCGGTTAGTATGCTATACCACCCCCCTATGTGGTGAGGATTTTAGGGTAATTTTAAAAGTTGCAACATTTATCAGTTAAATCATTTATCAATTGCAATGGGCCAGAAAAGTGGAGTGATTTTGCCTGCTTTGTCAGTACTATAGACATTTGCACCACATTTATGGCATATTTGTGCCCTTTTGAGGGTGGTTTGAGCCATGCCTGGCAGTTTACATGTAGGTAGTTTGCTCCACAAGCTGAACAAATCGCATGCAATATTTTGTAAATTTGCCACAAAAATTGCTTCAAACCAATAAGACACCTCAAAAAGGCCAAAAGTTGCATACTGATACACTACCCCAGGCTAAAGGCGCTCACACGGCACATTTGTAGACTAGTGTAAGAGCACCTTTGACCTTTAGACCTCATGCACACAACTGTATGTATTTTACTGTCCGCAAACTGCAGATCCGCAAAAAAGGGATACTGGCCGTGTGCATTCTACAATTTCCATAGGCCCCATTGTCAAAATGCCTATTCTTGTCTGCAAAATGGACAAGAATAGGACATGTTCTATTTTTTTGCGGGACGGACATGCGAAAATACGATGCCACATTTTTTTGCAGCCCCATTGAAATAAATGGGTCCACATCCAATCTGCAAAAAATGTGGATTGGATGCAAAAGAAAAACGTCATGTGCCTTATATAGTTACATATTTACTGCAATCAGAAAAGTATTGGACACAATGAATAAACCAGTTTTGTCAAAACAAATATTGGGAACATGTATAATCAGAAAATTCCTGGAACTGATTTCTACAGTTGTTCTCAGAACTTTGATGAAGCGCATGTCGGTCACTATGACGCAGCAGGTACGATTGATTTTCTGCTTAAAAAGGACTAGGCTCATATGACTTGAGATAAGAATGACTGTTGTATTACGTATGAGCTGTGTGTGATGTGTCTCTGCTGCTTATATCTGTTATTTATAGCATTATTTATGTATTACATGTTTTAAGTGTCTCAATGTCAATGTATTTTATAAATTACATATATATATATATATATATATATATATATATACAGTACAGACCAAAAGTTTGGACACACCTTCTTATTCAAAGAGTTTTCTTTATTTTCATGACTATGAAAATTGTAGATTCACACTGAAGGCATGAAAACTATGAATTAACACATGTGGAATTATATACATAACAAAAAAGTGTGAAACAACTGAAAATATGTCATATTCTAGGTTCTTCAAAGTAGCCAACTTTTGCTTTGATTACTGCTTTGCACACTCTTGGCATTCTCTTGATGAGCTTCAAGAGGTAGTCACCTGAAATGGTTTTCACTTCACAGGTGTGCCCTGTCAGGTTTATTAAGTGGGATTTCTTGCCTTATAAATGGGGTTGGGACCATCAGTTCCGTTGAGGAGAAGTCAGGTGGATACACAGCTGATAGACCTACTGAATAGACTGTTAGAATTTGAATTGAATTATGGCAAGAAAAAAGCAGCTAAGTAAAGAAAAACGAGTGGCCATCATTACTTTAAAAAATAAAGGTCAGTCAGTCAGCCGAAAAATTGGGAAAACTTTGAAAGTAAGGGCTATTTGACTATGAAGGAGAGTGATGGGGTGCTGCGCAAGATGACCTGGCCTCAACAGTCACCGGACCTGAACTCAATCGAGATGGTTTGGGGTGAGCTGGACCGCAGAGTGAAGGCAAAAGGGCCAACAAGTGCTAAGCATCTCTGGGAACTCCTTCAAGACTGTTGGAAGACCATTTCAGGTGACTACCTCTTGAAGCTCATCAAGAGAATGCCAAGAGTCTGCAAAGCAGTAATCAAAGCAAAAGGTGGCTACTTTGAAGAACCTAAAATATGACATATTTTCAGTTGTTTCACACTTGTTTGTTATGTATAAAATTCTTCATGTGTTAATTCATAGTTTTCATGCCTTCATAGTCATGAAAATAAAGAAAACTCTTTGAATGAGAAGGTGTGTCCAAACTTTTGGTCTGTACTGTATATATATATATATATATATATACACATACATATATATATATATATGTATATATATATATATATATATATATATATATATATATATATAGCCAGAAACGGACAGCACATCCAATAGAGCAATTAAATGATTTATTGAGCCAATAGTATCGGGTTCAGAGTCTATTTTTAGTAATATTTAAATTTTCTTGGACAAACTTTTACATAACTATGCATGTGGGGTGGAATCATATATTCAGGACACTACTGATGTTGATCTTGGTGTCACAGAGAATATCATTTTAGCATCATTTGATGTAACATCTCTATATACGTCAATTGACCATGACCTTGGTATTGATGCGGTAAGACGTATGTTAGATTTGTCATCTTTGACTGTACACACTTGTGATTTTGTGATCGATCTCTTAAATATTATCCTGAGACAGAATTATTTTCTGTTCCAGGATATATTTTATAAACAAATTAGGGGTGTGGCGATAGGGTCAAATGTGGCCCCTACTTACGCCAATATATTCATGAGATGTTTTGAGGAAGATGTCGTCCATGTATCCCACCATCGCAGCAAAATTCTGAGGAGGTGGAGATACATCGACGACATCTTCCTCATATGGACCGGTGATTGTTCTGAATTGTTGGAGTTTCAGGGATACCTCAATAGCATTAACAATGAGTTACAATTTACTCTAGTATACTCCAATACAGAAATCACATTTTTGGACACCACTGTTTTTTATCAGGAGGGTCGGTTACAGACTAGGTTGTTCACTAAACCAACTGACAAAAATACCCTCCTACATTTTCAAAGTAGCCATCCACGAAATATGTTGAAGCACCTCTCTTTTTCCCAATTCCTTAGGGCCAAAAGGATTATCTCTGACCCTGAGGCATTGGATGAATTATTGGAGATCATGGTCAAAAAATTTAAACATAGAGGTTATCCCCCTGCGTTATTACAATCCCAAATTGACCGGGTCCAAGATTTGGACAGAAGTGACACACTGTTGAGAAGAGAGAAGAAGGGTCCTCACAATAGAATCCCCTTTATTACGAAATATGCGGAACACAGCCGTGCAATTAATCGTATTATTAACAAACATTGGAGTATTCTAGGAGGTTGCCTTAGTCAAGTGCCGGAATTCAGATCTCCTCCTCTATTTTCCTACAGGAGATCTAGAAATTTACGAGACCAATTAGTGCGTGCAGACATTGGCCCTGGCCCTGGTTTGATAAAGAGAACATTGACACAGCGGAGCACGGGATGTTTTCCGTGTCTCAGCTGTGTCAATTGCAAACATATTTGCAGGGGCAAAACTTTCATACATCCGACGCCCAATGTGAGATATTCTATCTCTTTCTATCTCACTTGTAATTCGAATTTTGTGATCTATGTTCTAAGTTGCCCCTGCAAACTATTATATGTAGGTGAGACATCCACCGATTTAAAAACTCGATTAAACAATCACCGCTCCACTATCAGAAAAAAACGTCGGGACCTACCCATCCCTAAACATTTTGTAGAGATGAACCATACAGAAAATCTATTAAAATGTTGGATAATTGATCACATTCCTCTACCAAGACGCGGAGGGAATATAAATTTACTATTAAAAAAGAAAGAACTATTTTGGATACACACACTCAATACTTTGAGACCCAATGGTCTCAATGTGGACTATAATTTAGGGGTTTATACAAGAGGTGGTTTGCCTTAGACTGCCATGTATTATTCTTCACTCTGCTTTTTATCCTGTTGTAGGTATTATTAGTTAAACACAAGTGTTTATATAAGATCTAACCTACATTTTCAATTCTTTCTCTTTTTTCATCTCTCATTGTAGATGATTGGATAAAATATAAGAAGAGGAGCGATATGATGATGATACTGTCCTGCCATATTAGGGAACACCGTGTCCCACGTCTGCTTGTTTCCATTCTATAACTGTATTTAGATCATACTGTGCTATGGCTCAGGTTACGTCTCGACAGATCCCAAATGCATTGATATAATAATATAATATATACCTTATAGTTATTAGGAGAACCCTATTTGTGCACTTGTATGCACGATCGACACGGGGGTGCCGATTGGGCTCATATTGCGCGCCCATATATGGATACTATGCCCCCATAGACAGGGATGTATGGTTTCCTCGTGTCGCCTCCTGTTAGCCATATATTATATGAATTAAACAACTATGGGGAACCTTTCCAGTTTCCAATATGGCATGTCTGCACTCTTGGCCTTGTAAGTATGCGCATTGGAGAGTGATAGACAGGATCGATACTGCTGCGTGAGACATGACGTGAGACGCCCACTTGAGACGTAGCATGACGTGATTTTGCTGAGGCGTACCGTGACGCCTGCGCACTCCATAGAGTTAGACGCCAACTTTGGCCATTGCCGGTATGTGGGAACACGCTGACTCTGTATGGTATGTCACCATCTTTATCTCTAGCTCCTCCTGTTTTTAAAGTGTTAATGTCATTAAATATATACAAAGCAGCTGATTCACATTGGTGCCACTTATATTGTACTCTGATTATGTTATATTATATAGAATTTTTGTATATTGTATACACAATCATGTATCACAAATCTTTTGTTCTATATGCTTTTGGATGATTTTTATTTTGTAATCACTGTATACTGATCTATATATTGATTTTTATTTAATTATCTGTAATTACTGTTCACTCCACCCCCTAATTTTGTATACCTATTTATACTATGTATCTCACTTGTATTTGATGCTTGAGAAAGGCTCTGCGTTTTGAGCCGAAACGTCGCCTCACTGTGCCACTGTGGCTCAATAAATCATTTAATTGCACTATTGGATGTGCTGTCCGTTTCTGCCTATACCTGAGGATAAGTAGTGACTTTCCTGGACATAGCACCCGCTGTTTATCTTGTGAATTGGTGCTGCCATATTTTTCTTTTATATATATATATATATATATATATACACAGTCATACTGGGGTAATTGCACTCACTAGATATTGATATTTTTTATTAAAATCTGAAAGGTTCATCAGCATCTAGTCCTAAAAGGCTCTTTCACATCAGCGTTAGTTATTTCCATTATCAACAACAGAGACAGTGGAAATGTCGGATTCGGCACATTACTGACATGAACGGAGCTGAACAGACCCCATTGACTACAGTGGGATCCGTCCATTTCCGCTGAGGAGAATACTTTTTTAAGCGGATAAATAAGTCCTGCATGCAGGACTTTTTTCTCTGCTATTTTTAACTAATTCTGTGACGAAGGTCCCGAACTGAGCCTCCAACACGAATGTGAACATAGCCTAATGCACAAAATGGTCAGTGAAATAAATGGTGGGCCGTGTATTACATAATGGACCCTTTGGAGCCGTCTCCACTCTGGGTCATGGAGGAGGTTGGATCTCTCAAGTCCATACACTCTTAAAGGGCATGTGAAAATGGGTTGGTTATGCTATAGCTTTTCTGCGCTAATGCATTACAATAGGCAATTGTTATTTATACAGTTCACTAGCGGACTCTTTACAGCACCTATACAGAACAGATTTCCTGTAGTTGTCGCAGGAACCTGAGGTGTTTTGTGTATTCTGCGGAAATGATTCTAGACAGAATGTGACAGCTTTGTGAGTCTTTTATCTTTGCCGGGACACCTGCTCAGTTCTTTCTCTCCCATCACTGTACCTGCGTCCATTTGTCAAGTTCACTGAAGCTCACATAGACAATGTGAGACAGGTAATTACAGAACCGGACCGTCCAGGTCAACCAGTTTGGTCACAGGAGTTTTCTACACAGGAGTCCCTATTTATATGAACAGATCCTGTTACACAGTTATTATGGTTCCTGCTTAGGATTTCACATTCCAATTATCGATAGGTGGCACTATTTCTAAGGCTTTGAAGTTAAATGGTGGCTATGACTCTCATTAACACTATGGCCACAGTCTTTGCTCCAGTGGCTGCCATTTATAATATAGATGTCTTATTACAAGATACAGCAGTGGATTCTGGGGTCTTTAGGCTGCAGTGTGGGAAAAGAAAATGATAAAACTTTCCTTTATCTTCTCATCAATTTGGGAACCATTCTTGTTAGGCCGAATGCACACGGCCGTGTTCCGCGGCCGAGAGCGGTCCGTGGTATGGCGGGCTGGATTCCTGTTCAGAGCAGGAGCGCACAGTGTCATTGGTTGCTATGATGCCGTGTGCTTCATGCCGCCGCTGCTGTACAGTAATACACTCGTATAGTGTATTACTGTAGTGCAGCGGCGGCATGAATCGTACGGCATCATAGCAACCAATGACTCCGTGAGCTCCTGCTCTGAACAGGAATCCAGCCTGGCATACCACGGACCGCTCTCGGTCGCGGAACACGGACCCATCCATTTCTATGGGTTCGCACGATGTGCGGCCCGGCTCCGGAAATGCGGACCCGCACTTCCGGATCCGCATTTCCGTTCACGAAAAAAGTGCCAGCGATGTGTGGAACACACATTGCCGGTCTCTGTGTTTTACGGATCCGTGGATTCATCACAGTGGATAGTTTATACACAGAAAGGGTTCTGTTTCTGATGTTTTATGCCATTTTGGTCTAGGTATGCCCTTTCTTTCCAGATCTAAGACTATTATTCACACTGTGAGTTATCACAGGCCAGTTATTGGGAATGAGCGTGTGTACAAATGTTCTTTCCTGATAAATGAGGCCACAATCTGCGATGTAAATGAACCCTAAATCCTTCATTTATATTTCCCATTCCTTTGACTCAAAAACCCACATCAAAACCTGCAGTGATGTCTTTCCAAAAAATGGATTGTGTGAAAACACCTTTAGAAAGTTCACTCATTTACCACTGAGGTATTATAATAAAATGTGAGATTTGCAAGAGGAGTTTATTGGATATTTCAAGGTTAGATACTTTCATATGGGATTATTTTGGACAGTATGTGTAATCAAAACCAGAAGTGGGACCTGCAGAGAGAACTGTAGCAAAAAGAGTTGCACCTCTTGCAAATTTTGGACCAACTCCTGGTTTTGGCTTGAAAATATCATTGCAAAATACTGACTAAAAGATAATATTTTTCAACCAGATTGAAAAAAAGGAATAGTAACATTAATTGGCAAGTCTAACCAGGCCTTTACTCTGCACAATGCATTGGTTCTCGACATGCAGTATGCGTACCCCAAGTGGTACACTCAACAGGGTGAGGGGGTACACAGGCCTGCCTGAGCATTATTCTTTCTTTTAAATCTGAAGGAACTGCTGACTGAGGCTTAGAACAGAGCCTAGGACAACAGAGTGAAAATACCCTTTTTTCTTAATATTTAGCACGGTTCAATTCCTTGGGGTACTCATTTCAAACTTTTGTGTCACTAGAGGGTACTTGGAGTGAAAAGGTTGAGATCCACTGGTATAATGCATATTCTAAGAGGACTACATACTCCTAGTTAGTTGTCAGAGGATGCATACTTTCCAACATTTGTATCCCTCACAGTTTTAAACCATGCCACTGATATTTATATTATATATTATACTAGGTGAAGTATTCATATTATAATTAGAGTTGAGCGAACACCTGGATGTTCGGGTTCGAGAAGTTCGGCCGAACATCCCGGAAATGTTCGGGTTCGGGATCCGAACCCGATCCGAACTTCGTCCCGAACCCGAACCCCATTGAAGTCAATGGGGACCCGAACTTTTCGGCACTAAAAAGGCTGTAAAACAGCCCAGGAAAGAGCTAGAGGGCTGCAAAAGGCAGCAACATGTAGGTAAATCCCCTGCAAACAAATGTGGATAGGGAAATGAATTAAAATAAAAATTAAATAAATAAAAATTAACCAAAATCAATTGGAGAGAGGTTCCATAGCAGAGAATCTGGCTTCCCGTCACCCACCACTGGAACAGTCCATTCTCAGATATTTAGGCCCCGGCACCCAGGCAGAGGAGAGAGGTCCCGTAACAGAGAATCTGTCTTCATGTCAGCAGAGAATTAGTCTGCATGTCATAGCAGAGAATGAGGCTTCACGTCAGCCACCACTGCAACAGTCCATTGGCATATATTTAGGCCCAGCACCCAGGCAGAGGAGGGAGGTCCCGTAACAGAGAATCTGTCTTCATGTCAGCAGAGAATTAGTCTGCATGTCATAGCAGAGAATGAGGCTTCACGTCAGCCACCACTGCAACAGTCCATTGGCATATATTTAGGCCCAGCACACACACAGGCAGAGGAGAGAGGTCCCGTAACAGAGAATCTGGCTTCATGTCAGCAGAGAATCAGTCTGCATGTCATAGCAGAGAATGAGGCTTCACGTCAGCCACCACTGCAACAGTCCATTGGCATATATTTAGGCCCAGCACACACACAGGCAGAGGAGAGAGGTCCCGTAACAGAGGATCTGGCTTCATGTCAGCAGAGAATCAGTCTGCATGTCATAGCAGAGAATCAGGCTTCACGTCAGCCACCACTGCAACAGTCCATTGTCATAAATTTAGGCCCAGCACCCAGGCAGAGGAGAGAGGTCCCGTAACAGACAATCTGGCTTCATGTCAGCAGAGAATTAGTCTGCATGTCATAGCAGAGAATGAGGCTTCACGTCAGCCACCACTGCAACAGTCCATTGGCATATATTTAGGCCTAGCACACAGGCAGAGGAGAGAGGTCCCGTAACAGAGAATCTGGCTTCATGTCAGCAGAGAATCAGTCTGCATGTCATAGCAGAGAATGAGGCTTCACGTCAGCCACCACTGCAACAGTCCATTGGCATATATTTAGGCCCAGCACACACACAGGCAGAGGAGAGAGGTCCCGTAACAGAGGATCTGGCTTCATGTCAGCAGAGAATCAGTCTGCATGTCATAGCAGAGAATCAGGCTTCACGTCAGCCACCACTGCAACAGTCCATTGTCATAAATTTAGGCCCAGCACCCAGGCAGAGGAGAGAGGTCCCGTAACAGACAATCTGGCTTCATGTCAGCAGAGAATTAGTCTGCATGTCATAGCAGAGAATGAGGCTTCACGTCAGCCACCACTGCAACAGTCCATTGGCATATATTTAGGCCTAGCACACAGGCAGAGGAGAGAGGTCCCGTAACAGAGAATCTGGCTTCATGTCAGCAGAGAATCAGTCTGCATGTCATAGCAGAGAATGAGGCTTCACGTCAGCCACCACTGCAACAGTCCATTGGCATATATTTAGGCCCAGCACACACACAGGCAGAGGAGAGAGGTCCCGTAACAGAGGATCTGGCTTCATGTCAGCAGAGAATCAGTCTGCATGTCATAGCAGAGAATCAGGCTTCACGTCAGCCACCACTGCAACAGTCCATTGTCATAAATTTAGGCCCAGCACCCAGGCAGAGGAGAGAGGTCCCGTAACAGACAATCTGGCTTCATGTCAGCAGAGAATTAGTCTGCATGTCATAGCAGAGAATGAGGCTTCACGTCAGCCACCACTGCAACAGTCCATTGGCATATATTTAGGCCTAGCACACAGGCAGAGGAGAGAGGTCCCGTAACAGAGAATCTGGCTTCATGTCAGCAGAGAATCAGTCTGCATGTCATAGCAGAGAATGAGGCTTCACGTCACCCACCACTGCAACAGTCCATTGGCATATATTTAGGCCTAGCACACAGGCAGAGGAGAGGTTCATTCAACTTTGGGTAGCCTCGCAATATAATGGTAAAATGAAAATAAAAATAGGATTGAATGAGGAAGTGCCCTGGAGTCCAATAATATATGGTTATGGGGAGGTAGTTAATGTCTAATCTGGACAAGGGACGGACAGGTCCTGTGGGATCCATGCCTGGTTCATTTTTATGAACGTCAGCTTGTCCACATTGGCTGTAGACAGGCGGCTGCGTTTGTCTGTAATGACGCCCCCTGCCGTGCTGAATACACGTTCAGACAAAACGCTGGCTGCCGGGCAGGCCAGCACCTCCAAGGCATAAAAGGCTAGCTCTGGCCACGTGGACAATTTAGAGACCCAGAAGTTGAATGGGGCCGAACCATCAGTCAGTACGTGGAGGGGTGTGCACACGTACTGTTCCACCATGTTAGTGAAATGTTGCCTCCTGCTAACACGTTGCGTATCAGGTGGTGGTGCAGTTAGCTGTGGCGTGTTGACAAAAGTTTTCCACATCTCTGCCATGCTAACCCTGCCCTCAGAGGAGCTGGCCGTGACACAGCTGCCTTGGCGACCTCTTGCTCCTCCTCTGCCTTGGCCTTGGGCTTCCACTTGTTCCCCTGTGACATTTGGGAATGCTCTCAGTAGCGCGTCTACCAACGTGCGCTTGTACTCGCGCATCTTCCTATCACGCTCCAGTGCAGGAAGTAAGGTGGGCACATTGTCTTTGTAGCGTGGATCCAGCAGGGTGGCAACCCAGTAGTCCGCACAGGTTAAAATGTGGGCAACTCTGCTGTCGTTGCGCAGGCACTGCAGCATGTAGTCGCTCATGTGTGCCAGGCTGCCCAGGGGTAAGGACAAGCTGTCCTCTGTGGGAGGCGTATCGTCATCGTCCTGCCTTTCCCCCCAGCCACGCACCAGTGATGGACCCGAGCTGCGTTGGGTGCCACCCCGCTGTGACCATGCTTCATCCTCATCCTCCTCCACCTCCTCCTCATCCTCGTCGTCCTCGTCCTCCAGTAGTGGGCCCTGGCTGGCCACATTTGTACCTGGCCTCTGCTGTTGCCAAAAACCTCCCTCTGAGTCACTTCGAAGAGACTGGCCTGAAAGTGCTAAAAATGACCCCTCTTCCTCCTCCTCCTCCTCCTCCTGGGCCACCTCCTCTTCCATCATCGCCCTAAGTGTTTTCTCAAGGAGACATAGAAGTGGTATTGTAACGCTGATAACGGTGTCATCGCCACTGGCCATGTTGGTGGAGCTACTCGAAACAGCGCAACAGGGCACACAGGTCTCGCATGGAGGCCCAGTCATTGGTGGTGAAGTGGTGCTGTTCTGTAGTGCGACTGACCCGTGCGTGCTGCAGCTGAAACTCCACTATGGCCTGCTGCTGCTCGCACAGTCTGTCCAGCATGTGCAAGGTGGAGTTCCACCTGGTGGGCACGTCGCATATGAGGCGGTGAGCGGGAAGGCCGAAGTTACGCTGTAGCGCAGACAGGCGAGCAGCAGCAGGATGTGAACGCCGGAAGCGCGAACAGACGGCCCGCACTTTATGCAGCAGCTCTGACATGTCGGGGTAGTTGTGAATGAACTTCTGCACCACCAAATTCAGCACATGCGCCAAGCAAGGGATGTGCGTCAAATTGGCTAGTCCCAGAGCTGCAACGAGATTTCGCCCATTATCACACACCACCAGGCCGGGCTTGAGGCTCACCGGCAGCAACCACTCGTCGGTCTGTTGTTCAATACCCCGCCACAACTCCTGTGCGGTGTGGGGCCTGTCCCCCAAACATATGAGTTTCAGAATGGCCTGCTGACGTTTACCCCGGGCTGTGCTGAAGTTGGTGGTGAAGGTGTGTGGCTGACTGGATGAGCAGGTGGAAGAAGAGGAGGAGGAAGCCGAGAAGGAGGAGGTGGCAACAGGAGGCAAAGAATGTTGCCCTGCGATCCTTGGCGGCGGAAGGACGTGCGCCAAACAGCTCTCCGCCTGGGGCCCAGCTGCCACTACATTTACCCAGTGTGCAGTTAGGGAGATATAGCGTCCCTGGCCGTGCTTACTGGTCCACGTATCTGTGGTTAGGTGGACCTTGCTACAGATGGCGTTGCGCAGTGCACACTTGATTTTATCGGATACTTGGTTGTGCAGGGAAGGCACGGCTCTCTTGGAGAAGTAGTGCCGGCTGGGAACAACATACTGTGGGACAGCAAGCGACATGAGCTGTTTGAAGCTGTCTGTGTCCACCAGCCTAAATGACAGCATTTCATAGGCCAGTAGTTTAGAAATGCTGGCATTCAGGGCCAGGGATCGAGGGTGGCTAGGTGGGAATTTACGCTTTCTATCAAATGTTTGTGAGATGGAGAGCTGAACGCTGGCGTGTGACATGGTTGAGACGCTTGGTGACGGAGGTGGTGGTGGTGGTGTTGGTGGTACATCCCCTGTTTGCTGGGCGGCAGGTGCCAACGTTCCTCCAGAGGCGGAGGAAGAGGCCGAGGCGGCAGCAGCAGAATAGGCCGAGGCGGCAGCAGCAGAAGAGGTAGCAGGGGGAGCCTGAGTGACTTCCTTGGTTTTAAGGTGTTTACTCCACTGCAGTTCATGCTTTGCATGCAGGTGCCTGGTCATGCAGGTTGTGCTCAGGTTCAGAACGTTAATGCCTCGCTTCAGGCTCTGATGGCACAGCGTGCAAACCACTCGGGTCTTGTCGTCAGCACATTGTTTGAAGAAGTGCCATGCCAGGGAACTCCTTGAAGCTGCCTTTGGGGTGCTCGGTCCCAGATGGCTGCGGTCAGTAGCAGGCGGAGTCTCTTGGCGGCGGGTGTTCTGCTTTTGCCCACTGCTCCCTCTTTTGCTACGCTGTTGGCTCGGTCTCACCACTGCCTCTTCCTCCGAACTGTGAAAGTCAGTGGCACGACCTTCATTCCATGTGGGGTCTAGGACCTCATCGTCCCCTGCATCGTCTTCCACCCAGTCTTGATCCCTGACCTCCTGTTCAGTCTGCACACTGCAGAAAGACGCAGCAGTTGGCACCTGTGTTTCGTCATCATCAGAGACATGCTGAGGTGGTATTCCCATGTCCTCATCATCAGGAAACATAAGTGGTTGTGCGTCAGTGCATTCTATGTCTTTCACCGCTGGGGAAGGGCTAGGTGGATGCCCTTGGGAAACCCTGCCAGCGGAGTCTTCAAACAGCATAAGAGACTGCTGCATAACTTGAGGCTGAGACAGTTTCCCTGGTATGCATGGGGGTGATGTGACAGACTGATGGGGTTGGTTTTCAGGCGCCATCTGTGCGCTTTCTGCAGAAGACTGGGTGGGAGATAATGTGAACGTGCTGGATCCACTGTCGGCCACCCAATTGACTAATGCCTGTACCTGCTCAGGCCTTACCATCCTTAGAACGGCATTGGGCCCCACCATATATCGCTGTAAATTCTGGCGGCTACTGGGACCTGAGGTAGTTGGTACACTAGGACGTGTGGATGTGGCAGAACGGCCACGTCCTCTCCCAGCACCAGAGGGTCCACTAACACCACCACGACCATGTCCACGTCCGCGTCCCTTACTAGATGTTTTTCTCATTGTTATGGTTCACCACAACAACAAATATATTATTTGGCCCAATGTATTGTATTCAAATTCAGCGGGATATAAATTTGAGGCCTAGTATTTAGGCGCTGGGTGACCGGTATGGATTTAGTGACAGAATTAGACTTGGAAATGCACAGAAGCGTGTGTGTGTGAAGTTATTCTGAATGACCCAATGTGCACCTTGAATATTATATACCCTTTTAGGGATAGATTTCAAATAGCTCTGATATAGCAGAAACCACTAAATTATGAAATTGCTAAATTGGGAATTGTATTTCAACCCAGAACAAGAAATGTGCTTGAACGGACACTAAATAACTCGCCCAGCTACAGCACTAACGAGAGATTTAGCAGGATATAAATTTGAGGCCTAGTATTTAGGCGCTGGGTGACAGGTATGGGTTTAGTGACAGAATTAGACTTGGAAATACACAGTAGCGGGTGTGTGTGAAGTTATTCTGAATGACCCAATGTGCACCTTGAATATTATATACCCTTTTAGGGATAGATTTCAAATAGCTCTGATATAGCAGAAACCACTAAATTATGAAATTGCTAAATTGGGAATTGTATTTCAACCCAGAACAAGAAATGTGCTTGAACGGACACTAAATAACTCGCCCAGCTACAGCACTAACGAGAGATTTAGCAGGATATAAATTTGAGGCCTAGTATTTAGGCGCTGGGTGACAGGTATGGGTTTAGTGACAGAATTAGACTTGGAAATACACAGTAGCGGGTGTGTGTGAAGTTATTCTGAATGACCCAATGTGCACCTTGAATATTATATACCCTTTTAGGGATAGATTTCAAATAGCTCTGATATAGCAGAAACCACTAAATTATGAAATTGCTAAATTGGGAATTGTATTTCAACCCAGAACAAGAAATGTGCTTGAACGGACACTAAATAACTCGCCCAGCTACAGCACTAACGAGAGATTTAGCAGGATATAAATTTGAGGCCTAGTATTTAGGCGCTGGGTGACAGGTATGGGTTTAGTGACAGAATTAGACTTGGAAATACACAGTAGCGGGTGTGTGTGAAGTTATTCTGAATGACCCAATGTGCACCTTGAATATTATATACCCTTTTAGGGATAGATTTCAAATAGCTCTGATATAGCAGAAACCACTAAATTATGAAATTGCTAAATTGGGAATTGTATTTCAACCCAGAACAAGAAATGTGCTTGAACGGACACTAAATAACTCGCCCAGCTACAGCACTAACGAGAGATTTAGCAGGATATAAATTTGAGGCCTAGTATTTAGGCGCTGGGTGACAGGTATGGGTTTAGTGACAGAATTAGACTTGGAAATACACAGTAGCGGGTGTGTGTGAAGTTATTCTGAATGACCCAATGTGCACCTTGAATATTATATACCCTTTTAGGGATAGATTTCAAATAGCTCTGATATAGCAGAAACCACTAAATTATGAAATTGCTAAATTGGGAATTGTATTTCAACCCAGAACAAGAAATGTGCTTGAACGGACACTAAATAACTCGCCCAGCTACAGCACTAACGAGAGATTTAGCAGGATATAAATTTGAGGCCTAGTATTTAGGCGCTGGGTGACAGGTATGGGTTTAGTGACAGAATTAGACTTGGAAATACACAGTAGCGGGTGTGTGTGAAGTTATTCTGAATGACCCAATGTGCACCTTGAATATTATATACCCTTTTAGGGATAGATTTCAAATAGCTCTGATATAGCAGAAACCACTAAATTATGAAATTGCTAAATTGGGAATTGTATTTCAACCCAGAACAAGAAATGTGCTTGAACGGACACTAAATAACTCGCCCAGCTACAGCACTAAGGACAGATTTAGCTGGATATAAATTTGAGGCCTAGTATTTAGGCGCTGGGTGACAGGTATGGGTTTAGTGACAGAATTAGACTTGGAAATGCACAGTAGCGGGTGTGTGAAGTTATTCTGAATGACCCTATGTGCACCTTGAATATTATATACCCTTTTAGGGATAGATTTCAAATAGCTCTGATACAGCAGAAACCACTAAATTTTTAAATTGCTAAATTGGGAATTGTATTTCAACCCAGAACAAAAAATGTGCTTTGACGGACACTAAATAACTTTCCCAGCCACAACAGGACAGCGGTAACGAGAGATTTAGCGGGATATAAATTTGAGGCCTAGTATTTAGGCGCTGGGTGACCGGTATGGATTTAGTGACAGAATTAGACTGGGATATGGCCAAAAAATAACCACACTATTGCTGGTTAAATGCACTTGGTGATGGGCGCAGCTTGCCCCTGATGTAGTATATGGCCAAAAAATGAACAGACTATTGCTGGTTAAATGCACTTGGTGTCACAGCTTGACCAACCACACTACTGAGGGTTAAATGCACTTGGTGACGGGCGCAGCTTGCCCCTGATTTAGTATATGGCCAAAAAATGAACAGACTATTGCTGGTTAAATGCACTTGGTGTGATAGCTTGACCAACCACACTACTGAGGGTTAAATGCACTTGGTGTGACAGCTTTACCCTGATGTAGGCTTTAGCCAAAAAACAACCACACCATTGAGGGTTAAATGCACTTGGTCGCAGCTTGTGCTGGCGCACCACAAGACACAAAATGGCCGCCGATCACCCCAGAAAAATGTGACTGACAAACGGTCTGGGCAGCCTAAAAACAGTGAGCAATTGAGGATCAGCAGCTCAATGATCCACAGCTGCAGATCGATCAGTTAATCAAGTCCTTTGGAGGAGTTAATCTGCCTAATCTCGCCCTACTGTCGCAGCCGCAACCTCTCCCTACGCTAATCAGAGCAGAGTGACGGGCGGCGCTATGTGACTCCAGCTTAAATAGAGGCTGGGTCACATGGTGCTCTGGCCAATCACAGCCATGCCAATAGTAGGCATGGCTGTGATGGCCTCTTGGGGCAAGTAGTATGACGCTTGTTGATTGGCTGCTTTGCAGCCTTTCAAAAAGCGCCAAGAAAGCGTCACAAAAGCGCGAAGAAAGCGACGAACACCGAACCCGAACCCGGACTTTTACGAAAATGTCCGGGTTCGGGTCCGTGTCACGGACACCCCAAAATTCGGTACGAACCCGAACTATACAGTTCGAGTTCGCTCATCCCTAATTATAATATGACAGTCTAGTTACTACATAGCTACATACATAGTTGATAAAGTTGGATCAAGACACAGGTCCATCAAACCCAACCTATAATCCTATGCCGATCCAGAGTAAAGTCTCGTGCAGACGTCAGTGTCAGTTTTGGATCCGTGGTAACACGGACCGTGTTCAATCTGTGTTTTCGCCCATGACAAATCCGTGTTTGTTCCTTGAGTCCATGTTGTGCAATCCGTGTGCAGTCCGTGTTTCACGGATAGCAAAGTGTGGATTTAATGGAATTAATTGACTAAATAGTTTCACCTGGACATTTTGGCTCTATTTAAATCCTTTTCGCCTGTGTTTGGTGTGGGATTTTTGTATGGTGTGTGGAAAAAGGAGTAGTGTGTTTCAAAGTAAGAAAATGTCTGTTCTGACTTTTGATCGCCTTGCTTTGCTGTGGCTAATTTCTATGCGTTTTGGGGAGAGGCGGTTTATGTTGGTGGAGGATCCGCGGAGGCGTAAGAGGATGTGGATACATCCTATTGTGGCTCAGCGGCCTGCAAAAGGACATTTCCGGATACTTTATCGAGTTCTTCGCCGCCACCCAGAGAAGTTTATCGGCTTGTGCCGACTCTCCATTTCTGTCTTTGATCGGCTATTGGAATGTGTCCGTACTGATTTGACGTATCAAGATACCCTGATGAGGCGGTGTATTTCTGCTAAGGAGTAGCTTCTAGTAACGCTTCGTTAAGATAATGTTTTATTTTCATGTATGTATATATCCTATTGGGTGGGTGTCTAAATAATTTTTATTTAATTTTATTTTTTTATAGGTATCTTGCTACAAAAAAAACTCCTTAGCTTCTCTTCATTTTGTTTTTTGACTTGGGACCTCCACCATTGCAGGCATTGTTCGCCAAACCTGTGGTGTAATCTGGACTCGTCTCCAGCCCATGGTTATGCCACAGCCATCTCCTGAGATGTGGCTTGAGGTAGTTTTGGAAGAATGCACAGTTCCCAAATTGCATAGGGGCCTTAGATGAGAAACATGTGTGCATCAAGAAGCCACCAAACTCAGCCACAAACATTTTTTCTCGGTAGTTCTGTTGGCCTTAGCAGACAGTAACTATCGTTTTGTATTTGTAGATATTGGGGCCTATGGGAGCGCAGCCGATGCTCGCATATTTCGGGCATCCCGTATGGTCGGCGGCTTCTTGATAACCAGTTGGTCCTGCCTGTACCATGTGTGCTTCCTGGCTCGGCTGGCCCCCCTTCCCCTTTTGTAGTAGGGGCTGACGAGGGATTTGCAAATATTTTGCGGCCATTTGCACGGCAGTCGTTGGTCACCCGTAGGCGCCTTTCTCGAGCAAGAAGTTATGTGGAATGTGCCTTTGGGATTCTGTTGGCCAGGTGGCGTGTATTTTTGTCAAGTATTTAGTTTTCCCCCACCAGTGTACAAGCAGTAATTAAGGCCTGTGTTGTTCTCCATAATTTAGTTTTGATCTATGATGCCACAATAGATCCCCTGGAGGAAGATGTTATTATTTTGGACTCCAATGTGAGGGATGGGATGCCAGTAGGAAGGCCCGGGCATTCTGGTCTCTGAGTCTGTGACCAGTTTGCCGATTATTTTTGTTCCCAACAAGCTGATTAGCCTAGCCAGGAAAGTCCTAGATGTTGCTAAATTTTTTGGGGGGTGATTGGCCCAGATAGGGATTAACCCGAGTGTTATTTTAGTTTTGACCAAATTGGGTATTTTTAAGTTAGTTTAGGGCGTCGCAAGAAAATGAGCACCCTTGTGATGGTTTGCGGGCTTATGTTTTCTGCACAAAATGGATGGAATATAGTGACATGGACATGTATTTTTGTGCCCAAAACAAACTAATACCTAATTTTTTTGTAACAGCTAGAAAAAATGCATGCAGCTATGGGGTGGATGACCTGAAAACACTATATAGAGAATGATATCAGATAGTGCTTTTCGGAACCCCCCAAAAAGTTAGGATTATTCTATAAGAATATATTTGCTAATGAATTGGGCTATATACATCATGTGTCATGATGGTCTGTGCGTTTGGCCCTAATATAATACATGGACGGTATTTATTCCTTCAGGGTAAAGCCAGAAATGTCCCTCAGTGGTACTCGAATACCACACAACACCAACACCCGATATTAGTTTACCCACGAACCAATTTACTGAGTTCACGTGTTGAAGTAATTACATGTGTGTAATAAACTTGAAATACGTTAATAAAAAAACTCTGGTGTCTCTAGTTCTGGTCTGACTTGCTAATTTGCTATCTAACTATAAAAGGTAACCTGTGCCCTCCGATAATGGTCTGAATACACAGTAAGCACGATACAGTATCCAGCCGCCTGGTTGTAATCTAACTTTTATTTCTGCATAATGTATAATGGCTGGCAACGATCTTTTATTCCTGGCAGTCGCGCTCCTCGCGTCTGGCTTGGAGTCAAGGGGTCAGCGGCCTTCTTGCCTCAAGCCACTGTAACCAGGTCCCCCTCACTGTGGCTGACAGGCTGTTTGGTAAAGGCAGCCGGCTGTGTTGCAAAAACACAATCAGTCACAGCGAGGGGGCAGGGAAGGGGGCCTGGTTACTGTGGCTTGAGGCAAGGAGGCCGCAGACCCCTTGACTCCAAGCCAGACACGAGGAGCGCGACTGCCTGGAATAAAAGATCGTGGCCAGCCGTTATACAGTATTGGACTGCAGAAACAAAAGTTAGATGTCAACCAGGCGGCTGGATACTGTATCGTGCTTACTCTTGATTCGGACCATTTTCGGAGGGCACAGGTTCCCTTTTAATGTTTACCCATGTCATTTGAGTCATTGTTCTGATTTAGGGCATCTACAGAAACACGCTGAGGTGAAACGCGCGTCGAGGTCTATGCGCTTAGGGTCCAGTATCCTCCTGAGTTCTCACCATGTCTTCAGGTATGTCCCGCGTTTAGTATAGCTCGATACCAGTATATGGTTTTTTCACTAGATCCATGTTAGACCTTAGATATTTTCCAGACCATTGCTATACCTTGGGATTTAGTCACAGATTAGACTGTGGATATTTTGTAATTTGCCTGTCAGTCTCTGTTGTCTATGATCCTGGGACGGTGCGGTGTAACTCACGGACATCTAGTGACCTTTTTTCTTTCTGCATCACATTATATAGCCCATTCTGGGATGATCACCAGTATTAGTTATGCAGATTTGGGTGTCCGTGAACTACAGCCCCTTTTACCTGTTAGCTACCTAGTGCTTTTTGCTGTGTGGATATACATGTGAACTCAGTTGTGTAGACTGCCCTTCGCTTCCCTGTACACTGTTTACCATCCTGTCTTTTCCCCATATTTTATATTTGATAATAAATTGATATTTTGGTATATGATCTCCACTTGCTTTTTTGCTACGGTATTGGACATCGTTCAGGTGGAATGTTTTGCTGTCTAGTTTAGACAGAGGTTTTTTGTAGGTTAATTATTATCTACAGAAACACAACAGATGTTTCAACCCTTTCTATTTTTTATGACGATAAAATTAGTCATAACAAAACAAGACAATGTGCCAAAAACACAATTCCAACATAGGATCATCAAGAAAAAGAAATTCCTATTTGTCAATGACATCCTCAAGAGTCCTTAACGGACTATATTTTCAAACTCAAAATACCCTGTATTTTTTAAACAGTTCTAAAAAAAGAAATAACGAACATTATCATATATAAGCTTAGCCCGACATTCATAAGTGCAAAAGATCTGGCTCACCACTGCTACCCACATTGGCTGATGACAACGGTTCAGGGGCAGGAGGAGGAGGAGCAGAAGAAGCATATGTGTTCTGTGGTTGAAACTGTGTGGCAGGGGGCATATATGACGGGCCATGGTATGGCTGTACATAATACTCAGGCGGTCTTTGACTGGGCAGTGGGCACTCCATAGGCATTATCCTGGGAGTACAGAGGCTGTGAACCATGGAACTGAAAGGGCCGTGGAGGAGGGGGTTGAAATAGTGGAGCGGGTGGTGGAGGAATAGGTGGCTCATTCACATTTAGACGCCACTGTTCAATAGCCCCAAGAATACTATTAGGGTTATTAGGTGCAGTAGCAGATTCCAGAAGGGTCATAATGCCACAACACACTCTTGTCTGTATTTCTGTATTAACTGCCCGTAAAAGAGGGTCCAGAGTGCGTACAAAATGGTCATACTCATCGTCCGCGCGGGACTCTCGTATGTATTGGAGGACACGCTCATCAATTACAGCTGCATTGCCTGCTACAGTAAGGCGACGGCGACTTCTTGCTAAACGGGTGGCTGCACGTGCACCCGAAGCATCTACTCTGGATGTAGTATTTTCCTGACCAGATGTGGATGGCTGCTCGTCAACATCAGGACATTCGCCCTCAGTAGGTATAGGAGGATCCTATGTGGCAGGGCCCGTGTCCTCAACCACCTCATCATCCAGAAAACTGTCATCAGTGCTGAAATAAAGAGCAAAATCTTACATATCACATGATAAAACACCACAATAACAACCAAGTTGAGCGCCTCATTCCCCCCCGAAAAACACATAGATCCAATTTACCACTGAAATCTACCACACGAATATGTAACTTGGTTTAGAAAGTTACGCCACAAATATGACCAGACATATTATACTTGTAAGACAACTTCCAGAGACTTGTTGCTTGGTTACAGCTGGAGGTCTGAAGTTTCACACGTGATGAAGATAATTCATAATTATTAATAGTATATTATTGACGACCACGAACAATGAGAAATATCAAAACATACCTGTTCAGTTTCATCACATGACGAAGGAAACGTAGTTGTTCCAAATACACATATGGCTTCTTCTTCCGCCCACCGGCACCACTCCTTGGAGCATTTGTCTCACGCCAGAAGGTGTCCCTTCATGTACGCCAGCGTGTTTTAGCGCCATCCACTAGGTTAGCCGGGAAAAAAAAAAACAGCACACAATGAAATAACACATATACTGGAAATACAGATTATAACACTAGGTCATATGTATATGAGCATGTGTGCCTTTGAGTCTGTGACCAGTACTCAGGTGATAACTGCACAAAATACACAAAGTTTAATATTAACACATGGGGTTGACCAGGGGGAAGAGAGCACAGGACGTACCAAAACTGTTGCTCTGTTTATATATAAGAATTTATAGGAGGATCACATTGGTTTAATGGGGGTTACGCTCCTCTAGTACATGCTCCTGCCCCAAAAATAACAAGCTAGCAGAGAACATGTGTGTCTGCAGCTATGTATACTTGTCTATCACTTCCAAAGCAAATTAAAGACACTATACATTGTGGAACATTAAAAAGAGTTAAATCCGAAAATTCACAGTATGAAAAACAAAGGGCAAAGGAACGTTACAAACTATATAAAAAAAAATGTCTGGACATACATTACTGCTTGTAACAACCGGCTGTTGATTGGTTCTCTAATATAATGTCACCTTTTAACATTGCAAGAGCACAGCGGCTGCAGTATGACACTGCATGGACCAAAAGAGGATTTTACTGTCTTTACAAGAATCAAACAGACACAAACATGAAATAAAAAAAAGGGTATAAAAAAAATTACGTAAGGTAATCCGATGCCCAATCAGATGGCAGAAGCTCGCTTGCAACCGCTGCCCAGGTGTCATGGAACCATGAACCAGACGTACAACAGAGATGAGTGGAAATAAGAAGGCTTTATTGGAAATCAAGCCGTAGCAAAAGTCCAAACGGATGGCTAAACCGAAGCAGGGTCTTGCGTAGACAGAGGTCAGGAACCAGGAGGGTGGTCAGACGAAGCCAGGATCAGGAACCAACGGGGTAGTCAGACGAAGCCAGGATCAGGAACCAACGGGTTAGTCAGACGAAGCCAGGATCAGGAACCAACGGGGTAGTCAGACGAGGCCAGGATCAGGAACCAGAAGCAGCAGCAGTCTTAGAAGCATGTGAACACAGGAGGACCAAGCAAGGAACTGAAGCCACAGACCTTCTATATATATGAGCTAGGCATCCAGCTCCTCCCAGTGGGAAGGAGAAGCCGCAGGGTGGGAGGCTACAAGAAACCCAGAAACCAAGATGGCCGCCAGCACATGTCAAACGAAGGTAAGACCATGACACCAGGACGCATCTCTTAATGGCCTATTGTGGTAGCCCTCAATTCGGTTGTCCCACAATTCTGTCCGGGCCTGCACTAAAGTTATTAAGCAGTCCATATTCAATTGACGCATGGCCACATAAATTGTCGATTTCCGCCACAAAACATAAAGAAACCCCTGGCCAAATGTCTACTGCACACACACAAACTGTACCGAGCAGGCTGGAGAGAAAATCAGCAGCAAGTAGGAACACCTGCTACTGCCGAGACAATGTGGAAATCCCCTGAGTCTCCCTATCAACCATCCGTGAAAAACGGACTCAACGCGGATGACATCCGTGAGGGATCCATGGTTTTCACGGACTCATTGACTATAATGGGCGTGAGGGATCCGGGAACACGGACAAAGATAGGACATGCATCCGTGCTGAAAACACGGACCCACGGACCGTCCGAAAACACTGATGTGTGAATACACACATTCAAATGAATGGGGACGTGTGCTGTCCGTGGATAACACGTACAGCACACGTCCGTAAAACACTGACGTGTGAATGAGGCTTAAGGCAAAATAAATACCCATGAGGCAGATGTCAATTGCCCAAAAAGGATAAGTCCCTGGATCAACTTCTCATCTCCGGTAGTCTAGTACCCATAGCTTGCAATATTTTTACATTTAAGAAAGGCATCCAGATCCTTCTTGAATTTGTACAATGAATTAGCCATCACAATCTCCTCTGGCAGAGTTCTGTCGTATAACTGCTCTTACAGTAAAGAATTCTCATTGATGCTGATGAGGAAAACTCCTCTAGATGCAGAGGATGTCCTCTTGTCATGGTTACAGGCCAAGGTATAAAAAGGTCATCAGCAAGATCTCTGTTCTGTCTATTCCTTTATATGTTTATGAAAATTGGCAAATCAAACACTTCTGCACTCACCCTTTATGGTGTGGTTGATAATTTTAGTGACAGATGGTTGTAGTATAGGGTATTAGGGGTGAAGAGATAAAAATTGCACCCGGCCCTTGGTACCTTAATGTGTACAAAGCCCTTTCTTCCATAGGGGACGCTATTTAATAAGTAACATGGCAGGGGGACATGTTGCATATTTTGCATTGGGGCTCAGCAGCTTCCAATAACATCTCTACCCTCAACCATCAAGGTCAGGTGCAACTGCAAAACCCCTTATGATTTAAGGGCCCTCCTGTCTATACAGAACATGAGATCATGCACCCTGAATTGCATCATAAACTTTATTATCATTGCAAAACAGGACGTATCATCAATAGTGTTGAATACATTATTTGTGAATTAACCAGTTAGACCATACTGGTAAGTGGTTAGCTCCAGTCCAGTTCAAATGGGGTAGAAGTTTAAAACATCAAATAACCGCAGGATCAGACTACACATAGTTTGATTGTACTCTGTTTGCATGGAGACACATAGGACTGAATAGGTGCAGTATACACAATTCTGGTATGGTGTTAATCAAATCTTTTTTGTTATGTTTCATTTTTGTAGAAGCATTGTGACAATACAATGGTTGTAACCTTATATATACAATGGAGACAGCGTGCAGGTAAAAATTGAAGAGAACGCAACGCTGAAATGAGCACTGTGGCCCCTACAAACAACTGATCGGCAGAGGTGACATCTATTACTCTGAAAACCAAGGCCATTAATCATAGGTTACTATACAACCCAATATTTACTGTATATTTCTCTATTCTTCTAAAATCTCAAAGAATGACCAATAATGATCATATGCATGCTAACTGCTTGCAGACTGTGGGTTTAATAATATCTGCACAGATTTAATGAATATAATTGTGCAACACAGTGGACATTTCTGCAGCCTTATAAACCTCAATTATAAGTGTTCATTTCTAAATAACCAACCCATCTGTAAATACATAGTAATATACACTAAAGAACATGAATAGAAACAAGGAGTAACCTGGAACAGATGTTTTGAATAGAAGGTCAGAAGTTCTTAAAAGGAAAAAGGAAAGTTTGCAGGATCTAGTGTTTTTGTGTCTCATTTCCTTGGATGAGGTGATCAAGGAACAGTCTATCCCTGAGGCATCATGCACACGACCGTGGCCGTATTGTGGCCCGCAAACAGTGGGTCCGCAATATGCCGGCACCGGCCGTGTGCTCCCCGCATCATGGATGCGGACCCATTCCCTCGGCAATCCGGAGCAGCGGTGCGGAACAGAGGTACGGAACCCCACGGAAGCAGTATGGAGTTCTTCCGTGGTGTTTCTGTCAAGTTGAATGGGTCTCGATCCGTCCTGGCCGCTAATTGCCGTGTGCATGAGGCCTAAAGGAAACAAATCTCTCAGAATAAACACGTATTGAGGAAGATTTGAAAAACTGATGCACCATGTTTTGCACCACATTCATTATGTATTGTGTTCTAGCTGCTTTTTGAGCCTCACTTAGACATTGGGTGTGACTTACACAGGATGGAGTGAGGCTTATTGGGAAGGGCATGGCTTAAATGTATTCACGTGTGCCAAAATGTCACCAAAATATTGCCACTAAATTTAGGCATAAAGTAAGCCAAACACTATAGCCTGATTTATCAAACTGGGCTTGTCTTCATTTTGGGTTAAATTGTGACTTTTCTGTTGTTTTACTTGTAAGACAAATGTATCAGTAGTCTGCGGCTGGCCACAATTATTTTTGGCTCCTGCTAAGTTAACTTCAGAAATCCAGCCATTTGTGGCCGTTTCTGTGGAGTATGTTGGTTTTTCGCCTAATTTATCACAGGGATTGTCTCAAAAAATTGTGTAGTTACATAGGTTTTAATGCAGTTACATGTGTAGTAGTGACCATCCACATTTATCTTCTTCTTGAGCTTATAGAGTCAGGGAGGTTGACAGACAAATATTGATGTTTTAGACAGGGATGCTCAACTCCCAACATGCAGCTATTAGGGCATGCTGGGAGTTGTAGTTTTGCAACAGCTGGAGGGCCGCAGATTGGACATCCCTGTTTTAGACCAAGCTGGATATTTTTTCAAAACTGTTGGTCAAATATCAATCTCATAAAGTCTTCCTACTACAACTGAGTAATATATGGTATGATAATTAGAACCTGACCCAAGTCTTCCTGATGTACTGTGAAAGATTTCTTCTTTGGTCGATGAAGTGTAACCCTACAATTGTTTGCTTATCCGCCTTTACCTTATTTCAGTGACTCCACCTTCATGCAAAGCTTTAAATCATTAGTCATTCATGCTTTCTGGTTAATCTTATCCTTTCTTCAACAGTTATAATAAGGTATCACATATATATTCTCACTATGACCAACAGTAGATGAGCAAAAAAAAGATCTATAGAATAAAGAAGGCTTATTTCATCTCATAAGGGTCACTTGAGTTAAATACAGGGATTTCTCTAAACCAACAATATTAAATTGATCTTAAGTAGATGGAACAAATGTATAACAAAAGACAACAGAGAAGGACCAAGTTGGGCCACTCTTCACTGCCATTGCTTGTCTTCCCCTTGCATTTCTTTGAAGAGCTTCCACCTTTGTGCCATGTCCGTGGGGTTTACACAACCTCCATTCAGAGTCACTGACAGTATGTAAATCCCTTCTGATATTGCAGTGGAGAGCCTGGCAGGGTGCTGATCACATGTTAGACTGGTTAGGTTTCCATCCCATTTCCTGCTGTTCTTTAATGTTTTCCATGAATATTTTGCTGACCTGGTTTCCTGCAATTAATTGCTAATCTCTAGTTAAAATGCTCAGGTAATTTGTGGTTGTAAAAGTATGTTACAGAAGTAGGTAATGCGGCTTAGGACAATTACCCCTGCTTTTTTATTCATGGACCTAAAGGTTAAAGGAGTTCTAGGACCATAGTTGACACAAAGAACTGCTAATATCATCTATACTTTGCATGTAAGTGTTTTTGGAGCTAAAAATATGTCAAATAGTAGTAGCAGTAGTGATCATGGGGGGCAGGCAATCTCTGGGCTTTCTAATGAAGAACACCTCCTCATTCTGAAATGGCCCACTACTGCTATGTGAATACCAACAATTGTGAAAGTTGAAAAAATCCAGCTGAAGATATCCTTGATAGAGAAGTAAAGTGATCTTTCAGAACCCCCTTAATAAAAGATCATTTTAAATGGGCAGATAATTGCCCATGACAAGTGCTGAACAACTATATAGCAGGTAGATGGGCCCTGGATAAAAAAAAATAGCTTTTACCCTGGGAAATTGCTGGGGTTCAATTGCACAAATGATTGTTCATAATGGATGATCATGTGGCAGTTAATTTCCTTTATTGTTGGCAGCACATCCCTTGTTTCCATTTTTTAAATCATTTTACAGCTACCTAAAATATGTGGTCACCTGAGAAACAAGCGTTTTTGCATTTCTCAGCTGATCACAGGACCTCTGAAGTCTTCCATACATATTTGTGTATTATCGGTTGAACAGGGATAGAACGGTGGGTTCATCTGGCAACATAATGAGTATTGGGACCTCTCTGAATTTGAGGTTGTTCTTTGAGGTTGACACCTGTTCTCTGTCTTTGACTTGCACCTGGATGGAATGTGGCAGCTCACAATCAATGATGGAAATCACTGATAGAAGCCTAAAGGCGATTTTACACTGCACAATTGTCAGGCTGATTACTGGGAATGAACATTACTATGAATGCTTATTCTCGATTATAGGTCATTGAACATGTGCTGCCGATCACCCGATAAAAAAATGCTTGTCAAACCTCCACTGGGCTCATGAACTCAGGGAATTAATTGAATACCTATTTATGCACAACTACACATCAGGATTCCCTGAATCACACCTGATGATGGCTGAACACAGCAATGCAGGGGGTGGACTAATAATGGTCTAAACTGCAGGCATGCTCAACCTGCGGCCCTCCAGCTGTTGAAAAACTACAACTTCCATCATTCCCGGACAGCCTACAGCTTTCAGCCTACAGAAGGGCATGGTGGGAGTTGTAGTTTTACAACAGCTGGAGGGCCGCAGGTTGAGCATGCCTAGTCTAAAGCATGGAATGAAATGTGGCAGCTTGCACTGGCCACCACAGAAGGGCAGATTCTTGGGAGGTATTTTGTACTGCTGGGATATGTTTTGTGATGCACTGTGGTATTTGGTTCTGCTGGGGCAGCATGTCGTGCTGCATTGTGATATATTGCTCTGCTGAGAAGGTTTATGGTATTGCTGACCCCAACTTTCTTATGTTGGCCCTGCCTTCTGCCGATTTGGACCTGCCTACAACATTGGGTCACTTTTAGTTTTTTTCCCATGGCCACTTTAACCGCCTCCGGACCGCCTAATGTCCCAGGCAGAGTCACGCATCTACGCGTCATATCGCGAGACGCGAGACTTCCTGTGAACGCGCGCACACAGGCGCGCGCGTTCACAGGATCGGAAGGTAAGAGAGTGGATCTACAGCCTGCCAGCGGCGATCGTTCGCTGGCAGGCTGTAGATGCGATTTTTTTTAACCCCTAACAGGTATATTAGACGCTGTTTTGATAACAGCGTCTAATATACCTGCTACCTGGTCCTCTGGTGGTCCCTTTTGCTTGGATCGACCACCAGAGGACACAGGCAGCTCAGTAAAGTAGCACCAATAACCACTACACTACCCCACCCATGTCACTTATTAACCCCTTATTAACCCCTGATCACCCCATATAGACTCCCTGATCACCCCCCTGTCATTGATGACCCCCCTGTAAGGCTCCATTCAGACGTCTGTATGTGTTTTACGGATCCATGGATCGGATCCGCAAAACACATACAGACGTCTGAATGGAGCCTTACAGGGGTGTGCTCAGGGAGTGTATATGGGGTAATCACCCCCCTGTCATTGATCACCCCCCTGTAAGGCTCCATTCAGACGTCCGTATGTGTTTTGCGGATCCGATCCATGGATGCGTAAAACACATACGGACGTCTGAATGGAGCCTTACAGGGGGGTGATCAATGACAGGGGGGTAATCACCCCATATACACTCCCTGATCACCCCCCTGTCATTGATCACCCCCCTGTAAGGCTCCATTCAGACGTCCGTATGTGTTTTATGGATCCATGGATCGGATCCGCAAAACACATATGGACGTCTGAATGGAGCCTTACAGGGGGGGTGATCAATGACAGGGTGGTGATAACCCCATATACACTCCCTGATCACCCCCCTGTCATTGATCACCCCCCCTGTAAGGCTTCATTTAGACATTTTTTTGGCACAAGTTAGCGGAAATAGATTTTTTTTTTTTTCTTACAAAGTCTCATATTCCACTAACTTGTGTCAAAAAATTAAATCTCACATGAACTCACCATACCCCTCACGGAATCCAAATGCGTAAAATTTTTGTGACATTTATATTCCAGACTCCTTCTCACGCTTTAGGGCCCCTAAAATGCCAGGGCAGTATAAATACCCCACATGTGACCCCATTTCGGAGAAAAGACACCCCAAGGTATTCGCTGAGGGGCATATTCAGTCCATGAAAGATTTAACTTTTTGTCCCAAGTTAGCGGAAAGGGAGACTTTGTAAGAAAAAAACAAAAAAAAAATCAATTTCCGCTAACTTGTGCCCCCCAAAAAAAATTCTATGAACTCGCCATGCCCCTCATTGAATACCTTGGGGTGTCTTCTTTCCAAAATGGGGTCACATGTGGGGTATTTATACTGCCCTGGCATTTTAGAGGGGCCCTAAAGCGTGAGAAGAAGTCTGGAATCCAAATGTCTAAAAATGCCCTCCTAAAAGGAATTTGGGCCCCTTTGTGCATGTAGGCTGCAAAAAAGTGTCACACATGTGGTATCGCCGTACTCAGGAGAAGTAGGGCAATGTGTTTTGGGGTGTCTTTTTACATATACCCATGCTGGGTGAGATAAATGTCTTGGTCAAATGGCAACTTTGTATAAAAAAATTGGAAAAGTTGTCTTTTGCCGAGATATTTCTCTCACCCAGCATGGGTATATGTAAAATGACACCCCAAAACACATTGCTCAACGTCTCCTGAGTACTGCGATGCCACATGTGTGACACTTTTTTGCCGCCTAGGTGGGCAAAGGGGCCCGCATTCCAAAGAGCACCTTTAGGATTTCACAGGGCATTTTTTACACATTTTGATTTCAAACTACTTCTCACACATTAGGGCCCCTAAAATGCCAGGGCAGTATAACTACCCCACAAGTGACCCCATTTTGGAAAGAAGACACCCCCAAGGTATTCCGTGAGGGGCATGGCGAGTTCCTAGAATTTTTTTTTTTTTGTCACAAGTTAGCGGAAAATTATGATATTTTTTTTCTTACTTTTCCCATTTTTTTATACAAAGTTGGCATTTGACCGAGATATTTATTTCACCCAGCATGGGTATATGTAAAATGACACCCCAAAACACATTGCCCAACTTCTCCTGAGTACGGCGATACCACATGTGTGACACATTTTTGCAGCCAAGGTGGGCAAAGGGGTCCACATTCCAAAGAGCACCTTTAGGATTTCACAGGGCATTTTTTACACATTTTGATTTCAAACTACTTCTCACACATTAGGGCCCCTAAAAATCCAGGGCAGTATAACTACCCCACAAGTGACCCCATTTTGGAAAGAAGACACCCCAAGGTATTTCGTGATGGGCATAGTGAGTTCATGGAAGTTTTTATTTTTTGTCACAAGTTAGTGGAATATGAGACTTTGTAAGAAAAAAAAAATCATCATTTTCCGCTAACTTGTGACAAAAAATAAAAAGTTCCATGAACTCACTATGCCCAACAGCGAATACCTTAGGGTGTCTACTTTCCGGAATGGGGTCATTTGTGGGGTTTTTCTACTGTCTGGGCATTGTAGAACCTCAGGAAACATGACAGGTGCTCAGAAAGTCAGAGCTGCTTCAAAAAGCGGAAATTCACATTTTTGTACCATAGTTTGTAAACGCTATTTGTAAACTTTTACCCAAACTTTTTTTTTTACCCAAACTTTTTTTTAATCAAAGACATGTAGAACAATACATTTAGAGAAAAATTTATATATAGATGTCGTTTTTTTTGTGAAAAATTTTACAACTGAAAGTGAAAAATATCATTTTTTTGCAAAAATTTTGTTAAATTTTGATTAATAACAAAAAAAGTAAAAATGTCAGCAGCAATGAAATACCACCAAATGAAAGCTCTATTAGTGAGAAGAAAAGGAGGTAAAATTCATTTGGGTGGTAAGTTGCGTGACTGAGCAATAAACTGTGAAAGTTGTGTAGTGCAGAATTGTAAAAAGTGGTCTGGTCATTAAGGGTGTTTAAGCTAGGGGAGCTGAGGTGGTTAAGTTCCCAGTCCGCCACTGCAGCAATGGGACACCTGCTGTCTAAAAGGGGCTGTCTAAAGTCTCTGACACATTGCATGAGTCACAGAATTTGCATGGAGCTTGGAGAGAAGTACACTGAGACCTATGGCATTGTGTGCTACTCTACAGGTTACGATGGGTGTCATATGTATTGATATATTAAATTGCTTTTAAATGAGAATACATATGGAGTACAATGGAACATAGCAGGGGTCATTTACTATGACCTCCTACACCAGAAACTGGCGTAATAAAGTACAGAATCAACGGTTTGTGACTTTTTAAATGTCATTGCACCTAAATATAGGCACAAAAAATAGTGATGTGCAGGAGTGGTGTGGGGGTGCAGTGTGGGTGGGACCAATGGCTCCTCAAAGTTTACTGGCATAAATGACCACTAAAATCTACTCTGGCTATGAGTTTAGCTTTCAATTTAGGAGCACGGACTGTCGGAGAAGGTGACTATTTAATACTCATACTCAGAAATTAGGTACATCCTCCGGCAGTGCAACAGTGATATCAAAGACAGGAGTAAAATGCCAGTCTATGGTCAATGACCCTCACAATGTTTTATGGTGTGTAATCTGGGAGAAGAAATTCCAATATTGGTCTGAATAAAAGTGGCGGCATAAAGAAATACCATAGAAGGTTCATAATCTTCTATGAAGGCTGTCTACAATATGGAGACAATAAAAGCGTGTTCCTGAGCCCTAAACCTGACAAGCCTTTTCAATTCTATCTTTGCAGCCAAACACAATGTCAGAGAATTAATTGTTTTTATGGGTGATGTTCAGTTAATTTTTTGCAGTTTTGACAGTTATGAACAGGAACAGTCAGAACATTACCAAATGATAGATGGATTCGGTAAGAATGTGAGTTTGAGGTGTGTTGTGAAAGATACACATGTTCTAAAACCAAGGTTTTTCAGGAAGATAGAAAAAATGAAGGCAAATAGACTTAGCAGACAGACAGAAAACCGTTGCCTCCCATGACACAGTGACATGACTGGGAACATAAACCACATATTAACATAATTCTACGAACTAAACACAGGGGTGAATTAAGGAGAATCTGCACTCATAAAAATGGCTTTATTTTCTGGAGAAATTATATATGAGCACCAAGCATCCTGAAGACCTCTCCACCATGATGGTACTTCTGAATCACACAGCCAAAAAGTATGAGGTGACAATTATTTCTCAGTACATTTTGCTCCGCATTGCCTTGGGTAAAAACAAAAATATGTGTAAATGACAAACCAGAGTCACAAAATTAATTTTGTCAACATTTTTGTTTTAGTGTCACACTATATGGCGCATCATTATATATTTTCTAGCAGTCTATTTTGTGAAATACTACCTCTATGCTGCATTGCCACAAAATGCCATTGGTACTGTAAGGGAGAATAAAATAACCCCATTTTCAGTAAAGATGCAATCTTAAGTAAATTCATGAGATATTTTATTCTGGGTACACTGGTCATAGTTTTATTTAAAGCCACCTGACTGCATCAAACCCGGTTTTAGGGATTTTCCAGGTTTTTAAAACTGATAGCCTATCCTTAGGCTTCTTTGAGGCTAACATTATAAATTCTGTCAGGCTGTTCCTGCAGAGAACAGCCTAATGGAGCTCTCTGGATCCAACATTGCCAGGTTTCATCACACTGCTTGCTGGCCCTATTGACTATAATGGGGTCCGGCAAAGCTCCGGACATTACCTGGACAATATGCTGGGATTCGGCCTGACAAAAACCATTGTGTGCAAACTAAATAGCTAGTGTCAAACTAGCCTTAGTTAAGGCCATCAATATTCGACCAGACCAACTCTTAACACCGAATCAGCTGTTTGAAGGTGCCAAGGTGGCTTGAGTAAGGTTAGTTTTGCACAAGCGTTAGGAAGATCCGCCTCTCTGGATCCGGCATTGCCAGAAACTTTATGATTGCTGTCCAGGCCCATTACCTATAATGGGGACTGGCGACGATCCGTTAGCAAATATGCAGAGAATTGGCCAGATTAAAACCTCTGCAGTTTTTGGCATGTAGTTTCTGGCAATGCTGGATCCAGAGAGACTTGGCAGGCTGTTCCCTGTCAAGTCTCACTAATTCTGGTATGAAACTAGCCTAAATAAGAACTAGTCCATTACTATGCATAGCTGCTATGAAAAAGTACGGTGTGCGCAGAATGAACTAGTGTAAACCCAACATAAGAAATGTAGAGGCCTCGGTACCCATCTAAGAGAAGCGTTCCTTCAAACAGCTGTTCAGTGAGGATAAAACAAAGTCAAGGGACTGTGCTGCTCTCCTGTAGTCCACAAACAGGGAAGATAAGTGTTTTTTTCACGTCCAATCATCCCAGCGGTGTAGCGTGGGTGGCCAGCACCCGGGGCAAGCCAAAAATTTCACCCCCACCCTACCCCGGGAACGCCCCTTTTAACAGATACTGTAGTAGATCACTGGCAGTCCTATGTAACACCACAGATGCCCAACCAACCATACATGCCATAAAGGGCTTTAGATTTAGAACATATAACTGCACCGCTGAACGGCAAATAGGCCCTTTTTTATTTTCACTTATACACGCTACAAAAGGCTTTAGAACATATAACTGCACCACTGAATGGCAAATAATATATATTTTTTTGCCACTAATACACGGCAAAAAGGGCTTTAGAACATATAACTGCACTGCTGAACGGCAAATAGGCCCTTACTTTTTTCCCCTTACACACTCCACAAAAGGCTTTAGAACATATAACTACACTGCTGAATGGCAAATAATACAAAAAATGTGCCACTAATACATGCCAAAAAGGGCTTTAGAACATAACTGCACCACTGAACGGCAAATATATATATATATTTTTCCTCTAATACACGCCAAAAAGGGCTGTAATTTTCTCACTTTATCACACAAGAGCAAATATTTTTTTTAGTGTTACTAAAACAAGCCAAAAAGGGCTTTAGAACATATAACTGCACCGCTGAACTGCAAAAAATTATATTTTTTTTGCCACTAATACAGGCCAAAAAGGGCTTTAGAACATGTAACTACACCACTGAATGCCACTAATACATCTCAAAAAGGTCTTTAGAACATATAACTTCACCGCTGAACTGCAAAAAATTATATATTTTTTGCCACTAATACAGGCCAAAAAGGGCTTTAGAACATGCAACTACACCACTGAATGCCACTAATACATCTCAAAAAGGTCTTTAGAACATATAACTTCACCGCTGAACGGCAATTATATATTTTGTTGCCACTAATACATGCCAAAAAAGGCTGCAATTGTCTCACTTCACCACACAACGGGAAATCCTTTTTTTGTGCCACTTATACTCTCCACAAAATGCTTTAGAATATATAACTGCACCGCTGAACAGCAAATAATAAATAAAAATGCCACTAATACATGTCAAAAAGGGCTTTAGAACATATAACTGCACCGCTGAATGGCAAATAGTATATATTTTTTTTTACACTAATACACGCCAAAAAGGGCTTTAGAAGATATTACTGCACCGCTGAAGGGCAACTATATATTTTGTTGCCATTAACCACTTCAGCCCCGCTAGCTGAAACCCCCTTCATGACTAGAGCACTTTTTACACTTCAGCACTACACTACTTTCACCGTTTATCGCTCGGTCATGCAACTTACCACCTAAATGAATTTTACCTCCTTTTCTTCTCACTAATAGAGCTTTCATTTGGTGGTATTTTATTGCTGCTGACATTTTTACTTTTTTTGTTATTAATCGAAATGTAACGATTTTTTTGCAAAAAAATGACATTTTTCACTTTCAGCTGTAAAATTTTGCAAAAAAAACGACATCCATATATAAATTTTTTGCTAAATTTATAGTTCTACATGTCTTTGATAAAAAAAAATGTTTGGGCAAAAAAAAAATGGTTTGGGTAAAAGTTATAGCGTTTACAAACTATGGTACAAAAATGTGAATTTCCGCTTTTTGAAGCAGCTCTGACTTTCTGAGCACCTGTCATGATTCCTGAGGTTCTACAATGCCCAGACAGTAGAAAAACCCCACAAATGACCCCATTTCGGAAAGTAGACACCCTAAGGTATTCGCTGATGGGCATAGTGAGTTCATAGAACTTTTTATTTTTTGTCACAAGTTAGCGGAAAATGATGATGATTTTTTATTTTTATTTTTTTCTTACAAAGTCTCATATTCCACTAACTTGCGACAAAAAATAAAAAATTCTAGGAACTCGCCATGCCCCTCACGGAATACCTTGGGGTGTCTTCTTTCCAAAATGGGGTCACTTGTGGCGTAGTTATACTGCCCTGGCAATTTAGGGGCCCAAATGTGTGAGAAGTACCTTGCAATCAAAATCTGTAAAAAATGGCCTGCGAAATCCGAAAGGTGCACTTTGGAATATGTGTCCCTTTGCCCACCTTGGCTGCAAAAAAGTGTCACACATCTGGTATCGCCGTACTCAGGAGAAGTTGGGGAATGTGTTTTGGGGTGTCATTTTACATATAACCATGCTGGGTGAGAGAAATATCTTGGCAAAAGATAACTTTTCCCATTTTTTTATACAAAGTTGGCATTTGACCAAGATATTTTTCTCACCCAGCATGGGTATATGTAAAATGACACCCCAAAACACATTGCCCAACTTCTCCTGAGTACGGCGATACCAGATGTGTAAACACTTTTTTGCAGTCTAGATGCGCAAAGGGGCCCAAATTCCTTTTAGGAGGGCATTTTTAGACATTTGGATCCCAGACTTCTTCTCACACTTTCGGGCCCCTAAAAAGCCAGGGCAGTATAAATACCCCACATGTGACCCCACTTTGGAAAGAAGACACCCCAAGGTATTCAATGAGGGGCCTGGCGAGTTCCTAGAAATTTTTATTTTTTTGCATAAGTTAGCGGATATTGATTTTTTTTGTTTTTTTCTCACAAAGTCTCACTTTCCGCTAACTTAGGACAAAAATTTCAATCTTTCATGGACTCGCCATGCCCCTCACGGAATACCTTGGGGTGTCTTCTTTCCGAAATGGGGTCACATGTGGGGTATTTATACTGCCCTAGCTTTTTAGGGGCCCTAAAGCGTGAGAAGAAGTCTGGAATATAAATGTCTAAAAATGTTTACGCATTTGGATTCCGTGAGGGGTATGGCGAGTTCATGTGAGATTTTATTTTTTGACACAAGTTAGTGGAATATGAGACTTAGTAAGAAAAAACAAAAACAAAAACAAACAAAAAAATTCCGCTAACTTGTGCCAAAAAAATGTCTGAATGGAGCCTTACGGGGGGGGGGGGGAGTGATCAATGACAGCGGGGTGATCAATGACAGGGGGGTGATCAATGACAGGGGGGTGATCACCCATATAGACTCCCGGATCACCCCCCTGGTAAGGCTCCATTCAGACGTCCGTATAATTTTTACGGATCCATGGATCAGATCCGCAAAACACATGCGGACGTCTGAATGGAGCCTTACAGGGGGGTTATCAATGACAGGGGGTGATCACCCCCATGTCACTGATCACCCCCCCTGTAAGGCTCCATTCAGACGTCCGTATGATTTTTACGGATCCATGGATACATGGATCGGATCCGCAAAACACATGCGGACGTCTGAATGGAGCCTTACAGGGGGGTTATCAATGACAGGGGGTGATCAGGGTGATCACCCCCTGTCACTGATCACCCCCCCTGTAAGGCTCCATTCAGGCGTCCGTATGATTTTTACGGATCCATGGATACATGGATCGGATCCGCAAAACACATGCGGACGTCTGAATGGAGCCTTACAGGGGGGAGATCAATGACAGGGGGGTGATCAATGACAGGGGTTGATCAGGGAGTGTATATGGGTGATCACCCGCCTGTCATTGATCACCCCCCTGTAAGGCTCCATTCAGACGTCCGCATGTGTTTTGCGGATCCGATCCATGTATCCATGGATCCGTAAAAATCATGCGGACGTCTGAATAGAGCCTTACAGGGGGGTGATCAATGACAGGGGGGTGATCAATGACAGGGGGTGATCAGGGAGTGTATATGGGTGATCACCCGCCTGTCATTGATCACCCCCCTGTAAGGCTCCATTCAGACGTCCGCATGTGTTTTGCGGATCCGATCCATGTATCCATGTATCCTGTAAAAATCCTGCAGACGTCTGAATGGAGCCTTACAGGGGGGTGATCAATGACAGGGGGGTGATCAATGACAGGGGGTGATCAGGGAGTGTATATGGGTGATCACCCGCCTGTCATTGATCACCCCCCTGTAAGGCTCCATTCAAACGTCCGCATGTGTTTTGCGGATCCGATCCATGTATCCATGGATCCGTAAAAATCATGCGGACGTCTGAATGGAGCCTTACAGGGGGGTGATCAATGACAGGGGGGTGATCAATGACAGGGGGTGATCAGGGAGTGTATATGGGTGATCAATACTAGATTAATAGTGGCTCTCCCAAATTATTCCCTTGGGATGGTGCTCTTGTCGGAAGTGGTTCACCAGCCCACTGGTAGGTATGTAAATGATAAAAGTAAGCAAAGTCGACAGGCACTCTATATCTGGTTTAAGAGGATGTTTATTGATTAATATTGTACAAGATTTTTATTATTAAAAATATTGATATTTATTTTGAAAAAATATATTGAAAAAATATATATATTGCTATTTAATTTGAAAAAATATTTGGGAAATATTATAATATTAAAATGTTGGAATCCCTTATTTGTTATGATAGGGGAAGGGTGGTGTGATCTGGGTACCACGGTGTGACCTGAAAAATATCCCGATGGGGGAGGGGTTGGTGTGGACACCTAGGTGGAGGAGGAATTCTATTCAGTGTGAAACAGAAAAATATTATAAGTTCATATAAAATTTAAAGTGAAAATAGTTGATTTGCAAATTAGTCTAGTGCAAAGTAAAGAAATATTCGGTATGAGAATATTTGATATGAAAGTAATATAAAAGGATCCGATGATATTCAAAAATGTCTCCAAGATATGTCCAAAAGTTAAGAATAAAATGCAGGTATATGTAATATATATATTGGATTTTAATGTATAAAAAATAAAAAATAAATAAAAAATAGAAATAAAAATAAAAATAAAAATGAAAGTACAATAAAAATAAAAATAAGAATAAGATAGCTGAGAAATAGTCTCTGCAGGTATATCCACATGCGATGATATAGGTGGAACTTGTCTTTATTTCAAGCCAAGAGATGGTAATGTCATGTTTGCTTACAGTTAGTTGCTGGTGGCGTCCCACACAGTAATTGTACTCACCCTTTGGTTTGAGTTAGGTACCTGTTCGGTGGAGCTCTAGCTGGTGCGCACTATGTGTTCCACGTCTTCTTGCGCTGAATCGGCGTCTGAATAGGCAGTAGTTGATGCGCTGATAGTTTATCCGTGCACGTGGTGTGTTGCGCGCCTTTTTTCACTGAGTCGGCGTCTCATGTGCTTAGTCACGTGGTTGTTAGCCGTTCAGTGAATGACTTTTTCTTTCTATAAGTCGCAAAGATGTTCCAATAAAATTCCAATAGAGATTCTTATGAGGTTCCGATCTTCTCAAGAACTTCTTAGTTGAGGCGTGGGTTTTGGTGGGTAGTCGCAAAATTGTATATGCGAAGTTTGCCAATTGCCATACGCGTTTCGAGGTGTTCCTACCTCTTCATCAGTGGCCATATTGGATTCATTAAACTGCCCACTTTTTATACCCACTTTTTCTGTTGTCCCACCAAAAACCCGGCCTGGATATTGCTAATTGGAGTTGGGTGTTACCAATTATCATGTTTTTAGAGAAGGAAGTTTAATTAAATCATGATTTTTTTCTTTGTGTTTTAAATGTAAATGTGTTTCGATCTTATTTGATGGTATTCCTTTATCTATATTTTCTTCTTAAGGTATTGTATTTAGTTTTTCCTCGTTTTGTTGCCAGAGATAAACTATTTATATCTTTGTGAACTGAATGGCATAAAAAACGCAGGTGCGTTTTCGATGCGTTTTTCTGGGGGTATATGCGTTTTTAGTCAGATTGTATTTTTTTGACTATTTTTCATACATCCAGTGTTTTTGTTTGTTTCTTGGGGTATTAGAATTCAAGATATTGATAATTGTCCTGGATAGTAAGGTTATTTTTGGTCTAATGTCTTTATTTTTTGTGTTCAGTGTATGTCTTTGTTTTATGTTATCTATGTGAATCTTGTTTGGCTGGATCTAGATGTTTTTCTCTTTTTTCATTTCTTTTGGGTCTGTTTCCTACTACGTTGATGTAGTATGATGTTTGTTGATTCTTAGGGGAAGTTGTGTTTATTTCACACAAAAAACGCATATGCGGTTTCGGTGCGTTTTTTGGGGGGGTATGTGCGTTTTGTTATTTATTTGTTCATTAGTGTTGTTTGTAGTTCATATCGGTTTTCTGAGGTAAGAAAGCTTGAGGGTTTTCATTATAAATAGAGTTTTTTCGTAATTAGGACGTTCTCGGTTGTTTTCTCGGTTGATTGAGTTTCATTGTGTTGTATATGACTTGGAAATTGTTGTTTTGTTTGTTCCATGGAGTCATCAGGGAATTATAGATATTCTGTAAGTTTAGGGGGTAATAAATGGTCGTGGGCAGATCGCCTATATTAAGGGACGGATGGGGTGCTGGTACACAGCCGGACTCTCGTCCGTCCGTCAAAGTGGGCGGTAGCCCAGATTTATAGGAACCCAAATAGTTCCAATTCTGCGTTCAACCCATCTGGAATTATAGTTTCAAAGTCATATATTCTTCGGGATTCCTGTCTTGACATTTTGGATATATGGTCACCCCCTCTCCAACTTATTTCAACTTTTTCAAAGGCAGCAAATCTCATTTGGCTGGCATCTTTGTTGTGATAGATCTTATAATGATTTGATAGTGTATGTTTTTCATAACCGTTTTTGATGTTATATATGGGTGATCACCCGCCTGTCATTGATCACCCCCCTGTAAGGCTCCATTCAAACGTCCGCATGTGTTTTGGGGATCCGATCCATGTATCCGTGGATCCGTAAAAATCATACGGACGTCTGAACGGAGCCTGACAGGGGGGTGGTCAATGACAGGGGGGTGATCAGGGAGTTTATATGGGGTGATCATGGGTGATCAGGGGTTCATAAAGGGTTAATAAGTGACGGGGGGGGGGGTGTAGTGTAGTGTAGTGTTTGGTGCGACTTTACTGACCTACCTGTGTCCTCTGGTGGTCGATCCTAACAAAAGGGACCACCAGAGGACCAGGTAGGAGGTATATTAGATGCTGTTATCAAAACAGCGTCTAATATACCTGTTAGGGGTTAAAAAATTCGGATCTCCAGCCTGCCAGCGAGCGATCGCCGCTGGCAGGCTGGAGATCCACTCGCTTACCTTCCGTTCCTGTGAGCGCGCGCGCCTGTGTGCGCGCGTTCACAGGAAATCCCGGCCCTCGCGAGATGACGCATATATGCGTGACTCTGCGCAGGGCTGCCATCTCCGGACCGCACATATGCGTTAGGCGGTCCGGAGGTGGTTAATACACGCCAAAAAGGGCTTTAGAATATATAACTACACCGCTGAACGGCAAATAGGCCCTTACTTTTTTCCACTTATACACCCCACAAAATGCTTTAGAATAGATAACTGCACCGCTGATCGGCAAATAATATATATTTTTTTGCCACTAATACACGCAAAAAAGGGCTTTAGAACAAATAACTGCACCGCTGCTTGGCAAATATTATATATATATTTTGCCACTAATACACGCCAAAAATGGCTTTAGAACATATAACTGCACCACCGTACCGCAAATAATATTTTTTGTTGCAACTAATGCACACCAAAAAGGGCTGTTATTTTCTGTGACTTCACCACACAACGGCAAATACTTTTTTTGTGCCACTAATACACGCCAAAAAGGGCTTTAGAACATACAACTGCACCGCTGAATGGCAAATAATGTATATTTTTTTGCCACTAATACAAGCCAAAAAGGGCTTTAGAACATATAACTGCACTGCTGAATGGCAAATAGGCCCTTATTTTTTTCCACTTATACACGCCACAAAAGGCTTTAGAACATATAACTGCACAGCTGAATGGCAAATATATATTTTGTTGCCACTAATACACACCATAAAGGGCTGTAATTTTCTCAATTTACAACACAACGTCAAATACTTTTTTTTGTGCTAATAATACACACCAAAAAGGGCTTTAGAACATATAACTGCACTGCTTTACCGCAAATAATACATATTTTTTGCCACTAATACACGGCAAAAAGGGCTTTAATCTGTTGCGGACACAGGAACAAGGTGTCTGCTCAAATCATTGAGCAGGCACCTTGGTACAATGCCCAGGGGGGTCCTGTGACCCCCCCGTATCGGCGATCGCAGCAAACCGCAGGTCAATTCAGACCTGCGGTTTGCTGCGTTTCCGGGTTATTCGGATCTCTGGTGACCCGATAACCCGGAATAGGACGGTGATCGGTGGTGTTATAATACACCACCAATCACCGTACTGTGATCCTGAGAGGTGGCAGTCACGCCACCTCTCAGGATTGCTTCTGATTGGCCGGCTGGGCAGGTGGGTGGTTGCAGCGACAATTTTGAATTGCCGAAGATCCTCTTCCCGCTCATACACGTCCGTGGAGTGGGAGAGAGAGGAGCTCGGCTGTAGTGTAACTTTTTTTTTGTGCCATTAGGTAGGGAGAGGTAGATTAGGCAGGGGTAGTGAGGGAGAGTTAGGGGGAAAAAGAAAAGTTTTTTTTATTGTGGTCTAGCACCCGGAACAGGTGTCTGGGGTTCACAGCACTCAGCTGTGTGACCCTAGACCCCCCAGGGGTTCTGCAGCTTGCCCCCACACACACAGTTTTTGGGGGGCGCAAGTGTTTTTCTTTGCATGCGCTGACTGTGGCCGGCACTCTTAGCGTTCGGCCACTGTTAGCGCATTGCCCACCCCACCGCTGATCAGCCCGTTTGAATCTTTATATATTTTTTTTTACACTTTTTGGGATTTTCAATTTTTCTTTTCTTTTTTTTTTTTTAGGTGTAGGGCAAAGTACGCGAACACCCGTCCCCCACACACACTGAATAAAGTTTTCCACGCACGCACACACACACACTCCCCTATGGCCCGCCAAATGTTCTCGGCCGAGGAGGCATACGCAGTGCTTGCCTCCGAATCCGAGAGTCCCAGTAAGGACGAGGATGACCCCACTTTCCTCTTGTCATCCGCATCCTCCTCATCATCTAGCGATGATGATGAGCCCCCAAGGCGGCAGAGACGCCGCCAGGCAGAGCAAGGGGACCACCATGCCAGAGACCCTGTGGCCCACACTAGTACGAACAGCTCTGGGGTTCGTACTAGTTTTCCGGCCCACCAGATAAGTCCACCTCAGCCCCCTACCGGTGAACTTGTCTGGTGTACCCCAGAGCATTTTGAGCCTGTGATTCCTGATTTTGTTGGCCAAGCAGGAATCCAGATTCCCACAGTGGGCTTCACTGAATGACCTCCTGACGAAGCCGCTGAGGTGAAACGCGCGTCGAGGTCTTGCGCTTAGGGTTCAGTATCCTCCTGCATCCATCATGGCTTCAGGTACGTCCTGCGTATAGTATTGCCCTATATTTATATATGGTTTTTCACCACATCCATATTAGGCCTTTTTGATACCTTTCAAAATATTGCTATACCCTGGGATTCAGCGATAGACTAGACTTTAGTCATTTTTGCATTATATCTGTCAGTCTTGATCGCCTATGACCCTTGGACGTTGTGGTGCTATTCACGGACATCCAGCTATAATTGTTTTCCATCTTTGATTATACAGCCCAGATTGGGGCATATGTGCTATGTAGACCTGGCTGTCCTTGACCTTCTACCACTTCTACCTGTGTGCCATCTATGCCTATTGTCGCATAGATACAGATGTATATGCAACTGTGTACACTGCCCTTCGCTTCTCTGTATTCTGTTTACGATCCCGTTCTTTTCCCATATTTTTTATATTTGATAATAAATTGATATTTTGGTATACTATCTCCACTTGCTTTTTTGTTGTTATGCTGTATGCTGTACAGGTGGAATGTTTTGCTGTCTAGTCTTGACAGAGAGGTGTTTGTAGGTTTACTAGGCTTCACTGAATATGACTATTTTAGTCTTTTTTTCAGTGACCACTTTGTGAATCTGATGGTGGAGCAAACGAACTTGTACGCCCAACAGTTCATTGCTCAACACCCGGGCTGCTTTTTGGCTAGGGCCGGTGGCTGGACTTCAGTCAGTGCAGCCGAGATGAGGACGTTTTGGGGCCTCGTGCTGCACATGGGCCTAGTCAAAAAATACCCAGTGTCAGGCATTACTGGAGTGGGGACGTCCTCTACCAGACCCCACTTTATAGTACGGCCATGACACGTACCTGGTTTGAAGCCATCCGGAAATGCCTGCATTATGCAGATAATACAGCATGTCCCCCCAAGGTGATCCTGCCTATGACCGACTGTACAAAATCAAGCCGGTCTTCGATCACTTCGGGGCCAAATTTTTGGAGACCTATGTACCTGGAGCTTTTAAGGGGAGACTCATTTTCCGCCAGTATGTTCCCTTTAAGTGGGCAAGGTATAGCGTGAAGCTGTACAAACTTTGTGAGAGTACCTCAGGGTACACTTACAAGTTTTGTTTGTTTGAGGGCCGCGATTCCCGTATTCAACCCCCCGAATGTCCCCGCACTCTGGGTGTTAGCGGGAGACTTGTGTGGGACCTTATGCACCCACTGCTAGATAGAGGTTACCACCTGAACGTGGATACCTTTTATACTAGTATCCCCTTGTTCCAGTCCCTCGCCGCCAGATCCACGTCCGCTTGTGGGACCGTGCGGAAAAATCAACGCGGCCTCCCTACCCACCCCCTCCAGGTACCTATCCCCAGGGGTGAGACCCGTGCCCTTACCAGTGGAAACCTGTTGCTGGTCAGATATAAGGACAAGAGGGATGTCCTTGTACTGTCCACAATTCACGGTAACAGCATCACCCCTGTCCCTGTGTGAGGTATCACAGCAACGGTCCTCAAGCTCGATTGTATCGTCGACTACAATCGGTATATGGTAGGATTTGATCTCTCTGATCAAGTCTTCAAGACATATAAGGCCATGCGCAAAACCCGGGCATGGTACAAAAAAGTTGCAGTCTACTTGGTACAGGTTGCCTTGTACAACTCTTTTGTGCTTTCCCAGAGCGCTGGCAACACAGGGAAATTCCTCCAGTTCTATGAGGCAGTCCTTAAGTGCCTGATCTTTTCTGACCGGGAAAGAGCAGGCCGAAGTACCTCGGGAACTGGAGGCGCCCGGATCGTCCCTGGCCAACACTTTCCAGGTGTGGTCCCCCATACTGGAAAGAAGAGACGGTTCCCCAAAAAGTGCACAGTGTGTCACAGGAGGGGGATACGGAGGGACACCACTACTCAGTGTGACACGTGCCCCGATCATCCGGGTCTCTGCATTGACTGTTGCTTCAGGGAGTACAACACTTCCATGGAGTACTAAATTTATAATCCCCTTCCCCAATTTTAATTCCATTTAGCCACCGGATCTGATTGGCCGCCGTAATCATGTGGCATAGGCAGCGGCGTGTTGTGCGTCGTGGCGCATGCGCGTGACGTCACACGCCGACGCAGGTGCTGACAGGGCGGTCTCACAAGAAGAGGCGCGCTGGGGATGTATTTAAATCCCACTAAGGTATGTGTCAGGGTGGCTGGTATAGGTTGAGGAACCCCCTTAATGATAGGGACACCACCGTACTGAGGACCACCATATCCTCGCACACTAAGAAGCGGAGAAGCATCTATTTCTCTGCAGCATGGCGATCCAGCACCACGGATGCCTGCCCCTAGACTTTGACCTCTATCAATATTGTGTTAGTCTAGTATTTCATTTAACCGCATAACCGCAGTGTATACTCACTTGTTACCTGTGGTCATAGCCCGGTTTTTTGCTTTTTTGTCTCTACTTGTTCTAAATCCCCCTGAGGAGTCGACACGACAGAAACGTGCCACGTCGGGAGGCTTGTAGTCACTACAGTATCTATTTTTTGTTTTGCTTTGTATTATAGGGTTCAGGTCCGAACTAGGGACAGGCATCCGGACGGGGTCGCCCTTCTTAGGGCGAGTGCTCTGTATAGACAGGTAGCATGAAAATAGGCCCCCACTCCTACCAAGAATATAGGGTGTTATAGGGCACAGAACTGATATTTTCATGACTACATCTCCTGTCTACACTCCCCTCTATCAGGCCTGGTCCATTGCTGCGCTGATCCTTGTTACCTGGTGGGTAAGGTAAGACTGCTTGCGTCCATAGTGGCGCAGCAGTAACATTTATTCTTGTTCAACCAGAAGTGGGGTACCTACCATTGAACCTCAATACATTGTCGTTTGTGTGTGTTAGCTGGGTAACACTTTAGTGCACTCACAGGTGCATTAGTGTAAACGAGTACCTTTTCTTTTCTGCCAGCAGTGGGGTCGACACCATAGAACCCCTTGATTACATGTTTTGTTTTGTGATACATCCTTAGGTGTATATTTTAATGTATATCGTATAAAAGCTAATTTTTAAATAAGGATATTTCCCCACAATTCTTAGATTGTGGGCCACTCAGAGCTTTGTTAACCTTGAAATATCAGTGGGACTGTTTCCACCAATAGTCTCAATCAGATATTATCATTTAGCCACTGACAATCAAAAAAAAAAACTATGGTTCTCAGACAGACACTAAAACAAAAAAAATAGTTTCAAAAATATTATTTTGTAAAACTAAAATAAATGGTAGACATATTAGATATCGCCGTGTCCGTAAGAATCTGCTCTATAAAAAATACCCCATGACCTAACCCCTCAGATGAACACGGTCAACTTTTTTTTAACAAAAACGGTGTAAAAAAAGTATCTTTTTGTCACCTTACATCACAAAAAGTGTAATAGCAAGCGATCAAAAAGTCATATGCCCCCCCAAATAGTGCCAATAAATCCATCCTCTCATCCCGCAAAAAATTAGCCCCTACCTGAGATAATCAGCTAAAAACTTAAAAAAAAACTGACTCTTAGACTATGGAGATACTAAAATGTGTTTTTTTTTTGTTTATAAAAGGATAATATAGTGTAAAACCTTAATACATTTTAAAAAAGTAGACAAATTAGGTATCGCCGCATCCATAAGAATCCGCTCTATAAAAATACCTCATGACCTAACCCCTCAGATGAACACGTTTAAAAAAAAAATAATAATAGCGGTGCCAAAATGGCAAATTTTCCATTTTAATCAGTTTTTTCCAGTAACAAAGCATGGGTTAGCAGCCGAACAAAACGTAATATTTATTACCCTGATTCTGCAGTTTACAGAAACACCCCATATATGGTCTTAAACTGCTGTATGACCAAACGGCAGGACGCAGAAGGAAAGGAACGCTGTATGGTTTCTGGAAGGCAGATTTTGATGGCCTTTTTTTTTGGCACCATGTCACATTTGAAGCCCCCCGATGCACCCCTACAGTACAAACTCCATAAAAGTGACCTACACCCCTCAAGGTATTCAAAACTGAGGGGTGTAGGTCACCCCCTGTTAACCCTTTAGTTGTTCCACAAGAGTTATTGGCAAATGGAGATTAAATTTCAGAATTTTAATGTTTTGGCAAATTTTCCATTTTAATCCATTTTTTTGTGTAACAAAGCAAGGGTTAACAGCTCAACAAAACTCAATATTTATTGCCCTGATTCCTTAGTTTGCAGAAACACCCCATATGTGGTCGTAAACTACTGTACAGGCACATGGTAGGGAATAGAGGGAAAGGAGTGCCGTGTGATTTTTGAAAGGCAGATTTTGCTGGACTGGTTTATTTAAACCATGTCCCATTTTAAGCCCTCTGGAAGCACCCCTAGAGGAGAAACTCCATAAAAGTGACCTTATCTAAGAAACTACACCCCTCAAGGTATTCAAAACTGATTTTACGACGTTTGTAAAAATCAGTTTTGAATACCTTGAGGGGTGCAGTTGCATTTTTGGGTGGTTTCTATTATGTACGCCTCACAAAGTGACTTCAGACCTGAAAGTGACTTCAGACCTTTTTAAAGTGGGTTTTTGAAAATTTCTGAAAAATTTCAAGATTTGCTTCTAAACTTCTAAGGGCTGTTTCACACGAGCGGATGCCGTGCGTGACATCCGCTCCGTGAATGACAGCCAAGACCCGATGCAGACTGCAGAGGCACGGAGCATTAACATGACTGATTATGCTCCGTGCCTCTGCAGTCTGCATTGGGTCTTGGCACTCTTTCACAGAGCGGATGTCACGCACGGCATCCGCTCGTGTCAAACAGCCCTAAGCCTTGTAACGTCCCCAAAAAATAAAATGTTATTCCCAAAATGATACAAAAATGAAGTAGACATATGGGGAATGTAAAGTAATAATTATTTTTGGAGGTATTATGTATTATAGAAGTAGAGAAATTGAAACTTGGAAATTTGCTAATTTTTCAAAATTTTGGGTAAATTTGGTATTTTTTTATAAATAAAAATAAATTTTTTTAACTCCATTTTGCCAGTGTCATGAAGTACAATATGTGACAAAAAACAATCTCAGAATGGCTTGGATAAGTCAAAGCGTTTTAAAGTTATCACCACATAAAGTGATACTAGTCAGATTTTAAAAAAACGGCCTGGTCGTTAGGCCCCTTTCAAACGGGCAAAATTTCTACGCGGGTGCAACGCGTGAGATGAGCGCATTGCACCTGCACTGAATACGGACCCATTCATTTCTATGGGGCTGTGACATGAGCGGTGATTTTCACGCATCACTTGTGCGTTGCGTGAAAATCGCAGCATGCTCTATTTTGTGCGTTTTTTCACGCAACGCAGGCCCCATAGAAGTAAATGGGGCTGTGTGAAAATCGCAAGCAAGTGCGGATGCGGTGCGATTTTCATGCACGGTTGCTAGGAGACGATCGGGATGGGGACCCGATCATTATTATTTTCCCTCATAACATGGTTATAAGGGAAAATAATAGTAACATAGTAACATAGTACATAAGGCCGAAAAAAGACATTTGTCCATCCAGTTCGGCCTGTCATCCTGCAAGTTGATCCAGAGGAAGGCAAAAAACCCTGTGAGGTAGAAGCCAATTTTCCTCACTTTAGGGGAATAAAAATTCCTTCCCGACTCCAATCAGGCAATCAGAATAACTCCCTGGATCAACGACCCCTCTCTAGTAGCTATAGCCTGTAATATTGTTACGCTCCAGAAATACATCCAGAAATAGCATTCTTAATACAGAATGCATAGTACAATAGGGCTGGAGGGGTTAAAAAAATAAAAATAAAAATTAACTTGCCTTAATCCACTTGTTTGCGCAGCCAGGCTTCTCTTCTGTCTTCATCTTTGCTGTGCACAGGAAAAGGGCCTTTGATGACGTCACTGCGCTCATCACATGGTCCATCACATGATCACAGGTCCTTTTTCTGTGCACAGCAAAGATGAAGACAGAAGAGAAGCCGAGCTGCGCGAACAAGTGGATTAAGGTGAGTTAAATTTTATTATTATTTTTTTAACCCATCCAGCACAATTGTACTAAGCATTCTGTATTAAGAATGCTATTATTTTCCCGTATAACCATGTTATAAGTAAAAATAATACAATCTACACAACCCAAACATGGCATTTTTTGAGTACCAAACATGGCATTTTCTTCTCACGCGCGTGCAAAACGCATTACAATGTTTTGCACTCGCACGGAAAAATCGTGCATTTTCCCGCAACGCACCCGCATCTTATCCGGGCCAAAAACATGACGCCCGTGTGAAAGAGGCCTTAAGGTGAAAATGAGCATGGTCCACAAAAGGCTTTAGAACATATAACTGCACCGCTGAACAGCAAATAGGCCCTTATTTCTTTCCAATTATACACTCCACAAAAGTCTTGAGAACATATAACTGCACCGCTGAACGCCAAATAATATATTTTTTTTGTCACTAATATATGCCAAAAATGGCTTTAGATCATATAACTGCACCGCTGAACGGCAAATAATATATATTTTTGTGCCCCATATACACTTCAAAAAGTAAGTTTACCACACAACGGCTAATAACCCTTTTTTTCCCACTAATACAATCCAAAAAATGCTTTAGAACATATAACTGCACCGCACAAGGGCAAATAAGACGCAGAAATATTTCCTTGTAATAAACCCTGTTAATGTCTGTATCAAACAGCACTTGTACCCCAATAACAAGAACGGTTTGCTGGAATTACAGAGCTGTATAATGGCAATTTGGATCCGTCAGTGCAGCAAGGTGTAATAGGATTGTTCCTATAAACCAGGCTGTAAACTTCCCTACTGAACCCTGTTCTGCTTCAGTACTGTGGAATGATTCCTCCCTATCCTTTCCCTGAACTTTTATACAGCAAAATAAAAGTTTTTAAGCCTTTTCTACCACTAGAGCCTGCTAGTCCCTAGCGCCTCCTGACGTCTCTCCCTGCACTAAGTACACTGTAAAATGGCTGAATCCAAGATGGCTGAGGCTATTTATAGGGCTGTGACATCACAGGGCTGGCTGCTTATTGGCTGCATGCATGGCATTGTGGGTGATCCCTCGTTCCCAGAGTTCTTTGCTCCATGTCCTAACACGTGCAGCAGCCATTTTAGGAAAAAATGCGATTCGTTACCACGAAGCGTGAGGAAATTCGGAGCGAATCAAATTTGTCCTGAAATTCGGATCGAATTCCACTTCATCAATTTCGATTCGGTCATCTCTATTGATGACGTATCATCAGCATAGGTCATCAATATCAGATCGGTAGTGGTCTGACGGCCAGCACCCCTTTCGGTCAGCTGTTTGAAGAGATCTCAGAGCTCAGACAAGCACTAAATCTTCTCCAAGGTTTAACTGCGTGTTGTCTAGATTGTAGCAGTGATACTTGAATGGGAGAGGAAGGTGTAGTTACACTGCACTGCCAAATGCCTTACATTTTGGAGTACCATATTTGTCTATGTTCTGACATATTATAAGTGGTTATGTGTTGCCTGGAGTCCGGCTCTTTACAATGATGGGAATACAGCGTGAATACCGTGATGTGGGATTTCTTACTATTAGTTAATTACGTCTCCACTCAGCACGTCCCAGGCTTCCACCTGCATTTTCAGGATGTTTTTCTTCACAGACCATAACAAGCCGGTCCTGCCCATTGTTCTATCTCTTATGCAGTTTTACTCTGGCTTATATTCATTGATAAAAAAGTGAATCAATTTATGTCATCCCTCTGGCAAACAACAGCTGCACAGGAAGAGGAAAGCTGTTAGCCATCTTTGGCTGATGCACTTTGCTTATATTATGGAGGAGTTTAAGCAGTGCCCTTCTCTATGCAAATATATCCGCCAGGAAAAGACATCACAGGAAGAGCACTGGAATGAACAATAGTGTGAACTGGATTCCTCTTCGTCTTTCTGGAACATCTGTTTTCTGTGACTTCCATTAAATGGTTAATTTTTTTTTTTACACACACACACACAGTGGACCACTTTACCTAGAGAGACCAGATTTTCCTGCAAAGGGTTTTTAATGCCTCTTTCTTTTATGTCTGGGCATTTAGGGTCTCTTTGAGAACATCAGACCTCGGATCATTGTTCATTACAATATTGGGTAAAGAAGTACACACATATATTGTATGTACTGTATATTGTATCTATGTACACACATATACTGTATATTGTATCTATGTACACACATATACTGTATATTGTATCTATGTACACACATATACTGTATATTGTATCTATGTACACACATATACTGTATATTGTATCTATGTAAACACACATTTTTTTTTATCTATGTACATGCAGACACATATATACTGTATCAATTTACAGACGTATTTTGTATCTATTTTCACGCAGACACACACATGCACATGTATTTATTCACACGCACACATAACTACACCATATGAATAAATCCGTAAAAGGTACGTCCACACTAGGTTTTTCGATGCACTTTTTTAAACCTCTTAAGTACCGGGTCCATTTTCATTCCCATGTTCCAATAGCCATAACTTTTTTAATTTTCAGTTTATATAGCAATATGAGGACTTATTTTTTGTGGATTAAGTTGTATTTTTTAATGGCACCATTTAGTTTACCATGTCTTGTATTGGAAAACGGAAAGAGAATTCTTTGTGGGGTTAAATTGAAAACCCCCCACAATTCCAACAAGGTTTTTGGGGTTTTGCTATTAAGAGGTTCACTGGGCGCTAAAAATTACATGACATCCTTTTTCTGAGGCTCAATATGATTACAGCGATACCAAATTTGTATATTTTTTTGAAAAAATAAAAGTTTTCTTTGCATCACCATATTCTGACAGCCATAACTTTTTAAATTTCCGTCTACAGAGCAGTTTGAGGGCTTGTTTTTTGCACGATGAACAGTAGTTTTTATTTGTACCATTTTTGGGGAACATAAAAACTTAATTATTGTTGTTCAATTTTTTGGGGGGATAAGGTGACCAAAAAATGGCAAATCGAGTGGTTTTTTTTCTTCTTTTTTTGTTGTGGAGTACACCGCTGTGTAAAAATATTTTTACATTTTAATAGTTCAGACATTTTATAATGTGCGATACCTGTTATGTTTATTTTTTTATTGTTTATATATTTCTATATGAAAAAATTGGGAAGGGGAGGATTTGAACTTTAATATTTTTGTATTTTAATTTAAACAGTAACTTTTAGCCTCCTTAGGGGGCTAGAAGCTAGGATCTTTTGATCCCTAGTCCCCTTCACCATAATAGAGAACTATTAGGCCCCTTTCACACGGGCGAGTTTTCCGTGCGGGTGCGATCCGTGCGGCGAATGTATGGCACCCGCACTAAATCCTGACCCATTCATTTCTATGGGGCTGTGCACATGAGCGGTGATTTTAACGCATCACTTGTGCGTTCAGTTGAAATCGCAGCATGCTCTATATTATCCGATTTTGACGTGACGCAGGCCCCATAGAAGTGAATGGGGTGTGTGAAAATCGGATGGCATCCGCAAGCAAGTACGGATGCCGTGCGATTTGCACGCACGGTTGCTAGGAGACGATCGGGATGGAGACCCGATCATTATTATTTTCCCTTATAACATGGTTATAAGGGAAAATAATAGCATTCTGAATACAGAATGCATAGTGAACCAGCGCTAGAGGGGTTAAAAATAAATAAAAAATAATTTAACTCACCTTAGTCCACTTGATCGCGAAGCTGGCATCTCCTTGTGTCTCCTCTGCGCTGAACAGTGAACAGGACCTGGGGTGAGCTGCTCCATTAAATACCGGTTAAGGACCTTCGATGACGTCACTCCGGTCATCACATGGTCTTTTACCATGGTGAATCACCATGATAAAAGATCATGTGACGTACCATGTGATGACCGGAGTGACGTCATCGAAGGTCCTTAACCGGTATTTAATGGAGCAGCTCACCCCAGGTCCTGTTCACTGTTCAGCGCAGAGGAGACACAAGGAGATGCCGGGCTTCGCGATCAAGTGGACTAAGGTGAGTTAAATTATTTTTTATTTATTTTTAACCCCTCTAGCGCTGGTTTACTATGCATTCTGTATTCAGAATGCTATTATTTTCCCTTATAACCATGTTATAAGGGAAAATATTACAATCTTCAGAACATCAATCCCAAGCCCGAACTTCTATGAAGAAGTTCGGGTTTGGGTACCAAACATGCGCGATTTTTCTCACGCGAGTGCAACGCATGACAATGTTTTGCACTCGCGCGGGAAAATCGTGCATTTTCCCGCAACGCACCCGGCTCTTATCCGGGCAAAAAAACTGACGCCTGTGTGAAAGAGGCCTTATGGTGAATGGGATCCTGTTGCTCTGTCTGCTGAGTTGTGCCTCATGCATAGCTTAGCAGGCAGATAAAAATGACAGGCCTAGGAACCTTCATTGGAGCCCTTCAGTTTCACTGCAGGGGCTCAAATCAGAAGGTAAAGGGAGCTGAATCCCTCTGTCTGCCTTACAGATGCTGTGATGGCTTTTAAACGTGGCATCTGAGGGGTTAAATGACCGCTATCAGTGTCATCGCTGATCCTGTTCATTGCAGCCGTGAGCCTGCTGTATTATACAGTCAGCACCTGCTGTGTATGGAGCGGGCTCAGGGCAGTAGCCCACTCCATACATTCCCTCAGCAACTATGACGTACAAGTACATCATGGTTCCTGAAGGGGTTAATGCATCCAAAAATGCCTGCTTTGTGTTGGTGTTTTTTGTTTTTGGCATTTATAGTTGTTTATGTTGCTTTTTTATGGCTTTTATCTGGAAAAAAATGCACCAAAAAAAGCAAAACACCATGAAGAAACAAGAAAAAAAATACCCTAAGGCCTCTTTCACATTACTTTTTTTCCCCCCATTTACGGGCCATTTTCTGCGCTCCGTATACCGTTCGTGGTATACGGAGCGCAGAAAATGGCCCGTAAATGGGGGAAAAAAATGGTTCTACAAAATGGTTCTGCAAAAAAAAGAATGTACTCCATATGCATTCCGTTTCCGTATTTCTGTTTTTCCCTTCCGTTGAAAGATACAACATGTTCTATTAATGCCCGCAAATAGCGTTCCATGGCTCCATTTAAGTCAAGGGGTCTGCAAAAAAAATGGAACACATACAGAAATGCATCTGTATGTCTTCCGTATCCGTTCCATTTTTGAGGAACCATCTATTGAAAATTCTGAGCCCAGCCCAATTTTTCCTATGTAATTACTGTATACTGTATATTCCATATGGAAAAACGGAACAGAAACAAAAAACGGACCAACGGATCCATGAAAAACGGACCGCAAAACACTGAAAAAGCCATACGGTCGTGTGAAAGAGGCCTAAAGAGTACGCCCAGCTGTTTCCATATACATTAATCATTAGGGATGAGCGAATTGATTATCGAAGTTGATCTGCATAAAACTTTGTTCCAATACTGTATGGAGCAGGGGCTCCGTACAGTATTAGAATGTATTGGCTCCGATGAGGTACCACCTGGAACCGAACGCGAGTTTGGGAAATGTTTTTTTTACAGTACAAATTTATTTATGAAGTTATTATCCAAAGTTTTGCGAGACTTCGCGAAGCAATAACTTCGGTTTATCAGAGCAAATTCATTCTAATACTGTACGGAGCTCCTGCTCCGTACAGTATTGGAACAAAGTTTTATGCAAATCGACTTCGGTTGTTTCATCTGAAGTCGATTCGCTCATCCCTATTAATTATCATTGAAGGTGATCTTCTCTGCCTGGAAAAGGGACTCTTCCTGTTGGAGAATTGTCTGCACATGCCTTGTCACTCATTGTTCTTGAGATGTCACTTGACTCATCTTATGACTGGTCAGAAGTGTAGCATAGAGGTGGATTTAGATTATAGGGAATGCTCGTTACCAACAATCTGTCAGTCTAAGGCTACTTTCACACTTGCGTTCGGAGCGGATCCGTCTGGTGTCTGTACAGACGGATCTGCTTCTATAATGCAAACGTTCAGAACGGATCCGTTTGCATAAGTGTTTTTTTCAGATCTGATTTTTCACTTCGTGAAAACTCAGATCCGGCAGTATATTCTAATACAGAGGCGTTCCCATGGTGATGGGGACGCTTCAAGTTAGAATATACTAAAAGAACTGTGCACATGACTGCCCCCTGCAGCCCCCCCCCTGTTTTTAACTCATTGGTGGCCAGTGCGGCCGCCCCCCCCTCCCTCCCCTGTTTTTAATTCATTGGTGGCCAATGCAGGCAGCCCCCCCCCCCTGTTTTTAACTCATTGGTGGCCAGTGCGGGCGGCCCCCCCTGTTTTTAACTCATTGGTGGCCAGTGCGGGCGGCCCCCCCTCCCCCCCTAATTAAAATGACCAACCCCCCCATCATTGGTGGCAGCGGAGAGTTCCGATCGGAGTCCCAGTTTAATCGCTGGAACTCCGATTGGTAACCACGGCAACCAGGACGCTACTGCAGTCCTGGTTGCCATGGTTACTTAGCAATATTAGAAGCATTATACTTACCTGCTGCGCAGTCTGTGACCGGCCGGGAGCTCCTCCTACTGGTAAGTGACAGGTCTGTGCGGCGCATTTCTTAATGATCTGTCACTTACCAGTAAGAGGAGCTCCCGGCCGGTCACAGACAGCGCAGCAGGTAAGTATGATGCTTCTAATATTGCTAAGTAACCATGGCAACCAGGACTGCAGTAGCGTCCTGGTTGCCATGGTTACCGATCGGAGTCCCAGCGATTAAACTGGGACTCCGATCAGAACTCTCCGCTGCCACCAATGATGGGGGGTCGGTCATTTTAATTAGGGGGGGAGGGGGGGCTGCCCGCACTGGCCACCAATGAGTTAAAAACAGGGGGGGAGGGAGGAGGAGCCACCCGCACTGGCCACCAATGAGTTAAAAACAGGGGGGGGCGGCCGCACTGGCCACCAATGAGTTAAAAACAGGGGGGGGAGGGGGGCCGCCCGCACTGGCCACCAATGAATTAAAAACAGGGGGGAGGGAGGGGGCCGGCCGCACTGGCCACCAATGAATTAAAAACAGGGGGGAGGGAGGGGGCCGGCCGCACTGGCCACCAATGAGTTAAAAACGGGAGGGGGGGAGGGGGGCCGTCCCCACTGGCCACCAATGAATTAAAAACAGGGGGGGGAAGGGGGGCCGGCCGCACTGGCCACCAATGAGTTAAAAACAGGGGGGGGGGGGTCTGCAGTCATGTGCACAGTTCTTTTAGTATATTCTAACTTGAAGCGTCCCCATCACCATGGGAACGCCTCTGTGTTAGAATATACTGTCGGATCTGAGTTTAACGATCTAACTCAAATCCGATGGTATATTCTAACATAGAGGCGTTCCCATGGTGAGCGGAATGGAAGCCAAACGGTGCCAAACTGATACATTCTGAGCGGATCAGCATCCACTCAGAATGCATTGGGGCAGTACGGATCCGTTCGGGGCCGCTTGTGAGAGCCTTTAAACGGAACTCACAAGCAGAGCCTAAGGGCTGTTTCACACGAGCAAGTTCATTGCGGGAATCACGCTCCATGTGTGAGTGTGATCCTCAGCTCTGGACTTGCAGGAGCGCACGGCATTATCATGATTTATAATGCTATGTGCCTCTGCATGGCCTTTTTTCCACAGAATCATAGTGACATAAAGCTGTCAGTATGATTCTGTACAAATAAGGTCAAGCAGAGACACATAGCATTATAAATCATGATAATGCCGTGCGCTCCTGCAAGTCTTGACTGGGTTATTGGTTATTCGCCAGGGCCTACTGCCCACTATAAGCAGAATACCCTGCCCCCCAACCCCTTCTTACCCAAAATGAACACTCACAGACTGGGTTGGATTAAATCGGCCACAGCAGCCGTTTATTAATAAAATAAATAAATACATAACAGATATATATAAATATATATATAACAATAACATTGCCATACCCCCTGATGAGGGAGGTCATAGAAGCCCCAAATTTCTAAACATATATGTATAAACACGCCAACCCGGCACTTCCATCTTGCCTCCAGCCGCAAAACTCCAGCTCAGAGACACCAACTGATGGACGCCTCTCTGAATGAACCAAAATGCCCCAACTATGAGAGTCCAGCCCCCATCCTGGAGGCCCTCCCATTTTCCACACCATCCAAGACCACCAGCTTCTATGACCTTCCCCCACCAACAACGTGCAGCTTGACTCCTCCCTCAAGCCTGCGTGTTCCTACACATACCTAGCGCCCTCTCAATGCCACCCTGCAGGCCCAAGGACCACAGATCAATTCCCACCGCGTTCAAATGAACCCCGTCGGCCCTCCAAAATCCTCCAGTACCCGCTTCCAAATCCATATGTCTAACCACTACCGCCCTATTCCTGGCCACAAACTTACCTACCGGCCTATTCACTTTTATCCGTGCTTTATTCAATCTCTCCACCGACCGCTCCGTAGTGGACCCGACCGTCTTCTCCGCCGATAATGGCACACCAAGCGATTCAAATACTGACTGCAACAACGCCAACAACAAGCTGCACACCCTGGAATCCGCCGGACCCAAACACAGGAAATCGTCCGAGTAATGAATAAGTGAATCACACCCGGCCACATCCTTCACCACCCACTCTAAAAAGGAGCTACATTTCTTAAAATACGCGCAAGAAACAGAACACCCCATTGGCAAACACCTGTCCACAAAATAACCCCATCCCAAAAACAACCCAACAAATGTAAACTATCCGGATGAACCGACAACAGACGAAACGCCGCCTCAATGTCCGTCTTTGCCAACAGGGTCCCGGGCCCCAACTTCCTCACCCAACCAACCGCCGTGTCAAATGATGTGTATACCACCGAACATAACTCCGGATCAATCCCATCATTCACCAACACCCCTTTCGGGAACGACAAATGGTGAATCAGGCGGAAAGCATTCGGCTCCTTTTTCGGAACCACCCCAAGCGGGGAGACCCGCAAGTCCCCCAACGGCAACTCCTCAAAAGGCCCATCCATCCTACCCAAAGTCACCTCTTTAGACACCTCCGGGTGCATCAAAGCCGACCGCAAATTCTTAAACCTCCCGCCTCCAGCTGCCGCAGGACAAGACGGAATCACAAACCCCTCCTCAAATCCCTTCCTTAGAAACTATGCCCCCTCCTTATCCGGGTACCTACTTAAATACCGCACCATCACGCCCACCCGCACTGGCGTCCGTCTCTTTTCCAACCGCCGCAAAACCGGACTGCCCCGCCCCCCCCAGCTCCGCTCGAAAAAAGCTGCCCCTGTCTCCCCGGCGCCATCACCCTCATCCACAACCCTATATCTTTATGGTCCCACCGCATGCTGGAGCGGACCGCCTTCCTCTGACTAAACTTCTCGTCGTACCACCCCGACCCCCCATAAACCCTATAAGCTTCCCCTATCGCATCCATGTAGCAAAAAAGAGGAGAACAACTATCCGGCGCCTTCTCGCCAATCACACTCGCCAAAATAGCAAAAGCCTGAAGCCAATTACCAAAGGTACGGGGAATCAGTCTATAGCGCCTCTTCTCCTCTTCCTCCTTCTTCCCCACATCCTTCCTAGCAACATCCAAATTAAAGCGTTCTAATGGGAGAAGCGAGCAAATATCAACATACCCTCCAAATCCTGTCCCTCAACTCCTGATTTAAATGCGCCCCCAAGGGGCCTTCAAAGCAAACATATACCTCTCTCCTCGCCGCATCATCCACCCTCGGCCTATCCTCCTCCCCCCGCCTGTGTTTGCACTGAAACTCCCCCAACCCCGCTTGTCACCCCCTCAGGCCCCGACCCCCCCGATAACTGCGCTGATCCACCCGCCGCCGCCTCCCCCCACTCCCACTCCCCCTCCCCATGCCTGTAAAGGCCCTGCCCCGCAGGGCCCGGACCCCATACCAGCCAGACCGCACAGCAACTGCCCCAAACCAACAATCAACTCGGACTGGCCACCCCACTGACCCCCACACCCACACCTTGCATTAATTAAAATAGTGTCCCCAGTGTCGCCTCACCTGGCTGCTCGGGTGATGTGAACCCCGCAGCCGTTGACCCGGATTCCTGCCACTCCACCTCCGACCGCACCATCATGGACCCTCTCATCGGTGAAGAAACTCCGCTGTCGCCCGGCGTCCCAGCACCTTCAGGGCTGGACGCGTTCTGCTCCTACTTGGATACCAGCACCCCAGAACCTGCTCTAGGACCAGCCAGAGGCTGTCCGTCATCTGGAAGGGGCCTGTGCACCTGCGCCACATCCTGTTGCACAGCCCCGTACTTCCTGGTGCAGCACACTCTCCCACGCCGAGCGGGCCTCCCCCCCGGACTGAGGAGAGGAGCCCGCAGTACCCGGTCTCATATCACTGCCATCCGCAGCTGCATGCGGGGAGGGGTCTGCCCCCCTCCCCTCACTGAGTCCCGCCATCCGCCTGGATTCCTCGCGAGCCGTAAGGACTTAGGAAGGGGCTGAGAATGCCCCCCCCCGGCCCGGAGGGTCCCTAGAGGGGCTCCTCACTCTGCACTGAACTTTGGGGGTGTCCTCAGCTATCAGGAGCGCCGTTTTTCGCTTGGCGGCGGGCAAACTGCACCCGCCGCCTCCCCCTGCAACAAGCCGGTTACCTGCTCCTGTAGCCAGCCCGAACCACGGGCCTCCGCCGCTGCCCTCAGCCTCGCCAGGACGTTTTTCACCTCGGATTCCCGCAATGGACTCGCTCGTGTGAAAGGGCCCTAAATGTGCTGCCAATCACCCAATGAATGAGTGAAACGCTTGTTCATCGGATGATCCTGTCGTTTGTGCAGGCACCACTGATCATGGCTTCTGGGCAGCAGATCGTGCGATGTAAACAGTGATCTGCTGCCCAGAAACAATGATACTGTAAGGGGATGAGCTATCGCAATGGCGATCCCTCATCCTCAGGCCTCTTGCACACGACCGTATGGATTTTTCTGTATTTTGCGGTCCGCAAAAAACGGATCTGCAAAATATATGGATGACGTTCGTGTGCATTTCGTTTTTTTTTGCGCAAGGACAGCTGGTCCCTGATAGAAGAGTACTATCCTTGTCTGTTATGCGGACAATAATAGGACATGTTCCATCTTTGAATGGAAAAACGGAAATACGGAAACAGAAGGCATACGGAGTACCTTCCTTTTTTTTTTTGCGGATCCTTTAAATTGAATGATTCCATATACGGAGCGCAAAAAACGGAACGGAAACGGAAAGAAAAAGTTTGTGTGCAAGAGGCCTTATACTGTGAAGGATATCACTGCATATAAATGTGTGGTCTCGTTCACTGAACGAGCAGCCAACAGCACTTCATGCCGACAATTGGGTGTTACATCAGGATGTGTAAACCTGCCTTAAGTACATCCCCACAGAAAAAACCTCAGTGGTCTTGTATATGTATGATTGGTTACACTCAATATCCATGTAGGATTACCTATCACCTAATATCAAGCACTGTGCGCTACAAGGCTTTCCATGATAAATTTATGCCGGGTCATCGATTATTCAAAGCGGTGTAAGACGTCCTGATAGTGGAAAGCACCTGTGTCCAAGAGTACTGCAGGGGTTAATGCAGAATGCAGGTTCTCAATGGTGATCAACAAACGGAAAAACAAATGTAAAGAGTAGGAAACATTCTTGGAGTGTGAACCTGCTGCACTGAATGGCCTCTGAAATGTGCAGCCCCTGGCTGGGAAGGACATTGTCAACACAGATGTTATGAATGATAGCTCTCTGTGGGTTCAGTCCGTAAATTGAGAAGAAAGGTTTCTGCTAGGTTTTGTTAGTCTAGTGTCCAGCTGCTAATTTGCATATGGAAATGAGATAACATAATTATTTCTAGTTTAAAACAACACAGGATATGGTAATGAACTTTCAGGTGTTGTTCAGAACTTTACCCCCCCAAAAAAGTTGCAGTAATGAATTAACCATAGGTGAACATACGTTTATTCTATGACCTTATTGAATTATGATGGTTTTAATTTATACAAACTGACACCTACGCTGTGCACTTCATGTATCTATCCTTTGCTTCTGTGCTATGACTAAATACTCCAGTAAATAGCCACCATTGTACCCCAGAATGATGGAAGTGTTTGTCAGACAACTCGTGGTCCAGTTACTGATCCATTCAGTCCCAATAACTGCCTGCTAATCAGAGGAGGTGTGAGCAGCATTTACATGCAGCAATCACCTTCACTGTATGGGGACGAGGTAGCTGTTTAACCTCTGTTTAACCCCTTCAACCCAGGCCATTTTTTTGCAAATCTGACATGTCACTTTATGTGGTAATAGCTTTGGAACACTTTTACTTAACAAAGCCATTCTGAGATTGTTTTCTCGTGACACATTGTACTTCATGATAGTCATAAACTTGAGTCAATATATTTCACCTTTATTTGTGAAAAAATCTCAAATTTACCAAAAATGTTGAAAAATTCCCAAATTTTCAAATTTCAATTCCTCTACTTTTATAATAGATAGTGATACCTCACATGATAGTTGTTACTTTACATTTCCCATATGTCCATTGTCTACTTCACGTTTGTATCATTTTATTTTTTGGGGATGTTAGAAGGCTTAGAAGTTTGGAAGCAAATCTTAAAATATTTCGGATTTTTTTTTCCAAAACCCACTTTTTAAGGACCAGTTCAGGTCTGAAGTCACTTTGTGAGGCTTACATAATAGAAACCACCCAAAAATGGCCTCATTTTAGAAACTACTCACCTCAAGTTATACAAAACTGATTTTACAAACTTTATTAACCCTTTAGGTGTTCCACAAGAATTAATGGTAAATGGAGATGAAATTTCAGAATTTAACTTTTTGGGCAGATTTTACATTTTAATCCATTTTTTCCAGTAGAAAAGCAAATAAAACTCAATATTTATTACCCTGATTCTGCGGTTTACAGAAACACCCGACATGTGATCGTAAACTGCTGTATGGGCACACAGCAGGGCGTAGTAGGAAAGGAACGCCATATTGTTTTTGGAAGGTAGGTTTAGCTGAACTGGTTTTTAGATGCCATGTCCCATTTGAAGCCCCCCTGATACAGTAGAAACTCAAAAAAGTGACCACATTTTGGAAATTAAGGGATAAGGTGCCAATTTTATTGGTACTTATTTTGGGGTACATATGATTTTTAATTGCTCTATATTACATTTTTTGTGAGGGAAGGTAACCAAAAAATTGATGTTTTGGCACAGTTTTTATTTTTAACAACATTCATCTGACAGGTTAGATCATGCACTATTTTTATAGAGCAGGTTGTTACGGACGCAATGATATCAAATATGTCTACTTTCTATGATGTTTGTTTCAGTTTTACATAATGAAGCATTTCTGAAAACAAAAATTAGATTTTTGGATCTCCATTTTCTGAACGCCCTATTTTTTATTTTTCTCTACATTGTCTTGTGCAGGGGCTCGTTTTTTGCAGGAAGAGTTGACGTTTTTATTGTTACCATTTTTGTTTTTTTGATCATTCATTATTACACTTTATGGGGCAAGGTGACCAAAAAATGAGCGCAGTTTTTGTTTTGGCGCAGTTTTTATTTATTTATTTTTACAGCGTTTACCTGAGGAATTATGTCATGTGACTTTTTTATAGAGCACATCATTATGGACGTGGCAATACCTAATATGTCTACTTTTTCTTATTTATTTAGGTTTTACACAATAATAGTATTTTTGAAACCGAAATAATGATATTTTTGAGTATTTTTTACAAATTTTATTTTTACGGTGTTCACCTGAGTGATTAGGTCATGTGATATTTTTATAGAGTTGGTTGTTACGGACGTGGCGATACCTAATATGTATACTTTTTTTATTTATTTCACTTTAGCACAATAATAGCAGTTTTGAAGCAAAAAATAATAATATTTTAGTGTCTCCATTGTCTGAGAGTGATAGCTTTTTTATTTTTTGACCGATTCTCTTAGGTAGGTTCTCATTTTTTGCGGAATTAGGTGACGGTCTGAATGGTACTATTTTGGGGGCATACACCTTTTTGATCACTTTCTGTTGCAATTTTTTTTACAGTTATTTTTTTTTACGGTGTTCACCTGAGGGGTTAGGTCACGTGATATTTTTATAGAGCTGGTTGTTATGGACGTGGCGATACCTAATATGTATATTTTTTTTAAATGTATTTCACTTTAGCACAATAATAGCAGTTTTGAAGCAAAAAAATATGTTTTAGTGTCTCATGTTCTGAGAGCTATATTTTTTTTATTTTTTGGGCAATTGTCTTATGTAGGGGCTAATTTTTTGCGAGATGAGGTGGCTGTTTTATTGATACCATTTTGTGGGACATACGCCTTTTTGATCGCTTTTTGTGATGTAATGTGACAAAAATGGCTTTTTTTTCAGGTTTTATATTTTTTATAAAGTTTATTGGACAGGGTGGATCATGTGATATATTTACGGACGTTGGGATTACAGACGTGGCGATACCTAATATGTTTTGTTTTTCAGTTTCTTTTATAAAATAAGGGGAAAGGGGCGTTTGTTTTTTTTTTACTTTATTCATTTTATTACTTTTTTACTTTTTTTAAACTTTTTTTCTTTACTTTATTTCTGATGTTCACATTTGGGGGTCTGATACCCTCTGCAATCCATTACAATACACTAATAATATAAACCAGCGATTTAACGCGCGTGAAAAAAATTATAATTGATCCTCTAGATTCACCTGTTACTGCAAACACATAAAAATACCCCCAGCATGCATTGGTTTTTTGGACAGCTCCATTTGTTTGGGGAGATTTGGTCGTTTGGCTGGTTTGTGTGTTTGGTTCTTGGATTTTCCTTTGCAGGATGTCCACTTTCACTGTATCATCCACTGACCATGTGTTCTTGCACTGGCTGGTCTTCCGCTCTTTTGGAGAGCGGCCAAAAATGATAGCGGAGGAAGCGGATGTAGGGGCATCTTATCATTTCGCAGCGGGCCAGCAAAGGTCAATTTGTTGGTTTGTACTCTGACCTCCGTGCGCACCCTGTTAAGTTATTTTATTATTGCCGCATGTTGGTGGCTACCTTTGATCGGGTGTTGGGGGAGTTGCGGCCTGCCTTGACTTTCCAGGACACTAACATAGGGCGGAGTGTGTCACCTGAAGAACATCTCATTATTAGGCCTCTTTCCTACGGGCGTGTGCGCAATACACAGGTGCCGTTCCGTGGACCTTCCGCTTTACGGATGCAGACCCATTCACTTCAATGGGTCCGCAAATCCGGAGATGCGAAATGGTGCGTAACAGAAGCACGGAATGGAACCCTACAGAAGCATTACGGTTTCGTCCCGTACTTCCGTTCCGCAAAAAGATAGAACATGTCCTTTCTTTTTGCAGAACGGCCGGATTGCGGACCCCTTCAAGTTAATGGGTCCGCGATCCTCTGCGCTGCCCCAAGGACTGTGCTCATGCATTGGGAACGAGGCCTTACTTTAAGGTAAGACTATATTATCAGACTCATACATGAATGACCCACTGTTTGCCACTACATAGCAGTTTGGTCTGTGGCCTGTGTATTCGGAACTTTACTTGTTCTATGTATCAATACTTAGTAGTACACGTGTATTGTATATTGTACATTTTAAGTAAGAAACTGTGTGTGCTTTTCCCTGGGCACTTTGTATAAAGTCATTTGGTGTGCTACCAAGTCATTTATTAGTCACACCAGATTCCAGTTCCACAGGGGTTAATTATTCTAATCTTGACATGATGAGGATACGTCACCTGTGTGTATATATGGTAATGGTCTGGAAGTTGATGTAGCTAGACAGTTTTCCTTACTTTAAAGTATATCTCAATATAAAGTATTGAGTCCCAATCTTGTAGTATGGTCTAATTTCAACTTGCCAGACACATTGCCATGAAATACTTTAAAGTAATGTAGGTAGATTTTAAAACATGTGATTTTTTTTGGGCCTTACATTATGAGTAGAGTTGAGCGGACACCTGGATGTTCGGGTTTGACGGGTTTGGCCGAACTTCACAAAAAAACTTGAACTTGACCCGAACTTGACCCCGAACCCCATGAAGTCAATGGGGACCCGAACTTTTGAGCACTAAAATGGCTCTTAAATAGTCATACTATCGTCAGTACTTGTTCTGGCCTCACCATTCGCAGAGCCGCATTCGGTCCTACCAAATATCGCTGAAGGTTCTGTCGCCTACTCGCACCTGAGGGAAGGTGTTTCACTTGTGCGTGTAGCTGGCACAGATCGACCACATCCTCTCCCTGCAACAGGAGCTCCACCAGCAGCACCACGACCGGGGCCATGTCCCTTATTTGGCACTCTCCTCATTCTTTGCGTTCACCCACCAAACTAACAGATGGTTTATGTCAGGCGACAATGTAACCGCCAATAGTCAACAATTAAGTTCACCGAGAGTAAGGCAGTGCCAATGTCATAAAGAGGAAAAATTTCTTGAGGTCACACAACAGTGTGACAGGCGAATTTTATACAATTACTTCACGGTCACAAAAAATTTTAATTTGTCAACCAACAATGTGAGTGCAGTATTGACTGGTTGTATTTGTCTGTGACAAATGCAGCAAAGGCCCCAGATGTAGGATCTTGCCCAAAATTGGTGTTTTTTTAAAACCAGAATATAACAGCAGCATCTAACGCTAGTATTTGACTGTTACAAATGTAGCAAAGGCCCCAGAAATAGGGTCTTGTAAAAAAGTTTTTTTAAACCCAGAATATAATTGCAGTATTTCTTGCTTGTATTTCACTTTGACAAATACAGCAAAGGCCCCAGATGTAATTGCCCAAAATGGGTGTTTTTTTAAACCAAGAATATAACTGCAGTATTTCTAAGGTAAGTTAAGATAGATAAAAGATCATTCATTAATGGAACATTAGAACATAGAAATCTCATACGCAGCAAATAAAATAATTGTTTTATTATGTGATTCCTTTTATATGACTTCAACTTTTCATTACATGACAATGACCCCACTGCTATCTGTGAGTTTCCAGATTACTCAAAGCTCCTAAATCTAATCATTTTCAGCGTCAAACATTTTTTGAGTCCAAAAATGCATATGTACACATTCTACATAAAGTGCCCAATTACCATAGTAAAATGTTAAATATCGAATTTAATATTTGTGCTGAATAAATATTTATTGTAGTCTGTCTCCTTAGTAAGATTTATGCAAAACTCAGGTTCAGGAAGGTCTTTAAAAGACTCAAAGACATGAAGAGAGTGTCTCAAAACTAAGGAAAAACCTAGATAAAATGAAAGCGGTTCAGCAGGCGGTGATCCAGTTTTAAACCTGTTACACCAACGTTTATCTTCAGTTTTTCAAATAGGAAGATAAATGTGTAAAAAATTGCCTAATAATCAGATTTTTTTTTATTTTGTTATCACATGAGTTTTAAGTATATAGCTTTTGGAATTAGTGACTTTTAAAAATACCTTTATTAGCGATAGGGCAGGTATAGGTATGTATATACCAACAAGGTGTACTACATTTCAAAAGGGTTATATATAAATTTCTTTTGACAGGGGAGTAGTGGCCCCTACACAGAACATTTACTAGTGACACAATACTGTCTATAGACTTGGCGGTTCGAGAAACAGACCAAAAGAGGACGGGGTCTGAAAAAAAGGGCAGGGCAGACACAATGCTTACCCTAACAGCCCTAATAACTGCTCAGCCCAGGGTGACCCCCTGATGGTGGGGGTTCCCTGTCCCCAAACCTAAGGCTATCAAATCCCTAGATTGACCCTAACTAGGGAAAAATATTAGATATAAACTATCAATAAAGGAAGATACACCGGAAATGGGAGGTGGTTCAAATAAGTGGGGCCGCCACCTGCCCTCTCCGCAGATTAAATATAATTATTATAAATACAAAAAAAGAATGGAAGGCGGTCCAGATTCTGGGAAAATCACCATTCCTCTCAAGTAAACAATACGCACGTTTTTTGATATGCACATCTTATTACACGAACCTCAACGCGTTTCACCTGTATAAAGTCAGGCTCATCAGGAATTAGTTAAACATTTGGACATAGTCCAACCATGATATAGATGTGATAAATGATACAAGGGCGATAGTGTAAATGGAGCGATACTTAGCTAGAGATGTTCAATAAAGGAGGCGTAGATAAAGCGTTACCAGAAGGCAAGATATTAGCATGCCAACAGGAATTACATGATGTTGATGCTGGCCAAAAGCCAAAAGCCCTGGGTCCTGAGCAGGCTACTGGGGGAGCTTTTGGCCAGCATCAACATCATGTAATTCCTGTTGGCATGCTAATATCTTGCCTTCTGGTAACGCTTTATCTACGCCTCCTTTATTGAACATCTCTAGCTAAGTATCGCTCCATTTACACTATCGCCCTTGTATCATTTATCTCATCTATATCATGGTTGGACTATGTCCAAATGTTTACCTACTTCCTGATGAGCCTGACTTTGTACAGGTGAAACGCGTTGAGGTTCGTGTAATAAGATGTACATATCAAAAAACGTGCGTATTGTTTACTTGAGAGGAATGGTGATTTTCCCAGAATCTGGACCGCCTTCCATTCTTTTTTTTGTATTCATAATATTTGTATTTAATCTTCGGAGAGGGCAGGTGGCGACCCCACTTATTTGAACCACCTTCCATTTCCGGTGTATCTTCCTTTATTGATAGTTTATATCTAATATTTTTCCCTGGTTAGGGTCAATCTAGGGATTTGATAACCTTAAGTTCGGGGACAGGGAACCCCCACCATCAGGGGGTCACCCTGGGCTGAGCAGTTATTAGGGCTGTTAGGGTAAGCATTGTGTCTGCCCTGCCCTTTTTTCAGACCCCGTCCTCTTTTGGTCTGTTTCTCGAACCGCTAAGTCTATAGACAGTATTGTGTCACTAGTAAATGTTCTGTGTAGGGGCCACTACTTCCCTGTCAAAAGAAATTTATATATAACCCTTTTGAAATGTAGTACACCTTGTTGGTATATACATACCTATACCCGCACTATCGTTAATAAAGGTATTTTTAAAAGTCACTAATTCCAAAAGCTATATATGAAGATAAATGTGTGACACATCAATCTAGTAGAGAATTTAATCAGAGACATACAGGGTATTCATTCTCATGCTAGAGCCTCATGCACACAAACATATTTTGTTTCTGTGTCCGTTCTGTTTTTTTTTTTTTTTTTATAGGATGCAGACACTTTCATTTCAATGGGTCCGCAAAAAATGTGGACAGCTCACCGTGTGTTATCCACATCCATATGTCCGTTCCGTAGCCCCTCAAAAAAAAATAGAACATGTCCTATTCTTGTCCGTTTTAGGCATTCTTACAATGGATCCTCAAAAAAAAAAAAAAAAAAGCGGCATGTAGCCTAAAACAGTGATTTTTCTTCTGTATAGGCAATATTAAGAATGATGTTATTCCAAGGCAGAACATGTTGAGATCATCCTAGTTTCTGAAGCAAACTTGTCATCACAGATTTCAACCAATGCCACTCAACAGACCTCACATTACCCATTAATGCTAATTTCACATCTGTAGCAGCGTGATCCAACCACCAGTTCCAGCAAAGAATGCCAGGAATCCTCTGTACACAAACCGAAGCGTGCAGCAGCTTCTGTCCCAACGATTCTCTGCATTTGTGGCCGGATCTTTGCTAGACCCCATTATAGGGCGACGGGCATACCGGTTGCATCTGGCAGTGCCTGATCCAGAGAACTCTGGCAGGTTGTTCTCTGCCTAAACAGCCTGCCAGAATTGGTGCCGCAGATGTGCAAGTAGTCTAAGCACAATGCAGTTGCCGAAGCAGGAAATGTATAATCTTCCTCTTACTAAAGGTTTAGTTGTTTCAAATTTATAATCAGTCAGCATGTGCTGATTACCTCATGCTGACTTACCTTTGAGCAGGCAATCTAAACAGTCCTCAGTGTAAAGACTAAAGGAGGGCAGAGCAGAGGCCTAGGTTTTTGATGAATTGGGTCTGTCTACCCACCAACAAGCAATGCAGCTAAAGTGTCCTTTACATGGGCCGATTCTTGGCCATATAATTACTAACAAGCATTCATAGAGACACTCGTTAGTGATTATCTGGTAAAGGTGTTGCCGATTACCCAATGAACCAGCAAAATGTTTGTTCATCGGGCAATCGCATCATTCATGCAGTCACCTAAATTGTCGTTTGCCGACAGCAGATTGTGCTGTGCAAACAGAATATGCTGTCAGCAAACAACGAGTCTCTATGGGGAAGAGCGATGGCCTTACTGATCGCTCCTCCCTATAATGTAGAGAAAATCGCTGCATGTAAATGCAGTGGTCTCCTTCACTGACGAGCAGGCGCTTGTCGGGGAGGAATGCTTCCTTCCCAACAATCGCCTGCAAAATTGTCCCGTGTAAAGGGGTCTTAAAGGGCTTCTGTCACCCCACTAAAGTGATTTTTTTTTTTTGGGCTGGTGAAATTAGTTATATTGCGATATATCACAATATAATTGTGTCACTTACTTTGATCCAGCAGTTTCTTCAAAAAACGAAGTTTTATAATATGTACCGTATTTATCGGCGTATAACACGCACTTTTTCCCCCTGAAAATAGGGGGCAAATGATGTATGCGTGTTATACGCCGATTAGGGCTGAAACGTGTCCTCCGGAGGCCAGAGAGGCAGGACTGAGCCGGCCGGCACAGCAGAGGGAGGAGGAGGGAGGAGGAAGGAGGAAGGAGGAGGGAGTCCCTCCCTCCCCACTGTGCGCGGCTGCCGCTGAAGACCAACGAGGACAGAGTAGGAGGAGGAGGGGAGGGACTGTGGCCACTGCGCCACCAATGAATGTGCCGGCCATATCCCACAGTTCCGATCGGAGTCCCAGCAGTGTAATGCTGGGGCTCCGATCGCTTACCATGGCAGCCAGGAGTCACGCTACTGAAGTCCTGGCTGCCATGGTATGTTAGTGAGCAGAGAGCAGCGCATTATACTCACGTGCGCTGTGGCCGCCGGTCGCTCCTTCTTCTGTCTGTGCGGCGGATTGCTAATGCTTACAGCATTAGCAATGCGCCGCACAGACCTATGAGAAGGAGCGACCGGCGGCCACAGCGCACGTGAGTATCATGCGCTGCTCTCTGCTCACTAACATACCATGGCAGCCAGGACTTCAGTAGCGTGACTCCTGGCTGCCATGGTAAGCGATCGGAGCCCCAGCATTACACTGCTGGGGCTCCGATAGGAACTGACACTGCCACCAATGATGGGGGGGAGGAGGGGGACCCTGTGGCCACTGCCACCAATGATTAATACTGGGGAGGGAGGGGGGGGGTTTGCGTTACCAGAGGGGGCAGATCAGAGGCTTTATTTGAAATTTAATTTTTTTTCCTGAAATTTCCCTCTAAAATGAAGGTGCGTGTTATACGCCCGTGCGTGTTATACGCCGATAAATACGGTAAATTCAGTCTCTAGCAGCAAGTAGGGCGGCTACTTGCTGCTAGCTGCTGCAGAAATCCGCCCCCTCGTCGTGTTGATTGACAGGGCCAGCCGGGATCTCCTCCTCCGGCCAGCCCTGTCGGCATTTCAAAAATCGCGCGCCTCTGTGGATTCGGCGCAGGCGCTCTGAGATGAGGAGGCTCTCAGCACTCCCTCAGTGCGCCTGCGCCGATGACGTCTTCTATTTCGGTGATGTCATCGGCGCAGGCGCACTGAGGGAGTGCTGAGGAGACGAGCCTCCTCATCTCAGAGCGCCTGCGCCGAATCCACAGAGGCGCGCGATTTTTGAAATGCCGACAGGGCTGGCCGGAGGAGGAGATCCCGGCTGGCCCTGTCAATCAACACGACGAGAGGGCGGATTTCTGCAGCAGCTAGCAGCAAGTAGCCGCCCCTACTTGCTGCTAGAGACCGAATTTACATATGATAAAACTTCGTTTTTTGAAGAAACTGCTGGATCAAAGTAAGTGACACAATTATATTGTGATATATCGCAATATAACTAATTTCACCAGCCCAAAAAAAAAAAAATCACTTTAGTGGGGTGACAGAAGCCCTTTAAATTGCAGTCACTGATTATAGTTGTGTCCTAAGACTAGAGCTATATTTTAGACAACAGCTGTTACTCCTAACCCCCCCCGCCCCCAACACATCCACTCTTGATTTAACCAAGTGTGCATGTGTTCTTAATGGGATGAGGGTAATAAGCTGCTGAAAGACACCTCTATCAACAACTTAACTTTCTTATAAACAAAGGATCATTCATGTTGAAATTCAAAACGTCTGATACTTTTTTCCCCAACATCTGCTGAACGAATGTGGCCACACATCTAATACATGTTAGATGGTTGGCTGGGTCAGCCAAAATTATTTGGTTCAGTCTACCTTAGTATAATATGTTTAGACAACTTCTGTCCTCAGGAATGCCTCAAAATAAAGGGGAATGCCGACTTTTGAAAAGAGTTTGCATAAACCCTAACCCAAAAGTTCTGCTGGGGTTACATGGTGTCCACCTCCTATTGTTTGCAGTGGGAGGAAGAGTTGCCATTCCATGTCATTTCATGTCATGGTGTCTGGACAGACGTTGAAGTTGCAAGGGACCATCCGGAGGTGGTGGCTGAAAAATTAAAGAAAGAAGTCGAGTTGGGTTGTATGGTGGGGCCTTTTGATTTCCTTCTTTGGCCACATCTCTTACCTGTGGGGGTGATTTCCAAGAAGGAACCCAATAAATAAACAAATTGAGATACAACATTTGTCTTTTCCAGTGGGTTTTTTGATAAATGATGGGATCTCTCCAGAGTTGACTGCTGTGTCTTACATCTCTTTTGACAGGGCAGTGATATTGGTTCAGCAGGTGGGTAGAGGGGCATTCATAGCGAAGACCAATATTGAGGTGGCTTTCCGTTTGCTCTCTATTCACCCCGAGAGTTTTCACTTATTGGGGTGTATGTAGGAGCATGTTATTACGTGGAATGTTCAGGATGTCTCAGGTTCAGGAATTTCTTCCATCGTCCACTATCTGGTTGCTTTTTTCGGTGTAGGCCCCTCTCATTGCCATGTATGTGCAGTATTCCTGCAATTAGTGTCTTCTGTAGACTTTAAATATAATATTAGTAGTAAAGTCTGATAGGCCTCTTTACTGCTTGCTCTGAGTTTGTTATGGCAACACCAGCAGACTAAGCATACAGCCGCATGAGGCGAAAATTTCCCTTTGGATTTCTCATGGTTCTGTGGCAAACAAATCTGCAGCAAGATCTGCATGTGTCATATGCAGATTTGTTGGCAATTATGCATTTAAAAGGGTGAAATTCATGGTGAAATTCCACAGCAGGTCACTTTAGATTTCAGATTATATCTGAGCATGGTGAGTACGGCCATCTTCAATGTGTATGTCCAACTTCGCTCTGCACAGACCTCTTGCAATTCTTCACCTATGGCTCCTATCAATGTATTCTATTCACTACCTCACAAAAATATTTTAAACGGGTCCAACTGTTTGGACCCTCACTAATTCATGCCTCACATATTAATCATTTTCCGACCGCCCATTGACTATAAACTTCCTGGGCAGTTGGGTTAATCTCTGATTTTGAAACGTTTTTTCAGAGATCGCTAGTGCATGCTAATCGTGCAGCTGCTGTGCCTGGGGGCCTGCTGTCAGTGACATCAGGGCACCCCAGAGAGGTTCCTGGGTGTCCCTGCCTTCTAGATCGCTGTATACACAGCTCTGAATGAGCGATGTGTATACAGCCAGTAGCGATGTGCCACTTCCTGTCCCGGCCCGGTGGTGAAAAAAAATCCAAAGTGAAGTCAAATGTCCCCCAGAGGTCTTGTAAAACCTTATGGGGGACACAAAGTGTAAAATAAGAAATTTAAAAAAATAATAATAATAAAGTGTTTTATAAAAAATAATAGATAGAAGTGGGGCACTCTCTTAAGTATAGGGATCTTTATTACAACAATACATGTAAAATACAGTAAAATTGATATAGCAAGTGAAATGCAATAGAATTAATAATCGATAAAGTAGATAAGCAATAAAATCGGCAGCAAATAAAACAGAATTTTGGTTCTAAAAATGGTATTAAGATTATATTAAATAGCTAACATACACATCGATCCCAGAATAAATAAGTAAATTATTTCATTATTTCTCCACTCTGGTAGAAGTTCATTCATATAATAGTTCTGTTAATGTCTTTTGGAAGGGGTCAACATTTTAAATCCCCGAAACGCGTCTGGTACACATTTCCCCCCTTAAGGAAAGCAAGGCTTATAACTCCGGCGATCTGGACACTGCAGTACAAAAAGGATCTATTTAAACTTATCCACTACGACATCAGAGACGCCAGAAACACGTGGACCAAACAAATCCAAGTGGCGCCAAGATTCAAATCTAAAGCAGCAACCCTTGAGACCGGGACCTCAGAAGCTAAACGAGCCGAGTCGAGGGTGTATCGTCCAGCTAAAAGACCGCCGGGTAAGATAACATTGCCTTCATAGCGATCGCTTGCCGAATATACAGCGGGATGCCGCTGTACTTACCAGTAGCTCTTTCAACATTATTGCAACCAGCGAAACAGCTACATTGCTTTGAACTGTTTACCATACGCACACAATGTTGCAGACTCACTGAAGTGGAGTCTAATATTCCTCAATAGGAGAATTCTCCATTCAGTTAAATACTGAAGCTTCACAAATAAAGACTGGTCAAGTTTGGAAACTCTGATATTTAAATAAACAAAAGACATTAACAGAACTATTATATGAATGAACTTCTACCAGAGTGGAGAAATAATGAAATAATTTACTTATTTATTCTGGGATCGATGTGTATGTTAGCTATTTAATATAATCTTAATACCATTTTTAGAACCAAAATTCTGTTTTATTTGCTGCCGATTTTATTGCTTATCTACTTTATCGATTATTAATTCTATTGCATTTCACTTGCTATATCAATTTTACTGTATTTTACATGTATTGTTATAATAAAGATCCCTATACTTAAGAGAGTGCCCCACTTCTATCTATTATTTATTCCACTTTTTCAGACTGGGTGTCGTCTGTTAGTGGGAGCACCTCTGGCAGTCCCCCCCTCTTTCTAGTGCGACATTATTTTATATTATGTTTTATAAAAAAATATAAATAAAAGTGTCACATGTAAAAAAATTATAATTCCCCAATTAAGTCATTTAAAAAATGTTTCAAAATTTAGAAAAAAAATAAAAATAAAATAGAAATATTTGGTATTGCCACGTCCATGACGGGCAGCTGTATAAAAATATCACATGATCTACCCCATCAGGTGAACACCGTAAAAAAATAAAATAAATAAACATTAGCCAAAACAGCTTTTTTTATTTACCTCACCTCCCAAAAAACAAACATTCGTATGTACCCCAAAATGGTTGCAATAAAAATGTCACCTCATCCCACAAAAAACAAGCTTTCACACAAGACCATAGCTAGAAATATAAAAAAAATATGGCTCTAAGAAAATGGCAACATAAAAACATGATTTTTTAAATAAAAATGTTCTTATTGTGTAAAAAGTAAAAAAAAAATAATATATAGATATTTGGTACTGTTACGTCCATAATGGCTGGATCTACAAAAATATCACATGATCTACCCCATCAAGTGAATGGTGTAAAAAAAATATAGAAAAATTACAAACAGCTTTTTTGTGAGTTCACTTCCCCAAAAATGAGCTAAGAAGCTACCAGAAAGCCAAATGTACCCCAAAATGGTGCCAATAAAAACTACAGCTTGTCCTTCAAAAAATAAGCCCTCACGTAGCTCAGTCAATAAAAAATGTTATTGCTTTTAAAAACCATGACAGAAATTTCCATGTTAGAAAATCCAGATGCCGCTCCTTTCCTTTTGAGCCCTGGCGTCTCCCCAAATAACAGTTTACTGTATTCTCCTTTTATCTTTTGTGAGAAAGAAAGTTTGGGCCTAAAATGCAAAATTTGTTTTTAATTTTCAATTCTATGAAACGCGTGTTGGGTCAAAACACTCACTACACCGCTTAAAAATTCCTTTGGTGGTGTAGTTTATAAAATGTGGTCACTTTTTAGGGGGTTTCACTGTGGAGGTACCTCAGGGTCCTTGCCTACTGAGCCCTGCCATGTGCCCATACAACGGTTTACGACCACATATGGGGTGTTTTTGTGAACTGCAGAATCAGGGTAATAAAAATTGAAGTTTGTTTTGTTGTTTACCCTTGATGTGTTACAGGAAAAATGTATTAAAATGGAAAATCAGCAAAAAAAGTGAAATTCTGAAATTTCACCTCTATTTTGTTTTAATTCCTGTGGAATAGTTAAGGGGTTAACAACATTTCTAAAACAAGTTTTGAATAGTTTGAGGGGTGTAGTTTCTAAAATGGGGTATTTATGGGTGGTTTCTACAGTCCTGATCAAAAGTTTAAGACCACTTGAAAAATGGCAAAAAATCATATTTTACATTGTTGGGTCTTAACAAGGTTCCAAGTAGAGTTTTAACATGCAACAAGAAGAAATGAGAGTGAGACAAAACATTTTTTGAACATTCAATTAATTGAAAATAACGATTAAACTGAAACAGGCTGTTTTTCAGCTGATCCAAATTTTAGGACCACATGCCCAAATCTGTGCAAAGATGTGGATTCATTATCATTTTCTGTCAGGTAGTCACACTGTCGATCGGGTTGTTGAACTGCATAAGCAGAGTCTCTCACACCGCGCCATCGCTGCTGAGGTGGGACGCAGTAAGACAGTCATTTGAAATTTCTTAAATGATCCTGAGGGTTATGGAACAAAAAAGTCAAGTGGAAGACCCAAAAAAAATTCATCAGCCCTGAGCCGGAGGATCCAATTGGCTGTCCGTCATGACACTGGACGATACTCGACCCAAATTAAGGCCCTTACTGGTGCTGACTGCAGCCCCATAACCATCAGACAGCATCTGATACTGAAGGGCTTCAAAAACAAAAAACGTCTTCCAAGATCTCGTCTCCTTAAACGCCACAGAACTGCTTGTTTGGAATTTGCAAGAGAGCACCAAACATGGGACATTCAAAGGTGGAAGAAAGTTTTATTCTCTAATTCCACCTGAGATGTTTTCTACGCACCACAGTGGAGGGGGCGCCATAATGGTCTGGGGTGCTTTTTCCTTCAGTGGAACAATGGAGCTTCAGGAAGTGCAGGGGCGTTAAACGGCTGCTAGCTATGTCCAGATGTTGCAGAGAGCATTCCTCACGACTGAGGGCCCTCGTCTGTGTGGTAACGACTGGGTTTTTCAACAGGACAACGCTACAGTACACAATGCCCGCAGGACAAGGGACTTTTTCCAGGAGAATAACATCACTCTTTTGGCCCATCCTGCGTGTTCCTCTGATCTAAATTCAATTGAGAACCTTTGGGGATGGATGGCAAGGGAAGTTTACAAAAATGGAAAACAGTTCCAGACAGTAGATGGCCTTCGTGCGGCCGTCTTCACCACTTGGATTAATGTTCCCACTCACCTCATGGAAACACTTGCATCAAGCATGCCGAAACAAATTTGAAGTGAATTGAAGTGATAAACAATAATGGCGGAGCTACTCATTACTGAGTTCATGTTTGGAAGTTGGATTTCTGTTTTGGGGGGGTTTAGTTTTTTTTTTTAGGTATGGTCCTTAAATTTTGATCAGCTGAAAAACAGCCTGTTTCAGTTTATTCGTTGTTTTCATTAAATTGGATGCTCAAAAAATGTTTGGTCTCACTTCCATTTCTTCTTGTTGCATGTTGAAGCTCTACTTGGAACCTTGTTAAGATCCAGCCATGCTAAATATGATTTTTTGCAATTTTTCAAGTGGTCTTAAACTTTTGATTAGGACTGTATTATGTGAGCTCCTCAAAATGACTTCAGAAATCAACTGGTCCTTAAAAAAAATGATTTTGGAAATTTTCTTAAAAATGTCAAAAATTTCTTCTAAAATTCTAAACCTTCTAACGTCCTAAAAAAATAAAATTACATTACCAAAATGATACCAACATAAAGTAGACATATGGTGAATGTTAAATAATGAGTATATTATGAGGTATCGCTGTCTTAAAAGCAGAAAGATTTAGAAAACAGTGAATTTTTTCAAATTTTCTTAAACTTTTGGATTTTTTTTATAAATAAAGATAAAATATATTTATTCAATTTACCATTAACATGATGTACAATGTGTTACAAAAAAACATTCTCTGAATGGCTTGAATAAGTAGAAGTGTTGCAAAGTTATTACCACATAAAGTGACATATGTCAGATTTGCTAAATTAGGCATGGTCAGGAAGGGGGTGAATGGCCCAGTATGGAAGTGGTTGTCCCGGCTAGATATTTATGGCCTACATGTCAGATAGGTGGGGGTGTCAGACTTCCAGCAAACTCACTTATCAGCTGTTTAAAGCAACTGCTGCGTCCCCTTCAATGTCTACCTGTATGCCATCTACATTGTAGTGTAATTACAGGTAATTAGCGGACAGGAATCTGAAGATACATAATCAATATCTGTAGCCTGCACAACCCCTAATTTATATGGGAGATACAGAAGAACCAAGCATGGCCATAGACCATAAATAATGACGACTGCCTGACTTCTCTTCCTAGAAATCAATCGAAGATTTAAGGACACAACATGCATATACTTGGTATCGGTCTATTTATTTCTGGCATGAACAACTAAATATCTACATAGGTATATGAGTTAAGATAAAAGTTCTCCTTGAGTAAACTGACTTGAGACAACTGTCTGAACCTGTGTGAACACGTATGACCCCCAGGTGTTTGTTTTCTTAAGAAGTGTTAAAGACATGTCTGTTCATCTGTTCTTTTCTTCACGTTCCCCACAATAGAGAGAAAATAATGTTTCATTCATATTATGACAAGTTAACAGTCTGGTAATACTTAAATAAACTGCATAAAGACCCAGCACTTGAGGTTATATAACATGTTAAAGTTCAGTGAACCTGCCCTCGTACTCAAATAATAGATTTATCAGTTCCCATCAGGTCATTTATCACAATATTGTGATATCTACTTTATTATTTACGGTACTTCACTATGTCAGGGAGTTTATTGCATGAAGATGCTAAAGATTCCATTCGGCCATTTTAAAAGGGTTTTCTGAAACTTTTATACTAGATAGGTAACCAGTACCTGAGCACTCGGGGTCCGACACCTGGGATCCCTGTCGATTAGCTGTTTTTGAGGACAGTTGTGTAAGAACCTCTGTGAGCACCGCAGCCTTCTCAGTGCTTATCAAACACAGAGCCGTATATTGTCTACTGGCTGTGTTTCTATGGGGCTGAGCTGTGTCTAGGTCATGTGAGCTAAGAACGTGTCGTCACTTGGCCTTGGGAAAGCTGCGGGAAGGTTGTGGTGCTACTGTGAGCACCGCTGATCGACGGGAGGACCTGGGTGTCGGACCCCTACCGATGAGTTACTGATGACCTGTCAAGAGGAAAGGTATTTAAAGGCGTTATCTCATGTCTAATGTAAAAAATGAAAATCAGACATCATATAGTATACGACAATCTCCCGGTACCTCACATGGATCCAGAGTTTTCCCCATTCATTTCTCTGCTAGATTTATATCAAGCTGACAGCTCAAGGGGGGTGTCTTTTCTGCTGCAGCTAAAGGGGCGTGTCCATGCTCTCCCTATCACAGCTGGAGGATTAAATTGAGCATGTGCGGCTGTCTCAGGACAAAGAAATAATACAACATTTATGAGGCATGTGTGCAAATTTTTTACTTCTTAACTATAGCCTACACCTCATTAATAGTTAACCACTTTTTAAAACTCAGTGTCAGTGGTGTAAAATCACAAAAAGTCAATTTTAGTGCAAACAAGCACAAAAAGTGGCACAAATTATAAATTACATCTGTTATCTACGTCAACTCCTGGTTGGTATAATTTTAGAACAAGAACGTGTCACTGACGTACCAAGACATACGGACGTCCCCGCGACAGTGAGTGGCAGGAGATCTTTGAGACTGGAAACACATGGTTTGGTTTGACATGTTTACCTTGTGGATCAATAGGCGTCTGTGTTGTTTCTGGTACTGGCCGACACCCTTAACCTCCAGGTGTTGCTATTGTGGTCATTTACCTTTCCCTATTTATAGTTGTCCTTCCGACAATGCTGTGCGGTTTATAGCTTCAGTTGGACCTGTGGATAGCTGTGTTTGGATCTCGGCTGAGTTCCTGGTGCTGCCATAGCTTCTTGGAAGTTAAGTGTTACCTTTCCCTTTGTATTTTGGCTTTTCTGTGTGTTGAATTTCTTTGTTGTTTTGTATTAGGCCTTAGGGACACTCCTGTTCATGGGATGTGTCATTCCTGTCATTAGTACCAGGGTCCTTTAGGGTTAGATAGGACTTTAGGTATTCCTGTGTATGAACTCACCTACCTCTGGGGTTTGTTCATACTGGTAGTCAGTCAGGGCTTTTATTAGGGTTTTCACTAGGAGGTGTCCATCTTCCTTCCCTAGTTTTCAGGCCTTATTTATTTTTCCCTTTCCCTCCTATGTTCGGTGGGGGGTTTCCATCCCACACTAGAGCGTGACAGAACGGCCTGAGATGCAACCCATTTTTGTATGGGGAATGATAAATAAAGTTAAGTAAAAAAAAAAGTGACACAACAAAACCATTATTTAACAGTTGTTTTATAACTTTACCCCTAAAGGCCCCTTTACAGGGTCCAATTTAGCAGCCGATTATCCGGAAGGAAGCATTCCTAACTGAAACGAAAAACCTGCTCGTCAGTGAAGGAGAACAATGTATTTACATCTCATCAGCAGTATGAGGAGAAGCAATCGCTATTGCCATTGCTTGTCCCCATCTGCTGATGCCAAACAGAGATTTTTGAGACCACATGAATGAACGTTTCGCTTGTTCATTGTTTCATTGGTTCCACCTTTACACCGTCAGATAATAATTAATGCTAACTAGCATTAACGCTTATTAGCGATCATCTGGCCGAGAATCGGCCTGTGTAAAGGGCCCTTAAGTGATTTCGAAGTCACTGGAAATGTCAGGCTATTTAGACCATTGATACATAAGATAGTCCCAAAGATAATTAATAACGGCTAAGGGATGAAGGTCAATCACAACAATTGTGGTATCAAAAAAGTGTTTTTACTGATTCAAGACCATACACAAAAACAGGATATAAATATAACCCATAATCCCCAACATAAAGTGCAGACTTGTAATACAAAAGATTCGTGTTAGCGGGATTTATACTCGACTACAAGATAACATCCTCTAAGAAAGTAGTTGCAGGAGAGTAAAGCTCCTCCTCCAGGTGTTCCAACGCGTTTACCCCGTTGAAGAGTTCCTTGGGGATGATGCCACCACAATAGACATATAGTAAACATGACAGGCACGGTATAAACATAGTTCAAATTGATGCTATGAATAAACCAGACAAAGAAATGCTCCACAGATAAGCAGTCCCAGTTTGGGTGGTCAAATGATCAGGGTAATTGGTTTGTCCCTTGCTTCCAGGACAAGACAGATCCTCCAAATACCTCCAGGTGTCGTTGATATTAGGAGCTCACAAAATGTATGCTGGCTGTTCCAATAGACAATCGTCTCTGCCCCGGCACACAGAGGCCCTACTGGAGAGGCTCCAGTATCCCTAATAACTAATATACCAAAACTTAAAGGGAGTCTGTCACCTCTATATGGCCATATACAGTGCTTACATTGCCCTATAGCACACCTATACATGAATGTTATGGTACCTTTGTCTTTAGACTTGCAGAAACTGGAATTTTTAACTTTGATTGATATGCAAATGAGCACTCGCAAGTGCCCAGGGGCGGCGTTCACTGTGTTGGTGCCCAGGCTGCCCTGCCTTTTTTCATTGTTCCCCCGCCCCAGCCTCTGCATATGCCCGCCCTCCTATTCCCTTGTGTCATCCTAAGGTCCGTCCGAGATCCCGCGACTGTACACTGCCTCGCCGGGCCGGATCATTTGCACTGCGATGCCCATTGTGGGCACTGCATCGCTTTAACTACTGCGCATGCGTCGACAAACGCCACATTGCCGCTGGTTTTGCGCCGTTCACCGTTTACGTTTTTTGTATACGCTAAAAGGATGGCCAAAACGTGATGTGAATCCACCCTAAGACACTTTGACGTCTCCTAAGATATTTTTTTCCTCTAGTCTTTCTTAGATTTTTTTTATTAATTTTACTTTTTCTAAATTTTCTCTCTTACTCTCCTCTGTCTCGGTATCTACCCTTTCAAGCTCTGTAACACATAGACAGCCATGATAAATAATGTGACACAATCTGTAACTCATTGTTGATACTGTTAACAAACACCCTATTTAAAAACACACTGCGCCAAAGATTGTCCCATTGGCTTTCAGACTGACTGCAAAGCATTGTGGGCAAGCGGGCCCTGCCCAGGGTCATGTGGGCCTCTGTCTTCATCTGCCCTGCCTTGTTTCCCTCACTAGTGTACTGAATTCTAAATGTAAAATGTTGGGCACTGTTTTGCGCAACTTATCAGAGGTAAATCTCCAAAACTTTGGATTAATTTGAAATAAAAAAAAAATTGTGAAGTTTGTGGAGAATCTGATTAGTTTAGAATTGGTTCACTCATCCCTGCTCTTTGCATGTTCTGACAAATAAGTCAGTTATGGGGAACAAACCATTTATTCCTGAAAATTGCCTGATCATGAGCAGAGGTGAGAGCTGCATTTACATGTGGCAAACATCCCTATACAAATTCATTGTTTCTGGGCAGCAGATCCCTATTTGCAAGGAATTATCTGGTTCCCAGAAACAATAATTTGGTGTCTGCATCATGGATGCTTTCACCTGATGAATGGATGTTTTCTTGCTCATTGGGTGATCAGGATACAGGGCAATTATTGGTAATAAAGGTTCGTTTCCAATACTCATCTCGATAATTTGCCAGTGTTAAAGGTCCTTTAGGTCTATATTGCATCAACAGATTATCTGACCAATCAGACCAATAGTTGGTGTGTATAACCAAAGATATGTGTGTGTAAACGGCCATCTGACCAATGACTGGTCAGAAAATCTGTCAGATAATCTGTTGGTGTAATACAAGTCTTAGATCTAGAAAATGGTGCACAATAGAAATTACAGTTTATTTTACAAACTGACTTTTTATTATTTTATGGCTTAACAGTTTCATTGACAAGTTGTTGGGAACCCCTTTTAAGGCGTGCTTTTAGATTGGCCATGTGAGTCAACAGGATTTAGGTCATAAAATGTTGATATCCAAACAGCCAGGTGAAGATTACCTACATCTAAATGTAATACAGAGGGAGTGAAAGGCTATAGCTCAAACAGGAAGGAGATGCTGACTTCTATTGTAAGGCAAACAACAGGCCTGCCCACTTGATTTAATAAAAATAGCTAATAATTTTTTCAAACAGCACATTGAGAAACCTATAGCATATGCCTGTCCTCCTTGGCATAACATGTTAAAGTGCTTTAGTCATGCACACTAATAAATTGCAACTTCTCATTGACATCTCCACTTAAAACCTTTCCTGCACTTAGAAAATTAGGGAATGTTCTCTCTCAAAAAGTACAAGAAAAAGGTGATCAATATTAATTGAGTGATAAAACATAGCTTTTATTGTTAATATATTAGATAAAAAATTGCCCCTCAAATTAGTAAAATACAAGATATACCTCAAATAGTAATCTGCAATATATAGAACTTATATGAGAGTGTATTACTGACATATCACTTTAACAGGTAGGAAAAGGGTGCACGGCGGCACTCAATGAATAAACCATTTGTCCTACCGCTCTGTCGAATGATTCCAGTTGTGCAGCAGTTACCTCTCGGACCCACGATGTCACGAGTCCTTGGTGATTTGTAGTGATCTGCTGCACATGGGTGGGGATCCGGACTAAAATTCCCTATGAATGCCCTAAAGAGGGTCCTACACTAGCCCTAAGGCCTAACCACGGTACACCCACTAAGGCAAGGGTGCCCCGTCCGGAACCTAACCCTGGAATTGAAGACCCTAGTTTGCCCTCTTCTAAAAGATCCCTACACGCATGTTTCACTTACAGATGAGGGTAAGACTCATCAGGGGAAACCACAGGGATCTAGGCACATGGATGTCTCAGAGTGCACACACTGTGATATTGGTTGTGCACCCTGCATACACAGATTATAAGCCCTGAGACCTGATATGGCTCAGGTAAGCAAATAACCAATAAATGGGAAAGAAGGAAGGGGTAGTAGATGATAACCCCCCTAAAACTCCTGATAAGGTGGTTATGGTCTTTCTTATTTCCTGGGCCTGATATATAGCCTGCGGTGGCCTCGGAACCCGCCCGAATTTAAATGCTGCAAAGCCCCCAAAATGAGGCTTAGTTTGAAGACACACCTCCCGGGCGCAGCGCTAGATGCAGCAGCGCATGCGCACTGTTAGTCTCCGGCAAAGCCCCGAAAACGAGGCTTGGTTTGAGGACACGCCTCCCAAATGCAGCGCTATATACAGCAACGCATGCGCAACTGGAGGCCGGTTCCTAGCTGGGGCGCACCCACGTATAGTGACGTCATTGCGCCGGGTCTCGCAAGTATATGCGATATCTCCTTCTGATAGGGTTGCCGGGCAGCGGGGACGCATTCCCGACTCCAATCAGATACGCACCTTAAGATACAAGGTCACGTCCATGAAAAATTACATTTATAGCATTAATTTGACAGAGGAAAAAGGTTACTTAAATATAATGGCCCAAATGTATGAAATGCCATTATGTGATGAAGGCAAATATTTGTTTAGAACACCAGAAGGCATAATATAAGTATTCTATCAATGATCACAAATGGAGATAGTTTACTAGAACCCAGCCAGGGGAAAAAGGCAGAAGGGGGAGGGGGGGGGGGATACAATATAAATATTGGTCCAGCAGGTCGCATTATTTAAGCAGCTGGGCCCATGTATTGTATCTCAATACAATTATTGCGTCTAAATGAAACAGCTAAAATTGAGCTGTTCATTTAGGCCCATGGGTGAAATCGTACATAGTACGAATGTCCAATGTGCTTCTCATTGTAACAAAATTCTATCCCAATCACGTTCCTGGTTGGGTAGTCGGCGTGTAGTGACTGTGTATAAGGAGATCCCTGAGACTGTTACCCTTTCTGAATGTAATCTGTGGGTACTCATGTATAACCTCACTAATATCGGGGTCCATGAGTAAAATGGGCCAGTGTTTCTCAAGGATCCCCCTTGTACGGTCAGCAGTGGCAATCAGACAAATTTTTTGATCGTCCACTGTTTTATTTTTAGGCACCAGAAGTTCCGTCCGGGCTGCTGTAATAGCCCTATGGTAAGCTTTTCTCAGGGCTTCATTAGGGTATCCTCTTTCCAGGAATCTCACCCTGAGGATGTCCGCTTGTTTCTTAAACTCTGTTGTATCCGAGCAGTTGCGCCGAAGGCGCAAATATTGGCCACATGGAGTCCCTCTTCTTAAATGTACAGGGTGGCTACTGCTCCATTGCAAAACAGAGTTGGTGGAAGTGGGTTTCCTAAAAATTGTGGTGGACAGTTCTTCCGATTCCTTCCTAGAGATAGAGATGTCCAGGAAAGAGTGTCCGTACTAGATTCATGTGTGAATCTAAGTCCGATGTTATTGTTATTAAGACCATTTGCAAATATGTTCTCTCTCAAGCAGAGACACAGGGTCAGACTGGCCAACCAGAGGAAATGAGGGTCCTCCAGTGGGTCAAAAAGACCCTGACATGATCATAGTCCCTAACCACAAAAGGGCCCTTGAGGCCCCTCAGTTTATAATGCAATTAAAGCAGGCACACACCAGTTCTTAGAGCTGTGTGGTGTGTCCTTAAAGGGGTTGTCTGAGTTATAAAAAGAAAGGTCAACCCAGGCATGAATTGTCATAAAACACATATAATCACCTATTTAATTTTTTTGTATATCTATTGAAGGTGTATGTGCATTGTGAGTTCCATCTGCTATAGTGGGCTAGAGGTACTCCAATAAGGCTCTACAGATACATTTAAAGGAGTTGTCCCATCTCACCTTTTCCATGACTTGTCATATTCCAAGGCTTGTCAAAAAGTCAGGGGAACCACTCCAACAAGGTGTCACCAGGGAGATCACTTTCCATGGGAAGATACCTCTTTGCACATGAGATGGCCAGTAGAGGTGGATATTACATAAAAAGCCAACCAGCAAGTGCTCCGCTGTTTCCATAACTATCATAGTATTGCATCCATTGAAAATGAAAACAAAGTGTGGTGATGTGTACAGTATAAGTGCTGGGAGGCGTGTATATCCAACCCAGTTACCTAAGCTGGGTGAGATAACTGAACTCCACAAAGCTGCAGTGGTTTCAGCAAAGTGTAGTTTGCTGAGACAGTTTTGTTTAGATGTTGTTCTGGGCTGGATTTCATGCGGACTGGGGAATAGGTTTGGTTGTGGGATCTGCCAGTCCACACCCTTGCACTACATGTATTGTCTTTTGCCGGAGGTGATGGCAAGTGAGGCCTGCTGCTGTAATCAAGGAGGGATAAAACAATCCTCTGTGTATGACTTGGAGAGAGAAAGGCTGAGGAAGCCTGAGAGACTCTGTGTGGTCTCAGCCACGAGGACTGAGGGGCCACCAGGCTTTGTAAAGCCTTAAGTTTGAGGGGCCCAGTGACGCCTACGGAAAGAGGGTCACACAGTCATAGTTGGGAGGACCTCTGGACCAACTCCCCCCAAGGGTGCTGGTGTGGTCACATCCTGGAGGCTGCTGGACCGTATATGGCTGAGGAAGCCGGATCTAATGTGTGTGAACGACACTTTATAGGTGAGATAGAGACAATACGTGTATTAGGTAGAGCCCAGATAGGCAGGCGTTTATTTTTGTGATGAATTACCATGGTAAAAGAGCATGTGACGTACCATGTGATGACCGGAGTGATGTCATCAAAGGTTCTGTTCCTGTAATTAATGCTCACCACAGGTCCTATTCAACAAAGGATACAGAAGGAGATGCCAGGCCGCGATCAAGTGGACTAAGGTGAGTTAAATTATTTTTTATTTTTTTTAACCCCTCCAGCGCTGTTTTACTATGCATTCTGTATTCAGAATGCTATTATTTTCCCTTATAACCATGTTATAAGGGAAAATAATAATGATCGGGTCTCCATCCCGATCGTCTCCTAGCAACCGTCCGTGAAAATCGCACCGCATCCGCACTTGCTTGCGGATGCTTGCGATTTTCACGCAACCCCATTCATTTCTATGGGGCCTGCGTTACGTGAAAAACGCAGAATATAGAGCATGCTGCGATTTTCACGCAACGCATAAGTGATGCGTGAAAATCACCGCTCATGTGAACAGACCCATAGAAATGAATGGGTCGGTATTCAGTGCGGGTGCAATGCGTTCAACTCACGCATCGCATCCGCGCGGAATACTCGCCCGCGTGAAAGGGGCTTTACACTATTCTGGTGTGGTAATAGTGCCTGAAGCAATAGATTATGATATCACTCTTCTCATCTTTGGATGTCTGATGCTTAAAGCAGCAATGGGGCAATTAGTTTAAAGGTGGAAACAAATTAGACCCTTGTAAAAGTACAGTGAAAAGATAATTAGTGGAAAAGCTAATTAGTAGAAAATGGGAGGAGTGTATGGGGTAATTACTAGTCCATTATCCATGGAATACCTTGTCTTTCCTAGATTCTATCTAAAACTCGTTTTGGGCACAGTTCCGACTCACTTCATTTATCTTTTACAGGGTCACACTAATTGGATTTGTTATTTTCTTAGAGTGTGCTTTTGTTTGTTTGTCTGCTGTGTTATTATGCTGGCATGTACTTGATCTGCTCCTCTGCTCAGATATTCCTGAAAGTCCTTGTCAGCATGTCTTTCAACAATATGATGTCTGGGACTCTGGGGATTAAAGAGAACATGCAATATGCAGTATAGGTGAAAAGACAATGAATCAGTATATATAATTGTATTTAGGTACCCACTTGCACTCCCATCTGTAACCTGGCTTAAAGGGGTTGTCCCACTTCAGAAAATACCATTTATTATGTAGAGAAAGTTAATACAAGGCACTTACTAATGTATTTTGATTGTCCATATTGCTTCCTTTGCTGGCTGGATTCATTTTTCCATCACATTTTACACTGCTTGTTTCCATAGTTATGACCACCCTACAATTCAGCAGTGGTGGTCGTGTTTGCACATTATAGGAAAAAGCGACGGCCACTTTGGTGGCTAGGACCATGGTAGCGCACATAGTGCAGTGTTTTTTCCTACAGTGTGCACGCATGACCTCCACTGATGGATTGCAGGGTGGTCATAACCATGGAAATGAGCAGCGTATAATGTGATGGAAAAATTAATCCAGCCAGCAAAGGAAGCAATATGGACAATAACAGTACATTAGTAAGTGCCTTGTATTAACTTCCTCTACATAATAAATGCTGTTTGCTGAAGTGACACAACTCCTTTAAGCATTTATGGCTCATTTAGACCGGTAGATAATCGTTCAGGCGATTGACGTCAGGAGTGACCTAACGGCAGAACGCCAATGATAACGACAAGCATTTATATCAGGGGAGGACACAGACAGCAGAGGGCCCTTGTGCAAAGAATGCCTGGACCCCCTCCCAAATGCCAAATTCTCAACCTAACCTATTCCATCCTAACATTACATACAGCAATACAAAACATACAGGGTAAGGCTACTTTCAAACCTGTGGCAGTACGATCTGGCCACCTAATCCAGCAGAAAAAGCAAGTAATCGGCCAGACAGAAACCACAGCATGCAGCGTTTTGTGTCCCGCTGATTCTCTGCATTTTTGCCAGATTGTGGCCGGATCTCTGCTGCACCCCAGTGGGCATTCCGTCTGCATCCAGCAGTTCCTCAGCCGATGAATTCTGTCTGGCTGTTCTCTGCTGGAAGAGCCTGCCAGAATTACTAACGCAGGTGAGAAGATAGCCTAATGGAGCGCCACATACCTCTTACATCTAGTGACGTCTCCTTTGATGCAGATGTTCTCTGTCCTCATCTTCTCCTTTCAGACCAGACCGCCATGATGATTTCTTTCACCCATCTCTCGTCTCTGCAGAGTTTGACAGACAGACATTTTAGTTTCCTACTTTTCCATCATCCTCCCACGTTCTCAACATCCCTTCATGCACCCCCAATACTGAGACGCTGTGCTCCCCAAAACTATACTGCACAAACAGATAAACCCCCTGAAAATACTAGTACCACACAGAAAGTGCCCCTTCAATAATTATTGAAACACAATGCTCTAAAAAATATCTGAACCCAGCAAATAGTGTATCTGACACTAATAGTGTAAACATAATGTCCCCCAAAAAGAACTGTGCTAAGCTGATACTGTGCCAGTGTGGCCCCACAGTAATAGTGCTCCCCAAAATCCCAACAATAGTAATAATTCTGTGCCAGAGTGCACTTAGTAGTAATAGTGCTCCTACAGTGCCTCCAACAGTAATTGTGTCCCAGAAGTAATAATGCTCCCATAGTCCCCCAGTTGTAATAAAGCCCACCATAATGCACCTGGTAGTAATAATTCTCTTTATAATGTGTGACAGTAGAAAACGCCCCCCTTATAATGTGCCCGTTGTTTGGCAAAAATAAAAACCTCCTCTTACTGCCCCCAGTAGAGCCAATGTCCCCAGGGTGCCCTCATGTGTTCCAATGACCTGTATTGTGTGCCACTACAAAAAACATTGAGTGCCCCCAGTTGAGCTTAGGAGCCCATAGTGTCCCTATAATTTGTGCCAGCATAAAATACTCCTATATAATGGCCCCAGAAGATATCCCCATAGTGCCCCCCATAATGTGCCAATATAAAATGCCCCTATAGAGTGCTCCAAATAGATACCCCCATGATGCTCCTCTCCCCCCTTCCCCATAGTGGCACCAAATTGGGTGCCAGTATTAAATGCCCCTATATAATGCCCCCATAGTGCTCTTTTCCCCCACTTCTCCATAGTGCCCCCATAATGCATGCCTGTATATAGGGCTCCCATTAGATGCCCCCATAGTGCTTCCCCCCACACTTCTCCATAGTGCCCCCTATAATGCATGCCTGTATATAGGGCCCCCAGTAGATGCCCCCATAGTGCTCCTTTCCCGCCCACTTCTCCATAGTGCCTCTCATAATGTGTGCCAGTATATAGCACCCCCAGTAAATGCCCCTATATTGCTCCTTTTCGCCCCCCCCCCACTTCTCCATAGTGCCCCGCATAATGTGTTCCAGTATATAGGGCCCCTTAGTAGATGCCCTCATAGTGCCCCCCCATAATATGTGCCAGTATATAGAGCCCCCAGTAGATGCCCCCATAGTGCTCCTACCCCCTTCTCCATAGGGCCCCTCCCACCCCTTCTTGCCATACTATACTAAAAATAATGAAAATAATAAACTCACATACTTACCTCCATGCTGCTTTCAGTGATGTGATGCAGGCCTCTTCCAATCTGTACGGCTCAGGCAGCGCGATTATGTCATCACGCCGCCAGCACCGGTCTCTGATAGGCTACAGGCATTAGGCCTGCAGCCTATCAGAGGAAGGGGCAAGGGAGTTGCCTCTCCTCTGCCCCGCCCCACCATTCATCTGTATCGCTGTCTTGAGGACGGCGATACAGATGAATATAGAGATGAGCGCTTCCACAATGGAAGCGCTTATTTCCTACTGCCCTGCCGCTGGTCAGAAAGGGCCCCCCTCCCGCACTGGGCCCCTGTGCAGCCGAACCGGCTGTATGTCCACCCCTGATTTATATGCAGGGAGTGACGTGTACAATTTTTTTATATTTAATCATATACTCACTTAAATCATTGGCTGTGTTCAGGCAGGTCTGATCATCATGCCTATCGGCGAAAGGTGACACATTGCACATTTACATTACCACAATTCATTTGCATCAATAATTTTACAAGTGCGTTTTTAGTAAATTCAATCAGTTGATACATACATTCACTTTACACGATTAGCGTTCGATTTATAGCGATTACCTACTCGTCTACAGGAAAAGGTCACTTCGGCATGTTCAAACAGCTGACCGCGGGGGTCCCCGGAGTCAGACTTCTGCCGATCACATGCTGATGACCTATTCTGAGGAAGTCATCAGTATGAAACACTTGGAAAACATGTCAATATCAGATTGGTGGCAGTCCAAATCCCGGGTACCCCCACCGAACAGCTGTTTGATGTGTGTAAGGGCTGTGTTCTCTTCACTGATTACCTGCTTGCCATTGACATTGCAGTGGCAGTGCAGTATAACTACAACTGCTCCGTCCCATTCAAGTGGATGTATCGGAGCAGCCATTATTACACTGCCCCTCTGCTGCAATGTCGATGGCGAGCAGGTAACAGTTAAGATTGCTGGATTCTCTTCAAACAGCTAATCGACGAGCATGTTGGGCATTGGACCTCCATTGATCTGATACTGATGACCTATCCTAAGGATAGGTCATCAATATAGAAAAAATGGAAAACCCCTTTAAAGGGACTGTCTCATCAAGACAACCCCTGTTCATATGCCCTATTAGGCCATGTGGACATCAGGACCCCCATTCATGTCTCTGATTCCTTTTCCATTGCACATGTCTTTCTTGTAGAACATTGACTCATGATTAACATAATTTAGTTTTTTCCGTTCTGCTTATAGGGATATTGCCATTCATTTCAACCCATTTATGATATGTTCTCTGTTTTGCTATACCTGTGTAGGGTGTCCTGTTTCTTTATTTACTTATAGACATTAATTAAAAATTGTGATTTGTGCACAAAATAATTGAGAATAAAATTCAAGCATTTTTATAGCAAGAATACTTATAATAATAAGTGACAGATACAAGAGGCTGGGGAGTGACTCAGCTATCGCTGCCATGTCACAGGAAGCCAGCACTTGAACAGTGGGTAAGAAGATGACCTTAGGTTGTGTTATAAGAGTGTCCTCTAATACAGTGTTCCTCAACTCCAGTCCTCAGGGCCCACTGACTGGTCATGATTTGAGAATATCCCACAGAATGAATACCTGTGGTAAGTCCTGATGCATGGACACTAATTATATCACCTGCTCAATACTAAGGAAATCCTGAAAACATGGCCGGCAGGTGGGCACTGAGGACTCAAGTTGAGGAACCCTGCTCTAATATGTTATAAGTTACAGACAAATATACAAGTATAATCACAAAGAAACAGACAGACTTTGCTGTTGTAAGGTCAAGCATGCAATTACCGTTACATGTTTGTCAAAGATCCGCACTGCTGTCTTCAAGAAAATACATCCATCTTAGATCAGGAAGCAAGAACAAACGTATTTGAACCAGGACACCACTTAAGAACCTTCTCGAAATTTTCATTTTACAGGGATCTCTTTCTTCAGTCGACAGTGCAGATCTTTGTTAGCATTCAAAGACAAAGACAGAGAAATTGATTTCACACTCGTATTCTGGGTCTGGTAACATGAAAAGAACATGCCAAAGACAATTTAGAAATGGTCACACAAGTTCCTCTGTGATCAGATAAAAATTACCTTGCTGGTGAATATATGTCAGCTGACAGGGGAAACTTCAGATCAGTCTTATCACATGATGACTGCTTTTAGGGGGTCTATATAAATATTGTATTTTAACATCTCATGCATAAATGTTAAAGGCTACGGACACTTTTGCATAGACTTTCTTTATTGTTTTTTTTGCTTCCTAAATTCTAAATTAGCAACTTTATAAATAATCTTTATTAAAAATGTCCTACCATTTTGCTGCTGTAGAGTCTAAATCCTGCACTTAGCTAGCTAGCCTTTTGAATCTGCTCCTATCCTGGTGAAATTCTTCTGTTTCTGACTGCTCTCTCTGCTCTCCCCCTTCCTTCTCGCAGTATTAGGCCTCATGCACACGACCGTTGTATGCATCCGTGGCCATTGTGCCGTTTTCAGTTTTTTTTTTCGCGGACCCATTGACTTTCAATGGGTCCGTGGAAAAATCAGAAAATACACCGTTTAGCAGCCGCATCCGTGATCCGTGTTTCCTGCCCGTGAAAAAAATATGACCTGTCCTATTTTTTTCACGGCCAACGGTTCACGGACCCATTCAAGTCAATGGGTCCGTGAAAAATCACGGATGCACACAAGATTGTCATCCGTGTCCGTGATCCGTGTCCGTGATCCGTGTCGGTTTTTTCCTATCATTTCAATGGCAAACTTGACTTAGATTTTTTTTACATTTTTCATGTCCGTGGATCCTCCAAAAATCAAGGAAGACCCACGGACGAAAAAACGGTCACGGATCACGGACCTACGGACCCCGTTTTTGCGGACCTTAAAAAAAAACGGTCGTGTGCATGAGGCCTTAATGATAGCAGCCAGAAGGGGGAAAAGGTTGCACCAGGCGAGCCTCCGTTCTACAGCATGTGTGAGCTTCTCTCCCTGTACATAGGGAGGAAAGCACATACAAGGCAGGAGGCTGTGTACACGTGTAGAGAGTAAGCAGAACACCCAGTTAAGGCCTCTTTCACACTACCGTATGGCTATTTCAGTGTTTTGCAGTCCGTTTTTTTGTTTTCGTTGTGTTTTTGTTTCTGTTCCGTTTTTCCGTATGGCATACAGTATACAGTAATTACATAGAAAAAATTGGGCTGGGCATAACATTTTCAATAGATGGTTCCGCAAAAATGGAACGGATACGGAAGACATACGGATGCATTTCCGTATGTGTTCCGTTTTTTTGCGGACCTATTGACTTGAATAGAGCCATGGAATGTGATTTGCAGGCAATAATAGGACATGTTCTATCTTTCAACGGAACGGAAAAACTGAAATACGGAAACGGAATGCATACGGAGTACATTAATTTTTTTTTGCGGAACTATCAAATTAATGGTTCCGTATACGGACCGTATACGGAATGCAAAAAAAAGCCACTGAGGAAGAGGTGAGGTCACCTCGAAACGCGTCTGGCGGATTAAAGGAACCAAACTATAGACCAAATCATCCTGCAGGATTAAGGACCAAGGAATCGAAAAAGTAAGGATCATACAAGATTTCCAACAACTTCATCTTTTTTCCATTCAATGCCACGAGATGCTGACAGCTGAACGAAATCAACACATCACATAGACAAGCGCTTTAGACCTGGGTGAGTAAGCCTAACTGTGAGAGGGACGCCTCCACAGCAAGCATAACCGAATTTTATAACAAGACTATCTATACTAAACTATTAATTCGAAAATCACCCACTGATGAACTATATAGCTGCAGTGCTCTATTGTGAATATCAGATCTTTCATGGTATAAATTAAGGAAATATATGGAAAATTGATTGACTGAAATTAGAGCAAGTATAATATATTATGAACATTCTGCAACTAATTTAACACTGGAATATGCTGGATTACCCATATGAATAAGAAGACAAGTATACTTAGCGAATTTTCAAAATTATATTCATATAATATTCGAAAATTATATATGAAACATTCTAAAGACACTTCTCTGCTATTTATTCGACCATCTATCCGATTTTTTTTATCTGACTAATTAATCGATCTTTTTTATTGGAATATTTAATAGATTTTTTACAAATTGACTCTACTACAGTGGCGTACCGCCAATAGAGGCAGGGTACGCCACTGCTATGGGGCCCGCGGCACCGGGGGGCCCGGAGCACTCGGAATGCCCCGCCCCCTGCAATTGCACTCACTGCAGGGCCGGCTCAGAGGCGGTTTGCACACTTATAATTGTCTCCCAGCACCGCCGATAATACACGCCCCCCCCCCCGTCTGACTTCTCATTGACTCACTGTGCGCTCCCTAGGACCCAGCCGCGCTCCCTCGGCTCGTGCATCTGCTGAGCCTGCACTGCTTCACATACTGGGCCAATCAGCATTAGCAGTGTGTTAAGATCCTGCTGCTGATTGGCCCAGCCAGTGCAGGCAGCAGGCGCGCACCCAGCATGGAAGAACTTTAGAGTGAGTTGTGCTGCCCGGCTGTGACAGACGCCAGTGCCACCCAAAACCATCATCTCACAGCCAGTCCAGACCTGTGCCACTGCCAGCCGTCGTCCACACAGTAGGACTATCTTTACAACCGGGATCATTAATGAAAAAAATGTCTGTAGTGTACTAATAACAGTCTCCTAGCACTGGCGTAACTAGAAATGACTGGGCAGTGGGCCCCACAGTAAATTTTTGAACGGCCCCCCCCAGCTGTTTGGCACCTCTGACCGGCAGAGACACTTGACTTCTTCCCTAATACAGTCCAAATTCTAATTATCGTCCAAAAGACAAGTCATGGAAATATATGTATACTGTGTAGTATGATATTTTGACAATAAAGGTAAGAATAAAGGTCTTCTGGTTAGTACAGTATACTTTCTATATTTCCATGACTTGTCTATTGGACGATAATTGGACTGTATTAGGGAAGTCAAGTGTCTCTGCTGGTCAGAGGTGCCGGACAGCTGGGAGGGGGGCAATTCAAAAATTTCCTGTGGGGCCCAGTCATTTCTAATTACGCTAGTGCTAATAGAGACTGTGTATAAAACGTTCCAGTTCCAGAACTTCATGTATAGGACTTTCTGAGGGCAGCAGCAAGCAGAGTTCCTGTGGGGGTGGGCGGTACTGTAGGCTCATAGAGGACTCAGAAATGTGCCCCCCCCTCGCCCCCCCATGAACTCTGCTTGCTGTTAAAGGGAACCTGTCACCTCAAAAACACAAATAAAACCGCCAGCATTAGTCGTCCCCAGTCTGTTCATAATTAGAGATGAGCAAATTTCATATTTTAAAATTCGTTCACGCTTCGTTTGGTGGTAAATAGTGAATTGCATTATGGATTCCGTTACCATGGACCATAATGCAATTCCATGACGGAATGCATAACTGAATGCCTTTATAGGCAGCTTTATAGGCATTCCATTATTCATTCTGTCATAATAGAAGTCTAGGGCCTGCATAACGGATCCGTCCGGTTTGCGTTATGCTAGAGTCCTCAGTAGGTCATGTATACATTTCTTTATTGGCAAATGGGGGTGTGGCAGGGGAGGAGCCAGGGCAGGAGGTGGGATTGGCCAATGTAGTGGGCGGGGTTAAGGGGCCCAATTCAGATTCTTGCTATGGGGCCCAATGATTTCTATGTATGCCCCTGCTCTACTACATTTATCCATTATATCAACATATGGTTATTAACTTTCTATACTGTGTGTACAATTAAGGTATATTGTTATCCATTTTTCTTTTTAAGATTTTTATTCATTTTAATATTTTTAAATAATAATAAATGTGTTATATATATGTGAAATACAGATGGTGAGTGCCTGCTGATTATTTTATATTTACTTACGGTACTTGTTAAGAGATAGTGTGAAAGAGGCCTAAGTCTTTGCATGGGGAGGGGAATCATACAGTCCTAAGCATCAGTGACTTTTAAGAAAGTGAGAGGAGATTCATCAAGTGATGTGAAAGGGAAAAAAAAACGTCCAGGAATGATGCTGTGCCGATACATGAGTAATAGTGAAGGCAGCAGCATCCTGAACACACAAACCTTTTATCAAGCATGTATTGCTGATGGACACAGGGGGACTGGGAATAAAGGCTGCAGTGCAGACTAAGGGTCCATTCACACGTTCTCAAAAAGGGTCTGCATCCGTTCCGCAATTTTGCGGAACAAGTACAGACCCATTCATTTTCAATGGGGTCGCAAAAGATGCGGACAGCACACGGTGTGCTGTCCGCATCCGCACTTCCGTTCCGCGGCCCATTGGTCTTAAAACAGACAGCCATTACATGTCCGTTTTTTTCTGTCATGTGCATGTAGCCTAAAAGTGAGTGCAATTTTTTTTTAACTCAAAGTACTGCTTGCATTTTTATTTTTTATTTTTTTCATGTCAAAGGGTCCATAGCATCTATTGCAGTGATCTTGTATAATAGTGTAATATATTATACTTTGTTAGCAAGCTGGCATTCTTTAGGACTGCAGCTGGATGGAGGAAGTGGAACCGCAGGGGATGTGACAGGCAACTCTCTTCGTGAGACTCTGAATGCTATTAGGAAAGAAAGAAGAACATCAAGAGAGCTGCAGTGTTGAAAAGCTGATGAGTATGCCATAGTGCAATGTGCCTGGTAGTAAGGTCCTGCCTGAGCACAAGTGGCTGACGTAGGGTCAGCATAGAGCAGGGTGGAGCTGGAGCATGAGGAAACAATGGAGACCGCTGCAGTAGCATGATGAATAAAGGTCTGGTGCGCTGACCCCTGCCGTTGATTGCCCGCCTCCTGCACCTAAAACTTGCTGTGTTGGAAAAAGGGAGAGACTGAAGTCTAGTGTCTCTGAGTTCTAGTGACCCAGAAAACGCCATTACTGAGAAAGCCACGCCTCGTAGGTGTCTCTGCCTTGGGCGTCATGGGAAGATAGTTCAAAAGCCTTTCTACAGCAAACAAGGTGCACCGACGCTGGTGTTCTTGCAAGCTATATTCCCTTGTACATTTGGCTATCTCCATTTGGACCTTTTTCAAGGCTTAGGCCCAGGAGAGGCAAGTCTGATAATGTAGGTCCCATCAGTTGGAAGCCACCTTGTCGCTAGTAGATGGACCCCACAATTTATTTTAAAAAATGTGGACAAAGCTTCTAAAAGCAGTAATGCAAATCAGATTTATCAATGTTTCCAGTGTTTGCATGTGTCTTTGTGCACAGAACTGTGTGCTGCTGCATATTGGGTTTGTTCTTGCAAGCTACATGTGCAGGACTTCATCTTTGCTTTCATATTGTATAATGTTCCACCTTTGTAGGCCACGAGTTATTAATTTACCCTCCTTTTTCAATGGTTATGATCTGTAGTCTGCTGTACTGTGTTGAACGAGCATGCACAGTTTATTTCCTCCTCTGCCAGGTGGAGTCCATCAGATGTGATAGGAGTGTACACGTGGATGCACAATTGCATTCATGTAGTTCTGACAGAGGGGACATGTTATTGTATTGTGAATGTCAGACATGGGCAGCAATGTAGAATTCAACAGAACAGGTAAACTGAAATCCAGTAGTGTACTGCTCCGATGCCTTGCTGTGGGGAACAGAACTGAGGGACAAGACATGCTTTTGCTATTGTGCTTTTTGCTAAGTTGTTTGTTCACCGACAGAAGCCGTCAATGTGAATCCATTAACCATCTTTACCAATGTAGGGATGCAGGAGATGTTTGCCTCACGAGGCTATGCTAAGAACCAGAGCAGGGGCACACAGGCACAGAGCTGTGCTGTGAAAGACTATGGGCAGCCTGGAGTGGAGTGTCCAGGTCATGTGGTGCAACTGGCAGAGCCATGATAGTTGGAGCTGGAACTGGATTACAGGGGAAGCGGAGTGGCAGCACAACAGGACAAAAAGGTATCAGGGACAAGTGGAAAACTGCAAGAATTTGGGTTGTGCCTTTGACACTTTACTTAACACATCATTATTGGTTTTAAAGAAACATTAAGTAACCAGAATACCCATTTATATTTTGTAATTTTTTCATGTTATGGTATTCTTAGCATAAAACTTTGAATATTTCCATAAAAGACTGTAGGTTCTTGTACCAGCAATGGTCACTGACTGTAGATTGACATCTGATGATTTTTGTATTGTACAGTTTTTTCTTTCATTGATACATGTGGCTAGATAATGAAACTACCAAAGTAATTCAATATTTTTTAAACACTGTTTCACATCATTGAAATTCACTGCCAATGGTTAACATTTCTGGACATATGCTAAGCTCAATGAACTGCTAGGTGATTAATATGACTCTTTATATCCACAGTTCTTCCCGTTCGTTTATGGGCTGTAATGTTGTAACTGATGGTTTGGTGGCTCGTGGTCAACCAAACATAATCAGTAAAAGTGAAGAAGACTTTATAAGTTATGAAGAAGTCATGAGAAACAGACATGTTGATGTATCTGCAGAGCTAGTCTTGGTCAATTCCCTCTTCCTCTTTGGGTTTTGATGACCTCATCACCAGACTTTGATCTCGTTCATTTTCTATAATGCAGGCGTCTTTCATTTCACAACCCAAAATCAACATCAAAAACAAACAAAGAAGCCTAACAGCATTACTCTAGTAATTAAAGTTTATGTCAACAGCATTTGATATTTGAAATGTCACAAGACAATACATCACAATACAAAGAGCCGTATAATAATAGTTTTTAAAGTGGAACAGTCAACTTTCCCGAAATGCCTATTTCATTAAATACTTGCATTTCTATTAAAATTTCCAATTGAAAATCTGAAAGGTCTCTTCTTAGATTTCTGCATTACTCTTCTGTTATTCCTTGTAGAAATGTGTGAGTAAATGACAATTATGTGTTAGCATTCCCCTTTTCAGTTGGCATGTGCAGCACCCCAGTACTGGGAGTATCTGCAAATGGATTGTTATGTTATGTATTGTTATGCTATGATGTGCACACCCAGTATGACATGGTATGGTTGGCAGGGACACGGTTGACCCCCCTGTTCCTCCTCTTTTGGCAGGAATAGGTTGGTCCAATTTCTTGCCTAAAGGAAGAGTTTTAGTCTAGTGAGTCAGGAGAGAGGAAGCAAGTGCATGTGATCCCTCTCCTTAAGCCTCAGGATCCAGAGACTAACTCTGAGAGAGTTACTACTTATGCCACAGAAAGAGCAAGAGAGATAACGAAATACCTTGGAACCTGAAAGAAAGAAGTTGGAACTGCATGGCTAAAGCATAGGAGTCAGCAAGGTAACCTGTGTCTTCAGCTATTGCAGACTTTGCTGCTTGTGAGGGACTACAGCTAAGACACCCATCACACTTAACAACGTCCTGGTCAAACATGCCTGTAAAAACCTCTATCCCAAACTGGACACTGCACAATTTGCAGATTATGGTTGCTAGGAAAATAGTCTAGAGAGAGACTTTGCAAGATAGCATGCCAAGAGTGCTGTTACTTACCACTTTTACATCCTCCATACCTCGCTATCTGGGAAAAGGATTTGCACTGTGTACAGATTATTTTTGGATATACTACAACTCCTATTTTGCACTCAAGTGAAAAGATTCTACAGCATTGTTGTTTCATGAGGAGTAGTGATGAGCATCAGGGGCTATATTCGAATTCGCAATATTTCACAAATATTTTGTTATTCATCATATATTCGTGAATTTTGAAAAATTGGCAATGTAAAAATTGCGTAATGCGAATTCGTAACACGAAGTACAGGCGTGGGTCACTTTGGCTACATTTTTCAAGCTGGTATAAGTTTCCTGAGACTGGAGAAAATGGTTGGCACGGCAGAACATTAGAATAGCTTTATATGCAGATAGAGTCAAGTGCTCCAATATATTCGCGATTGCACTAATCGGCAGTGATTAGAATATTTTTTTGCAACTTCACATTTTAGCAGGTCTGACTACACATTACTGATTGGTGCACTAAGTATTGTTGTGAACTTGACATTGCTTCCTTCTCATTGGCCCACAAGCAAGAAGCAGAGAGGAATCATGTGTTTAGATGGAATAAAATGCCGAATATTCGATATAACGAATATATAGAACTATATTCTAAATATTAGTAAATTCTCAAAGTGGTGATATTCCCGATAAAAATTTGCTATTCGAATATTCGTGCTCAACACTAATGAGGAGTACAAATATTTATCAAAACAGACAGGAGAGAGTAAGGAGTCAGGAGATGTGACTCTTTAACCCCTTTTATTTCAGTAGTGAGTGAGGTGTGTATTGAGCAGGCTTACAAGCTGAGCTTACTCCATACGCAGCGGGTACTGGCTGTGTAATATAACAGGTCATTTAGCCACTTAGATGCTGCAGTCAATAGTGAACATGGCATCTGAGCTGTTAGACAGAGAGAGCCTTACCTCTAATTGCATCCTTATGGCAACATTGTAAGTTGGTGATCAGTTGCAATGGCAGTCTGGGGACCTAAGAAGACTATTAGGTCTACCATAGCAAACTGTCTATTAAGCCTGTAGACTGTAGTAGTATACTAATGGAATCGATAGTACTGATTAAGCAATGCGCCGCACAGACCTGTCACTTACCAGTAGGAGGAGCTCCTGGCCGGTCACAGACAGCGCAGCAGGTAAGTATGATGCTTCTAATATTGCTAAGTAACCATGGCAACCAGGACTGCAGTAGCCTCCTGGTTGCCATGGTTACCGATCAGAGCCCCAGCGATTAAACTGGGACTCCGATCGGAACTCTCTGCTGCCACCAATGATCGGGGGAGGGAGGCCGCACACTGTGCCACCAATGATATTAATACAATAGAGGGAGGGAGGGGGGGGCCGGGGGAGGCCGCACACTGTGCCACCAATGATAATACAATAGAGGGAGGGAGGGGGGCCGCACACTGGCCACCAATGATATTAATACAATAGAGGGAGGGAGGGGGGGCCGGGGGGGGCTGCACACTGCCACCATTGATAATACAATAGAGGGAGGGAGGTGGGCCGCACACTGGCCACCAATGATATTAATACAATAGAGGGAGGGAGGGGGGTCGGGGGGGGGGCCGCACACTGTGCCACCAATGATATTAATACAATAGAGGGAGGGAGGGGGCCGCACACTGTGCCACCAATGATATTAATACAATAGAGGGGGGGAGGGGGGGCCGGGGGGGGCCGCACACTGGCCACCAATGATATTCAAAGTGGGGAGGGAGGGGGGTCTGCCCCCTGCTGCCTGGCAGCCCCTGATCTCTTACAGGGGGCTATGATACGCACAATTAACCCCTTCAGGTGCGGCACCCTGTAAGAGATCAGGTGCTGCCAGGCAGCAGGGGGCAGTCATGTACACAGTTCGTAGTATATTCTAACTTAAAGCGTTCCTATCACCATGGGAACGCCTCTGTGTTAGAATATACTGTCGGATCTGAGTTTTCACGATGTAACTCAAATCCGATGGTATATTCTAACATAGAGGCGTTCCCATGGTGATGGGGACGCTTCAAGTTAAAATATACCATTGGATTGGAGAAAACTCAGATCCGATGGTATAATAGGGACTCCTGACTTTACACTGAAAGTCAATGGGGGACGGATCCATTTGCAACTGCACCATACTGAGTCAACGTCAAACGGATCCATCCCCATTGACTTGCATTGTAAGTAAGGACGGATCCGTTTGGCTCCGCACGGCCTGGCAGACACCAAAACGACTTTTTCCTTCATGTCCGTGGATCCTCCAAAAATCCAGGAAGACCCACGGAAGGAAAAACGGACACGGATCACAGAACTACGGAACCCGTTTTTGCGGACCGCAAAAACAGACGGTCGTGTGCATGAGGCCTTAGGTGTATTTGAGTATAGTAATTTACCCCATATGATTCATATGTCTACAAAAAAGACACCCAATGACAAATGAGTCTTTGATCGGTGGGATATTTACAATGGTCAGGTACAGAGGACAGTTCGGCTGATCATTGGCCCATGTAAAAGGGCCTTTAGTCTATTGCTAAGCGGATCACAGTGCTATACCTGAATTAGTATTTTCTTCTAGAGCACAGGAACAATAGCTCATAGGATATAGACTAACTGGGAACCATCATTATCTGTAAAGTTTACTCTGTTGTACTTGATGAACTTTCTTCTTTTCTTTATTATGTAACTGCTTTCTTATACAATTACTCATTAGAAATAATTGTCGCCATGAAAACTCATTACATGCAACGAACTACAGCAGCTTTGGAAGCTGGATGTAGCCATAATAGGTTTTATGGCCTGAGGAAGGCACCGGTTGGGTGTTGAAAGGTGTACCCAAAATATTACTAATAAAGAATATATTCATTACATAACCTGGATGTTTCCTTTTAGCAGCACCCACATCCAGCTTCTTGTGCTCCTGGGAATATTGTGAGCATGGATGTGAGTGCATTGTTTGCCTGGGAATACGTAGGAGCAGTAGCTGACTGCATTACATCTAATGGCATGCCTATACTATTACCTACTATTGAAAGTGCTGCGCTATAAGGTGCCATGTTTTTTTTTTTTTTTTTATTTCAGCGCCAGCCAAAAATTTTACTGTTTCTCCTTTTTCTGAAAAGAAACAACATCAAATATGCCACACTGAAAATTATGGATATATTGTTTTGTTATCTATTTGAGATGACAAATCTATTAATTAAACACTAAATTAATGTTTTCCTTTCCGGTTTTGAGATCCAGCAGAAGATCTTAAAACCGCAGGAAGGCGCATCCGTTTGAATAATACAATCGGCTGCATCTGTTCAGAATGGATCCGGTTGTATTATAAAAACCATTGTAAGTCAATGGACGCTGTATACGGATTTTTTGTGTCTGAAAAATTTTTTTTTTAGGCCTTAGGCCAGATCCGGCATGTTCACTTTCCCATACCGCACACAAAAATGCTTCTTGCAGTGGTTTTGTGTCTGGCATGGGAATGCAACAAAATGGAACAGAATGCATTCTGGTGCACTCCGTTCTGGTTTGTTCAGTTTTGTCCCAATTGACAAAATTGAAGCTTTTTCCTCCGCTTTTTAGCTCCTCTGTCGAATCTCAAAACTGGAAAGAAGACGCAGATGTGAAAGTAGCCTTAGAGGGTGAAAAAAAATACAGCCTGTAGATGATCACATATTGGAGTGGACAATGTGGGTCGAAAAAGGGGCATAATTGGAATTCATAAGGTCCATAACAAAGAAATGGATGGACCCCTTTTATGACAGTAAAGGGATTATGCCATGATGATTGATGTAAAAAATAAAAATCAGACATCATATAGTACATGACAATCTGGGTCTAACAAAGCTAGAACCAGCCCTGTACCTCACATGGATCCAGAGATCTCCCCATTCATTGCTCTAGTTGCTCTGCTAGATATATTTTAAGTTGGCAGCTCAGGGAATGTGTCCTTTCTGCTGCAGCTCTCTTCCTGTAACCGTCACAAATTCTACCAGTAGATATGGCTGGTGGCATTTGATGGATGGAAGTGATCATGTGCATCCACCTCAGCGAGGTGGACAAAGGAATTAGGAAAAGAACAAACAGCAGCTGGCTCTATACAGTTAGACTTTATAGAATAACTCATTGACTGTAAAAAAGTTTTAATTACATAAAATTATAAAATTATTCATATCCAGGTGCTTGTTTGAAAAAATGTAGAATATTTTTCATGGGACAACCCCTTTAACTGAACTGTTCTGATACAAACAATATATAACATTCGGTCTACAGCTACCATTAGGGGAAATGTATTTTACATAGATTTACACAGCTAGTATTAAGTTCAGATGTGTATGCAGTTAGACCCCCCTAGTGGGGGCTGTATACAGCCAGACTTTTATCATTTAAAGTTTCTGATTAACCTCCTTGGCTGCATGGTTGCTCCTGAACTGTGCCTTATGAGATCTGGGTAAGATCTGGGTAAGCCCCCAGCCCCCGGCGCCTCCATAAGTGGGCCCTGCTACAGCTGCAGTAGACCCTTTAAAAGTAATAAAATGGTCATGTGTCTCATAACTATATCCTGTACCTAGTGCTAAGGAAACACAGTGTTATGAAACCTTTTTGTGAAGGTCAGGCTAACCTGTATTTCACCTTTAAGTTGTTATGTGCTGATAATGGAAGCCTAGCATGAAGCGAGGGCACTATAAAGTAAGTATATATAAGTAATGGGTATTGCTTAATTTCCCTATAATTACAGGTTTTTCCATGATACTTCTATTTACACTAAAAACATGCTTAGTCTTCATATGAAAGTATTTCTGGAAAGCAGTGAATATCTTGTGCGCACAGTTTTAATTTTTAGTAACTACTGTACTAAGGGTCGAAAATATCAGCCCCTATAGCAGTGATGGCTAACCTCCAGCTCTCCAACTGTGGTGAAACTACAACTCCTAGCATGCTCTATTTATTTCTATAGAGTTCTGAGAACAGTCAAGCAAGTGTACATCTTGGGAGTTGTAGTTTTACCACAGCTGGAGTGCCGGAGGTTAGCCATCACAGCCCTACAGTATATCATATAAACATTTTACTGCTCTGAATGTAAGGCACAGTAGAGGGGTAGTCTCTTTAAAGAAGATGGCTAATATAGAAAGAATTTAGGAAAATTCTAAATCTTTTGTTCTAGATAAGGGTAGTCTCCTCCAAAGTGTGGTCTTTTGGAGAAGTTTCAGTGTATGAGACATTGTATATTTTATACAATATGTTGAAATAAGTACAATAAGAATGGATTGCTGCACAACCACAGATTATAACCAAAACTTCAGATCCCAGATCCAGTTCGAGAAACTAATATTTAATCAGCCTCTGTTTACTGCATACATATTGCCTTAAGATCCTCGTCTGTTACAGGTTACAGTCTTGCCACATTCTTAAGGAAGTCTGACAGCATCTAAGATAAGATGTGAATGCATTTTGGTTGCAGTTGTGGCTAAATATCAAGTATGTTGGTAGATTACACTGTAGGTCTTGCACTTCTGTTTAAGACATTTCTAACTAGAAAGGAAAATGTAAAACTAGATATTTTCTATGTTACATAGAAAGTTCATATAGTGGTAGTGCTTTCACAGTCCAGAGATAACATAACTGTGTTTCCCTTCATTTCTGTTCAGTACTTGTGGGTAACAAGGCACTCACAATTTAAATTTTGAATGATAAAATTATTAATCCTTAGAATTATGTTATTATGTTAAAGGGAGTCTTCACCAGGAAGTTCACTATAAAACCAAGCTTAATGCCCTGTAGGGCCAGATCAGCTGAAATGAATGATACCTGCCAGTGATCCATTTCTTCATTCTGGAGAAAAAGTACAGGGGTTTTCCGAGACTTTCTTACTGATCGGTGGGGGTACAACACCCCGTACCCTCACTTATCAGCTACTTGAGAAGGCAGCGGCACTCCTGTGAGTTCCACTGCCTTCTCTCTGCTTTTCCTAGGCCAAGTGACAACACATTCATTGGTCACATGGCCTAGGAGCAGCTCAGCCCCATTCATTTGAGTGCAATACCAAGCACAGCCACTATACAATGTAGGGCGCTGTACTTGGTAAGCAGCAAGAAGGCAGCAGTGCTAGCTGATCAGAGGGGGTCCCGAGTGTCAGACCCCCACCGATCAGAGGATAGGTCATCAGTAAAAAAAAATCCTGGAAAACCCTTTTAAATGTATATCCAAATGTGTGGATAAGTGCATTGAGGGTTCTCTTGATAGATCTACAGTATATAAAGATGTCCCCAGAAGAGCATTGCATAGCTGTTAAGTGAGGCTGTTAGCCATGATAGAAGTCCAAACAAAGGAGGAAGTTACAGGACCAAGACAGAAAGTTGAATACATGAAGTGACTTAAAACGTCCTATCCAGAAACCTGTCCACACGTTTTTTTTTAAAGAGAAAAGACAGAATGTCCATATATAAGCTGTTAATATGTGAGAAAAAATGATGGTAGAGTTGCTTCAGCTGTAGTCCAAAGCAGAAAATTGACTTGTATGCAGTTTTGTGCACTGCAGTTGTCATTCGATAGTTAAAATATATTAAACATTTTACAAAAAGTCTATGTGCCTAATACCGGCACATATTGTCATAGCAGTCCCATCATCAGGTGTCCTCCTACCATCCGTGGTGGTATTGGGCACGTCCAAATATTATTAACTTTGAGAATTGCCCTGTAATTGGCTGGAAACAGTGATTGGTATGTGAAACTGAATGGCTATGGTGTTTGTAGGAATGATCATACAGATGGCCCAACAAAGAACTCATTGGCCACTTTAGCCACTTTTTTATATCTTAAATTTAGTTTGTTAAATTGAATAGGACTAGTATAGCGGATTATGGGATGTGTTAATTCACTGCAGCATTATCCATCACATTGGCTAAACAGACACACCAATAATCCATACGTTACTGAGACTTGTAGACGATGAGAGTTATAGAAAAAAACTACACTTCTGTTCAGATCATGCAGCATATTTTTTTTAAGCACAGCATAGCCTGTCATCTAATATGCGAAAATCTGCTGTTATTGCATCCAGTACCACAGTATTGGTGTAATAGATCTGCAGTTCATAAATACACCATTACTACTATATGTGAATGAGGTCCCAGGGACAAACCATATACTCGACTTCTCTTTCCACACATGTGCTTTCTCATGAGCAGGACTATATGCCCTTCCACAAGTCTTGTTCTACAACACCTCTGAACTCACTGACATGGTATTTATTTAAAAAAAGGTCTAAAATGCTGATGAAATGTATTATAAGTAGAAAATAAAGAAGCCTTCACCATGGGTTAGAAGACAAAATATCTATGGTGGTTTCAAGCAATGCATCTACTACACAAGTTTCACAGAGGAATAAACAACTCCACTTTTTGGCGGAAGAATATATATTTTTCCTTGGAAACCGTGTAAGGTCATGTCCATTGCATACCTTCCCAATGGGGAATGTTGTCTTCACTTTGATCTGTCATTAGAATCTTCTGACATGGCTGAAATATCATAGTGTCCTTCAACAGTACTGTCAAGGAATATGGGAGAAGCATGAAATAAAAGTTTCATGATCCTGCAGAAATGTAGACAGAATAGTAAGAAACTATCTGTAAAAGGTCACCAAACAAATCCTTATATTTAGTGAGTAGTAAACAAAACAGATGATTAAGAAAACATTGTAATATAATTGTGAGAGATAAATTATACTTCCTCCAATAGTTATGCGAGGACAGAACTAGGGTTTGCATATATTTAACTATATATTTAATTATATAGTACTAGTCTGCATAGACTTACATAGACTACGTCACTACTCTGGATTTAGATGGCAGTGAATAGACTTGTCTGGACATTTTGTATTTAGGCTTTAGTGGAACCAATCCAAGCTGCAGTCATTTTTCCTAGAAGACAGAGAAGAGATAACATATTACCAGCTGCAGAGCCAGAACCATTAGAGAGTTTCTCCATGAATAGAGAAGCTCTCTAATGCTCCCTGCCATTGCCACACTGCACACCCCATTTTCGGGAAAGTGGTGAGGGCTCTGTGCCTAGATTTAGGTCCAATGGCATTAAAAAGTCGCAAGCACGAGGTTTGACACTTTTTTATCTCAGGAAACTGGCGTGGGGAAAATTCCATCCCAGAGAGTTCTACATATACTATATGGATAAAAGTATTGGGACACCTACACATTACACCCTACAGGAGCTTTTATTACATCCCATTCTATAACCATAAACACTAATATAGAGTTGGTCCCCCCTTTGCAGCTAAAACAGCTTCCACTCTTTAGGGAAGGTTGGGGCATAGTCATGTAGGAACAGAAAGAGGCCTTCCTGTTGGAAGGCCCCAAAGTTGGAAGCATATAGTTGTCCAAAATGTGTTGGTATGCTGAAGGAATAAGATTTCCCTTTTCTGGAACTAAGGGGCCATCCGAAGCTTGGCATTGTGCTTGTAGATGTAAGTTTCTTGCATGCAGATGCTCGGCCATGGAAACCCATGCCATGAAGCTCCCTTTCGCAGCAAAATTTTGGTGCTGATGTTAATGCCAGAAGAGCTTATGAACCCTAAGAGCTTATGAAGGCTAAGCTCTGTTCACTTGAATGGAGCTTAGCCGCCCCCACGCTAGTTGATACTAATTGTGACGTCAGTGGGCCGGCGGTAAACAGTAAGAAGGCCGTGGCGCTGCTGGAGCGCTGCTGCCTTCTCAAACAGCTGATTGGCGGGGGTCCCGGGGGTCGGACCCCCGCCGATCAGAAGCTGATGATCTATCCAGAGGATAGATCATCAGTTAAATGAAAGTGCAGAACCCCTTTAACTTTACTTGGTCTGCTACTACTGATACTACTGAGCTGACTTGTTACAATGGGGACATGCAATTTCAGTACCATGCTCAAATATCAGCAAGCCCATTTTTTCACAAACGTTGTTAAAGGCAGACTGCATAGCAAGGTGCTGGAGTTTATACACTTGTGGCAATGGGACTGAATGAAACACCTACATTTGATAATTATGAGGTGTATCACATGACCTTTGTCCATACAGTGTTTGTTCTTTGTAGGGGTTAAAATCCGTTCTTCCATGTGTTATATGTCTTTACATAAGTGTCTATGAATTTACATATGGTCTTTAAATACAAAGATGTCCTCCATGTTCATGGACATGGATATGTCAACAAATACTGCTGATTGAAGCTATAGTCACACTCACCAGTCATCAGTTTACTTGTATCCATATTACCTGTTTATACGCATTGATTTCCAGAAATTTCCATGAGATGGAAATCTTGTGGATGAGTAAAATTGTATTTGCATGCCCCGAAATTTGGGCCAATTATATAACGTTCCTACAAATGCTTGTTCCCAATAATCTGCCAATCTAGAGGTGCCTTAGATCACCCCATGAATGAAGAAAACATTCATTTATCGGGTGAAATGATCGTAGGTGCGGACACCTCAATCATCGTTCCCGGGCAGTAGATTGTGCCGTCTAAACAGTCTCTGCCACCCGGGAGCAATGATTTTGTATGTGGACACGCAATAGCAGTAGCAATAACTTGTCCTCATACATTGGAGGTGAACTCTGCATGTAAATGTAGAGTTTCACCTCTATTTAACGAGCAGCTATGGTCGGGAATGAGCACTTCCTTCCCAACAATCGACTTCTCCTCACCCTGTGGTAAATGTACCTTTAGTAAGAAGGCATTGTGACTGTAGAGGAAGTGTAATTAGATTATCAGCCATAAGATACAAACCACTGACAGGTGAAGTGAATAACAATCACATGTCAAGAGGAGGGGTATTAGGAGGCAATTGAGCAGTCAGTTTTTGTATATGATGAGTTAAAAGTAGGGACAATGGCCAAGTGTAAGAATCTGAGTAACTTTGACAAGGGACAAATTGTGATGTCTAGATGACTGAGTCATGAGCATCTCCAAAACAGCAGTTCTTGTGTTCCTGATATGCAGCAGTAACTTAGCACCTTTCAAAATGTATCCAAGGAGGTACAAATGGTGAACTGGCATCAGGGTCATGGGCACCCAAGACTTATTGACACAAGTTAGAAGCCTGTCTATTTCCACAGAACAGCTAATCTAGCACTTATTTTTGAAAAATCTTTTCAGTCATGTGGCTGTTGACAGCTAAACAATATTATAGTTGACCAAGTACATCCCTTCATTGCTACTGGCAGTGAACGCTTTTGCCTGGATAATGCACCCTGCAAGAATTGTGGTTTTACAACCATAACAAGAGTTCAAGGTGTTGAATTAGCCTCCAAATTCTCTAGATGTGAATCTGATTAAGCATCTGTGGAATTTGCTGCAAAAACAAGTCTGATCCATGGGGGGCTCACATCTCTCTTTACTGAACTTGACCTGCTGCTAACATCTTGATACCAGATACCACAGAACACCTTCAAAGATCTTGTGTGGCCCACAGAAGTTTGAGCGCATGAGGGGACCTACACAGTATTAGGCAGTAGTGATGGATGAACATCAGCCGGGATGATTCCGCTCGCGATCAAATGTTTGCGAAGGGCCCCATTCACTTTAATAGCAGGCGAACATGAAAAACCTTCAGGTCATATTTGCAGCCAGCAAATACTTACTAGAAATACACAAATAGTCCCACAACATGGACAGTGATATACCAGAGGGGGATCATTGGCAAAAATTCCCACAAAAATATGTATTTTAATCAGGGGCCATTTTTATGCATCTTAATGGGAAACTCTCAAAAATGTGCCCAGGCGGACCCTAGAAATTTCTTATTTCCTATTAGTTTGATGTATACAAATGTGCAGCACTCCACGTTTTTGTATCCTGCAAAGTCCATATAAAAATGCATACGTTAACATAAAAAAAAATTCTACCATGGAACTGTATGGTGAATGGACGCCACTGTACAGCATCAGTCTGAAGCATCTGTTGACGCATACATTTTTGGTATGCAATAAATGGATGGCAAAAATGGATGTGTCAGAATAAGCACCAGTACACAGCAGAGCAGTATGGCGGAGAGGGAAGGCCGCCATGTACTGACCGAGCGCTACCTGGTCCTGGTGGTCAGGGATGAGGACTGTGTTTCCCAAGGATCATTTTTTACTGGGAAATACAGGGTACAGTATAATTCCCTAGAATACAAACCGGATTCCAAAAAAGTTGGGACACTAAACAAATTGTGAATAAAAACTGAATGCAATGATGTGGAGATGGCAAATGTCAATATTTTATTTGTAATAGAACATAGATGACAGATCAAACGTTTAATCCGAGTAAATGTATCATTTTAAAGGAAAAATACGTTGATTCAAATTTTCGCGGTGTCAACAAATCCCAAAAAGTTGGGACAAGTAGCAATAAGAGGCTGGAAAAAGTAAATTTGAGCATAACGAAGAGCTGGAAGACCAATTAACACTACCTAGGTCAATTGGCAACATGATTGGGTATAAAAAGAGCTTCTCAGAGTGGCAGTGTCTCTCAGAAGCCAAGATGGGTAGAGGATCACCAATTCCCACAATGTTGCGCAGAAAGATAGTGGAGCAATATCAGAAAGGTGTTACCCAGCGAAAAATTGCAAAGACTTTGCATCTATCATCATTAACTGTGCATAACATCATCCGAAGTTATAAAATCACAGAATGGGCTCAGGAATACTTCCAGAAACCATTGTCAGTGAACACAATCCACCGTGCCATCCACCGTTGCCAGCTGAAACTCTACAGTGCAAAGAAGAAGCCATTTCTAAGCAAGATCCACAAGCTCAGTCGTTTTCACTGGGCCAGGGATCATTTAAAATTGAGTGTGGCAAAATGGAAGACTGTTCTCTGGTCAGACGAGTCACGATTCAAAGTTCTTTTTGAAAATCTGGGACGCCATGTCATCCGGACCAAAGAGGACAAGGACAACCCAAGTTGTTATCAACACTCAGTTCAGAAGCCTGCATCTCTGATGGTATGGGGTTGCATGAGTGCGTGTGGCATGGGCAGCTTGCATGTCTGGAAAGGCACCATCAATACAGAAAAATATATTCAGGTTCTAGAACAATATATGCTCCCATCCAGACGTCATCTCTTTCAGGGAAGACCCTGCATTTTTCAACAAGATAATGCCAGACCACATTCTGCATCAATCACAACATCATGGCTGCGTAGGATCTGGGCGACTGAAATGGCCAGTCTGCAGTCCAGATCTTTCACCTATAGAGAACATTTGGCGCATCATAAAGAGGAAGGTGCAACAAAGAAGGCCCAAGACGATTGAACAGTTAGAGGCCTGTATTAGACAAGAATGGGAGAGCATTCCTATTTCTAAACTTGAGAAACTAATCTCCTCGGTCCCCAGACGTCTGTTGAGGGTTGTAAGAAGAGGAGGAGATGCCACACAGTGGTGAAAATGGCCTTGTCCCAACTTTTTGGGGATTTGTTGACACCATGAAATTCTGATTCACATATTTTTCCCTTAAAATGGTACATTTTCTCAGTTTAAACTTTTGTTCCGTGATTTATGTTCTATTCGGAATAAAATATTAGAAGTTGGCACCTCCACATCATTGCATTCAGTTTTTATTCACGATTTGTATAGTGTCCCAACTTTTTGGGAATCCGGTTTGTATATATAATATAAAGGTATTAGCCCTACCCCCGAATAATAATACAATTAGGTGGTCATTTATTATATAGAAATACGCCTAACTCGAGTGGAGGGGCTATGGTGGTGGTGGATTTGGGGGTGCACACAGCAGAGAGTGAGAAGGGTGCAGATACAGAGGATGGGGTGGGTGCAGAAGCGTAAGGCTGAGTGAGCCACTCAACCAACTCTGGTGCGCCCTTTGAAGTTATCACACGCACCTTCTCCAACTTCCCACTTAGGTTCCAGCCTGGTGCACCTGCCCAACCCCTACCATCCCTGCAGAACAGTCTGCCTCTTCCTCTGCCTGTCATTTTCTAAATGATCCTCTGACTAAGTCCATAAAGAAGAGCAGTATTTGTGGAAGAAGGTATATCGCAGCCCTCAATCAGTATTTGGTGCAAATAGGTATATAGCAATAGCACCCCTCGATCAGTATTTAGTGGAAGAGGGTATATGGCACCCCTCAATCAGTATTTGGCATAAACAGGTATATAGCACCCCTCAAGCAATATTTGGCGGAAACAGGTGTATCGCAGCCCTCAATCAGTATTTGGTGGAAGAAGGTATACAGCAATAGCACCCCTCAATTAGTATTTTGTGGAAGAAGGTATATGGCACCCCTCAATTAGTATTTGGCGGAAACAGGTATATAGCACCCCTCAATCAGTATTTGGCGGAAACAGGTATATGGCACCCCTCAATCAGTATTTTGTGGAAGCAGGTGTATCGCAGCCCTCAATCAGTTTTTGGTGGAACAAGGTATATAGCAATAGCACCCCTCAATCAGTATTTTAAAGGAAGAAGGTATATAGCACCCCTTAATCAGTATTTGGCGTAAACAGGTATATAGAACCCCTCAATCAGTATTTGGCGGAAATAGGTACATGGCACCCCTCAATCAGTATTTTGTGGAAGCGGGTATATCGCAGCCCTCAATCAGTATTTGGTGGAAGAAGGTATATAGCACCCCTCAATCAGTATTTGGCAGAGACAGGTATATGGCACCCCTCAATCAGTATATTGTGGAAGCAGGTGTATCGCAGCCCTCAACCAGTATTTGGTGGAAGAAGGCATATAGCAATAGCACCCCTCATTCAGTATTTAGTGGAAGAAGGTATATGGCACCCCTCAATCAGAAATTGGCGGAAACAGGTATATGGCACCCCTCAATTAGTATTTTGTGAAAGCCGGTGTATTTCAGCCTTCAATCAGTATTTGGTGGAAGAAGGTATATAGCAATAGCACCCATAATCAGTATTTAGTGGAAGAAGGTATATGGTACCCCTCACTCAGAATTTGGCGGAAACAGGTATATGGCACCCCTCAATTAGTATTTTGTGGAAGCCGGTGTATTTCAGCCTTCAATCAGTATTTGGTGGAAGAAGGTATATAGCAATAGCACCCCTAATCAGTATTTAGTGGAAGAAGGTATAAGGCACCCCTCAATCAGTATTTGGCAGAAACAGGTATATGGCACCCCTCAATCAGTATTTGGCAGAAACAGGTATATGGCACACCTCAATCAGTGGTATTTGGCGGAAACAGGTATATGGCACCCTCTCAATCAGTATTTTGTGGAAGCAGGTGTATAGCAGCCCTTAATCAGTATTAGGTGGAAGAAGGTATATAGCAATAGCACCCTTTAATCAGTATTTTGTGGAAGAAGGTATATGGCACCCCTCAATCAGTATTTGGCAGAAACAAGTATATGGCACCCCTCAATCAGAATTTGGCGGAAACAAGTATATAGCACCCCTAAATCAGTATTTGGCGAAAACTGGTATATAGAACCCCTCAATCAGTATTTGGCGGAAACAGGTATATAGCACCCCTCAATCAGGATTTTGTGGAAGAAGGTATATCGCAGGCCTCAAGCAATTTTTTGGGGGGCAACAGGTATATCACACCCATTGCAATTAGTTACTCCAATAGCATTTGTCCGTCTATCTAGCTGCGGTATCGCAGCAGAACCGCACACAATGCTGCACAATACAAATTCATTATAATATAATTTCTATGTTAGAAAGTATATTATAATTATATCACACCTATCGATAGCACATCTATACCAGTCCTTAAAAGGACTTTTGTGGCCCTATTAGCTAGAGTTTGGTGTCCCTAACTGTCCCTGCTCCAAAATGCAACCTCTCCCTACACTGGCAAAACACATAATGAAAATGAGAGAGGTACAGCGGCTCACCCCTTCTCCGTATGGATAAGGTGCTCACCCTCTGGTCCTACCCTCAGGACCAACAAAGAACAGATGAGGTGTAAGCAGGTATGAAGGGGAACACTCAGAAGGGAAACACAATGGTGAATATAATATAGTATTTTAATACTTTAAGAACATACCCCTAAAATGATATTAAAACATATATAAAAAACCTTACACAATACGTCTGATATACCGTTGTGTGCCTATTCCAGCACAGTAAACAATCAATGGACAAGTACTAGATTGCTTGCATGCTGTCCGAGACTATCAATAAGAACAGTGGCAATGTCCCAATCCAATATTGTGTGGTAGTGGTGCCAACAATGTCCCGGTCAGAGTCCTGATTGCGTGTATTATAAAATGTGCTGATATAGCTATAGCTCTATGGCCACATCCAGATGAAACAATAATGGTAGTGGAGCAGCCCAGTCCCAATGTCCGGTACTGTGGGCGTTCAATAGTATATTTCTGTTGCCTCAAAGTTACTATTGCTTCACAATAAGACTGTCGATGAAGAAATGACTTACAGTCTCTAGCAGCTTGTGACTTGTAGTGCTCACATATGAGCCCGATCTTACCCCTCTTCGCTGTCTAACCGCAGCGCTGTTTCCAGATAGCTGTACACTCGCAGCGTCCCACGTGGTGTATTCAGCTATGCGTGATCTGGTTGTCCGGGGTACCGGATGGACGCTCAGCTGACGTCACTGCTGTGCGACTATGCCTCCGGTGGTGTAATGAAGGAAAATATTGTGCGCTTGTATCCTTTATTGTCGGGCTTTCTTGCTCTTTCTGTGAATCCACGCTCACTCTGCAATGCCAGACGCGTTTCAGGGTCTTACACCCCTTCCTCAGTGGCCAGCTGAGTGAGTGGATTCTCACTCCTTATAAATGGAATTTTCTTACCCACAATCCCTCTTTGATGTGCTGATACTAATATGCGGGATGGATTGGATTCCTACCTCATTGTGTTATCATGCTTGCCTTACGATTAAAATATATATAAATGAAGTTATAATAATAAATACATAAACCCACATACTTAAATTGCTATAAAAAGAGATTTTGGAGAAGACGGCAAAGTCAGGCTCTCATTTTGAAGAAAACCGCATCAAAAACGCATCAATGTGAATTGCGTTTTATGTGCGGTTTGTGATCTGTTAATTATAATCCATCATTCTTCATGCTATGATCCCTTTGTAACTCTAGTCGTGTTCATCAGAACCCAATATTTGCTGTTGTTGTGGCTAGGTAGTGCCGTCCGTCCGGCAGGGAGGGGAGATCACAGTGTCGGTAATCGGCCAGACTGCGATGTCCCATCCCCACCGGACAACTCCCCCATACGTTCCAGAATCCCAAACACCTCCATCTCGGCGTTTAGACCCCTGGGAATGATTGTATCGTACTCAAAAATTCTGCGGGATTCCTGTCGTGACATGTGTGCGATATGGTTTCCCCCTCTCCATATCTTTTTCACCCTTTCAATGGCCATAAATTTTACGCCAATAGGATCACAATTGTGTTTGATTTTAAAATGTTTGGATAATGAATGCGTTTCTACACCCTTCCTGATATTTGCCACATGCTCCGCTACTCTCTTTTTTAGCGTTCTTTTGGTTCTGCCAATATATTGCTTGCTGCACCCACACTGTAGCAGATATATAACATCAGTGGAGTCACAGGTCAGGCATTCTTGTATCTCCAAACTAAAAGAGTTCACTGTGGATACTACTTTTGTGTTTTTTTGGGGGAAACTTGTGATCTTACAGTTGGCACATCTGCCGCACCTGAAGAAACCATTCACTGCCAACCAATTTTTTTTTGTTGGTGGTTATCTTTCCTCTCTTTTACAGTCGGGGCTATTTTGCCCGCTAAATTGCTAGCCCTCGTGTATGTTATTTTGGGTACATTGCTCAAAAGAGGACCAATTACCTTATCCTTCAACTGATATTCCCAATGCTTTTGAATGCTCCTTTCCATTGTCCTATACTGGGAATTAAATGGGAGAATGATCCTCAATGTTTCATCTGGCAGTTGGGGCTGTCTACCCAAGAAAAAATCCTTTCTCTCCATTTGTTGTACTTTCTCTAGTGATTTATCAATTCTGAACAGGGTAATCTCTTTCCAATAGCTGTTGTTTCAAGAGTGGCTTCATCATCAAATTTGCTGTCAACCGTACAATTTCGTCTGAGTCTCCGGAATTGACTGGTGGGTATGTTTATTAACCATCGTGGGAGATGGCAACTGGCAAACCATAATGAAAATGGCTGCCAGATCAGGTTCTGTTATAGGGTTGGGGGGGTGTCCATGTGCTGAAACATCTCAATTGGCTGTCCTGTCCCACCTGATGGATGTGTCATGGGTAAAAGTTCAGCGCTATGCAAAAAAATATGACGCATGCGAATATCGCCATATGTTCGGCGAATCGCGAATGAGCAAAGTTCACCGCAAAACGATCGCCGGGCAAACCGCAAGGCCATCTCTATTAGGCAGGTTGTTTTTATATCAAGACTGATTGATGTATATGTAATATATCCCTGAATAACCACTTTTATTGCAAGACATGTGTGTTCGGGGAATGGAGCACTGGGAAAACACAGCGCTTTAGTTTCCAAGCCCATGTTCATTAATATAACAGTGCATAGTCCAGTGTTCTCCAATCTGTGTCTCTCAAGCTGTTGAAAAACTACAACGTATAGCAGGCGGGGAGTTATAGTCTAGCAAGAGCTGTAGAGCTACTAGTTGGAGAATACTGATATGGATGCAAATTTATATGGATAAGACTTTGGTGCACTTTAAACTTCTTGTTCTCTTTTTTTCCTACTGCATATACAGCAAATGGGTCAGTAGGTCAAAACTCTTACAAAACACTGTTTTTATATTAGCATTAAAGGAACTATAAACACAGAAAATGCACAAAACAATATGAAATATCCCAGCACTTCCTCCCTTCATTTCCTACTTTCTATTGGTCCTATTTTGTCTCATATTACAATCAAAACCGAAAATTATATAAAGAAACCTTCTCTATGTATCCACAGCCATGTCCCACCTCCTCTTACTCACTACCCTATGACAAGCTGTGAGACACATGGCTGCAGCAGGAGCTGCCCTGCTGTGCCCTCCCTGCAGAAAGATAAAAAGATTGTAAAGCCCTGCCCGCTCAGCTGGTTGTGAAGATGGGAGAGATCAGCATGACATTAACCCTTGTGTGTAGGATTTCTAAAAGATTGTTTTTGTTCTACAGAAAATGCTGCAGTGACAAACAGTGGGGGCAGCTGTATGGCTTGTTTATTCTTAGCGTTCATTTGTAGGTTTAGTGTTCCTTTAAATTATGTCATCCACATTATGCATTGACAATAGGTTACATTTTCGACCAAGGCAAATATATAATGTATGGTAATAGTACTTTATACTCAAGTGTGAGTGGATGTGCTCCAGCACCCCAGAGAGAGTGCATACATTCTTTGTACATTGCTGTAGGTTCTATATAAAAGATGAACTAATCATTGATACACAGAATCATATTTGTTCAGACCTGACACTGTCACATATAAGGAGACATAGAATATACCTAAAATGAGCATGCACCTAACAAGAAAGCAGGTGTCATATTTTTACAATATAAGGTATATCATTTACTACAGTGAATGTGCTCTACACCAACACCATCTGTGACCCTCTAATTGGCTATTGTATATATGTGGGACAATACATTTCCTTTAACTTCCCAAATAATGACTTCCCTTTGGGGAGTTATCGCGTTTCACTATCTGACTATAGCCAGACTTTGAGAGTGTCACTCAGACAGTTGTCTACTATCGCTATAAATATGATATTCACACAGCTTTCTTCAAGTCACCAAAGACATTATTATATTTTGTTTACTGTACTGAATATGTCATAGCATTTGCGACCTTCCCTGCCTCCTTCCTCCTGCTATGGCTGGTGTATGCTCCCATAGAGCACGTAAATGCTCTCCCTGGCTCTTAAAAGGTCAGCACACATAGTCTAATCTGTCCCCAGCCTATGACGGTGTTCCTTGGTGAATATATGGCAGCTTCTGCTATTGGAAAGTGCCTGAGCAAAAGTTTCCTAGCTTGTCTAGACCTGCAAAAGCGTGCTCTCATATGTTGTGACTTTCCTTGCCTGACCACTGCCTGTTTACAGTATTGATCCTGTGCCACCTGTGCTGACCTCTGCCTGATCATTATACTGACTAGTGTTGATCGAGCACCAAAGTGCTCGGGTGCTCGGGCCAAACACCTCGGCATTCTTGGGTGCTGGACCAAGCACCCGAGCAAAATGGAAGTCAATGGGAGAACCCGAGCATTAAACCAGGCACCCCCTGCTCTGAAGAGGGGAGGGTGTCTGGTTCACATGAAAAGGTCAGAAATTGATGGAAACACCACCTAAATGGTTCGGGAACAGCATGGGGAGGATGTCTGGATTCATCTTGGACTCCCAGGTCGCTGCTGGGAACGATGTTGTCCGACTAGAACGCCACATTTACAGACTGACAATAATATGCACAAAACCAGATAAAATTGATTTTAGAGGAAAAATTTTTAGGAAACATTCTTTCCTGTCTATTTACTTGTATATAAAGTGCAAGTGCTGCCAAAAATTACAAGGAAGAGGCACTCCGATACAACCTGTATATCACATAAAGGAGGGCCTCATTCACATTGTGGTACAATTGTTCTTGCACTAAGTGAAAGGGCTGCCAAAAATTACAAGGAACTGGCACTCCAATAAACCCTTTATTACACATAAAGGAGGGCATCATACACCCTTGAAAAATTATGATTGATGGCCTGCTGGTGAGCTGACCCTCTAGAAAATTATATGCGAGGGCCTGTAGGTGAGCTGACCCTGTAAAATATTGTAGTTGAGGGCCTGCTGGTGAGCTGACCGTGTAACATTATATGCGAGGGCCTACAGGTGAGCTTACCCTCTAAAAATTTATATGCAAGGTCCTGCAGGTGAGCTGACCCTGTAAAATATTGTAGGTGAGGGCCTACAGGTGAGCTGACCCTATAAAACATTATATGCGAGGGCCTGCAGGTGAGGTGACCCTGTAAAACATTATATGCAAGGGCCTGCAGGTGAGCTGACCTTGTAAAAGATTATATGCGAGGTCCTGCATGTGAGCTGACCCTGTAAAACATTATATGCGAGGGCCTACAGGTGAGCTGACCCTGAAAAAATTTATATGCGAGGGCCTGAAGGTGAGCTTACCCTCTAAAAAATTATATGCGAGGGCCTATAGGTGAGCTGACCCTCAAAAAAAAGTGCTATGGCCTGTGGGTGGCTGGGTATTTGTGCTTGTGTTTTAATGCCTGGGGTAAGAACATTTGTACGCTGCGCTGGGACATGGAAGTGGATGTGGTCGCTGATGATGCTTGTGAAGGTCCAGGTGCAGGATGGGAGGCATCCGGGCCTGCGCCTTTGACAGGGGATTGGCCAGCACATAACATAGGGGAAGAGGAGGCAGTGGTGTGACCGGCAGACACATATTGTGGACCCAGGCATTCGTCCCACTTATTACAGTGCTTGGATGCCATGTGGCGGATCATGTTGGTGGTGGTGACGTTGCTAGTGTTAACGCCCCGGCTCATATTGGTATGGCACAGGTTGAAAACTACTATTCTTTTGTCGTCCGCACTTTCCTAAAAAAAAGCACTATACTGCGGAACACCTATCCCTTGGCAAGGAAGATTACCGCAAGGGGGTGCTCCGTGGCCTGTTTGCATTTGCAGGCCTGTTTGGTGTGGCCCGCCTTTTCCCCTTTGCCACCCCACTGCCTCTTCCAGCCTGTTGCGGTGCAGCAGATCTCTCCCCCTCTGTACTGCTGTCCTCGCTCGGCTTTTCACCTTCCCAAGTTGGGTCAGTGACTTCATCGCCCACCACATCCTCTTTCACTTCCTCACTCTGCTCATCCTCCTGACTTGTTGACCTAGCCACAATCTCAATGATTGACAACTGTTTCTCATCCTCTTCATCACCCTCTTAAGAGAGTAATTGCCGTTTAATTATTGGCAACTGTGTCTCATCATCATCCACCTCATTAAACAGTAATTGCCGCTCCCCACCGTCATCTTCTTGTGACTGTGGATGCTCAAGTGTTTGGGAATCAGGGCACAAGATCTGTCCCTCTTCAAGCATGCTTGGCGAGAGGGCCAAATCAAGTAATGATGCTGAAAAGAGCTCCTCAGAATATCCAAGTGTGGGATCACTTGTTTGCCCAGACTCTTCGTGGTGGGAGGAAAGAGGATCAGGGTGAAGATTGTGTTGAGCAGACTTTGGCTACTGAGACTGGACTTGGTAGAAGACAGGGTGGTGCTTAACCGACTGGAAGCATTATCTGCTGCAATCCAACCGATCACCTGGTCGCACTGGTCTGACTTCAAGAGTGGTGTCCTGTGCCATCCTGCAAACTGGGACATGAAGCTAGGTATCGTGAATGATTGTTTATCTTGTGCTCTGGCAGCAGGCACAGTTTCACCGCGCCCAGGGCCACGGCTTCTGCGTGCACCATCAGCATCACGGCCACTGCCCCGTCCCTTACTGCTCGCCTTCTTCATATTAATTGTTATATATGCTTGAATGTCTGTCACACGTACAGTAGTGAGATATCGTGCAGATGTCAATGCTGTCACCAGTGGCTAATAAAAAATCATAGGGAATGTCACAGGTATTTGGGATGAGGAAACGTTATACAGGAGAGGTACCACCGGTAATGTCACTGTCCGCAGCGTCTATGAAAAAAGGACACTGTACAGTATGTCACATATACATTTTTTCAGCGCACACGTTACACTGCAGACTTTTGATGGTCAAGCCAGTTTTTCTAATAAATGTACTCCTATATCACTCCCTACACTGTCTGTCCCTTCCTCAGCACAGCTCTACCTGACTAAAATAGCACCCGATGACGCGTTCCGGCCAGCCAATCACTGTAATGCCAGTAACCAACATGGCTACGGAATTACAAAGAGGGCAGTACTTACCTGCATGTTTATTGGTTTATTCGGCCGAATACCGCCATGTGCCGAGCATCAAGATGAACAAGCCGAACTGGTGTTTGGCCGAGCATGCTCGATCAACACTAATACTGCCCCTTTGCCACCTTCCCTAAACTATTGCCTGTTTACCAAATTGCACAAATTCCACCAGTCCTGCCCTCATCTTGCCCCCTCTCTACACTTCTGCCTGTCCCTTTGGTGCCACGTACCAGTGTTTCCTGACTGAAGGGAGACTACCACTAGAGATATTGTCCTGATGGCCCCTGCAGAACCCTGTACGAGAGTGAAGGGGAGAATACAGGGATCACTTTGACAACACCCTCACGAAAAGCCACAAGGCAAATCCCTTCAGTGGCACAGTGGATACACACCAGATACATTACCCAGCATGAGTACAGTGCAAGTACTATCTAGGACAATGACCCATCTAAACTCTTCTCTAGTTTTCCAGCTTATTCATCTGTTACAGCCAATTCCAAGAATATCATGTACTTATAGGGTGCTTCTTGGCTGGCCTCAGATGGTCATGCCAGTCCAACGTGTGGCAGCCAATGGCTGCACAGTTTTACAGCAAAATTGTATGGTCATTGGCTGCTGCAGGTGGATGTGGCTTGGCCACATGCAGCCAGCCACACCATCAGGTTATACACATAGAGATGTGAAGCTGTGTCATTTTCTCTAGGTGCTTTTTGTATTGTTGACCAATTCATTATATTTAAAATAAGGGATCATTTACACTGCCAGATAATCTGCCAGTAAAATGTGCCAGTTGACAATATAGTAAATTAATTGGCGCCCGTTTAGTTCCATTTACCTGGAGCAATCATTGGTATTCTACGTGAACGAACGATTATTAGTGAAATTATTCGGGCACATAGAGCTTCATTATTGTTGGCAACACATCCCTGTTTTTAAGAAGTTATGTGGTGCCGACAACCAATGATTTTTATGTCCATGTAACAGGTTCGAGCAACAGCAAAAGTGCGTTTTCCTGATCAACGGCCGTGTAAATGGGCCTTAACTCTAAGAAGCTGACATCATACACTGACCCTTATCAGCTCACTTCCCTTTTTTCAATGCTGTCTGTAAATTCTGTCTGCACTCCACGCACTCCACTCCTATATGAGGAACATACCTTTCTGAGCAAGCCTTTTACATCTCATATTTTAACCTGTGATTGCTTGACCTTATTATTATTTGTGGTGTTTACATATCTTCATTTCTCTTCCTTTTCTTGGTTCTCCGAGACCAGTAACCTGTGGCCTCCCTATTCAGGCCACAATATAACCCAATATAATTTTACTGAACCAAATTTAGATCCCCATGCAGCCCAAGAATAATACTGTATGTTTGATTCTGTACGGGACCTGGGAACCCAAGTTGTAAACAGACCATACATTGCGATATTACAGTTTTGTGAAATAAGCTTTAGATTTTTTCATTCACAAAGGTGTCATTTGCAAAAATCCAAGCATACAACTCCAAGATTGAAACTATGAAAAGGGATGAAGCAAACAATTGCTGCAAAAATGTATATGGACACTACTACATAATGGAATACCTTTTCCTTTTATTATGAGCTGTGTTTGTGATTCCTGAGCTGTGACATCACCACATGCATTATCCCTGTACCATGCTCCTATGTGTATCGTCCCTGTACTAGGACATTACTATGACAATTATTTCTACTGTATTACTTAACTTAAGCCATGACACTGTTTTGCGTAATTTACACACTGTTTCTGAATTGGACCGTTGGATTTTTACTGTCCAATCCTTTTGTTCTCAAGAATATACAGGAGGGTCCCTTTACGCAGGACGATATTACAGCAGATTGACAGGAAAGAAGCGGTCCTTCCTGACAATCTGCTGATCGCTAGCAGAGGAGACCATTGCATTTACATGCAGAAATCTCCTCTAGAGTATGGGGAGGGGCGATCGCTAATGCCATCGCTCTTCTCCATACGGACTTGTTTGCCAGCAGGAGATCGTGTTTACACGGCACAATCTGCTGCCGGTAATGTATCGCTTTTGCATTCGTCCAAATGATTGGATTACCTGTGTTTCGCTCATTCATCGGGTAATCGGTGGTACATTTACACTGTCCAAGCATCACTAACGAGCGTTTCTATGAACACTCGTTAGCGATAATCTGGGTGATTCTCAGCCTGTGTAAAGTGCCCTTGATGGTCCCCTTAAACAGGACGACGATCTAGCAGATTGTCGGGAAGTGTTCCTTCCCAACAATCTGATGATCGCTAGCGGAGGAGACCGCTGCATTTACATGCACTGATCTCCTCCCAATACCGCTGTTCTTCCCCATACTGTCTCGTTGTTTCCCGGCAGCAGATCATGTTTACACAGCACAATCTGCCACTGGGAAAGAATGCTCTTTTGTGCTGCACAAAAGATACAATTACCCGATAAATGAGCGGCTTACATTTAGACCGGCGGTGGATATGCAGAAATTATGTAGAGGCGCTGGACTCTAAACTTCAGCAGATCCACTGCCAGCTAAAGGGCTTATTAAGACCGGCGTCTAAAATGCCAAACTTAATAAATGATCCCCTATATTATTAACCCCCTGGCAACATATGTCACAAAGTTACGATATAATGAAGTCAAGGGATTATGGAGCGGACTCCCTAGCTGAGCCTGTTTCATAAATAGAGGGTGCTGGCTGTCTAATACAGTTGATACCTGCTTGCATTGACTAGTATTGGAAATAACTCTGATCCCATTCATTCAACCCCTCAGATGCCACAGTTAATAGCAAATTCAGCATTTGAGTGGTTAGTGAAAAGGACAGTTGCCTTTCTGACTGTCCCTCAATAGAGATTAATAGGAAAATTGCAGAATCCCTTTCTATGGTATAAGTGTCACCGCCAGATAGCTGAGAAGCTCTGACAGACGTTCTTCAGAACCTCCTGCTTGAGGTTCTTTTGTTTTGCTTTCGTTTTGTCATCTCGTTTCCCTATCTCAGCTGTCATCTAGTTGCACTGATTGCATCCCTTTAAATCCCCTCCCATACTGCATTACTTTGCGGTTTATACAACTTCCTGGAGTGTGCTCACGCTGGTTGCTGCAACTGATGCTTCTACAGATAAGTCTGTTCCTTTATTTGTGTTTTTCTGTTGGCTTGATCCTAGGTGACCCTGACTCCCTCCGTATTAAGTGTAGGGAGTCAGTGGTCGTGTCCCCTCACTATTATAGGGTGTTCAGGTGTCATACAGTCGAGGCACGAGGGCATGCAATTATCTATCATAGAGATCTTTGCATGGGCTGAGAAGTCAGGGAGAGTGCTAGGGCTTTTACATCCTTATGTTCCTTAGTTTGGGATCAAGTCAGTTGGATCTTCATTTGTTGTCTTCTAGTTTTCTGCAACACCATCCGTGACAATAAGTGATTTAACAATTGCATGTTTGAGTCCTCAGAATAACCAATCAGGTGCTTGTCTACTCACAGACTATAGAATGTGGCTACGAGTAACAAGCTTTTTAATTGGCTGAAACTTTCAAGGTTAGCATAGCTCCTCTCTGTGTCTTCAGATCAGCATTGAAATACACATAAGGCAGATTTTAAAGTGAAGAGGCATTATTGTAAACTCTGATCACTTAGGGTTGGAGACCCTGGATAACTGCCTAATTTGGCCCTTCCAAAGCCACACCTGTCTGCTTGGTGTGCTATTGCAGCTCAGCCCTGTTCACGTCAATGGAAATGATCTTTAGACACCAGACACAACCCATGTGCAGGTGTGGAGCTATTTAAAGACATTCTTTCATGCAATCTGAAGTTTACAACTTTCGTAGGTGGCTGAAAAATAAAGAAAATAATTAGCACTGTCTTAGATCTCCAGAGCTTTCTTTGAGATGCTGTTTAAACTGATGTACGACCCTAGTAGGACAGCCATGCAGTGTTTTCCAACCAGGCTTCCTAGGAACCAGCGGTCATCCAGAACACAGCACCAACAAGATCTGTCACTTTTACAATATGGAAGGCAAACTGATTTCATCCTGCTCTAAGATAATTTGAAAAGCAGTAAAAGTATCTGAACCAAATTATAGCACAAGTTAAGAATTATAGAATGCTTTACCCACCCCTACACCAAAGCGTCTTAGAGGCAAGGATGACATTAGGGGTTGGGGAAACATCTTTCATGGGTTCACCTGCAGTAATAAGACTGTGGTATATGCTTCTTTCTAGTTTATGATGCTGTGTATGGTTAATTGTCTTTCCCTCGTGCATACTAATGAGTTTTTGTTCTAAATTCTTATTCTAAAACCATTGCCAAAACTAAGTATTTAATTATAAATCCAAAAAAACATGATATTTCACTAAGTGTATATTTTGATGGTGGTCCCGTTTACTCCAGAGTATATATGTGGTCAATTAATGTATTTGTTTTTAACTGAACAGTATATAAATTATTGATGCGTATTTCTGGCGTATAATGTGATAATTGCTTTTTAAATGGTGGAGCCAAATGACTGCTCACATGGATGAGGAGGACAGGTTGAGAAGAACTTTCTTGGCAGCTAGTCAGACATTAATTATTGATTGTGATCAAACACCCACAAACACGGAAACCTCAAACAAGGCCATGATAGGAAGTCTGGTAAGATTTTCAAAGGGAACAGTCGTGAGTATACAGTGAATTGACATGACCCGCACAAACCACCAGTATATGATATTTCTAAAAACGTATCATATTTCAGAAATAATAATAAATGAGACGATCAGCGAGTACTTGACCTGTATAAATATTTAGGGAAGCAAGGAATGGAGACCTTTCCAGAAACAATTGACTCATTTACTCAATGTATTATTTCCAATGTCATATTGAAATGTAATGCTGTATTTAGAGTAGTTACCATTAAAAGAGCAATTTGCAACAGTTCATAATGAAATCTGTATTCCATGTTTAAAAGTGTTGCAAATAATTTGCTTTACCTGCATTCATATAGAAAAACGTACCATGTGGGAAATGTAACATTCCCGTTTAAACATTTTTTGAAGTTGAACAGTCCCGAAACCTCAGTTTTGCAACTTTTTAAATGCCAGCGTGACTTTTTTTTAGCACAACTGGTATTTTACGCCAGTTTTCCAAAAAGGAAGCGTGTTGAGGGTGGCGGGTGGACAAGACCATCAGCCCCGCCACATCATTATTTATGCCAAAAAAACTGGCATAAATATTAACTGAAATTTCAGACTGGTTCATGGACTGCTAGGAGAAGGAGGCATATAATTTTATGACATGGCCTCTGCCTCATCGTGAGGGCTCATTCAGACGGCTGTATGCTGTCTGTAGAAATACAGATCCGTTTTTTTTGCGGATTAGATGCTGACTCATTCACTTCTATGGGGCCCTTTTCTTCCATTCCACGGCTCAGCAAAACAAATGAAACATGTCCTATAGTTGCTTGAAATGCTTCCTCCAGCAGTTCAGGCATCAGATGTAGTATACAGCGGTCTTGCTAAATCAGAGCCTATAATTTGTTAGGTCACACGATTGACAGAGGAGAGGAGCTAAATTGCTGTCTTTTTCTAAGGGCAAGCAGCAGAATGAGGGCTCATGCACGTGGCCGTCACTTGAATGGGTTGGCAATCCGGAAGATGTGGTGCGGTGCGGAACGGAGGCACGGATCAGAAGCTCATGGAAGCACTATGGAGTGCTTCCGTGGGTTTTCTGTCCATGCCTCTCTGCACCACAAAAAAGTAGTGCATGCGGACAGTCGGATGCGGATCGCGGACCCTATTCAAGTGAATGGGTCCGTGATCTGCATGCGGCGGCCCCACGGCCTAACAATGCACATGGAAGATGGATGAGGAAGGGCAAAAAATGGACACCGGTCAACATCTTCACAGATGAAATACTGAGGGGGAGAATAGATCTATGAAAGTGCCTAAAAGACAGTCTGGCTTTGGGGCCCATAGTGACCAATTAGAGCACAGCTTTCAATTCTTAACATGCTTTTGAAAAATAAAAGCTGAGCTGTGATTGGTTGCTATGGACAACAAGGCTAGTTTATCTTTTAGGCTGGGTTCACATCATGTTTTTGCCATCCATTTTTACGTATACAAAAAACTTATATGTTAAAAGGATGCCTCAGACAGATGCCATACAGTGACATCCGTTCACCATAGAGTATACTTTAGTATACTTTTTTTTACCGGTCTCTGCAGGATACCAAAACATGGTTTGCAGTGTTTTTGTATCCATTTTTTTCCAACATATACTGTACATCAAACGGATGCATAAAACACGATGTGAACCCACCCTCAGACAGTTTTATAAAACTGCTCTTGACTGTTTTTCACTTATGTAAAATGGACACAGACGTGTGAATAAGGCCTAGATCCCATTACGAAATGTGGAATGGCACAGTTACAACCAGCTCAACAACAGTAATTCAAACTTACTGCAAGTAAACTCGGCACGTACGGTTATGAAACGTTTCCTAGCAAAGTCTGTCAGTGTAAGCTGTGTACTGCTTAAAATGTACCTAATAGAGATAGACTGTGATAAAACGTATTACTGGAGGTGTTATTATATTCTACTTTCTAAGATCAGATGACAGATCTCTGTCTGCAAAGACCGGCATCATGGAGGAATTTATGCTGAATGGAGCTGGCAATTATGATATGCTGGAATGGCAATAGGAAATGTTCACATTATCATCTTTTGGTCCTTTTTAGCAACTGAGATATCAGTGAACATGTAGATACTATTGGGGTTGTGAGGGATTGCACCTGCATTTTGTATACTGGATTCCATTTAATAAGCTGGTTTATTTGAGGTCAGAATGGAGAATTGCTGAACTGTGTGTACGTGAGACAAACAAAATGTATGTTACTTGTTAGTTCTCAGAACTATGTGTATCTGATGTTCTGGGAGTACAACTGGTTCGAGATACTTCTCAAGAAAGAATAGCTCAAGGATAAGATAAAGCTTTTTGTAATTAAATGTGCTTGATTTACAAATACCAAAAATGTTATGTTATTATTGTTAATCACACGATTTTTGAGTAAGTGACGAGAGCTGTGTTGGGTCGAGTATTTCTGTATCTTCTCAATAAAGTCAAGAGATTATTCTGATACAACCTTGAGTCTGTGTCGTTTATCTCTTCCGAGTACTCGCACCTTTACCTGATTTGGACCCCAGCAGGTCAAAGAAGTAGGGGTTTCGCCCCAACAGGGTCAATTATCAAACTGGTGTAAAGTAGAACTGGCTTAGTTGTCCATAGCAACCAATCAGATTCCTCCTTTCATTTTTGACAGCTCCTTTGGAAAATGATAGGATGAATCTGATTGGTTGCTAAGGGCAACTAAGCCAGTTCTACTTTACACCAGTTTAATAAATGACTCCATAAGTTCTCCAAGGGATCCTTATCCAACATCACTTCGACCTCTCCTGACATGTCTGTATTAGTGACTACTTGCATTCCCCATGTAATAACAATTCTAGAACATATATTCTTATGACTCTATGATGCGCCATTCCTATATTATTCCTGCTAGAAGTTACAGTATACATGAATTGCTTTCAGTTTGCCATGAAGGTTCAGATGGGTGTTACCAGTTGGGGGGGGGGGGGGTCTGAAATTATTCAATCAGTGCTGCCAGTGTCAAACTGTGCAGGGACACCCCCGATAGTAATTCATTTATAACTTCTAGCAGGAATAATAAAAGAATGGAACAACACAGCGTCATAAGAATAGATGATCCAGAATTTTTATTACAAGGGGAATGCAAGTAGTTACTAAAACAGACGTGTCAGGAGGGGTGACAGGTTCTCCTTGTGCTTATCATTTTTACTTGCAGTATGCAGTTTCTACAAAATAATTCAACCAACTATGACACAACCAATGTATTAGTACATGCCATATATTGTTTTGTTAAACTTTTGACATGTTATAATGACCTCAGCAGGGGTGCATCTAGCCTTTCTGCTGCCTGAGGCAAAAACTGAAATGACGCCCCCCCCTTCCCCTCATGCCAAATTCTCAACCTAACTTCTTCCCTCCGTTACCATTAAAGGCATACTTGGAAAACATTACATATAGTGCTAAAAACATAATGGTTAATATGGCGATACAATTGAATATGCAGAGATGAACGTTTCCACAATGAAAGCACTCATTGCCCAAAGCCTTTACGCTGCCCCCCCCACTTGTCATTACCTGGTGTTGCCCGAGATGGGGCAACACCAGGATGTTATGGGAAATAAGCAGCAGCTTGTTCTCCTCTCCTAAACATGTGCCGGACTGAGGCAAGCATGCACGCATCACCTATGTATGACTGGATTCACTGTTAGGGCAAACTTCCAGGGATTTGGGGGGTCATTTACTGATTTTAGGTGCAGATTAGTTGCGCCGTTATCTGCAACTTCTCCGTGCTCACACCAGGTCCAAAATTGTGGTCGTGGTGTGGGCAAGGCCCATCTCATTCATCATTTTCTACGCCTGTTTTAGGTGTAGAAAATAGTCTAAATTTAAAAAAGCTAGGAACCTGACTGGTGCTGGATGCGCCAAAGTTATGGAAAGGCCTGCGCTGTTCTTAATAAATGTGCCTCTTTGTTTTTGCCTTCTTCTGGATAAACACAGTGAGATATCTATAATATGTTGACTACTACTCCACTTTATCATGTACAGTCGTGGCCAAAAGTGTTGAGAATGACACAAATATTAGTTTTCACAAAGTTTGCTGCTAAACTGCTTTTAGATCTTTGTTTCAGTTGTTTCTGTGATGTAGTGAAATATAATTACACGCACTTTATACGTTTCAAAAGCTTTTATCGACAATTACATGACATTTATGCAAAGAGTCAGTATTTGCAGTGTTGGCCCTTCTTTTTCAGGACCTCTGCAATTCGACTGGGCATGCTCTCAATCAACTCTTTCATAATCACTTCTTGGAGTTTGTCAGAATTAGTTGGTTTTTGTTTGTCCACCCGCCTGTTGAGGATTAAGATCTGGGGAGTTTCCAGGCCATGGACCCAAAATGTCAAGGTTTTGGTCCCCGAGCCACTTAGTTATCACTTTTGCCTTATGGCACGGTGCTCCATCGTGCTGGAAAATGCATTGTTCTTCACCAAACTGTTGTTGGATTGTTGGAAGAAGTTGCTGTTGGAGGGTGTTTTGGTACCATTCTTTATTCATGGCTGTGTTTTTTGGCAAAATTGTGAGTGAGCCCACTCCCTTGGATGAGAAGCAACCCCACACATGAATGGTTTCAGGATGCTTTACTGTTGGCATGACACAGGACTGATGGTAGCGCTCACCTTTTCTTCTCCGGACAAGCCTTTTTCTTGATGCCCCAAACAATCGGAAAGAGGCTTCATCAGAGAATATGACTTTGCCCCAGTCCTCAGCAGTCCATTCACTATATTTTCTGCAGACGATCAATCTGTCCCTGATGTTTTTTTTGGAGAGAAGTGGCTTCTTTGCTGCCCTTTTTGACACCAGGCCATCTTCCAAAAGTCTTCGCCTCACTGTGCGCGCAGATGCGCTCACACCTGCCTGCTGCTATTCCTGAGCAAGCTCTGCACTGGTGGCACTCTGATCCCGCAGCTGAATCCTCTTTAGGAGACGATCCTGGCGCTTGCTGGACTTTCTTGGACGCCCTGAAGACTTCTTAACAAGAATTGAACCTCTTTCCTTGAAGTTCTTGATGATCCTATAAATTGTTGATTGAGGTGCAATCTTAGTAGCCACAATATCCTTGCCTGTGAAGCCATTTTTATGCAACGCAATGATGGCTGCACGCATTTCTTTGCAGGTCACCATGGTTAACAATGGAAGAACAATGATTTCAAGCATCACCCTCCTTTTAACAGGTCAAGTCTGCCATTTTAACCCAATCAGCTTGACATAATGATCTCCAGCCTTGTGCTCATCAACATTCTCACCTGAGTTAACAAGACGATTACAGAAATGATCTCAGCAGGTCCTTTAATGACAGCAATGAAATGCAGTGGAAAGGTTTTTTGGGGATTAAGTTAATTTTCATGGCAAAAAATGACTATGCAATTCACCTGATCACTCTTCATAACATTCTGGAGTATATGCAAATTGCTATTATAAAAACTTAAGCAGCAACTTTTTCCAATTTCCAATATTTATGTAATTCTCAAAACTTTTGGCCACGACTGTACATTTGTAGCTTTCACAATCCTGGCTACTAAGACTAGCTTATAAAATGACATTAATAGTATGATAAGTACAAAGACTCCAGTTAAACCGTATTTGATGCAACTTGTTTATTTTTGTACAAAGTCGGTTGCTGCGGCGAGGTAACGTTTCGGCAACTCTGTGCCTTCATCAGACTGCAGCAAAAATAAATAAATATAGTATCTATATCATTAAATATGACAGCGGATATTCAATGCATATTTGTATATAGGAAAATGCAGAAATAAAATAACTTTCCAAATGAAAAAAAAAAAAAAAAAGGGAAATTAAGACATAAGAATAAGTTGGGTTTCCGCTGGAGTTCAAAGTTAACAAACCTATTGCGGCAAGGACACAGTCAACCAGTGTCATCCTCTTTTTTAGCAGAAGCAACTGTAATGGTGGGTTAAGGGAATCGCCAGTTTAAGTCAATCTTCTCCTACAAGCGGCATAAGGTAAGTTGCTCCTGGGACACTGGGCCAGCATCGTTATGCCTGTAATAGACTGAGTGCAATGCAGATAGGAATGTATTATCATAGATAGACATTAGTGTTGAGCGCGAATATTCGAATATCGAATTTTTTTCGCGAATATCGGCACTTCGCTAATTCGCGAATATTTCGAATATAGTGATATAAATTCGATATTTCGAATATTCTTTTTTTTGTTTTTTTTTTGTTATATTTTTTCCTTTCCCACTTCCCTAAAGTTGTTCTTACCTGTCCTTTGGATTCCTGGCTTCCTGGCTGCTCCAGTCAGTGCCCGTTGCCGCTTCTGCCGACTTCCGTGCTCATGGAGCGTCCCCATCACCATGGGAACGTCTCCATATACTAGAATGTACTGTCGGATTTGAGAATTACGTTGAAATCGCAATTCGATTTTTTCAAGTTATAATAATCGAATTTCGATTTTAACTTAAAGGCTACTCTCCTATTGAAATAGCAATGCGATTAATTCGTTATAATAATCGAATTTCGATTTTAACTTAGCACTGCTATATTCCATATTCGTTAATTCTAGCCTAATATGGAATATAGCAGTGCTAAGTTAAAATCGAAATTCGATTATTATAACTTGAATTAATCGAATTGCGATTTCAACTTGGACCTGGTTTACTATGGTTCGCTTGGTAGAATTAGCGAATATGACGAATGCATTCGTCATATTCCACAAAACGAATATAACGAATGTATTCGTCATATTCCACAAAACGAAGATAACGAAGTATTCTGCATCTTCGTTTTAGCTACCTATTTATCAACTTCGCTAATTCTAGCAATCATATAGGAAAGTTTACTATAGAGATAGCTAAGTTTCATTCGCTATGCGATTATATTACTTTGCTTTTTTTTATAAATAGAATAATTATAATAATTATCAGGTATTATAATTATTGTATTTTTTATTTTTTTTAAAAGCAGTCATATAATCGCATAGCGAATTAAACTTAGCTGTCTCTATAGTAAACTTTCCTATATGATTGCTAGAATTAGCTGTCATGGTCTTACCTCCTTGCTGTTCCCTTCGTTTGACATGTGCTGGCGGCCATCTTGGTTTCTGGGTTTTCTTGTAGCCTCCCACCCTGCGGCTCCTCCTTCCCACTGGGAGGAGCTGGATGCCCAGCTCATATATATAGGAGGTCTGTGGCTTCAGTTCCTTGCTTGGTCCTCCTGTGTTCACATGCTTCCAAGACTGCTGCTGCTTCTGGTTCCTGATCCTGGCCTCGTCTGACTACCCCGTTGGTTCCTGATTCCGGCTTCGTCTGACTACCCCGTTGGTTCCTGATTCCGGCTTCGTCTGACTACCCCGTTGGTTCCTGTTCCTGGCTTCGTCTGACTACCCTTCTGGTTCCTGACCTCTGTCTCCGCAAGACCCTGCTTCGGTTTAGCCATCCGTTCGGACTTTGCTTACGGCTTGCTCTTCAATAAAACCTTCTTATTTTCCACTTATCTCTTGTTGTACGTCTGGTTCATGGTTCCATGACATTAGGACCAAGCCATGAATTCTGACGGTACAGGGCCACCCTCGCTACCTACGCTGGTTGCCAGACTTGATCAGCAGGATCACCTGTTGGGTCGGTTCGCTGTGGCGTTGCAAACCCTGCTTGAACGCACGGCTCATTTAGCTTCCGTTGCCGATGGGTCGGTTGTCGCTCCTGGGCCCGCTCCTACTGCCGCTCCGGTTGTTGCGCCAGAGTCTACCCTGACACCTGTTGCTGCGCCTGTGGTGTTTCAGGGTATGACCGGTTCTGCCCCCCTTCCACAGCGCTTTGGGGGAGAGCCAACTCAGTGCCGAGGTTTCCTTAACCAGGTGGGCATTTACTTCGAGTTGCTGCCACATGCCTTTCCTACTGAGAGATCAAGGGTGGGCTTCTTGATCTCGCTGCTCTCGGACAAGGCCTTGGCCTGGGCCAGCCCTTTATGGGAGAACAACAATCCGGTGGTTGCCGAGTTTTCCGGTTTTGTTGCTTCTCTTCGGAAGGTATTCGATGTGCCGGCTCGTGCTGCCTCTGCTGCGAAGCTCCTTATGTCCATCAGACAGGGTTCACGATCCGTAGCTGAATACGCCATTGAGTTTCGTACCCTGGCAGCAGAGGTGGGCTGGAATAATGAGGCTCTGGTCGCTGCTTTCTCTCATGGTCTCTCGGATGCCTTGAAGGATGAGGTTGCAGCTAAGGACCTACCAGTGGAGCTCGAGTCTCTTATTTCTTTCCTGATTTTGATTGACACCAGACTCAGGGAGAGACCTTCCTTTAAGGAGAGCCTGCGGAGGTCTCCTAACAGATTGGCGCCTACGTTTGCTGTCCCACCCGTGCCTCCCTCTCCTCCCACGCCTCCTGGGGATGACTTGTCTGGGGGTGAACCCATGCAGCGGGGGTTTGCTCGCCTGTCTGAGGGGGAGAGGGTACTCCGGAGACGCGAGGGCCGATGCATGTACTGTGGTCTCGGTGGGCATTTTCGGTTGGCATGTCCGAACCGTCCGGGAGAACGCTCGCACCTGAGGTCCTGTCGGGGGCAGATCTTGGGTGGAGTCTCCTCGTCCCCGGTTTCCCGTGTTGACAAACCACTGATCACGGTTGTCCTCTCCTGGGTCGGGGGCTCGGTGACGACCCAGGCGTTGGTGGACTCTGGTGCTGGTGGTTTGTTCATTGATAGAGTGTTCGTTGCCGCCAATTCCATTCCTCTGCAGCCTCGAGGTTCCCCACTGGCTCTTGAGGCGATAGACGGCAGACCCCTTCTGCCGCCACACGTGACTCATGAGACCCTTCCAGTGGGGATAGCCATTGGTGCCGTTCACAGAGAGTCGGTCTGTCTCCAGGTTATTTCGTCTCCACACTACTCGGTGGTCTTGGGGTACCCCTGGCTCCAGAAGCATAATCCGACTTTCGATTGGAGATCGGTCGAGATCCTCTCGTGGTCACCGCAGTGTGGGGCTAGTTGCATCCATGGGCCTGTCAAGTTGCTGTGTACTTCCTCGGACTCTCTGTTGCCTCCTGAATACGAAGAGTACCGGGATGTATTCGATAAGGTGCGCGCGGTTGCCCTACCTCCGCACCGCCCATACGATTGTGCCATAGAGTTACAATCCGGTGCCGTTCCTCCTCGTGGCAAAGTCTATCCACTGTCGGTAGCGGAGAATGAGGCCATGGAGGAGTACGTGAGGGAGGCGCTTTCACGCGGACACATTCGCAAATCCTCGTCCCCGGCAGGGGCTGGATTTTTCTTTGTGAAAAAGAAGGGCGGCGAGTTGAGGCCTTGCATCGATTACAGGGGTCTCAATCGCATCACGATCAAGAACGCTTACCCGATACCCTTGATTTCCGAGCTGTTCGATCGCCTCAAAGGGGCCACGGTCTTTACCAAACTCGACCTGAGGGCGGCATATAACCTGGTAAGGATCAAGGCGGGCGATGAGTGGAAGACCGCGTTTAACACCAGGACCGGTCATTATGAATCCTTGGTTATGCCCTTTGGGTTGTGCAATGCGCCCGCAGTCTTCCAGGAATTCATCAACGATGTTTTCCGTGACCTGTTGCAGCAGTGTGTGGTGGTCTATTTGGATGACATCTTGGTATATTCTGCAACCATGGAGGCACACATTCTGGATGTCAGACGAGTGTTGCAACGCTTACGAGAGAACAAGCTGTTCGGTAAGCTTGAGAAATGCGAATTTCACCGATCCCAGGTAACCTTCTTAGGTTACATCATTTCCGCTGAGGGGTTCTCCATGGATCCTGAGAAGGTTTCGGCTGTCTTACAGTGGCCCCAGCCCAGTGGGCTTCGTGCCCTGCAGCGCTTTTTGGGCTTCGCCAATTATTATCGGAAGTTCATCAGGGACTTTTCCATGCTAGCCAAGCCTCTCACGGATCTGACCAGGAAGGGCAGTAATCCTCAGGTCTGGCCGCTCGAGGCCATCCGAGCTTTTGAGGCTCTAAAGTCCGCCTTTGTGTCGGCTCCGATTCTGTCGCATCCCAACCCTGGGTTGCCTTTTGTCCTCGAGGTGGACGCGTCTGAGACGGGAGTAGGCGCCCTCCTGTCTCAGCGTAGAACACCAGAGGGTCCTCTGCTTCCTTGTGGGTTTTACTCCCGGAAACTGTCTTCCGCGGAGTGCAACTATCAGATTGGTGACAGGGAGTTATTGGCCATCGTGCAGGCCCTTAAAGAATGGAGGCACTTGCTCGAGGGCTCGGTGGTTCCGGTTCTCATCCTGACGGACCACAAGAATCTGACCTACCTCTCTGAGGCCAAGAGATTGACACCACGTCAGGCCAGATGGGCTCTGTTCTTGTCACATTTTAATTACGTGGTCTCCTACCTACCCGGCTCCAAGAACATCAGAGCGGATGCCTTATCACGGCAGTACTCCGAGCTGTCCGGGGAGGAGTCGATTCCGACTACGGTCATACCCCCGAATCAGATCCTGGCCGCTATTCGCACCAGCCTGACTTCTCCTCTGGGTGAGCAGATTTTGGCGGCTCAATCTGGTGCTCCCTCTGGGAGACCCAACGGCAGATGTTTTGTGCCTGAGGAGTTGCGCACTCGGTTGTTGCGAACCTACCATAACTCCAAGGCCGCGGGGCACCCTGGAAAGAATCAGCTGTCCTGGGCGGTTTCACGTCTGTTCTGGTGGCCTTCTCTACGTTCCGACATCGCCGCATATGTAGCGGCATGCTCCGTTTGTGCCCAGAGTAAGTCCCCTCGGCACCTTCCGTTGGGCCTTTTGCAACCCATAGCCACCGGGGAGCGTCCATGGTCACACCTGGGGATGGATTTCATTGTGGACCTCCCTGCATCCCGAGGCCATACGGTCATTCTCATGATTGTGGATCGGTTTTCCAAAATGTGCCACTGTGTTCCTCTCAAGAAGTTACCCTCTGCACAAGAGTTGGCCACGATTTTCGCCAGGGAGGTCTTCCGGTTGCACGGTTTGCCCAAGGAGATTGTGTCGGATCGGGGGAGTCAGTTTGTGTCCAGGTTCTGGCGCGCCTTTTGCTCCCAGTTGGGGATTCATCTCTCTTTCTCCTCGGCCTACCACCCTCAGTCCAATGGGGCCGCAGAACGATCCAATCAGGCCTTGGAGCAATTCCTTCGTTGCTATGTCTCCGATCACCAAGACAATTGGGTTGACCTCCTGCCTTGGGCTGAGTTTGCCAGGAACACGGCGGTGAACTCTTCCTCTGGGACGTCTCCCTTCATGGCCAATTATGGGTTCCAACCTGCCGTGTTACCGGAGGTATTCTCTCCCCAGGATATTCCGGCTGTGGAGGATCACCTTTCCGTCCTACGTGCTTCTTGGGTACAGATCCAGAGGTCCCTTGAGGTCTCTGCGCAGCGCCAGAAACTCCAGGCTGATCGCAGACGAGCGCCCGCTCCTTCCTACCAGGTCGGAGACCGCGTATGGTTGTCCACCCGCAACCTCAACCTTCGAGTGCCCACTCCCAAGCTGGCGCCTCGCTTTGTTGGTCCCTTCCGAGTGCTTCGCAGGGTAAACCCGGTAGCCTATGCCCTTGCGCTTCCTCCTGGCATGCGGATCTCCAACGTGTTTCATGTCTCCCTGTTGAAGCCACTGGTGTGTAATCGTTTCACTTCCTCGATTCCTCGGCCTCGTCCGGTCCAAGTGGGCAATCGTGAGGAGTATGAGGTGAGCAATATCCTGGACTCACGCCTGGTCCGCGGCCGGGTGCAGTTTTTGGTCCATTGGCGTGGTTATGGTCCAGAGGAGCGTTCCTGGGTTCCCTCCGCAGATGTCCATGCTCCTGCTTTGCTCCGAGCCTTCCACGCACGCTTCCCTCAGAAACCGTTCCTTACTCCGCGGAGGAGGGGCCCTTGAGGGGGAGGTACTGTCATGGTCTTACCTCCTTGCTGTTCCCTTCGTTTGACATGTGCTGGCGGCCATCTTGGTTTCTGGGTTTTCTTGTAGCCTCCCACCCTGCGGCTCCTCCTTCCCACTGGGAGGAGCTGGATGCCCAGCTCATATATATAGGAGGTCTGTGGCTTCAGTTCCTTGCTTGGTCCTCCTGTGTTCACATGCTTCCAAGACTGCTGCTGCTTCTGGTTCCTGATCCTGGCCTCGTCTGACTACCCCGTTGGTTCCTGATTCCGGCTTCGTCTGACTACCCCGTTGGTTCCTGATTCCGGCTTCGTCTGACTACCCCGTTGGTTCCTGTTCCTGGCTTCGTCTGACTACCCTTCTGGTTCCTGACCTCTGTCTCCGCAAGACCCTGCTTCGGTTTAGCCATCCGTTCGGACTTTGCTTACGGCTTGCTCTTCAATAAAACCTTCTTATTTTCCACTTATCTCTTGTTGTACGTCTGGTTCATGGTTCCATGACATTAGCGAAGTTGACGAATAGGTAGCTAAAACGAAGATGCAGAATACTTCGTTATCTTCGTTTTGTGGAATATAACGAATATATTCGTCATATTCGCTAATTCTACCAAGCCAACCATAGTAAACCAGGTCCAAGTTGAAATCGCAATTCGATTATTTCAAGTTATAATAATCGAATTTCGATTTTAACTTAAAGGCTACTCTCCTATTGAAATAGCAATGCAATTAATTCAAGTTATAATAATCGAATTTCGATTTTAACTTAGCACTGCTATATTCCATATTAGGCTAGAATTAACGAATATGGAATATAGCAGTGCTAAGTTAAAATCGAAATTTGATTATTATAACTTGAATTAATCGCATTGCTATTTCAATAGGAGAGTAGCCTTTAAGTTAAAATCGAAATTCGATTATTTAAATCGCATATTAATCGCGATAACAAGAATAATGACGAATATTCGATTTCGACGAATATAAAACTAATATTCTATCGAATATTCGCGAATTTCGTCGAAATCGAATATGGTACCTGCTGCTCATCACTAATAGACATATGCTACTCATTAGCTATATTGACTTAAACTGGCGATTCCCTTAACCGACCATTACAGTTGCTTCTGCTAAAAAAGAGGATGACACTGGTTGACTGTGTCCTTGCCGCAATAGGTTCGTTAACTTTGAACTCCAGCGGAAACCCAACTTATTCTTATGTCTTAATTTCCCTTTTTCTTTCATTTATTCATTTGGAAAGTTATTTTATTTCTGCATTTTCCTATATACAAATATGCATTGAATATCCGCTGTCATATTTAATGATATAGATACTATATTTATTTATTTTTGCTGCAGTCTGATGAAGGCGCAGAGTTGCCAAAACGTTACCTCGCCGCAGCAACCGACTTTGTACAAAAATAAACAAGTTGCATCTAATACGGTTTAACTGGAGTCTTTGTACTTATTGTTAAAAGGGGTGGGAACCCTACTCCAGCAAAATATCCACTGAGTGCTACAAGGGCTCTGCTTGTGAATTAATAGTATGATAAAATAATCAGCAGCTTTCCGGTGAGTTAGTGAATAAATCGCTGTATAAATTATTTCTCTCAACCATGCTTGAATGTGGCTGGTGTAGTTGTGCACATGGCTATCATATGACATGGCAGATGAACATTACACAATCCCTGTCATACATCATGTGCCGTATGAAGGATGATTTACTTTAATTGGGATATGAACATTTTGAAAGCAGTTTTTGAAGCTCGTGTTACGGGAATGTCAGTGTAATTTTGCTGTCCTGGGCACGCAGCAGCCGTTTAAGTAGTAAATGAAGGAAATGATGAGCGTCGTGTCTACAGAATATTGTAATTTGGAATGATATGATAGTGCACGTCTGGGTTTACACAGAAAATAGTTCTGACTAATGTTACGACTACAATTTAAACATATTGGAATGACGGAATTGGCCATGTTCCAGTTATTCTATTAATTGTAGATTAAGCCGTCTGGTTGGCAAATATGATGGATCATGGATAGGGTGGATCAGGTCATTGTACAGTTGGCTGTATATATGGTTCAACCCTTTTGTAATTGGTATACTGATCTTTTGGATTTATAATTGGATCATGACCGACAGTTTACTCAATAGGGCAATAAAAACATTATTAGGTCAAATTTATTAAAAGGCAAAGGCCTCTTAATAAATTTTGTGAAACTCCCAGCAGTCCATGCACTAGAAATTCAAATTCATGCGGCATACATTTGAACGCATGCACTATAATCGCATGACTTTTTTGCAACACAATAATCGATTAAACAATTTGGTAAATGTATTGTGTTTTTAATTTTGCTGATCTTGGAGCAATTAAAAAATTTATTATTGGCTTTCTGCCACAAAACAAGCCTTGCAAAGTCAAATTTTTTGGTGCACACTGAATTTGCTAAAAGAATTTCAGTTTTCTGCTGCTCGTGCCAGTTTCTGGAAAAGTGGGGCTTAGAGGGAGGGGCGTGACCTCCAATGGCCCAAATAATTTATGATGTGTGCCAGCAACCGGTGTAAATTATAGCTTAAGTTTATGCCCACTCCTAACTGGTGTAGATTTGACTTTTTGGCTCATGAAGTTCCCAGTGATGCATCTAATTTAGTTGCATCTTAATCCAGAACACAGGCTAGTTTCACACTGGCAGTAAAGAGATCCAGCAGGGTATTCTGGCAAGGAACACCCTAACAGAGCTCTCTGGGTCCGGCACAGCTGGACGCTGCCTGAATGCCCGCCACACCATTAACGATAATGGGGACTGGCCGAAATCTGGCCGCAACCTGACAAATATGCCAAGAATCGTCCAGACAAAAACCGCTGTGCATGGTAGTGTAGGTTCCGATCTCAAGAGGCCACCCATTGGTAGATGGGCCCAAAGAATTGTGATTGAAAATGTATACATAATGCCTCAAATTTGGGATTCAAGATAATCCATGTTTTTAATGCTTGCATATGTCTTTGCACATAATAAAAATGCATGTCATCGCGTGGAAATGGACAGCCGTCTAAGATGTGCATTATCGTTATGGATGGGAAAGCGTTAAATTTAGTAGTGTCTTTTATGTAACATAATCTCGATACAATGAATCTGCAGTAGTTCTCCTTGAGTAATGTTGTTTTCATTTTATATTAGTAATGTCTTGGGTTGTCGTTTATTGCAAAATACAAGAAGTACATCCGAAAGCATTGACTGAAACGTGAGACCGTTAAGAGCAAAAGATTTCTGTGGTTTCTCCTGGTTCATCTAAAGTGTACTAAAACCTTGCAGTCTGCAAACCAATGAAAGATGTCAAGCTCATAAAACATGATCAAGTTCCTGTTGTGAAAGCAGAAAAGCCCTTCTCAGGATGCCCCACACATTTGGTCAGATAGAGATCTTCTGCAGTTCAAAAATTAAACCCACGTTAGATGTTTGCTGCTTGACTGTTCTCATACTATGCTGGCTCCTCACAGTAGCATACCTTCCATTCTTCAGGTTTCTTACATGTCATACATTTATGCTTATTGACAGGTGAAGCACCTCAGAAATGTAACCCAGGGGTTCTGTATGAGGATAACATATCAGCAGTCACAAACGTGGGTTGATGCCTGCATTGCTTCCTGTGGTCAGCGCTGGTTGACTAATTTCTATGGTACAAATTGCTGTTAAAAATATTCAGAATTTAAAGGTATTCCCTGGGATTTTAATATTTATGAACTAGCCTTAGGACAGCATACCTCCAAAATTTTTGGAAGGTCAAAGAGGGACTATTTTGGTTCACTGTGTGAAAGATCTATTTTCCCTGCCTATTTATACACTTCAATCATTTTCTTTTACACAATAACACAACAATTATCTGAACATAGCAATCTCTAGAATCCAAATTGCATGTAATAATGAAGTAAAATACAAGGCGGGAAGTGACGTGCATAGAGAAGAAAGGGTCCCATAGCAAGGATCAAACCAGGCCCCACACAGGACAGAAGGGTCTCTGCCTAAACCCTTTTCAATGATCCTTGGTCCATTTTTTCCACTGTATCATTTGCTAAGTTGTTCCTTTGGAGCAGGGGTCTAGTTACAGTCCTAGGACTCCCATCTAATGGAAGAAATGCATGAAAAATACATGTGAGCTGCCACAAGACACAGACATACATGTCTGTTACTAGATGGTTCAGGGCTGCACAGAATGGTATCAAGGGCCGCATATGGCCCCCGGGCCGAAGGGTTGTGCACACCTGCTTTAGATGGTAGAGTCCTGACCAAGTTTTCACCCCCCGGAGAAGAGGGGATGATCCCAACTGGGCCCCCTCTTGCCCTTGGCCCCATAGCAGCCGCATGGTCTGCCGCTATGGTAGTTACGCCCCTGAAGGTGGGCTCTAATATACAGAGAAGAACTAGGCAAGCATTTTTTGGATCAATATTGTAAATGTAATAATGCAAATCTATACTTCAGATCAAAAAGAGGGGAATTTAAAGGGGTTCTCCTGGCTTTTAATATTGATGACCTATGCTCGGGATAGGTCAACAATATCAGACTGACGGGGGTCTGACAGCTGGCACCCCCGCCGATCAGCTGTAAGAAGGGAAGGCATGCGTAGTGTCAGGGGCGTAACTAGAAGTGACTGGGCCCCACAGCAAATATTTGTAAGGGCCCCCCCCAGCGCGCTTCGCATCTCCCTCCTCCTGTGTAAACCCCACTCCTTTGGCACAGTGTAGCGGTATACTGTATATTGTGGGGCACAGTGTAGGCTATATGTGCATAACATAAACATACTCCACATGAACACTTACAGTTACTTGGCCCTTGGGGGTCTCGGACACCACTTCCACACTTTGGCCGGGGGCTCGGCGGAGCTGATGTTGTGTTTTATCCTAATGAGAAAGATTTCATAATAAGGATTTGGAGTAGGGGCAGAGGGACAGCAGAGCAGGGAGAGGCTGGTGCTGCTACTAGGGGGTCATACGATGTGGGAGTAATAAAGCCCACTATAATGCCCCCCCCCAGTAGTAATAATTCTCCTTATAATGTGACAGTGCAAAAATACCCCCTTGTAATGCCCCCAGTTGAGCTAATGTCCCCATAGTGCCCCCATAATGTGCCAGTATAAAATACCCCTATATAGTGCCCCCAGTAAATTCCCCCATAGTGCTCCTCTCCCCCCTTCCTGCTAGTGCCCCCCATAATGTACCAGTATAAAATGCCCCATATATAGTGCCCCAGTAGATGCCCCTCAGTGTCCGGCCTCTGATAGGCTGCCGGCCTAGTATCCCCCATAATGCCCCCCAATAATGTGCCAGTAAGTGTCCCCATAGATGCCCCCCCATCATGTGCCAGTATCAAGTGCCTCTCCCCCCCCCCCACATGTCCCAGTATCATAGTGCCATCTCCCCCCATGTGCCAGTATCAAGTGCCTTTCTCCTTGCCACCCCCCATGTGCCAGTATCATAGTGCCAAACCCCCCCATGTGCCAGTATCAAGTGCCTCTCTCTTCCCCCCCATGTCCCATTATCATAGTGCCATCTCCCCCCCAAAAAAGTGCCAGTATTAAGTGCCTCTCCCCCCATGTGCCAGTATCATAGTGCCAACCCCCCCCCCCCCACATGCCAGTATCAAGTGCCTCTCTCCTCCCCCCCATGTCCCAGTATCATAGTGCCATCTCCCCCCCCCCACAAAAAAGTGCCAATATCAAGTGCCTCTCTCCCTCCCCCTCCCCGTGTGCCAGTATCAGGTTCCTCTCTCCCCCCCCCATGTGCCAGTATCAAGTGCCAACCCCCCCTCTCCCCTCCAGGTGCCAGTATCAGGTGCCCCCCCCCATGTCCCAGTATCATAGTGCCATCTCCCCCCCCCCACAAAAAAAGTGCCAGTATCAAGTGCCTCTCTCCCTCCCCCCCACCCCATATGCCAGTATCAGGTGCCAACCCCTCCCCCCCCATGTGCCAGTATCAGGTGCCTCTTCCCCCCCATGTGCCAGTATCAGGTGCCAACCCCCTGCTGTGAAGGGGCCCTGAACACGATATTTAACTAACTTGAAAATAAACTGTCACACACGCTGCCGGGGCGCCGGGCCCCCTTGGCAGCCCGGGCCCCGAAGCAGCTGCTTCCCCGGTAGTTACGCCACTGCGTAGTGTGCATGTCTCTCTTCCTGCTCGCTGCTGCTTTGCCATAGACAAGAGAGAAGGGAGGCGACACGTGCACACTGTGCGTGCCTTCCCTTCGTACAGCTGATTGGCTGGAGTGCCGGGTGTCAGAGCCCTGCCGATCTGATATTGATGACCAATCCTGAGGATAGGCTATCAATATTAAAAGCCAGGAGAACCCCTTTAAGAACCAAAGAAGGACAGAGGGACTGTCCCTCCAAAAGAGGGACTCCTGGGATGTCTGGGATAGGTCATCACTGTTAGAGTCAAGATTTCCATCTCACCAACATTCATCCAGAGATAGATCCTGTTGCACGGATTTGGCCCTGGCCTGGGTACCAAATAACATCAAAAAGCATGGCAATCCAGCATACTTGTAAACCAATTCTTTATTTGCAAAAAAAATAAATAAATAAATTTCAATGACACAATTGACTACTGAACCCCAATTTAAAAAAGCGTTACGTGCTTCAAACGCTACCTGCGTTCTTAGTCATAGCAATATACAAGTGTTTGGCTACCGGTTATAACACAACAGGGATACCAGATCTCAATTAACAATTAAGAGGGGAAGGAGTATTGCGTTATTATCCGAAGCCAAACACTTGTAGACCTCTATAACTAAGAACGCAGGTAGCGTTTGAAACACGTAAGCGGTTTTTAATTGGGGTTCAGCAGTGTATTGTGTCATTGTATTTTTTAAATCTTTACAAATAAAGAGAAAAATGTATTCACACGTACAGTATGCTGGATTGCCGAGCTTTTTGATGATAGGTCATCAGATCAGTGGGGATCTGAATCATGGCTTCTCTGCTGATCTGTATAAGCTCTGGCAGAAATACAGTAGGTGCTGGAACTACACAGTTCTGTCCACTGGGTAGTAGATGGAGCCGGTTACTGCAGAGCTGCTCTGCAAAATAACTGATTGGCGGGGGTGCCAGGATTCTGACCCTCACTGATATGATATTGATGATCTATCATAAAGATGGGTCATCAATATAAAACTCCCGGTGAACCCCTTTAATGCATGTACATATATATTTTAATTGTTAAAGGTTCTCTGCTGGAATATAGGGATCCTGCGCAATGTGAGGGGTTCATACCCTAAAGAAAGAAACCCAGCATGTGCTAAACCCAATCCCCATTACTACATTTCCATTACTGGTCTCTAAGTCAGGGGTGCATACTAAACAGAGCCATATTAAAGCCCCCGTGCCTTCTGCTCCACCTTGGCGTAATGTACAAGGAGAAGGCACGCCGACACTCAGGTAGGAATGTCTAGTTGACAGCTTACATGGACTTTTCTAGCTAGCAATGTGAAATACTCCACTTAAGAAACATGCTTTAACCACTTAAGGACCACAGGTTTATACCCCCTAGTGACCAGGCCCTTTTTTACAAATCGGCATTCCACAACTTTAGCGGTTTATTGCTCGGTCATGCAACTTACCACCCAAATTAATTTTACCTCCTTTTCTTCTCACTAATAGAGCTTTCATTTGGTGGTATGTCATTGCTGCTGACATTTTTACTTTTTTTGTTATTAATCGAAATTTAACAATTTTTTTGCAAAAAAATGACATTTTTCACTTTCAGTTGTAAAATTTTGCAAAAAAAAACGACATCCATATATAAATTTTTCGCTAAATTTATTGTTCTACATGTCTTTGATTAAAAAAAATGTTTGGGTAAAAAAAAAATGGTTTGGGTAAACGTTATAGCGTTTACAAACTATGGTACAAAAATGTGAATTTCCGCTTTTTGAAGCAGCTCTGACTTTCTGAGCACCTGTCATGTTTCCTGAGGTTCTACAATGCCCAGACAGTACAAACACCCCACAAATGACCCCATTTCGGAAAGTAGACACCCTAAGGTATTCGCTGATGGGCATAGTGAGTTCATAGAACTTTTTATTTTTTGTCACAAGTTAGCGGAAAATGATGATTTATTATTATTATTTTTTTTTTCTTACAAAGTCTCATATTCCACTAACTTGTGACAAAAAATAAAAACTTCCATGAACTCACTATGCCCATCACGAAATACCTTGGGGTGTCTTCTTTCCAAAATGGGGTCACTTGTGGGGTAGTTATACTGCCCTGGCATTCTAGGGGCCCTAATGTGTGGTAAGTAGTTTGAAATCAAAATGTGTAAAAAAGGACCTGTGAAATCTGAAAGGTGCTCTTTGGAATGTGTGCCCCTTTGCCCACCTAGGCGGCAAAAAAGTGACACACATCTGGTATTGCGGTACTCAGGAGAAGTTGGGGAATGTGTTTTGGGGTGTCATTTTACATATACCCATGCTGGGTGAGAGAAATATCTTGGCAAAAGACAACTTTTCCCATTTTTTTATACACAGTTGGCATTTGACCAAGATATTTATATCACCCAGCATGGGTATATGTAAAATGACACCCCAAAACACATTGCCCAACTTCTCCTGAGTACGGCGATACCAGATGTGTGACACTTTTTTGCAGCCTGGGTGGGCAAAGGGGCCCACATTCCAAAGAGCACCTTTAGGATTTCACCGGCCATTTTTTACAGATTTTGATTTCAAACTACTAACCACACATTAGGGCCCCTAAATTGCCAGGGAGGTATAACTACCCCACAAGTGACCCCATTTTGGAAAGAAGACACCCCAAGGTATTTCGTGAGGGGCATGGCGAGTTCCTAGAATTTTTTATTTTTTGTCACAAGTTAGCGGAAAATGATGATTTTTTTTTTGATTTTTTTTTCCTTACAAAGTCTCATATTCCACTAACTTGTGACAAAAAATAAAAAATCCCAGGAACTCGCCATGCCCCTCACGGAATACCTTGGGGTGTCTTCTTTCCAAAATGGGGTCACTTGTGGGGTAGTTATACTGCCCTGGCATTCTAGGGGCCCTAATGTGTGGTAAGTAGTTTGAAATCAAAATGTGTAAAAAAGGACCTGTGAAATCTGAAAGGTGCTCTTTGGAATGTGTGCCCCTTTGCCCACCTAGGCGGCAAAAAAGTGACACACATCTGGTATTGCGGTACTCAGGAGAAGTTGGGGAATGTGTTTTGGGGTGTCATTTTACATATACCCATGCTGGGTGAGAGAAATATCTCTGCAAAAGACAATTTTTCCCATTTTTTTATACAAAGTTGGCATTTGACCAAGATATTTATCTCACCCAGCATGGGTATATGTAAAATTACACCCCAAAACACATTCCCCAACTTCTCCTGAGTACGGCGATACCACATGTGTGACACTTTTTTGCAGCCTAGATGCGCAAAGCGGCCCAAATTCCTTTTAGGAGGGCATTTTTAGACATTTGGATCCAAGACTTCTTCTCACGCTTTCAGGCCCCTAACATGCCAGGGCAGTATAAATACCCCACATGTGACCCCATTTTGGAAAGAAGACACCCTAAGGTATTCAATGAGGGGCCTGGCGAGTTCATAGAATCTTTTTTTTTTGGCACAAGTTAGCGGAAATTGATTTTTTTTGGTATTTTCTCACAAAGTCTCCCTTTCCGCTTACTTGGGACAAAAATTTCAATCTTTCATGGACTCAATATGCCCCTCATGGAATACCTTGGGGTGTCTTCGTTCCGGAATGGGGTCACATGTGGGGTACTTATACTGCCCTGGCATTTTAGCGGCCCTACAGCGTCAGAAGAAGTCTGGAATATAAATGTCTAAAAAAATTTACGCATTTGGATTCCGTGAGGGGTATGGTGAGTTCATGTGAGATTTTATTTTTTGACACAAGTTAGTGGAATATGAGACTTAGTAAGAAAAAACAAAAACAAACAAAAACTTTCCGCTAACTTGGGCCCAAAAAAAATGTCTAAATGGTGCCTTACAGGGGGTGATCAATGACAGGGGGGTGATCAGGGAATCTATATGGGGTGATCACCCCCCTGTCATTGATCACCCCCCTGTCATTGATCACCCCCCTGTAAGGCTCCATTCAGACGTCCGTATGATTTTTTACGGATCCACGGATACATGGATCGGATCCGCAAAACACATGCGGACGTCTGAATGGAGCCTTACAGGGGGGTGATCAATGACAGAGGGGTGATCACCCATATAGACTCCCTGATCACCTCCGTCATTGATCACCCCCTGTAAGGCTCCATTCAGACGTCCGTATGATTTTTTACGGATCCACGGATACATGGATCGGATCCGCAAAACACATGCGGACGTCTGAATGGAGCCTTACAGGGGGGTGATCAATGACAGAGGGGTGATCACCCATATAGACTCCCTGATCACCTTCGTCATTGATCACCCCCCTGTAAGGCTACATTCAGACGTCCGTATGATTTTTTACAGATCCACGGATCGGATCCGCAAAACACATGCGGACGTCTGAATGGAGCCTTACAGGGGGGTGATCAATGACAGAGGGGTGATCACCCATATAGACTCCCTGATCACCTCCGTCATTGATCACCCCCCTGTAAGGCTCCATTCAGACGTCCGTATGATTTTTTACGGATCCACGGATACATGGATCGGATCGGCAAAACACATGCGGACGTCTGAATGGAGCCTTACAGGGGGGTGTTCAATGACAGGGGGGTGATCAATGACAGGGGGTGATCAGGGAGTGTATATGGGGTGATCACCCCCCTGTCACTGATCACCCCCCTGTAAGACTCCATTCAGACATCTGTATGCGTTTTGCGGATCCGATCCATGTATCCGTGGATCCGTAAAAATCATACGGACGTCTGAATGGAGCCTTACAGGGGGGTGATCAATGACGGAGGTGATCAGGGAGTCTATATGGGTGATCACTCCTCTGTCATTGATCACCCCCCTGTAAGGCTCCATTCAGACGTCCGCATGTGTTTTGCGGATCCGATCCATGTATCAGTGGATCCGTAAAAATCATACAGACTTCTGAATGGAGCCTTACAGGGGGTGATCAATGACAGGGAAGTGATCAGGAAGTCTATATGCGTGATCACCCCCTTGTCATTGATCACCCCCCTGTAAGGCTCCATTCAGACGTCCGTATGCGTTTTGCGGATCCGATCCATGTATCCGTGGATCCGTAAAAATCATACGGACCTCTGAATGGAGCCTTACAGGGGGGTGATCAATGACAGGAGGGTGATCAATGACAGGGGGGTGATCAGGGAGTCTATATGGGCTGATCAGTGGTTTATAAAGGGTTAATAAGTGACAGGGGGGGGTGTAGTGTAGTGTAGTGGTGTTTGGTGCTACTTTAGTGAGCTGCCTGAGTCCTCTGGTGGTCGATCCTAACAAAAGGGACCACCAGAGGACCAGGTAGCAGGTATATTAGACGCTGTTATCAAAACAGCGTCTAATATACCTGTTAGGGGTTAAAAAAAATCACATCTCCAGCCTGCCAGCGAGCGATCGCTGCTGGCAGGCTGGAGATCCACTCGCTTACCTTCCGTTCCTGTGAGCGCGCGCGCCTGCGTGCGCGCGTTCACAGGAAATCTCGGCTCACGCGAGATGACGCCTATTGGCGTTAGTGTGACCTGGGAGAGCCGCCGCGATGACGCCTTTCGGCGTTAGCGTGGCGGCAAGCGGTTAAAGAAAAAATTGCATCTTGAGATACTTGAAAAAGGTTTGAATCTTTGAACTTACTATTTCTCAATATTATTTCAGGTCAGGAAAACGTTACTGACATTTTTTAGCTTTCAAGATGTTTGTAAAGAAAGCTGAATTAGGCTACATGCACACGACCGTATGTGATCTGCGGTCCGCAAAAAAAAACGGATGACATCCATATGCCATTCGTTTTGTTTTTTGCGGATCCATTGTAAGAATGCCTAAAACGGACAAGAATAGGACATGTTCTATTTTTTTACGGCGCTACGGAACGGACATACGGATGCGGATAGCACACGGTGTGCTGTCCGCATATTTTCAATGGGTCCACATCCTATCTGCTAAAAAAACGGAACGGACACGGAAACAAAATACATTTGTGTGCATGAGGCCTTACTCTGGACAAGATAAATGTCCAAACTGAATTGCTTTGAAAGGTCGTAAAAATTTCTGACAAAGGGAATGTGTCACATACACTACTCACAAAAAGATTTAACCCCTTAACCCCTTAAGGACCAGGCTCATTTTCACCTTAAGGACCAGGCCATTTTTTGCAAATCTGACCAGTGTCACTTTAAGTGCTCATAACTTTAAAACGCTTCGACTTACCCAGGCCGTTCTGAGATTGTTTTTTCGTCACATATTGTACTTCATGACACTGCTAAAATTGGGTCAAAAAAGTTAATTTTTTTGCATAAAAAAATACATTTTTTACCAAAAATTTTGAAAAATTAGCAAATTTCAAAGTTTCAGTTTCTCTACTTCTGTAATACATAGTAATACCCCCAAAAATTGTGATGACTTTACATTCCCCATATGTCTACTTCATGTTTGTAGCATTTTGGGAATGATATTTTATTTTTTGGGGATGTTACAAGGCTTAGAAGTTTAGAAGCAAATTTTGAAATTTTTGAGAAATCTTCAAAATCCCACTTTTTATGGACCAGTTCAGGTTTGCAGTCATATTGTGAGGCTTAGATAATAGAAACCTCCCAAAAATGACCCCATTCTAGAAACTACACCCCTCAAGGTATTCAAAACTGTTTTTTCAAACTTTATTAACCCTTTAGGTCTTCCACAAGAGTTGATGGCAGATGGAGAAACAATTTTGAAATTTCTATTTTTTGGAAAATTTTCCAATATAATCAATTTTTTCCAGGAGTAAAACAAGGGTTAACTGCCAAACAACACTCAAAATGGGTTGCCCTGATTCTGTAGTTTGCAGAAACACCCCATATGTGGTTGTAAACTACTGTTTGGCCGAACGGTAGCACATAGAAGGAGGGGAACACCATATGGGTTTTGGAAGGCAGATTTTGCAGGACTGGTTTTGTTTATACCATGTCCCATTTGAAGCCCCCTGTTGCACCCCTAGAATAGAAATTTCAAAAAAGTGACTCCATCTAAGAAAGTACACCCCTCAAGGTATTCAAAACTGGGTTTACAAACTTTGTTAACCCTTTAGGTGTTCCACAAGAGTTAATGGCAGATGGAGAAACAATTTTGAAATTTCTATTTTTTGGAAAATTTTCCAATATAATCAATTTTTTCCAGGAGTAAAACAAGGGTTAACTGCCAAACAACACTCAAAATGGGTTGCCCTGATTCTGTAGTTTACAGAAACACCCCATATGTGGTCGTAAACTACTATTTGGCCGAACGGGAGCACATAGAAGGAGGGGAACACCATATGGGTTTTGGAAGGCAGATTTTGCTGGACTGGTTTTGTTTATACCATGTCCCATTTGAAGCCCCCTGTTGCACCCCTAGAATAGAAATTTCAAAAAAGTGACTCCATCTAAGAAAGTACACCCCTCAAGGTATTCAAAACTGGGTTTACAAACTTTGTTAACCCTTTAGGTGTTCCACAAGAGTTAATGGCAGATGGAGAAACAATTTTGAAATTTCAATTTTTTGGAAAATTTTCCAATATAATCAATTTTTTCCAGGAGTAAAACAAGGGTTAACTGCCAAACAACACTCAAAATGGGTTGCCCTGATTCTGTAGTTTGCAAAAACACCCCATATGTGGTCGTAAACTACTGTTTGGCCGAACGGTAGCACATAGAAGGAGGGGAACACCATATGGGTTTTGGAAGGCAGATTTTGCAGGACTGGTTTTGTTTATACCATGTCCCATTTGAAGCCCCCTGTTGCACCCCTAGAATAGAAATTTCAAAAAAGTGACTCCATCTAAGAAAGTACACCCCTCAAGGTATTCAAAACTGGGTTTACAAACTTTGTTAACCCTTTAGGTGTTCCACAAGAGTTAATGGCAGATGGAGAAACAATTTTGAAATTTCTATTTTTTGGAAAATTTTCCAATATAATCAATTTTTTCCAGGAGTAAAACAAGGGTTAACTGCCAAACAACACTCAAAATGGGTTGCCCTGATTCTGTAGTTTGCAAAAACACCCCATATGTGGTCGTAAACTACTGTTTGGCCGAACGGTAGCACATAGAAGGAGGGGAACACCATATGGGTTTTGGAAGGCAGATTTTGCAGGACTGGTTTTGTTTATACCATGTCCCATTTGAAGCCCCCTGTTGCACCCCTAGAATAGAAATTTCAAAAAAGTGACTCCATCTAAGAAAGTACACCCCTCAAGGTATTCAAAACTGGGTTTACAAACTTTGTTAACCCTTTAGGTGTTCCACAAGAGTTAATGGAAGATGGAGAAACAATTTAGAAATTTCTATTTTTTGGAAAATTTTCCAATATAATCAGTTTTTTCCAGGAGTAAAACAAGGGTTAACTGCCAAACAAAACTCAAAATGGGTTGCCCTGATTCTGTAGTTTGCAAAAACACCCCAAATGTGGTCGTAAACTACTGTTTGGCTAAACGGCAGGACATAGAAGAAGGGGAACGCCATACGGTTTTTGGAAGGCAGATTTTGCTGGACTGGTTTATTTACACCATGTACCCTTTCAAGCCCCCTGATGCACCCCTAGAGTAGAAACTCCATAAAAGTGACCCCATCTAGGAAACTACGGGATAAGGTGGTTGTTGTTTTGGGACAATTTTTGGGGTAAATTAGATTTTTGGTTGCTCTATATTACTCTTTTTTGAGGCAATGTAACAAAAAAATTTAATTCTAAAATTGTTTCTACATTCGCTATTTAGTTTTGTGGAACACCTAAAGGGTTAACATAGTTTGTAAAGTAATTTTTGAATACCTTGAGGGGTGTAGTTTCTTAGATGGGGTCACTTTTTTGGAGTTTCTAGTCTAGGCTACATCAGGGGGGGCTTCTAATGGGACATGGTGTAAAAAAAAAAAACTGTCCATCAAAATCTGCCTTCCAGAAACCGTATGGAGTTCCCTTCGTTCTATGCCCTGCCGTGCGGCTATATAGCCATTTACGACCACATATGGGGTGTTTCTGCAAACTACAGAATTGGGGCAATAAATGTTTAGTTTTGTTTGGCTGTTAACCCTTGCTTTATTACCGGCAAAATGGATTTAAATTTAAATTTTGCCCAAAAATAGGTGTTTTGGCACCGTTTTTATTTTATATTTTTAACACCGTTCATCCGAGGCGTTTGGTAAAAAGTTATTTTTATAGCGACGACTTTTACGCACGCGACGATGCCCAATATGTATGGCTCTCAGACTTTGGAGACACTAAGCAGGCATCCTAAAACTGCGGCCCTCCAGATGTTGTAAAACTACAATTCCCACCATGCCCTGATGATGGCTGTAGGTTGTCTGGGCATGCTGGGAGTTATAGTTTTACAACATCTGGAGGGCCGCAGTTTGAGGATGCCTGCACTAAAACTAATATTTTTTGGGGAAAGAAAAATTGTTTTCGTGTCTCCAAAGTCTGAGAGCCATAGTGTTTTATGTTCTCTAGTGAACTGTTGGGGATTATAAAAATTTAGTACTCCATGGAAGTGTGATACTCCCTGAAGCAATCGATAATGCAGAGGCCCGGATGATCGGGGCACGTGTCACATTGAGTTGTGGTGTCCTTCCGTATCCCCCTCTTGTGACACACTCTGCACTTTTTTTGGGTTCGTCCCTTCTTTCCAGTATGGGGGACCACACCTGGAAAGTGTTGGCCAGGGACGATCCGGGCGCCTCCAGTTCCCGAGGTACTCCGGCCTGCTCTTTCCCGGTCCGAAAAGATCAGGTCTTTGAGGACTGCCTCATAGAATTGGAGGAATGTCCCTGTGCTGCCAGCGCTTCGGGATAGTACAAAAGAGTTGTACATGGCAACCTGCACCATGTAGACCGCAACTTTTTTGTACCATGCCCGGGTTTTGCGCATGGCGTTATATGGCGTGAGGACTTGATCAGAGAGATCAACTCCTCCCATATACCGATTGTAGTCGACGATACAATCGGGCTTGAGGACCGTTGCCGCGGTACCTCGCACAGGGACTGGGGTGGTGCTGTTACCGTGGATTGTGGACAGCATAAGGACATCCCTCTTGTCCTTATACCTGACCAGCAACAGGTTTCCACTGGTAAGTGCACGGGTCTCACCCCTGGGGATAGGTACCTGGAGGGGGTAGGCAGGGAGGCCGCGTTGATTTTTCCGCACGGTCCCACAAGCGAACGTGGATCTGGCGGCAAGGGACCTGAACAAGGGAATGCTGGTATAAAAGTTGTCCACGTACAAGTGGTAACCCTTATCCAGCAGTGGGTACATAAGGTCCCACACGAGTTTCCCGGTAACACCCAGAGTGGGGGGACATTCTGGTGGTTGAATCCGGGAATCTCGCCCCTCGTACACACGAAATTTGTAAGTGTACCCTGAGGTACTCTCACAAATTTTGTATAGCTTCACGCCATACCTCGCCCGCTTTGTGGGAATGTATTGGCGGAAACTGAGTCTCCCCTTGAACGCAACGAGAGACTCATCAACCGCGACCTCCCTTCCAGGTACGTAGGCCTGCTGAAATGTGGCCCCAAAGTGATCGATGACCGGCCGTATCTTGTACAGCCGGTCATAGGCAGGATCACCTCGGGGTGGACATGCTGCATTATCGGAATAATGCAGACATTTCCGGATGGCCTCAAACCGGTGACGTATCATGACCATACTGTACAGTGGGGTCTGGTACAGGACGTCCCCACTCCAGTATTGCCTGACACTGGGTTTTTGGACTAGACCCATATGCAGCACGAGGCCCCAAAATGTCCTCATTTCGGCTGCACTGACCGGCGTCCAGCCACCGGGTCTAGCCAAAACTGAGCCTGGGTTTTGAGCGACGAACTGTTGGGCGTACAGATTCGTCTGCTCCACCATCAAATTCACCAGTGGGTTACTGAAAAAAAAACTAAAAAAGTCTATTTCAGTAAACCCCACTGTGGGAATCTGGATTCCAGGATTGCCAGCGAAATCCGGAATCTCAGGCTCAAAGTCCACTGGGGGACACCAGCTAAGTTCATCGGCAGGGGGCTCCGGTGAACTTATTTGGTGGGCCGGGAAACCAGTACGAACCCCAGGGCGGCTCGTACTAGGGTGGGCCACAGGATCCCTAGCATGTGTGGCCCCTGGCTCCGCCTGGCGGCGTCTCCGCTGCCTTGGTGGCTCATCGTCATCCGATGATGATGAGGAGGATGCGGATGACAAAAGGAACGTGGGGTCATCCTCATCCTCACTGGGGCTCTCAGAGTCGGAGGCAATCTGGGCATATGCCTCCTCGGCCGAGAACACCCGGCGGGCCATGGGTGTGTGTGTGTGCGTGTGTATGTGCGTGCGTGTAAACCTTTATTCTATGTGCGTGTGTGTGGGGGCACGGGTGTTCACGTACTAAAAAGTCCAGGCAAAAAAAAGTGTTAGGAAAAAAAAAAAAAAAAAAGTTCAAACTTGCTGATCTGCGGTTCAACGCTGATCAGCGGTCGGTGGGGTGGTGGGGCGGGCGATGCGCTAACAGTGGACGGACGCTAAAAAGTGCCGGCCAGTCAGCGCACGCAGAAAAAAAAAAAAAGTGGTGGTGGGGGAAGGGTCTGGTGGTGGGGGGAGGGGGTTGGTGGGGGGGATGGGGCTGGTGGTGGGGGGTATGCGGGGGGGGGCAAGTGGCAGGGGGGGTCTGGGGTCTGAAAGTTGAAAAAAAAAAGTTTGGAATAAATGTGCTTTTTTTTTTTTTTTTTTTTTATAACTTTTCCCATCTATCCCTGCCTAAAGGTGCCTCTCCCTCACTGACCCTAACCTACCTGGGTGGCGATGGGTGCAGGAGGGTGATGGATGCCGATTTAGGGGGACACAGGAGCTGGTGCTGGACGATGCTGCACGGTCAGGGTGCTGGACAGGAAGAGGAGGGGAGAGAGGAGCGCAGGAAGTTTGAATCTCGCGCCTCTCTCCCCTGCACCAATCAGCACCCTGGACAGCAGCGTTCAGCACCAGGGCCAGCTCCACCTCTGCAAATCCTCGGACTGCGATTGGTGGTGTAAAATTACGCCACCGATCGCAGTCTTTTTCCGGTTCATCGGGTCACAGGACACCCGAATGGACCGGAAACGCAGAAAACCGCAGGTCTGAATTGACCTGCGGTTTTCTGCGATCGCCGATACGGGGGGGTCCAATGACCCCCCCCTGCGTTGTTACGGGATGCCGGCTGAATGATTTCAGCCGAAATCCCGTTTCGATTAACCCCCGCGGCGCCGGAATTCAGATTTTAAGTCATGACGTACCGGTACGTCCTCGGTCCTTAAGGACTCGGGAAATAGGGCGTACCGGTACGTCCTCGGTCCTTAAGGGGTTAAGGAACGGGCTCATTTTCACCTTAAGGACCAAGCCATTTTTTGCAAATCTGACCAGTGTCACTTTATGTGGTGATAACTTTAAAACGCTTTGACTTATCCAGGCCATTCTGAAATTGTTTTTTCGTCACATATTGTACTTTATGACACTGGTAAAATGGAGTCCAAAAAATTCATTTTTATTTATAAAAAAGTACAAAATGTACCAAAAAGTTTCAATTTCTCTACTTCTATAATACATAGTAATACCTCCAAAAATAGTTATTACTTTACATTCCCCATATGTCTACTTCATGTTTGGATCATTTTGGAAATGATATTTTATTTTTTGCGGATGATACAAGGCTTAGAAGTTTAGAAGTAAATCTTGAAATTTCTCCGAAATTTTCCAAAAACAACTTTTTAAGGACCAGTTCAGGTCTGAAGTCACTTTGTGAAGCTTACATGATAGAAACTACCCAAAAACGACCCCATTCTAGAAACGACACCCCTCAAGGTATTCAAAACTGATTTTACAAACGTTGTTAACCCTTTAGGTGTTCCACAAGAATTAATGGAAAATAGATTTTCCATTTTGGGCAGATTTTAATTTTAATATTTTTTTTTAAGTTAAAAAGCAAGGGTTAACAGCCAAACAAAACTCATTATTTATGGCCCTGATTCTGTAGTTTACAGAAACACCCCATATGTGGTCGTAAACTGCTGTACTGGCACACGGCAGGGCGCAGAAGGAAAGGAATGTCATACGGTTTTTGGAAGGCAGATTTTGCTAGACTGGGTTTTTGGGCACCATGTCCCATTTGAAGCCCACCTGATGCATCCCTAGAGTAGAAACTCCATAAAAGTGACCCCATCTAAGAAACTACACCCCTCAAGGTATTCAAGACTGATTTTACAAACGTCGTTAACACTTTAGGTGTTCCACAAGAATTAATGGAAAATAGAGATCCAATTTCTGAATTTCAAATTTTTGGCAGATTTACCATTTTAATATTTTTTTTCCAGTTAAAAAGCAAGGGTTAACAGCCAAACAAAACTCATTATTTATGGCCCTGATTCTGTAGTTTACAGAAACACCCCATATGTGGTCGTAAACTGCTGTACTGGCACACGGCAGGGCGCAGAAGGAAAGGAATGCTATACGGTTTTTGGAAGGCAGATTTTGCTAGACTAGGTTTTTGGGCACCATGTCCCATTTGAAGCCCCCCTGATTCACCCCTAGAGTAGAAACTCCATAAAAGTGACCCAATCTAAGAAACTACATCCCTCAAGGTATTCAAAACTGATCTTACAAATGTCGCTAACCCTTTAGGTATTCCACAAGAATTAATGGAAAATAGAGATACAATTTCAAAATTTCACTTTTTTGGCAGATTTTCCATTTTAATATTTTTTTTCCAGTTACAAAGCAAGGGTTAACAGCCAAACAAAACTCATTATTTATGGCCCTGATTCTGTAGTTTACAGAAACACTTCATATGTGGTCGTAAACTGCTGTACTGGCACACGGCAGAGCGCAGAAGGAAAGGAATGCCATACAGTTTTTGGAAGGCAGATTTTGCTAGACCATGTCCCATTTGAAGCCCCCCTAAAGCACCCCTAAAGTAGAAACTCCATAAAAGTGACCCCATCTAAGAAACTACACCCCTAAAGGTATTCAAAACTGATTTTACAAACGTTGTTAACCCTTTAGGTGTTCCACAAGAGTTATTGGCAAATAGAGATGAAATTTCAGAATTTGTGGGCAAATATTCCATTTGAATTAATTTTTCCCAGTAACAAATCAAGGGTTAACAGCCAAACAAAACTTTATATTTATGGCCCTGATTCTGTAGTTTACAGAAACACCCCATATATGGTCGTAAACTGCTGTACGGGCACACGGCAGGGCGCAGAAGGAAAGGAATGCCATACGGGTTTTTGGAAGGCAGATTTTGCTAGACTGTTTTTTTTTATACCATGTCCCATTTGAAGCCTCCCTGATGCAGCCCTAGAGTAGAAACTCTAAAAAAGTGACGCCATTTTAGAAACTACGGGATAGGGTGGAAGTTTTGTTGGTACTAGTTTAGGGTACATATGATTTTTGGTTGCTCTATATTACACTTTTTGTGAGGCAAGGTAACAAGAAATAGCTTTTTTGGCACCGTATTTTTATTTTTTTATTTACAACATTCATCTGACAGGTTAGATCATGTGGTATTTTTATAGAGAAGGTTGTCATGGACACGGCGATACCTAATATGTATACAATTTTTTTTATTTATGTAAGTTTTACACAATGATTTCATTTTTGAAACAAAAAAATCATGTTTTAGTGTTTCCATAGTCTGAGAGCCATAGTTTTTTCAGTTTTTGGACGATTATCTTAGGTAGGGTCTAATTTTTTGCGGGATGAGATGACGGTTTGATTGGCACTATTTTGGGGTGCATATGACTTTTTGATCACTTGCTATTACACTTTTTGTGATGTCAGATGACAAAAAATAGCTTTTTATACACCGTTTTTATTTTTTACGGTGTTCATCTGAGGGGTTAGGTCATGTGATATTTTTATAGAGCTGGTCGATACGGACGCGGCGATACCTAATATGTATACTTTTTTTATTTATGTAATTTTTACAAAATAATATCATTTTTCAAACAAAAAAAATCATGTTTTAGTGTCTCTATAGTCAGAGAGCCATAGTTTTTTCAATTTTTGGGCGATTATCTTGGGTAGGGTCTCATTTTTTGCGGGATGAGATGACAATTTGATTGGCACTATTTTGGGGTGCATATAACTTTTTGATCGCTTGCTATTACACTTTTTGTGATGTAAGGCGACCAAAAATGGTTTATTTAGCACAGTTTTTATTTTTTATTTTTTACGGTGTTCATCTGAGGGGTTATGTCATGTGATATTTTTTTTATTTATGTAAGTTTTACACAATAATATTTTTGAAACAAAAAAAATCATGTTTTAGTGTCTCCATATTCTGAGACATAGTTTTTTTTATTTTTTAGGCGATTGTCTCAAGTAGGGGCTCATTTTTTGCGGGATGAGGTGACGGTTAGATTAGTACTATTGTGATGGGCGTACGCCTTTTTGATCGCTTGCTGTTGTACTTTTTGTGATGTAAGTTGACAAAAAAATTGTTTATTTAGCCTAATATGTAATACATAATATGTCTATATGTCTTTTCCCTATTTTTTTTTACAATTTATTTTTGGAAAATTCCATTTTTTTTTTTACTTGAAACTTTTAATTTTTTTGTAAAACTTTTATTTTATTAACTTTTTTTTTACTTTATTTTTTGTCCCACTATGGGACTTCAACATTACAGGGTCTGATCCTTGTTTCAATACAGCACAATACATCTGTATTGTCCTGTATTGAACTGTTAGTGTCTTACACTGTAAGACGCTAACAGTTGCCTAGGAGACCCAGCCTGGGGGCTGGGCCTCTTAGGCTTCCGTAGTTAACAGGCCCCAAGCCCCTGCCATGGCAATGATCAAGTCCCCGCCACAGCACAGCGGGGACCCGATCCATCAGATAAGGGAGCGCAAACCTCCCATATGCCGCTGTCAACGCTGACCGCAGAATATGAGGGGTTAATCCACCGGCATCGGCGTTATCGACGATATTGGTGGATGCAGCAGGGATCCGGCGGTTACTAACTGACCGGGGGGACTGCACGCGGGGGGAGGAACGACTCCAGGACGAGAGCGCTCGTCCTCGAGCGATAGGTGCCGGCGTTTGAGGACGAGCATTCTCGTCCTGGGGCGTTAAGGTGTTAATGTGACTTTATCTACACTTTTGAATGAAACATGTGCAACTGTTCAATGTTTCAGTACTTTTTGCACAACTTGCTGTTCTCTAACAAGGAGCTTAATGGACAAATTCACAACAGGTGTTTGATCCATAAATCGCCCAATAAATTTCCAAGTTCAATTAGAATTGGTATTTAAACAGTCCTCCTCATCCTTCACATTTTGACATCATGAGACCAAGACAACACCTAACAATTAATCAACAGTACCTCACCTCTGCAAGGCTTCAAGCAGGATGTTTTTAGATGGAAGTGGCCACTGAGCTTAGAGTGTCATCAGCAGATAGCAACAGAGAGACTGGAAAAGTCACAGAAAGGCAAAGAAGTGGACATCCTTTGGCCACATCCTGCACTGATGCTCGCTTTATTGTGAACAATGCCCTGCAGAACCAGATGATGAATGCCACACAACTTAAGGAACATTTATGAAGGTAAGAGGCACTCAAGTGTCATGTCAGACCATTCAAAGTCGTTTACATAAGCGTGGTCTGCGTACTAGACACCTGCAAGGGTACCCGACCACAGGAGTCATCGTCTTGCATGGGCCAGGGAGTATCTACACTGGATGAGGGACCTGTTGGCCTCAGTGCTGTTTATTGATGAAAGTCGATTCACGCTGAGCAGAAATAATGCGCTATGCATCAGCCACTGTTGTCACTAGACAAGCCTTTGGTGGTGGTGGTGGTGGTGTTACAGTTGTGTCTAGCCAATACAGAACAGCCCTACACTTTGTGAATGGTACAGTGACAAGCCCATACTACATCATTAATCCAGTCATTGTGCCTCTGCATGAACAACACATGTCTAACTTTATCTTCATGGATAACAATGTGGCAGCTCATCGAGGTTGCATCATTAGGGAACGGCTACTGGGGTACCTCAAATGGAGCGGCCTACACTTTCTCCAGACCTGAATCACATTGAAAACCTATAGGATCAGCTGAGTCGCTGTGTAGAGGATTGTAACGCTGTACCCCAGAAACTCAATGACTTGAGGGCCACCCTTCAAGAAGAGTGGGATGCCATGCCTCAGCAGACAATAAGTCGACTTGTGAACAGCATGAGACGTAGTTGTTAAGCTGTAAGTGATGCTCAAGGCCACATGACAAGTTATTGAGACATTGACATTGTTTGTCGGGGTATACCCACCACTGGTGTTGGCTTTTGTTTCAATAAACTGTTTGAGATGAGGAAATCACCATTGCTGCTTCTATTTAAATGCCCTACTTTCATGATATAATATCACTATAGCATGAACTTTTTAAGTTTTCCATAAATTTCACCTGAAAGCCAATTTTGCGGACCGCACATCGCCGGCACTAATAGAATATGCCTATTCTTGTCCGGCAATTGCAGACAGGAATAGGAAATGTTCTATTTTTTTTTGGGAATGGAAATGTGGACTCGGAAGTCCTAGAAATGAATGGGTCCGCAATTCCGTTCCACAAAATGCGGAACATAAATGTGGACATGTGAATTAGAAAATATGCGGACTAGAAAAAGATGGCTGCTTTATTCCAAAAACTGCACCACATGTCTTGGTTTGTGTCTGGTATTGTAGCTCAGCTCCACTGAGGCGAATGGGGCTGATCTGTAATACTACAGACAAACTGTGGACAGGTGTGGTGCTATTTTGAAAGAAAGCATCTTTTTCTAGTCCTGGACAACCCCTTTAAAAAAAAAAACAACAGATGCTGATCAATAGATCGGAAAGCCATGATGCACAAGAGAGAATCAATTGGAAATAACTGTGATTTTTTTTGCCAATGAACAACATAGCGACATTCTTTTTTTCGAATACGTTTTTATTTACTGATCGTAGATTTTTATTCTATTTCCTGAACATGATTATAGGGGATGCCATTTTGCCTGGGCTGTTGTTAAAGGGGTTGTCCGGGATTGGGGACTTAGGTTTAATTGTTTAACAAGGAAATAAATATCTCCTACATGACTGTCCTACCTTCCCCATAGTTTTCTGATGCCCCGTATTTAATAGACAAATTCTCAGCCGGAAGTGAGTCTTTTCTCACATTCAATGACGTACCGGGTCCCTTCTGCAGAGCGAAGCTGCTTCTTCCGCTTCGCAGGGAGCCCGGTGACGTCACCATCAGCCACAGGCATTATGCAGAGCACTCGGCAACAGATCGCGCTAAGCCACGCCCCTCCGGTCCAGTGACGTCACCGGGCAGGGCGTGTTCACAATGAAGGAGGCAAGGGAACTATGCTAATTAGCATAGTAAACGCCTCCAATGCAGGCAAATGGGGCGGCAGGCTGGAGATATAAGCAATACTCTGAGGACTGAGCCAGGAGGAGTTTGGGGGCGTTACTAAGGGGGGGGGGGCAATGTGCTGCAGGAGGTAGAATAACAATGAGGGGGCGGAGACACGGCGGAGATGAGAGTCGCCTGAAAGCACGTGATGCCGCTCTGCACTGGGACCCACAGTGCAGAGCGGCAGGATGTTAGACAAAAATAAACAGAGATGTAAACAGTGCGTGGGGGACCGTCGGAGCCGTTTAGAAATGGCGAAAATACCTTAAAACATATGGGGGGACCTAGAATCACCTGTTAACAGTGAGTACACTTAAAAATAAAAATAAAATTATTGATCCCGGACAACCCCTTTAACAGTATTTGGAGATATGCTTTACAGCAGCCACCATGGGCCGTAGGCATAATGGACAGGGAGTGACCTCATTGACTTCTGTGGGAGAGTTTTCCAGGCATGTTGTGTGACCTGTGCAGAGGTCAGGAGGGAGTAGATAAGCTACTACCAATGTGCTATCTATACATAGGTGATATCTGTCATTGTAATCCTGCCTTTGATGATAATGAGATGATGGCTGAAAAGTGATCTGTACAGATCAGGAAGTAGCTCCTATTATTAGGCTTAATGTAAAAACTGCTGAATTTTAAGCTTTATTTAGTTTTTCTATATTGACATATATAATTACTATAATCACAAAAAATTATTTAAAAATATTTTTAACATAACATAGGCTATTTTCTGATGTTGCATTCCCCAGTAAGTACTGAAAGCAGGAATACACATGTTCTTCAGATTTTACACATTTTTATAAATTGTTATTGTGTGATCTCTTTTTACCAAATGTTGTAAAGACCTTTAAGGAGTACCTAGATTGAACCCACAGCTGCAGTCCTAAAGAAAATACACACTTTATTAAAATATTGCGTTTCTGTTCTTTTCCAACACTATGAGACTCTTTTAAAGACAACCACTTATTGGAGCCATGATTATACTTTTATCCATCAAAGACAACCCCTTACAGTTTAATGACACCATGGCAATTAGCCTATTGATGCTTGTCTGGCTCCTGGCAAATGGATGATTTTTTCTGGGGAACCCTGCAGCATGGATGAATGACTGGTCATGTAATACATGGATGGTTCAGGTCCCATCTATGGCATCGGCCGAACGTGTATGGGTATTCAATGGGGAGAGAGGAGAAAGCCAGCTTATCTCCTAGGACCTAGGAGAACAAAAGGATCCGGCAAAAATATATGTGTGTGGGGGTCTTAAAGGGGTTATCTAGGAATTTGATATTGATGACCTTTCCTAAGGATAAATCCTCAATATCAGATCGGCAGGGGGATGACTTCCAACATACCCACCGATCAGCTGTTCAAAGAAGCAGCAGTGCTCCATGAGAGATTAGGTCTTTTCATGGGCCAGTGACATCATTGTACATTGGTCACGTGGCCAAGGTACAGTTCAGTTCAGTCCCATTCAAGTGAAAGGGGCTAAGCTACAATATCAAGCACAGCCGCTATACAATGTACGGCGCTGCGCAGTGCTTGGCAAGTTGTAAAGGGACCACAGTTCTCACCGGAGCTCTAGTGAGCACAGCAGCCCCTTCAAACAGCTGAATGGCGAGGGGAGCCGGGAGTTTGATCCCTGCAAATCTGATATTGATTACTTATCCTGTGGATAGGTCATCAATATCAAATACCTGGATAGTCCCTTTACGTCTCCTAATGCATTTAGTGGATGGCATTAAGGGGGTCCAGCTGAAACAGACGAGGTGGTCTTGTCTGCCAGCGGTGAGTCCTTTTCTTCAGGTGTTGTTGTAGGTAGGGGCAGCTCCTGAAATAGCCTATCAGATAGTGAGTACAATTACAACAAACAGATGCCCCAATTTTAAGGTAGGCTGTATTGAAGACAGTTTCCCTTACATGTCTGATACTACAACTACATTCAATTTGACAGTAGCATTCAGTACTGTTCTTTGCCTTCAGCCATGTGAGAATAAAGGCTTGTCAACACAAAGACAGCACCAACTACGCATATAGGCTAAGCGGTGAAGCTAGCCTACATCTAGCATGGGAAATAGAGAGGAGTGCTTTGGTCTCCATGTTTTCATGCAATAAGGAAAACTTGTAACATGACGAAACAGTTTATTAACAACTCTTTATAACAATCAGGCAACATACCCCAAATGTCTTGAAACTTGCAACACTAATTACACCTATGTACATACATACAAAAATATTTTGAGTAAAGGGAAGGGGTAAACGCAAAAAAATGCTACATTTTCCATATTTACAGAAAAAAACAACACAAAATAAAACATAAGAACGAAATGTTAACATCCAGTCACATTGAAAGTAACAGTTGCCGTAAAAATGTACAAAAATATAACATCTTAAACCATTAAAATAAAAGTGTTTGACTAAGTGCCCCCAAAAAGTACCTTTCGTATTAATGGTTTGGTTAACAGGCATATTCTAAGTGATTTGTCTGCGATCATACAGAGGAATTCCTACCATCCCTGAATGGCCAGAGGCAAAATGCCAAAGCATTCTTATTTTTATTTTTTTTGGAAAATATTTGACATTTTAAAAAGGTGCAAAAAAGACAGATGCAGTGCAAATACAGGGTAATGCCTCAGCCCACCTTTTTGTATAGAACCAAAATGCATTAGAAGAAAGGGATCTCAGTAAGACAGGTCTATGATATTCATCTGACCGAATATACAACTGTCATGAATCGTCCAAGGATTATGGTAGCTGTAGTTCAGCAATCCACCGATCAGTAATTTGTGCTTTGACCCATTCTATACAAAGCAAAGCATCCCTCTGGTACTAAAGATGAAAGTTATATATCCAAATAATTTAACTCGAATAACAATATTTGCTGTATCTATCAATGTGAATAAGTGCATGAGAATGGTCAATAAATATCTGCATGAAATATACTGTATAGGAGAAATGAATCAGTAGCAAGACACTGGAGACGTACGCGTGTCTGGTCACACAGCAGAAGCGGTTCAGCAGGATTCAGCTTTTGCACTGAGTTTTTTTTTTAATGCTACAAGTCAATTAACAATGCCTTTAAGTCTCTTCGAAAATTCCTGGATCAGTGATCTCAGAAGCTTTAAATCCAGGATCTCAAGTCTTTATCCATAATCCACCACCGGTCACTGACACACAGGTCGAGCTTTCATGCAGTAGGTTGTTTCCATATGATTTTCACAAGGAAACAACGTGTGACAAAATGTTTGAATATACCTAAAGTCTATTTCTTCTGCTATCACATGAATCAGCAATGCCAGCGAACGTTCTGTCTTGAAATTCAGCAGCTCAGTAGGATTGCGACAATGTTGTAACATTTGGAAATGTGTGTGAAGATAAGATCCACAAGCAGAGAGAGGCGACATGAAGGGGTCTTCAGCGTTCCCTGTTGGCCAGTAAGGGCTGAGTAGATGATGTGCTGCTCCCCACTGAATTGATCCTCACGGAATGATCCACAGGGACGTGGTTCAGACACACAGGAGAGCCGTTTGAAATCTTCTGTTTTTGTGACAAAAATGAGAACAATATTAGTATTCTAAATATTAGGCAATGAGTACAGCATATCCATAGCGTTTCTAGCCAAAATAAATTGCCAGGCCTGAGCAAGGTGTCTAAGAAGGTGATATACAAGATGCCTAAGGTTATTTTATCATATTGGGATGTTTCACATTTCAGTTGTCATTCATGTGCACAACCTTGTGACGACTATGTACAACCTCTGATCTGTAATACGGTACTCATAAGACTTCATGGAGACATGCATGCTCCATCAGATGCAATATTACAGGGCGATTCTTCCCTATAAATAGTGCCTTTAGTGGACAATATTTGCGTCATGCAGAGGAATCACATGACAGCACATGGAGGGATGTGTACAGGACATATTCCATGCACACAGCTCTGATGAGCCAAAGGAGGCTACTCCTGTAAGACCTATTAGAGAAGAGCCTGAACACCAAACATTCAGTGTCCACATTGCAGCTATCACAACCTATCAGTCTTCGTGATCTATTATATAATTAAAAGCAGCAGAAGTTCCACCATAGCTTATAACTTTAGACTCCAGCAAAAAGATAAAATATACTTACATGCCCCTTGCTGTCTGAAAGCTGCTGTTCCACCATCTGTACAATCTGCTTAAAGGTCGGTCGCTTCACCGGGTCGCTGTTCCAACAGCTCTTCATTATCTCATAGCTGAAAGTGAAAAATATTGATGAATATTAATTGAAGAAGTGATCCTACAAAATATTATTTTGGGATTTCTGCAGCTGCTAACAAGTAAGGAGCAAGGAGCCATAGGAAGGTATTCTGAGAGTCATGTGCTCCCATGGCTCCACTAGACTACTAAATGTAGTCAATCTAATTAGATTTTTATGCTACAAATTAAAATAATGTAGTAAAATATTATCCTTTTTTGTCTGTAAAATTTGAAAAAGATTTTCAAAATGTCAATAGGAAAAAAAAAATATAGGAACCAAAAGTGTGTTTACTCACAGCTCGGCTGGTGCACAATCTGGGCTCAGCATGCGGTAACCATCCTTTATCATTTTGTAGAACTTGGAGTCCACCGGCATACGAGGGTATGGGCTGCTTCCTGTTCATTAATCAAACAAAGCGATGTTAAAACAGGATAAGAATTACAGAAGCAGAAGAAACTATTAGTATGGGGAGGGCAGGGCTGACAGTAATCATGATTTTTGTTAAATTAGGACTTCCTTTAACAAGAGCCACTTATATGCACATCACTGTTCACCACTTTATTCCTGTAAGACATCATTAAATAGATTGCTGACCTCAGAGCATGACCTCAATGGTTGTAACTAGGGATGAAACATCCGAGGTCGATTCGCATAAAACTTTGTTTCAATACTGTACGGAGCGAGCGCTATTGGCTCCGACGAGCCAAAGTTATTACTTTGCGACGTCTCACGAGACTTCGCATAATAACTTCAGAAATTGATTTATACTGTAAAACTCGCTCCGTGCAGTATTGAAACAAAGTTTTATGTGAAACGACTTTGGATGTTTCATCCAAAGTCGATTCGCTCATCCCTAGTTGTAACCTGTGCCAAATAAAGAAAAAAGAACTTCTGTCTGTGGTCCTGCCGTTTCCAGGGACTTCTGGTCACCAGCAGACCATAAGTGGAGTGGTCCCTTGACCATTGCGGGTTGTTCCAACATGTAATCGCTGAGGCCAGTGATTGCCCACAGTGGTCACAGGACCACACCATTTCCTGGGACCAGAGGCGGCTGGGAACCAAGCAGCAACGTGGGAACCATGGACAGGTGATTTTTTTTTAACTAGCCGCAGGTTATTGGGGATGCCTACTGGGGTTGTTGGATACTAGGCTGGACATCATCTGTAATAGGTATACACCCATTGCCTAAAACTACTTTGCTAGTATCTCCTATCCTGTGCTTGGGTAGTTTAGTCTTCTCTTGGGATTTTAGATCCAAATCATCATCCCAAGCATCTTACTTTGCTTGATATGACTTGGACATTAATATGGACAGTGATTTTGATGAGTGTGCTTTGAAAATGCACAGCTTCCAGGGCACAGGAAATAAAGGGGGCCAAACATAAGAGTAAAGTTGAGTAAACCACTGATTTCAGCAGGACTGGTTGACTATAGAGCTGAGTGTACTTCTACATGGGATGGCATGGGGCAACAGAGTAGAAAAGCTTCAGTCTTTGTGGAATATTTCATCTGCTTACTGGGTGGATAAGTACAAATTTAGAAATAATGAGAGCAACGTACCCAGAGAAAAGATCTCCCAAAGCAGGATCCCATAAGACCAGACGTCACTTTCAAATGTATACACACAATGAAAAATACTTTCAGGTGCCATCCACTTCACTGGGAGTCGAGCCTATAATATAATGTTAAAAGATTCATTAGATAAATCTAGGTTATTGTCACCAATAAGTTAAAAATAAAAAATAAAACCTGTATACAACATTATATGACCACAGTATGTACAGATGTTCATTTTCTATACCTGAGACTTGTTTGCATTCATTGCCATGTTTAATAAGGATACTGAAATACGCCACAAAAGCAAAATGCCACAATAAAAGACCTAATCTGACCTATAAAATGTACTAATCATACTAATCTCATTCTCAGATCTTGTACTACTATAGTGACCCAGATACAGGTCACGGGACACATGCATACGTCCTGTTAACCGGTTCTCTAGCAGCTTTTTATTCTCATGGTGTGAGGAACTGCAGTTCACCATTTGCTTATGTTACCTGACAAATCAAACGACTTTGTTTCTTGGACATCAATAAACACCTACATTTGCTCCTAGTAAAGATGAAACTTCATCTGTTCTGACTCCGTTTTACAAGGCCATAATTTCGTGACATGTCATATCTCTCCTTGGGTTGGTACCTAATCATGCATCTAAGATTAAACTGCTATAAAAAATGCTTAAAGGGGTAGTCTAGTGTAGAAATCCAACTGTTATAAGTAAAATTATGGCCTACACGGTTAACAGAGGAAGGGGAACCCAACTGGTAATCTCTCCCCTCATTATTAGTTGAAGACCTTAAATTACTTTTAAGATCCTTTCCACCAATTCCAATAAGCACCCTGCTCTCTAGAGGACCTCCAAACACCCAGATGACCTACAAATGTAGATTATGTTCTCCAAACAGGACATCCACCTTAATGGAAAATCCTCAAATTTACGTAATGTCAACTGCACCCAAAATACATTTAATGCTCATTTCCTTGAGGAGCTGTTTGTGATATTGACAAAGAGGTTTAAGAGATCTACTAAGTTCCCAAAAATACAGTTAAAGTTTTATGTAAAGAAAGGAGAGGTTGTGACAACCCTTCGCTCTTCACACCATTAAAGGGGATGTCCCATCTAGATATTTATGACATATGCATAGGATATGCCTTATATGTCCAATAGGTGCGGGTCCCACCTCTGCGACCCACTCCTATCTTGAGAACGGGGCCCTGTCTAGAACCACTATAAAAGGAGAGGAGGCTGTGCATGTAAGGCTCTCTCTAATCACTTCTATGGAATGCATGAAAATAGGTGAGTAACTGTTTTCAGCCTTTCATGGTGATGTGAGACCGGTGTTTTTTCCAGAGGTGAGAAATGCACCTATCAGACATACATGGTATATTGTGTGGATATGCCATAAGTATCCAGATGGCAATACCCATTTAAGCCAAATCCTATTCAATTAGAGACATTCATTGCTGGTTATTGCAGAATTATATTTTTTTACAATGGCAAGTAGTATATAGTGGAATATAGAGGCCTCAACCCTTACAATGACTGAAACCGATGTGCAAAAAAGGTAGTAGAATATAAGGAGGAAATATCTACTTCTTCCATTGCCACTTCTGCACTTATTGCCCTGGAAAATATTATAAGGTTATTTTCTCCTCAATAGGGACAGTGTCTGGAAGCTATACACCTCAACGCACCATCTCCTGATATATTAATATGCCATGGCTGAACTATATTACCTTTTCTATCAACTGCTAATCAGTTTAAAAAGATCAATACATATATTTTTTCTCCAAAAAGTACATTATGTCCAGGGCTTCCATTATGTACATTAAAATGTGCCTAATAGGTCTACTGAAGTGTCATTTTTACACAAAATTTTACATTATATCACCAAATCATTACATTCTCTCCAAGAGAAAGCGTCCTGATGTGATTTGCCATCTTCTTAGGGTTTTCTAAGGGAATTTGAGAACACTGAGCAGCACTAACTGAATTACACCTGCTCGGACTTACATTTCCTTTAACCACATAATTCGAGTCATTCTTGATATCTCTAGCAAGGCCAAAGTCACAAATTTTTGTTATCCGACCATGAGTGAGGAGAATATTTCTTGCTGCAAGGTCTCGGTGAATGCACTGGTGAAAAAAATAAAGGAACACAGAAATACATATATTAGAAAAGAATCAGCTTCGCCGGTAGGCAAAATGAACTATTACATTTACACAACATGTACTGCCATGATGAAAATAGTAAAACTAGGTTCTCAAGAACAAGAGCGGTGGGGACGAAAGTCTTATTTTGCATGAAGCAGAGCTTGGTGAAAGTTACATACATCATCTTGTCAAAATGGTGAAAAAACTTAAAATTTTAATCTGGACCCTGCTTTTTTTTAGATAAGATAGATGGAGGGCTTTGCACTCAGAATTCAAAGGATATGGACAAAATCCATGGGATCCTCCTAAAAAAATATAAAATCTACTGTGTTTGGCCAACTTTATGGAAACCTCACCACTGCCAATTCTAGAAATGGGTGCATATGATTTTGAAGAATTTTCAAAGCTAAGTTTCTGGTTCTTTTCTGGAGACCAATTTTATGATACAAAACCAAGCTTTATGCGTCAATGATTAAAATACAACAGAACAACATGGATACCTTGTATCTCAAGGCTCTCCAATAGTGGATTCAATAGAACATAAATGTTTGGAAACTGTTTTTAAACCTGAAGAAATAACTTTTTTGCATTACTTCTGAGAATACCCAATATAACTGATGTAGATTTCCCACTGCTGAAATTAACCTCCCAATGTAAGAAGATCAGTAACTGTATCTTTGCCTTGCATGTCTGTCAAGTCCAAATGTGTGTGAGCATCTGTGTATTAACTCACATTTTTAGACGCCAGGAAGTTCATGCCCTGTGAAACTTGATATGAAAAGCTAATCAGATCTTCTGTATCTAGGGCTAAATCATCTTCTTCAGGCATTGCAATGGTGACATCCTGATCAACATAGGAACCTATTCAAGATAAATGGTTTAAACAGTAAGAAGGATATTTCAAACAACCATATCACGGCTCTGAGAAATTACCACTTTATTCTTCAGCGAAAGCAAACAAAAGCCTTGCTACAGCAATAAAACTATGTGAAACTTAAACAAAAAAAAGCCTGGTTTGGAAAAAATACAGCATTTCATAAAAATGTCATTATTTGAGCTTTCACTTTTCTCTTTCTCTGTATTCATCGTAACTGACAAATATGTACATGGGTAGGTAGCCATGATGGTTCCATCTACAGGGAAATTAAATTCTAGAGAATGAATTCAACTCACCTGATTTTCTTTTGTCTGACTTGGATGGCACCACGTAAGAAACGCCAGGCTTCATATCCATGTACTCACTCAATTCATCACTGTAAAACAAGAGAAAATTATTTTTTGAAAAAACACTGCCACTATTTACAGCTGCCCGACTGAAGGATTCAAGAACAAAGACAAGGATATCAATGTTTTACTTGGCAGAAGAACAAGCATAACAACTCCTGACATCCATGTTCTGCAGGAATTGCAGCACAGGATGCACGTATAATTAATGAAGATACGACCAATGGTGGCAACAACAAGACTTATTAGATACATTAAAAAAAGGAAATACTTATTATTTCATACATGGAGTGCTATCCTTAAATCCCACCTGTCATACCACAAGGTCTTCTGACGAGCCATATGCTGGTGTATTTACATATAATAACACCATCAGGTCCACTACCATTTCTTAAAGTGATTACACGTGTTAGGAGCAGCAGTTATACCCATTACATTGTATCAGGAGGGGAAGAAGGCAAGTGATGAACAATAGATCAGTCTCCAGGGAAACTTCAAGTTACTGTGGTTTACTTGAGACAAGACCTTGCACAAATGCTGCTCACAGGTCAAGGAGAACACTGACTAAGACTTCTGCGTCTCTGAACACTGCAGTGGAATAAATACTGATGAGGTTCATTCTTATTTGTAGACACAGTAATCCCATGCTTTTATTTAAGCTCAATTTCCTTGTCTACATTAGCACCATTAATCACTATGGTAGACTGAGTCATGTAATTTCTTAGAAGGTTTTTTTAACTTTTAAGGTTAATGTCCTTAAAGGGGTTCTCCGGGCTTAACCTTTTTTTGGCTGTTAAAAGTTAAAGGAGGAAAGATTATTGCTCACATATATAGTGACGCCACCGCCTCCTGCTGGAGAAAGCTCCGGCCGGCAGTCTTCACAGCGCACCTAGGCTGAATACTAGTGCGCATGTGCAGGATGGCCGGCCGTCAGTCGTTGTATCGTACAGGCTTCTATGTGAAGCCTGTGCAGGAGTGACAGCATAGCGATCAGCCATAGAGGCTGATCACTATACTGTGCATGTCACAGGGGACACTGGATGGCAAACAAAGGGGCACTGGATGGCACAAGGGGGCACTGGATGGCACAAGTAGGCACTGGATGGCAAACAAGGGGCACTGGATGGCCCCATGGGGTAATGAATGGCACAATGGGGGAAATGGATGGCACAAGAGTGCAAAGGATGGCACAATAGGGGAACTGGATGGCACAAGGGGGTCAATTGATGGTACAAGTGGGGCACTGGATGACACAATGGGGCACTAGAAGGCCCACTGAGGCACTGGATGGCAAACAGGCACATTGAGGGCACAAGGGGGTCAATGAATGGCACAAGGGGGCACTGAATGGCAAACTGGCACTGGATGGCAAACAAGGGGGCACTGCATGGCATAATTAGGGCACTGGATGGCGCAAGGGGGCAATGGATGCCACAATGGGGGAACTGGATGGCACAAGGGGGTAATGGATGGCACAATGGGGACACTAGATGGCACAAGGGGGCAATGCATGGCAAACAGGGACACTGTGGATGTCACTGTTATGGGGGCACTATGGATGTCACTGCTATGGGTCCGCTGTGGATGTCACTGTTATGGGGGCACTGTGGATGTCACTGTTATGGGGGCACTGTGGATGTCACTGTTAAGGGGGCACAGTGGAAGTCACTGTTATGGGGGCACTGTGGATGTCACTGTTATGGGGGCACTGTGGATGTCACTGTTATGGGCGCTGAGATAGGGCTCGTACACAGAACTGTATCTGTTTTGCGGTCTGCAAGTCCCGATCCACTAAATAAGGTTGCAGTCCTACTGAGTTCTATGGGTTTTAGATCTGCATTATGAGGACCAGAATCGGACATGTTCTATCTTTCACAGAACTAACATATCCTATTCTGGTCTTCAAAATGAGGACATCAAATCAATAGAACTCAATGGGACTGCAAAAAATGTGGATCGCAAAATGGATACGGTTGTGTGCATAAGGGTTTAGATACACAGCTCAGCAGGCAGGATCATACAAGATGGGATTAGATACAGTTTAGCAGGCTGTATCATAGAAGGGGGATACACACTTCAGCAGGCAGTATCGCACACAACAGGATGTGTAGCAGGCACAAATACAGGATAGGATTAGATACAGATGTGTTTGGATACGTTTGCTGATTCAAGCTATTTTTCACCATCTGGAGATGATGAGGGAAGAGCCTGTGGACGGTCAGTGGTGGGATTAGATACACCGCTCAGCAGGCTGTATCACACAGGATAGGATTAGATACACATGAAGGCAGAGCCTATGGACGGTCAGTAATGGGATTTAGACACTGGGTGAGAAGTAGATTCATGTCTGGGTGTAGAAAGATAGACACAGGAGTTGTAGTGGGTGTGGCTGCTGCAGATAGAGCAGAGTGGGGGGGGGGGTGGCCGGCCTGTGACTCATCACTGTGCAGTGCAGCCAGGCTTGTGTATCAATAAAGTTATGTATTCAACAGAACAAGAAGGGGAGAAAGTAAACAGATCTTCCAGGATAATCTAAAAGGTAATCCTCATGATGCCAGTTGGTGTAGTATTGGGATCACAACAGGACCACTCTATTGTTCTCTTGATAGGCCTAGATAAAGATGTGTGATGCTGTAATTGAGTCACTCATCCTCCTCTTTCTGGTCTCAGTGATGGTCTGACTTAGAAAGTCAAGGGAAGCTGTTCGTCTTGCAAAAGTTCAATCAAAGGAGGACGTTAAAAGCCAGAACAGGAGGTAGCATACATGGAGTGACTTTAAAAAATAATATCTAGAAAACTATCCAATACTTTTTAAATAAAAAATACATAGAATATTCATATATAGGTTGTTAATATGTGATAAAAAATGACAAGGAGCTTTTTATAGAGTCTACTTTTTAAGTGACATTGGACCACGGTATCTTTCTGTTTTATATATTTGAGTTTTTTTCTCCATGAGTTATTTCTAAACTTGGAGAAATCCATTCAGGTAAATCACCTTAAGATGTCCTGGTAAAAATATGCAAAATACATCCATTTTAAAAAGTTTTAATGCTGATATGATAGCATATGTGAAAAATTCTCTACTCACCAAACATGTTCCCTTGAGTTGAGGAGGTTCTTGTAAAGGGCACTTTCTGAATGGTCCTCAAATTTTTGGCAGATGAAGGAATCACGTTTTCTCCGTAGATAATTCAAAAGATCTCCATAGCAACAATATTCAGTGATGACAAGGGTTGGACCTGGGAAATAAAGTTCATTTGAAAACTATAAGAGACATTTCAGAATGTATGGGAGAAACAAATAGCATAAATTATGAGAACATCTGATCAAATAAGGACATCACGCTGGGGTCACAAGAGCTGAACATTATGTAGATGTGATTTGCTGCAGCCACACAAACTATATGACATTACAATACCATATACAGAGATTATCTTCTAAGGGAATGAACTACAAGGATGTTCCAGGTTGGAAATGACATCTCCAAGGCAAAAATTGGATTTTTTGTACTCACCGTAAAATCCTTTTCTCGTAGTAGGCATTGGGGGACACAGCACCATGGGTATATACCCTCTCCACAGGCACTAGGCTAATCAGTTCGTACCAAAAGCAGTAGGAGAGAGAAGAAAGGCAAGGAACCAACAACTCCTGTACCGGGAAAGATCAAGAGACCAGCCCGGAGAAGCGGAAGTAAAAAACATAGGGTGGGATCTGTGTCCCCCAATGCCTACTACGAGAAAAGGATTTTACGGTGAGTACAAAAAATCTAATTTTCTCGTGCATGGCATTGGGGGACACAGCACCATGGGACGTCCCAAAGCAGTCCCCGAGGGTGGGAAATGAACAGCCATGCCACCGGTTGGGCACACAGGTGCAAGAGAACCATGTGACCCAACAGAAGAAATGCACAGAATAGGCAAGAAGCCTCATAACCAGGGAGAAACCCCAAGGGAGCAAAAGCGAAGACTGCCAGCACCCCAGGACAAATGCCTGGGAGTAGGTCCCAATTGCAAGAAGAAGACAAAGGGGAACACCCAGCTCATCCAAAAGGTGAAGAGAGGATAGGACAGCATCGTTGAAGAAAAAATAAAATAAAAAAGTGGCAGGATGACCTGCACAAAAAGCTCTACTAGAACAAGACTGATTAGCCTAGTGCCTGTGGAGAGGGTATAGTCCAACGGGGAGGAGCCAACACTTTTTATGTCTAGTGTCTCCTCCTAGTGGTAGTTGGACATATACCCATGGTGCTGTGTCCCCCAATGCCATGCAAGAGAAATCTAATTGACTTCACACTTCAGATTTGCAAGTCGCGCTTTATATTATAGGTATGTTGCTCTACTGTACTAGGGTTCTTCCTTACACTGAAGTTATATCTTATATTTCCTACAAGCATGCATCTAGAAAACCATCAATATGACAGCTGAATTCTGTGTCATTAGAGAAATGAAGACGACCCATACTCCTTAAACATCAGATCCAACCTACGAAAAGTTAAAGGATGATGCTGTTCAACATGCATGAGCAGTTTTCTATTGAACCAATCATTACAAGATCAGCACTAGATTTAAGTAGCTTCTCCAGAGTAGTGAAATGACTAATTCCTTAAGAACGCAAATTATAATGTGAGCTCGAATGCAGCTGGAGAGCCACACAAGATGTTTCTGTTTGAAGAAGTGATCCACTTAAACATGCTGCCAAGTATCTAAAAACAGCCAGCCGGGTCACTCTGTACTCACTTATATAATGCCATCTAATCATTTATTCCTCTGGTTCCCCAAAGACTAAATTTATGTTCCGAATGTTTTAAGGCATACAAGAAATCTTAAAGAAACAATAAACCTAGAAATGAATGCTAAAAGTAAGGCTACTTTCACACTTGCGTTTGGTGCAGATCCGTCATGGTTCTGCACAGACGGATCCGTTCAGATAATACAACCGTCTGCATCCGTTCAGAACGGATCCGTTTGTATTATCTGTAACATAGCCAAGACGGATCTGTCTTGAACACCATTGAAAGTCAATGGGAGACGGATCCGTTTTCTATTGTGCCAGGTTGCGTCATAGAAAACGGATCCGTCCCCATTGACTTACATTGTGTGCCAGAATGGATCCGTTTGGCTCAGTTTCGTCAGACGGACTCCAAAGCGAAATGGAGACAGATCGGAGGCAAACTGATACATTCTAAGCGGATCCTTTTCCATTCAGAATGCATAAAGGCAAAAACTGATCCGTTTTGGACCGCTTGTGAGAGCCCTGAACGGATCTGAACGGAAAGCCAAAACTCCAGTGTGAAAGTAGCCTCAGAAGACATAGTTGTCTTCAGTACTTGTCAGGCTGCAGCATTTTCTGCAAAATCCTAGAATAAACAGAAAAAATCCTGCAGAGAACAAAGGGTTAGTCCCCACCTGAGCTTTTCCATTATCAGCTGGTGGCCAACTGGGAGGTGGGGGAGGGGGGGGGGCTTAGCAAAGGGGGTTTGTCTAAATATGTTGGGCAGAAAAGGGAGGTTCCAGCTCCTGCCAACTGTATTGCAGCCAAACACAGGACAGTGAGAAGGATGGGGGACACTGCTGGGCTCCTGGGACACTGAGGGATTTCAGTATCAATTGCAATACCAAACAAAATAGGAATAAGGGAAGGGTTGGAGTAGTATATATATATATATATATATATATATATATATATATTTTTTTTTATGTGTATTGTCTGTGTTTAGTGTTCCTCTAAATTTCCACAAGGACCTTTTTCTATTGTACATATAAGAGTCCTGGCCTAATGGATTTTACAAAACAACAACTGCTAATATTTGATGATGGTGCAGGGGTTGAAAAAACGTCATGGTGCTTCTCATGGCCACTTTTCTGAACAAAAAGTAACCATAATGGTTAAAAAATGAGTGACATGGAATGCAACGCTAACGTCCCACCCACTATTTCTAACACATTCAGACACGCCAGAAAAAGTGTCCTAGGAGGGCTTTTTCAACCACCATGTTTTCAATGTAAATGGTTTGATAAATCGGTCCTATTGTCTACAAACTGGATTAACACATATGACAGGCTTGTGCCTGACATGTAAGTACTTATAGAAATAGTATATTTTTATTTGAAAGGGATTTTCACATAATTAACTTTTATGGCATGTCAATCATATACCTGCAGCTGCAACTTGCTGGAAACTGAGCAGGTCCAAGCACCTTACTTCAGTAGAGAAGGGCTGTCCGTGGACAGTTCTTCTCTGTTGCAATCAGAAGAAGTCTAGAATACCAACGAGTTCTCCTACATTTGACTGACAAATTAGTTGGTGGGAAAACCCCTTTAAAATAACTTATAGCAAACCAGCAAGTAATTTTCCTGGATTATAGTGAGGTGGACTGGTCATACACCCTACAGGGAAATTACCCATTGGGCCAATGCCCAGGGGGGCCACCAGAGTCCTCCTCACTGCCGCCAGCCTGGTACATAGCAATCTGATGCTCTCAACATTAATTAATGCTAGGAACAGCCGGTACTTAAGAAGCTGGCTGAGGGCCTGTATGGTAATACAGTTCAATACTCTAACGGGAGCGGCAGTATTTATTTTGTGCTTCACTGTGGTATTTGGTTCTGTTGGGGCAGTATTTTGTGCAGCACGAAGGTAATGGTCCACTTTAAGTTCTCAGTCCACCACTGCTGTATAGAAAAGCAATTGGTAACTAAGGGTATGTTTACATATATAGGTTTGCCCTTCAGGCAATGCACCCCACTACTGAAGCTCTGAGTATACCCTAAAGTGAACGTGAATCAGAGATTCGCAGGTTCTCCTCTTATCTGAAGGTGCAGAATAAAAGAATGATACTTTTTGGTGGAACCCTACCAATTCTCACAAGCTTTCTTTTCTCATAATGAGCCCCGTCCCTCTCCAGACTGAGTGAGATGTCGGAGTGTTCCCTTTATGTGGCCATGTGCATGTTGACTCAGCTCATCGTCTGCCAGAGATAGAACGTTAAAGCGTATCGCGGCCTGAACTCTACTGAGCAGATGCTGTGTTTCTGTCTGACGAAGGACGACTGATGATGCGCTTACTATGTACGAGATACAACGGCACAAGTGCCTGGCTCCATAAAGGCTTAGTCACACATCGAAGTCTTAAGCCGTACTAGCAATTAAGCGATTATCATTAACCCCTTAGGCAACCAGGTGGCCTACGTATTATAAGCGCGCTTGAGTCAGTACATGGAAATCCTTTAAAAAAAGAAAATTGCATAGAAATAAAATAGAATAGAATAACTGATAGTGCTGTCCTGCTGTAATCCCCTATATAGCCCACACAACCCATGTCACAAGGAGCAGAACACATGCTGTTTGCGTCTCCAACTTCCTCAGTCTCAGGGACTACGTTTACTCTTGATGAAATAAAAACTTAAATGATACAACGTATTTCATCATACAGGAAGCCAAATGTTACTTTGTGGCGCTGGCATTGTTTTCACTGTAAAATGTGGAAATGTCTGTTATTTTCAAGGCACAACAATCGGCACCCAGAATGCTGCTGGTAAAGAGATATGTGGTGGATACTCGCTCCGCAGTAAGTGACTTTCCCAGTTAGCGGAAGCATCAGGACTCACAGGACACCGCTGTATTTACAAAAACAGGGTATTGATTTGTGGCACATGATCTGTACCCTGCCAATAGGTTGATATGGAGGACTAATGAATTGGAGGCATATGTGACAGTTCATTACAACAATTCATGGGCATTTTAGAATTTCCAGATGCTGGCATACAGGCTACAGCTGTCCACACAATATCAGATTAATGCTGACCAAACCTGCTGACCTCAGCAACCATTGAGTGTATATAGGGTAGTGATGAGCGAATCGGTTCACCCTGCTACAGACAAACACGGTTCTTCCATCATATTTTGTGGGCCAGGAAATACTTTTAGCGTGCTGTTAATATGTATTTGTAACGCTGAGGGCAGATTAAGATGGCCACCAGTCTTGCAAGAGCATCTTAATCTCGTGCATGTGCCGTTACTGTGAGTAGTGGCACATGCGTGAGTATACTTAATTCAAAATCCAAACATGGGATAAGTGGCGCACTCCACAATCATAGCGAATCTGGATTTGTAATGCAGTATATATGCGCATTTGCCACTACCCACAGTAATGGCACATGCGCAAAACTAAGATGGTCTCGCGAGACTGGTCTGCCCTGAGCGCTTCCAATACATTTTAACGGCGCAATTATTTTCTGGCCTACAATAACGATAATATGATGACTGAATCGGGTTTATGCATAGTAGGACAAACCAATTCTCTAAACACTAGTATAGGGCACATGTCGTGGAAAAGAAGGACTGGGCTGTTGGATTTGAACATGCCTGATCCTTTTGTACTTAGGGGAGATAAGCTCTGCTAAAAGGTGTTTGGCAGCATATTACTCCCCCTTCCTAATTTATAGCACATGCTTGTATGGATGTGTATGGCTAGATCAGGAGGAATAGCTCGCGACCGAATGAGCGTTTGCCTGACAGCTATCTGAAATGTTTGGGCAGTGTATTTGGTTACCTCCCACGGTGCAGGCTCCCAGAAGGTTTACAATGTTTTTGTGATGGCCAAGATAGCTCAGGACCTTCAGCTCAGACATAAGGGCTTCCCTCTCCGTAGCATGGGCGCTCGCTGCAAATAGAGAGATTGTATTCAGTGTCAGGTATACAGTGTCGCTAATCATGAAAATGAAACAAGTAAGAGTAATACTTACGTTTCAGCATTTTCACAGCAACTGTGAGTGCATTGTCTTCCTTCAATAGGCCGTATGCCGTGGCCTCAACCACTTTACCAAAAGCGCCAGCACCCAGAATCTTACCTATTAGGAATGAATAGACAAATTATGTTTATGCAATAACTCACATAGACTTTTAAATATAGTCCTTTATGATATAATTTAAAAAAAACAAATAATAGAATCAAATATTCATGCAATGGAATAATAACCAGTGTGCATCCAGACATCATTATAGTGGGTGACACCAATAATAATTTGCATTGGCTGATACAGTAAATTATTTTTTCCAAGCACATTGTAGACATGTACAATATTTTATCTATACAGAGACAAAGAATTTACACAGCAGTCTGAAAATACCACTGATTATGGAATAAATTAAATGTGGCTTAAAGAGGACCTGTCACACCCCCCCCCCCTCCCCCCCCCCCACACAAACATATATGACTCTTTTAATAACTACTTGCATTCCTCATGTAATAGAAATTCTGGAGCATCTATTCTTTAATTTCTATGTTGTGTCATTCATCTATTATTCCCGCTGGGAAAGTTTATGAAAGAATTACTAGCAGTTTGCAATGAAGTTCCCTTTGGGTGCGACCAACTGAGGGTGTGTCCCTGCACAGTCTGAAACTAGGAGCACTGATTGGATAATGTCAGACACACCCAACTGGTAACACCCAGCTGAACCTTTATTACAGGCTGCTGACAATTCATTCATAAACTTCTATCAGGAAGAATAGAGGAATGTCACAGCATAGAGTAATAAGAATGGATGGTCCAGAGTCGTTACTACATTGGGAATACAAGTAGTTACTAAAAAGATGTGTCAGTAGATGTGTCACGTCCTCTTTAAAGTGGACATATATCGGGGCATCCGAACTCTCCCCTGACAGCAGATATCGAGGGGAAAAAAGCTTGGGCTGTTGGAATTTAACTTGCTTGATCCTTTCATTCTCAGGGGAGATAAGCCACTGCCAAAGTACATGTCTATTCAGCTGAGCTGAGTGTGCATGTGTATGAGGGTGGGTCAGGAGGAATAACTGTAGGCCTCCGAAGGCTGAACAGTGCTCCAAAGGGTGACTTATTATTAGGTCATTTCCCCCTGGAAGCAGATATACAGTATTGGCACTATTATTTCTCCATAACCGAGAAATGCAAGTTTTTGTCATGCACAGTATAATAAAAACATACAGAAAAGAACTGTACAACAATAGAAATAATCAATACACTAACCAAAGCACAGCCTGTCTCTAGGGAACTCCCACTTGTTGTCATAAGGAAGTTGCGTTGGATCGATGTAAACATAATTATTTCCATTGATTTCTTCCACTACTTTCCACTGAATTTCATACTTTGGTTTCTAAATTAAGAAAATACATAAAACTAAGTAAAAGGACAACAAATCAACATGAAACCTTGGTAGGAGCCCAACACAAGTGTCTGCCGTACCTGCAAGTACTTGTACATGAGGACCGCCGTGGCCACGCACATCACCGCGGCGGCTACTATAAATCCGATCAGCAAGGGCGTAAACAGCGTGTGGGAACCCATATCTGCTAGAGAAGACAAAAAATAGAAAGTTTTCCTTACAATATGAAGACAAAGTAAAATCATACCAATTTATAATCTTCTCTGTAGAAAGGCTGATTTCTGCAAACCAGAGCAAATAATCGTGGAGGATCTGTTCACAGCAACCGATCAGATCACTTGTTTCAGGATGCTTGCTGTAGGCCATGCATCTATATTTGTCTTTTTATACCTAAGCCTCAAAATTTTCGGGATCTGTTGTCCTTATTCATCTGGTTCTATTGAATTAACTTGGACACTATTACATATGTGGCTGAGCTGTGGGAACTGCACCATGACTCTCTAATTGCCAGAGAGCTCATGTACTTGCAACCTGAGATCATAGCCTGGCAATTAGTGGTACCCGTAGCGGGGTACTTGTGGCCTGGCGCAAACGTGTAATAACACCCTTAAAAGAGTATGCCACCAATGTCTGATAGCTGTGGGCACCCTCTATGACCCACAGCTATCTCTAAAACAGAACCCACAAACTGAAGGAGAGCAGAACAAACATGTGTGGCCGCCCTCCATTCATTTATATAGGAGTGCTTAAAATACCCATGTGCTGGCACAGCCCCATAGAAGTGAATGGAGTGGTGGCCACGCTTCTGCAGTGGGCTTCTCATTCATTTCTATGGGACAGCTGAAAATACCTGAGCATGCCGTTCGACCGTTTTCAACACTCCCATAGAAATGAATGTAACGTGGTCCTCTCTCCCTCACTTTGCAGGCTCTGTTTTAGAGTTACTTCAGAGGTAGGACCCGCAGGCCCGGCACTATAATAAGGCAGACCAAGCGGCTGGCCTTAGGGCTCAGAGACGCTAAACCGGGGGGGGGGGCGGAAGTTTTTTTTAAAAAATAAATCACTTGCGCGCCACCGTCCGCCCCCGCGGCTGTTCTCCTCTGTGTGGTCCTGGTATCTTCTCTCTGGGCTCCCGACATGTTTTAGGACAGGGGTGCACAACCTTTTTTGGTCTGGGGGCCGCATTGTCACATCGCTCTATTTCAAGGGGCCGCAAATAAAAAAATGTTGATCGGTGCTTATCCAACACAAGCCAGTGCAAAGTGACTGGGGAGAAGTGATCGCTGCCACAGTCGTGCTGCAGATAATCAGACATCTTTCATCCTGATAAAATATGCAAATCAGCCGACAAATGAGCAATTCCTTGTTTATCGACTGATCAGCTGCACAATTATACCGGCCAGATATAAGATATGGGCGCTCCTATGAACACTTGTTCCCAGTAATTGTCCCAAATATCGTGCTGTAGCATAACCCCTGAAACTGAAGAGTTATACTTACTTGCTCCCCGCCTCTCTGGTTCTTCGAATTGCCTCCGCTGTTTACAACTGGCAGTGTATGGACATGGTCATACACCACTCCAGACAATGACTGGCTTAGGCGGTGATGTGGCCACAAGCAGCGTGTCACTGCTGAAGCCAGTCAAGAAGCCTGTAAACAGAGCAGGAACCGGAAGATGGAGGCAGCGCAGAGGACCAGAGCGGAGTGGAGCAGGTAATTATTAATTTTCTATTTTAGAGGCCATGCTCCAGGCCTCATTTTTACCAGAAAAGTGGCGACATTTCCTATTTATAAATCAGCGGTTTCCTTCACTGCAGAGGACGGAGCTAACTGGTTATTACCATCTCCTGCCAATCCAGTTATAGGCGTCCTGCAGTAACCAGTAAGCACATTACCTTGCTAGTGGGGAAGGCGCCTATTGGTTAACGCTTGAATGACCAGGCCCGAAAAGGCCTTAATGACCAGGCACTTTTTTGTGATTTAGCGCGCGTGGTGGTTCAAATGGTTGTAACTATCTTATTTGTTGGACTACCAAGATAATTTTTGCAACAATTTTTATTTAGGGGAAACTGTACAAAACGTTTTTAAAAAGTATATATTTTTTCAAACTATGGCTCCTTATTCTTTAATCATGCAAACTGACACCAAAATAAATTATTATAATTAGATCTCTATTTTGTGTATTTTGCTATATAATATGAAACGTTTCACGTGAATGGGACGGTAATGGTGACAGTTTTGATTGGTGTGGGTGTCTTTTCTTTTATGTATGATTTTTTTTTAACTTAATATATTTCTGCTACATAATATGTCCCCCAAGAGTTCATAAAAAGACCTTGGGGGACACTGTCACTTTTTTAAATTTTGCACTTTTTCATAAAAAGAGGGTGGTGGGACAGTGAACACTCTTTTATTAAGCACTTTTTCCTTTTTATTTTATTTATTTATTTATTTAGTTTTCAAATTTTAATTTATTTTTTTTAACTTTCTTTAAAATATATTTTTACCACATAATTTGTCTCCAAGAGGTCACTGGAAGACCTTTGGGAGACAATAAGTGACTTTTTTTTGTACTATTTCCACTGTAACTGGATCATCCAAAGGAGCCCCAGTTAAAGGCAAACCAGCCTGCTGCGGAGGCTTTGTACCAGGGCAGCGCTCCTCTGTTCCCGAGACACCCAGAGATCACGTGATCGCTGGGTCTACACTGCAGAGTGCTCATAGAGGAGAAGGCAGAAGCGCTAATAAAGCGCTTCTGTCTTCTCCTCGGCTTCCCCGCTCTCACTAATAGCCGGGGACCCTTTCTGATCCTGCTACAGTGCAGGAGCAAAACCTGTGATCCATCTGCTGTGCGGCACTCTGTGCAGAAACACAGCTGATTGCAGGATCAGCTGTGTTTCTGCCCAGCAGGGCGGGGGCCGCAAACCATGGCTCTGGGGGCCGCATGCGGCCCGCGGGCCGCAGGTTGTGCACCCCTGTTTTAGGACCTTTCCCACTCAGCCAATCAGTGGCCGCAGCTGTGTCACGTGTCAGGCCAGTGATTTCCCACTGAGCCAATCACTGGCCTGACACATGACACAGCTGCGGCCACTGATTGGCTGAGTGGGAAAGGTCCTAAAACCTGTCGGGAGCCCAGAGAGAAGATACCAGGACCACACAGAGGAGAAGGGGAGCTGCTCTAGACGGGACCAGGGCCAGGTGAGCATAATGTTTTTTACACAACATTAATAGAGGGGGGTGACATGGGAGGGGGAGAAATGTGACATGAGAGGAGGGGAGTGATGTGAAATGGGGGGGGGGGGTGAAATGTGACATTGAGGGGGTAAAATGTGACATGGAGGGGGAGAAATGTGACATGAGAGGAGGGGAGTGATGTGAAATGGGGGGGTTGAAATGTGACATGGAGGGGGAGAAATGTGACATGGGGGAGAAATGTCACATTTCTCTCCCTCCATGTCACATTTCTCTCCCTCCATGTCACATTTCTCTCCCTCCATGTCACATTTCTCTCCCTCCATGTCACATTTCTCTCCCTCCATGTCACATTTCTTTCGCCTCCATGTCACATTTCTTTCGCCTCCATGTCACATTTCTCCCCCCCTCCATGTCACATTTCTCCCCCCCTCCATGTCACATTTCTCCCCCCCTCCATGTCACTTTTCTCCCCCTCCCTGTCACATCACCCCCTCCATGTTACATCACCCCCACCTAGTTCTGGCTTGTGTTGGCAAAAATCCTTGCACCGGCCCTGCAGATACTGGTGATATATCCTAGCGATATGCCACCAATGTTTGAGATAACACAACCCCTTTGAATTTTGTTCTGCGAAAATATTTCACATTTTGCTTTACCTGTCACAGCAAAACTGAATATAGACGTAATCCTCTCCACATCATTGTAGGCGATGCAGTGAACGGTGCCGTTCTTCTCTTTAATAGAACTCACATCAATGATACTTTCTACAACTGTGCGCCCAAGAGAGGAGTTTTCCATGCTCTGCTTTGTGTCAACTGGCATTATTGCCGGAGAATCCGTACACCTGCAATAACAAAGTCACGTCACACTCGCTTCTTTATGAAGCTCCAGCGGTTAAAGCAAATGGAAATTACAGATAATGAGGCAGGGACGGCAATAATGAAATATAAATACGAAAATGAAATGGAGTCGACTATGTTGATGTTGTTACACACGAACGGAGGCGCTTGCAAAGCAGATTACTGTGTCACTCCCACAGAGCTGGTTGACACATTAGTAATTGTGCTAATGTCTCAATACAGTACTTAAATAGATCCTATGTCAATAATGCATGGAACAGTCAGGAGTCATGTCTGGCTGTCAATCAGTGTGCACTCAGGACACTAACAGGCTGCGTCTAAGATATAAAGAGGACCTGTCACCTCTCCTGACATACCTGTTTTAATAGCTTCATGCATTCCCCATGTAATAACAATTCTGGAACATCTATTCTTATGTCTCTATGTTGCGTCATTCCTTTATTATTTCTACTAGAAGTTATGGATGAATTGCTAGCAGTCTGCAGTAAGGGTACAGAGGGGAGGTAACCAGTTGGAGGTGTGTACCTGCACAGACTCACTCTATTCAATCAGTGCTGCCATTGTCAGACTGTGCAGTTACCCCCCCCCCCCCCAACTGGTTACCACCCCTCTGTACCCTTACTGCAGACTGCTAGCAATTAATTTATCATTTCTAGTGGAAATACTAAAGGAATGGCACAAGATAGAGCTATAAGAATAGATGCTCCAGAATTGTTATTACATGAGGAATGCATTAGGCTATTAAAACAGGCATGTCAGGAGAGGTGACAGGTCCTCTTTAAAGAAAAATGAGCTCCTGCAATAAAATTCAGGTTCGTGTTGGACCAGTGAGTTTTTATAAAAATACTTATATTTATCTATAAGTAAATGATTACCTGGAGTCAGATCCCGGACAGAATAACCAGTCAATGGAAGGCGCAGGGTACCCCGTTGCCACACACTGCAGCATATCGTTACCCAGTTTCTCAACTATGAGGATTTCTGGTTTTGCTGGAGAAATGCACAAGAAATCCAAGTCATTAAGAGAAATCCTTCAGAAAGTCTCCACTATATAAGCAAGTAAAAGCTGAAACTTACTCTTCACTGATATGTTGAAGCTGACAGACGAGTTGGCATCGGAATTCGAGGCATAAAACATATAGATTCCCTTCTCGTTGCCTTTCAGGCGGATCAGATGTAGCTCACTAACATACCTATCAGAGGTAGAGTAGTGCATTCCGTTATAGGTGATAGTTACAGCAAGGGTTAGACATTGTATAATTATTACGACAGTCAATTTAATCTATCACTAGCATTTTAGAGGGATTCACAGAAGCTGAACATAAGGGAACGGTCCCAAAACCCTAAGCTATTTCACTTGCGTGGTGGACTGTATGTTCAGATTAAGCGTATATAATTCTCAAAAAAAGAAGTAGGTGATGGTCATACCTATTGTTGCCTTCGTCTCGCGACTGTACAAAATGGTCAGAGGTGTTGAGAACAGTCTCGTTCATGAAAGTCCACAATTCTTCATCTGGTTGAGGATATGCTTCAATATAGACCTGCAGTATGATGTTGTCCCCAGCATTTACACCCACATCAAGTGTGGTGTTGTCCATTACAGACAGGCTGATGTATCCAGTTTCTGTTCACAAATATAAAAATTGGAATAAAAGTAGAAAAAAACATTATAGGATATCACTAATAATAGGTTTAGAGGAAGACCACTAAGGGCAAGAATCTAATTTGGAACAAAAAATTGTGGGCATTTACAAAAGGCGTGTCAATAAAAAGTCTTGGGTAGAGCCTACACTTTAAATGACTGGTGTCCTTCCCACTCCCAATTCACAACCCATTCAAGACAACAAAAACAGAAAACCAGCAGGGCAGAAAAAAAACACATACCGGTACATTTAACTAGTGGAGGAGAGACCCATATCTATTGGGCATTTTGTGGCATATCCACAGTCTGTGCCATAAATACCTGAGACAGGAATACTCCTTTAAAGGGGTTATCCAGGAGAAAGACAGACCACCCAGAGTGGCCGACCTACAGTGGAGACGGTGTCTAACACTCCCCGCCGGCTGTTCCACTCCTTGCCGCACTGAGGTCAAAATCCGTTGATGGGGGACACGTGACTGCTGCAGCCAATCACAGGCCGGGGTGATGACTTGTTCCCCCTGCGTCATGTGACCATTTGTCATGATGCAATTGGAGCAGATCACCACTGTGATGGCTGCAGTGGTCATGTTTCCCCCCTTCAACGGATTTTGACCTTGCAAGGAGAGGAAGAGCCGGCCCGCGAGAGTTAGATGCTGAACCCAGAGGCAGGGACGAAGTAAGTAGGATACCCATCGTGGGTCGGCCACTCTAGGAGGGCTGTCTTACTCTTGGATAACCCCTTTAACCCATGTTAAAGTATCAGCAATGTGCAGCCAGCCCCCAAAAAAAGTATAAATTAACTTGGCGGCAGTCAAACCATATTTTAGCCTGTGTCGTCAATACACTTAAACGGAGAAACCTTTAAAGTTATATGTAGCTGTGATGCCAAACAAGGACTTACCAAGGACATCTAATGTGAAGGTGGCTTTGCTCACACCGATACTGTTCCTGGCTTGACAGGTGTATACGCCAGAATCATTAAGCTGGACTGCACGGCTGCTAAGAGTGTTGTTTCGTTCAAATACTGTACCGGATAGGTACTTGCTGTTTGTAGCGGACTTCTGTAAAGAAATTACCAAATGAATGAGATATCAGCCGCATTCCCCCTAATTGCCATTCCTCATGTCAAATGATCAAGAATCCCAAAACATCCACTTGTCAAACTGTCAAGAAACTAATATTTTAAGGCTGAGTAATGGCAGATAAATGGATAAGGATAACAACGCAAACCCTGAGTGCGGGGAGAGCTTATTATTGTGATGTCCCTGATTGGAGATTCACCTTTCCAGCTTCATTAAAATATGCTAATGACAGAATAGCGGCCGGCTGTATCTCTATGTGCAGACAAAAGAGACATAATGAAATGACAGATAGGAAATGGGGGATGATGAGCGGGGACTACGAGAAGAGAGGAAGGAAGGAAGAGGGGGCTTCAAGATTCCACAAATACTGCTTTTTTTTCAAGATGTCAAGGAAAAATCCTAATGATTGGTGGGAGGTAATGTTGGAGAACCTGTAAAATATGAAGCTCTTCTGACAAATGATGTCTCTCTTTACATTACATAAGTATTTTTTTGTATATATTTATATCATTATGATAAGTAGAGAGTTTATATCTTCCTGCTGCAAAGGACAGCCGGGTAGTCGCCCCTCACCCCTTGTTTTCACACAACCGTCATGTTTACACTGAGCTTCTTCTAACCAAACAATACATTGACCTCATAAACTCCGAGACCAACTTCCCCTATTGTTCATCTTATGCTACAAAAATAAATCCAGTCACCTGTCTTTATAAGGCAAGACATTTTCAGCCACATGCTATAGAAGTACCACCATATTTATATCTCTTAAAGGTACAGACCTTTAACATAAAAAAATCCTAGTAAAGTCCTTGAGGTGTTTTCAAGTCAAGTTGTACTTTAAGGGTTTGTCTCAGCTCTGCAAATGGCATTTATCATGTATAGAAAGTTAATACAAGACACTTACTAATGTATTGTGATTGTCCATATTGCCTCCTTTGCTGGCTGGATTCATTTTTCCATCCCATTATACACGGCTTGTTTCTATGGTTACGACCACCCTACAATCCAGTAGCGGTGGTCGTGTTTTCACACTATAGGACCACAGGAGTGCGCATAAGCACTTTTTCCTATAGTATATAAGTACGACCACTGATGCTGGATTGTAGGGTGGTCATAACCATGGAAACGAGCAGTGTATAATGTGATGGAAAAATTAATCAAGCCAGCACAATACATTAGTAAGTGTCTTGTATTAACTTTGTCTACACGATAAATAGCATTTGATGACATGAGAGAACCCCTTTAAGGTGATCACACATATTAGAGAAATGTCTGAGCCTGACTACTTCAGCAGGACTGGTTGCTCATCTAATGTGTATGGCGGTTTATTGTACATGGGTGACACTTCATGCAATGGCAGTAATATCAGCTGTCACCCAGCTTTCCTGGACTGCTAAATCAGGCAAACATAAGTGAACAGGGGATGTGGCAATAAAAGAAAAGTCAGTGAATGAAAGCAGCTGCAGGATCTATATTTCCTGGTAACTTTTTGCATTTAAGTGCAACGTGTTTTTTTTTTTTTTTTTCAAATAACTTGAAGTTTCTACTGTTATGCAGAAATAAGTGCAGTCTCTTGTAAAATGTCATTCACAGACAGAATCTTGAGCTCTGAACATCTGACAGCCAAGCGGGATCACAACAGCCACGACCCCCCCACTGTATTTGCACACAATGTCTCGTGACCTCTGGACAGCAGAAATTAGGTGGAGAGTGACAGACAACCAAGACAATGGAATGAAGATCTCACAGAATATTCAATTATGCAACCTTTTGTGAGCACCGTTACCATGATGCTGTAAACGGAGATGTCCACAGCAACAAGTATACGGGGAACATGCTTACTTGTTTTCCTGAAATGCCTAGGGCTAAACAGCTTTTGATAGTTCTCAGGGTAGATATATACAATGAAGGGACCATCAAGGTTTCAGCGTAGACCATAACATCTACACATCCAGTTCAGCTCTTCAAATGCCCTGGGGCAAGGAGCTGTTGTCCATATGTTTAGTCACCCATGTGCTATGTCACCTGTGTCTACCATATAGTGAGGCACTTGAGTGACCAAAAGCTATTCCTCTCCACTCCTCCCATACACATGCACCCTCTGCTCATCTGTTCTCTATGGGGAGAGCAGGAGAAGTTACTGCCAAACACCTTTGGAGGTGGCTTCTCTAACTAGAAAAAAAAAAGGATTGGACATGTGAAAATCTAACATATCAGATCCTTCTCCCCCTCCTCATATCTGCCAGGACGAGCGTGATCTCCATTCATCTAATGCGCTTGCCCTACTTTATGACAAAAGAAGTACAACTAGTAGGCGCTTGGATAGTGGTGGCGCTCAGGAAAGGGAGCGATTCCTTATCTGCATTGAACATAGATCCCGACACGTGCTCCTCTTCAATAACTTGTTTCTTTTTAATGCATTGACATACAGTAATTGGACACATTTCAAGACGTCTTGGGTCCTGAGAAAGGCTCAAAGGGGGCCGAAGTGCGTTCTATTATTGTATGTTAATGCATGGAATAAAAGCACAGTATTGAAGAGGAAGCATGTGCTGGGATCTATGCACGCCTTTAGGCTACTGCTACATGGACATCCAGTCATTCAGATGTAATGTTCAGTCAGCAAGCTCACACTGCATACTTGATCATTGTGAGAGGTGTCTGGCAGCAGATTATTCCGCTCTACCCATTGAAACATTATGAGTCCGGAGCAATATTTTACAATTACCCCAAAAATCTGATTCATTAACATTCATTTGAAAAAACTGAAAATTCTCTTAGCTTCTGCATCCAGAGAACTGTACTTCCCAGGACAGGAGGAGATCCTGCCTTCTTCCAGTAACAATGAGTACATTTGAGAAATGTGTAGACTGAACACACATTCATTCGTAGACAATCCCACACTTCTCTTTTATTTTTTTACGCTGACGTATTTGATAAGATAGGCTGGCTCTAAACGGACTATTCAGAAATACACTCCAGGGCGGCTGCCTCTAGAGCTACAGACTTCTGTTTATAGTGCACTGAGAATTCAAGACACCCACCAGCTGTCATCACAGAGCAATCCTTCCCTTCATTAAAGGAGCCTTTCAAATCGCAAAAGCTTTTATGTGGCCAAAACAGCAAATTAATACGTAAGCGGCACAACCACGTTTTAATAATTCAGCATTGTTTGCAGGCCATTATTCAGAGACGTGTTTTCATTTTCCAAATACAGCATGGGATTCTGTTGAATGGCAAAGTGATTGATATCTTGTGGGAAATGTCACATTTGGTTCTCATGTGATGCACGGTAGACATTAGGAAGCAAAGCTTCTGCTTACCATGGTTGGTGCATCTAGCCAGTTGACCTCCACAGTGTTAACATCCCTCACCACACAGGTCACCTCCAATGGTTCCCCTGCTTTCAGAACCAGTCTAGATTTTGTAAGAGAAACTACAGGTTTTCTTTTCTGAACTAAAGGGCAAAAAAGACATAACATTATTACAAGGGAATGTAATATTTTCTTACCAAAATACATCAAATATTCAGGTTTTTTAAATAAAATAACCCATCTCTCTGTTTTTGAATAGACTCTCAGGGTGTCCTGTTAGGGAGTTAAATGAAATATATATATATATATATATATATATATATATAAAAATATGACTGATAACATATTTATATATATATTACTATTGTACAGTCTAATGCCGTCTAGGGGCACGTTTCTGATTTTTGGATCATTGGCTTCTATCTGTGTTATTCAGGATACAGTTATCTGTGCCTAGAAAGAGAAGTTCATCTTCATTTTCTTATTATGGGATGGAGCAGAGCGCGCTATCCTCCAGGGAAGAATGTAAGATCATTAGTAGCTGGGGTCACGTGTTAATGGATAAGACAGAGCTACAGCTGAAGCGCAGCAACATGACTTCATTCCGTAAATTATAAGAAAAGTCATTTCACAGGCGGCTCGGGAGAGACTTTTAGGAAAACGTTACCATACAAATGTCATATCGTTCTTGGACTACTCAGTGGTACTTTACTATAAGACTGCACGACATACAAATTGGTCTGATGTTTTCCGGGATAGAGGAAATTGTAAATCAGCAACTTACTGCTTACTTTTTTATCTATATTAATAAGACAAGCAACTACTAGGACTAACCTTTCAATATCCACTATACAAATATCCTATGTGAGCTATTTAAATGGGTTAATGTATCCTAAGAGGACCAAAAAGTACAGTTAATCCTATTTCCTTGCTGTATTTTGCATAACAATGCTATTCCAACATTAGTGGTGTGTGCGCCTTAAGTTGTTGCCCCTCTCTCTGTGGCATTGGATAAATTATATTTTTATGAAAGGGATTTTTTAAACTCAATATTCAGAGAAAGTATTTTTAGAAATGTTGGCTGTTTTCCTTTTTCATTTCGGCAGCACCTTACAACTGAAAATGAAATATAAAATATTGTCCTTCTATAGCAGTCAGCAGAAATGATAAGACGTCCTATATAGATAGGTAATCCATTGTTAGTTGACTGCTGCTGGGAGGGGAAGATGTAATCAGATAGGTAATCCTTATGATAATAGTAGGTGCCAAATTAGAATAACATTATGGCAGCTTTGTTGTTCTATTGATAGGCCTAGGTAAGGATGCCGACAGAAGATCATTGCACAAGTAATGCTCTAACTGATTCACTACAAGGGGTTCTCTCTGGTAGGAGGGATGGGCTGACTTACAGAGTTGTCTTGCTAAAACTCCAGACGAAAAGGAAGTTTAGAGAAAGGGCACAATGTAGACTATATGGCGTGACCATGATAATTATATGCAGAAAACCACATTTTTTTTAAATAAAAAAAATTACATTTTACATTACTTATGTACTATGTTACTATGTTACATTGAATAGTCGCATATTGGTTGTTAATACGTGTTAAAATAAATTATGGAAGTGTCCCTTTAAAGTGTTAAGAGGCAAAAAACCCACTCGGCTTATTATCTTGCAGCTAAAGCCAATCCATTTGTGATTCAAGTCACCCACAGCTTCTGTAATGGGATTGAAAATCAAACCCACAATGCACTTCACGGGAAAACAAGCTTAAGTAAAGACCTTAAAGTCAAATCTAGTCACAAAGACAACAAAAAGATTCAGATATGGATGTATCTAACTCACCTGGGGTCACCACCAATCTAAACTCCTGGGAGGTCTTAACAACTCCATTTTGATTCACAGAACACACATAGTAATCGATGAAATTTGTCTGTACATTTTTTATGGTAATGCCGTTTTCAATGTCACTTTCATACACAAAACCTTTGGGCAGGGGGGATTTGTCATATTTTCTAATAGAATAATCGGTAACTTCCGAGTCGGAGACAAAACAGATGCCGGAAATATCTTCACCTTCTCTCACATCATAATATATCGGAAACTCAAGGAATGGGTTGCTTAAATCTGAAATAAGCACAGGCACTATGATTTGACAAATACCAGTTATTGAAAAGTGTGAAACAAACAAAACATGATTAAGAACTAACAGGTGCGAAACGCGTTAGCATCCTGGAACCTTTTACCTCTTCGCATGCATTGATTTGTTTTATCATCTTGGAATAAATATTACATTTTAGCAGCTTAACCATAATTTTTTTCCCATTGTTCCTGTATTGTAAATTGTGGGTTTTACTTTAATGTTTTTTTAGAACAGAGCATAATCAAATATATATATAGTTTATATAATATAAAGACCATTTATATATATATATATATATATATATATATATACACACATATCAAATCTGAGTACAGAAACACAACTCTTCTTGTATTAGGAAACCCTAAGAACAAAAAAAAAAACACCAAAAAACAGCCCAGAGAAGGATCATAATAAATGCATAATAAAATTATTGTTATTCTAAAACATATGCAATGTTTGGAGCATGCGCTGTACAGGGATGGAGCGCACGGCGGTCTCAATCCCTGAACAGCACATGTACCGAACAAGACTTTAGGGCCAGGCGTGAATATGTTTTCCCTGCCTTGACTGTCAGTCTTAGTGGTGGAGGGCAGCAAAGCAGGCAGGGAGCAGAGCTTCTGGGTGCAACTGCACTGCTCTCGTTGCACCTGGGGCTCATTTACATATTATAAAAGAATGTTTTTGTAAACATTAAACCAAAATAAAGAAATGAGACTATAAGAATTACAGCTGAATTAATGCTCATCAATCTGGTGACAGATGCCCTTTAATATCTTTCCATCTGTAGTACAAACATAGCTGCTTGGACCAATTTTATTAAAGTCCATTTACTGCGAGCATGCTTCCCAAATGTTGGATGAATTGACAGTAGTGTGCAGTACACAAGGGACTTACCTTTAACAAAGAGATAGATGGCGTTATTATCTGTAGGAATGACACCTTTATTGGCGCAGATGTATTTTCCGGTATGTTTCCGCTCTGCCTTTAAGATTATGAGGTTGGACCCTCCACTGAAGGATTTCTGTTGTGAGCGAAGAACAGGCCTTGGCTTCTTACCATGTCCCAGCTTTTGAAGGTACCATTCTACTGGGGCAGAATCTGTGCAAGACACCTTGAATGTGTCTCCTGCATTCACAAGTTGCCTTCCAGAGACAGATATTGTGGGAGAGGAATCTGCTGCAAAATAATAAAAATATATATTAAAATCCCCAAATGCTGCTAAAGACAGAAACTGAGATTTTACAAATGGCATGAGGAATAATTTATATAACAAGCTGATATCAGAGCAAAAATAACATAATGTAGAAAAATGCTTAAAGGTCATAGACAGTAACAATGTGCTATTCATTCAGCCCAAATAACCAGAGCGAAACAAATATTTCAAAGTGATAAATTAAATTATTGTAAATAAGTGTTTTTCTTAGTGACAACCTTCTGAACCTCTTATATTGCTGTACCCAAGCAGCACGTCACTCTTGGGTCAAATGCCACTGTAGGTTTCCTAGAGAATTTAAGCAAATCATCACTGGGATGATCATCTTAGCTGGCCAATTACAAACAGAGATATTTTGTATTATTTTGTGTGATGGGAGAAATACACAGGTCCATTCATCTCAGGTATTCTTCATAATAAGGATTCCTGCTCCAGTCATGGTTTATGCCGAGAATTAGCCTTCACATGGCTTTTGTTACAAATGTACATACATTTACATGGTTTTCAAATGTTGTGCTAAAAGGTAACTTCATTAATACTTACATAAAGCCACCATGAAAAATTGTCAGAATATCCGGCCATATTATACTAATGAAAAATATTCTATTTTCGCAATGATACAGACTCCATGAAAATACAGATAAATCAATCTGACCGCTATCTGGTCATCAAAATTAGACAAGAAGTTAGCGTCAACAGTTAGGAACACAAGAACAAAGAGGCATGCAGTTGTGCTCGATATCTGGAATATAATACTAAAAACAGACCGAATCAGTGGTACTAAGGACTAAATGGCAGTATATCGCCATGTGCTACCAAAGGTACAAAAGAGGTGAACAAAGCCCAACTTCTTCAAAAGTAGCTCTTTAAAAATGTAGCTTTGACTAATACAACATACGTTTTTACAGCCCATTGCTATATGTTTACTTATCTCTCTTATCTTCACATCCAAACCCCAGATATGGTTTGGACACCACCACAGAAACTAAGAATGAAGACAGATTTATAGCGCTCTACCTTCAACTACCAGGAAACTACTGTCTAGCATCTGTATGACTCCTTTCCTGTGGGGTACATGCCAATGTAGTTGAGTGATTCTATGAACAACCCCACAGTTCAGATATTACAACATAATAAACTTGCAATATGCCAACTACTCCCTTTTAAACGTCCTTGGATATGGTTCACATCTAAATGGTCATTTTAGGAATTACACAATATCATGTATCCACTTATCACATGTAATAAGAGAAAGAATTTGTTCATCAGAAAAATAGGAGCTTGCACCCGAATTCTGAGCTCTAACACATTAGTAAGGCTAAGGCCAGCCACACCAATGCTCATTCAGCCAACTGCTATCTCCCCAGCCCTCCACACCCAAATGTTCACTCCAGACACCCTTGGCATCATCTTAGCTCACCAAAAACCAAAGGATCGGGTAGTTGAAATCCAATAGCTTGATCAGATCTACCTGACATCTGCCATTGAGAAATAATTGGGAGACCCCCATACACATCAGATGGTTCTGCTGAGAATTATTTAATGTTTATGGCCAGTCTAAAGGGATTGTCTAAGTTATTTTTAAAATCTATAACACTCGCCTGTTTCTATCCCGCCACTCCGGTTCCCCTACCGCTGTTTGTATACAGATTAGCAGACAATCACTGTCCTCAGAGGTTTATGGCATGAGATTGCTAAGGACAGTGACTGGCTGCAGAGGTCCATGTGCCACATACCTGCACATCACTGCTGCAGCCTTATATATAAACAGTGAGAGGAGGACCAGAGCTGCAGGGGTGGAACAGGCGAGTATAAGATTTAGTGGCACATGGCAGATAACTCCTTTAAAAGTCCTCGAAAGAAACTTAGCCACACTTAGGTTGCTTTCACACAATCAGTGTTTGGTCAGTGTTTGAGTAAGTAAGGAGTAAGGCTGAGTTCACCCTTCAGTTATTCCCATCGGTGACTATGAGCAAAAACCAGGCGTGAAGACTACACAGATATACTGTACAATGGAATGGTTTGGACCTCATCTGTGTTTTACACTTGCACTTGGTTTTGGCTCACAATCCCTGATGGAAAACACTGACCGAACACTGACTGTGTGAAAGCAGCTTTACTATGAAGTATGCAACCCCAGGAGAGCCCAGTACAGTATCTACTTGACATGACACTTGTAACTGCATTAGTAGTTCCACAACTTAAATTATTCGAGGAATCACAGAAGAAGCCTTACATTTTGGGTTGCTAGTGAAATCAATGGGATTCCATACTTGCAGGTGACCCAAAAGCCATAAACTCCCATCATTAACGTGTTCACTACTTCAGCTGTTTAAAAGACAGTTCTACCAGGGATAAATAAATCTCAGGAACCATGCATGCTGAGTGTGTGATGTATTTAGTCAAGGTAAACTGTTATCATATCAGTATTACAACACCTTCAAGATGACCATCATCATCTCTTCTGTTTTCTATGATGATTTATCTTCAAGGCTGCAGAAGTAGCAAGATAAGCAGTTTTCACAACTAAAGCTGATCATACACATTAGATAGAACTTGGTTGATGGTTGAACAGCAGTTCAACAAACAACCATTTTGCAGACATGGACATCATATTGACTGTTCAATGAAATCGGTGATGGACGACGACCCTTTGTCCGACTATCAGCCGAAAATAATAACAAAGCCGCCTTCCTTTCAGATAATAATGGTCTATCATCGGCCAGGTAAAATAATCATTCGTTGTTACATTTTAACCGTCGAATGTCCGTTTAGTAGACTAATGTGTATGACCACCTTCATATTTCACAGATATCAGTTCTCAGAATGTGCAACTTATCAATTATCCTCTGTCTTTAAAGCTCAGGATGTCTAAACCAGCAGGAATGTGGACTCCTCTACAATAAAGCTATGAGAATCTTAGAAATTAACTTATCAAACTAAGACAATTAGTTAGTAAATAGTCATCATTACATAACTACATAACTATTGGTGTCTGTGCTCCCCAAAGCAGCAATAAAATGCATTTAGAGGACTCCTGAGCTCACAAACATAATAGAGAGGACTCAAAGAGGAGTCCTCTCAATGCATTTTACTGCCGGTTTGCAGGAGCACTGCATCAGAAAGCAAGTGAGTAAGAAGACACCAATTACATAACTGGACTCAGCGCCATTTATTCTATACATTTGCTATGGTGTTGTAGCATTCCTACTTAATTGCATGGTTATATATATATATATATATATATATATATAATGACGTTGGAAAATTAAATCTAGCTGCGTTTTGCATGGCTATAATATATTTCATGTGTCTGAAAAAAAATTCAACTACACTGTGAAAATAAGTTGTTGTTTTTTTATTTTACCTGCGCTTACAAATTAACCAACTTAAATGACTTCCTCATGTAACTTCCATAATTTAACTTCCATGAAATTCAGTAAAATGCTACTTATATAATATGAAACATATGCTGAAATACAGAAGCCATAAAGATTATTTTTTATTTTTTATTGCCCTAAACAGTTGGTCTGTCTCAATCTCAATCATCAAGACGGTTGTTAAATGTATGCCCAGTCCTAAAAATAATCACCTCTTATCAATAAAACCCTGTTCCCACGAGCTGGCTCTCCCGGTGATTTATTAACCCTGCATAGAAAGTCCCCATATAATGTTGCATTGTAAATACTTATCCTGAAAGCAGTGAAAAACTAGGCTTTATGGATTATCAAATCAGAACACAAGAAGAGGGTTTCATGTCTCTACGTGTAAAGAAGAAGATGCAGTCACCCATACATTGTCTACCAATGCACTAGACAAGACGGCTAGAAATTGTATACCATACAAACTCATCTCTGCCGGTCAATTAAACCCTACAAGGATTATACTCCATCATAATGCACTCGGAAAACCTGGAAAGACCTGAAATGCCCAATCTGCTGGCCTGGCCCGCTGCCCACTCCACAAGCAGACAAACAATAGACTAAGGGGGTGGCAGCCAGCGAGTATTTGTTATTGAAATTACAAAAGGAAATGTAGTTGCCTTATTAACTTAATATTTATTCAGTTCCGGGACATTATAACAACATTGTGCGTCCAAATCACTCAATTATAACTGTAAAAGTAAACAATAAAAAATTTAAAAAACTGCACACAGTACATTTATCTAACCCTTCCATGTGGCAGGCATGTTCCAAAAACCATGTATACTACAGATATCTTACATCTCAAAACTTAAAGGTGTTGCTTACTTTGGGGGTATGTTGGCAGACCTGCGAATGGAAGCCTACTTACCTGCACTCCCATTTTGCTGACCGCAGCAGCATGTCAAAAAGTCATGTGACACAAGAGGAGCGTGTCAGCGATACGGCCAGCGACTGGCTGCAGCAGCGTAAAAACAGAAGGTGACATCCTGGGAGCGCAGCAGAGCAGCTGAGGCCAAGGAGAGGAGGAGTGGCGGGCCAGCATCGGGAAGCAGGTAAGTATGCTTCACTTCGCAGGTCTGCCCAAGAGTGGGAAGTTTGATAACCCTTTCCCCCCACAAAGGTGCACAACCCCTTTAAAGGAACACTCTAAGCAAAACGGATACACGTGCTAAGACTAGTGCAGGGCCTGAGGCAGCAGCGCATGCCATAAGGACTAGAAAAACACAAAGATAGAAGTCGTATACCACCGCCCTCTCAGGCCCTGCATTAGGAATAACACAGCAGATCAGTTTTGGGGTTCTCTAGCATTTTAAAAACATGGCTGCTTTATTCCAAAAACAGCCCCACACCTGTCCATGGGCTGGGCCTGGTATTGCCTTTTGTATTGTGCTGGAATACCCCTTTAACTTCCAGAATGCCATGCCTATGGACATAAGGATGTTCTAGAAATTGTAGTTTGTCATAGAGCTGGTGATTCTATTTTCTATACCAAACCAATATAAGGATATAAGAAACTTTAGAGTTTATGAGAACAGATTCACGTCTTTCCTGCTTAGGCTACTTTCACACTAGTGTTTATACTGGATCCGTTATGAACTTATCCGGTGTTCCGGAATTTTCTGCTACCCGGAATTTTTTGCTACCCACGTCACTTCCGGTAGTGACGTGGGGAGGTGTGTCTCTCACCTCGGCTCTTCATTGGCTCTGTCGGGGGTTTGTCGGCGCAGGCGCGGAGGATTCACCCATAGCGTGAACGCACCGAAGGTAGCAGAAAATTCCGGACCACTGCGCATGCGCGAAGCCAGAATTTTCTGCTACCCTCAGTGTGTTCACGCTACGGGTGAATCCTCCGCGCCTGCGCCGACAAACCCCCGGCAGAGCCAATGAGGAGCCTATGTGAGAGACACACCTCCCACGTCACTACCGGAAGTGACGTGGGTAGCAAAAAATTCCGGGTAGCAGAAAATTCCGGAACACCGGTTGTATTATCTTCAACAAAAGACGGATCCATCATGAACTCCACTGAAAGTCAATGGGGGACAGATCTGTTTTCTATTGTGTCAGAGAAAACGGATCTGTCCTCGTTGACTTGCATTGTGGGTCATGATGGATCCGTCTTGCTCCGCATGCTGTGGTTTGCTCTACGGTATGAGAACGGAACGGAATGCATTTTGGAGCATTCCGTTCTGTTCAGTTATGTTTTGTCCCCATTGACAATGAACGGATCTCAATACCGGAAAACATTAACACTAGTGTGAAAGTAGCCTTACACTGCTAAAAGTAGCCAACAGTCCAAAATACTAAAATTCTAATAAATGATAGTCTTCAAAAAATATATCTTAACTGCCCATGACTAATAATGGAAAAACACACACAAACAAGAATGCAGAAAACATAAAGACCTTTACGAACTGTAAAATCTGTCATAATTTAAAAAGTCACACACTTGACAGGTGCTTTAATCCAGCAATAAACCCCCAGCCCTGCACAGTCTACCTCTTGCTATTTAATATTATGTAATTCTATCCCAAGCGACAAGACCTTTGAAAATGAGTGTTCTCAGATACTGTAGAATGAAACTGCCCACACATGTGGGAAACTACTTGTTGTGCTTTTTTCTTTTTTTTTTAACCATTTTTTGTAATTCAAAGTGGGGGGTCATGTTATGTCCTGAGATTGTCTGTGAACCCGTCGAGTATAACTTCCCATTTATATTCAATTTATCAGAAATTGTCTGAACTCACTTTTATGACAATGGAAGTAGCCTAACATGAAAGCCCTGACTCATCCGAGAAAGGGATCCTGCAGAGCCCTCACTTATTTCAGAGCTCAGATTGATTGAAATGAAGGGTGACTTCTTCATAACGGATTGGTACCAGCGCCAGTCTTCTCTTGAAATTGGTAGGGGACAGAATTCAGAGTCCGTTCACACAGTGGATTTTGACGTAGGCAATATTTGCTGTGTTATACCACCTCGGTTTCTGCTGTGGTTGTTCAATTTGGATGCCTCAGACCCGTTCGCAGCTTAGCTCCATTGAAGGGAGACGCTGCGAAGCAGCCGCGGTCCGCACCGACCCCTGAACTGCAATGCTGCCTTCCATTAAAAACAATAGAAGGCAGACCTCATGCGGCCACCTCATTTTCGAGTGCAGTCCATTTACATTCCCATCTGAATACGCAAGGTCCTACTAGAATTGTAATGAACAGCAATGTGATGGAATGCATCCCCAATTCACAAGAGTGTCATACCATCACCTCCGCTATTGATCAGTATTGATGAATGCTGAACACCAAGAGGAAAGAGAAATGTATACTGACAGCAGATGATGAAGGATAAAGCTACAAGTTCATATATTAAACATACGAACTAGGGCTGCACGATATGGGAATTTTGTGCGATTGCAATTAGGGCCCTAAAAATTGCGATAACGATATGCGACGCAATATTTTAAAGGAATTGTGCTAGAGGTCTATTTGCTTGGATTTTCCCATATGAGCCGCTGACGCGGCTGGGTATGACATAGTTATGGGGATCTGTGGATGACGCTGAGTTGTGGGGGATCTGTGGATGACGCTGTGTTGTGGGGGATCTGTGGAGGGTGCTGTTATATGGGGGATCTGTGGAGGGCGCTGTTATATGGGGGATCTGTGGAGGGCGCTGTTCAGGGGGACCTGTGGATGGCACTGTTATAGGGGATGTGTGGTGGACGCTGTTATATGGGGCATCTGTGGAGGGCGCTGTTATATGGGGGATCTGTGGAGGGCGCTGTTATATGGGGGATCTGTGGAGGACACTTATGGGGGACCTGTGGATGGCACTGTTATAGGGGATGTGTGGAGGACACACAGGGCCATGAGGGGGGCCAGCTTAAGACATATAGCATCTTATGCTGGTCCTCCTCATGTGTCCTAAACTGGCCACATAACTGCCTTTTGCATGTAAAGTGTTTTACTAGTGTGTGTGGGTGAAACAATCTCTCTCCTAACAGGTCCGGCCTCTGTACTCACTGTGAATGCAATGCTCTGCAGCGAGCGGCAGCGAGGTGGACGGCCGGCCGGCGCGTGACTGACGTCACTTAGTAACGCTCCTGCTTCCTGAAGTGGGAGGAGCGTTACTAAGTGACGTCAGTCACGCGCCGGCCGGCCACCTCGCTGCCGCTCGCTGCAGTGCATTGCATTCATAGTGAGTACAGAGGCCGGACCTGTTAGGAGAGAGATTGTTTCACCCACACACACACTAGTAAAACACTTTACACGCAAAAGGCAGTTATGTACGCGGGGCCCCTTTATATATAATCGCGGCATTTTCGGGTCGGCCAAATCGCCATATCGCATTTAGCGATTATCGCGATTCGATTATTTTTTCGATTTATCGTGCAGCCCTAATACGAACATGTAATGGCTGGTGTGCAAGCAAAAAGACCATACAGGATATTGTAAGGAGTCATCACTAACGCGGGCATTGTTCTAAAAGGAGCACAAAATTAAAGGTAGAATGCTTACAGCAGTCGATGTATCAGTCCAGTGGTCACATGATCCTGTAGCACCAGGAATGGAGTTATTTTATCCAACAATAAAGCAGCCAATAACGGTTTTCACTGCACTACCTACTACCTTGTGTAAGTTACAAAAAAGGGGCACAATAAAAAAACTAAAAAAACTGAGTTCTTCTAAGTGTCCCTGAGTTTTCAAAAAAAAGTTTGCATAACGGCTGTGCTTCTTTGTACAATCATAACTGAAGGAACCAGTGTTTTTTAGGCTTCTTTATCTCTTTCAGCCATATTATTCAGTTAGAGCTGCACAGCTAGATGCATTTTACTCAGAAGCAGTGGGGAGTATGTCTTCTATGCAAGTCTACAAGCAGTGTACAACCGTGACATCCTTTCCCTTACTTCCTACTATGTTTGTTTTCAGCTCTGGGGCTCGCAGAACAGATAAGGAGGTGGAGATCACACTTACATTAAAGCATGATGCTCCTGTGATGTTCGAAGCAGTTATTTTTTTTATCAGGCTCAGGATCTCAGCTAGCTCTGACACACCTCCACTTCTTCTGAGTCTCTGTTACCAGGGCAGGATCTTGACTGACAACAGATAGTGGACGGAACGTTAGGAGGAAGTGAGACCCCTAGTGGTCATGACTTTACAGCTTTCTTTCAGGTGGATGCAGGCAGATTATTTTTTTTTAATACAAGATAGCAAAAACCAGTTCCAGCACTAGTGATGAAACTTCATTGCACTTTATTTCTTCTTGTAGCAAATATAGACATTTTCGAACACAGGTGTGTTCTTAGTCATAATATTTACAAATCTGCTAGTTACACCATTCTCTATTAAATGAAATTGTGTAAAGTACAGTCACCCTTTAAGCACACTAAAGTCAAATTCTCCCCAGCCTGAAATGGAAGACGGATAAAATATGTTCACCTGTAGCATGAGGACAACACACAGTTCTTATTGTAATACAATTCTTATATTACAATCTAGTCAAAGTCTTATGACTTTAATATTGCTTCAGTATACATACCGTAGGCACAACACGTTTGTAAGCCATCATGTGAAAACTATGCATTGTTAATGAGCAAACAGTTGGCATCTATGACTTTATCGCTGTGTTCATCTGGAAAATATGGAACACAGGTAGGTACTTTACAAGGGCCGAATATCGGCCAAAAGGCAAGGTCAATAACTGGCCCGTGTTGCCGGCCACCAAACTGCATAAACATGGCCTCATGTAGACAGGGGAAGTGCTGCTGCTGACAATAATGTATACAAACAGCGGCACAAACAATCCAAACCTTCACACCGTCATTCGTACAGGCAATTATCTGCCCAGGTGAAGGTCCCGAAACAAGCAGATCTGCGCTTGTTACCGGGCGGAAATCTAATTGTGTAACTAGTCACATCGAGAAATAATTAGTTATCATATTCTCTGTAGTCAACCACTTTGGATTAAAACTCTCAACAGCCCATGGAAATTGAGTGATCAGAAGAACCTTTTACCAACAGTACTTACTAAGGTCCTGGACATAGACTTTCCAAATGCATGTTAGTTTCCTTTCACACTGGCGTTTCGGCTTTCCGTTTGTAAGATCCGTCCAGGGCTCTCCCAAGCGGTCCAAAACGGATCAGTTTGCATTCTAATGCATTCTGAATGGAAAATAATCCGCTCAGAATGCATCAGTTCAGTCTCTATTCCGCTTTGGAGACGGACACCAAAATGCTGCTTCACAGCGTTTTGGTGTCCATCTGATGAAACTGAGCCAAACTGGTGCCAGATTGTGTCAGTGAAAACGGATCCGTCCCCATTGACTTACATTGTGTGCCAGGACAGATACGTTTTCACTGACACAATCTGGCACCATAGAATACGGATCTGTCCTCCATAGACTTTCAATGGTGTTCATGACGGATCCATCTTGGCTATGTTAAAGATAATAAAAACTGATCCGTTCTGAACGGATGCAGACGGTTGTATTATCAAGATTTTTTTGACAAGCTGATGCTTTTTTACTGTAGATGCATTGGAGCAGTAATTGGTTGGAATGGTGGACACACCCTTAAAGAGTTCCTGTCACAAGGATTTATGTATAAATGGTAAGGCATCACAGGAACAGACCGTACTGACGTCTGAGCCTGTGTTCAAAATTTAAGTCCAGTTTCTGCTTAAGTTTGTGATTTAAATTATGGATAAAACTCGATGACAGGAAAGAGAACGTCTTCAGTCGGTGACCTTGCACTGGTGATTTGCACTGACAGCTCTCGTATGGCTGTGAGCTCGGAATGGGCCAGTGTTTCTAACTCTCCCTACATCTGGCGCATGCGCTAGTACACTCATTTTCATTGTGCATGCCAAGAAAGCACAAAGCAAGAGCGCAGGCAGATTTCAGGAGGTTAAAGGGAATTAAGAATATGAAAATACTTAAATATTACTTCATTATAAATATATTACCAAATACCTTACATTAGTTATAACGGCTCGTTTTGTCTGGGGAGCAATAATTAGGAGAAACAAAATGGCCGCCATCCTAATAGTACACACAAAACCTGTCCTAATCACACAGGAGGACAAGTTACTTCTCAACACTGAGGTAAAGAGCTGCCTCATCCTCCTCTCTGCTTGTCAGGGATTATGATCCCGAATACAGATGATAAGATCTTTAGCTGAATCTCTGTTGGAATTTAGTCCATGAACAGATGTGGCTAATGAGCAGCAGCACTTGTATGCAATCTCCATTACCACAGCCTGTCCTGTCCATCCTCTCTGTACTTCATGTCTCCTCATGAACTCCATTCCCACAAAGATTCAGCTAAATATCAGATTAAACTGTATTCAGGATCATAATCCCTGACAATAGGAGCAGGGAGGAGGATGAGGCAGCTCTTTAGCTCAGTGTTGTGAAGTAACTTGTCCTTGCGCCCTAGACAAAATGAGCCATTATAACTAATGAAAGGTATTTGGGAATATATATATAATATATTGCCTGTAAAGCTGTTAAACAGCTCTCTAGCCAGGTATTGGTGGTTTATTATGCAAAATCCATGTGTTTCCATAGGTTAGACTGAAGTATTAGAATAAGTTTGATGCACATAACATTGCATCACATATCAAATAATGGCAGAACTATTTACTTAAAACTAACCCAAGATCACAAGTTTTCTTCCTGCAGATAATCAAATGTTAATGGTACTCAGGCCCAGTGAACATGCCTTTTATTCTTCTGTGAATATCTCTTTCATAAACTTTCATAAAGAGTTCCATTTCAATAAATTTATATGATGTGTAGAAAGCTCCTTGTATCCTGAGCATGAAAAAGCAGCTCTGTTATGGACAAGATTTAGGTTGTTATCCGTGCACGATAATCTAGCAGCTCAATATGTACATGTCACGGGATGGAGTTGAAAAAAATAATATTGCATGGGTCTGAGAGCTGGGACAAAGCACATTTCTATCTATTCTTAACCAAATGCCACCTTATATACTGGTGTTACTATAAGTGGAACACAACTGAGGCTGAGGGTTAACGCACATTTCCAAGGTGGCTGATCCGTAAAGGCAGCGTGAGTTAGTTACCTTTTAACACACCTGAAAATAGTACTCTCATGTTTTACAGCTATTTCACGGTAACAAACCCTGACTATGTACGGTAATCCATTGTCGCACCTCCGCAATGTTTATTTTGTATAATCTGTCTGTGAAATTCTTTATAACCATTCATAAGAGACAACTATGCACAGGAATACTTACAATAAGCAAGGAAATGACTAAAACAAATATTTGGTATGTATTCCAAAGACTGTACATATTTATATAACAAACATTAAACCTGCCTAATATTGATGGCTCTAACCGATCAAGGCATGGACTCACCTAGATCTCTGAAGGTGTCCTGGGGTATATGGCACTTAGATATTAGCACCGGACCCTTTAAAGGGGTTTTCCAATCTTTTCCTATTGGTGACCTATTCTCAGGATACAACATCAATATCTGATCAGCGAGGGTTCCACACTCCATACCCCAGCCAATAAGCTATTTCGGGATGTCTCCAGAGTCCACTGAGTCATGGACTCCTCAAGATCCCTGAAGGCGTTCTGTGGTATCTGGCACCAAGATTTTAGCAGCTGTTTTGGGATACCTCCAGCACTAAAAGTGAATGGGAGCAACACAATGGATGAAGCTGTGTAGTTCTGGCAGCGACTTCTGGTGCCGGAGCTACCCCAAAATAGCTTATCAGAAGGGGTGAAGAGTGTAGTAAGCCCCTCACAATCAGATACCAATGGCCTATCCTGAGGATAGACCATCAATAGTAAAATCCTGGACAAACAATTTCAGCACATCCCACAGATGCCATGAAGGGGTGTCTCGGTCTGCAACAATTTTAAGGTAGGCGGTATGTGTACTAAGAGCTTTTGGTGTTTGATAGGGGTCAGTATTATCACTCAGACCAGCCTGCGGGTACCCAACCCTTTATGTAAGAGCTACATTTTTTTACATCTTTCCATCATAAACAATTTCAACTTTTTTTGTAATTTTTGCTACGGTAGCTCTTCTGTGAGACTGGACCAGGTTGACTGGCCCTCATCCTAGTCCACACATCAATGAGATTATGAGCACCCATGATCCTGTCGCTGGTTCACTGCTTGTCCTTCTTTCCACCCTAACCATCAGGAACACCACACAAGACCTGGCATTTTGGGGATGCTCTGATCCAATCGTCTAGCAATCACCCTTGTCAAAGGACACTCCACAAATCCTTAAAGGGACATTCTAGCAAGTGTTATTATGTGGCCAGTTGTTTAGCAATGATGCTGTAGACGTCAGATGGCTATGCCTGCTCTTCATGATCTGCTGGAGGCTGGTGTTACTATACTGCAGATGTGGTTTTAGCAGTTACCGATAACCTGCCCATCTGTATTTTATATGGAAAGATAGCCACTAATGCTGGAGTATTATCAATAATAGGAGTATTATCAATATTTCTCTTGTTTTCAGTTAGGTATAGGTGGCATAGTGGAAACCTCATAGAAATTGTTATTAATCGTACAGATGTGTGAGTTTGCTAGCCCCATACTATTCAAGTTCATGGCATAAAGCTATTTATATGGAATATTGCTAATTTGTATAGACACAACTATTTCTAAATGACGCAGGAAATGTTATTAGTGAGCCGTACACAAGGTCATATAAACTAACATTTCTTTATCTTACTACTGTAAAGGCATTACTGATATCATTAGGCTAAATATCTCCAATGAAAGAATAACAATTGAAAAGACTTGTTCTGTTTCCTAAAATTATTTTAAGAATGGATGGTATAAGACAAAGCTCCTTATGATTAAGCAAACTGAAAGACATTTCCCCGCTAATGAGGACTACTTTCATATAGAGGGGAGGACCACTCATCAAGGATGTTATGAATGCTTTGTTTCCTATTGTCTTTTTTTATAACATAAAGTTTGGGGAAATGAGTCAAATTCCTGAAATCTACTATGTAGGCAAGTGGAAAAATGCAAGGTGTAAAAATAATAACATGAAATGTACCAGCTGTGGTTTGTGGCCAACACTGGGTTTCTGTAGACATCTCTAATGCTTACGGTAACAAGAACCATTGTCTCTGGCACTCCACCTTTTACAAGATGTTTGCTTTGAAAGTGTTCTTCTATTTTATCCTATAAATTAGGATTAAAAGTCCATTGGGTGGTTTTAGACTTGCAACTTTTATCATCCTAATACCTTATGGGACTGAAATCTATTTTGTGGTTGCACCTAGCTCCCTGTAGTTGTTCAGCACTTATACAACTTGACGCCATTTTCCAGACCACACTTGTATCTTTGTACTTTAGGTTTACCATGGATTACTTCCAATGCTTTGGGAGAATGGGCACTGAAATAGATATCAGGGCTTTACGTTGGTGCCTTTCGCAGACCCAGCAGATTTCAAAACAAATTATTCTATGGTTTCAACTAAAAACTGTCTTATGGCAACCAAAAAGCGAGGAGACTGACCTGAGGCCATACATTTTTTTGAAACATTTAGTGCCATCTGCCTACACTCAATGAATGCCAAGCATTTTGGCAAAAAGCAGGCTTGCCAAGAGTCAAGTCAAAGCCGGACAGCCATCTTGCATGATATTGGGATGACTACAAATCATCTTTCCTCCATAGCTTGGAGTTCAGTCTATGAACACTCTTATGCATGCCAACCAATTTGGCAATAAGCATGCTTGCCAAGTTTCAAGTCAAACCCTGTCAGCCATCTTGTATGACTACAAATCCGCTTTCCTCCAATCTGAAGAAAGTAGCTCATTCAAAGAAGATAAGTCAAGCTCTTCTAAAACGTAGTATTTAGAGCAACATATTCCCTAATGCCTTGGAATATTAGATTGTGTATGTCTTTATAAAGCAGATTAGCCTTCTCCGGCCAATATGAAGGCATTACTCAGTTCACCGTTCTGCAGCACTGACAGAGCAGACATGTAAATAGATATGGTCAGTGTAGACATTACAGATAACGAGAGGATTTCAAGGACCAATTAACATTTACTGTCCACTTAACTCTCTCTTCATTGCAAAGCAAGACGCTTAGTGGTTTCAGGCCGAGGCCAGCTCCCCTAAAGTCAAATTATGTCATTAAACCAATGCTCAATTACTACCCATAATAGCATCCAAGAGGCATCGTATAGAAGGAGCTGGTGTCATAAAAATAAAACGGCATCTCTTATGACCAAAAGGTAATCATTCTTAAACTTAACGAGGGTCAGGATTCCAGAACTACTGGCAAAGTAAAAGCAGCCATTTACACCGCATGTGATTACAAGCACAGTTGGAAATCAAGCCTCTTGTCTCACATGCTGTCAAAACACGGCCATAAATATATACCTGTAGTCTTCAGCAGAAAACAGAAATCATGCAATCAAGGACTATACAGAAATTATAGGGATATGTAAATAACCATTTACTGCTGTGGCTGGGCATTGAAGGTAAAAGCGAAGGGAAGTGTGCCTTGAACAATGCCACTCGTAATGAGCCCCTGGCACATCTGACTGACAGGCAGCATTATCCACACAAGACAGGTTAGAATGAAACAAATGGCGGAGCTGTTCAGAGAGGAAAATAATAGAAATCTGTGTTCATTAGAACATTCTTCTGAATTTCCGAGGATTCTTTCTAACGGAAAGCGTAGAATGGTGCGAAGATATAACCTAAGTGAGTCGCGGAAACAGAAAAAGTCTTAGCTTTTTGCTACCAAGTAACGCATCTGATGTAGGAACAACCTCTGGTGCACATTTTGGACACATATATCTGGCCAAAGATATGACTGAACAGTAAATAGGTCTCTTGCCAGTAGATTGAACCAGTATTTCTCAACTCCAGTCCTCAGGGCCCACCTACCGGCCATGTTTTCAGGATTTCCTTAGTATTGAGCAGGTGATGTAATTAGTGTCCATGCATCAGGACTTACCACAGGTATTCATTCCGTGGGATATTCTCAAATCATGACCGAGAGGTGGGCCCTGAGGACTGGAGTTGAGGAACACTGGATTGAACCATAAGCATGCATAGATTTACTTTAGAGGCAGCCATATTGACAAAGCTTGTAGAAGGACCCTATTATACTCTACCAAGAGGGTCAGTGCAATTAAATAGTACATTGTGCTGACCTCTATCTGCAAGCAGGTGGAAATGATCATGAGTTGAATGCATAAAGCAGTGAATATCCCAGCAGGGTCCTAGCAAAAATAGCGAGAGGACAAGAATTTACTATTATTTTAACCCTTTTAACTAATACATGGCTTATATTTAATAGATTATCTGACTAGATGCAGCAAATGGTTGATGTTTCTAAACTTCAAAGTGCCAAAAACTGATCTAGTTGTTAGATACGTTGCAGTTCCTTCACTCTGCTTCTATTCTGAGGAGCATAAGTGCAATAAAAATGAGCCAGCTTGCAACACTCACTGACAAAAGCATCTAGAGGGTCACACTGTAGGTCCTCCTTAGACTGTCTGATCGAGAGGGTCCCCACTGGTGACGGACATTCATGGTCAAATAAAGTCAATAGGGTGTTCACTAATGTCTAAGAGCAGAGACTTGCTGATTACCACAGTAGCTACAGGTAGCCGTACACAGTGGTCTAAAGTTAGTCAAAATTGACAATTTCAACCAAAACAACTGTTCATCTGGTCATGTTCAACAACAAACTATCACAAACAACACAAGGTTGTCATCTGGAAAGAAATTGGATGTGCTTAAAATTTTGGTTTGATAGTCTCATGTCCACAAACAATCTTTTTGTGAAATGTCCTGGAAAGAATGAATGTAACAGCCAAGTTGGGGGGGGATCTGAATAGCTGCATTGGCAAAATCAGATGATCATACATTCAACTGTTGGCAATCATCTGCCTACTTTTATCTAATTGTGTATAGCCACCTTAATAAAGGGAAGTGCTGATCACAGGAACCCTTTGGGTTTCCTCATCATGCCCATTTAGTAAAGGTAACAAAAGGTCGTGTAAACCAGGCAACTCTCATAACAGATAATCTTTAACCTGACTCCCAGACTTTTCAGAAGAAAGATTTGCTGAATGCTGACAATTTCCACAAGAGCAAATATTTCAACTAAACTATTATCTACTCCTAAGCAAACACACATTTTGCACACATTGCTTACCGTGTTTACATTTTTTGCAATCAGTCTGTAGGAGTCACATTTTGGACGGTCCTTTACATGGGCAAATTTCTGCCCGGTAACGAGCACGTTGACCAGCGCTGGTTTAAGGATTTTCCCATGCTGGAAAGAGCAATCGAATCATTCATTTGGCTCTTTGTTTATGTTATTGTCGGCAGCACGTCCCCTGTTTACACGAGGCGATGTGCTCATTTTTATACCGGCATAAAAGATCCGATCTGTCGACCGATGACTTATCAGAGGCACTTAACCGGAAAGGTCTGGAAACGGCGGTCTGGGAAGTCATGCAATTCGGATATGAGAGCCATTTCCATCAGAACGATCCTCACTGCAGGCGAGCAGGAGTGTCACTGTTGCCTGGTGATGACTCTCACGAGTGCACTACGCAGCAATAGTAGCCAGCACTACCAGGAGCATTGACCGACCGTGCCATCAATAGTTTTTATGACAGTGCGATGAAAAGCAGTGATAAGCAATAGTTTTATCATTTTTTACTGACCATTTCTTTATTTACATCAGCCATGCTACTGGCAGTAAAGCGGTATTATGTCTACACAGATTCTTCACTTTAAACTGGTCCAAACCTACTGCTACCATTGAACTGTGTTATTACATGGAGCCCCAATCTCATATGCAGTATGCACTAAAGACATACACTTAACTGAACTACTAAACTAGTGGTCTTCAATCTGTGGCAGTGGAAAGCTGTAGGTTGCAGACCACTACATGTGACCACAGCTGACTCCACACTTTGTAGTTGAGTCATAGAACTGTCATGTGGTTCCTGTTTACATCTGCTAACTTACTACGCACATTAAAAAAAAAAAAGCCCTCTGGGGTCTAAGATGTATTTTGTGTGTACAGAAGGCACGCTACCTGAGTGAGCACATGGTATGCCGATTTTAGGTCTAGACTCTGACAATGATCAGCGATTGCTTGTAAATTCCTATCCATATTTGTTTTTTAGAGGATTAGAACATGCAAACACATTCCCCTTTGAAGCTTCCATTAGCTGACCCCCTAATTAGGCTTTAACCTGCATTTTATGCTTTTATTAACCTGGGCCCTATAATAAAAACGGGAAACGTTAAAATAAAAAACAAATAAGTTACCTACTCTTGTTCATATATGGTGAGGTGGCCAGCTCGCCAGACGCGCATTGTTACTGAATTTACAGAACACACGTCCAGGGCAATTTAACCCTTTGAGGGCAATATTTCAGGAAACAAGTGGGTGGTTACTAATAATGATTCTAAATTAAAGTTCTACTAGGATGGATATTGAATAGTTTTCAGAACACACCTGGGGTACACAGCACCAAATATACCATGTTCTTGGACTCTCATTTCGTGTAAAATGCGATTTGTTATAAAAAGCATAGTCCGAATGGTTAAACTGGTTGTTAACTCAAAGGCAAGGTAGGTGCTTACTGCTGGTGCCAAACCATGTGGGCTGTTTTCTCTTGATGTCTATGGAAGATCTCACTGGCAGTAAACAAAAACCTGCTGTACATTGTCCACCCTGCTTTAGCCAAACCTGAACATACTCAGTCAATAAACATAATGGGTTCCATACCAACAAGACCCTTTTGGTAGATGTTCTATTGGTACCTAGGTACAACCACACAGTCAGGTTTCTGCCAAAATCATCTTAAAAGGTGAGAAATTAAAAGGATAGATATGACATCTTTTTTGAATTTGCTCCTGGTTCTGACCTCCAAATGCTAAAAAACCTGACCATGTCGCTGGAGCCTCTGAGCTTCTAGAACAATCATGGGGGGGGTAAGGATCTTGGCAACCGCCCCCCCCCCCCCACCCCTCCTGAGCAGACTTGTGAAGAAAAACATACCTACCTGCTTCTCACTTCCTGTTTGACGCCATTGCAGCCAATCACAGGCCGCATTGGTGGCATGCTTCCCCTTGTCCCATGGTCTTGTGATGCAAGGTAAGCAGGTGACTGCTGTGGCCAGCGATTGGCTGCAGAGGCATCAAATAGGAAGTATACATCCAGAGAGCCCAGCAGAGCACCTGAGGACATAGAGAGAAGGAGCAAATATGTATGCTTTTCATCACAGGCCTGCTCAGGAGGACGGGTTGCCAAACAACCTCCCAAAGGCCCACAACCCCTTTAAAGTGGATCTACACCTTCTGTTATCTGCTGGTGTGCCATAACTTTGTGTCTGAAGGTGTCATTAATAGCTCCTACTGCTGAGGTCCCATGATGGGTTTAATAGTACTAATGCAGTCTACAAATCAATGAATAGTAAACAGAGACTAAGCATGGTCTGACTGGTACTCGTATACATGGTTAAACTGGTCAATACTCCAAAGCAGGAGTAATTTAAGGAGCCAGGTAGCCAATGTGCCTAGGTAGTTGCTGCTAGTGCCAAGCTACGCCGGTTGTTTTCTCTTCATGTCTATGGGAGGACTCACTGGCAAGAAAAAAGAATCTTGGACTAAGTAGCCCCTAAAGCCTTCAGTATTGTCCACCCCTGGTTTGCCCACACCTGAACATACCCAGTCAGAACTATTTCGGTAAATGTTCTATTGGTATCTGAGTATGGCCACACGGTCAGGTTTCTTTATACAGTTTTGGAAGTGAGAATCAGTGGATCATAAAAGGAGAGAAAGTATAAATGATGCTTCCTCTTAGACTACTTTCACACTAGCGTTTTTACTGGATCCGGCAGGATTCAGCAAAAAACGCTTCCGTTACTGATAATACAAACATCTGCATTCATTATGAACGGATCCGGTTGTATTATCTTTAACATTCCCAAGACGGATCCGTCATGAACTCCATTAAAGTCAATGGGGGACGGATCAGTTTTCTATTGTGGCAGAGAAAATGAATTCGTCCCCATTGACTTGGGGGTCATGCCGGATCCGTCTTGCTCCGCATCTCAGGACGGAAAGCAAACTACAACATGTTGCGGTTTGCTCTCCGGTATGAGAATGCAACTAAACGGAACGGAATGCATTTTGGAGCATTACATTCTGTGCAGTTCAGTTTTGTCCCCATTGACAAAGAATGGGGACAAAACTGAAGCGTTTTTTGTTTCCGGTATTGAGCCCCTATGACGGAACTCAATACCGGAAAACTAAAACACTAGTGTGAAAGTATCCTTAATTGAACTCTCTCCTGGTTTTGACTTCCAAAACTGAATCAGGAAACCTGAACATGCGGCCGTACCCTCTGAGTTTCTAGAACAGGCATCTCAAACTGCGGCCCTCCAGCTGTTGCAAAAATACAACTCACAGCATGCCCGGACAGCCTACAGGTATCAGCCTACAGCAGGGCATTGTGGGAGTTGTAGTTTTACAACAGCTGGATGGCCGCAGTTTGAGATGCCTGTTCTAGAACAATTAAGGCTGGTACTGAACCTTAAAGTGGACCTGCACCTTCTGTTATCTGCCGGTGTGTCACAGCTCGCTGTCAGAAGGCGGCACTGGTAGGTCCTACTGCGGGGGCAATATGTAAATGTGTAAACTCAAATCTGGGTACCACTTTCTGAATATGACATACGGCAAATGATCTATGCATTTACACATATGACTGCAAACCTCTGCCAAGCATATTATTAGTAGATGAATCCCAGTACGTTAGTACACCCTGAGCAAAAATGTATAACGTTCAGAAACTGCTGTTCCAAAGGAAAGCTAAAGACGAATAAATGTAGAGTTGTGAGATAAAATCACAACATGGGGTAAATAGCGTAATCCCTGTGCTGCTGTTACGGGCTGCTTCCTAAATCACCTATATGTTTCTTTACAGGCCACTAATCCAGGAAATCTCCAGTGATCACCTATAATGAATGATTAAAAAAAAAAAAAAGGAACAAAGAGTCCTAGCGGTCTCCAACAGTAAACCACCAGTCCACCCTCTGCTATGCGAAAGACCAGAAGACGCATAAAGAAGGTCTATGGTAGAAGGTCGTTTACTGAGCAGGGAAGGGGCAATTTGTGTTGTTGTCCCAGTCTCTTATCTCCAGTCTGGTCACCGTAACAACATAAGGAAGGTAGTCATGTTCTAGGACCTTGTACATGTCTTAGGTTTCACTAAGTTTTCATTCACTTCCAAGGCAACCATTCAGAAGTACAAAACAGACACAAATGACCAATTGACCGGCGGTGCATACATTCCAGGACAGACCTAATAACAGAGTCTCCTTTCCATCAGGTTCAGGGCAAACAGATATTCCTGAATTACCTGAACGTTCAAGCCTCAGCAGCACTCTATGGATGAAGTGGTGTCACCATGTCAAGTGAGATGAGCTGATCTCAGATGGTCAATGAATAATGAAGGGCAGAAGATTGCTAATTCATTGGCTAGGTGACATATGTAACGTGCCTAGGTGGCTTGCACGCAGAGCATGACATGATTTTGCTGGCACACAACACACGGTCGTTATAAAATGCAAATTACTGGTAAGTTTATGAGTCTTCAGCAGGATACGGTTAATGATGGGACTTGTAAAGTGTACGCAAAAAGCAGTCTGCCCCAGGGCACCAGGAATACCTACTAGGAGACTGGCTTTACCCAAAACCAGAACCAGGTTCCAATCAATCAAATCCAAATAATGTTACTATCGTGGGAATCATTTTACGTGAAAAACTGGCATAAGAAGTCATTGTCCTTGTCAGCCTGAAGCATCATCTCTGAACCAGGGACAACTTTAGAGATTTTGCACAGGAACGACCAGTACAGAGGTCTCAATCCGCCAAATCTTTGACCCCAGATATAAGGGTTTTCCCCAGATAGGACAATAGATTTTTCTACTATCCTAAGGAAAGGGCACTGATTTCAGTGATTTTCCCCATCATTTACACAATGTTTGCATCTTCCACATGTCAGACAATATAACGGAGCTGTGCTAGCTACCACCAGAATAGGGTCCGAATTTCTGACAACAAGGATAGCCTTGCAGCTTGTTATTCCAGCCATCAAGTTGTCAGAAACCCCAACAGAAATGCTGAACCCCAATGTGATCAGACACATCGATAGCACTGAGCCCTGAGGAAAAACGGGATCCATAGGGGTAACTGCACACAAGCCGGATTTACCTGCTGTTTCCTGTGCCAAGTGCCTGACATTTTCCGTATCTTACATACACATTGCATATTTCGCAGAAATTGACCCGCTGTGTGGATTTGAAACTCCGCAGCATGTCAACTGTATCTGCGATTACACACTTTATATGGAGCGATTGTCCCCATAGGGTAAACGAAAAAAATCGGTACCAAAATCAGATAAAATTTGCACAAAAAAAAACAACGCTATACATAGTATCGATTTCACGTGGATTTTCTGCATACAATTCAGCAATATGTGCAGGTAGCCTAAGTGTTCAGATCTACAGAGAGGACCAACCTGACTGCATCCCCCAAGTCACCTAAAACAGCAGCCAGTCATCCTCATGATGGTACACAGCGCAAAGTACTTGTAAAAGCTCCAAAAGTCTCCACCAGCAATTGCTGTGGAACTACAAGTGCCAGATCTCCTACTGGGGGAACGTGTCCTGCCACATGCAAGCTGCCAACCTACATGACACGCCAGTCAGCAGCCTGGTAGCACAGGACGTTAATAATTACATAGAGTCTAGATAAGGTGATCAACGCAGGGATAAACCCCCCGCCTGCCAGCACGACCAGTCAGCTCCACAGTACCAGGCGATCTCCAGCTCGGGGTGACAAGGGTTAATAAAGTTTGCAGACCGATGGGTGACAGTCCCTGCCAGCAGTAAAATGCCCAAAGTGCAGCTGACCTGTGTGATAGGTGACCAGCAGCAGCAGGCACAGCACATCCCAGCCCATGATGAGCGCCCAGGAGGGAGGCTGCCTCATAGCGCCGACTCCTCTGTCGTCTTCTAGCTCTCTCCCCGAGCAGCAGTTACTACAAGTGACCTCCTCACCAGGAGCACTCAGCAAGGTAGTCAGAGCGCCCCAGCCCCGCCCCTCCTCCCTGACCCCGCCCCACGCCCCGCCCACCGACCATGCTGCCTGCTCAGAGCACAACACGGCAGAGGCTTTGGAGGTGACAGAGGAGAGCAGTGCTGTGTGCTCATCCCAGTGTACAGACAGCGCAGAGCTGTGCTTCAGAGGTGCCTCAGTGATAGCATCACTTATACCATCAAATATCAGGGAGACCTTCACACCCCTTTAAGGAAGTGAAATACTTCTTGTAAGGGCTCATGCCCACCAGCGTAATGGCTCCGTGTCCACAATGTACAGGCACTGTTTGCGGATGCGGACCTATTGACTTGATACAGCCAAAGATATAACATGTTTTATCAAGAGCGTAGAGCTTCTGACCTGTGCCTCCGTTCCGCAAAAGTGCCCGTATATTGCGGTCCGGCCGTTTACGGTCATTGAGCCAGTGCGCTCGTGTGCATTAGCCCTAAGGCTGCATTCATACATTGCAGTTTTGCAGTTGTTTGCTTTTGGAGAAATTGCATATATAAGGGCTCATGCACACGAATGTATTTAGTTTCCGTTCAGTTTTTTTATCGTTCATTTCAATAGGGCTTGAAAAAAAACGGAAATTACTCTGTGTTCATTCCGTGTCCGTTCCACAAAAAAAATAGAACATGTGCTATTCTTGTCCATTTTACGGACAAGGACAGCCATTTAAAAAAAAATAAAATGCAACACGGACGTCACACTGTCATCTGTTAATTTTTTTTTTGCAGATCCGTGTTTTGCGATATGCCCCCATTGTCTGAGATGGGAATACCCCTTTAAGCCTGAACACATGTAGAAAATCCAGCTTTTGCATGCAGTTCTTCAGGAATCAGCAACCTCCAGCTTTTCTGAAACTACAACTCCCAGCATGCTCCATTCACTTCTATGGGAGTTAGGCCTCTTGCACACAAGCGTTTTTTCTGTTTACGTTCCGTTTTTTGCGTTCCGTATACGGAACAATTCATTTCAATGGATCTGCAAAAGAAACGGAAGGTAGTACGTATGCCTTCCGTTTCCGTATTTCCATTCCGTTCAAAGATAGAACATGTCCTATTATTGTCCGCATAACGGACAAGGATAGTACTGTTCTATCAGGGGCCTGCTGTTCTGATCCGCAAAAAAATCAGAATGCACACAGACGTCACCCGTATTTTTTGCGGATGCGTTTTTTGCGGACCGCAAAATACAGAAAAAGCCATACGGCCGTGTGCAAGAGGCTTTTCAAGAACAGCCAAGCAAGTGTGCATGCTTGGAGTTGTAGTTTCACAGCAGCTGGATTGCTGACTCCTACAGTGCTGCAACAAATCTGCAAAAAGTCCCCAGCGGAGGCACAACACCCCGATCCCTTCATGAGCATCTTACCCCACCGCAGTGCCCCCTGGCACACTTTTAATTCTCTATGACATCAAAGGTCTCCATGTTACCAACTGAAAACCGCATGTTTTTGTTTCATCAGGACGCCCCCTGGACGTACATGTCATGGAGGACTTCTCATTGAGACTCCACCACCACCACGAGACACGGGACAGAGTCATTGCGGCAGAACATTCATCCCTGGGTACCTTCATACAAATGATCCCATCAGTACCATGGTAGACTAAACTGGCCGACAGGGAGTTAGTGTTTCCAATCTGGGCAACCACAGAAGTATGCCGGTGGACATCACGAACATTTTACATTTCTGACGACTTTTATCTCGTGTATGGGGGTCATGAAGCGGTAGTCCAAGATAATTAAAATTGTTGAACCCCCCCCATTCCCCCTCATTTGCCTGAAATAAAAGATGATGTTATACTCACTTATTTCTCTCCTCGTTGGCTGCCGCAGTCATGTATTTCGTACTGGCACGTCACCGCTGCAGAACCAGGACCGGACCAGCACCATAGAGAATAGCGCTGGGCAAAGGGGTGCCTATAACATAGGCACTCGTCCGAGATTCCCTGAGGAGTACACTGTGGTCACATGTATTTCATGGACAGCTTTCTCCGAATGTCATTTTCTCCGGCAAAGGAAACGTCTGAATGGCCGCAGCGTCCCCAGAAAAATCAGCTGTTTGCCGGAGGTCTCGAAGATGTTTCCATATCAACTAGGTTGCCTGAGACGTCTGCTTTATAAACTAAAACGTGTGGTGGCCGGAGTCAATGAGGCCACGTTCACATCTCCGGTGAACGTTTCCGTCAGCCTACTGGAGTTCAACCGGATCCTGTGTTGCTGGATTCTACAGATCACCACCGGATCCCTATTGGCCATAAAGGCATCCTGTGGTGATCCAGTCACTTTCCGGCAGGAATGCTGGGTTTGGGCCAGAAAAATACCGCTGCCGGCATTTACACCAGTACAGCCCACTGGATCAGGCATGCCAGAGATGTGAACGCGGCCTGACGGAAAGTAGACAAGACCTGCTGCTAAGGGCTCATTCACACGACCGTATGAATGGGTCCACATCTTGTGGAACGCGTGCGGACCCATTCATTTCAATGGGACCGCACAAGATGTGGACACAGCACGGTCACGTGACACGCGGACACAGCACGGTCACGTGAATGCATCCGTATCCAGGAGAAAACGTAAGGCTGCTTTCAAATTCAAAAGATGAAGTACATCATTAAAAATCTTATTCATAAAAGCGAATAAAATCTGAGATGAAAAAAATTCAGCACAAAGGCCTATTTAGGGTACTTTCACACATGCGGCAGAGGATTCCGGACGCAAACGGATGCATTTGTGAGATGGATCCGGACCTGTCTCACAAATGCATTGCAATACCGGATCCGTCTTTCCGTTTGTCATCCGGAAAAACAGATCTGGTGTTTATTTTTTTCTCATTTTTAAAGGTCTGTGCATACACAGGCCGCAAGACTGGATCCGTTTTGCCGGAACACTTGGGGCCGGATCCGGCATTAATGCATTTCAATGGCAATTAATACCAGATTTCTCCAGCCAAAAAACGTAAAAGGTACTGAACTGATGCATCCTGAACGGATTGCTCTCCATTCAGAATGCATTAGGATAAAACTGATCCGTTTTTTCTGGTATTGAGCCCCAAGGACGGAACTCAATACCGGAAAACAGAAACGCTAGTGTGAAAGTACCCTAAAGAAAACACGTGAATTATGAATTTGAGGTAAAGCGCCATAGACTATGCGGATATTTCAGTCAGTGTGGCCAATATCAGTACGTGGGACTGCATACTTTTGTGGACATCACAGACATTTTGACAGAATTGTGTAATGACGATTTATTTCCACAACTGCTTGTTATTAGGTTTTTACAGCCCCCATAGAGCCTAGTGCAGTCACCAGCGCTTTAGCGGGACTTTTCCCTCCTCAGGAGACGCCGCACACAAAGGCCTCCATATCTGATCCTATCTGCCGCATGTTAGACCCTGAGGGGGCGGCTGGCGCGGGCTGATGGAGAGGAGAGAGCCGCAGCAGGTCCAGCAGGGGGCGCTGTGCAGCGGCTCGGCGCTGCTGAGTGACTGGGGAATCTTCCCATTGTGTGCGCTGTCCTCCTCCTCCTGTAATGTAAACACATCCCGGCTGTTACCCTGCGCATGCCCCTTGTCCTGTGAAGTTTATCACCGTTTATGTGTCAACATTGTAGTAACCCCCTCCCCTCCTCCTCCTCCTTCTCAAGACAGTGTTAGTCCCGAGACTCCCATGATAATAGGTTATTCCAGACGAAATGAACTATTTTCAGTTTGGCAAGGATGCATGTCCCCCCCCAGCCCCCTAGTCACTTTATTTCAGTAATTATTTTTAGGTAACAAGCATGGAGTCATGACAGGATTATCAAACCTGATGCAAAGGCAGGAGCTCATAGCAGGCAGATTCCATGTGTAGTTGCCCATAGCAACCAACCCAATGGCAGATGTCATTTTCTGTCAGAGCAATGAAGGTTTCATTGGTTGCTATGGACGAGTACCTCACTTCTCCCCCGGTTCTGTGCTTTTATATACAGTCATTTCTGCATGACGTTTTCCATGGACGCGGTGTATCAGAACCACCTCCCAGAAACTGTCCTTGTTGCACATACCAGTCAGCTTTCATTTGTAGATGGCATTGGAAACATAGGGGGACATTTATTAAGACCGGCTTTTTAAGTTGGTCTTAGTTTCTCCCTCTGCGCTTCCGTCAGATCCGTCTTATTGATGGTGAGGCACATAAATTAGGCACATCTGTGGCAGTCCGTACGCCTGGAGTAAAAAAGACACCAGCCCCTGACAGGCATAGTTTATAGCTAACATTTGCACCTGTTTCCAGGCACAAATTTAAGTAAATTTGCTGGGGCTGGCCCCCGACACGCCCCTATCACGTCCAACTGGCGCACACAGCGCAAAACCGGCTGTGCGACAGAATGGCTCAGAAAAAGGGACTTGCAACACTTTTTTATGTCTAAATGTGTTGCGAGTCCCTCAGTAAATGTGCCCCATAGACTCCGAGGCAACAAGGAAACTTTTAGGGGTTGTCTGCGCGGAGTATTCACTGCTCAAGTGCCCTGTCTGGACATGTCGCCACTGAGCCCAGGCATTGGCTGCAGCAGCGCCCGTGAGCCTCTCCGCCTGGAAGTTTACCTAATGGGGACTGCATAAAGGGGCCCAGGGAGCCAGAATTGAGTGGTTGGGGGGAGAAGATGAGTATAGCAGGCTGGGGTTAAAATTTTAAAAAGTGGACAAAGCTGGGAAAAAATATTTAACCCCTTAGTGACCAGCTTTTTATTAGCCAAAAGGACCAAGTGCTATAACTTTTTTAATTTTTTCCTGTCAATGTAGCCCTATGAGGGCTTGTTTTTTCTGGGACAAGTTGTAACTTTTAAAGGTGCCATTTTGGTGTACACATAAGGCTGCTTTCACACTAGCGTTCGGGTGTCCGCTCGTGAGCTCCGTTTGAAGGGGCTCACGAGCGGACCCGAACGCAGCCGTCCAGCCCTTATGCAGTCTGAATGGAGCGGATCCGCTCAGACTGCATCAGTCTGGCGGCGTTCAGCCTCCGCTCCGCTCGCCTCCGCACGGACAGGCGGACAGCTGAACGCTGCTTGCAGCGTTCGGGTGTCCGCCTGGCCGTGCGGAGGCGTGCGGATCCGTCCAGACTTACAATGTAAGTCAATGGGGACGGATCCGTTTGAAGATGCCACAATATGGCTCAATCTTCAAGCCGATTCGGCCCCCATTGACTTTACATTGAAAGTCTGGACGGATCCGTCCGAGGCTATTTTCACACTTAGCTTTTTTTTGCCATTTTAATGCAGACGGATCCGTTCTGAACGGAGCCACCGTCTGCATTAATATGAGCGGATCCGTTCAGAACGGATCCGCCCGAACGCTAGTGTGAAAGTAGCCTAACTCGACGATTAACTTTTTTTAACTCTTTCTGTGAGCGGGATGAGAAAAAAGCAGCAATAAACCTCTTTCACACGGTCAGTATTTGGCCGGTATTTTTGCATCCATATTTGTAAGCTATAACCAGGCGTCGGTGCAAAACACAGAGGAGGCACAAATATTTCTATGATACCTTTTCTCTGTAGGTTCCACTCCTGGCTTTGACTTAGGCCGAATGCACACGGCCGTTGTTCACGGCCGTGAGCGGTCCGTGGAACCGCGGCCTGGATTCCTGCTGAGAGCAGGAGAGCACGGCGTCATTGGTTGCCATGACGCCGTGCGCTCCCTGCTGCCGCCGCAGTACAGTGATACACTGGTATGATATATACCAGTGTATTACTGTACTGTGGCGGCAGCAGGGAGCGCACGGCGTCATAGCAACCAATGACGCTGTGCGCTCCTGCTCTCAGCAGGAATCCAGGCCGCGGTTCCACGGACCGCTCATGGCCGTGTGCATTCGGCCTTACAAATACTGACCAAATAATGAGTGTGTGAAAGAGGCCATACTGCCACTAAGTTTTTGCATTATAAATTTAGCTGTGTTCATTTTTCAGCATAATTAACATGATATCTTTATTCTCTGGGTCAGTACGATTACAGGGATACCAAATACGTATAATTTTTTTAAGCTTTACTACTTTTGCACAATAAAAACTTTAAAAAAAAAATGAAGAAAATGTTTTTGCATTGCCGCATCCCAAGAACCATAACTGTTTTATTTTTCTTTCTACGGAGCTCGGTAAGGGCTTGGTTTTTGCAGGATGACTTGTAGTTTTTATTGGTATCATTATGGGGTATGTAACACTTTTTGAGAGCTTTTTATTCATTTTTTTTTTGTGGCCAGCAATTCTGGCTTTTTTATTTTTTTTTTACTTCGTGCCGCTGGTGTTCTTCAGTCTATCATGGTTTTCAGTTCTGACAGATGTGAACAGAACATAAAGCTGCAAACATTTAACGCAATTTTCAGATTCCTCAGATTGGTGGCAATTGTCATTTTTGAGATTGCTGAGTGTCACCCATACATCATGTAGCATCGTTTATCATTTGAACGTGTACATCTCAGTAAAATAACAGGGCACATATGAATTGGGAATGGGAATTTGTTAAGATCATTGTTTCCTAGCCCAGTCTAATCTGAAGTGCGCTGGAGTAAAGGTGGATTTAGACCGTCAGATTGACGGGAACGAATATTCCTGCGAATGCTCATTCCTGACCGCTTGTTCATCAGGTGAAATGATTGTTAGTGCAGGCACCTAAATTATCTGGGCAGCTGATTTACGGTCTAAAGAGCGATCTGCTGCCCACAAACAGATGCAGATGTATGAGCGATCGCAATAACAACCGCTCATCCTCATACTGTGGAGGTGATCGCTTCATGTAAGGAGCGCTTCATTCACAACAATCTGCTGCTCATCTGCCTGTGTAGATCCACCTTTAGATGAGGCAAATGTATTAAACAGCAGATAAGTCTGGTCTATCATTAGTAGTCCTTGTGCCACAATTTGCAATAGAATTTACGTAAATTTCTCAAGTACTGTGGCTCAGCTCCCATTCACTTCATTTTTACTAAAGCTGTATGCTGGTTTTCTGGTGCACTAAAGTCTCTAATTTTTTCACTAAGGAACAGGGTCTCCTCAACCCGACACATTTACCATAATTTGTGCCACAAAAATAAAATTAATTAAAACCAAAATCTACACCAGCTTCTTAATAATAAATTAATTATCATCAGATTTATCATCCCTCAAATGCCAGTTTTCTGTAATGAAAAAGCTGAAAACCCGGGGCTGCTAAATCTACATTGCCCTCCCCACTTTCCAAAAAATAAGGGCATGGTGGTTTGTGGTCAGCACCATCAGTACATTTCTCATCATTTACGGTGGTTTTCGATCATTACGCCGCTATGGGCTGGCGTAGATTTCATTTTAGGCCTCCTGCACACGACGGTATGTCTTTTTCAGTGTTTTGCGGTCAGTTTTTTTTTTCCGTTGTGTTTCCGTTTCTCTTCTGTTTTTCCATATGGCATATACAGTATACAGTAATTACATAGAAAAAATTGGGCTGGGCATAACATTTTCAATAGATGGTTCCGCAAAAAACGGAAACGGAAGACATACGGATGCATTTCCGTATGTGTTCCATTTTTTTGCGGACCTATTGACTTGAATGGAGCCACGGAACATGATTTGCGGGCAATAATAGGACATGTTCTATCTTTCAACGGAACGGAAATACGGAAACGGAATGCATTCAGAGTACATTCCGTTTTTTTTGAGGAACCATTGAAATGAATTGTTCCGTATACGGACCGTATACTGAACTAAAAAAACGGCCCATAAACGGAAAAATAACAAAACGGTCATGTGAAAGAGGCCTTAGGCACATGTGCCTTGTGATAAATTAAGTGCATACTCCAGAGGCACAGGGGATAAAACGCAATTTTACAAAATTCCTCCCAGTGTGTCTTACAGACTTCTTATTAAAACTGGTGCATATAAAGACAGTCTTTAGTAAATGTGTCCTTTGTGTCTATTTTACAACTCCCATTGAATTTGAAATTTAAGAGTGCCCTGCAGAAACGCTGATCATGGGAGTCATGCCCTTCCCCAACAAATGAATGAGCGACCATGGAATACATCTTTGAAGATGCTCTGTGCTCTGACTATGAAGTCAAGCACACGTGCAGTGTACTCAGGGCCTGCAGGGCAGCACGGACAGTTACTACAGATTTGTATTACAGAGCCATGATATGATGACTGTGTACTGAGAATATCTTTATTACACAGTATTCAATGTAAATTGGCATGATTTTATTTCTCTCAGATTATATAAAGAATTGGTGTAAGTATGGTTCTATAGGTTTTTATAGGTGCTGCAAAGAAGACCTACCACCACAAAATGCAGTGCAATCTAGGAGGAGCTGAGGAGATTGATTTATAGTTTTTCAGGCAAATATTCAGTAACATTTTTAATTTATACATTTAAAGGCGTTATTTGAAACTAAATCAGACCTCCAGATGTGGCCAACCTATGGTGTTGATGATACTCACCTGGTCCCCACTGCTGGATTCGGTTTGTGACCTGCTCCCCTTGCATCACAAAAATCTCACGTTACACAAGGAGAGCAGGTCACCGATGTGGCTTGTGATTGGCTGCAGTGGTCATGTGTCCCCTCATCGGCGGATGTTGATATAGGCGCAGAGGGGAGAGGAAGCGCCAGTCCGGGAGCCACGCAGATTGAATCCAGTGGCAGGGACCAGGTGAGTATCATCACCACTGTATGTCGGCCACTTCTGGACTGTGGCGGAGCTTGATAAAAAGATAAGGAAACTTGCATAGGCTGTAGTGGCAATTCATTGCAATCTGTACGGGAAGCAGTCTGAAGTTCTCATGCTTAAGTCCCCCAGGGGAACATAAAAAGAGGTTTTTAAAAATATAAGAAAACAAAATTCAAATCACCTTTTTCCACATATTAAAATTAAATCTAAATAAAAACAACATTAGCACTGCTGCTCCCCAAAATGCCCATACTATTAAAATATACAACTATTTATCCTTAACGGAATTTTTTTAATCAAAATGTCTGATTTGCCGTTTTTTTTTTCCATTGCTTTGCTTCACAAAAAAGGAATAAAAGTGTTCAAAAAGTCATACACACTCTAAAATAATATCAGTAAAAATTACAGATCACCTCACAAAATAATGAGCCCTCACACAGCTCCGCAGACAGAAATGTAAAAAAGTTATGGAAGTCAGAATATGGCGATGCAAAGAAAAAAACTTTTTTCCAAAGTTTAGATATTTGTAAGTATTAAAAGACAAGAAAAACTATATAAATGTGGTATCGCCATAATCATACTGACCCAGAGAATGAAGGTAACAGGTAAGTTTTAGCGAATAGAGAATGTGGTAAAAATGAAACCCACAAAACAGCTTCTCATTACATTCTATGCAATTTTAAATGATGCCATTAGAAAGTACAACTTGAGCTGCAAATAAACAAGCCCTCTTATGGCAATGTAAATGGGAAAAAATATAAAAAAGTTATGGCTCCAGGAAGGCAGGGAGTAAAAAACTAGAAGGTAAAAAAATGAAAAATCTAAAGGTCTTGAAGGGCTTAAATCTCTACTATTTCTGACTTCAGTTGTACACAGGAGCAGTCTTATCAGTGATTGATAGCAGTGATTGTGACTTCAAAGATAGCTGCCAGGTGTGGTATGAGATAAATGTATACATTTCAGGTTTTACTGAATCTTTTCCCTCAAAAGTATATATATCTGCTGCAATCTGCTCCTGCTCTACAGTATAACATCCTCCCCGCTGATTACGCAGCATTTTCTATAGACAGACCTTCTCTAAAGGGGTTATGCAGTATTTTTATATTGATAGCCTAATGGTCTATCCACAGGATAGGTCATCATTATCTGTGGGAGTTCAACAGTTGCTACAGTGTTGGGAGTCAATGGGGACGGAGCGGCAGTCCGGGGATACAAAGTCACTAGCGGCAGGACGGATCCGACAGGCTGTTCACTCAACGGAACAGCCTGCCGGAGGTCCGTGCCGCTAGTGTGAAAACAGCCTTAGGCTTCGTTCACATCACCGTTCAGCCTTTCCGTTGTCCTGCTCCGTTTAGGGGCAGGAGAACGGAAAGGACAGAAAAGGCACATAACTGACGCCAAACTGAGTCAAGCGGAGCCCTAAGGACCCCATAGACTATAATGGGTTCCGTTATGTTTCTGCTCAGAAGATGATTTTTAAGCTGAGACAAAAGTTGTGCATGCAGGACTTTTGTCTCCGCTTAAAAATCATGTTCTGAGCGGAAACATAACGGACCCCATTATAGTCTATGGGGTCCTAAGGGCTCCGCTTTGACTCAGTTTGGCGTCAGTTATGTGCTTATCTGTCCTTTCCGTTCTCCTGCCCCTAAACGGAGCAGGACAGCGGAAAGGCTGAACGGTGATGTGAACGAAGCCTTACCCTTAGCTCAGACCTCCATCAGACATTAAAAAAAATTCCCTCTCCTGCTCCGGACAGCGCTGGCACTCTGCAGGATCCACTCACTGATCCTTGCTCTTCTTCCAGCCCACGCTGCACTGTAAACTGACGATGTACAGCCACAGGTCAAAGTTGTGCGCAGTCAGGACGGACTGCAGAGCAGGGCACGGAGGAAGAGCAGGGAGCGGCGAGTACAGTGCTCTGTGCTTCCTTCACTGCTCCCCGCACATGCTAATGACCAATTGCATAATGAAAGTGGTCATTAGCATTCGGCTATATGACGCACTGCCACTTTTCCCTCACATTTGACAGAAAAACGTGCGTCTTATAGTCCGAAAGATACGGTACATTTACAGATACAACACTTTTGTAATTGTTTGATATTAACTAGTGCAGGAAAAACAAATATCAGTATTTTATGATTGGCTTATATAAATATAAACCTGAAAAACTGGTATAAGATGTAAATGTAACAGAGGGTATTCTATGACTGTAAAGGACGTTATTTTTACATTCACCAATGCAGCAAACACGTAAGTCATTAAACAACACATTTCTTTTAGTGGATAGGTCATATGGCAAATTGGAGAAGGTAACCTTTACTTTGCCTCAGGGCTATTAAAATACCATCCCAGAAATACATATTGAATTACCGTTTTCGTTATATAAAATGGTGAGTTCATTATAACTCTATTACTTGTATTGACTTAAACTTTATATGAAACAAGATCATTTATGCAAAGCACATCATTCAGCTGTCAGACTGCAGATTTTTTTTATAATTTTTTTTTCAGAACATAAATTGTCATTTTGTGTTTGTCAATGAAAATTTATTTTTCCTATTTTATTTCTTGAAAATTACAATTTTATGCAAATCTTATGAATTGAGTAATCATCAAACCCTTCACCCCCGCTAATCAGCCGCTCAGGTGTTGCTCCGGTGCTGGAAATAGGTGCCAGAATAGGTGTACAGAGCTGGTTACTGTAGTGCTTCTCCAATCACTACAGTGGGAACAGTGCTGCACTAACCAGCTCCATGTATTTCAGAATGGTGTCGTTCCGTCACCTATTTCCCAAGCAGCTGATTGGTGGGGGTGTGATCTGTCCATGCTGTATGTCTTTTGGCCGCAGGATCCAAATACATCCGATTACTACTGATTCATGGCCCACACCTGTAGTTGTCGAGCTGCATCTGTACCAAGTAATTTGTATAATACACATGCAGATCCCACAGTTGCACTGCACTACGTAAAGGCGCATTTAGGCTACTTTCACATTTGCGTTCGGGGCTCCGCTTGTGAGTTCCGTTTAAAGGCTCTCACAAGCGGCCCCTAACGCATCCGTCCAGCCCTAATACATTCTGAGTGGATGCGGCTCCGCTCAGAATGCATCAGTCTGGCAGCGTTTGGGCTCCGCTCCGCTCAGCAGGCGGACACCTGAACGCATGCTTGCAGCGTTCGGGTGTCCGCCTGGCCGTGCGGAGGCAAACGGATCCGTCCAGACTTACAATGGAAGTCAATGGGGGCGGATCCGTTTGAATTTGACACAATATGGCAAAATTTTCAAACGGATCCGTCCCCCATTGACTTTTTAATGTAAAGTCAGGGCGGATCCGTCTGCGGCTACTTTCACACTTAGAATTTTTTTTACAATATAATGCAGACGGATCCGTTCTGAACGGAGCCACCGTCTGCATTATATGAGCGGATCCGTCTCAGACGTATCTGCTCTGAACGCAAGTGTGAAAGTAGCCTTACACGCACTGTTCATTCCTGACAGTCGGCTGCTCTCTCAATGGAGATGAAGAGCTGCATTTACATGCAGTGATCTCCTCCACTGTATGAGTACGAGGGATCACTATTACGATCGCTCATCCTCATACGGATGCATTGTTTCTGGGCAGCAGATCGCTGTTTAGACCTCATGATCTCCTGCCTTGAAATAATAATTTAGGTGCCTGTACAAATGACAGGATAGAATCTGCAGCACATTTAGACAGGCAAACAATCGGGCGTATTGTATGTATAGTCACTACTTCTGATGTCCATCCATATTCTGTTTATTCTGCTCTTTTGCCCCTCGCTGCACCTATAAACAAGGCCAGTGGTGTTCTTTGCAGCTGCGGCCACTACATATGACATCACTGAAAATGGCTGTCTTGCCTCCGCCATCCTACCGCCATTGCACGCTTCCTTCTTTTCTTCTACTGTGCAGACTCCACAACAAGTGTTCAGGGTCTGTGCAGAATAAACAATGTCTGCAATGGACGTACAAGGGCTGTCACAGTGCGCCCTCTCTCTTCACTTGGCAGCTTTGCCTTATTGGGCCTTGGTGGACAGTGCATGATTTTAGATTTAGATTTTTTAAAATAGATAGTGAGATGGAAAATTAAAACAAAAATTATCAAAAATGTAAAAAAAAATATAAAAAAATGTTTCACATATAATTGTGATTTATACAATAGATTATTTTCTGATGAAACATTCCCTTTAAAAATCAATATTAAATCTGCAGTGGCCGCATCGATGCTGTATCATATCGCCTTATCCTTGGGATATGCTCACAAGGCATATTTTTAATGAGGATTTTGACATGTCTTCCACAGTGCAATTTGCATAAGAATGCCTAACATAACTGTCTTGTTGAAGTAATTAGAAATCTGCACCATGGAAAATATAGAGCTGATTTTTCAACCCAGAAAAAAAAATTATGCCAATTTTCGCTGCTGTGTCTTATTGAATAGGTCTAAATCGATGGTCCAATCCATGGTAGTGTAAGACCAGGGCAGAAATTCAAGAATCAGCCTTGGATTTCTGCCACGAATGGCACGGCTGTGCTGCAGAAGCTGTTACACCCTAACAGATAACTGTAAGAGTAAACTGAGATATGTGATATCTACGATTATCGGCATTGTGTGGGGATTGTTAGGTCACCCTAATTTTGAGTATTGATCCCACTGCTGGTGACGGATTCCCTTTAAGTAATGTACTAACACCTCATACAATAACTTCAAATCAAAATTTGCTTGAGAACTGTGTGAAGAATTTCTAGTTCATAAACCTGGCCATAGACACTACATTAAGGACAGGCCAGCCAAACCCACTGATTTCGGTCGGACCGACTGACCATTTAAAATTTTTGGGGGCTTCCTAAGTCTCCTTAAACAGCAAAAGTCAGGCAAATTTGGCAGTTTGATTTAATCATGTCCGATCCTCATATTCTCAAGAAGATAACCTTCTGTCAGAGGAGTTTGGTAGAGGCTTTTTCCCTGCTCCCCTTGCACCGAGGGTGCATGTATGACTTGTTCAGCTACCTACTGTAATCATTCATATAGCGTTTAAGCCTGCAGGGCTTTCCATTGAGGATATACCTCTGAATCCTCGAAAACAATATTTGGAAGTTTACCGCAAGCAATACATTGACTTTAAGGGGTTAAATGGAGTTCATCTTGGGACTCTGTTGGACCCCTTTTTTCCATTCTTTTTTATTGTATGCCAAAAATGCAGAAAGGAATGGAAAACGGGTGAAATGTAGCCCAAGGATAAATCTTTGAACTCTGTTTAACCCATTAAAGTCAATATATCCTTTGCGGTGTATGAATACCTTTTTTTCTGGTATTCAGATGTATACCCCAGACATATGCTGGGTTTATGCAGCCCGATTGTCAAGCAGATTATCAGGGACCAACGTTCCTACGAATGCTCGTTCCCAATAACCTGCCCGTGGAAAGGTGCAGCCGATCACTCAATTTATTGGAAACAATCGTTCGTTCCTGGGCAGCAGATCATGCTGTCTAGACAGCACTCTACTGCCCGGAAACAATGCAGCTGTATGAGGTCGAGCAATCGCAGTAGTGATTGCTCCCTCTCATACTGTGGAGGTGATCGCTGCTTGTAAATGCAACCCTTCACCCCCACTCAATGAGCAGCCAGTAGTTAGGAAGGAACTCTTTCTTCCTTCCCGATAATCAGCTGCTTAGAGTTTTTTTTTAAGTTTCCATGACAAATTCTTAGTAGACTGTGAATATGTAGTCTGTGAATATGATGCTGGTTACTGCTCTCACTGACGGGATAGCTACCTCTTTATAATAGTCATGTTGTTGTATTGGTGAATGAACACTGGAACATTGTTAATAGTATCAGCAAAACCAAGAGTGGATGTTTCCTTTTATTGCGCAGGGCTATTACAAATACAAAAATGTATTTCTAGGCAAATCAAGTGTGTATTTTAGTGGACATGAATAATGGCAAACATTTTTATGAGCCACAAATATGCATAGTGTAGTTGTCAAATCCACTTCCCAACCTCTTCCATCAGGTCATACAAAGTGCATTACTCAGCATGGCTTACAATAGGTACAGGTGAAAGTGTCTCCCATGCTAATGAGAAGTCTTCGTGTCTAGCCTGATGCATGATGGGAGTCAAATTCAGAATAATAAAATGTATGTATTACCTATTTTCCAATTGCCTTATCTATTTAACTTATGGATGTATAATGTTGCTAATGTTCCAATATACTGGTTTGCAGTATTTTCTAAAATACTTTATACTCTATCTTTCGAGTCCTGCTTGTACTTGGTGTCTTTAGTAAAGAGAAATGTTCCTCTGTTCAGTCTTGTACTAACAAAAATCACCTGCCTGCTGCTACTGCTAGGAGGCTGATCTGTATGCAACTCCAATTCCTATCAATAGAAGCCATATCTACTGTAGCTTTATACAGATCTGCCCTCTAGTGGTGACAATAGATAGCCAAGATCTTTATAACTATGTACACCAGAAACTAGTGCAACAGTGCTAAAAAGACAGAAGACATAAAATACAACTATGCCTCCCAACTTTAAAAGAATACAAAGTGCGAAAACTTCTACAGTGGTTATAGCGTGGCATGGCTATGTCTTTTTACATTAAGCTATGCCTTTAACCAGGCACAATCCCCGTCCATACACGCACAATCCCATCCAGTAATGATGCCCCCTTACACGATAAAGATGCCCCCTTAGTGACATAGTATCTTATTTATACCTGATTATTACCCTCACTCAGGATTATTCCCACTTAGTGCCTTCTTTTGCACAGAGGAGATAGGAAATTTAAAGCATAACTATTACTAATGTCCTTAAAATAGTGGAATAGCCCCACACACAATGTGAAAATAGACACCAACAGCTTAAAAAGTTAAAAGGATTTTTCAAGACTTTAATTCTCAGTTCTCTCTCTTAATAATCAGTGGAGGTCCAACACCCAGGACCCTTCCGATCAGCTGTTTGAGAAGGAATTGGCGCTGCACCTAGGCCACGTGACCAATTAATATGTCGTCAGTGGCCAGGAAAAAGCTGAGAGAAGCTTCTCAAACAGCTGATCGATGGGGGTCCCTGGGGGCAAACCCCACTGATCAGATACTGATAAACTATCCTGTGCATAGGTCATCAGTTCTAAAGTCTCTGAAAACTTCTTTAAGTCAACTCATTTTTGTATAATCAGTAATCGATCGGATAACATACCCTAGACCAGTGATGACTAACCTTGGCACTCCAGCTGTGGTAAAACTACAACTCCCAAGATGCCCCCTTGCTTGGCTGCTCCCAGAACTCTATAGAAATAAATGGAGCATGCTGGCAGTCGTAGTTTCACCACAGCTGGAGTGCCAAGGTTAGCCATCACTGCCCTAGACCAATAAATTGGAATGGTGTTAGTGGGTGGTATATGAGGGTACAATCCCAATCCCAGCTTCACGCTGACCAGAAAGACTTAAGGTACGGTCTACTATAAATTTGGGACCTACAGCATAAATAATAATAATAAAATTATAATAAGGCTGTGATTGTCTCCTCATATACCACCTGACTGGTAACACCTTTCCAATTTTCTTTGTTTTAGGGTATGGTATCCGATTTTTGGAGTGATCATCTGACACAGAAGATTTTTATCAGCTTTGGAGGCTATCCCTGCTTCATGTTTTTTGGTAATTATAAGTTGTTGATATCTATGTGTACACTGTGTTTGAGACTATTCCACTATGTTAAGGCATAGTAAAAGTTATGTTTTAAATTTCCAGTCTTCCCTGTGTAAAGAAATAAATTAATATGATGCCACCCTAGTGCCCTCTCAGAATATAGTAAGGGCATGTCTACAACCAGGGAAGGCAACATCTGTGAATCACTGGATTTGTCTGGACTTGTCTGTTTGGTAAATAATTGTATTCCACAAAAAGTATACAAAAAGTCTTTGTGTTGCCCAGAGCTATTGACAACTGGGTATTACCATTCCCTATGTTAAGGATGTCCCTATATACAGTCTAATACTGTCAGCGATGATTGGACATTGTCAGTGTGTAGGGAAGCCCTTTTGACAAGCGGAATATAGTTGCCAATTGTCTCAAATTTAGGGGGACTGTCCTGGCAAATGTGTACTGTCCAAGGATGGAACTGGATGGAGTAAACACAAACCCCACCCATAAATGAATGTCCCCATGGGCAGGGCTTAGATGCCCCTATTTTACCAACTGAAACATTGGTATGGAGGAATGTAACAGCCAGTTGTAAATTTATTTATATAAGCAGATCTTGCATGTGTCTTAAGGCCCCCATACACATTAGTGTACTAGCTAAACCAGCTTAGAATGGCAGATTCAGCCCACAGTTCAATGTGTATGGTATGGCAAAGTGGTAGTTGGAAAATGGAGGGGGGGATCTATGTATGGTTAGGGGTGTGACTAATTTAGGGGTCTGGTCTTAATTATTTTAGGGGACTGGAGTATGAATTACCGTATTTTTCTTTCCATAAGACCCATTGGATCATAAGACACACCTAGGATGTTAAGGAAGAAAATAATAAATAAATAAAATATTTTTCATCAGAACACCAAATCAGGCCCCCAATGCTCATCAGACCTTACATCAGACTTGGGAGATCTCAGTTCAGATCTCAGTTCAGACCCCGATCCTCATCAGATCTCCAAATCCAAATTAAACCCCCAATCTTCATCAGACCCCCAATCTTCATCAGAGCCCCATCAGACCTCAGATCAGACCTCTAAATCAGACCCCTAACTCATTAAACCTCAGGTCAGACCCCCACTTTTGGGGGGAAAAGTGCATCTTATGGAACGAAAAATACAGTACAAATCATTCTGATTTGGGGACTGATTAATTTGGAGTTGATCTGGTGATTGATATTTTAAGAGTATGATGTGGGATTTGAATTCATTTTGGGTCTGATCTGGGGGCTCATTAATTAAAAATTCTGGTCTGGGGCCTGCATCATTTAAGATTTATCATTTGTGGGCTCCATTAATTTAGGGGTCTGAATTAATTTAGAGTTTTGGGGTCTGAATTAATTGTTGGGTCAGATTAACTAAAATGTCTGGTCTGGGCTCTGCATTAATGTAGGACTCTAGTCTGGAGCCTGACTTAATTTAATGGTCTGTTCTGGAGAATGGGTGTGGTGTCTGCATTAATTGTGGGTCTAACATCTAGGGTCTTAATTAATTTTGTCATACTGTTTCATTCTTGATTTATTATTCTGCTTAAAAAGGAAATTTGTTCCCAGTACAGTGATTTATAAGTACTTGTTTTTAGCCTTTTTCTCTTCTGAAAATCAAATTGGTAGTGCATTACCAAGATAATTTATTCCAGGGGTCCCCATTTCTAAAAAGTTTTAGAAACCATGATCTACCGGCTGTACATGTAGAAAGGATTTAATGTAATGGAATGTAGTTTTCTCTCCCTGTATAAATATCTGAATTAAAGTACATACATGTAACTTCATCAATTCCTACAGCAGGAGAGAAACATATTTAGTTTGGCAAAATGAAGAGACAAAGGGCTGCATTAGACCTGCAGATAGTCAGGAAGATCATCGCTAACAAGCGTTTGTAGGAACGCTCGTTAGCGATGATCTGCCTGTTTAAACGTGCCGCCGATTACCCAATGTGCGTTAAAATCATTGTTTGCCTGCAGCAGATCATGCCATCTAATCACGGTCTGCCGCCAGCAAATAATGATTTTGTATGGGGACGAGTTGGCATTAGTGATCGCTCCTCCCCATACTGTGGAAGAGATGGCTGCATGTAATATCCCTCAGCCATCAGGGATGGGATGTGCTCCCTCCACTTAGCCTCTACCCTAAGAGGGGCTATAGCTATGCAAGAGCCTATTAGGTGCTAGTATCTATAAAAAAAAATGGGTGTGTAGTACCCCAAACTTTTCTTGTAACTACACAAATGAAAATAAAATTCAATTTTCATAATTCTTTTAACTTACAATTACCATAGTCTCTCCAGATCTCTCTACGTTCTAGAGTTAGCAGATGAGGGTTATCCCTCAGTGGGATAGCATCCAGGAAGTCGGTATAACTATGTGTCTTTGCAGATTGTCACACTTGATGTGCCAGAGGATGTATGGGGAGCGCCCTTCTATTTAACAAGTGTATACTCTCCAAAATGAAAAAACCAATAAGAGTATATGGATTCAACAAATAAATAAATATATTAATCACACACCATTCATGATTAAATATTTGATTTTATTAACAGATGTAATTTAAACATGATTGGAAAGACACAATTATATTTAAAATCATTAAAAATCCACAAGGATGGTGGTCTAAGAGCGGGGAAGAAAAAATATATAGTGCAAGGGCCTAAACAGATCAGAGTTGCCATTTTCAAAAACACAGACAATGGCCTTGGATGTAAAGATTATAATAGTTCAAAAATTTAACGAATACACAAAATAAACATGGCCAAATGAAAAGGGAATATAATATTAAAGATATAAATATCATAAATAATGACCTTGAGTATAAATGAATAATAACTCAAAATATGACGAATGCATAAAGTAGATATGACAAAGTCAATGAAAGATATAACAGTAAAAAGTATCAGGCAATGAGTACACTAACCAATAGTAAATCCTACGCAAAAGAGTACCACCAGGCCACTCCCTGGCGCGCATTTCGCGGTCCGCTTCCTCAGTGGGTAGTGGCTGATGGAGTGGCTGAGGGAAGTATTTATAGGGTCACACGGAGGATATTAAATAATAAACCCAAGGCACCTGGCTTTGTTTGAACCAATAAACAGCACAGGGGCAGATGTCTGAATAGTTGTCATCAGTATAAACCAATAAAAGCAAACCCACATACCTGTTGATTATTAAGGGGAAGGTGCCGCTAATTATATGGCGATCCATTACCCTGCCACGCGATCGGCCGAGAGATGCGCGCCACGGCGTCCAGAAGACACGTGGTGTGCAGGAAGTTGCGCCATCCATGTCATCACGGAGCGGGGAGCACATTACAGGCCGACGCATGTGCAGAACCAAGTTTGCACTGCGGTAACCATCTATAGAGTGGTATGTGGTAGGTTCTGACATGATGATACAAAAGGGGATCATTTGCTCATTTGTCATTTCTGATCATTTGATTGTTTGCCAGCAAGGGAACCATTCGAGGTGTTACAAGACATGATTAGACAATCTAGGTATTACAAACGTGACTGGACACGCTATATGCGAATATCAAAATAGAAATACATGTGCAAAAAATAATGAATGATTATATGAAATAATTGTAAATATTTAAGTAAAAAGAATGAATTCATAATAATGGCGATAATAGAATATGATATAAATTTTTCATAAAAATGAAAAATTATCCAATAATGACAAATGTGTGAAAAAAACAAAAATGAGCGAGTCACCAATTTCAGAATAAATATAAAAAGTGAGATGTGAGAACGAAATCATGGTTAATATATGGAGAGTGGACGGAGTAGTGTGATATGTATAGAATGTGTTAGGAGTGAATGAATTAGTATATAGAGGATTGTAAATGTGGAAAGTGTGAAATTATAAATTAGAATCAGCCACTCCATGAGCCACTACCCCTTGAGAAAGCAGAACGCGAAATGCTTGTCAGGGAGTGGACTGGTGGTCCTCTTTTTGTGTGGGATTTACTATTGGCTAGTATGAGAAATACAAGAAAAAGTCTGGAAGAGCCATTCTTCCCTGGTTCTTGGGCCTCTGCAGGGTAAGTAGGGCCAATTTAGGTCTGGCATCTCCTCAAACAAATGCAGTCACCCAGGAGTGTAGGTGATCAAAGAATTTGCGTGGGATGGGAGTCCATACGTGCTCCAACAAATATAACCCCTTAGGAAGCAAAATCATCTTGTTGAGATTGAGTCTGCCCTTCAGAGACAGAGGAAGGGTTTTCCACGTCTTGAATCTATCAATAAAATATGATTCCGGGGGGTAGGGTTATTCTTAGAGAAAGAGAGCTGGAGGTCTCTAGTAATAACGATACCAAGGTATTTTAATTGATCAACTACCAGAAGGTTGTGGTATGCTGATGGCCAGGATTGGGCTGATTTAGACCAGTTTTCCCCCAACATTTTTAGCTAAAAAGTCCCAGTGAAAGAACTAGAGAGTAGAGACATAAAATATAAGCATCAGTCATTTTACTGTCTGCTTTCTCATGTTGTCATATTACATAGTTCTTTTGTCTGTTCATTTACACAGTGCAAATAACACCCATTAAAACAATGAACGTTTGTGCAGAGTAGTTATGGAAAGCAATAAATTCTGCCCGTTGTGTTTTCATATAGCATGTTGCCAGCTTTGTCTTGTTTGCTGGCACTCCGCTGTTTACTTTAAAAGATCAGCACGTGTATAGGTATGCAAAGCAGTCCCTTTCAGATCCTAGATATGTGAAAAACAGTTGTCATCTTGGTGTTTGGCAAAAGAACAGGGGAGTTCTCAGAACTGGAAAGGGGAAGAAAATACCAAATATGTGATCTATAGAGAATGTAATCATGTGACTATGTAGTGATCGAAGCAGAGATATATGAGAATTGTACATCCATAGCAACACCTACCAAAAGTTCACAAAATCCAACATTCAAAAACTGTGAAAAGAAGTTAAACTTTTCTTGACTAAAGATAGCAATAAGATGAATATTGGATTGTCAACATCAGCAGAAGTCTAATATTCAAAAGCATCTTAAAATTTATCTTTATGATACCAAGTACTTTTAGTGTACATTCACATGAGAAATTAAAATCAGCCGAAAATTCGCCATGTGAATCCATGGCACAATACGAGGCAAAAATTCCACGAGTTACCGTACATATAGTTTTGTTGCAGCTGTACGGCAGATTTCACCCTGCACATGCGATGCTAGCCCACAGCATAAATTGACATTCTATGGATATAAAATCTGCAACACATAACAATTTTTGATGCAGTATATGGATGACATTGGTTTAAACCTTATCTACTTTGCAGATACTATAAAAAATTTCTGCTTACAATTCCCAGTGGAAAATCCACACTGTAAATTCATGTCATGGATGTACCCTTAACCCTTTCTGCCCGGAGGTTTTAGCATTTTTGTTTTGTGCTCCCTACCTTCTCAGAGCCATAACTTTTTATTTTCTCCGTTCACATAGCCGTATAAGGGCTTGTTTTTTTTGCTAGAATTAGTTGTACTTTCCAATGACACCATTTAATACTGCATATGATGTAGTGGGAAGCAGGATTTTTTTTTTCAAATGGGGTGGAATTGTAAAAAAAAAGCAATTCTGCCACTGTTTTAAAGTTTTTTTATATACGACTTTTGATATGCGATAAAACTGGCCAGTTACTTTCATTTTCCAGGTCAGTACGCATTCGGCAATACCTTATATGTGTAGTTTTTCTTGCGTTTTGATACTCAGTTTTGGGAAAAATATTTTTATATTTAATAGTATGGGCTTTTTCACACGTGGAGATACCCATGATGTGTATTTTTTTATATTTTTTTATTGTTTTTTTATTTTTATTTTAGAGAAAGGGGGTGATTTTTTTTATTTATTATTGTTTAATTGTTTAGTTTTTTTATAGTTTTTTATTCTATTAATTAAATATTATTATTAAAAACTTTATTTTTAATTAGATTTTTTTTTACAATAATTAGATTGCTAGAGACTAGCAATCTAATTATTGTAAAAAAAAAATCTAATTACAATCTAGATTACAATGCATTACCAGGCAGGCGCTCCATAGAAAACAGTATGCAGCCGCCTCCTGTCATTCTCAGTGGCAGGGGCTGCCACATACATGCATCGGCTCCTCCGATCAGCACTGGGTTGTCACGCGCTCAGGATTGACCACGGCATCCGAACAGTTAAATGTCCACGACCGGCAAATTGTTATATGACACTCTGAGGACTTAGATTGATTATACATTTTCATTATCTCTTTTTCAAATTTTGTACAAATTTTTGCTTTCTACCATCCCATAGTGCCACCTGCAGTTTTTTTTTGTCTAGCTCACTGAGATGGCTGCACATGCTCAGTTTCATCCTTCAACTGCCTCCTGAGTTGTGATATGGAGAGCATGGACACACACCCTTCACTGCAGCAGAAAAGACACTCACCTTGAGTTGTCAGCTGCTGCACAACAACAATTGAGAGTACAACAGAAATAATATCAGCTAGGTATCTTCCGGCGAGGGTGAGCACATGCCTGAATGAGCAAAATTCAATAACTGGTACAACAGCGACTGCACCACAAGCAACTTGGCCAGGTGGGAGTTAAGCTTATTGCTGGTTGTGAATAGTTTTCTTATTGCCACACATTCCGTTACAGATGTCTCACGATGGCGCGGAAGACAATGAGGAGGATCCTGAGTAGTAGAAGAAGCAGCTGATAATGATGACAAGGATGCTGTACTAATTCAGGATAGGGCCTGGCTGCCACAAAAACAGTTTGTGTGAAGGAGGACAGACTAGTTACGATTTGGAATGCTGGCCAGTTTTATTTACCCACAGGATCTAGTGATGCCACCTGCAGTAGAGCCCTGGTACCTATATTTGTGTTTGAACACCCCTGACTTATCCTGTAGATCTTGCACACAGCAGTAGTTTTGTGTGCCACCATATGGAAGTTGCTTGCACAGAGCTAGCAGCAGTCAAGCCTGGCCATGGTCTGGCATGTTTTGAGTCTGCATCCACAGTATCAGTGGCATCATCAGTTTCTGAGCTTACCACTTTAGAAGTAGATATGAAACTGGCAGTTGTTTGGGAAGATTTGGTCATACTTTGCCTCTGCTCTTTATTGCTGCCGCGGCCACCATCCTCCTCCTCGGATTTCACCTCCTCCTCCCAACTGAGCTGTCCTGTCCAACACACAATCATTGTCATAGTCCTCACCCTGCCCGCCATTTTTATCAGACTGTTATATGTCATTGTGAGCTCCTTGGCCTTCCTCCCGATTCCCTGCTCTGCATTTGCCCTGGTGCCTTTGTTGCTACCACTGCCCCTACCACCACCATCATAGCTAAAAATGCTATTATTAATACTACCACCCCCACCCCAGCTATGGATGGGGTCCCCTGCCTTGCTTGACCCTTGTCCTCATGGTAGTCAAAATGCTGAAGCTGACTAATCTTACAGAACTTATCAACAGGATGAGTCTTTGAGTATCTTCCATAGCACATGGGATTTGTTGCCTCTTCTTAGACAAAAAAGAAGAGCCCCCCTAGCAGGGTGCAGTGAAGACAGAGGTTGGGAACCTGGAGTTCATACCTCCATGATGAGTACTGATGGCCTACAATATTGATGGGACATGTTAAGAAATTCTATTAATTTAACCCCTTAATGACCCATGACGGATTTATCCATGTATTGAGCAGGCTCACAAGCTGGCTGAACGGAGATAACTCTGATCCTAGTTATTTGAACCCTCAGATGCAGCGGTCAATAGCAACCACAGCATACGAGCAGTTAGAGGAGTTGTGGGAAAATTGCTTTGGGGGTCCCATACAAAAATGTTCTTATGGGGCTTAATCTTTTGTAGTTATACCCTTGACCATTAGGCCTCTTTCACATGAGCGTGACGGATTGGCTCCAGATGCGTTCAGGGTGCCTTCAGTGAAACTCGCACCATTTTGCAAGCAAGTTCAGTCAGTTTTGTCTGCGATTGCGTTCAGTTGTTCTGTTTTTCCTGTGCAGGTGCAATGCGTTTTGATGCGTTTTTCATGCGCGTAATAAAAAACTGAAGGTTTACAAACAACATCCATTAGCAACCATCAGTGAAAAGCGCATTGCATCCGCACTTGCTTCCAGATGCAATGCGTTTTTCAATGAAGCCCCATCCACTTCTATTGGACCAGGGCTGCATGAAAAATGCAGAATATAGAAAATGTTGCGTTTTTCACGCAATGCAGAACTGAGGCGCAAAAAAAAAATAGCGAAATGAATGGGTCAGGATTCAGTGTGGGTGCTATGCGTTCACGTCACGCTTTGCACCCTCGCGGAAAACTCGCTTGTGTGAAAGGGGCCTTACTGTTAAAATATGAAAGTAAATATATACATCATATAAAATGACTTTTTATAGAAAGCTGGACATTGTATTTGTCAGCATATCACTGGTCAAGTAGGGAAGAGGGGACCACTATTGCGTACATACTGAGCACGGTGCTCGGCTATTATCGGCAGCTTCATAAAGAATGAATGAACTGGCAAGCACATGCAAAATCTGCTGCTTCCTCAGCACAGGGGTCTGTGCTTGGGATCGGTGGGGAAATGGACTACCACCAATCAGTTGGTTATCGCCTATCCATTGGGTAGGGGATAACTTTTAGTTACTGGAATACCCCTTTAAAATTTTGACTGCATGCAAATCTACTACATACTGTGTACACATTAACCTCCTAACAGTCACATTAAAATTGGAAAACCCTCCCAAAAATGTCACCTTTTTAAATTGTAGATTTTTAATATGTGTCTGAAGTAAATCTTGTTGGCGCACAACTCTTTGCATTTTATACACTTGTATAGGAGCAATCCATCCCATTGAAATGAATGGGACGGCTTGGGTGTAATTACACCTGCTCACCGCTGCAGATGCGGCAGCGAGCAGATAAACAATAAAGAGGAGGCAGCGCTGGCACGCCTTCTCTTCAAACAGCTGATTGGCGGGGGTGCCGGCTGTATTATCCCCGCCAATCTGACATTGATAACCTATACTGAGGATAGGTCATCAATAAAAATAACTTGGACAACCCCTTTAAGGACCAATAATATTTCCCCCGTTTATGTTCCAGCAGGCATAACTTTTTAATTTTTTCTTCTAAATTCTTTTTTATTTTGCGGGAATAGTAGTACGTTTTTTTGAGAACCATTTTGGGATATATATATATAGTGTAGTAAATAACTTGTATTATTTTATATTTAGGGGAAATATGAAAAAGCAGCAATTTTGACATTATTTTGGAATTTATTTGAGGTGTTCACTGTATGGTAAAAACAACATAACTTTATTATGTGGGTCAGTACACTGATGGTAATGCCTCATTTCTATATATTTTTTCTATTTTTCCTTTCCTCCTGCAGCCTGTCAGCTGCAACTGCTCCCTCTCCTCCTCCAGACTGAAGGGGAGGGGGGGGGGGACGGCTTTAGGGTTCTTTACCACTAGCAGCAGGACGGATCCGACAGGCAGTTCACCCTGTCGGATCCGTCCTGCCACTATTTCGCTATGCCGCCGGACCGCGGCGGAGCGTCTCCTTTGACTATAATGGGGACAGGGCGGAGCTCCGGCGCAGCACGGCAGTTCGCGGTGAGAGGCCGTCGGACTAAAAAGTCAGAAATGCAGTACTTTTAGTCCGGTGGCCTTTCGCCGTCCAGTGCCGTGCCATTATAGTCAATGGGGATGGAGCGGCGGAACAACGGCACGGCGAAATAGCCTGTCGGATCCGTCCTGCCGCTAGTGTGGAATTAGCCTTAGCTGCACATATCTCTGGTTTGGTAGCTGCTAAAGATATGGGCTTTCCAAGCTTTCAAGCAATACCAGAATTACACCAATATCTTCACTACAAGGGAAGATATCACTGTTTGAAATCAGGATGCAGTGAATGTAGCTGACAGTGAAAGTAAAAGCAGGTTTTACGTGCGATTATTCCCGACTTTATTTCTAACAGTGATATTTCCTGATTATCTTGGGCTAATGCTGTTTTGGTTTTGTTTGAAAGATCTTGGTCTTGTATGAAAGCCTGGAATGACAGATTTCAAATACACTGCTCGTTTCCATGGTTTTGACCACCCTGCAATCCAGCAGCGGTGGTGTTGCTTGCACACTGTAGGAAAAAGCACTAGCTATGTGCGCTATGTGCGCTCCCACGATCCTGGACACCAGAGAGGCTGGCGCTTTTTCCTGTAGTGTGCAAACATGGCCACCACTAATTAATTGCAGGGTGGTCGTAATCAGGGAAACGATCAGTGTGTAACATGAATAATAACAATATATTAGTGAGTGGCTTGTATTAACTTGGGATTATAAATTATAGATTGAAACAATAATAAATTAATAAAACACATGGACACAAAATATAAGTGGATAAATTAGGCCACGGCCAACTTTATTAAAGAATAACTTAACATATTATATAATAACCATAACACTTATTTAAACCACAGATTAGACCAGCCATAAGCTCGGCCTAAATACCATATATCTCTACCCAATGTGCGAAAGATGAATCTTATCTGCAAAATACAGGCCGGGCAGACCACCTTCTAAATCCATGTGCCTAAAAAAAATAAACATTCGCTATAAAATGGGTCATAATTCTGTTTATGTGAATCCTCATCTTATCCTAATACTTAAAGTTCGCATAAGACAGCCACAATAAATGAGGAATCATTTAGGAGAAAACGAGACGGGAGTCAGGAAACAACCCCCTAGTTCTCTCCATGGTGTGTTTCATACAAAATGCTAAATCAATAATGCCCTCCTTACCTACATCATTTGCACCTGCATGAAAAATAATAACGTCAGGAGCTGGATACAGGGATCACATCTCAAGAATGATATCCATCAAAACTTTCCAAAATAGTCCCCTAACCCTGTTCCAGAAAACCCAGTTCTAGAAAACCACCTCCTAATTCCTTTAATCATTGACTTACTCAAACCAGACCGAGCAGCCGTAGTTGCAGCCCCGATCCTAAAAGAGTGTGACGTAAAATTAAAACCCTCTAAACCCAGTTCCCGCAAACATTTTGACAAAACAGAATGAAATTGATATTGCGTTAAAAAAGAAAACACCACCAGCTGGCCTATGGTGCCAATAATGAGACAACATACTTACCGGGCAGATTGCCCCAGCCCTGATTCTGCCCACACGGATCGAGGAACCCTTGCCTGACTGATCCATTTTAGAGTTTGGAAGAAAAAACTAAACATAATTACTGTGAATATGTACATTCTTCAATGCCAGTCCTAAATCAGATCCTCTACAAACTGAAGACGTAACGCCGCACAATGAACATAACAAACTAGGCGAAATAGGGCACCTGCCATCAGGGGAAAAATTGCCTTTTTTATAACTCTTTAGCATTTGCTTCACCATAAAGTGATCCAAAAGCACAGGATCCCCCAAGACTTTAAGAAAAAAGGAAACGCCAACTAAAACCGGAACCACCGTGGAAGTGATAAACAAAAAGCTAATGCCAAAACTTCACTTCCTACAAAAGGAGACCAACCCTTATCTTCCGCAAAATGGCACCACCAACCCCATGAACGAACATAATCGGACCAAGTTGCAGGAGCCACAGAAGACTGCAGATAGGACATACCTAGGACCAAATCAGATTCCAAAGATAAGGAGGGCACACTTCCCCTTCTAGTTCAGCCCCACTCGTGAACATGCAAAATTTCTGAAACTGAAAACGGGAAAGAGAGTTAGCAATAGAGTTATCCACACTCATAATATGCCGTACTTTAACCCAAATATTCAATTTTAAACAAAGAATCACTAGATGACGTAAAAAATTTACAACTAATGGGCACTCTAATGGGCACTTGGACGATAAACAATTAACTGCAAATAAAACTCCTTTATTATCAGTATGCAGAAAAATTTGTTTATTAGAGAAAAACCTACCCCATAGAACTAAAGACACCACCAATGGGAACAATTCCAATAGAACAATATTCTTTGTTACCCCATTCGCCACCCATGACTAGTGCCATTTAGATGCACACCAAGGGCCCCTCCAGAACGCACCAAACCCACAAGCATCAGCCGCATCGGTAAACAAATCCAGAGAAGGAGCTGAAACAAATTCCTCCTGCCAAAAGGAACAACCGTTATATTGCTGAAAAAGTTCTAACCAAATGGACAAATCCTCCTTAACCTCCTTACACAATCGCACATGAAAAACTGGATTACGCACTCACGAAATTTTTGCAGCCAATTGCCAACAGAAAACACGACGCATGGGCATAACCCTAGAAGCAAATGCAAACAGACCCAACACTGACTGAATTTCTTTTACTGTCGCTTTTTTCTTACCCAACAATTCAAATATAGCAGATTGTATTTTATTAACCTTTAACAATGGAAGACGAAACTCCCCCTTCACTGAGACAATGATAATGCCTTACTATTCCAAACAATTAACCTGATAAACAGTCCTATCAGACGCAAAGGAACACCGAACTCCGAACAAATAAGAAAAAGGAATTCAATAAATTTGAACAAACTGACGACTCACCCGGACTGATAAAAAATCATCTAAATAATGCGTTCCTGCTCCTCGCATGAACCGTACTCCACCACAGCACCGTCCTCCAGCGTCTCAGAAGAAGGAGATGCGATGTCCATCAGCCAAGCCGCCGTGTCCCCATTTCCAGCGCGCCTCCGGAGCTCCGCAACCAGATGTTCCATGGTGAGTAGGCAGACTAGACCTACACGGCAGGGCAGCAGTCTTTACAACAGGCGGCGGGTGGGCAGCAGTCTTCACAAGGGCAGCAGGCGGGCAGCAGCTCCTCCAACTCAGCTCGGCAGACAGCCAGAAGCCGCCCGACACTGGACTAATAAACCCCTTGGGCAACACACCCCATAACCCTGCATCCAATGCCCTGGGTCCCCTACACCTTTTAGCTCCAGCAATAATTGTACAATAGGACACTTCCCTGAACCAATCCCCTAATACCTGCCCTAGCCCAGCAACTCAATCTATTTTTAGCCAACTTGGCCACCAATCTTGGCGGGAAATTTTCCCGCCAAAATCAGCTATATTCTGCCACTATGTTGATTATAATCCCATGTGGATCCTTCCTATATGGGATTTTCAGGATCCTAACATTCTCTACATGATAAATGCCACTTGCTGAAGTAAAACAACCCTTTTAACCTGTCCTGGTACTTAAGGACACAGGGCATACCTGTACGCCCTGTGTATTTCCGGTCACCGCCGTGCGGGGGGTGGTGATCGAAACCCGGTGCCTGCTCAAATCATTGAGCAGGCACCCCCGTGTCGGTGATCGCCGCAAACCGCAGGTCAATTCAGACCTGCGGTTTGCGGCTTTTCAATGGTGCAGCGGGCGCAGGTGCCATTGGGTCTCCATGCAGCTGTAGGGGGGACCCGATGGCATGGAAGGCAGCGCGATGCCTTCCTGAGGCATCGCCGCTGCCTTCCTGTGACGTGCCTGTGAGATCCAGACCCCTGGATCTCACAGGCAGAAAGCTGTATGAGTAATACACACAGTTTTACTCATACAGCCAATGCATTCCAATTCAGAAGTATTGGAATGCATTGTAAAAGGGATTAGACCCCCAAAAGTTGAAGACCCAAAGTGGGACAAAAAATAAAGTAAAAAAAAGTTGAAAAAATAAAGTTTCCCCCCCAAAAATTAAAAGTTTCAAGTAAAAATAAACAAAAACGTCATTTTTAGGGATGAGCGAACTCGAACTGTATAGTTCGGGTTCGTACCGAATTTTGGGGTGTCCGTGACACGGACCCGAACCCGGACATTTTCGTAAAAGTCCGGGTTCGGGTTCGGTGTTCGTCGCTTTCTTCGCGCTTTTGTGACGCTTTCTTGGCGCTTTTTGAAAGGCTGCAAAGCAGCCAATCAACAAGCGTCATACTACTTGCCCCAAGAGGCCATCACAGCCATGCCTACTATTGGCATGGCTGTGATTGGCCAGAGCACCATGTGACCCAGCCTCTATTTAAGCTGGAGTCACATAGCGCCGCCCGTCACTCTGCTCTGATTAGCGTAGGGAGAGGTTGCGGCTGCGACAGTAGGGCGAGATTAGGCAGATTAACTCCTCCAAAGGACTTGATTAACTGATCGATCTGCAGCTGTGGATCATTGAGCTGCTGATCCTCAATTGCTCACTGTTTTTAGGCTGCACAGACCGTTTGTCAGTCACATTTTTCTGGGGTGATCGGCGGCCATTTTGTGTCTTGTGGTGCGCCAGCACAAGCTGCGACCAAGTGCATTTAACCCTCAATGGTGTGGTTGTTTTTTGGCTAAAGCCTACATCAGGGTGAAGCTGTCACACCAAGTGCATTTAACCAGCAATAGTCTGTTCATTTTTTGGCCATATACAAAATCAGGGGCAAGCTGCGCCTGTCACCAAGTGCATTTAACCCTCAATGGTGTGGTTGTTTTTTGGCTAAAGCCTACATCAGGGTGAAGCTGTCACACCAAGTGCATTTAACCAGCAATAGTCTGTTCATTTTTTGGCCATATACTAAATCAGGGGCAAGCTGCGCCTGTCACCAAGTGCATTTAACCCTCAATGGTGTGGTTGTTTTTTGGCTAAAGCCTACATCAGGGTGAAGCTGTCACACCAAGTGCATTTAACCAGCAATAGTCTGTTTATTTTTTGGCCATATCCCAGTCTAATTCTGTCACTAAATCCATACCGGTCACCCAGCGCCTAAATACTAGGCCTCAAATTTATATCCAGCTAAATCTGTCCCTAGTGCTGTAGCTGGGCGAGTTATTTAGTGTCCGTTCAAGCACATTTCTTGTTCTGGGTTGAAATACAATTCCCAATTTAGCAATTTCATAATTTAGTGGTTTCTGCTATATCAGAGCTATTTGAAATCTATCCCTAAAAGGGTATATAATATTCAAGGTGCACATTGGGTCATTCAGAATAACTTCACACACACCCGCTACTGTGTATTTCCAAGTCTAATTCTGGCACTAAACCCATACCTGTCACCCAGCGCCTAAATACTAGGCCTCAAATTTATATCCCGCTAAATCTGTCCTTAGTGCTGTAGCTGGGCGAGTTATTTAGTGTCCGTTCAAGCACATTTCTTGTTCTGGGTTGAAATACAATTCCCAATTTAGCAATTTCATAATTTAGTGGTTTCTGCTATATCAGAGCTATTTGAAATCTATCCCTAAAAGGGTATATAATATTCAAGGTGCACATTGGGTCATTCAGAATAACTTCACACACACCCGCTACTGTGTATTTCCAAGTCTAATTCTGGCACTAAACCCATACCTGTCACCCAGCGCCTAAATACTAGGCCTCAAATTTATATCCCGCTAAATCTGTCCTTAGTGCTGTAGCTGGGCGAGTTATTTAGTGTCCGTTCAAGCACATTTCTTGTTCTGGGTTGAAATACAATTCCCAATTTAGCAATTTCATAATTTAGTGGTTTCTGCTATATCAGAGCTATTTGAAATCTATCCCTAAAAGGGTATATAATATTCAAGGTGCACATTGGGTCATTCAGAATAACTTCACACACACCCGCTACTGTGTATTTCCAAGTCTAATTCTGGCACTAAACCCATACCTGTCACCCAGCGCCTAAATACTAGGCCTCAAATTTATATCCCGCTAAATCTGTCCTTAGTGCTGTAGCTGGGCGAGTTATTTAGTGTCCGTTCAAGCACATTTCTTGTTCTGGGTTGAAATACAATTCCCAATTTAGCAATTTCATAATTTAGTGGTTTCTGCTATATCAGAGCTATTTGAAATCTATCCCTAAAAGGGTATATAATATTCAAGGTGCACATTGGGTCATTCAGAATAACTTCACACACACCCGCTACTGTGTATTTCCAAGTCTAATTCTGGCACTAAACCCATACCTGTCACCCAGCGCCTAAATACTAGGCCTCAAATTTATATCCCGCTAAATCTGTCCTTAGTGCTGTAGCTGGGCGAGTTATTTAGTGTCCGTTCAAGCACATTTCTTGTTCTGGGTTGAAATACAATTCCCAATTTAGCAATTTCATAATTTAGTGGTTTCTGCTATATCAGAGCTATTTGAAATCTATCCCTAAAAGGGTATATAATATTCAAGGTGCACATTGGGTCATTCAGAATAACTTCACACACACCCGCTACTGTGTATTTCCAAGTCTAATTCTGGCACTAAACCCATACCTGTCACCCAGCGCCTAAATACTAGGCCTCAAATTTATATCCCGCTAAATCTGTCCTTAGTGCTGTAGCTGGGCGAGTTATTTAGTGTCCGTTCAAGCACATTTCTTGTTCTGGGTTGAAATACAATTCCCAATTTAGCAATTTCATAATTTAGTGGTTTCTGCTATATCAGAGCTATTTGAAATCTATCCCTAAAAGGGTATATAATATTCAAGGTGCACATTGGGTCATTCAGAATAACTTCACACACACCCGCTACTGTGTATTTCTAAGTCTAATTCTGTCACTAAACCCATACCTGTCACCCAGCGCCTAAATACTAGGCCTCAAATTTATATCCTGCTAAATCTCTCGTTACCGCTGTCCTGTTGTGGCTGGGAAAGTTATTTAGTGTCCGTCAAAGCACATTTTTTGTTCTGGGTTGAAATACAATTCCCAATTTAGCAATTTCATAATTTAGTCGTTTCTGCTATATCAGAGCTATTTGAAATCTATCCCTAAAAGGGTAGATCATATTGAAGGTGCACATAGGGTCATTCAGAATAACTTCACACACACGCTTCTGTGCATTTCCAAGTCTAATTCTGTCACTAAATCCATACCGGTCACCCAGCGCCTAAATACTAGGCCTCAAATTTATATCCCGCTGAATTTGAATACAATACATTGGGCCAAATAATATATTTGTTGTTGTGGTGAACCATAACAATGAGAAAAACATCTAGTAAGGGACGCGGACGTGGACATGGTCGTGGTGGTGTTAGTGGACCCTCTGGTGCTGGGAGAGGACGTGGCCGTTCTGCCACATCCACACGTCCTAGTGTACCAACTACCTCAGGTCCCAGTAGCCGCCAGAATTTACAGCGATATATGGTGGGGCCCAATGCCGTTCTAAGGATGGTAAGGCCTGAGCAGGTACAGGCATTAGTCAATTGGGTGGCCGACAGTGGATCCAGCACGTTCACATTATCTCCCACCCAGTCTTCTGCAGAAAGCGCACAGATGGCGCCTGAAAACCAACCCCATCAGTCTGTCACATCACCCCCATGCATACCAGGGAAACTGTCTCAGCCTCAAGTTATGCAGCAGTCTCTTATGCTGTTTGAAGACTCCGCTGGCAGGGTTTCCCAAGGGCATCCACCTAGCCCTTCCCCAGCGGTGAAAGACATAGAATGCACTGACGCACAACCACTTATGTTTCCTGATGATGAGGACATGGGAATACCACCTCAGCATGTCTCTGATGATGACGAAACACAGGTGCCAACTGCTGCGTCTTTCTGCAGTGTGCAGACTGAACAGGAGGTCAGGGATCAAGACTGGGTGGAAGACGATGCAGGGGACGATGAGGTCCTAGACCCCACATGGAATGAAGGTCGTGCCACTGACTTTCACAGTTCGGAGGAAGAGGCAGTGGTGAGACCGAGCCAACAGCGTAGCAAAAGAGGGAGCAGTGGGCAAAAGCAGAACACCCGCCGCCAAGAGACTCCGCCTGCTACTGACCACCGCCATCTGGGACCGAGCACCCCAAAGGCAGCTTCAAGGAGTTCCCTGGCATGGCACTTCTTCAAACAATGTGCTGACGACAAGACCCGAGTGGTTTGCACGCTGTGCCATCAGAGCCTGAAGCGAGGCATTAACGTTCTGAACCTGAGCACAACCTGCATGACCAGGCACCTGCATGCAAAGCATGAACTGCAGTGGAGTAAACACCTTAAAACCAAGGAAGTCACTCAGGCTCCCCCTGCTACCTCTTCTGCTGCTGCCGCCTCGGCCTATTCTGCTGCTGCCGCCTCGGCCTCTTCCTCCGCCTCTGGAGGAACGTTGGCACCTGCCGCCCAGCAAACAGGGGATGTACCACCAACACCACCACCACCACCTCCGTCACCAAGCGTCTCAACCATGTCACACGCCAGCGTTCAGCTCTCCATCTCACAAACATTTGATAGAAAGCGTAAATTCCCACCTAGCCACCCTCGATCCCTGGCCCTGAATGCCAGCATTTCTAAACTACTGGCCTATGAAATGCTGTCATTTAGGCTGGTGGACACAGACAGCTTCAAACAGCTCATGTCGCTTGCTGTCCCACAGTATGTTGTTCCCAGCCGGCACTACTTCTCCAAGAGAGCCGTGCCTTCCCTGCACAACCAAGTATCCGATAAAATCAAGTGTGCACTGCGCAACGCCATCTGTGGCAAGGTCCACCTAACCACAGATACGTGGACCAGTAAGCACGGCCAGGGACGCTATATCTCCCTAACTGCACACTGGGTAAATGTAGTGGCAGCTGGGCCCCAGGCGGAGAGCTGTTTGGCGCACGTCCTTCCGCCGCCAAGGATCGCAGGGCAACATTCTTTGCCTCCTGTTGCCACCTCCTCCTTCTCGGCTTCCTCCTCCTCTTCTTCCACCTGCTCATCCAGTCAGCCACACACCTTCACCACCAACTTCAGCACAGCCCGGGGTAAACGTCAGCAGGCCATTCTGAAACTCATATGTTTGGGGGACAGGCCCCACACCGCACAGGAGTTGTGGCGGGGTATAGAACAACAGACCGACGAGTGGTTGCTGCCGGTGAGCCTCAAGCCCGGCCTGGTGGTGTGTGATAATGGGCGAAATCTCGTTGCAGCTCTGGGACTAGCCAATTTGACGCACATCCCTTGCTTGGCGCATGTGCTGAATTTGGTGGTGCAGAAGTTCATTCACAACTACCCCGACATGTCAGAGCTGCTGCATAAAGTGCGGGCCGTCTGTTCGCGCTTCCGGCGTTCACATCCTGCTGCTGCTCGCCTGTCTGCGCTACAGCGTAACTTCGGCCTTCCCGCTCACCGCCTCATATGCGACGTGCCCACCAGGTGGAACTCCACCTTGCACATGCTGGACAGACTGTGCGAGCAGCAGCAGGCCATAGTGGAGTTTCAGCTGCAGCACGCACGGGTCAGTCGCACTACAGAACAGCACCACTTCACCACCAATGACTGGGCCTCCATGCGAGACCTGTGTGCCCTGTTGCGCTGTTTTGAGTACTCCACCAACATGGCCAGTGGCGATGACACCGTTATCAGCGTTACAATACCACTTCTATGTCTCCTTGAGAAAACACTTAGGGCGATGATGGAAGAGGAGGTGGCCCAGGAGGAGGAGGAGGAGGAGGAAGAGGGGTCATTTTTAGCACTTTCAGGCCAGTCTCTTCGAAGTGACTCAGAGGGAGGTTTTTGGCAACAGCAGAGGCCAGGTACAAATGTGGCCAGCCAGGGCCCACTACTGGAGGACGAGGAGGACGAGGATGAGGAGGAGGTGGAGGAGGATGAGGATGAAGCATGGTCACAGCGGGGTGGCACCCAACGCAGCTCGGGCCCATCACTGGTGCGTGGCTGGGGGGAAAGGCAGGACGATGACGATACGCCTCCCACAGAGGACAGCTTGTCCTTATCCCTGGGCAGCCTGGCACACATGAGCGACTACATGCTGCAGTGCCTGCGCAACGACAGCAGAGTTGCCCACATTTTAACCTGTGCGGACTACTGGGTTGCCACCCTGCTGGATCCACGCTACAAAGACAATGTGCCCACCTTACTTCCTGCACTGGAGCGTGATAGGAAGATGCGCGAGTACAAGCGCACGTTGGTAGACGCGCTACTGAGAGCATTCCCAAATGTCACAGGGGAACAAGTGGAAGCCCAAGGCCAAGGCAGAGGAGGAGCAAGAGGTCGCCAAGGCAGCTGTGTCACGGCCAGCTCCTCTGAGGGCAGGGTTAGCATGGCAGAGATGTGGAAAACTTTTGTCAACACGCCACAGCTAACTGCACCACCACCTGATACGCAACGTGTTAGCAGGAGGCAACATTTCACTAACATGGTGGAACAGTACGTGTGCACACCCCTCCATGTACTGACTGATGGTTCGGCCCCATTCAACTTCTGGGTCTCTAAATTGTCCACGTGGCCAGAGCTAGCCTTTTATGCCTTGGAGGTGCTGGCCTGCCCGGCAGCCAGCGTTTTGTCTGAACGTGTATTCAGCACGGCAGGGGGCGTCATTACAGACAAACGCAGCCGCCTGTCTACAGCCAATGTGGACAAGCTGACGTTCATAAAAATGAACCAGGCATGGATCCCACAGGACCTGTCCGTCCCTTGTCCAGATTAGACATTAACTACCTCCCCATAACCATATATTATTGGACTCCAGGGCACTTCCTCATTCAATCCTATTTTTATTTTCATTTTACCATTATATTGCGATGCTACCCAAAGTTGAATGAACCTCTCCTCTGCCTGTGTGCTAGGCCTAAATATATGCCAATGGACTGTTGCAGTGGTGGCTGACATGAAGCCTGATTCTCTGCTATGACATGCAGACTAATTCTCTGCTGACATGAAGCCAGATTGTCTGTTACGGGACCTCCCTCCTCTGCCTGGGTGCTGGGCCTAAATTTATGACAATGGACTGTTGCAGTGGTGGCTGACGTGAAGCCTCATTCTCTGCTATGACATGCAGACTGATTCTCTGCTGACATGAAGCCAGATTGTCTGTTACGGGACCTCTCTCCTCTGCCTGTGTGCTAGGCCTAAATATATGCCAATGGACTGTTGCAGTGGTGGCTGACGTGAAGCCTGATTCTCTGCTATGACATGCAGACTGATTCTCTGCTGACATGAAGCCAGATCCTCTGTTACGGGACCTCTCTCCTCTGCCTGTGTGTGTGCTGGGCCTAAATATATGCCAATGGACTGTTGCAGTGGTGGCTGACGTGAAGCCTCATTCTCTGCTATGACATGCAGACTAATTCTCTGCTGACATGAAGACAGATTCTCTGTTACGGGACCTCCCTCCTCTGCCTGGGTGCTGGGCCTAAATATATGCCAATGGACTGTTGCAGTGGTGGGTGACGTGAAGCCTCATTCTCTGCTATGACATGCAGACTAATTCTCTGCTGACATGAAGCCAGATTGTCTGTTACGGGACCTCTCTCCTCTGCCTGTGTGTGTGCTGGGCCTAAATATATGCCAATGGACTGTTGCAGTGGTGGCTGACGTGAAGCCTCATTCTCTGCTATGACATGCAGACTAATTCTCTGCTGACATGAAGACAGATTCTCTGTTACGGGACCTCTCTCCTCTGCCTGTGTGTGTGCTGGGCCTAAATATATGCCAATGGACTGTTGCAGTGGTGGCTGACGTGAAGCCTCATTCTCTGCTATGACATGCAGACTAATTCTCTGCTGACATGAAGACAGATTCTCTGTTACGGGACCTCCCTCCTCTGCCTGGGTGCTGGGCCTAAATATATGCCAATGGACTGTTGCAGTGGTGGGTGACGTGAAGCCTGATTCTCTGCTATGACATGCAGACTAATTCTCTGCTGACATGAAGACAGATTCTCTGTTACGGGACCTCTCTCCTCTGCCTGTGTGTGTGCTGGGCCTAAATATATGCCAATGGACTGTTGCAGTGGTGGCTGACGTGAAGCCTCATTCTCTGCTATGACATGCAGACTAATTCTCTGCTGACATGAAGACAGATTCTCTGTTACGGGACCTCCCTCCTCTGCCTGGGTGCTGGGCCTAAATATATGCCAATGGACTGTTGCAGTGGTGGCTGACGTGAAGCCTCATTCTCTGCTATGACATGCAGACTGATTCTCTGCTGACATGAAGCCAGATCGTCTGTTACGGGACCTCTCTGCTCTGCCTGTGTGCTAGGCCTAAATATATGACAATGGACTGTTGCAGTGGTGGGTGACGTGAAGCCTCATTCTCTGCTATGACATGCAGACTGATTCTCTGCTGTCATGAAGCCAGATTGTCTGTTACGGGACCTCTCTGCTCTGCCTGTGTGCTAGGCCTAAATATATGCCAATGGACTGTTGCAGTGGTGGGTGACGTGAAGCCTCATTCTCTGCTATGACATGCAGACTAATTCTCTGCTGACATGAAGACAGATTCTCTGTTACGGGACCTCCCTCCTCTGCCTGGGTGCTGGGCCTAAATATATGCCAATGGACTGTTGCAGTGGTGGCTGACGTGAAGCCTCATTCTCTGCTATGACATGCAGACTGATTCTCTGCTGACATGAAGCCAGATCGTCTGTTACGGGACCTCTCTGCTCTGCCTGTGTGCTAGGCCTAAATATATGCCAATGGACTGTTGCAGTGGTGGGTGACGTGAAGCCTCATTCTCTGCTATGACATGCAGACTGATTCTCTGCTGTCATGAAGCCAGATTGTCTGTTACGGGACCTCTCTGCTCTGCCTGTGTGCTAGGCCTAAATATATGCCAATGGACTGTTGCAGTGGTGGGTGACGTGAAGCCTCATTCTCTGCTATGACATGCAGACTGATTCTCTGCTGTCATGAAGCCAGATTGTCTGTTACGGGACCTCTCTGCTCTGCCTGTGTGCTAGGCCTAAATATATGCCAATGGACTGTTGCAGTGGTGGGTGACGTGAAGCCTCATTCTCTGCTATGACATGCAGACTGATTCTCTGCTGACATGAAGCCAGATTGTCTGTTACGGGACCTCTCTCCTCTGCCTGTGTGCTAGGCCTAAATACAGACGTGGACAAAATTGTTGGTACCCTTTGGTCAATGAAAGAAAAAGTCACAATGGTCACAGAAATAACTTTAATCTGACAAAAGTAATAATAAATTAAAATTCTATAAATGTTAACCAATGAAAGTCAGACATTGTTTTTCAACCATGCTTCAACAGAATTATGTAAAAAAATAAACTCATGAAACAGGCATGGACAAAAATGATGGTACCCCTAACTTAATATTTTGTTGCGCAACCTTTTGAGGCAATCACTGCAATCAAACGCTTCCTGTAACTGTCAATGAGACATCTGCACCTCTCAGCAGGTATTTTGGCCCACTCCTCATGAGCAAACTGCTCCAGTTGTGTCCGGTTTGAAGGGTGCCTTTTCCAGACTGCATGTTTCAGCTCCTTCCAAAGATGCTCAATAGGATTGAGGTCAGGGCTCATAGAAGGCCACTTTAGAATAGTCCAATTTTTTCCTCTTAGCCATTCTTGGGTGTTTTTAGCGGTGTGTTTTGGGTCATTGTCCTGTTGCAAGACCCATGACCTGCGACTGAGACCAAGCTTTCTGACACTGGCTAGTACATTTCTCTCTAGAATTCCTTGATAGTCTTGAGATTTCATTGTACCCTGCACAGATTCAAGACACCCTGTGCCAGACGCAGCAAAGCAGCCCCAGAACATAACAGAGCCTCCTCCATGTTTCACAGTAGGGACAGTGTTCTTTTCTTGATATGCTTCATTTTTTCGTCTGTGAACATACAGCTGATGTGCCTTGGCAAAAACTTCGATTTTTGTCTCATCTGTCCACAGGACATTCTCCCAGAAGCTTTGTGGCTTGTCAACATGTAGTTTGGCATATTCCAGTCTTGCTTTTTTATGATTCGTTTTCAACAATGGTGTCCTCCTTGGTCGTCTCCCATGTAGTCCACTTTGGCTCAAACAACGACGGATGGTGCGATCTGACACTGATGTTCCTTGAGCATGAAGTTCACCTTGAATCTCTTTAGAAGTCTTTCTAGGCTCTTTTGTTACCATTCGGATTATCCGTCTCTTAGATTTGTCATCAATTTTCCTCCTGCGGCCACGTCCAGGGAGGTTGGCTACAGTCCCATGGATCTTAAACTTATGAATAATATGTGCAACTGTACTCACAGGAACATCTAGTTGCTTGGAGATGGTCTTATAGCCTTTACCTTTAACATGCTTGTCTATAATTTTCTTTCTGATCTCTTGAGACAGCTCTTTCCTTTGCTTCCTCTGGTCCATGTCGAGTGTGGTACACACCATATCACCAAACAACACAGTGATTACCTGGAGCCATATATATAGGCCCAATGGCTGATTACAAGGTTGTAGACACCTGTGATGCTAATTAGTGGACACACCTTGAATTAACATGTCCCTTTGGTCACATTATGTTCTGTGTTTTCTAGGGGTACCATCATTTTTGTCCATGCCTGTTTCATGAGTTTATTTTTTTACATAATTCTGTTGAAGCATGGTTGAAAAACAATGTCTGACTTTCATTGGTTAACATTTATAGAATTTTAATTTATTATTACTTTTGTCAGATTAAAGTTATTTCTGTGACCATTGTGACTTTTTCTTTCATTGACCAAAGGGTACCAACAATTTTGTCCACGTCTGTATATGCCAATGGACTGTTGCAGTGGTGGCTGACGTGAAGCCTCATTCTCTGCTATGACATGCAGACTAATTCTCTGCTGACATGAAGCCAGATTGTCTGTTACGGGACCTCTCTCCTCTGCCTGGGTGCTGGGCCTAAATTTATGACAATGGACTGTTGCAGTGGTGGCTGACGTGAAGCCTGATTCTCTGCTATGACATGCAGACTGATTCTCTGCTGACATGAAGCCAGATCCTCTGTTACGGGACCTCTCTCCTCTGCCTGTGTGTGTGCTGGGCCTAAATATATGCCAATGGACTGTTGCAGTGGTGGCTGACGTGAAGCCTCATTCTCTGCTATGACATGCAGACTGATTCTCTGCTGACATGAAGCCAGATTCTCTGTTACGGGACCTCTCTCCTCTGCCTGTGTGTGTGCTGGGCCTAAATATATGCCAATGGACTGTTGCAGTGGTGGCTGACGTGAAGCCTCATTCTCTGCTATGACATGCAGACTAATTCTCTGCTGACATGAAGACAGATTCTCTGTTACGGGACCTCCCTCCTCTGCCTGGGTGCTGGGCCTAAATATATGCCAATGGACTGTTGCAGTGGTGGCTGACGTGAAGCCTCATTCTCTGCTATGACATGCAGACTAATTCTCTGCTGACATGAAGACAGATTCTCTGTTACGGGACCTCTCTCCTCTGCCTGGGTGCCGGGGCCTAAATATCTGAGAATGGACTGTTCCAGTGGTGGGTGACGGGAAGCCAGATTCTCTGCTATGGAACCTCTCTCCAATTGATTTTGGTTAATTTTTATTTATTTAATTTTTAATTTAATTCATTTCCCTATCCACATTTGTTTGCAGGGGATTTACCTACATGTTGCTGCCTTTTGCAGCCCTCTAGCTCTTTCCTGGGCTGTTTTACAGCCTTTTTAGTGCCGAAAAGTTCGGGTCCCCATTGACTTCAATGGGGTTCGGGTTCGGGACGAAGTTCGGATCGGGTTCGGATCCCGAACCCGAACATTTCCGGGATGTTCGGCCGAACTTCTCGAACCCGAACATCCAGGTGTTCGCTCAACTCTAGTCATTTTCTCCAAATAAACTAAAAAAAAAATGGTAAAAAATAGGGGGAAAAAATAAGTAGACATATTAGGTATCGTTGCGACCGCATTGACCGACTCTATAAACACATCACATGACCTAACCCCTCAGATGAACATCGTAAAAAATAAAAACTGTGCTAAATGAACAATTTTTTTGTCACCTTACATCACAAAAAGTACAACAGTAAGCGATCAAAAAGGCGTATCCCCACCAAAATAAGACCAATCTAATCGTCAACTCATCCTGCAAAAAATTAGCCCCTACCTAAGACAATCGTCCCAAAAAAATATATATATGGCTCAGAATATGGACACACTAAAACATAATTTTTTTGTTTTAAAAAAGCTGTGTAAAACTTAAGTAAATTTTAAAAAAGTATGCATATTAGGTATTGCCACGTCAGTATCGACTGGTTCTATACCAATATCACATGACCTAACCTCACTTAGGTGAACACAGTAAAAAAATAAAAATAAAAACGGTGTAAAAAAGTTATTTTTTGTCATCTTACATCACAAAAAGTGTAATAGCAAGCGATTGAAAAGTCATATGCACCCCAAAATAGTGCCAATCAAACCGTCATCTCATCCTGCCAAAAATGTTACCCTACCTAAGATAATCGCTCAAAAACTAAAAATGACTCTCAGACTATGAAGACACTAAAACATGATTTTTTTTTGTTTCAAAAATGAAATCATTGTATAAAAGTTACATTTAAAAAAATTGTATAGATATTAGGTATCGCCGCGTCCATGACAACCTGCTCTATAAAATTACCACATGATCTAACCTGTCAGATGAATGTTGTAAATAGCAACAACAAAAAACTGTGCCAAAACAGCTATTTCTTGTTACCTTGCCTCACAAAAAGTGTAATATAGAGCAACCAAAAATTATATGTACCCTAAACTAGTACCAAAAAAACTTCCACCCTATCCCATAGTTTCTAAAATGGGATCACTTTTTTGGAGTTTCTACTCTAGGGGTGCATCAGGGGGGCTTCAATGGGACATGGTGTCAAAAAAACAGTCCAGCCAAATCTGGCTTCCAAAAACTGCATGGCATTCCTTTCCTTCTGCGCCCTGCCGTGTGCCCGTACAGCAATTTACAACCACATATGGGGTGTTTCTGTAAACTACAGAATCAGGGCCATAAATATTGAGTTTTGTTTGGCTGTTAACCCTTGCTTTGTAACTGAAAAAATAATATTAAAATGGAAAATCTGCCAAAAAAGTGAAATTTTGAGATTGTATCTCTATTTTCCATTAATTCTTGTGAAACACCTAAAGGGTTAACGACGTTTGTAAAATCAGTTTTAAATAGCTTGAGGGGTGTAGTTTCTTAGATGGGGTCACTTGTATGGAGTTTCTACTCTAGGGGTGCATCAGGGGGGCTTCAAATGGGACATGGTGTCAAAAAAAAACAGTCCAGCAAAATATGCCTTTCAAAAACCGTATGGCATTCCTTTCCTTCTGCACCCTGCCGTGTGCCCGTACAGCAGTTTTTGACCAAATATGGGGTGTTTCTTTAAACTACAGATTCAGGACCATAAATATTGAGTTTTGTTTGGCTGTTAACCCTTGCTTTGTAACTGGAAAAAAAATATTAAAATGTAAAATCTGCCCAAAAAGTTAAATTTTTAAATTGTATCTCAATTTCCATTAGTTCTTGTGGAACATCTAAAGGGTTAACAACGTTTGTAAAATCAGTTTTGAATACCTTGAGGGGTGTAGTTTCTAGAATGGGGTCATTTTTCAGTGGTTTCTATTATGTAAGCCTCACAATGTGACTTTAGACTTGAACTGGTCCTTTAAAAGTATTTTTTTTTTTTTTCTGAGAAATTTCTATATTTACTTCTAAACTTCTAAGCCTTGTAACTTCCCCCAAAAATAAAATGTCATTCCCAAAACGATCCTAACATGAAGTAGACATATGGGAAATGTAAAGTAATAACTATTTTTGTAAGTATTAATATGTATTATAGAAGTAGAGAAATTGAAACTTTCAACTTTCAACAAATTTTTGGCAAATTTAGTATTTTTTTTATAAATAAAAAAGATTTTATTTTTTTTTTACTCCATTTTACCAGTGTCATGAAGTACAATATGTGACGAGAAAACAATCTCAGAATGGCCTGGATAAGTCAAAACGTTTTAAAGTTATCACCACTTAAAGTGACACTGGTCAGATTTGCAAAAAATGGCCAAGTCCTTAAGGTGAAATAAGGCTGTGCCCTCGGGCAAAACAGTTAAGTGGTTAAAGGGGCTTTTTGGGACTGCTTTTCTGCAGACAGAATTTTCTAGGCAAGGGGTTCACAGCTTTCTATCAGAAAAGGATCTCTGAACATTATAAAATATATATTAATAAATTGATGAGCACAACATTTTGCACTGGATGTAGAAAAAAATGATGCCACAGATATGTTAATTTAAATTAAGTTTAAATAACTTTTCAGAGTTCTTTATTTTCTTCTTGTATGTACACATTATAATGTTTGTTTGACCTATTAGGGTTCATACACATGTCCTTAACCCACCACTTCCCATCTGGGCCATTTGCCCCCTTCCTGACCAGGCCTAATTTTGCAAAACTGACATGTGGTAATTTTGGAACGCCTTTACTTATCCAAGTCATTCAGAGATTGTTTTCTCGTGACACATTGTACTTCATGATAGTCATAAATTTGAGTCAATATATTTCACCTTTATTTATGAAAAAATCCCAAATTTACCCAAAATTTTGAAAAATTCGCAATTTTCTAAATTTTGATTTCTCTGCTTTTAAAACAGAAAGTGATACCTCATAAAATATTTTTTACTTAACATTTCCCACATGTCTACTTTATGTTGCCATCATTTTTGAAATGTAATTAATTTTTTTTAGGATGTTAGAAGGCTTAGAAGTTTAGAAGCAATTCTTCAAATTTTTAAGAAAATTGCCAAAACCCACTTTTTAAAGACCAGTTCAGGTCTGAAGTCACTTTGTGGGGCCTACATAGTGGATACCCCAAAAAATGACCCCATTGTAGAAACTACACTCCTCAAGTTACTTAAAACCGATTTTACAAACGTCGTTAACCCTTTAGTCGTTCCACAAGAATTAAAGGAAAATGGAGATCAAATTTTAAAAAATAACTTTTTTGCAGATTTTCCATTTTAATCTAATTTTTTCTTTAACACATCGATGGTTAACAGCCAAACAAAACTCAAAATGTATTACCCCGATTCTGCGGTTTACAGAAACACCCCACATGTGGTCATGAACTGCTGAATGGGCACACGGCAGGGCACAGAAGAAAAGGAACTCCACATGGTTTTTAGATGCCATGTCCCATTAGAAGCCCCCCTGATGCACCCTTACAGTAGAAACTCTCAAGAAGTGATCCCATTTTGGAAACTAGGGGATAAGGTGCCAATTATATTGGTACTATTTTTCGGTACGTATGATTTTTTGATCATTCATTATAACACGTTATGGGGCAAGGTGACCAAAAAATTGGTTGTTTTAGCACAGTTTCTATTTATTTATTTATCTTTACAGCGTTCACCTGAGGGGTTCGGTCAAGTGACATTTTTATAGAGCAGATTGTTACGGATGTGGCGATACCTAATATGTATACTTTTTCTTATTTATTAAAGTTTTACACAATAATAGCATTTTTGAAACAAAAAGATTATGTTTTAATGTTTCCATGTTCTGAGAGCTATATTTTTGTTTTATTTTTTGAGAGATTTTCTTATGATGGGGCTCATTTTTTGCGGGATGAGGTGACGGTTTTATTGGTACCATTTTGTGGAACATACGCCTTTTTTATCACTTGGTGTTGCACTTTTTGTGATGTAAGGTGACAAAAATTGCTTGTTTTGACACAGTTTATTTTATTTATTTTTTACGATGTTCACCCGAGGGGTTAGGTCATGTGATATTTTTATAGAGGTGTTTGTTTCGGACGCGGCAATACCTAATATGTATACTTTTTTTTTACTTTACTTTTACTTTAACACAGTAATAGCATTTTTGAAACCAAAAAAATGATGTTTTAGTATCTCCATATTCTAAGAGCTATAGTTTTTTTTTTTTTGAGAGATTTTCTTATATAGGGGCTAATTTTTTTGTGGGATGAGGTGACAGTTTTATTGGTACCATTTTGTGGGACATACGCCTTTTTGATCACTTGGTGTTGCACTTTTTGTAATGTAAGGTGACAAAAATGGCTTTTTTTGACAGTTACTTTTTTATTTTTTTATGGTGTTTATTGGACTGGGTCGATTATGTGATATATTTATAGAGCCGACCGTCACGGACGCGGCAATGCCAAATATGTCTGTTTTATTTTATTTTTTTTTTTTTTACCATTTTTTTCATTCCTTACTTGGGGATTTTTATTTTTTTTTACATGTGAAACCTTTTTTTTTTAACACTTTATTTTTTAATTTTACACTTTTCGTCCCCCATAGGGTCATACAAGACCTCTGGGGGACATTTACTTCACTTTTTCTTTTTTTCTTTCCACTGTTACAGGAGAAATGCACCCCCCCAGAGAGGCTGTACAGCTCAATACAGCGCTGTACAGCCTCAGTGCAGGGCTGATCGAGGTCTCTGAAAGATCTCACACAGCTCCTGCACTCTCCGGTCCCGGCGGTCACATGACCACCGGGCCGGAACAGGAAGCTCATAGCGCTTCCTGCTCTGCATAGACAGCGCTTGGTGAGCGCTGAGTATGCAGCGATCCAGAAGGCAGGGACACCTGGGCACTGTCCCTGCCTTCTCTCTGGGTTGCCCTCATGTCACTGACAGAAATAGAGAATAATGTCCATTCAGAAATAGAGAACAACCTCCCGGATGTTTATAGTCTATGGGTGGACGGGAGGTTGTTAAATGTTGGATCATGGATCTGTAAAACACGGATACCGGCAGAGTACAGGGCACCATATTTTTTTTACTTTTGCAGAAATGTCTTATCCACAAAATGGACAAGAATAGGACATGTTCTATTTTTTGAAGGGCCGCAGAATGGACTTACGGATGCAGTCAGCACATAGGTGTGCTGCCCGCATCTTATGGAGATAAATGGGTTCGCATCTGATCCACAAAAAATGCGGATCGAATGCGGACCAAAACTATTGTCATGTGTGTGAGCCCTTAGAGTCAAAAGAAAATTGGAAGCAAGAGATGTGTGCTAAACATGTTAATGGCAAAAAAACTGTTCACTTGCCTGATAATGTTACTGACAACAGGACTGCATGTGACAGATGAAGAATCATGATGTGAAGATGGGGGAAGGGATAGTAAGAAACCACAGATAGATAGTGGAAATGAGAAAACCTCAGTGGTCATGCATTGATCTGTCAAATTGATACATAAGACTCTGATAACGAACCTCCCTATGTATGTTACTGTATAAACTGAGACATTTATTACATGTACATATTATAATAATGGCTCGTGTCTTGTTCACACAGTCTTTATGGTATTGCATGTATTATGGACCCATAGGCTTTCTGTGTGCTACTGTATGAGGCTTTCATGAAGCTACATATACTACTAGAGATGAGCGAATCGAAGTTGACGAAGTGGAATTCGATCCGAATTTCAGGAAAAAATTTATTCGCACTGAATCCGAATTTCCTGATGCTTCGTGGTAATAAATCCCATTTTTTCCTAAAATGGCTGCAGCACATGTTAGGACATGGAGCAAAGAACTCTGGGAATGAGGGATCGCCCACAATTCCATGCATGCATCCAATCAGCAGCCAGCCTGCCCTGTAATGTCACAGCCTTATAAATAGCCTCAGCCATCTTGGATTCAGCCATTTTCCAGTGTACTTAGTGCAGGGAGAGACGTCAGCAGGCTCTAGGGAAAGTGTTAGTAAAGACTTAAAAGCTTTTATTTTGCTGAATAGAAGTTCAGGTAAAGATCATTAGAAGTGTAGGGAAAGGATAGGGAGAAGGGTTGAGCGAACACCTGGAAGTTGGGGTTCTGGACCCGATCTTGGCCCCGAACCCCATTGAAGTCAATGGGGACCCGAACTTTAAGGCACTAAAATGGCTCTAAAAAAGTCATAGAAAGGGCTAGAGGGCTGCAAAATAGTGGTACGAGCAGGACAATTGCCCTGCAAATAAATGTGGATAGGGAAATGAATTAAAATAACATCAGCCACCCAATCTACTCCCACCTCTACTTCTTCTGGCCTCACCATTCGTACACCGGTATTCAAGCCTACAAAATAACACTGAACATTCTGTCGCCTACGTGCACCTGATAAAGGTGTTTCATTTGGGCGTGTAGCTGGCACAGATCGACCACGTCCTCTCCCTGAAACATGAGCTCCACCAACCCCAGCAGCACCACGACCAGGGCCACGTCCCTTATTTGATGCTCTCCTCATTCTTTGAGGTCAAACATTGAACTAACAGACAGATTAACTATATCATTTTCCCTGCCACGTAGTGAGACCTCATTTGGAGTATTGTGCTCAGTACTGGAGACCATATCTCCAGTAAGTATATTGATACTTTGGAGAGAGTTCAGAGAAGAGCTACTAAACTAGTACATGGGTTGCAGGATAAAACTTACCAGGAAATATTAAAGGACCTTAACATGTATAGCTTGGAAGAAAGACGAGACAGAGGGGATATGATAGAAACTTTTAAATATATAAAGGGAATCAACAAGGTAAAAGAGGAGAAAATATTTAAAAGAAGAAAAACTGCTACAAGAGGACATAGATTTAAATTAGAGGGCCAAAGGTTTAAAAGTAATATCAGGAAGTATTACTTTACTGAGAGAGTAGTGGATGCATGGAATAGCCTTCCTGCAGAAGTGGTAGCTGCAAATACAGTGAAGTAGTTTAAGCATGCATGGGATAGGCATAAGGCTACCCTTCATATACAATAGGGCAATAGGGCCAGGGGCTATTCATAGTATTCAGTATATTGGGCAGACTAGATGGGCCAAATGGTTCTTATCTGCTGACACATTCTATGTTTCTATGTTTCTTTGAAGGAGTGAGTGTACACTCAGAAACGCGTTTAGTGTTCCAGAACCTGCCTGCAAATGTTAACTCACCCCACCGACATCTGGTGATTGAACAGGCGTTGCGATACCAGAGCTCCCGTGAAGTTCACAAAGCACTCCTGCTTCCAAGTGAACCACCTGCCGTACTAAAGAACCCAATCAGGTGGGACACTGGGCTTGGAGAGAGTGAGGCTGCAAAACTATACCGGCAGATCACGATCCCCTTACATAATAAGGAAGCGGTGAGGAAAGACTTTAGTGTCTGACCACCACGTAGGACGCCACGATCGGCAGACACATACAATATATTGTGAGTAAGCTCTGGGAAGCATAGCTAACTGACTGCCATCATCGAAAAACAGACAGAATGCCCATACAAACATCGCAATTGAACTGAATACAAGTTGATGCGGGTATAAATCGATAGGAGCCTGAGGAGGTGGTGATGGTGAGTACAATAAAATAATTCAAGAGGGGCTTGGATGAATTTCTGAAGTGTAATAATATTACAGGCTATAGCTACTAGAGAGGGGTCGTTGATCCAGGTAGTTATTCTGATTGCCTGATTAGAGTCGGGATGGAATTTTTTCCCCCTTAAGTGAGGAAAATTTAACAAATTGTATTTTAGGCTACGTCCACACTCATCTGTGGATGAGAAACAGAGAGCTGGTTGGTTATTTTGTTGCTTAAGGGCTCTTTCACATCTGCGTTATTGTCTTCCGGCATAGAGTTCCGTCGTCGGGGCTCTATGCCGGAAGAATACTGATCAGGATTATCCTAATGCATTCTGAATGGACAGTCCGTCCTTCAGGATGCATCAGGATGTCTTCCGTTCCGGAACGGAACGTTTTTTGGCCGCAGCAAATAGCGCAGCATGCTGCGCTTTTTGCTCCGGCCAAAAATCCGGAACACTTGCCGCAAGGCCGGATCCGGCATGAATGCCCATTTAAAGGCATTGATCCGGCCTTAAGCTAAACGTCGTTTCGGCACATTGCCGGATGCGACGTTTACGTTTTTCTCAATGGTTACCATGGCTGCCGGGACCCTAAAGTCCTGGCAGCCATGGTAAAGTGGAGTGGGGAGCAGCATACTTACCATCCGTGCGGCTCCCGGGGCGCTCCAGAGTGACGTCAGGGCGCCCCAAGCGCATGGATGACGTGATCGCATGGATCACATGATCCATGCGCATGGGGCGCTCTGACGTCATTCTGGAGCGCCCCGGGAGCCGCGCGGACTGTAAGTATACCGCTCCCCCGCTCCCCGCTCCTACTATGGCAACCAGGACTTTAATAGCGTCCTGGCTGCCATAGTAACACTGAAAGCATTTTGAAGACGGATCCGTCTTCAAATGCTTTCAGTACACTTGCGTTTTTCCGGATCCGGCGTGTAATTCCGGCAAGTGGAGTACACGCCGGATCCGGACAACGCAAGTGTGAAAGAGGCCTTAAGGGGGACGCTAAGTCATGGGCTTTTTCTCTGCCGACCGGATCGCAGTCTCTCCGGTCAGTGGATTAATTTTTCAAAGCTCTAGGTCTCATCTATGATGACCCAGATCTGACCTCCCTGGCTGAGGCCAAGATACGTGGTCTTCGCCAGGGAGAGCGTTGTGCTGAGATCTATTGCTCTGAGTTTAGGGATGGGCTACGGATACTGAGTGGAGTGATCCGGCTTTCCATAGTCAGTTTTGTCAGGGATTATCAGAGAGGCTGACGGACGCTTTGGCCTTTCATAAGAATCCTGAGTCTCTGGAAGCCGCTATGTCTCTTGCAGTACGCATTGATAGATGCCTGAGAGAGAGAGAGAGATCTAGGGGATCACAATCTCAGGACGTACTATCACATAACGTATCGTCTTCCTCTGACACTTTGGGTGAGGATACTACTGGGTTTGTGTCTCTGGACAAACCTATGCAGTTAGGAGGAGCTACTCCCGGATCCACTTTTAAGCATTCTGGTAGTAGGAAGGGACTGTGTTTTTTCTGCGGACAGAAAGGACATTTTATCTACGTATGTCCATGCATTCAGCCTCAAAAATAAAAAAAGGGGATGTTTAATTCCCATCTGACTCTTGGAGGGGTGGGAGGAGAGTCAGAAAATGTGTATTTGTCTTTGCCTGGAAGTACCCAATTTCTCCTGACTGTTGAGGTGGCACTAGAATCCAAGACTGTGGGGATTGAAGTGTTTATCGACAATGGGACAGGGGTGAACCTGATTGATGCTCAGTTCGTCTGTATACACGGGTTGTCTCCAAATGCATTTGCTATAGATTCTGCACCTCTAACTCAGAAGTGTTTATCTCGGATGGTGCATGACATCCGATTAAGAGTGGGTGACTTTCATCAGGAATTCATCTCGTGTTTTGTGTTGGAGGGTCTCCCTGCTCCGTTGGTTCTGGGATTACCGTGGTTAAGCAGGCACAATCCAACCATCGATTGGCAAGCTAGACAAATTCTGGATTGGGGTGATCATTGCGTTGACAATTGTCTGAATACATCTTTTTCTGCTTTAACCACTAAAACATTACCCTCTTTTATATCTGATTTTGCCAATGTATTTTCTGAAAGTGGATGCCAGGATTTACCTCCGCATCTGGAATATGACTGGCCTATCAACCTTATTCCCGCAGTTAAGTTGCCCAAATCTAGGTTGTTTAACCTTTCTGAACCTGAAAGAATGGCCATAAGACATGATATTACTGAGAGTTTGGCTAAAGGACACATCTTCTTTCTTAAAAAAAAGGACGGAACTCTTAGGCCATGTCTGGATTTCCGTGAGCTCTATCGGATTACTGTCCGTGATCCTTACCCCCTTTCCTTTGATTCCTGATTTTTTTAGCCAGATTGTTGATGCCAAGGTGTTCTCCAAGTTGGACTTAAAGGGGCATATAATCTGGAAGACGGCTTTTAACCCCTTAAGGACTTAGGACGTATCGGTACGGCATGGTTCCCGAGTCCTTAAGGACCCATGACGTACCGGTACGTCATGAGTTTAAAATAAGATTGCGGCGCCCCGGGGGTTAATCCGAACAGGATTTCGGCTGAAATCATTCAGCCGGCATCCTGTCACAACGCCGAGGGGGGTCATGTGACCCCCCGTATCGGCGATCGCAGCAAACCGCAGGTCAATTCAGACCTGCGGTTTGCTGCGCTTTTAGCCGATTCTGATCCCCGCGGTCTCTGACCGCGGGGATCAAACGTTAAAATGCCAGAAATTAAGTTTTTATTAACCCCCCCTGCACCCCTGAATGATATTATGTGGGCGGGTGGTGCAGGGGGGGTGTCGCAGGCGGTGCGGGAGGTGCGGGAGGCGGGCGGTGCGGGAGGCGGGATCACGATCCCCCGCCCGCCTCCCCTTGAATAATCGTTGGCTTCTAGTGGGTATACCAGGGTGCCAGCACATTGCTGGCACCCTGGTATAAACGGCTGACATCGGTGATGCGATGTCAGCCGTTTAACCCTTTCCATACAGCGGTCCGTACGGACCGCTGTATGAAAAAGGTTAACAGGTCAGGGAGCTCCCTCCCTCTCCCATCGGGGGCTGCTGTGCCTTTGCAGCCCCCCGATGGGAGAGGGAGAGAGCTCCCAGGCAGCCCCCCGACAGACCCGTCCTTACCCTTCCCCGTCTGCGAAGTTCTGAACACTACTGAGCAGACGGGGAAGGTTCCCATGGCAACAGGACGCCTTCTCAGGCATCCTGCTGTCCATGGTGCTGAACAGATCTGTGCTGAAAGCAGAGATCTGTTCAGACAAAGTGGTAAGTAAAATACAGTACAGTACAATATATATTGTACAGTACTGTATTATACAGACATCAGACCCACTGGATCTTCAAGAACCAAGTGGGTCTGGGTCAAAAAAAATGTAAAAAAAAAGTGAAAAAAGTTAAGATAAAAAAAAAAACATTTATCACTGAATAAAAAAAATAAAAATAAATACACTACACATATTAGGTATCGCCGCGTCCGTAACGACCTGATCTATAAAACGGTCATGTTACTTTCCCCGCACGGTGAACGCCATAAAAATAAATTAAAAAAAACTATGAGAAAATTGAAATTTTGCCCACCTTACTTCCCAAAAAAGGTAATAAAAGTGATCAAAAAAGTCGCATTTACGCCAAAATAGTACCAATCAAACCGTCATCTCATCCCGCAAAAATCATACCCTACCCAAGATAATCGCCCAAAAACTGAAAAAACTATGGCTCTTAGACTATGGAAACACTAAAACATGATTTTTTTTGTTTCAAAAATGAAATCATTGTGTAAAACTTAAATAAAAAAAAAAAAAGTATACATATTAGGTATCGACGCGTCCGTATCGACCAGCTCTATAAAAATATCACATGACCTAACCCCTCAGATGACCACCGTAAAAAAATAAAAATAAAAACGGTGTAAAAAAAGCCATTTTTTGCCATCTTACATCACAAAAAGTGTAATAGCAAGCGATCAAAAAGTCATATGCACCCCAAAATAGTGTCAATCAAACCGTCATCTCATCCCGCAAAAAATGAGACCCTACTTAAGATAATTGCCCAAAAACTGAAAAAACTATGGCTCTTAGACTATGGAGACACTAAAACATTTTTTTTGTTTTAAAAATGAAATCATTGTGTAAAACTTACATAAATAAAAAAAATTGTATACATATTAGGTATCGCCACGTCCGTTACAACCTGCTCTATAAAAATACCACATGATCTAACCTGTCAGATGAATTTTGTAAATAACAAAAAATAAAAAGGTGCCAAAAAATCTATTTCTTGTTACCTTGCCGCACAAAAAAGTGTAATATAGAGCAACCAAAAATCATATGTACCCTAAACTAGTACCAACAAAACTGCCACCCTATCCCGTAGTTTCTAAAATGGGGTCACTTTTATGGAGTTTCTACTCTAGGGGTGCATCAGGGGGGCTTCAAATGGGACATGGTGTCAAAAAACCAGTCCAGCAAAATCTGCCTTCCAAAAACCGTATGGCATTCCTTTCCTTCTGCGCCCTGCCGTGTGCCCGTACAGCGGTTTACGACCACATATGGGGTGTTTCTGTAAACTACAGAATCAGGGCCATAAATAATGAGGTTTTTTTGGCTGTTAACCTTTGCTTTGTAACTGGAAAAAAAATATTAAAATGGAAAATCTGCCAAAAAAGTGAAATTTTGAAATTGTATCTCTATTTTCCATTAAATCTTGTGCAACACCTAAAGGGTTAACAAAGTTTGTAAAATCAGTTTTGAATACCTTGAGGGGTGTAGTTTCTTAGATGGGGTCACTTTTATGGAGTTTCTACTCTAGGGGTGCATCAGGGGGGCTTCAAATGGGACATGGTGTCAAAAAACCAGTCCAGCAAAATCTGCCTTCCAAAAACCGTATGGCATTCCTTTCCTTCTGCACCCTGCCGTGTGCCCGTACAGCGGTTTACGACCACATATGGGGTGTTTCTGTAAACTACAGAATCAGGGCCATAAATAATGAGTTTTTTTTGGCTGTTAACCCTTGCTTTGTAACTGGAAAAAAAAAATTAAAATGGAAAATCTGCCAAAAAAATGAAATTTTGAAATTGTATCTCTATTTTCCATTAAATCTTGTGCAACACCTAAAGGGTTAACAAAGTTTGTAAAATCAGTTTTGAATACCTTGAGTGGTGTAGTTTCTTAGATGGGGTCACTTTTATGGAGTTTCTACTCTAGAGGTGCATCAGGGGGGCTTCAAATGGGACATGGTGTCAAAAAACCAGTCCAGCAAAATCTGCCTTCCAAAAACCATACGGCGCACCTTTCCCTCTACGCCCTACTGTGTGCCCGTACAGTAGTTTACGGCCACATATGGGGTGTTTCTGTAAACGGCAGAGTCAGGGCAATAAAGATAAAGTCTTGTTTGACTGTTAACCCTTGCTTTGTTAGTAGAAAAAATGGGTTAAAATGGAAAATTAGGCAAAAATTTGCCAATAACTCTTGTGCAACACCTAAAGGGTTAACGAAGTTTGTAAAATCAGTTTTGAATACCTTGAGGGGTGTAGTTTATAGAATGGGGTCATTTTTGGGCAGTTTCTATTATGTAAGCCTCGCAAAGTGACTTCAGACCTGTAGTGGTCCCTAAAAATTGGGTTTTTGTAAATTTCTGAAAAATTTCAAGATTTGCTTCTAAACTTCTAAGCCTTGTAACATCCCCAAAAAATAAAATATCATTCCCAAAATGCTGCAAACATGAAGTAGACATATGGGGAATGTAAAGTCATCAACATTTTTGGGGGTATTGCTATGTATTACAGAAGTAGAGAAACTGAAACTTTGAAATTTGCAAATTTTTCAAAATTTTTGGTAAATATGGTATTTTTTTATCCAAGCCTTTTTACACCTTAGGACCAGGCCATTTTTTGCAAATCTGACCAGTGTCACTTTAAGTGCTGATAACTTTAAAACGCTTTGACTTATCCAGGCCGTTCTGACATTGTTTTTTCGTCACATATTGTACTTCATGACACTAGTAAAATTAAGTCAAAAAAATATTTTTTTTTGCACCAAAAAATACCAAATTTATCAAAAATTTTGAAAAATTAGCAAATTTCAAAGTTTCAGTTTCTCTACTTCTGTAATACATAGTAATACCCCCAAAAATTGTGATGACTTTACATTCCCCATATGTCTACTTCATGTGTGAATTATTTTGGGAATGATATTTTATTTTTTGGGGATGTTATAAGGCTTAGAAGTTTAGGAGCAAATCTTGAAATTTTTCTGAAATTTACAAAAACTAAATTTTTAGGGACCATTTCAGGTCTGAAGTCGCTTTGCGAGGCTTACATAATAGAAACCACCCAAAAATGACCCCATCTAAGAAACTACACCCCTCAAGGTATTCAAAAGTGATTTTACATATGTTGTTAACCCTTTAGGTGTTGCACAAGAGTTATTGGCAAATGGGGATGAAATTTGAGAATTTCATTTTTCTGTCTAATATTTCATTTTTACCCATTTTTTCCACTAACAAAGCAAGGGTTAACAGCCAAACAAGACTGTATCTTTATTGCCCTGACTCTGCAGTTTACAGAAACACCCAATATGTGGCCGTAAACTACTGTACGGCCACACAGCGGGGCGTAGAGTGAAAGGTGCGCCGTATGGTTTTTGGAAGGTTGATTTTTATGGACTGGTTTATTTACACCATGTCCCATTTGAAGCCCCCTGATGCACCCCTAGAGTAGAAACTCCCTAAAAGTGACCCCATCTAAGAAACTACACCCCTCAAGGTATTCAAAACTGGTTTTACATACGTCGTTAACCCTTTAGGTGTTGCACAAGAGTTATTGGCAAATGGGGATGAAATTAGAAAATTTCTTTTTTTGCCTTATTTTCCATTTTAACCCATGTTTTCCACTAACAAATCAAGGGTTAACAGCCAAACAAGACTGTATCTTTATTGCCCTGACTCTGCCGTTTACAGAAACACCCAATATGTGGCCGCAAACTACTGTACGGCCACACAGCGGGGCGTAGAGTGAAAGGTGCGCCGTATGGTTTTTGGAGGGCTGATTTTTATGGACTGGTTTATTTACACCATGTCCCATTTGAAGCCCCCTGATGCACCCCTGGAGTAGAAACTCCCTAAAAGTGACCCCATCTAAGAAACTACACCCCTCAAGGTATTCAAAACTGGTTTTACATACGTCGTTAACCCTTTAGGTGTTGCACAAGAGTTATTGGCAAATGGGGATGAAATTAGAAAATTTCTTTTTTTGCCTTATTTTCCATTTTAACCCATGTTTTCCACTAACAAATCAAGGGTTAACAGCCAAACAAGACTGTATCTTTATTGCCCTGACTCTGCCGTTTACAGAAACACCCAATATGTGGCCGCAAACTACTGTACGGCCACACAGCGGGGCGTAGAGTGAAAGGTGCGCCGTGTGGTTTTTGGAGGGCTGATTTTTATGGACTGGTTTATTTACACCATGTCCCATTTGAAGCCCCCTGATGCACCCCTGGAGTAGAAACTCCCTAAAAGTGACCCCATCTAAGAAACTACACCCCTCAAGGTATTCAAAACTGGTTTTACATACGTCGTTAACCCTTTAGATGTTGCACAAGAGTTATTGGCAAATGGGGATGAAATTTGAAAATTCCATTTTTTTGCCTTATTTTCCATTTTAACCCATGTTTTCCACTAACAAAGCAAGGGTTAACAGCCAAACAAGACTGTATCTTTATTACCCTGACTCTGCCGTTTACAGAAACACCCAATATGTGGCCGTACACTACTGTACGGCCACACAGCGGGGCGTAGAGTGAAAGGTGCGCCGTTTGGTTTTTGGAGGGCTGATTTTTATGGACCGGTTTATTTACACCGTGTCCTGTTTCAACCCCCCTGATGCACCCCTGGAGTCGAAACTCCCTAAAAGTGACCCCATCTAAGAAACTACACCCCTCAAGGTATTCAAAACTGGTTTTACATACGTCGTTAACCCTTTAGGTGTTGCACAAGAGTTATTGGCAAATGGGGATGAAATTGGAAAATTTCATTTTTTTGCCTTATTTTCCATTTTAACCCATGTTTTCTACTAACAAAGCAAGGGTTAACAGCCAAACAAGACTGTATCTTTATTACCCTGACTCTGCCGTTTACAGAAACACCCAATATGTGGCCGTACACTACTGTACGGCCACACAGCGGGGCGTAGAGTGAAAGGTGCGCCGTTTGGTTTTTGGAGGGCTGATTTTTATGGACCGGTTTATTTACACCGTGTCCTGTTTCAACCCCCCTGATGCACCCCTGGAGTCGAAACTCCCTAAAAGTGACCCCATTTTGGAAACTACGGGATAAGGTGGCATTTTTTGGGGGAGTATTTTTAGGGCAAATATAATTTTTGGTTGCTCTATATTACATTTTTGTGAGGCAAGGTTACCAAAAATAGAAATTCTGATATTTCATCTCCATTTGCCATTAACTGTTGAGGAACACCTAAAGGGTTAATAAAGTTTGTATAATCATTTTTGAATACCTTGAGGGGTGTAGTTTCTTAGATGGGGTCAATTTTAGGGAGTTTTTACTCTAGGGGGGCATCAGGGGGGCTTCAAAAGGGATATGGTGTCAATAAAAAAGGCCATCAAAATCGGCCTTCCAGAAACCATGTCGGTCCTTTCCTTTTGCGGCCTCCCTTTTACGGATACAGCAGTTTACGACCACAAATGTGGCGTTTCTGTAAACTGCAGTATCAGGGTAATAAATTTTAACTTTTGTTTGGTTGTTAACCCTTGTTTTGTTACCGGAAAAAACGGACTGAAATGGAAAAGTGCCAAAAATAGCGGTTTTGGCACCGTTTTTTTTTTTTTTTTTTAACCGTGTTAATCTGGGTAGTTAGGTCATGGGATATTGTTATAGAGGAGATTCTTACGGACGCGGCAATATCTAATAAGTCTACTTTTTTTTTACAATTATTTAGGTTTTTGACTATATTATCTTTTTTGATACAACATTTTTTTTGGGTATCTCTAAAGTCTAAGTGTCATTTTTTTTATTTTCTTTTAGCCAATTATCTTATGTGGGGGCTCATTTTTTGCGGGATGAGCGGACGGTTTTATTGGCACTATTTTGGGGGCTATATGACTTTTTGATCGCTTGCTATTAAACTTTTTGTTATGTAAGGTGACAAAAAAAATATTTTTTTGCACCTATTTTTTTTTTTTTTTTTTTACTGTGTTAATCTGGGGGGTTGGGTCATGGGGTATTTTTATAGAGGAGATTCTTACGGACGCGGCGATACCTAATAAGTCAACTTTTTTTTACAATTATTTAGGTTTTAGAATATATTATCCTTTTTGATACCCTAAAAAAAAAATTGTATCTCTAAAGTCTAAGAGTCATTTTCTATTTTTTTTTTATCTGATTATCTTATGTGGGGGCTCATTTTTTGCGGGATGAGATGACGGTTTTATTGGCACTAATTTGGGGGCTATATGACTTTTTGATCGCTTGCTATTAAACTTTTTATTATGTAAGGTGACAAAAAAAAACTTTTTTTGCACCTTTTTTTTTTTTTTCTGGACCGTGTTAATCTGGGGGGTTAGGTAATGGGGCATTTTTATAGAGGAGATTATTACCGACGCGGCAATACCTATGTCTACTTTTAATAAATTATTTTAGTTTTTTTGGGTGTCTCAAGTCTGAGAACCATTTTTTTTTATCCGATGTCAGTGCTAAATTGGGATATAAATTTAGTACTCCATGGAAGTGTGATACTCCCTGAAGCAACCGTCAATGCAGAGGCCCGGATGATCGGGGCAAGTGTCGCACTGAGTAGTCGTGTCCTTCCGTATCCCCCTCCTGCGACACACTCTGCACTTTTTTTGGGTTCGTCCCTTCTTTCCAGTATGGGGGACCACACCTGGAAAGTGTTGGCCAGGGACGATCCGGGCACCTACAGTTCCCGAGGTACTCCGGCCTGCTCTTTCCCGGTCCGAAAAGATCAGGGCCTTGAGGACTGCCTCATAGAACTGGAGGAATGTCCCTGTGCTGCCAGCGCTTCGGGATAGTACAAAAGAGTTGTACATGGCAACCTGCACCAAGTAGACCGCAACTTTTTTGTACCATGCCCGGGTTTTGCGCATGGCGTTATATGGCTTGAGGACTTGATCAGAGAGATCAACTCCTCCCATATACCGATTGTAAGCGACGATACAATCGGGCTTGAGGACCGTTGCCGCGGTACCTCGCACAGGGACAGGGGTGATGCCGTTACCATGAATTGTGGACAGCATAAGGACATCCCTCTTGTCCTTATACCTGACCAGCAACAGGTTTCCAGTGGTAAGGGCACGGGTCTCACCCCTGGGGATAGGTACCTGGAGGGGGTGGGCAGGGAGGCCGCGTTGATTTTTCCGCACGGTCCCACAAGCGGACGTGGATCTGGCGGCAAGGGACTGGAACAAGGGGATACTGGTATAAAAGTTATCCACGTAAAGGTGGTAACCCTTATCCAGCAGTGGGTACATAAGGTCCCACACAAGTGGGGGGACATTCTGGGGGTTGAATCCGGGAATCTCGCCCCTCGTATACACGAAATTTGTAAGTGTACCCTGAGGTACTCTCACAAATTTTGTATAGCTTCACGCCATACCTCGCCCGCTTGGAGGGCACATACTGGCGGAAAATGAGTCTCCCCTTGAACGCAATGAGAGACTCATCAACCGCGACCTCTCTTCCAGGTACATAGGCCTCCATGAATTTGGCCCCAAAGTGATCGATGACCGGCCGTATCTTGTACAGACGGTCATGGGCAGGATCACCTCGGGGGGGACATGCTGCATTATCGGAATAATGCAGACATTTCCGGATGGCCTCAAACCGGGAGCGTGTCATGGCTGTACTGTAAAGTGGGGCCTGGTATAGGACGTCCCCACTCCAGTACAGCCTTACACTGGGTTTTTTGACCAGGCCCATATGCAGCACGAGGCCCCAAAATGTCCTCATTTCGGCTGCACTGACCGGCGTCCAGCCACCGGGCCTGGCCAAAAAGGAGCCCGGGTGTTGAGCGACGAACTGTTGGGCGTACAGATTCGTCTGCTCCACCATCAGATTTACCAGTGGGTCACTGAAAAAATGACAAAAAAAGTCATATTCAGTGTAGCCCACTGTGGAAATCTGGATTCCTGATTGGCCTACAAAATCAGGAATCACAGGCTCGTATCGCTCTGGGCTACACCAGACAAGTTCACCGGCAGGGGGCTCCGGTGGATTTAACTGGTGGGCCGGGAAACCAGTACGAGCCCCAGAGCTGCTCGTACTAGTGTGGGCCACAGGGTCCCTAACATGGCGGTCCCCTTGCTCCGCCTGGCGGCGGCTCCGCCTGGCGGCGTCTCCGCCGCCTTGGGGGCTCATCATCATCGCTAGATGATGAGGAGGATGCGGATGACAACAGGAATGTGGGGTCATCCTCATCCTCACTGGGACTCTCGGAGTCAGAGGCAATCTGGGCGTATGCCTCCTCGGCCGAGAACGTCCGGCGGGCCATAGGGGAGTGTGTGTCTGCGTGTATATGTGCGTGTGTGTAACTCTTTATTTTGTGTGCGTGTGTGTGGGGGCACGGGTGTTCACGAACTCACCCTAAAACTAACAGAAAAAAAATAAAATAAACTAACTAAAAAAAGGGCAAAAAATGTGGGGAAAAAAATTCAAAACCGCTGATCAACCGTCCGAAGTTGATCAGCGGTGGGGTGTGCGATGCGCTAACAGTGGCCGGACACTAAGTGCCGGCCACAGTCAGCGTACACGAACAAAAAAAAATGCACCCCAAAAAAGGTGGGGGGGGGGCAGGGGGTGGGGGGGCAAGTGGCAGCACCCCTGGGGGGTCTAGGGTCACACAGCTGTGCTGTGGACCCCAGACACCCTAACTAGGGTGATGCAATCAAAGTTCAAAAACTAACTTTCCCTTTTTTTTTCCCTGCCTAAACCAAACTTTCCCTAGCTGTCCCTATGTACCTGATGGGGTCCTGGGGGGCACAGATCGGGTCCTGGGGGGCACAGATCGGGTCCTGGGGGGCACAGATCGGGTGCAGCAGACACGTGCAGGCAGCTCCTCTCTCCTCCGGCTCCGGAACACAAAAGGAGGAGGAGAGGAGCGCCTGCCTCTTTTGAATCTGCCGCCGGACCGCCCACAGACCAATCAGAAAGCGATCCTGAGTGGTGATGCCACCATCACCACTCAGGATCGCTGGATGGTGATTGGTGGAGTGAAATCACACCACCATCACCATCCTGTTCCGGGTTATCGGGACTTCAGAGACCCGAATAACCCGGAAACGCAGAAAACCGCAGGTCTGAATTGACCTGCGGTTTTCTGCGATCGCATACATGGGGGGGTCACCGGACCCCCCGGCGCATTTGCTCCAAGTGCCTGCTCAATGATTTGAGCAGGCACGGTGTTCCGATCACCGCCCGCCGTGCGGCGGTGATCGAAAATGCACAGGGCGTACATGTACGCCCTGTGTCCTTAAGTACCAGGGCACAAGGGCGTACCTGTACGCCCTATGTCCTTAAGAGGTTAATACCCCAGAGGTTCACTTTGAGAACCTAGTTATGCATTTTGGGTTTACCACTGCTACTGCGGTATTCCAGCATTTTGTGAATGACATTTTTCATCACCTGGTGGGGAGGTGTGTTGTTGTGTATTTGGATGACATACTAATGTATTCTCCAGATGTGGAGACTCACCAGCATCACATTAGACAGGTGTTGCAGTTCCTAAGAGATAATAAATTGTATTCAAAATTAGAGAAGTGTGTTTTTGCTGTACACAAGGTGCAATTCCTTGGCTACCTGCTGTAATCTTCAGGTTTTCGAATGGATCTAGAGAAAGTCCATGCTGTATTGGACTGGAATCGACCCGAAAATCTGAAGGCTCTTATGCGGTTTATGGTGTTCACTAACTATTACCGAAAATGTATTCAGAACTATTTGACAGTGATGAAACCCTTAACTGACATGACTAAGAAAGGGACGGATGTCTCAGTGTTGTCTGATTCGGCATTGCAAGCCTTTTCTGCGGTTAAGGAGTGCTTCTTTTCTGCCCCTATATTGGTGCAGCCGGATGTATCACAACCTTTCATTGTGGAAGTTTACACGTCTGAGGTGGGGGTAGGAGCAGTTTTATCGCAGGGCCCATCACCTGGTAAATGGTGCCCATGTGCATTTTTCTCTAAAAAACTCTCTTCCGCAGAGGGAAATTATGATGTGGGTAATAGAAAGTTGCTGGCCATTAAGTTGGCTTTTGAGGAGCAGCATCATTGGTTGGAAGGGGCGATTCATCCGATCACGGAGTTCACAGATCACAAAAATCTGGCTTACCTGGAGTCGGCTAAACGACTGAACCCGAGGCAGGCTAGATGGTCTTTGTTTTTCGCCAGATTCAATTTCATTGTCACTTATCGTCCTGGGGTTAAGAATGTCAAGGCAGATGCCTTGTCACGTAGTTTTCCTGGAGGTGATGATTTTGAAAATCTGAGTCCGATACTGTCGGAAGTGGTGGTAATACCCGCTCTATACCCTAACCTAGAGGTGTTAGAGGCTCAGGGAGATGCATCAGAGTTTTGCATCTCTGGGAAATTGTTTGTTCCATCAGAATTGTGTCATAAGGTGTTTGAGGAACATCACGGTTCTTACGGGACACCCTGGGAGTAGATCCACTGCCGACCTCATCTCTCGTAGAGTCTGGTGGCCGGGGTTGCGTAAGTGGCTTGAGGACTATGTGCCTGTAGTATCTGTGCACACGCTAAGGTGACATATACTCGACCTTCTGGATCTCTACTCCTGTTGCCCATCCCGTCCAGACTATGGACTCACTTGTCTATGGATTTTATTAATGATCTGCCAGTTATTCTGGTGGTAGTTTATCATTTTAGTAAAATGGTGCACTTTATAGCATTGCCTGGCCTCCCTCATGCTAAAACACTTGCGCAAGTGTTTGTTGACAACATTGTGAAACTTCATGGCATTCCCTCTGACGTGGTCTCGAATTATGTCTCAGTTTGTGTCGAGACCTTTTTCGTCATCATTGTCTTCTATATGGCAGAAAATGTATAATAACTTGATGAATATGGGCAACAAGTATAAACGTGTGGCTGACAGGAAATGTATGAATGGTCCGGATCTAAGTGTGGGTCATTATGTGCGGCTGGCCACAAGAAATATTAAGTTGAAGGCCCCTTTTTGGAAGTTGGGTCCAAGGTTTATTGGTTCATATAAGATCACTGCCATTATTAATCCTGTAGCTTTCCGTCTTGAACTTCCTCAGGCTCTAAAAATTCATAATGTTTCACAAATCTTTGTTAAAGAAGTATGTTGAACCTTTGGAGTCGTCCCCCTTGCCACCAGCTCCTGTCATGGTGGACGGGAGTTTGGAATTTCAGATCGCCAAGATTATTGAGATTATTGACTCTCAAGTTCTCCGTAGATCTCTTCAGTATCTCCCAGTCGTTTGGTGAAAGCCTTTCACAGGTCTCATCCAGATAAGGTAGGTCCTGGGTGCCCGGAAGTCACCCGTAGAAAGAGGTGTACTGTCACGGATGTTCATGCGACAGGTGGCAGGAGATCTATGAGACTTGCAAAACGTGGTTTGATCTGACATGTTTTCCTTTTGGATCAAATGATGCCTGTGTTGTTTCTGGTGCTGGCCACACCTTCCATCCCCAAGTGTTGCTATTGTGATCATTTAACCTTCTCTATTTATTGTTTCTCCCACTATGCTATGCGGTTTATAGCTTGTGTTGGACTTGTGGTTAGCTTGTGTTTGGTTCTCGGCTGAGTTCCTGATGCTACCAAAGCTTTATTGAAAATAAGTGTTTCTGTTCCCTTTTGTATTTGCTTTGATATATGTGTGTGTTGCCTTTCCCTGTTGTTTGTCATTAGGCCTAAGGGGAGACTCCTGTTCGTCCTTCCCTTTAGTGGAACAGGTAGACTCGGTCCTGACATTAGTTCCAGGGTCCTATAGGGTGAGATAGGATTCTAAGAATTCGGTGTATGAACTTGCCTACCTTTGGGGCCTGTTCATACTGGTAGTCTGTCAGGACTGGAGTTAGGGTTTTCCCTAGTTTCCAGGCCTTATTCTGGTATCCCCTTTCTCTCCTATGCTCAATGTGGTGTTTTCCTCCCACATACGAGCATGACATCTCCTCATGCTGCTGCTACCTCAACACTATGTAATTGGGCCACTCTGTAAACTTCTCAAGCTATTCTCCCACTCTCCCACAAAATAGTGGCCCACTCTCCCCACTCCATGAGTGGGCCACTATTTTGGCCTGGTTTGACCCTTCTGATCTCTCAGAAGAAAGTTAAAATGAGATGCACAACGGATCCTGTCTGTGTAGCAGCTGTAAGGCCTATATGGTCCCATAAGAATCGGCTTATGATTTGGTAGTCAAAAGCAGGAGTGGGTACAAAACACAGAAGACATGCAAATATTCCATTCACGTGTCATCTCTGTTTTGGATCTACTTGGACAGGATCCGTTTTCTGGCGGGCTATTGTTCTGACTGATCAGAGGAAGGGCAAAATAATCAGTGACGTCAACACAAACTTACTGCTGACAACCTCTCTTCTCTGTCAGGGGGGCTCTACTTGTATAAATGTTTAATAAAACAGGTTCTGTAGACATCTATACGGAATTAGCTGACAACTGTGTAAAAGGAGTGCGCTCTTTCACGCTACAGTAGGATCTTGGGCCTCTGCACGATTCTTTATAACTGGTGCTAACATCGATCTGTAAGGCTGAGTTCACACTTGAGTTATTTGGTCAGTTTTGGCCCCACAACTGCCCAAATAAGTGAAGTGTGCAGTGATAAATGTGTACTAGAAAACGTACCTGTAGACCTTTTAAAGAGTAACTAAACTTTTACTCAAGTTTTTAAAACATCCCAAATGCCCTAAAAATAATTTTTCTAATATACTTTGTTATTGATTTTGAATTTTTACTAAAGATATTCCCCCTAAAGCGGAGATTTCCTGATCGCTTTAAATTCATTATTCTCCACATTGCTGACTTCTCAGCTATGTATGGAGTTCAGACATACTGGGGGAAGTTTATTAAAACTGGTGCAAAAGAAAACTGGCTTAGTTGCTTAGTGTTTATCATGTTTACATTAATGTGGTAAAATTTACAGATTCTGTTAAAGCTATGCTAATTTTCCTAATGGCATTAGCCTTGTATGCCCAAGGGAAGGGCAGTCTATCAGCTATGGGTCCCTAGAACTTTGCTCCACAGGGGTTTTAGTTGAAAGGATTAGTCTTTGTGAGTTAAGGTTTGCCATTTGCTGTGTGTCTTTAATCTTCAGCTTTCGCCATTAGTTTAGATATGCTGTACTTCTGAGGTGCTGATTTGAATGAAATAAGTTGATTTTAAAGAGGTTAAAGGCCCTATTACACTGAGCGAATATTGTACAGATTCTCATGCATGCGAGCAAAAATGACCAAGAATCGCGCAATGTAATAAGTATGAACAATTCAAACACAAGCAACAAATGCTCGTTTCCAGGATATACTTTCCATTTTTGCAGCACATTGTATGCTTTACTAACAATTGCCCACTTCTTTTAAATAGAATCACAGTTAACTGAGAGAATGTTCAGTAATATATTTGTCTATTTTTATTTCATGTACAATGCATTCGGAAAATCTTTAGACCCTTTCGTTGTTTTCACATTTTGTTGCAGTGAAAACAGAGTGGATCATTTATTATACTAAAATACGCTAGGAAGCTGTCTTAAATTTAGAAGCGGCGGTGGATCTGCCAAAGTTATGTAGAGGCCTGCGCCTCTTTATAACTCCAGGGGGTCCACCACCACAGATAGGGGTTATTAAGACCAGTGTCTAAAATGCCGGTCTTAATAAATGAACCCTAGAATGTTCAAAATCTTAACTAATTTATTGAAAAAGAAAAAAGTTAAATATTGCATTGACAAAAGTATTTAGACCCTTTACTCAAGCACTTTTGGCAGCAATTACAGACTCCAGGTTTGCACACCTAGAATTGGAGATATTCTACCATTCTTCTCTGCAAATCCTTTCAACCTCTGTCAGGTTGGATGGGGACTTGTCGATGGATAGCCATTTTCAAATTATCCCAGAGATGTTTGATTGTGTTCAAGTTAGGGCTCTGGCTGTGTTCTTAGGGCTGTTGTCTTGTTGGAAGATGAACCTTCAGCCTATTCCGAGGTCCAGAACACTCAGGTTTAAATTAAGAATATCTATGTACTTTGCTCCATTCAGTTTTCTCTCAACCCTGACCAGGTGCTGAAAAACACTCCCACAGCATGATGGTGTCACCGCCATTCTTCACTGTAGGGATGGTATAAGGTAGTTGATGATCAGTGTCTGGTTTCCTCCAGACATGATGCTTAGCATTGAGCACAAAATGTTTTATCTTGTTTTCATCAGACCAGTTGCTTCAGTTGCTTTTTTTTTTGTTGTTGCAAACTCCAGGTGAGCTTTCATGTGTCCTTTACCGAGGAGAGGGTTCCTTCTGGCCACTCACCATAACACCAAGTGGAATCCTTCAGTTTTGGTTGACCTTCTGAAGGTTTCGCCCATCTGCACACAGGACCATTGGGTTCTTGATCACCTCTGTTACCAAGGCTATTCTGCCCTGATTATTTAGGCTACTTTCACACTAGCGTTGTTTTAATCCGGCGTTCAATTCCGACACCGGAACTGCCTGCCGGATCCGGAAAAACGTGTGAAAACGGATTACATTTGAATCCTGATCAGGATTTTGATCACAATGAAAAAATACATTGGAAAAAACGGATCCGCCATTTATGGACTTTAACTTTTTTTTCACATTTTTCGGGTTTAACATGCAAAAGCCGGATCCGTTTTGACTGAACACACGGGGCCGGATCCGGCGTTAATGCAAGTCAATGGGAAAAAAGCCTGATCAGGCGTTCAGTCAAAGTGTTCAGGCTTTTTGGCCGGAGGTAAAAATACTGCATGCTACGTTTTTCTGAAAAGCCTGATCAGTCAAAAAGACTGAACTTAAGACATCCTGATGCGTCCTGAGGGACGGACTCTCCATTCAGAATGCATTAGGATAAAACTGATCAGTTATTTTCCGGATTTGAGCCCCTAGGACGGAACTCAGCGCCGGAAAAGAAAAACGCTAGTGTGAAAGTACCCTTAGTTTGGTGGGGATGGAAGCTCTAGAATAGGTTCTGGATGTTTCAAACTTCATCCATTTAAGAACTATGAAACCTAATGTGCTACTTTCAGTGCGGCTGAATTTTTTATACCCTTCTCCAGATCTGTGCCTCCACACAATCATGTCTCTGACCTCTACAGGCAGTTCTTTTCACCTCATGGCTTAGTTTTTGGTGTTATATGCATTGCCAAGGGTGTATATTTTCAAATCATGTCCAATCAACCGAATTACCAAAGTTGCACTCCAGTCAAGATGTAGAAACATCTCAAAGAGAAATGGGAGGCCCCAGAGCTAAATTTTAGCAAATGATTCTGAATACGTATGTCCATGTGAAATTTTAGAGGGTCATTTATCAAACTAGTGTAAAGTAGAACTAGCTTATTTGCCCCTAGCATTCAATTAGATTCCACCTTTCATTTTCCAAAGGAGCTGTCAAAAATGAAATGAAATGTGGAATCTGGTTGGTTGCTATGGGCAACTAAACCAGTTGTACTTTACACCAGTTTTAAATTTTTTATAAATTAGCAAAAATTTCTAAAATTCTGTTTTACTTTCTCATTATGAGATATTGAGTGCAGATTGGAGGAGGGGAATTAGATTTTTTTTTCTAGCACAAGGTCACAACATACCAAAATGTGAAAAAAGTGAAAGGGTCTGAAGACTTTTCGAATGCACCGTATATGTATAAACGTATTTGTATGTATATATATATATATATATATATGTTGTTTTCATGACTTTGCTTTGCAGTTTGCATGTATGGCATGTAAGGCTGACATGACAAGCTGAAAGGCTATCTGTGGAAATGCCAGTTTTCTTGGCTTATATGTGGAAAAAGGTTAAAAAAACGAGGGTTAATCCAATCTTATGGAATGATTATCCCAAAGGCCTCATGCACACAGCCGTTGTTTGGGTCCGCATCCGAGCCGCCTTTTTTGCTGCTCGGATGTGGACCTATTCACTTCAATGGGGCCGCAAAAGATACGGACAGCACTCCGTGTGCTGTCCGCATCCGTTGCACCATTCCGTGGCCCCGCAAAAAAAAAATATAGCATGTCCTATTATTGTCTGTTTTGCGGACAAGAATAGGAATGTCTACAATGGGCCGCCTGTTCCGTAAATTGCAGAAGGCACACGGGTGGCTTCCGTTTTTTTGCAGATCCTCGGTTTGCGGACCTCAAAAAACGGCACGGTCGTGTGCATGTAGCGAAAAGAGAAGAAAAACTAGAGGCGCCAGTGGAGTAGGAGTATACGTAATAAAAGTAGGAATAATAAATAATTTGGTCAAAGATTCGAGGAAAAGTAATGAAAAAAAAAGGGAATTGGAAATATGTGGGATGGCAGCTATTAAGGTAACAACATAGATACCAATCTATGTGTAAAAATGGACAAGAAGTTGCAAACGGCGTTATACAATGGGTTCATTTTGCGTAACATATGGTTTTCTTGGCTGTCAGTCACCAAGTAGGAAGGTACAGTTGGGCTGAAAAAGAGCCTGGTTCTAATGGGATGATGTGCACAGTGTTGCCAATTCACCATGCCAAGAAAGAGCAGTGAGGCCTAAATAGAAGGGGGATCATTGGTTCCTACAGGACTGCATAGATTATGTGGTACCTTCAGATTAGAAGTGAGAAAATTGCTTACAATTTGTTTTTGGTCTTATTCTAATTAAGTGGTCCAAAATGTGATTTGGGTCCAACTCCAAATCCATTCTACCTGAATCAGAAGTTCTCCAAGTTGCAAGAAAATTAGTATATAACAATGTGAGGTCTCCTAGGACTATTTTCCCTCATCTTTCTTTTTTTTTATGTATTTTTATAACCCCCCCATCTTTTATGCTCTTTAACCACTTTAACCCCGCTAGCTGAAACCCCCTTAATGACCAGGCCACTTTTTATACTTCTGCACTACACTACTTTCACCGTTTATTGCTCGGTCATGCAACTTACCACCCAAATGAATTTTACCTCCTTTTCTTCTCACTAATAGAGCTTTCATTTGGTGGTATTTCATTGCTGCTGACATTTTTACTTTTTTTGTTTTGAATCGAAATTTAACGATTTTTTTGCAAAAAAATGACATTTTTCACTTTCAGCTGTAAAATTTTGCAAAAAAAACAACATCCATATATAAATTTTTCGCTAAATTAATTGTTCTACATGTCTTTGATAAAAAAAAAATGTTTGGTCAAAAAAAAAATATATGGTTTGGGTAAAAGTTATAGCGTTTACAAACTATGGTACAAAAATGTGAATTTCCGCTTTTTGAAGCAGCTCTGACTTTCTGAGCACCTGTCATGTTTCCTGAGGTTCTACAATGCCCAGACAGTAGAAAACCCCCACAAATTACCCCATTTCGGAAAGTAGACACCCTAAGGTATTCGCTGATGGGCATAGTGAGTTCATAGAACTTTTTATTTTTTGTCACAAATTAGCGGAAAATGATGATTTTTTTTTTTCTTACAAAGTCTCATATTCCACTAACTTGCGACAAAAAACAAAATATTCTAGGAACTCGCCATGCCCCTCACCGAATACCCTGGCGTGTCTTCTTTCCAAAATGGGGTCACTTGTGGCGTAGTTATACTGCCCTGGCAATTTAGGGGCCCATATGTGTGAGAAGTAGTTTGCAATCAAAATCTGTAAAAAATGACCGGTGAAATCCGAAAGGTGCACTTTGGAATGTGGGTCCCTTTGCCCACCTTGGCTGCAAAAAAGTGTCACACATCTGGTATCGCCGTACTCAGGAGAAGTTGGGGAATGTGTTTTGGGGTGTCATTTTACATATACCCATGCTGGGTGAGAGAAATATCTTGGCAAAAGACAACTTTTCCCATTTTTTTATACAAAGTTGGCATATGACCAAGACAGGGGCGTAACTATCATAGCGGCAGACCATGCGACTGCTATGGGGCCCAGGGCAAGAGGGGGCCCAGTTGGGATCATCCTCTCTTCTACTGCGGGTGAAAACTTGGTCAGGACTCTACCCTCTAAAGGAACAACTTTTTGCAAATGAAGCAGTGGAAAAAATGACCCAAGGGGGGTTATGCAGAAGCTCTTCTGTCCTGTGTGGGGGGCCTGGTTTGATCCTTGCTATGGGGCCCTTACTTCTCTATGTATGCCACTGGACCAAGATATTTATCTCACCCAGCATGGGTATATGTAAAATGACACCCCAAAACACATTCCCCAACTTCTCCTGAGTACAGCGATACCACATGTGTGACACTTTTTTGCAGCCTAGATGCGCAAAGCGGCCCAAATTCCTTTTAGGAGGGCATTTTTAGACATTTGGATCCCAGACTTCTTCTCACGCTTTCGGGCCACTAACATGCCAGGGCAGTATAAATACCCCACATGTGACCCCATTTTGGAAAGAAGACACCCCAAGGTATTCCGTGAGGGGCATGGCGAGTTGCTAGAATTTTATTTTTTTTGCACAAGTTAGCTTTTCTCACAAAGTCTCCCTTTCCGCTAACTTGGGACAAAAATTTCAATCTTTCATGGACTCAATATGCCCCTCACGGAATACCTTGGGGTGTCTTCTTTCCGAAATGGGGTCACATGTGGGGTATTTATACTGCCCTGGCATTTTAGGAAAAAGTCTGGAATATAAATGTCTAAAAATTTTTACGCATTTGTATTCCGTGAGGGGTATGGTGAGTTCATGTGAGATTTTATTTTTTGACACAAGTTAGTTGAATATGAGACTTGTAAGAAAAAAATAAAAACAAAAAAAAATTTCCGCTAACTTGGGCCCAAAAAAATTTCTGAATGGAGCCTTACAGGGGGTGATCAATGACAGGGGGGTGATCAGGGAGTCTATATGGGGTGATCACCCCCCTGTCATTGATCACCCCCTGTAAGGCTCCATTCAGACGTCCGTATGATTTTTTACGGATCCACGGATACATGGATCGGATCCGCAAAACGCATACGGACGTCTGAATGGAGCCTTACAGGGGGTGATCAATCACAGGGGGGTGATCAGGGAGTCTATATGGGGTGATCACCCCCCTGTCATTGATCACCCCCCCTGTAAGGCTCCATTTAGACTTCCGTATGAATTTTTACGGATCCACGGATACATGGATCGGATCCGCAAAACGCATACGGACGTCTGAATGGAGCCTTCCAGGGGGGTGATCAATGACAAGGGGGTGATCAGGGAGTCTATCTGGGTGATTACCCCCCTGTAAGGCTCCATTCAGACGTCCGTATGTGTTTTGCGGATCCGATCCATGTATCAGTGGATCCGTAAAAATCATACGGATGTCTGAATGGAGCCTTACAGGGGGTGATCAATGACAGGGGGGTGATCAATGACAGGGAAGTGATCAGGAAGTCTATATGCGTGATCACCCCCTTGTCATTGATCACCCCCCTGTAAGGCTCCATTCAGACGTCCGTATGCGTTTTGTGGATCCGATCCATGTATCCGTGGATCCGTAAAAATCATACGGACCTCTGAATGGAGCCTTACAGGGGGGTGATCAATGACAGGGGGGTGATCAGGGAGTCTATATGGGGTGATCAGGGGTGATCAGTGGTTCATAAAGAGTTAATAAGTGACAGGGGGGGTGTAGTGTAGTGGTGTTTGGTGCTACTTTACTGAGCTGCCTGTGTCCTCTGGTGGTCGATCCAAACAAAAGGGACAACCAGAGGACCAGGTAGCAGGTATATTAGACGCTGTTATCAAAACAGCGTCTGATATACCTGTTAGTGGTTAAAAAAAATCACATCTCCAGCCTGCCAGCGAGCGATCGCCGCTGGCAGGCTGGAGATCCACTCGCTTACCTTCCGTTCCTGTGAGCGCGCGCGCCTGTGTGCGCGCGTTCACAGGAAATCTCGGCTATCGCGAGATGACGCACAGATGCGTCCAGGAGGAGTAAATCAACCACCTTCCGGACACATCCGTGCGTTAGGCGGTCGGGAGGTGGTTAAAGGGAACCTGTCCCTGATTTTGGACTAGTATCTACAGTAGATAAGGATAAGGAGTTCAGATTACTATTTATTATTTTCCTGCTTCCCCTGGTTCCCCCCACTGTCAGCACTCAAAGCTGCACTGAAATGCACAGCTTAGACTTCTATGTCATTCTAGCATAATTGGGAAGATTCTTGTGTGCATGCATGGCAGTCCTGACAATGTATTTCAATGCAGTTCTGTGTGCTAACAGCGGGAAAATGGAAGGAAGTAGGAAAATCAAACATAGCTTCGGGACTGCTTATCTACAGTACTACTCATGTATTCTCCTTGCAATGACAGCAATAGTAAATTCCCAAAATTTTCACTTATTGGGGCAGATGGTGTTTAACCCCTTAAGGACTCAGCCCTATTTCACCTTAAGGACTTGGCCATTTTTTGGAAATCTGACCAGTGTCACTTTAAGTGCTCATAACTTTAAAACGCTGTATTGGAAGGCATTGGCTGTATGAGTAATACTGTGTGTATTACTCATACAGCTTCCGGCCTGTGAGATCCAGGGGGCTTGATCTCACAGGCACGTCACAGGAAGGCAGCGGCGATGCCTCAGGAAGGCATCTTGCTGCCTTCCATGCCATCGGGTCCCCTACAGCTGCATCGGGACCCGATGGCACCGCCGATCGCCGCCGCAAACCTCAGGTAAAGCCGCAAGCCGCAGGTCTGAATTGACCTGCGGTTTGCGACGATCGACGTTGTGACAGGATGGCCGCTGAATGATTTCAGCGGACATCCTGTTCCTATTAACCCCTGCAGCTACGCAATGTAGTTTTAAAGTTATGACGTACCAATACGTCATGGGTCCTTAAGGACTCGAGAAACATGCCGTACCGGTACATCATAAGTCCTTAAGGGGTTAAACACACAGTGTTATCATAAAGAAATGCGGCTTATTCTGAACATGCAGTCCAAAGATTATATGCCTTAACTGGGGCAGATGTCTGCCCCTGTTTATACACACAGAGTAGTATTGGAAGAAACATTGGCTTGTTCTGAACAGTCACCCAAAAATGATGCCTTAACTGGCCATATGCTTGGCCGTGTTTATACACGCATGCTTTTCTCAACTGTGAAGCAGGGTGAAGGGAGTATCATCGTTTGGGGGTTCTTTGCTGTCTGAGGACCTGGACACCTTGCGATCTTTGAGGGAAAGAAAATTAATTCTAAGGTGTATCAAAACATTTTACGACAGCCGTCCATGACCTCAAGCTGAAAAGATGAGTGATGCAACAAGACAGTCATCCAATGCACACAAGTAAATCAACTAAACAATGGTTCACAATATGATATTTTTTGTAGTGGTCAAGTATTATGGCATATCTGAGTTTAAAGGGGTTATCCAGGAATTTAATATTGATGGCCTATACCCAAGATAGGTAATCAATATCAGATCGGTGGGGCTCCGCCGATCAGCTGTTTGAAGAAACTACTGTGTTCCCCAAAGCTCTGGTAACTGATGTGTCTTTCACACAGCTTACAAAGTACAGCTTTGTCCATTGTATAGTGGCTGTGCTTGGTATTACTGCTCAGGTCCATTTATTTGAATGGGACTGAGCTGCACATAGGCCAATGTACAGTGCCGTCACAGGCCTAGGAAGAGGCCTAGCCTAGGAAGAGGCCTAAGATCACGTGTAGTGCCTCAGCCTCTTCGAACAGCTGACTGGTGGGGATATAGGAAGTCAGGCATCCAGCAATTTGATATTGATGACACCGCAGGAAACACCCACTTCTTTGGAGGATTTACTTAAGCCCTACTCATTTTCGGCTTGGAAGAAGACAAATTTGCCTCTGAAAATTTGGGACAATCGTAGCTTATTTGGGACTATTGGCAACTATGGTTATTGCAAATATGAATTCAATCTCTTTGCCTATGTTTCTCCTCCTTAGCCTCCACATTTTATTACAGGTGGAGGAGGATGGATAGTAATTACTGATGAGTCCTCAGGATGCATCAGCTGGGGGTGGATAGCAGAGTTTTGAGGTGAACAGTTATAAGCACACTACTTGTACAGTGTTCTTACTGTTAAATGATCTTCTGTGTAAGAAAATAAGTAGAACTGCCAAGTAAGTTGTGTTTAGTAGCAAGTTGGCAACTGAACATTTTTGTCAATCTGAAATATTTTTACATACCACACAACAATAAGTTACTGTCATCTATGTGTCCAATCAATATTCTGTAGGTGTCAATGATGCCTAGTTCATTTTCCTGGAGCAGTGTGTGAGAATGGAGCTGAATGTATTATATGCAGGTGCAAGACACCAGTGTGAATAAGCCTTTTAATGGCATAAGCTGTGACTCAACAAGTCAAAATATTAAACATTAAAAGCAGCTCGATCCAGACCATGCTTGATCCAGAAATGACCGAAAATAAAAAATAAATGCAGGCAAACGATAAGATTACAGGTCCACTAAATGCATGTGGTATTACTGTGAAACACATAAAGGATTAAGCTGTATAGTTAGAGATTAAGAAAAGAAAGGTGTTTCATTAATCTAGTTACCTCTGTTTGTCTGGTTTTGTCAAATGGCCTGTTCCTTATGTCAACAAGCGTGAGCTTCCCAACTCTAACATTAATTTACATGTGCTAACGACAGTTATTGAGTGGGTGGCACAAAGTAAATACATTGAATAATATATTCTGATTAATTTAAGTATAAATATATACAGTATAAACTTGTGTACGATATGAACAGATGTTTATCAGTAGTGTGTAGAGACCATTTTGTCTCTAGCAGTATCTATTAAGGCAGGGATGCTCAACCTGCGGCCCCCAGCTGTTGTAAAACTACAACTCCCACCATGCCCTTCTGTAGGCTGATAGCTGTGGGCTGTCCGGGAATGATGGGTTGTAGTTTTGCAACAGCTGTAGGGCCGCAGGTTGAGCATGCCTGTTTCAAGGGGTTCTTTACCTTTTTCGTACTGCTGACCTATCCTTTGCTGTGTGTGCACATTCACTGAAGTACTTTCAATAAAGAAGAGACCGGAGATGCTGCCGTCGCCTTTTACTTATTTATCTATCCTTTGGATAGGTAATCAGCATTTGATTGGCGGGGGTTCAATTCAAGAGAATGGGGCTGAGCTGCACTCAGGCCACAAGACACAGTCTTGACATCACTGGCCTGGGGAGATAACCCCCTCCAGAACTGTCTGGGAGCAGCTTCCTCCGCTCCCCCCATAGCATACACAGACACAAGCCAAACGTGTATGTTTATGGGGAAGCCGGGTGGGAGATCGGAGAGATAGCTGTTGGCAAACAATCATTCGGCCAACAGCTATGGAATGTGTATGGCCAGCTTTAGTTCTAGATCTGGGACTGAATGTCCATTCATATTATGGCACCCATAAACTTCTATAGGGCCTGACTGTACCTCCTTATTCCTCTGATTTCATATACAGGCATGCACATCCAACAGACATAAAACTGTGACATGCTTCATTAGAGCCTACTGTATGTTATTTTCTTTTGAAAGCAAAAAGCTAAAAACTTGTAACCCTTGTAATATGGCTCCACACTGACCACCATTCTGCCTTGTGCATGAGTGGGTCTGCCAATTTAATGGGAAACCATGACTGCAGGATGATTGTTATTGTAAGTGACCTCTAAATTCTGAGACTGGCTTCGCAGTAAGAACTTTTGGAACCTCACTTAACATTGGGGGCACACATTTTTGTGTCAAATAGTTAAGAATCTACAATGATTTCTCAGTCAGTGAATGGCACTCCTCTGTAATAACTGTAGTAAATAATGAATACATTGATGACTCTTAAGCTGGCCATACAGATTAGTTGTATGGCAGCCAAAACTGTAGGACAGGCCGATTATCTAATGTATATGGGGACTTCTCGGCTCTTAAGGAGATTAACCTTTAAAAGAACTAAGCCAATGTAAATTTTGGCATTTTAGTTTTTTACTCCCTGCCTTCCGAGACTTATTACGTGGCTTATTTTTCTGTTGACGTGGCTGTATGAGGGCTTGTTTTTGTTGCGAGGTAAGTTATACTTTCTAATGGCATAATTTAATATTGCACACATTATAGTGGGAACCTGAAAAAAAAAAAAAATTGGGTAAAATTGGCAGAAAACAGAATTCTACTATAGTTTTATGGGTTTCGTTCTTATAGAGTTCCCTACTTAGTAAAACTGACCTGCTATCTTTGTTATCTGGGTCAGTAAGATTTCAGCAATACTAAATTTATATAGTTGTTCTTGATTTTAATATTTTAGAAAAAATCTGAACTTTCTTTGCATCGTCATATTCTGGGCCATAACTTTTTTATATTTGTGTCTACAAAGCTGTGTGAGGGCTCATTCTTTGCTAAGGAATCTGTACTTTTGATCACTTGATCTATGTTTTTTAATTGTTTATTTGTTTTTAATATGGGGAAAGGGAGGTGATTTGACTATATGTATATATACTGTATATCTATATATAAATATATATTGTGACACAGTGAGGGGCTGTGTCTGGCAAGGCAGGTATTTTCCTCCCAGCATGTGCGGCTGGGCTGGTTTCCAGCCAGGTGAGGTCAAATACCGGACCGGAGTTTAAGTGCCGGTCTGGGTTTTGGCAGCACCTGGCTGTCCTTAAATATGCAGCTGGGCTCAGCAAAGATGTCTCTGTTTTTGGGATCTGAGGCTTTGTGCCGTGCTGGAGGGCTGAGAGCCGCATGCTGGGGAAACAGGCCCCCTAAAGTCTGCTGTGGACTACTGGAGGCAGAACTGCCAGCAAGGTGACTTGTGTTATATGAACTTTCCACTGTGTGTGAATTAACACCAAGACTGCAAAGTTACGTGCTGTTTTTTGTGCAATTGCCTCAAGTGTGAATAAACACTCACGTTTTGAGTTAAGAACTTGTATTTTCCCTCTGTACTGCACCCGCTTACCCTATCTACCAGAGTGAAACCCCACAATATATATATATTTTTTACAAAAGACAATTTAGCACCCTCAAAATATATATGTATATATATAAAAAGGGCACAAGTGCACTCTACCTTGGCTGCAACACAATGTGTAGAACTACAAGTAGTAGCACACGGCTTAATGCACAAAGACACAGGTGAATGGTAAATACATGAAGTGTAAACTGCATTACTGCTATACTTACTACATGAAAAGTGGAAGCTCTTTGCACATATTTTTAATCAAGGACACGTCAGGCCCATCTACCAGCGACAAGGTGGCTTCTAACAGACCAGACCTACTCAAACAGTCATGCCTCTCCTGGGATTTTGGCCTACAAGTTTCAGGGCAAAGTAGGATCCAGCTATGAAATACTCTGATTAAAAGCACCCGGTAGATGGGCGGGGTGGCAAGGTTCACAGGGAATGCCACTCCCCCACATATACAACACAAAAGAGAATTAAACCAGCACCTCCAAAATACCTTGGTTGCAACACAGTGCATAGAACTAGAAGTAGCAGCACACTGCTTAATGCACAAAGACACAGGTGAACAGTGAGTACACTAAAGTGTAAACAGTTCATCGTATAGTAAAAATATTTTTATATTTTAATAGGACTTTATGATGCTAATGAGCTAGATTTTTTAAATTGTTTAATTGTTTTTAGTATGGGGATTTATGGGACACTTATTTTAAGTCCACATTTGGGACTTTAACATGCAATCGTTTCTCCCATAGGCTGCAATGAGTTAACGTTGCAGCCTATGGGAGATTCAGTGTGTCCCTATCAAGCCCTGTCGTAGGATCCAAACTTCTCCCTTGATCTCGGCATTGGAGGGATATTTGGTCCCCAGGTATGCAGCACTCCTGGGTGCAGCCATATGAAGGAATGCTCCCAGGAACCAATATTGAGAATTGTCACAAGAGCCAAAATTCTTTTTAAGAGATGTCTGGGCCACTAATTTATTTTACAGTCCTGTAATCAGACATAGTAAATTATGCAAATTTACTGTGATTGAGGCCATGCGTATGGGGAAAAGCAGATAAGGAAAAGTGGATTAGTGCAATGAAATGTTTATTTCCTTAGGATTAAATAGAGATGACAAGTTGATATGTTTCTTAGCAGAGGGGCTAAAAAGACCATTGGCCTCACTGATCTTGCTAAAATGGTGCTTAACCCCTAATTACTTCCTAATTGGGAAACTAGAGAAACTACCTTATGTAACAAAATGATAGCATCAGCTCTGAATCCTTCTTGCAGACAGGCAAACCTATTGATTTAATCTTAAAAAGTTGTCAGGATAAAAGAGGATTAGTCATGTTGGATTTTCAGACAATAATCTTTTGTCTTCCCTGGGGGATGATTGGTGCCAAAAGTGACAAATGCTTGCCTCTCCTCCCTCCATACCCATAACATGCATGCTCTGCTTTGTAGAACATGAGGTAATCAATAGTTTGTAAATAACTCCAAACTGAATTGGCTGTTAATTATATTTTGTCTATGAGTATCTTAAAGGGGTAGTCTAGTTTAAACAACCCTTTTATATCTTAAAGGTCTCCAATGGTAAGTTGATCATATGGAGTTGTTGATCGTAATGGAGTTGTTATGGTCAGTGGGCGGGGACCCACTGTGCCAACTAACCAGTTTGGCTTTGGGCTAAACCTAAGGGCATTGTCTTGGCAGTTCCCTGGTATTCATGCCTTTAAACCAGGGGTGCGCAACCTTTTCTGGTTGAGGGCCACATTGTCAGACTGAAGGAATCCCAAGGGCCGAAAATAAAAGTTAAAGGGGTATTACCAACTGAAATACTGCATTTATGGCATATTGTATATACAGTATATACTATAAATGACTAGTTACACCTCCAGGATTCCCATCTAATGGGAGAATACATGAAATATGCATGTGAGCAGCCACAAGACAGAGACATACATGTCTGTCACCAGATGGTTGGGGGCCGCACAGAATGATATTGAGGGCCGCAGGTTGTGCTTCCCTGCTTTAACCCCTCAACTGGTATTTGGACTTTCCCGCAATGAACCAACCAGGCCGCTACTGGAGTAGTCCTGGTGTAGTTGGCTGCTGACTCATGGGGTCAGAGACACCGGTGCAAAGCACCAAGAACTCAGGTAAAATGTGTAGTCTGAACACAGTCCAAAAGACAGGGCAGGCAGAATACTTGCATATTCCAAACAGCAATTCCAAGGTCAGGGCAGAGTATGAGCATAATTCAGGTCACATTTTCAAGGTTGAGACAGGCAGAAAGGAGCAGAATCAGTAGACAGACAGGGTTCGGTACACAGACATTCAGACGAGATCACTTTTGCTGGTTTTATAGCAAGTAGGTAACCTAAAAGCTCAGGTGAGGAGGTGGATCCACAGTCCAGCTAAATAGCGAGGCTGATCAGCTACTTAACTAGCGCCTGAACAGGGGCACGAGGAAAAGATTAACTTTTGCAGTGCTGAAAGACGTTTTCTAAGCACTAGTCCCAATATACACACAGAGAATGGAGTGATGTCTGCACTTGCCCAGGACAGCGGCCACCACAGCCTAACACCAGTAGACTGTAAATGATAATTTTACAACTGAACTTCCTATTGACATCCTGTAGACTGTGCTGGGAGCCTTTCAGGGTGGAATCTCCAGTGCTTGTTAGCTTAATCCTCCTCAGGAATCCTTCTTACTCCTTACTAGGAATGTAAAATAAACAGAACTCATTTGCTGATTGTTTTTGTTGAGCAGGATGGGCACAACAGCTCAGCCCGTGCAACAGTGAGGCCTCCACCCATGCCGGCTTGATGCATACACCACAAACGTTCTTCTATTCAGTACCCAAGTAACACCTCTACCACAAACATGTACTGTAAATGGAAATGCTATAATATTTACCAAAATGTCAGCATTTTATAGTAAAGTTGATAATTTATTTTCACATCAGCAATTTGCAGTATCTTTGTACAGATTAATATATTTATATATGGCTTACCAATGTATATACAAATATGGGGTTTGTGCCAAGTGCCATGTTTTTGAAGCTCTGACCTATAGAAATTGTTAAAAAAGTGAGTAAGGCTACTTTCACACTAGCGTTCATAGGTCCGTTCGTGAGCTCCGTTTGAAGGAGCTCACGAGCGGACCCGAACGCCTCCGTCCAGCCCTGATGCAGTCTGAATGGATGCGGATCCGCTCAGACTGCATCAGTCTGGCGGCGTTCAGCCTCCGCTCCGCTCGCCTCCGCACGGACAGGCGGACAGCTGAACGCTGCTTGCAGCGTTCAGCTGTCCGCCTGGCCGTGCGGAGGCGTGCGGATCCGTTCAGACTTACAATGTAAGTCAATGGGAACGGATCCGCTTGAAGATGTCACCATATGGCTCAATCTTCAAGCGGATCCGTCCCCCATTGACTTTACATTGAAAGTCTGAACGGATCCGCGCAGGCTACTTGCGCACTTGCAAATTTTTTTAAAGTTATTAATGCAGACGGATCCGTACTGAACGGAGCCTCCGTCTGCATTAATATGATCGGATCCGTTCAGAACGGATCCGATCAAGCGCAAGTGTGAAAGTAGCCTAAGACTTCAGATTATTTTATTAAAGGGGGTTTCCGGTGCTTTTATGGTCCCTAGGATAGGCCATCAATCTCTGATCAGTGGCAGTCTGACACCCTACACCCCCTCTACTCCTCTTTTTTCAAGTAGCTCATGCTCCAGAAGTTGACACCTGAACTACAGTTCCATCCATTGTGTGTAATGGACAGAACTGCTCACATTGAAGTAAATGGGAATACCCCCATAATGTCCAGTTTCATACTCTACACACAATGGATGGAGCTGCAAAATAGCTGATTGGTGGGGGATGCATTTTGTTGGACCTCTGCCAATCCGATATTGATGGCCTTTCCCGAGGATATGCCATCAATTGTAAAGTAACAGAAGACCCCCTTAACACATTCCATCACCCTTCTATTTTTTTATTACCTGTCAATTAGGAAAAGAAAGTGCTGACATGGAAAAGATGCAGTGTTTGGGGTACTGTGGGCAGATTTAAAAAATCATTATGAGACTAGAAAACCTCTTTAAAATAACAGATTCCAGTGACTGCCCTTCTATTAGTATGTCCCCTTGCCTTCAGTGATGTGTAATTATGTTCTTCTCCATACAGCCTTTAAATAAAGACACTGCAAGGCATTTGAGAAAACTTTATTAAAGGGGTTGTCCCACCAAAAATATTGCCTGGTTTTATACCAGCACCTGGATCTGAATACTTTAGTAATTGCATCTAATTAAAAAATGTTTATAGCTGCTGTGGTATTCATTAATTTGTATCTGTATAGCGCCACCTTCTGTTTGTTTTTTCTTATTCCTTTGCCCTGCTAACTAAAATGGCCACACATTCTTTCATCCTTCAACTTAGTCCTGGGCTGTGATAGGGAGAGCATGGACACGCCCCCTGAGCTGTGATAGGGAGAGCTGAGACACGCCCTCTGAGCTGCAGCAGAACAGACACTGCCCTTGAGCTGCCATATGATATAAACCTATCAGAGCAATAAATGGGGAGATCTCTGGATCCATGTGAGGTACAGGACTGGCTGTGTTAGAAAGAGGTTGTCTTGTACTATATGATATCAGATTTTTTTTTTTTTTTACATTAGTCATAAATGTCTGAGAATAAATATGCATTTTTGTGTTTTTTTTGTGGCAGAAAACACCAACTCCAGATGTTAGCTGAATGTCTGTGCCAATTATGAAATGCAGTACTCACGCTTTTATCTGTGCGTTTTTTTAATTGAGTGTAGCAATGGCAATTTTTTTTGAAACCTCCATTTTCCTTTATATCTTGTGGAATATCAAAAAGTTTACAAAAAGTTTCTGAAATCAGTTTTGAATAACTTGGGGGGGGGGGGGGGGTGTAGTTTCTAAAATTAGGTCATTAATGGGTGATTTCTATTATGTAAGCCCCTCAAAGTCACTTCAGAACTGAATTGGTCCTTTAAAAAGTTGGTTTTGTAAATATTCTGAAAAATTTTGAAAATTGCTTCTAAAATTATAAGCCTTCTAACGTGATAAAAAAATAAAACGACATTTAGAAAATGATGTCAATATAAAGCAGAGATATGGCAAATGTTAATAAATATTTTGTTTGCTATCAATGTCTTAAAAGCTAAGAAATTCCAATTTAGAAAAGAGTCTTGCTGCATTTGAGACACCTAATGCATTAGGGTTACTAATGTAGTTCAAGTGTTCCAAGAGTCTACTTTTAAATTTTCACATGGTGCTACCTATATAGATTAAGTCACACTCAGAACAGCGGATAATATATACAACTCCCGCAGAATTACAACTGATGTAATTCTTAATTGGAAAACTGCATGCAAATGTTGCAGGTATGTGACCCCCACACAATCTTTTGATTTCTCAGGCCACTCCTGCAGTTTTCCAATTAAGAATTACATCAGTTGTAATTCTGCGGGAGTTGTATATATTATGCGCTGTTCTGAGTGTGACTTAATCTATATAGGTAGCACCATGTGAAAATTTAAAAGTAGACTCTTGGAACATTTGAACTACATTAGTACCCCTAATGCATTAGGTGTCTCAAATGCAGCAAGACACTTTGTGCAGGTACAGCCCGCAAGGTCAGTAGTTTCACTGCCTTTGCGATTGAAAGGGTTTCTGCCCCCCAAGAGGAGGTGATCATCGCAAAAAACTCCTTCTACGGGAGGCATTTTGGATCTTCAGATTGAACAGTAGGGTCCCCACAGGTTTAAATCTAAAAAAGGAGTTAATGTACATCTATCAATAACCAGCTCAATCTAATAACATAGTTATACCTTGCATGTATATGTATGTTTCTGTGTCTTCATCTTCATGCATTATTTTCTGTTTATGGTTATATCGATCCTTATAATATATTTATATTATGGAATAGGAATAGTAAGAAAGGAAGGCCTTTTTATTACTAGTATTTGTCACTTGGTATTATAAATTTCATGTCGTTCACATTGTGCGGTTTTCTTGCGTTTCCTGTCTTTTTCCCCTTTGCATTGATTTCAGCAAATCGCTATTACGGATCATCAGGGGTTAAAAGGTTATAGGTCACTGCGCAATGTGAAAAACATTTTCTATTTGATTAGATGTGTTGAAGGTGGAGGGTGTTAACCTAATGAAGCAACCAATGATGTCAGTTTCCCCTCCCTGGAAATTTGGAAAGGTGGGTTTGAGATACATATCAATTCTTGTGCTTCATTGTGTTACGTTGTTACGACTAAGGACTTAGTTCCGAAACGCATCAACCGATCTTGTATACTGGGTGGATATGTCTGCTGTAAACACTATTTGTGAATAAAGAAGACGTTTTAGAGGACCTCTATACAAATCCGGAGCCGTTCTTTTATATTTTGTACATCCAGCAATAGTAGGTAAAAAGTGCAGTTTCGGTCACCAGGTGATGAGGTATGGTAGCTGGTTAGGTGGCAATTAAATAGCAGAAACTTGTGGAGTCCATGTGGTGTCCACGATATGATAAAAGGCTTTATGTTTGACTAGCCTGAAAGAGGTGATGGGTGTCTGAGTTGTAGTCCCTCACTTGCTGCAGAGTCTGTAAAGCTGTGGTTTTACTGATCACTCTGCTGTCTAGGTACACTGAAGCTTTTTTAAAGTGGTGTTCTTGGCTTCCTATCTCCTCTCGATCTGGACTTCCCTCCTTGCAGGAAGTAGGACCAGTCCACTCCTACCAAAAGGGGAGATGCATGGTGGTTAAACCTGTTCCTGACAAACATTTCCAACCATACCTCATACGTAGAAATACATGGCTGAAACATAGAGCATAATATATAATATAACAGTACACAACAAAACAAGGAATTGCAGATACCCCCAGGTCTGGGGGGCAGCATATGCTGCTGACATAATGTAAAACAGTATAGGGCACAAATGGTGTAGTTTACACTGATCCATGTAAACACCCTTTTATACAGCCAATTGGCACTTGTTATGGCCCTAAGGCATGCTGTATTAAAAGACTGTGCCATTATTGTATGTACATAATTCATGATGACTATGAAGAGTCTTATTGACTTATAATGACGATATGTATTTTTTTTTTCAAAATGTAGAATGACTTAGTAGACCAATGTATTTTCCTTGTCAGGTGCACCTAGGACCAGATGAAATGGAACGCAAACACAAGTGTGAACAAAGCTTTTGATGCCCATTTATTGGACATGAACAATAATTTAAATGACCCTCCGGTTCCAAAAAGAAATATCACATTAACTAGAGAATGAAAAGAACACTTACCTGGTGCCCATTTTTTTTCTTTTTTTCAGTTGCAGATCCTCTAATTTCCATGCTCCTCCTCTGCCATCCAAGATGGTAAATTGCATCTCAGAATACCTTAGGCACACTGTGCATGGTTAGTCCAAAACATTCCTATTTGTTCAGCTCTTCTGCTGGATTGGTCAGCACTAGTGTTGATCGAGCAACAAAGTGCTCGGGTCGAACACCTCGGGATGCTCGGGTGCTCTACTGAGCACCCGAGCACAATGGAAGTCAATGGGAGAACCAGAGCATAAAACCAGGCACCCCCTGCTCTGAAGAGGGGAGGGTATCTGGTTCATAGGAAAGGGTCAGAAATTGTTGGAAACACCACCGAAATGTTTCGGGAACAGCATGGGGAGGATGTCTGGATGCATCTTGGACTCCTAGTTCGCTGCTGGGAACGATGTTGTCCGAGTAGTATGCCACTTTTACAGACTGACAATAATGCGCTCAAAACCGAAGATAAAATTGATTTTAGAGGAAAAGTTTTAGGAAACATTCTTTCCTGTATATTTACTTGTATATAAAGTGCAAGTTCTGCCAAAAATTACAAGGAAGAGGCACTCCGATACAACCTGTATATCACATAATGGAGGGCCTCATTCACATTGTGGCACAATTGTTCAGGTAGTGGGACTCCTACACTCATAAATCCTATGTACTAAGTGAAAGGCTGCCAAAAATTACAAGGAACTGGCACTCCAATACACCTTTTATTACACATAAAGGAGGGCATCATACACCCTTTAAAAATTATGATTGATGGCCTGCTGGTGACCCTCAAAAACATTAGGAGCAAGGGCCTGCTGGTAAACCCTCTAAAACATTAGGGGTGAGTGCCTGCGGCTGATCTGAGCATCTAAAAAATTATGGGCGAGTGCCTGCTGCTGGGCTGACCATTGAAAAAATTATTGTTGAGTGCCTGCTGCTTAGTTAACCATTGAAAAAATTATGGGCGAGGGCCTGCTGGTGAGCTGACCCTGTAAAACATTATGGTTGAGGGCCTGCTGGTAGGCTGACCCTCAAAAACATTATATGCAATGGCCTGCTGGTGAGCTGACCCTCTAAAAGATTGTAGGTGAGGGACTGCAGGTGAATTGACCCTCCAAACATTTATAGGTGAGGGCCTGCTGGTGAGCTGACCCTCATAAACATTATATGTGAGGACCTGCAGATGAGCTGACCCTCTAAAAGATTGTAGTTAAGGGCCTGCTGGTGAGCTGACCCTCTAAAACATTATATGCGATGGCCTGCAGGTGAGATGACCCGCTAAAAGATTGTAGGTGAGGACCTGCTGGTTAGTTGACCCTCTAAAACATTACATGCGAGGGCCTGCTGGTGAGCTGGCCCTTTGAAAGATTGTATGTGAGGGCCTGCTGGTGAGCTGACCCTCTAAAACATTATATGCGAAGTCCTGTAGGTAAGCTGACCCTTTACAACATTAGGAGTGAGGGCAGACTAATAAGCATGTTGATATGATGGAAAAGGAGGAGGACGAGAAAAGGAAGATTGAACCATATACCCTTTTTTATGGTGGAAGGGGTGTATGGGAATACAGTGTATTAAGTACATTTTAAAAAACACATTTAAAGTGCCTTTATATTCAGCCACTTTCGTCTGGTGGAGTAGATAAGTCAGGGACAATCCAGGCCTTGTTCATTTTTATAAGAGTCAACCTGTCAGCATTTTCAGTTGACAAGCAGAAGCGCTTATCAGTTATTATGCCCCCAGCAGCACTATATACCTGCTCTGACAAAATGGTGGCTGCAGGGCAGGCCAGCACCTCCAAGGCGTAGAGCGCCAATTCGTGCCATGTGTCCAGCTTGGACACCCAGTAGTTGTAAGGCACAGAGGGATCATTGAGGACGCTGACAGTCTGCTACGTACTCCTTCACCATCTTTCAAAATTTTTCCCTCCTTGTGACGCTAGGCCGCGCATCAGGGTGAGAGTGCTGGCAGGGTGTCATGAAACTGTCCCAGGCTTTAGAAAGTGTTGCCCTGCCTCTGTTGGAACTGCTGTGTGTTCCCCTCATCTCCCCTCCTTGGTTGCCCAAGGAACTACGTACTTTGCCGCTAGCGTTGTCAACTGGAAATTTTTGGAGTAATTTTTCCACACGGACCTTCTGGTATTGTACCATTTTGCTCATCTTCTCCACCACAGGAATGAGAGATGAGAAGTTCTATTTGTTCTCTTTGTAGCGGGGGTCGAGAAGGGTGAACAACCAGTAATCTAAAATGCTTAAAACGCATGGGTCACAGTAAAAGGCAGCCTAACATATAGTTAGCCATGTGTGCCACAGTCCCAACAGGCAAGACTTAGCTGTCATCATCAAGAGGAGGACTTTCAATCTCCACATCCTCTTCGTCCTCTTCTGCCCATCCCTCTGTAGCGGAGCCAACTGTCTCCTCCTCATCATAATCCAATTTGCACTGAGAAGACAAACTGAGGGTGGTCTGGTTATCACCCAGTGTAATGTCTTCCCCCATTTCCACCTCTTCCACATGCAAAGCGTCGGCCTTAATTGTGAGCAGCGAGCTTTTGAGTAGACACAGAAGTGGGATGGTGACACTGATAATAGTGTTATCGCCGCTCACCATCTGTGTTGATTCCTCAAAGTTTCTTAAAACCTCACAGAGATCAGACATCCATGCCCACTCCTTGCTTGTGAAGAGCGGAAGCTGACTGGAAAGGCGACGACCATGTTACAGCTGGTATTCCACTACTGCCCTCTGCTGCTCACAAAGCCTGGCCAACATGTGGAACGTCGAGTTCCAGCGTGTGCTCATGTCGCACAACAGTCGGTGAGCTGGCAATTGTAAGCGCTGCTGCAGCGTTGACAGACCGACGGAAGCTGTCAATGACTTTTGGAAATGGGCACACACACAGCGCATCTTCACCAACAGTAGCTCAGGCAAATTCGGGTAGGTTTTGAGAAACTGCTGAACCACTAAGTTGAAGACGTGGGCTAGGCATGGTATGTGCGTATCACGATCGGCGTGACTATCACATACGTGACACAGAGGGAGGGAAAGAGGAAGGCCCTGCCCAAGTGAGAGGGAAGGTGGTGACCCCTGACTCACCTTGCGGCTGGCACCTGGCTGCCCTGACGTCCCTAGACGGGTTCCTCACCCGTACGCCGATCACGTGCCTAGAACCCTGGCTTTCCCTAAGATGAGCCCTAGATAGTGAACAGGGCGGTGGGAACACTAGTCCGCACCACTAGCTCTAAAGGAAAACACCAAGGGGAGGACAGACAATACAGACTCAACATATAATCCCAGGTGGGCGACAACAGGAGACAACAAAAAGCCCAACAGGGATACGGAGGGTAGCACTCTGGAACAACAACCAGGATTCACAGCTCCAGTGGGTCAGTATAGAAGTCCAGGCAGGAAGCTCTATAACTGGCAACTAGAGAAGTGTGAGAGGAGAATATAAGGAGGTTGGGAGTGGCAGACAAGAAACAGCTGAGGAGGAGAAGCTACGGATCCCTGAGTGAGACAAAAAGGATAGCAAGGCAAACACAGAAAACAATCACTAAGAAACAACGTGATCTTTAGACATAGAGCGCGCAGCCACCCGCTGCGACTTCCTGACCCCGGGTATAACGGAGTCAGACGTGGCTCTTGACACCCTCGTGACAGTACCCCCCCTTTCACGAGGGGCCTCCGGACACTCAGGACCAGGTCTCTCAGGATGAGAGGCATGGAAAGCCTGAATTAACCTGTTGGCGTTTACCTCTGACGCTGGAACCCACATTCTTTCCTCGGGACCGTAACCCCTCCAATGCACCAGATACTGAAGAGAGCGGCGGACCCGACGAGAATCAACAATTCTGGATATTTGAAACTCCAGATTACCATCCACAATAACAGGAGGAGGTGGCAGTGGTGATGGTTCTAGAGGTGGAACATACTTCTTGAGTAACGACTTATGGAAGACGTTATGGATCTTAAAAGTCTGAGGTAGCTCCAGGCGAAAAGCCACAGGGTTAATGACGGCTACTATTTTATAAGGACCAATGAACCTAGGGCCCAGTTTCCAAGAGGGAACCTTCAACTTAATATTCCTAGTAGACAACCACACATAGTCATTCACTCCTAGGTCCGGACCTGGCGACCGTTTCTTATCGGCCATGCATTTATATTTACCACTCATATTTTTCAAGTTAGCTTGCACCTTCTGCCATACCGATGAAAGAGATGAAGAAAACCGTTCCTCTTCGGGAACCCCAGAAGACCCCCCCTCTTTGAAAGTACAAAATTGGGCATGAAAACCGTATGCACCAAGAAATGGTGACTTGCCAGTGGATTCCTGACAGCGATTATTTATGGCAAACTCGGCTAACGGTAAATATGATGACCACACCTCTTGGTTTTCAGACACAAAACACCTTAAATATGTTTCTAGGTTTTGGTTGGTACGCTCAGTCTGTCCATTCGACTGAGGATGGAAAGCTGAGGAAAAGGACAAGTGTACCCCCAAACGGGAACAAAAAGCTTTCCAAAACTTAGAAATAAACTGGGTTCCCCGATCCGAAACCACATCGGAAGGGACCCCGTGAAGCTTCACGATTTCACTGATAAACACCTGAGCAAGAGTCTTAGCATTAGGAAGTGCGGGTAGCGCAATAAAGTGTACCATTTTGCTAAACCTGTCTACTACTACCAAGATAACTGTTTTACCCGCAGACAACGGTAAGTCAGTGATGAAATCCATTGACAGATGTGTCCATGGCCTATTGGGGATGAAAAGTGGCAATAAAGACCCTGCTGGACGTGTATGAGAGACTTTCGCACGTGCACAAGTAGAACAAGTAGACACGAAATCCATTACATCCTGACGCAACCTTGGCCACCAAAAACGACGAGACAATAGCTCCAAGGTTGCTTTACTACCCGGGTGCCCAGCAAGTGCCGAATTATGATGTTCCTTTAATAATTCAAGACGCAGGTTTAACGGTACAAACAATTTCTCTGAGGGGCAAGAGGCCGGGGCGTCCCCCTGGGCCTCTAACACCTTTCCCTCTAGAACAGAGTGTACAGCAGAGACAACCACTCCTCTTTGTAAAATAGGTACCGGATCACTAACATTACCCCCTCCAGGGAAACTACGAGATAATGCGTCTGCCTTGGTATTTTTTGCCCCAGGACGATAGGTGATTACAAAGTTAAATCTGGTAAAGAATAGCGACCACCTAGCTTATCTAGGGGTGAGACGCTTAGCCGATTCTAGGTACAGAAGGTTTTTGTGATCCGTAATCACCGTGACGGGGTGGATTGCTCCCTCTAAGAAGTGACGCCACTCTTCAAACGCCAGTTTAATCGCCAACAGTTCCCTATTTCCAATATCATAGTTCTTTTCTGCTGTAGATAACTTTTTGGAAAAGAAAGCGCAAGGACGCCATTTGCCAGGAGACGGACCCTGAGACAATACAGCCCCCACTCCCACCTCTGACGCATCTACTTCAACAATAAAAGGCTGGGAGACATCAGGTTGAATTAGAACAGGTGCCGAGGTAAATCTCTCTTTTAGAGAGGAAAATGCAATTTTAGCGGCGTCAGACCATTTAGAAAAATCAGTCCCCTTCCTAGTCATGTCAGTAAGGGGTTTAACGATCACTGAATAATTTTTAATGAACTTTCTATAGAAATTTGCGAAACCCAAAAACCGTTGTAGAGCTTTAAGGTTCTCAGGAAGATCCCAATCTAAAATTGCCTGGACCTTCCTAGGATCCATACGGAAACCTGAAGCAGATAATAGATATCCCAGGAACTGTATTTCCTGAACGGCGAAGACACATTTTTCAATTTTCGCATATAATTTATTTGTCCGTAGGACCTGCAGTACTTGCCTGACATGTACTTCATGTGTTTTCAGATCAGCCGAATAAATTAAGATATCATCTAGGTATATGACTACAAACCTGCCGATGAGATGACTAAAAATATCATTAACGAAATGTTGGAAGACAGCAGGGGCATTGGTCAGACCGAAAGGCATGACTAAATTTTCATAATGCCCCTCAGGGGTGTTAAAAGCTGTCTTCCACTCATCCCCCTCCTTGATACGAATCAGATTGTAGGCCCCCCTAAGATCAAGTTTGGAGAACCACCTAGCACCCGCAATCTGATTAAAAAGGTCAGGAATGAGAGGAAGAGGGTATGGGTCTCGGATGGTTATCCGGTTTAGCTCACGGAAATCTAGGCAAGGACGCAGGCCCCCATCTTTCTTTTTAACAAAGAAAAACCCTGCAGCCACGGGTGAAGAAGAGGGTCTGATGTGTCCCTTAGCCAGACTCTCGGAGATATAATCTTTCATGGCTTGTCTCTCGGGACCCGAAAGATTATACAACCTGGACTTGGGTAATTTTGCACCGGGAATCAGGTTAACTGGGCAATCATAAGGACGATGAGGTGGTAGCTTCTGACAACCCTTTTCAGAAAAAATGTCCTCAAAGTCCGAAATAAATGTAGGTAGGGAAGCTATGGAGGCGATTAAGCAATTGTTATTTAAGCAATTCTCTCTGCAATGCTCACTCCACTCCAATATCTCCCTGGCCTGCCAATCCACCACTGGATTGTGCGCTACCAACCAGGGAAGACCCAATACCACAGGAGAGGGAAGGCCCTCCAGAACGTAACATGAAAGACACTCATTATGGTGGTCCCCTACCCGAAGGTGTAAGTTATGGACAATGTGAGTGAGGTTTCTCTGAGACAGAGGAGCAGAATCAATAGCGAATATGGGAATAGGTCTCTGCAGCGTACAGAGAGACAAACCCATAGTGCGGGCAAAATGGGCATCTATCAAATTTACCCCTGCTCCACGGTCTAGAAAAAAAGAAATAGACTCCGTCTTAACACCAAAAACAATAACCGCTGGCAACACAAATTGAGATGTTCGTATGGAGGAAACGTATACCCCCCGGCTGACATCCTCCGCACAGCCTGGGGTTAGTAGTTTTCCGACGGTCTTTTGTTTTTGAGAAAGGAGGGACAGACATTAATGAAATGACCCCTCCCCCCACAGAAAAAAGAAGCCCCCCACCTACGGCGAACCTCAGGAGGATGGACCTGACGAGAAGTTCCTCCTAGCTGCATAGGCTCATCTAAGTCAGTACAGACTAACTGCTGCTTGGGAGAGGTTACCAATTGCTCAGGAATTTTCGATCTCTCCCTAAGACGTCTATCTATTCTGATAGAGAGGGACATAACAGCATCAAGGGAAAGGGTGTCTCATACAGCGCCAGCGCATCCTTAACCCTTTCAGATAACCCAGAGCAGAACTGACTCCTGAGAGCCGGATCGTTCCACTGAGTATCCGTAGCCCACCTACGTAACTCTGAGCAATATTCCTCTGCTGGCCGATCTCCCTGTAGGAGTCTCCGTAACTTCGACTCAGCCAGGGCGACTCGGTCAGGGTCATCATATATGAGACCCAAAGCCCCAAAAAATCCCTCCACTGACCGGAGAGCCTGGGAACCAGGGGGTAACGAGAACGCCCAGGATTGCGGGTCCCCCTGAAGCAGGGAAATAACAATCCCCACCCGCTGTTCTTCATTACCTGAGGAGTAAGGGCGCAGCTTAAAATATAATTTGCAGGCCTCACGGAACGTCACAAATTTGTCCCTTCCCCCAGAAAATCTGTCAGGAAGAACAACCTTGGGTTCTGTAACAACCTGGTTACCCATAGCAACCGCTGGGCTTGCGGTCTGCTGCATTTGCTGCTGTTGTTGGAGGACAGACGCCTTCAATCCTGCCACCTCCAAAGACAGGCCTTGAAGCTGTTTTGCCAAAGCAGCAATAGGATCCATATTGGATTCTAAGTAGAGAGAAAAAAAATTTTTTATTTTTTTTATTCCCAAAAAATAAGGGCCAGTTATAATATCACGATCGGCGTGACTATCACATACGTGACACAGAGGGAGGGAAAGAGGAAGGCCCTGCCCAAGTGAGAGGGAAGGTGGTGACCCCTGACTCACCTTGCGGCTGGCACCTGGCTGCCCTGACGTCCCTAGACAGGTTCCTCACCGGTACGCCGATCACGTGCCTAAAACCCTGGCTTTCCCTAAGATGAGCCCTAGATAGTGAACAGGGCGGTGGGAACACTAGTCCGCACCACTAGCTCTAAAGGAAAACACCAAGGGGAGGACAGACAATACAGACTCAACATATAATCCCAGGTGGGCGACAACAGGAGACAACAAAAAGCCCAACAGGGATCCGGAGGGTAGCACTCTGGAACAACAACCAGGATTCACAGCTCCAGTGGGTCAGTATAGAAGTCCAGGCAGGAAGCTCTATAACTGGCAACTAGAGAAGTGTGAGAGGAGAATATAAGGAGGTTGGGAGTGGCAGACAAGAAACAGCTGAGGAGGAGAAGCTATGGATCCCTGAGTGAGACAAAAAGGATAGCAAGGCAAACACAGAAAACAATCACTAAGAAACAACGTGATCTTTAGACATAGAGCGCGCAGCCACCCGCTGCGACTTCCTGACCCCGGGTATAACGGAGTCAGACGTGGCTCTTGACACCCTCGTGACAGTGCGTGAGCTTGCCGAGCTCTAAAGCCTCCACCAAGTTACGGTCATTATCAGACACAACCATGCCTGGTTCTAGGTTGAGTGGCGAGAGCCAGAGCTCAGTCTGGTCTCTTATCCCCTGCCACAGCTCTGCGGTGGTGTGCTGTTTGTCCCCTAAGCATATCAGCTTCAGCACGGCCTGTTTCACGCTTCCCGACTGTAGCGCTACACTGCTTCCAGCTACCGACTGATGCTGACTGGTGCTGCAAGAGGATAATTCTGAAGTGGAAGATGAGGAGGTGAAGGAGGAGAAGTGGGGGTTGAAACCACTAACGTAGGTGGTGGCAGAAACCCTGATGGAATTAGGGCCCGCAATCCTTGGCATCGGTAGCACTTGTGCCATGCCAGGGTACGACTCGCTCCCGGTCTCCACAACATTCACCCAGTGTGCCGTCAGGGAAATGTAGAGTCCCTGACCGAAAGCACTTGTCCATGTGAAAGTGGTTAAGTGGACCTTCCCAGTAACTGCGTTGGTCAGGGCATGGGTGATGTTACGGGGCACATGCTGGTGTAAGGCTGGCACGGCACACTGTGAAAAGGCCTCAGTGTCCACAAGCCTAAATGGCAACATTTCCAGGGCCAATAATTTGGAAAGTTGCGCATTTAATGCTATGGCGTGTGGGTGGGTGGCTGAGTATTTGCTCTTGCGTTCAAATGCCTGGGTAAGGACATTTGTACGCTGCGCTGGGACACGGAAGTGGATGTGGTCGCTGATGGTGCTTGCAAAGGTCCAGGTGCAGGGCAGGAGGCATCCAGGCCTGCGCCTTTGACAGGGAATTGGCTAGCTCGTAACACAGGGGAAGTGTAGGCAGTGGTGTGACCAGCAGACACAGATTGTGGACCCAGGCGTTCGCCCCACCTATTACGGTGCTTTGATGCCATGTGGCGGATCATACCGGTGGGGGTGAGCTTGCTAGTGTTCACGCCCCTTGCTCATTTTTGTATGGCACAGGTTGCAAATAACAATTCTTTTGTCGTCCGCACTTTCCTCAAAAAAGCGCCAGACTGCGGAACACCAACCCCTTGGCAAGGTACATTTCCGCAAGGGTGTGCTCCAGGGAACTGTTGCGGGCCTGTTTGGTGTGGCCTGCCTTCTCCCTTTTGCCACCCCACTGCCTCTTCCAGCCTGTTGCGGTGCTGCGGATCCCTCCCCCTCTGTACTGCTGTCCTCGCTTGGCTTGCCACCTTTCCAGGTTGGGTCAGTGACTAAATCATCCACCACCTCCTCTTCCACTTCTTCACTCTGCTCATCCTCCTGACTGGTTTACCTAACAACAACTTCAGATATTGAAAACTGTGTCTAATCCTCATTATCAACCTCTTGAGACACTAATTGCTGTTGACTTATTGGCAACTGTGTCTCATCATCATCATCCACCTCGTGAAACCCTTATTGCAGTTCCCCACCGTCATCTTCTTGTGACTGTGGATGCTCAAGAGTTTGGGAATCAGGGCACAAGATCTCATGTCCCTCTTCAAGTGGGCTTGTCGAGAGGCCCAAATGAAGGAATGGCGCTGAAAAGAGCTCCTCGGACTATCCGAGTGTGGGATCACTTGTTTGGCAAGACTCTCCATGGTGGGAGGAAGGAGGATCAGGGTGAGGATTGTGTTGAGCACAGGGTGGACTTGGTGGAAGACAGGGTGGTGCTTAACCGACTTGAAGCATTATCTGCTGCAATCCAACCGACCACCTGGACGCACTGGTCTGACTTCGAGAGCGTTGTCCTGCGCCGCCCTGCAAACTGGGACATGAAGCTAGGTATCATGGATGATTGTTTTTCTTGTGCTCTGGCAGCATGCATAGATTCAACGCGCCCAGGCCCAAGGCCTCTGCGTGCACGATCAGCATCACAGCCACTTTCCTGTCCCTTACTGCTCACCTTCTTCATATTAAATGTTAGATATGCTTGAAAGTATGTCACATGTACAGTAGTGTAGGATTTGTAAGTGTATGCGCAAAAAAATAAAAAAAGGTATTTGGGATGTGGAAACGTCATACAGGAGATATACCGCAAATAATGTTGCTGATGTCAGCAGCGGCTGATAAAAAATTACAGGGAATGTCACAGGAATTTGGGATGTGGAAATGTTACACAGGAGAAATACCGCAGATAGAGTCGCTGATGTCACCAGCTGCTAATATAAAATTACAGGGAATGTCACAGATATTTTAGATGTGGAAACGTTACACAGGAGAAATACCGCAGATAATGTCACTGATGTCAGCAGCGGCTAATATAAAATTACAGGGAATGTCACAAGTATTTGGGATGTGGAAACGTTACACAGGAGAAATACCACAGATAATGTTGCTGATGTCAGCAGCAGCTAATATAAAATTACAGGGAATATCACAGGTATTTGGGATGTGGAAATGTTACCCAGGAGAAATACCGCATATAATGTCTCTGATGTCACTAGCGGCTAATAAAAAAATTACAGGGAATGTCACAGGTATTTGGGATGTGGAAACGTTACATAGGAGAAATACCGCAGATAATGTCACTGATGTCAGCAGCGGCTAATATAAAATTACAGGGAATGTCACAAGTATTTGGGATGTGGAAACGTTACACAGGAGAAATACCACAGATAATGTTGCTGATGTCAGCAGCAGCTAATATAAAATTACAGGGAATATCACAGGTATTTGGGATGTGGAAATGTTACCCAGGAGAAATACCGCATATAATGTCTCTGATGTCACTAGCGGCTAATAAAAAAATTACAGGGAATGTCACAGGTATTTGGGATGCGCACACGTTACACAGGAGATGTAGCGCAGATAATGTCGCTGTCTGCAGCGGCCTAACTATTGCGCGCTATTTAGCGCAGGATGCGCTAAAAATAGATATTGCTGCTACACACAATAGTCCTTAAAAGGACTTTTGGGTCTGTAAAGTTTTAGCAATTTAGCGCAGGTTGCGCTAAAAATTTATATTGCTGTTGCCACACACAACAATAGTCCTTAACCGCCTCCGGACCGCCTAACGCAGATGTGCGGTCCGGAGGCGGCAGCGCTGCGCACAGTCATGCATATACGCGTCATCTCGCGAGACGCGAGATGACGCGAATATGCGCGCGCGCATGCGCAGTTCGCGCCGGCATTTCGTAGAGGGGGGTCGGGTCACCAGCCTGTCAGCCAATGATCGCGGCTGGCAGGCTGGCGATTTTTAAAAAAACCAATCAAAGGCCAGATATCAGATCATATTAGTAAATATGATCTGATATATGGCTGCCTGCTCCTCTGCTGGTTCTTTTCGTCGGTTGGATCCAGCAGAGGAGCAGGCTTCACAGTGAGTACACCAAACAGCACACTTTAGCCCCAGATCACCCCCCTGAACCCCAATTAACCCTTTGATCACCCCTTTGTCAATCACTAGTGAAAGGAAAAAAGTGATCAGTGTAAACTGTCACATTTTTTTTTCACTGGTATTGACCGTTAGGTTTTAGGTATAGTTTAGGCCCCTTGGTTAGGTAGTTAGCGATCAGTTAGCGCCCAGCCCACCGCACCGCAGTCCGTTATTCGCTGATTAGCGTATCGCTAATCAGCATTTGTACTTTTATAGTATCTGGAAGTGATCAAAACTGATCACGGTCAGATCTATAATAGTACTAGTGTCACTTTAGTTCGCCCTCCACCCAAAACGCAGTGTTTGCCCGATCAGGCCTGATCGGTCGCCCACACGTGCGTTCGCCCACACCCGCCCCACCGCAGTGACAAAAAAAAAATTTTTTTTTGGTTCACTGCACAATCACTTTACACGCACTGCGGCGATAAAAAAATCAGTTTTGATATTTTTTATCAACCGCAGCGGCCTCCGGTACTTCGCTAGCCTCCCCTTTGTAAGACAGGCTTGCTTTTTTTTTCTTGGGTAGTCTCAGGGAATACCCCTAAATTTAGTTGCCCACATGTCTAACAGGGGGTATTCTTCTGAAGAGGCCTACAGGCTTCTGACCCAGTCGGATGAGGAGTGGGAACCCTCATCTGATGAATCCAGCGGGTCAGAATACGAACCTGTAGAAAGCAGTGGCTCTCTGACCCAAAGTTCGGACGAGGAGGCTGAGGTCCCTGATACCACCAGGCGTACCCGGCCCCGTGTCGCTAGACCACAGGTTGCGCAGGATCCGCTTCAAGAGCAGCAGAGTGGGGATGGTGCTGTCGGATTACGTGGTGAGGCATACACCAGCAGCCCAGCCCTCCCTGGACCTAGTACCAGCACTGCCGTACAACCTGGTGAAGTAGCGAGCACCAGAAGGGCAGTTGAAGCTGGTACGGTGGCACGTGCAGTAGTGACCCCGTCGCAGCCACCGCAAAGACGTGCCCGTAGAGCCCCTAGAATCCCAGAGGTGCTGGCAAACCCTGATTGGCATTCCCCAACTTCAGCCGCACCCGTAGTTTTCCCTTTCACTGCCCAGTCTGGAGTTCGGGTTGAGACAGCTCAGATCGGTTCGGCCCTGGGATTTTTTTAGCTGTTCTTGACTGCGGAGCTTTTAGACATAGTTGTGGCCGAAACAAACAGATATGCCACACAATTTATCACCGCTAACCCGGGAAGCTTTTATGCCCAGCTTTTCCGGTGGAAACCAGTCCAAGTTTCCGAACTTAAAACTTTTCTGGGCCTCCTCCTCAACATGGGCCTGACAAAAAAGCATGAATTGCGGTCATATTGGTCCACGAACCCGATTCATCACATGCCCATGTTCTCTGCTGCTATGTCCAGGGCACGTTTTGAGGCCATCCTGCGTTTCCTGCACTTTAGTGACAACACCGCCTCCCGTCCCAGGGGCCACCCTGCTTTTGACCGGCTCCACAAAATTCGGCCCCTCATAGACCATTTCAACCAGAAATTTGCAGATATTTATACCCCAGAGCAAAACATCTGCGTAGACAAGTCCCTGATACATTTTACCGGGCGCCTTGGCTTCAAACAATACATCCCAAGCAAGCGCGCCCGGTATGGGGTCAAATTGTATAAGCTCTGTGAAAGGGCCACAGGCTATACCCACAAATTTCGGATCTATGAGGGAAAAGATCAGACCCTGGAGCCGGTCGGTTGCCCTGACTACCTGGGGAGCAGTGGGAAGACAGTTTGGGACTTGGTGTCACCCTTATTCGGCAAGGGGTACCATCTTTATGTGGACAATTTTTACACAAGTGTGGCCCTCTTTAGGCATTTTTTATTTCTAGAACGGATTGGCGCCTGTGGTACCGCGCGAACTAGTCGCGCGGGCTTCCCCCAACGGCTCGTTACACCCGTCTTGCAAGGGGGCAGAGGGCCGCACTGTGTAACGAAGAACTGCTCGCGGTGAAATGGAGAGACAAGCGTGACGTTTACATGCTCTCCTCCATTCACGCAGACACGACAATACAAATTGAGCGAGCAACCCGTGTCATTGAAAAGCCCCTCTCAGTCCACGACTATAACCTCCACATGGGAGGGGTGGACTTCAATGACCAGATGTTGTCTCCGTATTTAGTTTCCCGCAGAACCAGACGCTGGTATAAGAAGGTGTCTGTATATTTAATTCAATTGACTCTGTACAATAGTTTTGTTCTCTACAGTAAGGCTGGGAGAACTGGATCCTTCCTCAAATTTCAGGAAGAGATCATCGAGAACCTCCTGTACCCAGGAGGTTCCGTGGCCCCATCCACCAGTGTAGTTAGCCGTCTACACGAGCGACATTTCCCCAATGTCGTTCCTGGTACCTCAACCCAACCGTCACCCCGAAAAAGATGTCGTGTCTGTAGCAGGAGTGGAATAAGGCGTGACACCCGCTATTTCTGTCCTGACTGTCCTGACCACCCTGCCCTATGCTTTGGAGAGTGTTTCCGGAAGTACCACTCACAGGTACACTATTAGCATAGGGATCATCTCACCAGGATAGGCACACAGGGCTATTAGGGCCCATTCACTCACTGCTGCTGCAAACGTCTCCTTTCACATGGGACAAAGTGCATAACGCACTTCGCCACATCTTTGGGCGATTTGCGCTTTGCACATTGACCCATGGGGAAGAAGAGGTTTGTTCTATAAAGGTAAAAAAACAAAAAAAACAAAAAAAAAAAACACCAGTAAGCAAAAAGGTTAATGTTCAGTTAAAAAGTTAAAGTTACATGTTCTGTTGCAAAGTTAATAAAATTATTGCGTTGCGGCCTGGTTTTTTCTTTTTTTTTTTTTTTTGTCTTTTTACCTTCCAGGTGGACCAACCGATCGACCAGCTGCAGCACCGATGTGCATTCTGACAGAAGCATTGCGCTGCTGTCAGATTACACGCAAGTCGGTGTATGCGGCGCTGCAAGACGGGATTTTCTCCTCTGCAGTAACAGATATGTTTGCCGAGGCATACGAGCTGAGGAGGAGGCGGCGTTCCTATGCTTTGGCAAACACTTTGTATATATATATATATATATATATATATAAAAAATAAAAAAAATCCCGGCAATGATTTATTCATCCACATCGATTGATGTGAATGGAGAAATCTGGTTTGCCAGGGCATACGAGCTAAGTGGGTATGGATGTAGGGCGGAGCTCCTATGTCCTGGCAGACGCCTTTCCCCTCCATCTTTTTTTTTTGGCAGAGATTTTTTCATCCACATTGATCGATGCGAATGAAGAAATCTGTGCCGTTAATTTTTTTCTTTCAGCCCAGAGGCTGAACGGAAAAAAAAATCTCATTACCTGTATGCTCAATATAAGGAGAATAGCAGAAACTCCTAATGCTGGCCATACATGTAATGATTGCGGAGACCCTCAAATGCCAGGGCAGTACAAACACCCCACAACTATCCCCATTTTGGAAAGAAGACACCCCAAGGTATTTGCTGAGGGGCATATTGAGTCCATGAAAGATTTAAATTTTTGTCCTAAGTTAGCGGAAAGTGAGACTTTGTGAGAAAAAAAAAAAAAAAAAATCAATTTCCGCTAACTTATGCGAAAAAATAAAATTTATATGAACTTGCCAGGCCCCTCATTGGATACCTTGGGGTGTCTTCTTTCCAAAGTGGGGTCACATGTGGGGTATTTATACTGCCCTGGCTTTTTAGGGGCCCTAAAGCGTGAGAAGAAGCCTGGGATCCAAATGTCTAAAAATGCCCTCCTAAAAGGAATTTGGGCACCTTTGCGCATCTAGGCTGCAAAAAAGTGTGACACATCTGGTATCGCCATACTCAGGAGAAGTTGGGGAATGTGTTTTGGGGTGTCATTTTACATATACCCATGCTGGGTGAGAAAAATATCTTGGTCAAATGCCAACTTTGTATAAAAAAATGGGAAAAGTTGTCTTTTGCCAAGATATTTCTCTCACCCAGCATGGGTATATGTAAAATGAAACCCAAAAACACATTCCCCAACTTCTCCTGAGTACGGCGATACCAGATGTGTCACACTTTTTTGCTGCCAAGGTGGGCAAAGGGGCACATATTCCAAAGTGCACCTTTCGGATTTCACCGGTAATTGTTTACAGATTTTGATTGCAAAGTACTTCTCACACATATGGGCCCCTAAATTGCCAGGGCAGTATAACTACGCCACATGTGACCCCATTTTGGAAAGAAGACACCCCAAGGTATTCCGTGAGGGGCATGGCGAGTTCCTAGAATTTTTTATTTTTTGTCGCAAGTTAGTGGAATATGAGACTTTGTAAGGAAAAAAGAGAAAAAAAAAAAATCATCATTTTCCGCTAACTTGTGACAAAAAAAATAATAATTCTAGGAACTCGCCATGCCCCTCACGGAATACCTTGGGGTGTCTTCTTTCCAAAATGGGGTCACTTGTGGCGTAGTTATACTGCCCTGGCAATTTAGGGGCCCAAATGTGTGAGAAGTACCTTGCAATCAAAATGTGTAAAAAAATGGCCTGCAAAATCTGAAAGGTGCACTTTGGAATATGTGCCCCTTTGCCCACCTTGGCAGCAAAAAAGTGTGACACATCTGGTATCGCCGTACTCAGGAGAAGTTGGGGAATGTGTTTTGGGGTGTCATTTTACATATACCCATGCTGGATGAGAGAAATATCTTGGCAAAAGACAACTTTTCCCATTTTTTTATACAAAGTTGGCATTTGACCAAGATATTTTTCTCACCCAGCATGGGTATATGTAAAATGACACCCCAAAACACATTCCCCAACTTCTCCTGAGTACGGCGATACCAGATGTGTGACACTTTTTTGCTGCCAAGGTGGGCAAAGGGGCACATATTCCAAAGTGCACCTTTTGGATTTCACCGGTCATTTTTTACACATTTTGATTGCAAAGTTCTTCTCACACATTTGGGCCCCTAAATTGCCAGGGCAGTATAACTACCCCACAAGTGACCCCATTTTGGAAAGAAGACACCCCAAGGTATTCTGTGAGGGGCATGGTGAGTTCCTAGAATTTTTTATTTTTTGTCGCAAGTTAGTGGAATATGAGACTTTGTAAGAAAAAAAAAAAAAAATCATCATCATTTTCCGCTAACTTGTGACAAAAAATAAAAAGTTCTATGAACTCACTATGCCCATCAGCGAATACCTTAGGGTGTCTACTTTCCGAAATGGGGTCATTTGTGGGGGTTTTCTACTGTTTGGGCATTGTAGAACCTCAGGAATCATGACAGGTGCTCAGAAAGTCAGAGCTGCTTCAAAAAGCGGAAATTCACATTTTTGTACCATAGTTTGTAAACGCTATAACTTTTACCCAAACCATGTTTTTTTTGCCCAAACATTTTTTTTTTATCAAAGACATGTAGAACAATAAATTTGGCGAAAAATTTATATATGGATGTCGTTTTTTTTGCAAAATTTTACAGCTGAAAGTGAAAAATGTCATTTTTTTGCAAAAAAATCGTTACATTTTGATTAATAACAAAAAAAGTTAAAATGTCAGCAGCAATAAAATACCACCAAATGAAAGCTCCATTAGTGAGAAGAAAAGGAGGTAAAATTCATTTGGGTGGTAAGTTGCATGACCGAGCGATAAACGGTGAAAGGAGTGTAGTGCCGAAGTGTAAAAAGTGCTCTGGTCATGAAGGGGGTTTCACCTAGCGGGGCTGAAGTGGTTAAAAGGACTTTTGGGTCTCTGACAAGTTTTTCAACTTAAATTTTTTTTTTTTCACTCCCTACACTATCTTTCCCTTCTTCAGCACAGCTCTCCCTGACTAACACTTAGCCGAACATGTGTCATTGGGTGCTATATAGCACCCGATGACGCGTGTCTCGCCAGCCAATCACTGTAATGCCAGTAACCAACATGGTTACGGCATTTCAGTGAAGGGCAGTACTTACCAGCACATTTACTGGCAGCCAACAAATGTGTGGGGAGGAGACTCGAGCATTACCCCTGAGCACATGCGGTATTCGGCCGAATACCGCCATATGCAGAGCATCGAGATTCTGGAGCCGAACTGGTGTGTGTTGATCATGCTTCATCAACACTAGTCAGCACCATTCAGGTGAGCATTCCTGTCTAATCCAAGGGCAGCATGAAATGTCTTGTACTGCCATATACACATAATGCATCAGGTAGTCTGAGAAGCAGTGCAGCAGTCTTAGATCATAGAAGAGGAGCCTGGGAATCAGTGGATCTACAGCTGAAAACAGGAATAGGAGGGCACCCGTTAATATAATTTTGAACTGGAGGGTCACTTTAAATGTTACTTTTCTTGTGTGCATTGCCGGTGCAAGGATTTTTGCCAACACAAGCGAAGCTACATTTTTGAGCCCCCCCTCTTGCAGCTCACCTGGCCCTGGTCCCGTCTGCAGCAGCTGGATCTCCTCTGTGTGGTCCTGGTATCTTCTCTCTGCTTCAGACAATCACTAGTTTGAGGACCATATTTTTCGCCCTCTAAGACGCAAGAAGTTTTAGAGGAGGATAATAAGAAAAAAATATTTTCCATTACACCTTAGGTCAGACCAGCAATAAGACCCCAATGTTAATCAGACCGCAGCTCACAGCCCCAATCAGACCCCCAATGTTAATCAGACCTCAGATCAGACCCCATGTCAGACATCAGCCCCCATCCATCATGCCCCCATGTAAGTCATCATGCCCCCATGTAAGCCATCATGCCCCCATGTAAGCCATCATGCCTCCATGTAAGCCATCATGCCTCCATGTCAAATACCCCCTATGTCACATCAGCCCTCCATGTCACATTTCTCCCCCTCCATGTCACATTTTTCCGCCTTCCCCCAGGGTGCGCCCTAATGCAGCCGCTTGGTCTGCCTTATGGTAGCACCGGCCCTGCTTGTGTGCAAAAATGTTCAGTCATTGTGATCAAACAAGTATGTTTTGTTTCAGGTTCATAAAAATGCTGCCTTTGCAAACAGAGAAGTCCTCATCTGAACAGGCCTATAAGATCCATCTGCAGAGACAGACTGCAAATAGTGAAACAGGTAATGTAAGTTGTTACTGGGACCAAATCCAATAACAGTATTTTTTGGGTAATGTGCTGCAAATAATCCCCATGTATTTGGATTGTAGCCTGAACTTTCATGACTTTTCATGAGTTTCTGAAGCTTCAAACCATAACCCTATAACGGAAGTTATAATGCAAATGTGAACCCTAAAGTATATGGGTGCCTGGCAGCATTCAAACAGCCTGGTCATTTGGTTCTTGAGGGAGATAAGCTGCTGCCAGAGGTGTTGGCTAGTGATGACTGTGCAACAGAATTTTGTGCCAGAATTTGGCACATTTTTTATTTTAAGTTCCACACCTGTAGGGGGGACGAAAATATATAGTTTGCATCACCCATGTAAAGGCACTTAAAATGCTGATCATCTTTTATAGTCGAATGGTGCATTTCGGTCCTGCATCGGCGTTAATGAACAGCATGTTTAAAAACACACCTCCCTGGCACACATGTTATGCTTTTTCATATTTCAAAGCTTCCCAAAAATTTCCCTTATTAGTGTCAAATGACACACAGTGTTATAAAAATAAAAATAAAACTGTGTCTTGTTGGGGGCCAAGCATCCAAAAATTATGTTTTAACAGCGTCTGAATCCCTGCCCATATGAAAAGCACAAGTACTACTCGATCAAGCCTTCATATTATGCCTAAACGGGGGCAAAATGCATGCACCAGATATAATTGTCAGAAGAAATTGTGCTTTGTTCTGAACAAGCCTAGAAAAGCAGCAGTGTGGATCAGGTAAGGGTAGGGTAATAGAGTCACATGGCCGCATTAATGGCAGACATTAGAGCTAAGCTTCACAAGGCAACATGCAGCTGATCGATTTGATACTGCGAGGTTGGGCTTCCATGTCCAAGTTTTCGAATGAAATTTTGGAAGCCACAAGGAAGAGTAAATATAAAGTTACTACCTCACCTATTTTTTTTTATTCACTCCTGAATTTGACTTTAAAAAAATCCTTCAGAAAAGCTGAACATGGAAACCCAGCCTGGACCTCAAGAGTCAACCAGCTGTGACAAATACAGTCTAACAAGATTACCAGACATACTCTCAGTCTCAACCAACAGGTGTTATCTACAAAGACTTTGAACTGGTGGAGGAACAGGAATAAGAGTCACGCACACCTGTTTTTCTATAAATTTCTTCGATTCGCTGAGCAGATGTTATGTAGTGACATTTCTACCTCCCAGCAATCAGAAATGCAAATAATAAACACGCCAGGGTGCGGAGCGCACAACCAGACTGCCTCCTACAAGCGGAAGATAAAAATAAGAATGGGTGTGTCGTGTGTCCTGCTGTACGTCTGTGATCGCCAGCCTCGAATTTCACCTCACTGTTCACCTAGAAAAATAGACATGATGATACTGTACAAACGTTTGTGTACAGAGAGAGATAGCGCACGCTGGATGAGTGTACTTAGCGATATATAACTCCAGATAGATTATGTTTTTTTGTTAAATATTAATTTTCTCAAAATATACACAACATTTCTGCAGATAAATAAATATACTAATATTAACTATGGGATCACGAGGAGGCTGTGCTCTCTTTGCCTACGCTAAAGTTCTCAAAGATACCTTCACTGCAATATACTGTTAATATCTTTCTCATATCTATCTGTCTCTCTATCTATCTATTCTACCTATCTATGTACAGTATCTATCTATCTATTTAATGTAGATAATCCTTAAGTATGGACGGCACAGCAGTAAAAGTATTGTGGTGAGCCAGTGGCTGCGGAAGCGATCCAACATCTAGTTAAGGCTACATGCACACGACCATATGTGTTTTGATGTCCGCAAATTGCAGATCCGCAAAAAAAAAAACGGATGACATCCGTATGCCATCTGTTTTTTGGGTGAATCCATTTTAACAATTCCTAAAACGGACAAGAATAGGACGTCCGCATCCCATCCGCAAAAAAAACGGAACGGACACGGAAACAAAAGTTTGTGTGCATGTAGCCTAAATAAGATAAAAAATTCCACGGCACGCCCAGTCCTCTTAGGCTACATTAACACGAATGTATGTGTTTTGCGGTCCGCAAAAAAAAACGGTTGACGTCCTTATGGCATCTGTTTTTTTCTTTTGCGGATCCATTGTAACAATGCCTATCCTTGTCCACAAAATGGACAGGAATAGTACATGTTCTTTTTTTGTTTCTGGGGCTATGGAATGGACATACGGATGCGGATAGCACACGGTGTGCTGTCCGCATTTTTTGTGGACCCATTGAAGTTAATGGGTCCTCATCCAATCCGCAAACAAGGAACAGACACGGAAACAAAATATGTTCGTGAGATTGTAGCCATAGGCCTCATGCACACGACCGTTCCGCTTTTTGCGGTCCACAAACCGCGGCTGCGCAAAAAACTGAAGCCACCCATGTGTTAAAATGTAACCATTTTTCTAAATTAAACTGAAAAATGTGCCCAAACGTTCTTTCAGTGTCCGTTCAAATTTTTTTGCGGACTGTATGCAGAACTATTCATTTGGGTCCGCCCAAAAAAAAAAACCCAAAAAAAACGGAAGTTACTCCGTGTGCATTCCATATGTCTGGTCCGCAAAAAAATAGAACATGTCCTATTATTGTCCGTATTACTGACAAGGATAGGACTGTTCTATTAGGGCCAGCTGTTCTGTTCCGCAAAATACAGAATGTACACGGACGTCATCCGTATTTTTCTGCAGACCGCAAAATACATACGGTCGTGTGCATGAGCCCTTAGGGGGTAAGAAGGTGATACTTACAAGCTTAAAAAATAAGCTCCACCATAGAAAACAGCCTTTGACATGTGCCAAGAGTTTTTGTATGCCAACCTTCAGCAACACAACCCCTCTATCACCTGCATTCTCTTCTAAGATTAGATATTGACGTAGCTTCCCAATATCTAACTCTATATTGGGTTTACATGTGAGATTTGCTGCAGAAATGTGTTACTGCCCCATTTGTGTACTGGACAACCAGTGGCACCTCCACCAATACTTCTATGATTTATTAGCAGTTCAACCTCTTGATTCCTTGCAAACACTTAAAATATGTTATTGACTTACAAAGGCAAAATGAGAATAACTTTTTTTTGTACAAAATGTAAACATTTAATATCTTAGGAAAAACAAATACCATATTCATGGTATCTAAAGACAACCAAACTGAATTGAACAGCTTGGATGCATTTGCTCAACATGAAGGTCCCAGAACGCTTCTTTGGTTCTGCATCTTGACTGTTAATGACTTCTTTCTGTAATAGAATTCATGGCAAACAGAAATATAATTTATATATACTTAAATCAATGATTAAGGCCTCATGCACACGACCGTGCCATTTTTTGCGGTCTGAAAACCGCGGATCCGCAAAAATCGGAAGCCACCCGTGTACCTTCCGCAATTTACGGAACGGGTGGCCCATTAAAGAAATGCCTATTCTTGTCTGCAAAATGGACAAGAATAGGACATGCAATATTTTTGGGGCGGGGCTACGGAACGGAGCAACGGATGCGGACAGCACACGGAGTGCTGTCCGCATCTTTTGCGGCCCCATTTAAGTGAATGGGTCCGCATCCGAGCTGCAAAAACTGCGGCTAGTGATGAGGACCAAAACAACGGTCGTGTGCATGAGGTCTTACTGGGACTTTTTTCAAGCAGTGACAAAATACAATGATGCTCAATGCATATATATAAACCCTAACGCTGGGTTCACACCTAGGCGTTTCTCAAACGCGCGTTTCTATGCGCGTTTTTGTCGCGCGTTTTATGCGCGTTTTTTTTAATAGTGAACGCCCGTTTGACGCGCGTTTGGGTGATTGACAGCAGTGTTGTCCAAAGAGTCTATGGCCCAAACGCGCGTCAAACGCGCCAAAAAAAGCTCCTGTACTTGTTTGAGCGTCGGGCGTTTTACAGCGCGATCGTACGCGCTGTAAAACGCCCAGGTGTGAACCCTTCCCATAGGGAATCATTGGTTCTTGCCTGTTGTGCGTTTTACAGCGCGTAGGAACGCGCTGTAAAACGCTCAGGTGTGAACCCAGCGTCAAGGGTAATTGATTTTAATACATAACTAACAAAAAAAACAACATTTTTTCAAAAATATAGTCTTATGAAATGATTAAAAGAGAACCATCATCTATGTGAACAGTGATTCATAATAGTGATAAAAAAAAATACACATGTATTCCAATTATTATATCACTTGCACTTCAATTGGAATAAATATGGATTATTTAATTAACATGTTTTTTTGTTAGTTACTGTATGTATTATAATAAATTATCCTGTGGGGCTTATATATATATATGCATTGAGCACCATTGTATTTTGTCACTGCTTGAGAAAAGTCCCAGTAAGAGGACTGAAACGTCACTTTGGTGAATAAAGAACATTACTTTTGAATTTTTTTATTTTATCTATCTACTCTATCTTTCTGTATCTATAATATATCTATATTTATCTGTCACTATTATCTAATAACTGACAAAGTGCCTACAAACTGGAGCTTCACTGTAAAATGATATACGTATAAAGTTGCCGCACGCTTACTCTATAAAAGCCTTCATGTTGTAAATGTTTACAGAGACTCAAATGCCTTCAGAGCCTTTGTGTGACTGTGTATGTGTACACAAATGGCTGACAATAGATATCGGTTAAATGACACTGTTTACTTAGAGAAGAAATACCTGCACATATAGAGAATGCAAGCGGTGCAGTCAGTGTAAAGTTCACATACTGATACTGTCTGGCAAAAGGTTTTATCAATTCAGAACAGCATGGTCTAATTAGATTAAAACATTTACCTTTTTTTAATTTAAAATGAAATATGAATCCTCTGCTAGGTGTATTCTATGTAGGGAGTATCCCCGAGCAGTATATTTACCCTTTTAAAACATCACTTTTATTATTAATAGTACCTAAAAAAAATAATAATAATATATCATATAATATATATATCAAGAAAAAATGGCGGCACTGATGCAAAAACCGTTATGGTAAGGGTGCACGTCTCCAGGGGAATAGGTTTCTTACCCCAATAGATAATCAAAAAAAGATGGGCGGCACTCCGATGAAAAGAGCAAAGGAACTTTAATCACCCACGGTGGTGCAACGTTTCGGTTCCACACTAGAACCTTTTTCAAGCCTTTTTTTGATTATATAATATATATATATATATATAAATATCCACATAAAAAAACACAAATATTTAAACAAAAATTGGTTGTAAAGGAGATAAGTATCACAATATAGGCATGGTACATCAATTATGATTGATTTCAATAATGTGGTTACTTACGGTACTTCAGACCTCGATGACGGAGGGATTAAATTCACCATGTCATTCGGTGGGGATACTGGAATGCCAAATGTTGTCACTTTTAATCCATAAATCTCTGAACAATTCAGTGGGAACATAGATGATTGCTGAACCAAGTCCGCTTTTAGGCATCGGGATTCTATCCCTAAGATTCTATACTGTACCTGCCTAAAAGCGGAGTAATCGCCCCGAAAAGGGAGGCCCCACTTATCGGTGGCTGTACCCTCACCTAAAAATCCCTACCTATCCAGAAGTTCCCAAGTGCGACGATGCCTTGTTTTCAATCAATTGCCCATAATTGTGTAAGATCTCCAATTTTCAAACGTCCCCACGCGTTTCCCCCACTTTAAATATGTCGGTTCATCAGGGGACCAGTTATAAAAAGTGCACAATGGCACAAAGATGAAAGGAGGCCAATGGATGTACTGACCTGCTGCCCTGATGGTTTAACGCCGCAGGTTTAAATACCCTATATCTGCCGGCGTCTGTCAGTATCAATTGCGCACACACCAGGCAAAGTGTGCAAAGTGTATCCTATGTAGACGAAATAAGACAGATTTGATCCCCATGGTGCGCCTGTATCCAAGTTAGACTGGTTTCTCACTGCTGCAGGGCCAAGAACTGCATGGACAACACCATACCACAAATTGCCCAGGCTTCATGACATGTACAGATGAAGCAGACCTTCTCTGCATAATTAACAAACATGACATTGGTCTATACCTGTGATCCAGTCTGGCATTATGTGGGATTGATACCCCACCACCTCAATATATTAAATTGATATAAACTGATCAGCCATATACCCTGCTCTCATGGTCAGGGTCCTCTCCTCCTCTGTATCAGTCTGTTACTAAGTTCATGCTCACTGTACTTGCCTTATTTTATGTTATGTATGTAAAACCCCTTTAGAGGTACTGTAAATCTCTATGGAATTAAAGGAAATGTGTCACCAAAAATTTTATCTGCCAGTTAACCCCTTGGCGACCATTGACGTACTAGAACATCATGGCCACCAGTGCGTTAGAGACCCATGACGTACTAGTACGTCAAGATTATCGCGCTATCAATGCAAGGGCCTGGAAGTCTCTGACAGCTGGGTTCCTGCTGTATCCGGAGTTTTGCTGCTCCCCAACCCCATCGAGTCCCCGTGCTGTGGTGACGGAGACCGAATGGCTGAGAAGGCAGCCCGATGCCTTACACAGGCATCAGGGCTTGACTTCCACAGAGCCTATGAGATCCATCCTTATTAGGTTGGGTTTCCTAGGCAACTGTGAATCCCGCGCTCACACACAATGCATTATTATACATAATGCATAGTATCTTTTGGATAGAGCATCAGCATCTGATCTGTGAGGGTCCGACATCCGGGACCTGCAAGCACTGCTGCCTTTTCAAACAGCTGATTGGAGGGGGGGGGGGGGGAGTGTCATGGGTGTTGGACCCCTGCCAATCAGACACTGTTGATCTATCCAAAGGAAGTAGGACATGTTTGCACAATGGAGTTTTTGAACAAAAACTGTGTGGAATCTGTGGTAGAAATCTGCCACTAGGTATCCTCCATGTAATGTAATGATCAGCAACCTCCAGCACTCCAGCTGTTGTGAAACTACAAATCTCTTTATGCTCCATTCATTTTTATGGGAGTTTTGAGAATAGCTGAGCAAGAGTTCTTGCTGAGAGTTGTAGTTTTACAAAAGCAGGGATGGTAGAGGTTGCTGATTCCTGAATTACAACATGGATTCTCATTTAGAATGCATTATTCCAGGGTACTAGCTATAGTGGAAGCAGGGTAAGTGGCTGCTACAGGGCCAGAAAAAAAAAAACTCAGAAAGGACCCACCCAGGAGGACTGAAATATTTAATGTCAGAGCCCCCTCAACAGTATTATGCAATGACATTATATACAGTGACAGTATATATATTGACATGACAGAGTATATACGAGTAGAAAATGGATGGACTGGGCCTAGTCTGAACGAGTGATCTTAACCCTTTCATGACCAAAGGTCATTGATGCCCCAGTGTCCAGGTCAAAATTTACAAATCTGACACGCGTCACTTTAAGTGGTAATAGCTTTGGAACACTTTTACTTATCCAAGCCATTCTGAGATTGTTTTCTCGTGACACATTGTACTTCATGACAGTCATAAATTTGAGTCAATATATATCACCTTTATTTATGAAAAAATCCCAAATTTACCCAAAAATTGTAAAAATTTGCAATTTTTTAAATTTAAATTTCTCTGCTTCTAAAACAGAAAGTGATACCTCATAAAATATTTATTAGATAACATTCCCCATATGTCTACTTTATGTTGGCATCATTTTGGAAATGTTATTTTATTTTTTAGGACGTTACAAGGCTTAGAAGTTTAGAAGCAATTCTTAAAATTTTTAAGAAAATTTCCAAAACCCACTTTTTAAGGACTAGTTCAGGTCTGAAGTCACTTTGTGGGGCTTACATAGTGGAAACCCCCCATAAATGACCCCATTGTAGAAACTACACCCCTCAAGTTACTTAAAACTAATTTTACAAACGTTTATTAACCCTTTAGGTGTTCCACAAGAATTAAAGGAAAATGGAGATGAAATTTCAAAATTTCACTTTTTTAGCAGATTTTCCATTTTATTACATTTTTTTCTTTAACACATTAAGGGTTAACAGCCAAACAAAACTCAATATTTATTACTCTGATTCTGCGGTTTACAGAAACACCCCACATGTGGTCGTAAACTGATGTAAGGGCGCACGGCAGGGCGCAGAAGGAAAGGAACACCGTATGGTTTTTGGAAGGCAGATTTTTTCTGGATTGGTTTTCTGAACGCAATATGTTTTTTATTTTTCTACCGATCGTCTTGTGCAGGGGCTCGTTTTTTGCAGAAAGAGTTGAGGTTTTTATTGGTACCATTTTTGGGTACATAATACTTTTTGATCATTCATTATTACACTTTATGGGGCAAGGTGGCCCAAAAAATTGGCTGTTTTGGAACAGTTTTTTTTTTACAGCGTTCATCTGAGGGGTTAGGTCATGTGACAGTTTTATAGAGCAGATCGTTACGTGGCAATACCCAATATGTATACTTTTTCTTTTTTATTTAAGTTTTACACAATAATAGCATTTCTGAAACCCAAAAAATGATGTTTTAGTGTCTCCATAGTCTGAGAGCCATAGCTTTTTTATTTTTTGGGCGATTGTCTTAACTATAGGCTCATTTTTTGCGGGATGAGGTAACGGTTTGATTGGTACTATTTTGGGGTATATACGCCTTTTTTGATCGCTTGGTGTTGCACTTTTTGTGATGTAAGGTGACAAAAATGGCTTATTTTTTTACACCGTTTTTATTTTTTATGGTGTTTATTGGACGGGGTTGATGATGTGATATATTTATAGAGATGGTCGTTACGGACGCGGTGACACCTAATATGTGTGTTGTTTTTTTGTTTTTTTGGGATAGGAAAAGGAAATGTATCTTTTACATTTTTTTTTTTTTTTTTTTTTTACTTTTATTATTTTCAATTTTTTTTTTATCAGTTCCCTCTTGGATCTTGAAGATCCAGTGAGGGGTGATGGTTGTACTATACTTCGCAATGCTCTTGCATTGCAAAGTATAATACAATCAGATGCCCTGTAGGTGGCAGCACCGGACGCCTATGCCATGGCAACCAGACGCCTTTGCAAAGCAGCCCTGATGGTTGAGAGAGGGAGCCCCCTCCCTCTATTAACCCCATGGATGCCGCTACTGCGGCATCTATGGGGTTACAGCAGTGTCAGCATAGAGCTGACACACGCTGCTGATGGCGGCGGCTCAGGAATGTAGCCGCCGCCATCACACACAGAAGGGGGACCGCATGGGGGGCAAGGGGGCAGCGCTGGAAACGGGGGAGGGGGGGGCAGGATTTTACACATTACAGATCGGGGCAGGAGGGGGCGGACCGCATCGCGGGCAGGATAAGAAGAAGGACAAGAAGGGGGCACAGATCGGGGCAGGAGGGGGCGGACCGCATCGGGGGCAGGATAAGAAGGACAAGAACAAGAAGGGGGCACAGATCGGGGGCTTCAAGAAGGGGGCACAGATCGGGGGCTTCAGGACACATTACCGATTTCAGGCTCTGATCTGCAGAGCGCAGATCAGAGCCTGAAACCGGCATTTTAACACTGCCGCGATCCGATTGGTTAGTCTGTGCAGACTAACCAATCGGATCGATTGCCGGCAAGGGGCCACTCTGATTGGTCCCTTGCCGGCATTACTGCACTGTATGCTGTCCGTGACAGCATGCAGGGCAGGGGCAGAAGCTTTGGATTAAAGAGCTGCCAGAATGTTTATATACGTGATAGCTGCACGGGGCATGTGCAGCTATCACGTATATATACAGATTGCAGTCGTGAAGGGGTTAACTAGCTACAGAAGTGGGGGGTTGCAAAGAAGTTCTAGGAGGGAGCACTGTTAAAAATTTTGCTGTGGGGTTCAGTCATTTCTAGTTACACCATCGCATTATTCCATAAGACATTAAAAGGCTTGTCCAGGATTTAAAAACAAAATCCTTTCTCCAGTGCTACCTGTGAAGATCTCTGCTCCGTTTTGGCTCCTTTGCTCCTGGGCTGTCTTCACTGTATTTCTGATCCCTGTCTGTCAACTTCCGCATAGATGGTATCATGGAAACTGCTGCAGCCAATGACTAGCATATCCCCAAGTGGCACGTGACATAATGCTGCTTGGGGACACATCACCACTGGTCTTTGGCTGCAGTGACTCACTTTACCCAGTCCACACGGATGCGGAACCGGAAGTTTAGTGAAGATAGGAGCCAGAACAGAGAGGAGAGGAGCAGATAAGAATAGATCTCTTCACAGGTGGGGGACAATACACCAAGGACAACCCCTTTAATCACCCTTGCTCTGCAGACTGTGGTCTGTTAGGTTACTTTCACACCTGCGTTAGGTGCAGATCCGTCTGGTATCTGCACAGACGGACCGCACCTATAAATGGAAACTATGGTATCCGTTCAGAACGGATCCGTCTGCATTCTATGTAAAAAAAAGTCTAAGTCTAATTGTAAGGCCTCTTTCACACTTGCGTTGTCCGGATCCGGCGTGTACTCCACTTGCCGGAATTACACGCCGGTTCCGGAAAAACGCAAGTGAACTGAAAGCATTTGAAGACGGATAGGTCTTCAAAATCCGTTCAGTGTTACTATGGAAGCCAGGACGCTATTAAAGTCCTGGTTGCCATAGAAGTAGTGGGGAGCGGGGGAGAAGTATACTTACAGTCCATGCGGCTCCCGGGGCGCTCCAGAATGACGTCAGAGCGCCCCCATGCGCATGGATGACGTGTCATGTGATCACGTCATCCATGCGCGTGCGGCGCCCTGACGTCACTCTGAAGCGCCCCGGGAGCCGCACGGACCGTAAGTATACTGCTCCCCCGCTCCCCACTACACTTTACCATGGCTGCCAGGATTTTAGTGTCCCGGCAGCCATGGTAACCATTCAGAAAAAGCTAAACGTCGGATCCGGCAATGCGCCGAAATGACGTTTAGCTTAAGGCCGGATCCGGATTAATGCCTTTCAATGGGCATTAATTCCGGATCCGGCATTGCGGCAAGTCTTCAGGATTTTTGGCCGGAGCAAAAGCGCAGCATGCTGCAGTATTTTCTCCGGCCAAAAAACGTTCCGGTCCTGAACTGAAGACATCCTGATGCATCCTGAACGGATTTCTCTCCATTCAGAATGCATTAGGATAAAACTGATCAGGATTCTTCCGGCATAGAGCCCCGAAGACGGAACTCTATGCCGGAAGAAAAGAACGCAAGTGTGAAAGAGCCCTTAGTCAGACGGATCCGTCCTGACTTTACATTGAAAGTCAATGGGGTACAGATCCGTTTGCAATTGCACCATATTGTTTCAACGTCAAACGGATACGTCCCCATTGACTTACATTTTAAGTTAGGACGGATCCGTTTGGCTCCGCACGGCCAGGCGGACACCCGAACGCTTCAAGCAGCGTTTTGGTGTCCGCCTCCAGAGCGGAATGGAGACGGAACGGAGCCAAGCTGATGCATTCTGAATGGATCCGCATCCATTCAGAATGCATTGGGGCTAAACTGATCCGTTTTGGGCCGCTTGTGAGAGCCTTGAACGGATCTCACAGGCAGACACCGAACGCTGGTGTGAAAGTAGCCTTACGTGGACTCCAGACTACTATGTAAAGCAAAGACATTCTTGTACAGTGGTTCCTCAAGTTATAATGGCCTCAGGATACAATATTTTCAGCGTACCTTGTCCTCTCATGGGCCTTTGTAACTTGAAACCTGACTCAACACACAAAGCTCAGACACTGCGGATGCCCATCAGCACAGGCATTTCACTAGTAAGACAGCTGTATTGGCCGTCTAGTAGCACCTCTCTACAGTACAGGGCATTACTACATGTCCTGTACTGCTCTTTACCTGTGCCCAGATGAGCTGCTCCTTTGGACCCCAGGTGTGGATGGCTACACTTTAGTGGCACACTGTGTGTACTGTTCAGGACCCTGAAGAAGCTCCTGTCCTCAATGTAGAGTGTGATTTACAGCTCCGAGCACTTTCTGACGGTATAGAAGAACATTCTTTATCTGTATTAGTTATCTGCATATTTTTCATTGATCTTCATTTTCTGTTATTTTAGGATGTCACTTTGGGGCTTTGGAACCAATCAGTAGCTGCCTGTGAAATGTATACATTGATAATTGTTGGGGTGAAAATGTGCAATGTAAAATCTAAAAAGGTCCTGAATGGTCAGGAAGAGATGCATATAAATTCTTTATTTTTTTAATTTTTATTATTTTTTTTACAAAACTTTGGTACAAGTGCTGCAAAATTTATCTTGCCCTTCTCTGCCCTCAGTTTAGTGAGAATAAATATAAAAAAAATGAATTTGCGACTCATCTTACACTTTGTACGCCAGTTTTGCTTGAAGAGGCATATAGTTAGGGAACACATGGGGAACGTCCAGGTTGGATTACTTAAAAAAGCCATAGGAAAAGCCAACAGATCTTGGATTTTTGGTGAAATGTTTCTTTGCACACTAAACCTGCAAAAAACTATGGGGCAGATATATCAAGCACTTTATGCCGCAAAAAAATTATTTGTTAACTTTCACTTCTCTCGCCACTTTTCTAAAGTGGGCGGGGCTTAACAGGAGGGTGTGGCTTCCCATTAGATTTACTAAAATTTACACCAGAAACTGGCACAAATTATAGTTCAACTATACGCCAGCTCATAGCTGCCCTAGATTAGAATGCATGATGGACTGAATGTCAGAAGATGTGCCAAATCTATTAAGAGGTCTTTGCCAACGGAGATGAGAAGATTACATTAGAGGGACATGCATTGATGCCCTGCGTGTATTGCCATGCTTCCTGGTTTTCTCAGGATGAATTGTCTAACAATACCAGTAGGAGTCATTTGCAAAAACTGCATGCCTCTTAATAAATTTGTTGCATCTTAGTCTGGCAGGCATTTTACAAAGACTGGCATGTGAAGCGCCACTCTTTAGATAGTATACTATATATAGCTAGCCATACATTGTAAATAAGCAGTTGTAAGTACATGTGTGGCCATTAAGGGGCACAACTTATCAAACTCCCCAAGAGAGTATCATAGCAATCAACCCAAAGCATCTTAGAAGGGGTTCCTGTGGCGGTATCTTCAAACTGCGCATGTGCTAGTATATAAGATAAGGTCATTACCAACTAGAAGCTCACCACAGTAAGGCCTCCTGCACACGACCGTATGTATTTTGTGGAAAGGAACAGCTAGCCTCTAATAGAACAGTCCTATCCTTGTCCGTAATGCGGACAATAATAGGACATGTTCTAATTTTTTGCGGAACGGAAATACGGACATATGGAAACGGAATGCACACAGAGTACCTTCCGTTATTTTTTTTAATGAAATGGTTCTGTATACGGTCCGCAAAAAAAACAAAACGGAACGGACACGAAAAGAAAATACGTTTATGTGCATGAGCCTTAAGGGCTTTGCTGACACTAAATAATCCACAATAAAGTGAATTGGCATACGTGCAACAAATCAACTAAGGTACATACAGTAAAGACCAAAAGTTTGGACACACATTCTCATTCAAAGAGTTTTCTTTATTTTCATGACTATGAAAAGTGTAGATTCACACTGAAGGCATTAAAACTATGAATTAACACATGTGGAATTATATACATAACAAAAAAGTGTGAAACAAGTGAAAATATGTCATATTCTAGGTTCTTCAAAGTAGCCACCTTTTGCTTTGATTACTGCTTTGCACACTCTTGGCATTATCTTGATGAGCTTCAAGAGGTAGTCACCTGAAATGGTTTTCACTTCACAGGTGTGCCCTGTCAGGTTTAATAAGTGGGATTTCTTGCCTTATAAATGGGGTTGGGACCATCAGTTGCATTGTGGAGAAGTCAGGTGGATACACAGCTGATAGTCCTACTGAATAGACTGTATTATGGCAAGAAAAAAGCAGCTAAGTAAAGAAAAACGAGTGTCCATCATTACTTTAAGAAATTAAGGCCAGTCAGTCCGAAAAATTGGGAAAACTTTGAAGGTGTCCCCAAGTGCAGTCACAAAAACCATCAAGCGCTACAAAGAAACTGGCTCACATGCGGACCGCCCCAGGAAAGGAAGACCAAGAATCACCTCTGCTGCAGAGGATAAGTTCATCCGAGTCACCAGCCTCAGAAATCGCAGGTTAACAGCAGCTCAGATTAGAGACCAGGTCAATGCCACACAGAGTTCTAGCAGCAGACACATCTCTAGAACAACTGTTAAGAGGAGACTGTGTGAATCAGGCCTTCATGGTAGAATATCTGCTAGGAAACCACTGCTAAGGACAGGCAACAAGCAGAAGAGACTTGTTTGTGCTAAAGAACACAAGGAATGGACATTAGACCAGTGGAAATCTGTGCTTTGGTCTGATAAGTCCAAATTTGAGATCTTTGGTTCCAACCACCGTGTCTTTGTGCGACGCAGAAAAGGTAAACGGATGGACTCTACATGCCTGGTTCCCACCGTGAAGCATGGAGAAGGAGGTGTGATGGTGTGGGGGTGCTTTGCTGGTGACTCTGTTGGGGATTTATTCAAAATTGAAGGCATACTGAACCAGCATGGCTACCACAGCATCTTGTGGCAGCATGCTATTCCATCCGGTTTGCGTTTAGTTGGACCATCATTTATTTTTCAACAGGACAATGACCACAAACACACCTCCAGGCTGTGTAAGGCTATTTGACTATTTGACCATGAAGGAGAGTGATGGGGTGCTGCGCCAGATGACCTGGCCTCCACAGTCACCGGACCTGAACCCAATCGAGATGGTTTGGGGTGAGCTGGACCGCAGAGTGAAGGCAAAAGGGCCAACAAATGCTAAGCATCTCTGGGAACTCCTTCAAGACTGTTGGAAGACCATTTCAGGTGACTACCTCTTGAAGCTCATCAAGAGAATGCCAAGAGTGTGCAAAGCAGTAATCAAAGCAAAAGGTGGCTACTTTGAAGAACCTAGAATATGACATATTTTCAGTTGTTTCATACTTTTTGTTATAATGTATATAATTCCACATGTGTTAATTCATAGTTTTGATGCCTTCAGTGTGAATCTACAATTGTCATGGTCATGAAAATAAAGAAAACTCTTTGAATGAGAAGGTGTGTCCAAACTTTTGGTCTGTACTGTATGCACATACTGTATAGTACCAGGTGGCAAATCACAGCAAGAAGGCACAAGACGAGACGCAGTACATAAAAATTACATGTATGCTCATCGAGAAATATGTAATGTATATAAAGCAAGAAATAAATAAAAAATTAATTCTAGATGTTTAAGCATCACATTAGTATTCAGTAAATAAATATGTACATCACAGAGTCTTTAACCCGTTTCCAACTGAGTCTTTTTTTTTTTCGAGCCATAACTTTTTTTTTTCCATGCGAGTCGTATGAGCACTTTTTTTTGTTGTTGTGTGGGACAAGTTGTGCTTCCTATTGGCACCATTTAATATTCAGTAGGATATATTGGGAAGCCAGAAGCCGGACAATTCTAAATGGATGGAATTGGAACAAAACAATGCTATTATGCCATTGTTTTATGGATTTCATTTTCATGGTGTTTACAGAGTAAGAATGATGTTACCTTTATTCTAAGGGTCAATACAATTACAGCAATGCCAAATTTATATAGTTTTATTATGTTTTAACACAAAAAAAAAAATTGTCCCCCCAACTTTTTTCTATCTACAGACTTGTGTGAGGGATTTTTTTGTGGGGCAATTTATAGTTTTATTGATACCATTTTGGGGTATACATAACTTTTTGATAACATTTTAAAGTTCACCATATGGGATAAATACTTTTATAGTTTAATAGATTGAGCATTACCTATTATTATTATTTTTTTGTTTATTCTTTTACTTTTTAACATGCAGTCGTGATATTGCTTACACCATAGACTGTATATGAGATATATACTTCCTAGTAAGCTCTGTATGATGAACAAAATGGCTTCTGCAACCTTGTTGCACATGAGTTGTTCAGGTGCTGAAGGGAGCCCCCTCCCTCTAAATCAGTGTGCAGTACGCCAGTCCCTCAGGGTGAGCGAATGTGAGGTCACGTGGGTCAGTTAGCAGACCGAGGGTTGCGCTTAGTACTTACAGTTTGTAGGATACCCTGGGCAGGCGTACAGCAGTGATGGAGAGGCTGGCACATAGATCCTCTGGGGCACTCTCTAGATATAGGGACCAGGCCGGGTGGTAGGTGAGGTGCCCTGGGTGTTGTAGGTTTATTGTAGGAATAATTGAGGTACACACAGTTGTAGTGAACCAGAACTTCTTTTTACTGAACAGTTCAACTATGCAGGTTTCAGTTAGTTCCATATGCAGGGTCTTGGTAACAGGCAGGCTTCACATAAATGGCAGGCAAAATCCTTGCAAGATACTCAGAGGGAATAACACTCACAAATCAGGCTGTACTTTCTTCAGATCCTGTCTGGCTTTCTCCAAGGCCCGTATGCCCTATAGCTGGCTTTATCCTTGGTTAGGGAAACCTTCCTCTGGTATAAATCCTCTTGCTGTAAATATCCTTCTGCCCTTCAGCTTTCTACTTGGCTGGATAAAATTGGCTCTGCTCTGTACTTTACAAGGTGCTAGATATCTTCAGGAGGCAACTTCTTCTCCTGGACTAACTTCTGAGCTTCACTTGCTCAGCACTTTAGGCAGGCTAGACTGCACTAGCCTCCTGGTTTAGACTGGACTGACTCTTTCCTGTCTGGGCCTAAGTATATACTAGGGGGTTCCCTAGCTCCCTCTACTGCCTAGGAGGAGGAACTACACTCCTAACAGGACCTTGTTCACGGCCTTTAGTGCAGCTGATCTGGAGGCATCGGGAGGACTCCCGATGCCTCCAGATCAGCTGCACTAAAGGCCGTGAACAAGGTCCTGCTGGACCGAAACAATATTGTTGGCCATTTGCCTTATGAATGATCCTACATGGGATGGACAATGAATAAATAAATGAATTATTTTCGATAATTTAACATTGAGTGCCGTGGTTTCTACATATCTCGATTTACCCTTTCCACTGAGCACCAACAGCGACACATAAGGAGTGCCATCCACTATAATTTCTTACACTCCTAACAGGCCTGGTACACAGGAGATAACATGAAAACATACATTAAAATGCAATACAAAATACCATGACCATGTTCCACAAAAGGTGGGGAACAACGTGACCCAATTGACCCTTGAGTAGTGCCCACATTTACATAGTGGGACACTACATACCCTGCTGCTTTGAGGTTGCCTGTCTTCAGCACAACACAGGGGGCCCGCCCAGCTGGAAACTGTAACCTGAAAGACAAAAAAAAAATGCAAAGCAGGCATATACAACAATCAATACATTTGCAAGGAAATTATCAGGCATCTCCGCTGGCAAAGGACAAATGTGGTGAAAGGGGCCGTCGTTCTCTTCACAGGATAGTACAGAGAACAGGGGCACTGACCTGGTACAGCGTATCAGGAATAACCAGGATAGTCCATAATAATAAAAATGCAATAATAAAATAAGTCCCTGGAGGCTCAGAAGAAAAACATGTGTCCGTACCCGGGTCTTATAGACAGTTAAACATTAGTTTCCCGGGGAGAGGTACTCTGGTCAACAATGTAGTCCCCGAATCTCACAGGTGGGTGCCCCCTGGTAGGTCGCGTGGACCTCCTTACTGGCAGAGACTCTTTTTGCTTTAGCTCAGGGGGGCCAGAGGGATCCACAGGCTCTGGAGCCCTTTCAGGTACACTCTGGGACAGGTCATCCTGAGGTTGAGGACTAACAGGAGCTGGAGCTGGTACCACCAAGGTCAACCAGGGTGTGAGGAACCAATGAAGTGGGTCCTTGTCATGTAACAGGTTCTCGACAGCCTGCATAGGATCAACAGGTTGGGCTGACAACTCTGGCTCAGGAGACTCTGGCTCAATGTCCCCTGCTGCAGTTTCTCCTTCTATGCAGGGCTTTAAACGGTTCCTGTGTATGATCTGGGAGCCTTTACCTTCCCTGGAAATTTGGTAAATGTGGGTCTCAGCATTAGGAATAGCAGTTATGACGTAGAAAATCCTCTCCCACTTACTGTCCAGTTTACTGGTTCGGTGGTTATTCCTCAACCACACCACGTCCCCTATAGCAAGAGGTTCTGCATGAGCAGCCAGGTCCTAGTCTCTCTGCTTCCGCTCTCGGGCACTTTCCATGCGCTCCTGAACAGTCTCTTTGGCATTGAGAAGACGTCTTTGATGCTCCACCACCCAATCAGTTTTTGGTAGTGGGTTGATGACGTTGAGTACTTGCACGTCCAGGGAGTGGTCGGCAGGCAGCCTCCCTTGACGGCCGAACATCAAATAGAAAGGTGTGTACCCAGTGGAGCAGTGAATTGTATTGTTATACGTGTACATAAGCTGTGGCAGCAGAGTAGGCCAATCACCCCTTGTCTCAGGGGATACTGCTCTCAACATTTTAATGAGAGTTTGATTAATTTTTTCACAGAGTCCGTTACCTTGCGGATGATAGGCTGTGGTCCGGACCTTCTGGCAATTATGTAGCAGGCACAGCTCCTGGAGCAACTGTGATTCAAACGCAGACTCCTGGTCGGTGGGGATTCTCTCTGGGCAGCTGTAGGGCAGGAGGAAATGCTTCCAGAACGTTTCTGCCGCAGTCTTGGCTGTCAGGTCCTTCACGGGCACTGCTACAACAAACTTAGTGAAGTGATCAATAATGGTCATTGCATAAGTATAACCTGAGCGACTTGGCTCCAACTTTACATGATCAATGGCAACAAGCTCCAGGGGAGTTTTACTTACAATAGGATGGAGAGGCGCTCTCTGGTCAGGTCGCTCACGTCTCCTGACGGCACAGGCAGTACATCCCCGGCACCATTTGTCAATGTCTTCCCTCATCCCAATCCAATAGAACCTTCTGCGAATGGTGGCCTCAGTTTTCTGCACGCCTAAGTGTCCTGACTGGTTATGATACATCTCTAATACAAGACCGGCGTCTCGACGTGGTGTGAGGATCTGGTACACCCTATCACAGGACACTGGATCCAGGCTCCTTTTTAGCAACAGGCCTTTTTGAAGGAAGAGTTGGTGGCGATGTCTCCACAATTTCAATAGTTCTGGGTCTGCACTCTTCCTGTGGACGAAGGAAGACAAGCAGTTCACCGAGGACTCAACTTTCTGACTGGAGCTTAATCCACCTTTCTTGTTCGCCCCTGGACTCAGGTTTATTCGGTGGAGAGGGATCAGCAGCTGAATTATTTTCAGCGTGAACATTATCTTGCTGAGAAAAACGCCGGCATTTCCACTTCTTCCCAGGCATCCTTTGATTCATCTGGTGCTTCTGTAGTGGGAAGCGGAGACAGGGCATCAGCATTCTCGTTTGAGCGGCCTGCCCGGTATTTCACAGTAAAGTCATAGGGCGAGAGGCCCATCTTTGCTCCAGAGCCCCTAACTTGGCTGTATTCAGATGCGCCAGGGGATTGTTGTCAGTGAAGGCGACAAATGGAGTGGCAGCAAGGTAGTCCTTGAATTTTTCAGTCACAGCGCACACTAAAGCAAGGAATTCCAACTTGAAGGAACTATAATTCTGATCGTTTTTCTTTCAATCAACTTCTGGGCCAATTCCTGACTGATAGCAACCCATTCTTTCATAATCACTTCTTGGAGTTTGTCAGAATTAGTGGGTTTTTGTTTGTCCACCCGCCTCTTGAGGATTGAGCACAAGTTCTCAATGGGATTAAGATCTGGGGAGTTTCCAGGCCATGGACCCAAAATGTCAACGTTTTGGTCCCCAAGCCACTTAGTTATCATTTTTGCCTTATGGCACTGTGCTGGAAAATGCATTGTTCTTCACCAAACTGTTGTTGGATTGTTGGAAAAAGTTGCTGTTGGAGGGTGTTTTGGTACCATTCTTTATTTATGGCTGTGTTTTAGGGCAAAATTGTGGGTGAGCCCACTCCCTTTGATGAGAAGCAACCCCACACATAAATGGTCTGAGGATGCTTTACTGTTGGCATGACACAGGACTGATGGTAGCGCTCACCTTTTCTTCTCCGGACAAGCCTTTTACTGATGGCCCAAACAATCGGAAAGAGGCTTCATCGGAGAATATGACTTTGCCCCAGTCCTCAGCAGTCCATTCACCATATTTTCTGCAGAAGATCAATCTGTCCCTGATGTGTTTTTTTTTTGGAGAGAAGTGGCTTCTTTGCTGCCCTTCTTGACTCCAGGACATCTTCCAAAAGTCTTCACCTCACTGTGCGTGCAGATGCGCTCACACCTGCCTGCTGCCATTTCTGAGAAAGCTCTGCACTGGTGGCACTCCGATCCCGCAGCTTAATCCTCTTTAGGAGACGATCCTGGTACTTGCTGGACTTTCTTGGACGCCCTGAAGCCTTCTTAACAAGAATTGAACCTCTTTCCTTGAAGTTCTTGATGATCCTATAAATTGTTGATTGAGGTGCAATCTTAGTAGCCACAATATCCTTGCCTGTGAAGCCACTTTTATGCAACGCAATGATGGCTGCACGCGTTTCTTTGCAGGTCACCATGGTTAAAAATGGAAGAACAATGATTTCAAGCATCACCCTCCTTTTAACAGGTAAAGTCTGCCATTTTAACCCAATCAGCCTGACATAATGATCTCCAGCCTTGTGCTCGTCAACATTCTCACCTGAGTTAACAAGACGATTACTGAAATGATCTCAGCAGGTCCTTTAATGACAGCAATGAAATGCAGTGGAAAGGTTTTTTTGGGGATTAAGTTAATTTTCATGGCAAAGAAGGACTATCCAATTCATCTGATCACTCTTCATAACATTCTGGAGTATATGCAAATTGCTATTATAAAAACAAGCAGCAACTTTTCCAATTTCCAATATTTATGTAATTCTCAAAACTTTTGGCCACGACTGTACATTAGTGATGAGTGAATCAAAGCTGACGAAGTGGATTTTGATCCGAATTTCAGGAATTATTCAATTTGCACCGAATCCGAATTTCCTCACGCTTCGTGGTAACGAATCGCATTATTTATCTAAAATGGCTACTGCACATTTGAGGACATGCAGCAAGGAACTCTGGGAAGGCGGGATCACCCATAATGCCATGTATGCAGCCAGCCAGCCCTGTGATGTCACAGCACCATAAATAGCCTCAGCCAGCTTAGATTCTGCCATTTTCCAGGGTACTTAGTGCAGGGAGAGACTCCTGCACCCACCCGATCAGCACGCCGTACATGTACGGCGCTGGTCCGGGTATTCTACAGGTTCAACAGGCTTTCCAGGAGTTTTACACTGATGACCTATCCTCTTGATAGTTCATCAGTATCTGATTGGTGGGGGTACAACACCTTGGAACCCCACCGATCAGCTGTTTGAGAAATCAGCAGCACTCACAGTAGCACTGTACATTGTATAGCAACTGCGCTTGATATTGCAACTTAGCCCCATTTTTTTCAATAGGGCTAAGCTGGCGCCGGCCAGGTGACCGCTGAACATGACATCACACCTAGGAAAAGCTGGAGAGGGCTGCAGCGCTACTGTAAGCACCACTGCCTTCTCAAACAGCTGATTAGAGTGTATCCAGGGTGTCGGACCCCCACCAATCAGATACTAATGACCTAGCCAAACAATTTTATCTGCCACTTAAAACCAGATAGTAGCACATATCCTTTTTTTCTAATCTGTTTTATTTTCTGATTGTAAATTTGTTTATTCTATTTATGGACGGCCATCATGCCTGAGCTGTTCTTAACAGCATTTACAAAGCATTAAGAAAATTGCTTTATGGCAGCCCCATAGTCAATAGATACAATGGTCTGGAGGGGACCCTATTGACTTATATGGGAGAGTTTTCTAGGCTTAGTCTGTGACCTGTGCAGAGATGACTGTACAAGGGAAGAATAGATAAACTTTGTCATCTATTATGAAAGGTGGATCCTATGTTAAGGTACTTTCACACTAGCGTTTTTCTTTTCCGGCGCTGAGTTCCATCCTAGGGGCTCAAATCCGGAAAAGAACTGATCAATTTTATCCCCATGCATTCTGAATGGAGAGTAATCTGTTCATGATGCATCAGTTCAGTCTTTTTTATTTTACAACATTCATACTGCAGGATAATACTTATATTTCATGCACTTATATAACGCTACTATATTCCACAGCACTTTGCAGACATTAGCATCCAGCTGTCCTTAGTGGGGCTCACAATCTAAGTCCCCTATCAGTATGTCTTTGGAGTGTAGAAGGAAACCCATGCAAACTTTGGGAGAACATACAAACTCCATGCAGATGTTGCCTGTGGTTGGATTTGAACCTAGGACCCCAGCACTGTAATGGACCACTACTAACCACTGAGGCACCGTGCTTTTAGATTTTAGTAGTTCGAACATTACACAATTATATGATACATTAGATATATCATATTGGATTATGCACCCGTTATGCAATAGACTGAACATGGTGCACAAAGTATAAGTTGGTGTCTACAAGGAATGCGTATAAAAAAAAAAAAGATAATGCAATTCATATGCTGGTCGAATAATCACATTGCATTCTAGTTTATCTGCTTTATGTTTTTGCTTTTAATTTTAGTTTTTTGTTAGTTATTTGTATTAATGATTTTTTATATACATGCTTACCTACAGCATAGAGACATGACTGAGAATGAAGTAGTTGCTCTGGCATATTTTATTAGTTTTGGGATATCAATAAAAGTAGAGGTCACCATTTTTCCAGTGACATATAAAGAATAACTGTTGGGACATATAAGATTCAGGGCAGATTACTTCATAATGCTTGTATCCCAGATAATACTTCCTTTAGGCATATGTGGAATTATCAGATATCGTGATTTGATTTGGCAGCTCTACTCCTTTAGGGCAAAATAAACATTCCTATGATAGCGAATATTAGGAATTTCTCTTGATCACATCTTGAAAACATGTGTCCCCCAGCAGGTTTATGAAAAATGTTCTGCTCTGTTTCTTGAAATAGGTCTTCAAACCCTCATAGATGAAAGTTTTATATTGATTGTATGCAGAGGAAGACCTCCCCTTTCTTCTCGGGTGCAGGACTGCACTGTTGGACTTCTCTGTCTCAAATATTGGCAAGCGATGTAGGGGAAGTCTGGGAATATAAAATATGTGCCTTACAATAACAGTGAAGTTACATATGGAAATCCTTACAACCACTGAAGGGCCATTACTTTAACCTAAATCTTCTCCAGTATCCATCCACATATCACTACTCACAAATGGGGTCACATGTGTTGCAAGTAAGCATTTACTGTCTGTAGCTTTCCTTTTCTTCATCTCCCTTTATGCTAGTTTAAATGTTACACCTGTGGTGTAATAAACTCACCTGTCCAGGCTCCAGTGGCGCGATCCTCAGCCAAGGCACGGCCGCGTGGGAAAGACGTGCTGATCAGCCACGCCCCCTGGTGACAAGAGCGCATCCTTAATAACAGGATGCAATGCCCTGTTTCTCCCTGCAGCGGGCGTGTTCTGGAGGAGATTAGCACTGGGCTGTTTGACTCTACTGCTCTATTAACGTGTACTAGTATTTCTGACTAATGGAGCGCTGAGTCATCGATCAGGTTCTGATCCAGGGACTCTGTGCTTTATTTAAATCCATTCCTGGCCATACACCATTGCCAGTGATAGTCTTGTTTGGCTCACTAGCTAGGTTTTTTCCTGTATATGTACTTTCCAGGCTTGTATCATATATTTGCTGTAATTTCCCTGTCCGCCAGCAGGTGGCAGCAATATGTAAGCAGACCAAGGTTAGTTAGTATATCTAGTCTGGAATAGTCCATTTCAGTCTAGGCTCCCCTGTGTGAGCAGAAGTGGGACGTTCCCTTGTCCTGTGTCATGAGGAGGAGAAGGAAGTGTAGTCAGTGTACCAGCCACCCCCTGCTGGGGTAGGTTGTGTTGGTAGGAGTTCCCAGAACAAGGGATCCCAACCCTGGATCCTGCCTCGGCTGAGGCAAGGATCCATCTTCCCAGCTTGAGCCATCAGCCTCAGCTGGTCGACAAGAAGAGCAGCCACCTCCAGCCTCCAGGAAGAAGCATACCCTGTGAGCCAAGCTGTGAATACTTATCCCAAGTCCAGGAGAAGCCAAATTCCTCCTCAGCTAGTCAGGCCCATTAATAAGCAGAAGACAGACAGAGCAGAAGACTAATACCTGCCAGACTCTTTAGGCATATGATCAGAAGCAGAATATATATAAATTCCTGCCACATATTGCCAATACCTGCTGGGACCCAAGACTATTGCTGTAACTTGTATGGGTTTAAAGCTACCATTCAGTAAAGACAAGTTGGATTATATTTCCTGTCTGGATCTCAATTATTCCACCATGACTCCTACTGACCACACTCAATTTATTGCAAGTGAGCCAGTATCCAGGCGTCCAGCCGTACCAAGGTAGGAGACACCGTTGACACTACCATATCTGCTATACAGAGACATTATCCCCCTCTGGCATTCCTCACCTGGTATGTGAGTTATAACATCTTAAAGGGCCCTGCTACAGTCCTGTGCAAGCTGCAATTGGCGTCACGAACTATTACACATATATACTGACCCACTGCATAGCTGACCCACTGTACCGATGTCCTGCTTATTGCATAAGTGGCGTCACGAACAGGATCAGATTGAATTGTGTGTCCATCTTATTTAGTTGGAGCTCTGATAACCTATCTGCATGCACAATGTTTGGGTGGAGTTGTGGACCATTCCTCCCTGCATATGTGTTTCATTTCATAAATATTTCTTGGATTTCTTGTGTGCACAGCCATCTTTAAGTCATGCCATAGGGTTAAGACTGGGAATCTGACTTAGCCATCCCAAAACCCAAATCTTTTTTTATAACCTTTCTATACTTTATTTAATCATGTTATTTGGGTCTTGTTGCATCATCCAACATCTTTTCAGCTTGAGGTCATGCACTTCTGCCCTTAGATTTGCCTGTAAAATTCATATTTCCCTCAGTGATCTCAAGACTTCTATTATATTCTCTTCACAACACTTCACATCTGTGATGAGGTTTCAGTATTTGTGTGCAGAGCTCTTTTTCCTCCAAACATAGTGGTGTACAATTATGCTAAAAAGTTCCTCTTTTGTCTTATTTGTCAAAAGAACATTCTCCCAGGAACACTTGGGACATCCATGTGGTCTTGGGCAAACTTATAATGTGCCATAATGTTTTATATGGGACAGCAGCAAATTCCTTTGTTATGTCCTTCCATTACATCATTCTTATTCAGTGTTTTTCTAATGAGACCTGACCAGAGTTTTTGTAGTTTGTAGAGTCTTCTCTAGGTCTTTTTCTGTTACTCTTGAGTTCTTCCTCACCTCTTTCAGAATTGACTGTTGTGTTCATAGAGTAATTTTAACAGGATGAACAATTCTAGGGAGATCATCAGCAGTCCTGAATTTTATTCATGTTTAAATAATTTGTCTAATCGTGGATTCACCCAGAGCAATAATCTTTTAGATTTTTCCAGCTTCATGTCTTCCTATAACATGGCTCACACTAACCAATCTTAATCAATAAAAGCAGATTTGTCAGTAACCAGTGTTTGTGTGCCTTTATTTAATGGGCAAAGCACCTCACACATTCAATCTCATCTCCTTACCTAAAACTTGTTTTGCTAATTAGCTGTTAAAGAAGTAATTGACATAGAGATTTACCTTTCTTTCTTGTGCTGTGGATGTTTACTGAAAGACATGGACATAACTGTTTGTGTTATTAGTTTAGTTATATTGTGTTTGTATATAATTGTAATTTATATAAGTCAGACTGCATTTTATTACAAAATTCACAGCCTTAAATTCAATGTTTTGTTAACCACCTCAGCTACCCTAGCTTAAACCCCCTTAATGACCAGACCACTTTTTACAATTCTGTACTACACTACTTTCACGGTTTATTACTCGGTCATACAACTTACCACCCAAATGAATGTTACCTTCTTTTCTTCTCACTAATAGAGCTTTCATTTGGTGGTATTTCATTGCTGCTGACATTTTTACTTTTTTTGATATCAACTTTCTGTTGTAAAATTTTTCTAATAAAACTACATTTCTATATACATTTTTCTCTAAATTTATTGTTCTACATGTCTTTGATTAAAAAAAATTTAATAAGTGTATATTTATTGGTTTGGATAAAAGTTATAGCGTTTACAAACTATGGTGCAAAAAAATAGATTTACACACTTTGACTTTCTGAGCACCTGTCATGTTTCCTGAGGTTCTACAATGCCCAGACAGTAGAAACACCCCACAAATGACCCCATTTCGGAAAGTAAACACCCTAAGGTATTCACTGATTGGCATAGTGAGTTCATGGAAGTTTTTATTTTTTGTCACAAGTTAGCGGAAATAGAATTTTTGTTTCTTACAAAGTCTCATATTCCACTAACTTGTGACAAAATTTTTTTTTTTACATGAACTCACCATACCCCTCAAGGAATACCTTGGGGTGTCTTTTTTCTAAAATGGGGTCACTTGTGGGGTATTTATACTGTCCTAGGATTTTAGGGGCCCTAAAGCGTGAGAAGTAGTTTGGAATCCAAATGCGTAAAAATGCCCTGTGAAATCCTAAAAGTACTCATTGGAATTTGGGCCCCTTTGCGCACCTAGGCTGCAAAAAAGTGTCACTCATGTGGTATCGCCGTACTCAGAAGAAGTAGGGCAATGTGTTTTGGGGTGTATTTTTACCTATACACCCCAAATGACAACTTTAAATTTTTTTTAATACAAAGTTGTCAATTTACTGAGATATTTTTCTCACCCAGCATGGGTATATGTAAAAATACACCTCAAACCACATTGCCCTACTTCTCCTGAGTACGGTGATACCACATGTGACACTTTTTTGCAGCCTAGGTGCGCAAAGGGGCCCAAATTCCAATGAGTACCTTTTAGGAGGGCATTTTTATGCATTTGAATTCCAGACTTCTTCTCACGCTTTAGGGCCCCTAAAATGCCAGGGCAGTATAAATACCCCACATGTGACCCCATTTTGGAAATAAGACACCCCAAGGTATTCTGTGATGGGCATGGCGAGTTCATAGAATTTTTTATTTTTTTTTGGGCACAAGTTAGCGGAAATTTTTACTTATTTTTTTTCTCACAAAGTCTCCCTTTCCGCTAACTTGTGACAAAAAGTTCAATCTTTCATGGACTCAATATGCCCCTCAGCGAATACCTTGGGGTGTCTTCTTTCCAAAATGGGGTCATTTGAGGGTCTCCGCAATCATTACATGTATGGCCAGCATTAGGAGTTTCTACTATTCTCCTTATATTGAGCATAGGGGTAGGCCTCTTCAGAAGAATACCCCTTCCTTGCCATTTGGTCAACTAAATTTAGGGGGTATTCCCTGAGACTACCCAAGAACAAAAGCAAGCCTGTCTTACAAATGGGAGGCTAGCGAAGTACAGGAAGCCGCTGCGATTGATAAAAAATATCATTTTTATCGCTGCAGCGCTTGTGTAGTGATTGTGCAGTGATAAAAAAAAAAAAACGCACGTGTGGGCGACCGATCAGGCCTGATCGGGCAAACACTGCGTTTTGGGTGGAGGGTGAGCTAAGGTGACACAAACTATTATAGATCTGACTGTGATCAGTTCTGATCACTTACAGATACAATAAAGCGCTAACTACCTACCAAAGGGGCCTAAACTAACCTAAACCTAACAGTTAATACTGGTGAGAAAAAAAAAGTGACAGTTTACAATGATCACTTTTTTCCCTTTCATTAGTGATTGACATGGGTGATCAAGGGGTTAATTGGGGTGATGGGGGGTGACCTGGGGCTAAATATGTAGTGCTTGGTGTAATCACTGTGATCTGTGCTCTCTGCTGGGACCAACCGATGAAAAGGACCCAGCAGAGAGCACAGAAGCCATTTAACACATTATATTTATAAATATAATGTGTTATATGGCTTGTGGTTCGTTATTTTAAAAGTCACCAACCTGCCAGCGCCGATCATCGGCTGGCAGGCTGGTGACCAACTCCTTCTGCGTCTTTTGCCGGCCCGCACTGCGCATGCCTGCCAACAGCAAACCTGCCAAGAGACAGCTACCCACCAAAACTCACGGACCAGGCAAGGAGGGCATTAATCAGAGAGGCAGCACAGAGACATAAGGTAACCCTGGAGGAGCTGCAGAGTTTACAGCAGAGACTGGAGTATCTGTACATAGGACGGAAAAAAGCCGTACACTCCATAGAGTTGGGCTTTATGGCAGAGTGGCCAGAAGAAAGCCATTACTTTCATCAAAAAAACAAAAAGGCACGTTGTGAGTTTGCAAAAAAGGCATGTGGGAGACTCCCAAAATGTATGGAGGAAGGTGCTCTGGTCTGATGAGACTAAAATTGAACTTTTTGGCTATCAAAGAAAACGCTATGTCTGGCGCAAACCCAACACATCACATCACCCTAAGAACACAATCCCCACAGTGAAACATGGTGGTGGCAGCATCATGCTGTGGGGATGTTTTTCAGCAGTCGGGACTGAGAAACTGGTCAGAGTTGAGGGAAAGATGGATGGTGCTAAATACAGGGTTATTCTTTAGCAAAACCTGTACCACTCTGTGCGTGATTTGAGGCTAGGACGGAGGTTCGCCTTCCAGCAGGACAATGACCCCAAACACACTGCTAAAGCAACACTTGAGTGGTTTAAGGGGAAACATGTAAATGTGTTGGAATGGCCTAGTCAAAGCCCAGATCTCAATCCAATAGAAAATATGTGGTCAGGCTTAAAGATTGCTGTTTACAAGCGCAAACCACCCAACTTGAAGGAGCTGGAACAGTTTTGCAAGGAGGAATGGGCAAAATTTCCAGTGGTAAGATGTGGCAAGCTCATAGAGACATATCCATAGCAACTTGGAGCTGTGATTGCCGCAAAAGGTGGCTCTACAAAGTATTGACTGTAGGGGGGTGAATAGTTATGCACATTGACTTTTCTGTTATTTTGTCCTATTTGTTGTTTGCTTCACAATAAAAATAAAATAAAATTATCTTCAAAGTTGTGGGCATGTTCTGTAAGTTAAATGATGCAAATCCTCAAACAAGCCATGTTAATTCCAGGTTGTGAGGCACCGAAACACGAAAAAAATCAAGGGGGTGAATACTTTTGCAAGGCACTGTGGGACCCAACATTGTTAGCAGACAAGGAGATGACACATTGCCTCAGGGTTTAATGGAAAGGAAGCAAATCCAGAAATTGTTGGCCTGTTTAAAGCCTGTATTAGGCAGATCAGCAATTGTTTGGAGGGAAGCGTTCCCTCCTGACAATTGCTTGCTAGCTAGCGGAGAAGACTGCTGCTAATACATACAGTGTTACCCCCCACCGAATGGGGAGGAGTTATCACTATGCCATCGCTCGTCCTAATACTGTCTAGTGGTTTGCTGGTGGCAGATTGTGATTAGACAGCACGATCTGGTGCCGACAAGCGCTGATTTTTAAGAATACTTAAAAATCTGAATTATACCATAAACAAGCATTCATGTGAACGCTCGTTAGTGAATATCTGCCAGTGTAATACAGCCTACCGTCTTTGTTAAGAGGCTAGAACACAACATGCACAGGTACTATGGCAGTGGGGACAAGTTTGCTACATTGCTTTTTCTCACATCTTTTTTAGGCACTTTTGGAAAAAATTAGGTAACCCTTTATCTCTAGTGTTTCTTCACACTATTGTGTGCATGAAGAGAATACTGTAGATTGATAAACACTATTGGCAAGCATACTGTTATCATTGATTTGTATGTATAGTGTATGTAATAACAAATAATGAATACCATGGCTTAAAACTTGTGAACTATGGGTAAACATGATGCATATACATGAAAAATATTTTCATTCTGACCTTATCGACATGCATCTTAAATTATCTCTGCCCAAATAAATGAGATGTTTCAACAATTGCAGGGGTTGATTAGCAGTCCTTTTCCGTTCAGCCTTAATTCTAGTTCTGGTGACAAACCAATACTTACAATGATTGCAATGGAAAAATTATCTTCACTTCAACCTCTGAGCCTTAATTTATTCATATAAGATTAAAACTTTTCCAATTTTGTCTAGACCGAATGTCTAAGAAAATTATCTGTCCATGTGCAAATGAATTCATTAATATTTATAATGTTATCAGTCTAATCCTTGACTAAAGTTGCACATTTTTTTAATTTGAAATAATCAGTCTATTATTATTATTCACCTATTTTGGATATGGTTTATGAAAAGAGAGTCTGCATAAACTTGTTTGTCATCTGAATATCTGCTTTTAATTTCTAATGTTGTAAATACACACACACACAGTGTGTGGCTGTGAAAAAAAATATTCACCCTCTAACGATTTGTTCTGTTTTTTGCAACGGATCCGTTATGCTTGCCCATAGACTTCTATTATGCTGGATCAAAACAGAAGGCTTGCGTTTGTATTTCCGTCTTACGGATTCCGTTATTTTTAGTTATAACCATGTTATAAGGGAAAGTAATAACAGAATGCAAAACGGTGATGTAAACAATCCCTTAGCCAGGCAAACAGGCTCTGCTGTTTGTGCACAAATGTGGCCATCTCTCTAGCCAGTCTCCATCTGAATATGGCAACTATCATGTGACCACCAGCTGGGTCTAGGACCCCTGTTTAGATTTTTTTGCATCTTCCATGTCAAAATATATTTAAAAGAATCCTAAAATGCTGCATTTTTTACACTGGCATTAAGCATAATAATAGGCTGGCAGTTCCTGTTCTGTAGAGATCACTTTTCAGTAGTCATCTCATTATCATCAGGATTACAATGAAAGATGAAACCTATATAAAGATAACAGAGGAACCACCTCTCCTCCCAGGTCACAGAGAATGGTAGAAAATTCTCCCTTAGATGTCAATGAACAACAACTGTGTATTAAGTCTATGGTCCATTTGAATGCTGTAAAGCATATCTCTATTCTCTAAATGCTGTTAACAAAAGCTCAAGCAAAAAGGCTGAACCCATAATCTTTCATAGAAAAAAGAATGCAAAGCAACTGGAAAATAAAGACAGATTAAAAAAAATGAATATATGTATCCATATTTGGTTTTAACTGGCAAAAAATCTAGGGTGACATTTAAGATCTGCATCTACAACCCATAGTTAAACAGGCAAAAATAGAAGAGTAATACTCTAGGCAAATTGCGGTCCGCAATGCACAGGCACCGAGCGTGGGCCAGCCGCATGCGGATCGCGACCCCATTCCCTTAACTCCTTAAGGACACAGCCTTATTTCACCTTAACCCTTTCATGACCAAAGGTCATTGATGCCCCAGTGTCCAGGTCAAAATTTACAAATCTGACATGCGTCACTTTAAGTGGTAATAGCTTTGGAACACTTTTACTTATCTACGCCATTCTGAAATTGTTTTCTCATGACACATTGTACTTCATGACAGTCATACATTTGAGTCAATATACAGTACAGACCAAAAGTTTGGACACACCTTCTCATTCAAAGAGTTTTCTTTATTTTCATGACTATGAAAATTGTAGATTCACACTGAAGGCATCAAAACTATGAATTAACACATGTGGAATTATATACTTATCAAAAAAGTATGAAACAACTGAAAATATGTCATATTCTAGGTTCTTCAAAGTAGCCACCTTTTGCTTTGATTACTACTTTGCACACTCTTGGCATTCTCTTGAGGAGCTTCAAAAGGTAGTCACCTGAAATGGTCTTCCAACAGTCTTGAAGGAGTTCCCAGAGATGCTTCAGCACTTGTTGGCCCTTTTGCCTTCACTCTGCGGTCCAGCTCACCCCAAACCATCTTGATTGGGTTCAGGTCCGGTGACTGTGGAGGCCAGGTCATTTGGCGCAGCACCCCATCACTCTCCTTCATGGTCAAATAGCCCTTACACAGCCTGGAGGTGTGTTTGGGGTCATTGTCCTGTTGAAAAATAAAGGATGGTCCAACTAAACGCAAACCGGATGGAATAGCATGCCGCTGCAAGATGCTGTGGTAGCCATGCTGGTTCAGTATGCCTTCAATTTTGAATAAATCCCCAACAGTGTCACAAGCAAAGCACCCCCACACCATCACACCTCCTCCTCCATGCTTCACGGTGGGAACCAGGCATGTAGAGTCCATCCGTTCACCTTTTCTGCGTCGCACAAAGACACGGTGGTTGGAACCAAAGATCTCAAATTTGGACTCATCAGACCAAAGCACAGATTTCCACTGGTCTAATGTCCATTCCTTGTGTTCTTTAGCCCAAACAAGTCTCTTCTGCTTGTTGCCTGTCCTTAGCAGTGGTTTCCTAGCAGATATTCTACCATGAAGGCCTGATTCACACAGTCTCCTCCTAACAGTTGTTCTAGAGATGTGTCTGCTGCTAGAACTCTGTGTGGCATTGACCTGGTCTCTAATCTGAGCTGCTGTTAACCTGCGATTTCTGAGGCTGGTGACTTGGATGAACTTATCCTGCGCAGCAGAGGTGACTCTTGGTCTTCCTTTCCTGGGGCGGTCCGCATGTGAGCCAGTTTCTTTGTAGCGCTTGATGGTTTTTGTGACTGCACTTGGGGACACTTTTAAAGTTTTCCCAATTTTTCGGACTGACTGACCTTCATTTCTTAAAGTAATGATGGCCACTCGTTTTTTCTTTACTTAGCTGCTTTTTTCTTGCCATAATACAAATTCTAACAGTCTATTCAGTAGGACTATCAGCTGTGTATCCACCTGACATGGTCCCAACCCCATTTATAAGGCAAGAAATCCCACTTATTAAACCTGACAGGGCACACCTGTGAAGTGAAAACCATTTCAGGTGACTACCTCTTGAAGCTCATCAAGAGAATGCCAAGAGTGTGCAAAGCAGTAATCAGAGCAAAAGGTGGCTACTTTGAAGAACCTAGAATATGACATATTTTCAGTTGTTTCATACTTTTTTGATAAGTATATAATTCCACATGTGTTAATTCATAATTTTGATGCCTTCAGTGTGAATCTACAATTTTCATAGTCATGAAAATAAAGAAAACTCTTTGAATGAGAAGGTGAGTCCAAACTTTTGGTCTGTACTGTATATCTCCTTTTTTTTAAAAAAAAATCCCAAATTTACCGAAAAAATAAAAGAACATTTGCAATTTTCTAAATTTCAATTTCTCTGCTTCTAAAACAGAAAGTGATATCTCATAAAATATTACATAACATTCCCCACATGTCTACTCTATGTTGGCATTATTTTGGAAATGTTATTTTATTTTTTTAGGACATTACAAGGCTTAGAAGTTTAGAAGCAATTCTTAAAATTTTTAAGGACTAGTTCAGGTCTGAAGTCACTTTGTGGGGCTTACATAGTGGAAACCCCCCATAAATGACCCCATTGTAGAAACTACACCCCTCAAGTTACTTAAAACCAATTTTACAAACGTTATTAACCCTTTAGGTGTTCCACAAGAATTAAAGGAAAAATGAGATAAAATTTCAAAATTTCACTTTTTTAGCAGATTTTCTATTTTATTACATTTTTTTCTTTAACACATTAAGGGTTAACAGCCAAACAAAACTCAATATTTATTACTCTGATTCTGCGGTTTACAGAAACACCCCACATGTGGTCGTAAACTGATGTAAGGGCGCACGGAAGGGCGCAGAAGGAAAGGAACACCGTATGGTTTTTGGAAGGCAGATTTTGCTGGATTGGTTTTCTGAACGCCATATGTTTTTTTTTCTACCGATCGTCTTGTGCAGGGGCTCATTTTTTGCAGAAAGAGTTGAGGTTTTTATTGGTACCATTTTTGGGTACATAGGATTTTTTGATCATTCATTATTACACTTTATGGGACAAGGTGGCCCACATTTTTTTTTTACAGCATTCATCTAAGGGGTTAGGTCATGTGACAGTTTTACAGAGCAGATCGTTACGGACGTGGCAATACCCAATATGTATACTTTTTCTTATTTATTTAAGTTTTACACAATAATAGCATTTCTGAAACCCAAAAAATGATGTTTTAGTGTCTCCATAGTCTGAGAGCCATAGCTTTTTTATTTTTTGGTGATTGTCTTAAATATGGGCTCATTTTTTGCGGGATGAGGTAACGGTTTTATTGGTACTATTTTGGGGTATATTCGCCTTTTTTGATCGCTTGGTGTTGCACTTTTTGTGATGTAAGGTGACAAAAATGGCTTATTTTTTTACACCGTTTTTATTTTTTATGGTGTTTATTGGACAGGGTTGATGATGTGATATATTTATAGAGATGGTCGTTACGGACGCGGTGACACCTAATATGTGTGGTTTTTGTTTTTTGTTTTTTATAGGAAAAGGAAATTTATTTTTGACATTTTTATTTATTTATTTTTACTTTTATTATTTTCCCATTTTTTTTTATCAGTTCCCTCTTGGATCTTGAAGATCCAGTGGGGCTGATGGTTGTACTATACTTTGCAATGCTCTTGCATTGCAAAGTATAATACAATCAGATGCCTGTAGGTGGCAGCACTGGACGCCTATACCATGGCAACCAGAAGCCTTTGCAAAGCGTCCAGTTGCCATGGCAACCATCGAGCGCTGCGATCGCAGCAGCCCTGATGGTTGAGAGAGACCCCTATTAACCACATGGATGCCGCTACTGCAGCATCTATGGGGTTACAGCAGTGTCAGCATAGAGCTGACAAACGCTGCTGATGGCAGCGGCTCAGGAATGGAGCCGCCGCCATCACACACACAAGGGGGACCGCATCGGAGGCAGGGGACAGGGGGCAGCGGACAGGGGGCAGCGCTGGAAACAGGGGAGGGGGGGCAGCATTTTACTTACAGATCGGGGCAGGAGGGGGCGGACCGCATCGGGGGGGGGGCAGGATAAGAAGATGGACAAGAAGGGGGCACAGATCGGGGCAGTAGGGGGCGGACCGCATCGGGGGCAGGACAAGAACAGGGAGGGGGCGCAGATCGGGGGCTTCAAGGGGGCGCAGATCGGGGGCTTCAGGACACATTACCAATTTCAGGCTCTGATCTGCAGAGCGCAGATCAGAGCCTGAAACCGGCATTTTAACACTGCCGCGATCCGATTGGTTAGTCTACACAGACTAACCAGTCGGATCGATTGCCGGCAAGGGGCCACTCTGATTGGTCCCTTGCCGGCATTACTGCACTGTATGCTGTCCGTGACAGCAGCAGAGCAGGGGCAGAAGCTTTAATCCAAGCGCTTTGCAGCGCTTGGATTAAAGAGCTGCCAGAACGTATATATACGTGGTAGCTGCACGGGGTATGTGCAGCTATCACGTATATATACAGATTGCAGACATGAAGGGGTTAAGGACCAGGCCATTTTTTGAAAATCTGACCAGTGTCACTTTAAGGGTCTATTCACACGTCCGTTTTTTCTTTCCTGATCTGTTCCGTTTTTTGCTGAACAGATCTGGACCAGATCTGGACCCATTCATTTTCAATGGGTCCTGAAAAAAAACGGACAGCACAATGTCTGATTTTTTTTCAGGACCCATTGAAAATGAATGGGTCCAGATCTGGTCCAGATCTGTTCAGCAAAAAACGGAACAGATCAGGAAAGAAAAAACAGACGTGTGAATAGACCCTAAGTAGTGATAACTTTAAAACGCTTTGACTTATCCAGGCCATTCTGAGATAGTTTTTTTCGTCACATATTGTACTTCATGACACTGGTAAAATTAAGTAAAAATTTTCTATTTCTCTACTTCTATAATACATAGTAATACCTCCAAAAATAGTTATTACTTTACATTCCCCATATGTCTACTTCATGTTTGGATCATTTTGGGAATAATATTTTATTTTTTGTGGATGTTACAAGGCTTAGAAGTTTAGAACCAAATCTTGAATTTTTTCAGACATTTTCAAAAACCCAATTTTTAGGGACCAGTTCAGGTCTGAAGTCACTTTGCGAGGCTTACATAATAGAAACCACCCAAAAAAGACCCCATTCTAGAAACTACACCCCTCCAGGTATTCAAAACAGATTTTACAAATGTCATTAACCCTTTAGGTGTTCTACAAGAATTAATGGAAAATAGAGATACAATTTCAGAATTTCACTTTTTTGGCAGATTTTCCATTTTATTTTATTTTTTACTTTTACAAAGCAAGGGTTAACAGCCAAAGAACACTCAATATTTATGGCCCTGATTCGGTAGTTTACAGAAACACCCCATATGTGGTTGGAAACTACTGTACGGGCACACGGCAGGGCGCAGAAGGAAGGGAATGCAATACGGTTTTTGGAAGGCAGATTTTGCTGGACTTTTTTTTTGACACCATGTCCCATTTGAAACCCCCCTGATGCAACCCTAGAGTAGAAACTCCATAAAAGTGACCCCATCTAAGAAACTACACCCCTCAAGGTATTCAAAACTGATTTTACAAATGTTATTAACCCTTTAGGTGTTCCATAAGAGTTATTGGCAAATGGAGATGAAATTTCAGAATTTCAATTTATGGCAAATTTTCCATTTTAATCAATTTCTTCCAGCAACAAAGCAAAGATTAACAGCCAAGCAAAACTCAATATTTATGGCCCTGATTCTGTAGCTTACAGAAACACTCCATATGTGGTTGTAAACTGCTGTATGGGCACACGGCAGGGCGCAGAAGGAAAGGAATGCCATACGGTTTTTGGAAGGCAGATTTTGCTGGACTGTTTTGAAGCCCCCCTGATGCATACCGAGAGTAGAAACTCCAAAAAAGTGACCCCATTTTAGAAACTACGGGATAGGGTGGAAGTTTTTTTGGTACTAGTTTAGGGTACATATGATTTTTGGTTGCTCTATATTACACTTTTTGTGAGGCAAGATAACAAGAAATAGCTGTTTTGGCACCGTTCTTATTTTTTGTTATTTACAACATTCATCCAGGTTAGATCATGTGGTATTTTTAAAAACCAGGTTGTCACGGATGCGGCGATACCTAATATGTATACTTTTTTAAATTTAAGCTTTACACAATGATTTCATTTTTGAAGCAAAAAAAAAACATGTTTTAGTGTCTCCATAGTCTGACACCCATATTTTTTTCAGTTTTTGGGTGATTACCTTGGGTAGGGTATGATTTTTGCGGGATGAGATGACGGTTTTATTGGCACTATTTTGGGGTGTGTATGACTTTTTGATCGCTTGCTATTACGCTTTTTGTGATGTAAGGTGACAAAAAAATGGTTTATTTAGCACAGATTTTATTTAACATTTTTTACGGTGTTCATTTGAGGGGTTAGGTCATGTGATATTTTTATAGAGCCGGTCGATACGGACGTGGCGATACCTAATATGTATGCTTTTTTTTATTTATGTAAGTTTTACAAAATAATATCATTTTTGAAACAAAAAAAAATCATGTTTTAGTTTCTCCATATTCTGAGCCATATTTTTTAATTTTTTGGGCGATTGTCTCAGGTAGGGCTCATTTTTTGCAGGATGAGGTGACGGTTAGACTGGTACTATTTTGGTGGGCAAACGCCTTTTTGATCGCTTGCTGTTGTACTTTTTGTGATGTAAGGTGACAAAAAATGGTTTATTTAGCACAGTTTTTATTTTTTAATTTTTACGGTGTTCATCTGAGAGGTTAGGTAATGTAATATGTTTATAGAGCCGGTCGATACGGACACAGTGATACCTAATATGTATATATTTTTTTATTTATGTAAGTTTTACAAAATAATATAATTTTTGAAACAAAAAAAAATCATGTTTTAGTGTCGCCATATTCTGAGCCATATTTTTTTTATTTTTTGGGCGATTGTCTCAGGTAGGGCTCATTTTTTGCGGGATAAGGTGACGGTTAGACTGGTACTATTTTGGTGGGCAAACGCCTTTTTGATCGCTTGCTGTTGTACTTTTTGTGATGTAAGGTGACAAAAAATGGTTTATTTAGCACAGTTTTTATTTTTTATTTTTTACGGTGTTCATCTGAGGGGTTAGGTAATGTAATATGTTTATAGAGCCGGTCGATACAGACACAGTGATACCTAATATGTATACTTTCCCCCCCCCCCTATTTTTTACCAATTTTTTTAAACTTTATTTGGGGAAAATTACGTTTTTGTTTATTTTTACTTGAAACTTTAAATTTTTTGGGGGAAAACTTTATTTTTTCAACTTTTTTTTCACTTTATTTTTTGTCCCACTTTGGGACTTGAACTTTTGGTGGTCTAATTCTTTACAATGCATTCCAATACTTCTGTATTGGAATGCATTGGCTGTATGAGTAATACTGTGTGTATTACTCATACAGCTTCCGGGGCCTGTGAGATCCAGGGGGCTGGATCTCACAGGCACGTCACAGGAAGGCAGCGCGATGCCTTCCTCAGACATTGCGCTGCCTTTCATGCCATCGGGTCCCCCCTACAGCCGCATGGGGACCCCGATGGCACCGCTCACCTCCGCTGCAACTTAAAAGAGCTGCAAACCACAGGTCTGAATTGACGGGTCATGGGACCCCCCCTGGCATTTAGCCGAGGTGCCTGCTCAATGATTTGAGCAGGCAGCGGCTTCCGATCACTGCCCGCTGCGCGGCGGTGATCAGAAATACACAGGGGGTACAGGTACACCCTGTGTCCTGGAAGAGGTTAAGGGATGGGCTCATTTTTAGCTTAAGGACCAGGCAATTTTTTGCAAATCTGACCAGTGTCAATTTATGTGGTGATAACTTTATAACGCTTTGACTTATCCAAGCCATTCTGAGATATTTTTTTGTCACATATTGTACTTCATGACACTGGCAAAATGGAGTAAAAAAAAAACTAAACATTTTTATTTATAAAAAAATACCAAATTTAGCAAAAATTTGCCAATTTCCAAATTTCTATTTTTCTGCTTCTATAATACATAGTAATACCTACAAAAATAGTTATTACTTTACATTTCCCATATGTCTACTTCATGTTTGGATCATTTTGGGAATGCCATTTTATTGTTTAGGGACGTTACAAGGCTTAGAAGTTTAGAAGCAAATTTTGAAATTTTTCTGAAATTTTCAAAAAACCACTTTTTAAGGACCAGTTCAGGTCTGAAGTCACTTTGTGAGGCTTACATAATAGAAACCACCCAAAAATGACCCCATTGTAGAGACTACACCCCTCAAGGTATTCAAAACTGATTTTTGCAAACTTTGTTAACCCTTGGGGTGTTCCACAAGAATTAATGGAAAATAGAGATGCAATTTCAAAATTGCACTTTTTTGACAGATTTTCAATTTTAATAATTTTTTCCAGTTACAAAGCAAGGGTTAACAGCCAAACAAAACTCAATATTTATGGCCCTGATTCTGTAGTTTACAGAAACACCCCATATGTGGTCGTAAACTGCTGTACGGGCACATGGCAGGGCAAAGACGGAAAGGAATTCCATACGGTTTTTGGAAGGCAGATTTTGCTGGACTGGTTTTTTACACCATGTCCCATTTGAAGCCACCCTGATGCACCCCTAGAGTAGAAACTCCAAAAAAGTGACCCTATTTTAGAAACTACGGAATAGGGTGGCAGTTTTGTTGTTACTAGTTTAGGGTACATATGATTTTTGGTTGCTCTATATTACACTTTTTGTGGGGCAAGGTAACAAGAAATAGCTGTTTTGGCACAGTTTTTTTTGCCATTTACAACATTCATCTGACAGGTTAGATCATGTGGTATTTTTATAGAGCAGGTTGTCATGGATGCGGCGATACCTAATATGTATACTTTTTTTAATGTAAGTTTTACACAATGATTTCATTTGACTCCGTACAAAAAAAATCATGTTTTAGTGTCTCCATAGTCTGAGAGCCATAGTTTTTTCAGTTTTTAGGTGATTATCTTAGGTAGGGTATGGTTTTTTGCGGGATGAGATGCCGGTTTGATTGGCACTATTTTGGGGTGCATATGACTTATTTTTGATTGCTTGCTATTACACTTTTTGTGATGTAAGGGGACAAAAAATTGCTTTTTTTAAACCTTTTTTTTTTACGGTGTTCACCTGAGGGGTTAGGTCATGTGATATTTTCATAGAGCGGGTTATTATTGACGCGGCGATACCTAATATGTATACTTTTTTAATTTACTTAAGTTTTACACAATAACAGCTTTTTTAAAACAAAAAAATAGTTTTTTTATTTTTTGGGCAATTGTCGAGGCTCATTTTTGCGGGATTAGGTGACGGTTAGATTGGTACTATTTTGGTGGGCATGCTCTTTTTTGATTGCTTGCTGTTGTACTTTTTGTGATGTAAGGTGACCATAAAATCGTTTATTTAGCATAGTTTTTATATATTTTTTTACGGTGTTCATCTGAGGGGTTAGGTCATGTGATTTATTTATAGACCTGGTCGATACGGACGCGGCGATACCTAATGCCACGCGGCGGTGATCGGAACTACACATGACGTACCGATACGTCATGTGTCCTTAAGTAGCAGGATCTCATGACATACCGATACGTCATGTTTCCCCAGCAGGTTAAGTACCAGGACATCACGATGTACCGGTACGTCATATGTCCCTAAGAGGTTAAATTAGGTCCATCCGTTTCCGCAAAAAGATAGGACAAGTTCTATCTTTTTGGGGAACGGAAGCACGGAACGGAACCCCATGAAAGCACTCCATAGAGCTTCCGTTCCGTGGTTCCATTCAGTTCTGCACCGCATCTCCGAATTTGCTGACCCATTCAAGTGAATGGGTCCGCATCCGTGATGCGGAATGCGCACGGCCGGTGTCCCGTGTATTGCGGACCCACCGTATGCGGCCCACAATACTGCCACGGGGGACACACGGTCGTGTGCAAGAGGCCTTACTAGCAGGGACAATTGCATCCCCTTGACCTCATGTAACACACTCTGTGACTTCCAAGAAGAAGGAAATCAAAGAGTACAAAGAAGTACGGAGTCAAAGAGTACATCACATGATCGCTCTCTGCTACTGACTGGCTAACTAGGGTCACATTGGGAATAAATGCTGCTTCCTATGCGTATTATTGCACCTTAAGCTTCATTTTGATCCTTGCTTTACTTTTGAGCTTTGAACAAAGTGATACATTTTCATTAACCCTTTCATGACTGGGCAATGTCCAGGCAACTTTTTGTGATTTTGTGCATGTGGTGGTTTAGTGACCATAACTTTTTTATTTATTTGACTACAAAAATAATTTTAGCGATTTTTTATTTTATTTTTTACTTGACACTTAGGACTTTTTTATTAGAATTTTTTTTAGAGATGTTTTTTCCTTTTCTTAGGTTTAATTTGAAGGAAAACCGCAAATTATTATTAAAAAGTAATTTAAATCTTAAAAATGACACAAACATTAATTATTGCAATGGATTCCCTATTTTGTGACGATCGTTTTCATATTGACTATGGTGACGGTTTCTGTTAGTGACTGCATTTGTAATATTTTTATAAAAAAAATATTTGTATTTTTTCATTTTTATTTACTTATATTTTCATTTATTTTTGGCACATAATATGTCCCCCAGGAGAATATTAAAATACTTTTTTTTTTTCACTTTTTCCACTGTAACAGGGGTATCCACAGGAGCCCTAGTTACAGGGGAAAACAGCCCCCTGTGGGGGCATTACACACAGGCAGAGATGATCAGGGTCTCCTCAGATCCTGCAGCTCTGCTCCAGCCCCCGCCGCAGACAACCCCGGCGGTCATGTGACTGCCAGGACTACCAGAGGAAGCAGCTCTGTCTCTTCCTGCTCTCCACCATCTGCCCAGGTACCGCTCTCCTGCCGACACAGGAGAAGGCAGAAGTGGTAATAAACCACTCCTGTCTTCTCCTCAGGCTCCCTGCTGTGTCTGAGCTACATTACATTAGCTTTAATCCCAGCTGATCAGCGCTGGGATTAAAGTGCTGCCTGCACGTGTATATACATGCTATCTGCACGGGGCATGTGCAGATAGGATGTATATACTTAGTGGGCAGTCGGGAAGGGGATAAGAATGCTGGAGATTAGCAAATTTTAAAAAAACTATTTCATCTCTTTTCTAATTTCTCCAAGAAATTTGCTTAATTTCAAATGAATTAGTCAAAAGCGTGTTAAATCAGCTATATCCTGGACTTACAGGGAGAGTGTATCTCTGTGTACATCACTATGCATTGAAGCAACATGCATAGCTAGTCCTTTCTGGGAGTGAAAAAGTTACTGTGCGTCAGTATGACAGGGAGGTCTCATACAATATATGGATGTGCACATCGCCATGCAGGCCACCAACAGTCCTGGCTAATCCCTAGCTAAACAAAAAGAAGCATACAACAGCTTTTAGTAAAGGAAAAACAAAACACTAGGCCCCCCCTTCAGGAGCTGTGTCCCAACGACTCTTTAGTGGAACAAAAGGAGGACACGAAGGCAGTGGTAATAAAGAAACGGTTCTTATAAACCATGTTGTGGCAGTGCAAATATACTTTTGAATCACTTCTGTTAGCTGTAGAATGACTGTGCGTCAATATCAGGCTCAGTTCACACTTATTTTTTCAGTTACACATCAAAAACACAGAACAAATGCAGATCTTTTCATGATACCTTATGTGAGAGTAGGATTGGCTTCTGATTTTGGTTCACCATACAGCAATTGCTGGAATTAACTGACCAAATAACTGAAGTGTGAACTTACAGGTCAATGTTAGCATCAGGTATAATGTACTTTACCGTGCAGTGGCCTAAGATTCTAATATAGTGGGAAAGAGCTTTCTCATTTCACTGTTTTTGGGGTGTCCACATTGGTTGATAGAAAATCTGTTCTGTTAGCTACTGGTTCAGGATTAGATCTTAAAAAAGAAAATAAAAAATTGATATGATGTCTTCTTATTTTAATTCACTCCTAGTTTGGTTTCCAAACCTTCATGCAACTTGACACTTGAAACTTGACAGTGTGGTCATACCTTAAAGGTCCCTTTACACGGGATCTGCTTCTAGCTGGTGGAGGAGACTGGATATCCTCCGGAGTATGGGGAGGAACAATTGATAATGCCGCCACTGTTACCCATACTGGCTTGCTGTTTGCCAACAGCAGATTGTGTTTACACAGCACGATCTGCTGTGGGCAAACGATAATTTTTGTGTTCACACAAACGATCAGATTACCCAATGAATGAGCGTTTTGCTCATTCCTCAGGTAATTGGCGGTACATTTACACCACCAAAGAATCGCTAATGAATGTTTTTATGAATGCTTGTTAGCGATTATCTTTAAGATTCTTGGCCCGTGTAAAGGTCCGTTAAGAGTGCACTTTAGTAAGGTGATATTGTCTGCAGCGTAATTACTAATTTACTGCATTTGTGTAGTGTAGTGTACTGACTGCATCACCCATTGAGGAGAGAGGTCCCTGATGACCATTTGGCAGCAGTCAGCATAAATTTGCCCTTCAGTAGTATGTTTATTTTTGCCAGAGTTGGCACTTGGTATTGCTTGTACATATGTATGCATTCTGAAATAGTGTTCAGTAAAGTTTGTACCCCTCCCATCTGGACTTTTTTTGCATATCAGCAAAATATACTGCACCATAAATATCCGATAGGTGCCGGTCCCACCTCTGGACCTGCTCTTATCTTGATAATGGTGCCTTTCATGCCACTGGGAATGGAGAGGTGGTTGCAGTTGCACAGCTTTTTCCCAATTCTATGGGAATTTCAAAAATTGCTGAGTGCTCTTTCACTGCTATTTTTGGAAGTTCTATATAAGTGAATGGAGAGACCTGTGCACGAGGACCACTAAATTCCTGGTGGCACATGATAGGGATCTGTTCTCAGAAGAGGTGTGGGTTCCAGATGTAGGGACCTGCACATATCAGGCATTTATGGCATATCCTGTAAATATGCATTAAATGTCCACATGGAAATTCCCCTTTAAGATTACATAACAGATAACACTATAGATTGTTCTCCCTAGTCTAGCCTATGCCAAGCCTGGTGGGAATTCAGTGGGTTTACGGCTCATCTGCTGACCGAAGGCACATACAACAATAAAAACCCTATGTAGTAAGATGCTCACAAGTGATATGGATACTGATGAAGAGTTAAGAAACTCTACAACATCCAGGAATCACTTAGAGAAGTACTAACTACCAAGTTGGAATCAATAGAGTGCAGATATGAAATGATGAGGTTGCTGATCTGTTTTGCAGTATAATCATTAAGTGTATTCTAAGCAATAATTGTAGTGTAATCAATCCTCATCGCTCACAGGGAATGCTATCATTTAGTACAATTGTTTCCTGAGAGTATTCAAGAGTAAATATTAAACTGTACTAAGGAGCCATTAACTCACTGAGACATTTTCAGTATCATTAGATTTGTTAAGGATATATCCCCAAATGTATTGCTAGGGCCAAAGTTTCTTGAGAAAGGAGCCAAATTATGACTATTATGGGACTAAACGCAATGAACTAACTCCGGTCCCAGTGATATCAATAGTACTTTACACTTGATGAGGCCTATTGTAAAAGTAAAAGCTATCAAAAGGGCAAACTGCATATTAATAAAGGCTGTGCCAGACAGAATTCCAGAGTACAAATATGTATTTTTTAAAGAGTAACTAAACTTTTCTACAGGCTTCCTTTAAAATGTTCTAAATAGTCTAAAAATGTTTTTGCAATGTACTTTGCTCAGATAGGCACAGAAAGTTCTGGATGATATTGCATCTTAAAACTAATTATTAGAACAGTACTAGTACAGGCTATACCGGTGTACAGATTTCATTGGGGTCCAAGGCGAACCCGGAGCAGAAGAGCCTGCTGCCTGTGTAAGTGCAGCTGAGATTGCAGCATTGTTGACACGATGGGCAGGTAAGAACTACACAAACTATCTTTCTTCCACAGAGCAGAAGAAAGGCCACATTTTAGGAAAATCCTGGAGAACCCATTTGACATGTATTACCTTTTGCTTGGGGAATGGGAAAAAAGAGCAATTCTACTATGGTTTGTTTGCATTGTAAATGTTGTGCCATTCGCCATGCAGCCTAAATACAATGTCAAAATTAGTTTCACACCAAATCTGAATTTCCTCACACTTTGTAGTAAAGAATCAATTTTTTTCCTAAAATGGCTACTGCACATGTTAGGATATGAAGCAAAGAACTCTGGGAATGAGGGATCACCCACAATGCCATGCATGCAGCCAATCAGCAGTCAGCCAGCCCTGTGATGTCACAGCCCTATAAATAGCCTCAGCCATCTTGGGTTCTACCATTTTCCAGTGTACTTAGTGCAGGGAGAGACGTACGCAGGCACTAGGGACAGTGGTAGAAAAGACTTTAAAACTTTTATTTTGCTGTATAGAAGTTAAGGAAAAGGATAGGGAGGAATCATTCCACAGTATTGAAGCAGAACAGGGTTCAGTAGGGGAGGTTACAGCCTGGGCAATAGGAACAATCCAATTACACCTTGCTGCACTGACTGGGACCCAAATTGCCATTATACTGCTGCTTTCAGGTTTGCAATAGATAATACCTCTGTAATTCTAGCAAACCGTTCTTTTTATTGGGGTGCAAGTGCTATGTGATACAGACATTAACAGAATGTATTACTAAAGCATTTTTCTATGTCTTTTTAGCCTTTGTGCAGTGCAGTTATATGTTCTAAAGCCTTTTTTAGCTTGTATTAGGCCCCTTTCACACGGGCGAGTATTCCGCACGGGTGCGATGCGTGAGTTGAATGCATTGCACCCGCACTGAATCCGGACCCATTCATTTCTATGGGGCTGTTCACATGAGCGGTGATTTTCACGCATCACTTATGCGTTGCGTGAAAATCGCAGCATGTTCTATATTCTGCAACACAGGCCCCATAGAAATGAATGGGGTTGCGTGAAAATCGCAAGCATCTGCAAGTGCGGATGCGGTGCGATTTTCACGCATGGTTTCTAGGTGACAGTCTATTCACTGTATTATTTTCCCTTATAACATGGTTATAAGGGAAAATAATAGCATTCTGAGTACAATAGGGCTGGAGGGGTTAAAAAAAAAACTCGCCAGGCCCCTCATTGAATACCTTGGGGTCTCTTCTTTCCAAAATGGGGTCACATGTGGGGTATTTATACTGCCCTGGCTTTTTAGGGGCCCGAAAGTGTGAGAAGTCTGGGATCCAAATGTCTAAAAATGCCCTCCTAAAAGGAATTTGGGCCGCTTTGCGCATCTAGGCTGCAAAAAAGTGTCACACATGTGGTATCGCCGTACTCAGGAGAAGTTGGGCAATGTGTTTTGGGGGGGTCATTTTACATATACCCATGCTGGGTGAGAGAAATATCTTGGTCAAATGCCAACTTTGTATAAAAAAAAAAAAAATGGGAAAAGTTGTGTTTTGCCAAGATATTTCTCTCACCCAGCATGGGTATATGTAAAATGACACCCCTAAACACATTCCCCAACTTCTCCTGAGTACGGCGATACCAGATGTGTGACACTTTTTTGCCGCCTAGGTGGGCAAAGGGGCACACATTCCAAAGAGCACCTTTAGGATTTCACAGGTCATTTTTTACACATTTTGATTTCAAACTACTTCGCACACATTAGGGCCCCTAGAATGCCAGGGCAGTATAACTACCCCACAAGTGACCCCATTTTGGAAAGAAGACACCCCAAGGTATTCCGTGAGGGGCATGGCGAGTTCCTAGAATTTTCTATTTTTTGTCACAAGTTAGCGGAAAATGATGATTTTATTTTTTTCTTTTTTTTTCTTACAAAGTCTCATATTCCACTAACTTGTGACAAAAAATAAAAATTCTAGGAACTCGCCATGCCCCTCACGGAATACCCTGAGGTGTCTTCTTTCCAAAATGGTATCACTTGTGGGGTACTTATACTGCCCAGGCAATTTAGGGGCCCAAATGTGTGAGAAGTAGTTTGAAATCAAAATCTGTAAAAAATGGCTGGTGAAATCCGAAAGGTGCTCTTTGGAATGTGTGCCCCTTTGCCCACCTAGGCTGCAAAAAAGTGTCACACATCTGGTATCGCCGTACTCAGGAGAAGTTGGGGAATGTGTTTTGGGGTGTCATTTTACAAATACCCATGCTGGGTGAGAGAAATATCTTGGCAAAAGACAACATTTCCCATTTTTTTATACAAAGTTGGCATTTGACCAAGATATTTTTCTCACCCAGCATGGGTATATGTAAAATGACACCCCAAAACACATTCCCCAACTTCTCTTTGGAGTGTGTTAGTGGCAAAGCTCTTTTTGGAGTGTGTTAGTGGCAAAAAAAAAGTATTATTTGCCGTTCAGTGGTGCAGTAATATGTTCTAAATCTTTTTTAGCGTATATTAGTGGCAAAAATAAGTATTATTTGCCGTTGTGTGGTGAAGTGAGAAAATTACAAGCCTTTTTGGTGTGGTTTTGGCGTTCAGCGGTGAAGTTATATGTAGTGATGGACGAACATCTGCCGGGACGGTTCGCTAACGCGGTCGTACGAACGCGATCAAATGTTCTCGAACCGCAAGTTCGCAGCGGGTCCCATTCATTTTAATGGCAGGCGAACCTGAAAAACCTTCAGCTCATATTTGCAGCCAAGAAATAATTACTAGAAGTGCACAAATAGCCTCACAACATGGACAGTGACATATCAGATGTATTATTCGAATTTGAAAAAAATTATGAATGGAAATTGCAATGTGAAATATCGGCAATATCATTTTCGCGTACGCGCAAATGCACTATACAGTACTGAAATGCACTATAAAGAAAGTATATTGGTATATAACACCCCGCTTCAATCATTTTTTTTGGGGGGGGGGGGGGGCGACTGGTACTGTATATCACACCAGTAGAAATTATTTGTTCCAATAACACTTGTCCCTCTATATACCTGCAGTATCGCAGCAGAACCGCACACAACTGCCGCACAATACAAATGCACTATAATATACTTTCTAACATAGAAAGTATATTATAACATTGTACAAGGAAGGCAATCCATTAGAATATACATGAAGATAAAACGTAACCTTTAATAATTTGACTATGAGGGTCATTCACATGTCTGTAAGTGTTTTGCAGATCGCAAAACATGGACACCGGCAATGTGCATTCCGCAATTTGTGGACCGCACATCGCCGGCACTATAATAGAAAATGCCTAATCTTGTCTGCAATTGCGGACAAGAATATGACATGTTCTATTTTTTTGTGGAAACGGAATCACAGATGCGGAAGTGCGGATCCGCAAATGTGAATGCAGACAGCACATTCCGGCCCCATTAAAAATGAATGGGTCTGCACCCATTCTGCAAAATTGCGGAACGGAGGCGGACCCATTTTGCGTACGTGTGAATGGAAAAGATATCCCTCAAAATTAAAAAATTAAATTATTAAAGTTAAAGGGGATCTGCACTTTGTTTTAACTGATGATCTATCCTCTGGATAGATCATCAACATCTGATCGGTGGGGGTCCGACACCCAGGACCCCCTGCCGATTAGCTGTTTGAGAAGGCAGTGGTGCTCCAGCAGCGGCGCGGCCTTCTCACTGTTTACCGCCGGCCCAGTGACGTCACTACAACTAGTACCAGCGGTAAACAGCGAGAAGGCCGTGGCGCTGCTGGAGCGCCGCTGCCTTCTCAAACAGCTGATCATCAGTTAAAACAAAGTGCAGAACCCCTTTAAGCAAAAAGCATAGATGTGGTAGGCAATAACAAGTGCTCGGCGGCACTAAATCAGGTGCTCGGAGGCATCAAATCAGAAACCATATGTCCTACCACAGGCATCCTCAAACTGCGGCCCTCCAGCTGTTGTAAAACTACAACTCCCACAATGCCCTGCCGTAGGCTGATACCTGTAGGCTGTTCGGGCATGCTGGGAGTTGTAGTTTTATAACAGCTGGAGGGCCGCAGTTTGAGGATGCCTGTCCTACCACAATCCGGGGGGTTCCAGTGCACATCCATGAATCCCGGAGGGAAAGCAAAAAACATCTATCCCTGGGCTAGATGATGATGTGGTATTGAAGGACAGGGTGGGCAAAGAACTGTCCCTGTTATTGCCCTACAGGGGGGTGCTATTCTGGCCCTGATAGCCTAACCACAGACCACCCGCCCTGATAAGAGTGACCCCGTCCGAAACCTTACCCTATTCAAAACTAGTAAGCCCCTAGCCGCTAGGCCCCTGACTTCCAGGTGATAATTATATAGATATATGTGTTTTTGACTCATTATAAAAGTATATTATAAGTATATTGCACCCCTCTGTGTATCACATATATAGATAGCACACCTATACTAGTCCTGACTTTTGTGGCCCTATTAGCTAGCGTTTGGTGTCCCTAACATTCTGTCCCTGCTCCACACAGCAACCTCTCCCTACACTGGCAAAACACTGAATGTAAAATGGCAGCCAGATCAGGTCTATTTATAAGGTAGGGGGTATGTCCATGTGCTGAAATGTCTCAATTGGCTGTCCTGCTCCACCTGATGGATGTGTCATGGGTCAAAGTTCTTCATAATGTAAAAGAATATGGCGGGCGCAAATTTCTCCATATGTTCGCATATTCTGCGAATCACGAACACGCAAAGTTCACCGCGAAATGACTACCGGGCGAACTGCAAGGCCATCTCTAGTTATATGTTCTAAAGCCTTTTTTGGCATGTATTAGTGGTAAAAAAATGTTTATTACTATTAGCCATTATGTGGTGAAGTGAGAAAATTACAGCCTTGTTTGGCATGTATTAGTGCCAAAAAAAGTATTATTTGCCTATACAGCAATGCAGCCATATGTTCTAAAGCCTTTTTGGTGTGTATTAGTGGGGAAAAAAAAAGGTATTGTTTGCCTTTTAGTGGTGCAGTTATATGTTCTAAAGCCTTTTTGGAGTGTATTAGTGGTAAAAAAGGGCTTATTACCATTGTGTGGTGAAGAGAGAAAATTACAGCCTTTTTTTTGTCTTGTATTAACCCCTTAGGGACCGGGCTCATTTTCACCTTAACGACCGGGCCATTTTTTGCAAATCTGACCAGTGTCACTTTATGTGTGAATAACTTTAAAACGCTTTGACTTATCCAGGCCATTCTGAGATTGTTTTTTCGTCACATATTGTACTTCATGACACTGTTAAAATGGAGTAAAAAAAAATATATATTTTTTATTTATAAAAAAAAATACCAAATTTGCCAAAAATTTTGAAAAATTAGCAAATATCCAAGTTTCAATTTCTCTACTTCTATAAAATACATAGTAATACCTACAAAAATAGTTATTACTTTCATTCCCAAAATGATCCAAAAAGAGTAGACATATGGGGAATGTACATTTTATTTTTAGGGATGTTACAAGGCTTAGAAGTTTAGAAGCAAAAAACCCACTTTTCAAGGACCAGTTCAGGTCTGAAGTCACTTTGTGAGGCTTACGTAATAGAAACCAGCCAAAAATGACCCCATTCTAGAAACTGCACCCTCAAGGTATTCAAAACTGATTTTACAAACTTTCTTAACCCTTTAAGTGTTCCACAATAATTAATGGAAAATAGAGATACAATTTCGAAATTTCACTTTTTTGGCAGATTTTTCCATTTTAATATTTTTTTTCCAGTTACAATTTGTAAATCAGAGCTATAAATATTGAGTTTTGCTTGGCTGGTAACCCTTGCTTTGTAAGTTACAAAGCAAGGGTTACCAGCCAAGCAAAACTCAATATTTATAGCTCTGATTCTGTAGTTTACAGAAAACACCCCATATGTGGTCGGAAACCGCTGTATGGGCACACGGCAGGGCGCAGAAGGAAAGGAATGCCATATGGTTTTTGGAAGGCAGATTTTGGTGGACTGGTTTTTTGACACCATGTCCCATTTTTTTTTTGTTATTTACAACATTCATCTGACAGGTTAGATCATGTGGTATTATTATAGACCAGGTTGTCAAATACCTAATATGTATACTTTTTATTTTATTTATGTAAGTTTTACACAATGATTTCATTTTTTAAACAAAAAAATAATAATGTTTTAGTGTTTCCATAGTCTGAGAGCCATAGTTTTTTTCAGTTTTTGGGCGATTATCTTGGGTAAGGTATGATTTTTGCGGGATGAGATGATGGTTTGATTGGCACTATTTTGGGGTGTGTATAACTTTTTGATCGCTTGCTACTACACTTTTTGTGATGCAAGGTGACAAAAATAGCTTTTTTTACACCGTTTATTTATTTTATTTTTTACAGTGTTCATCTGAGGGGTTAGGTCATGTGATATTTTTATAGAGCCGGTCAATACGGACGTGGCGATACCTAATATGTATACTTTTTTTTATTTATGTAAGTTTTACACAATAATATTTTTGAAACCCCCAAAAATTTTTAGTGTCTCCATATTCTGAGCCATTGTTTATTTTTGGGGGGATTGTCTCAGGTAGGGGCTAATTCTTTTTGCGGGATGAGGAGACGGTTAGATTTGTACTATTTTGGTGGGCTTGCGCCTTTTTGATCGCTTGCTGTTGTACTTTTTGTGATGTAAGGTGACAAAAAAATGGTTTATTTAGCACAGTTTTTATTTTTTACGGTGTTCATCTGAGGGGTTAGGTCATGTGATATGTTAATAGAGCCGGTTAATACGGACGCGGCGGTACCTAATATGTCAACTTTTTTCCCCCCCTATTTTTTACCAATTTTTTTTACTTAATTTGGGAAAAATGTTTTTGTTTATTTTTACTTTAAACTTGATTTTTGGGGGGAGAAACTTTATTTTTTCAACTTTTTTTCACTTAATTTTTTGTCCCACTTTGGGACTTCAACTTTTGGGGGTCTAATCCTTTACAATGCATTCCAATACTTCTGTATTGGAATGCATTGGCTGTATAAGTAATACAGTGAGTATTACTCATACAGCTTCCGGCCTGTGAGATCCAGGGGGCTGAACTTCACAAAAAAGTTCGAACTTGACCCTGAACCCTATGTAAAAATTGAATGGAAAGGGCTAGAGGGCTGCAAATAGCATCAAAATGTGGTTAAGAGCATGGCAAGTGCTCTACAAACAAATGTGAAATGACTTTAAATAACATAAAATACCTAAAAATAAAAAAATTACAATCTTGATCTAGGAGGACGAGGTCCATATGGAGTAGGAGGTTGAGGAGGTGGTGGATGTGTCGGTGTAGGTGGAAGCGGCGGTGGAGGAGGAGGTAGCCTACACTGCTTTTTGGTTTTAAATTTATTTATATATTTTTTAATTCGGGTACACCCCAAAACATTGGTAAATATAACCTATGATAACCCACTCCAGTCGTGCTAAACACATGTTCAGACAATACACTGGCTGCAGGGCAGGACAGCACCTCCAAGGGATAAAGGGCAAGCTCAGGCCTTGTGCCCAGTTTGGAGACCCAGAAGTTGCAGAGGCTGACCCCTGTCAGTCAGTTCGTGTAGGCTTGTGCACACATACTGTCCCACCATGTCGCACGTCCCTGTGAGGTTCACGATCCAATTTGATATCTGCTCTATCAACTTTCAATGTTCTTTTCTGCGCCTACTATGGTGATCACGGGTGGTGGGGAATTAGGGTTCCAGGCTGGAGAGGGAGCCTGAGAAAAGGATACCACGTGGAAGGGAGGTCAATGGATGAAATTAAATGTAATCGAACGGAAATGTGGGACAAAGTATTGAAGCATAAGCTTCCAAGTTAAGGAGGGGGAGCGCCGCAATTACCCACTCCCGACTCGGGCACGTAGTGACGATAAATAATACAGGACTCTTAAGATGCCCTGTTATTGGAATGATTCATAAAAATGCTGCCGCTTTGTTGACTCTAGATGACTTCTGCCTGATCGCAAGTCCCTGTGATGTCCACCATCCATTTGGATATCTTCTCTATCAACTATCAAATGTTCTTTTCTGAGCCTACCATGTTGATCACGGTTATCGGCGAATCAGGTTTCCATGCCGGAGAAGGAGCGTGAGAAAGAGACCACATCCAAGGGAGATAATTGGATAAAATTGTATTTTGATTGAGCGGAAATATGGAAAAAGTTTTGAAGCGCAAATGTGGGACAAATTATTGAAGCGCAAATGTGGGACAACTTGTTAAAGTTTAAGCATTGAATGAAAGGAGGTGGTGTGCATCAAGTAAAGAAGAATTTCTGAAATTGTATTCCCCGTCACCTATGCAGAGCAGGGGTTTATTCACGTCCAAAATTGTAAAATGTTAACCCAAGAATGTAACAGAAAAATTAGTGAAATTTATTACCTGTCTACTTGGTAGAGCAGGGGTCTATGACAGAAAAAAATTTAATGTCACCTGAAAATGTAAAAGAAAAATTTGTGAAATTTATTAAGCTGTCAACTAGGTAGAGGAGGGGTATATTACACCCAACAATTGGTTAATTTCACCTGAAAATGTAACAGACAAATTAGTGAATTTTTTCAACCTGTCTACTAGGTATAGCAGTGGTACATCACACCCAAAAATTGGTGAATCTCACCCAAAAATGGGTCGTGTCCCCTCACTATTATATGGTGTTCAGGTGTCATACAGTCGAGGCACGAGGGCATGCAATTTTCTATCATAGAGATCTTTGCATGGGCTGAAAAGTCAGGGTGAGTTTCAGGGCTTAAATAGGGGTCACCCTTTTGTTCCTTAGTTTCGGAACAAGCCAGTCTGATCCTTATTTGTAACTTCTTGTTTTCTGTTACACCATCCGTGACAACTAGTTATAGCAGTGGTACATCACACCCAAAAATTGGTGAATTTCACCCTAAAATGTAACAGACAAATTAGTGAATTTTTTGAACCTGTCTACTAGTGTCACCGCCAGACATCTGAGAAGCTCTGACAGACGTTCTTCAGAACAGACAAAGTAGTGAAATGACATAAAATAAAATACGTACAAACCCCCCCCCAAAAAAATAAAAATAAACTTGATTTATGAGGTGGAGGTCCATATGGAGTAGGAGTTTGAGGAGGCGCTGGACGTAGCGGTGTAGGTGGAAGCAGCGGTGGAGGAGGACGAGGTAGCCAACTCTGGTTTTTGGTTTTATTATAATTTTATTTTTAAATTAGGGCACACTCCAAAAGAGTGTAAAATATCCAAAATACAAGAATGAGCAATTGTGCTGTAGTATAACAATGGCTGGTTAAGGCCGGTATAAATGTCTATTCTGCATAAGTTACGGACAAGTCCTGTGGGATCCATGCCTGGTTCATTTTAATGAACGTGAGCTTGTCCACATTGGTTGTGGACAGGCGGCTGCGCTCGTCTGTGATAACGCCCCCCTGCCATGCTAAACACACGTTCAGATAATACACTGGCTGCAGGGCAGGCTAGCACCTCCAAGGCATAAAGGCCAAGCTCAGGCCATGTGCCCAATTTGGAGACCCAGAAGTTGAAGGGGGCAGACCCGTCATTCAGTACGTGTAGGCGTGTGCACACATATTGCTCAACCATGTTGGTGAAATGCTGCCATCCGCTAAGCGGTTCCATATCAGCTGGTGGTGCTGGTTGTTGTGGCGTGCTGACAAATGTTTTCCACATTTCGTCCATGCTAACCCTGCCTTCTGAGGTGCTGGCGGTGCCCCAGCTACGTTGGTGACCTCTTCCTCTGTCTTCGCCTTGTGCTTCCACTGTGCCCCCGCTGTCAGGTAGGAATGCCACTAGCAGCGTGTCTACCAGCGTGTCCTTGTACTCGCACCTCTTACAATCACGCTCCATTGAGGGAATTAAGGATGGTACGTTGTCCTTGTAACGGGGGATCAAGCAGCATGGCCACCCAGTAATCAGCACAAGTTAGAATGTGGGCAACTTGGCGGTCGTTGCAGAGACACTGCAGCATGTAATCGCTCATGTGTGCCAGGCTGCCCAGAGGCAACGAAAAGCTGTCCTCTGTGGGAGGTGTATCGTCTGTGTCCTCTGTATCCCCCCAGCCACGCACCAGTGATGGCCATGAGCTGGTCTGGGTGCCACCCTGCTGTGTACAAGGTTCCTCCTCCTCCATCTCCTCCTCCTCATCCTCCACCTCGTCATCCTCCAGAACTGAGCCCTGGCTGGACAATTGTGTACCTGGCGTTTGTGGGTGCAGGAACCCACCCTCGGAGCCACTTGTGAATGACTGGCCGGAAACCCCACAAAATGATCCCACTTTCTCCTCCTCCCCCTGTGCCACATCCTCTTCCATCATCGCCAGCAGCGTTTTTTCAAGGAGGCATAGAAGTGGGATAGTAACGTTGAGAACGGTGCTATCGGCACTGGCCATGTTGGTGGAGTACTCAAAACAGCGCAACAAGGAACACAGGTCTCGCATGGAGGCTCAGTCATTGGTGGGGAAGTGGTGCTATTCCGCAGAGCGACTCACCCGTAGTGATGTCCCGAACTATTCGCCGGTGAATAGTTCCCGGCGAACATAGCTTGCGCTGCGGGCGAACATATGCGATGTTCGGTCCGCCCCCTATACATCATCATTGAGTAAACTTTGACCCTGTACCTAACAGTCAGCAGACACATTCCAGCCAATCAGCAGCAGACCCTCCCTCCCAGACAGTGGCGTTGCTCGGGTTGGTGTCCCCCGGTGCAGAAGAAAATGGTGTCACCCCCCTCTGGACAAGTCACGTAGGGGACGTCCATCAAGCTCCGCCCTGCCGCATGGGTGCCGCTGATGTCCCTTCACTGAGCCTGCCGACCGACCAAAGCGGGAGCGGGGGGGTTTGGAACACATGTGGGCTGCCATCTTGACTCACAAGTCCGGCGATGCACAGGTAAGCCCTTACCTGTGCCTGTGCCGCGAGCCGGTCTGAAACAAATGCGGTCACCGGGAGCAGGCAGTTCCGAGAACAGCCGCCGGGGGCCTTCATCGGGGTGTTCTCTGAACTGCCTGCTCCCGGTGACCGCATGGGCTTCACATTTTTTAGAACAGGTTCCCTACTCAACGGCGGACGCGATGCGTCATGACACATGCACCATATATATCCAACACACATACACATAAATACACCATATACATGGTACTCATACATAAATACACTATATATCCAGCCCCAATGAATATGTCCCAATTCTCTAAGTCCCCCCCCCCCCTCCCCCTGCATTTTGCTGTACTTGCTATACAGCAGCACGTACCTCTCACAGCCAGGGCCTCCTGGTGACGTCTCCTCCAATGTAGATCTTCTCTGTCATCATTTTCTCCATTTGGTCCAGACACTTCTTTCAGCCGCTCCTCGTCTCTGCAGAGTGTGACACACAGACATCTTAGTGTCCTCACTTTTCTATCATCAACCTCCTGGACGCAGAGAAATAGGATTCTAAAGTGGCCAAGCTACATAGAAAGGGGAACCTAAACAACTTATGGCAATGCCAGGTAAATGCAACAAGAATAACACCTACCTGCCACAGACACAAAGCCTAGAACCCATGTGTAAGTGCTGCTGTCCACACCAAACATAAACTGACACAGCACACACCACACATCACACAGGACCCAGGACCATAAGCTGCAATTGAGAAGCATACAAAAGACACACCTTCATAACATCGTGTATAACAAAAACTTATACATAAACTTAAACTTATGACCACAAAGGGGGACCCCCACTGGCAGATGGCATATAAGTAGGAGGCTGACTCCAGCAGACCATGGCTGAAGTACCCCTCTGACTACTGCTCTCAGCAGAGGCTAAATAGCTCATGTAGCCACACCCACACAGACACACCCAGTGTTCACACACACAGAAGGGAGTTAACCCTTCCTACACCAGGCATGGGAGAAGGCTACTGAAAAGGGAGGTGTACAAACAACATCACAGAAATAAACCCCGTGCACACCAAACAGGGAAAGTGCAGACAAACATAAGTTGCCAGCGGCAACCGCATGCTGTGACAATGAGCGCCTAGCAACCCCTCAGGCCGCTCCACTGCCAACAACCTTATGTTGCCAGCGGCAACGACACGTGAGGCAACAAATCCAAAGCCCTCACCTGTGGTTGAAAACATAGACCAAAACCGCTGACAACCGCATGCAACCAAAGAGTCACGACCATAACCAAGGTCGTGACACCCACACTGCCCCACATTAAGTAATTTGCCCCCACACTGCCCAACATTAAGTAATTTTCCCCCACACTGCCCCACATTATGTAATTTGCCCCCACACTGCCTCACATTAAGTAATTTGCCCCCCCACACTGCCCCCACATTATGTAGTTTGCCCGCCACACTGCCCCACCCACTAAGTAATTTTCCCCCTACACTAAGTAATTTTGCCCCCACATAAGTTAATTTTGCCCCCAAATTGCCCTCCATTATGTAGTTTGCCCCCTTGTACTTGTGTCGCTGATCCTGTACAGTCTATACTTGCCGGCTGCGCGAGCATGAGTTCAGTTAAGTTCAGTGTCTTCGGCACGCAATCCCGTCCTGCGGAGCGTGATCCCGCGAGACCCACCATTGGAGGTCACGGGTCTCGCGGGATTGCAGGCCGAAGTGACTGAACTCATGCTGGCAAGTACAGGATCAGATCAGCGACACAAGTACATGGGGGCGGGTGCTAGTGGTGTTGGGAACTTGGGTCCGGCGGGTGACACCCCATAAGACACCCCCCTCGCAACGCCACTTGCCGACAGTTACATATTTATCCTGTGACCGCCTAATGTACCTCCAGCCACAGAATCCACAGTTCTTTGCTGTTAGGTGAATGCCTATTGCCTAATTTTTGTGGCCTGTACTGGCCGACAGTTACATTTTTGTATCGTGACCGCCTAATGTACCTCCAGCCACAGAATCCAAAGTTCTTTGCTGTCAGGTGAATGCCTATTGCCTAATTTTTGGGGCCTGTACTGGCCGACAATTACATATTTATCCTGTGACCGCCTAATGTACCTCCAGCCACAGAATCCAAAGTTCTTTGCTGTCAGGTGAATGCCTATTGCTTAATTTTTTGGGCCTGTACTGGCCAACAGTTACATTTTTGTCCTGTGACCGCCTAATGTACCTCTAGCCACAGAATCCAAAGTTCTTTGCTGTCAGATGAATGCCTATTGCCTAATTTTTGGGGCCTGTACTAGCCGACAGTTACATATTTATCCTGTGACCGCCTAATGTACCTCCAGCCACAGAATCCAAAGTTCTTTGCTGTCAGGTGAATGCCTATTGCTTAATTTTTTGGGCCTGTACTGGCCAACAGTTACATTTTTGTCCTGTGACCGCCTAATGTACCTCTAGCCACAGAATCCAAAGTTCTTTGCTGTCAGATGAATGCCTATTGCCTAATTTTTGGGGCCTGTACTGGCCGACAGTTACATATTTATCCTGTGACCGCCTAATGTACCTCCAGCCACAGAATCCAAAGTTTTTTTATGTCAGGTGAATGCCTATTGCCTAATTTTTTGGGCCTGTACTGGCCGACAGTTACATATTTATCTTGTGACCGCCTAATTTACCTCCAGCCACTGAATCCAAAGTTCTGTGCTGTCAGATGAATTAATATTGGCAAATTTTTGGGGCCTGTACTGGCTGACAGGTACATTTTTACCCTGCGACTGCCTAATGTACCTCCAGCCACAAAATCCAAAGTTATTTGCTGTCCGACAGTTCCATTTTTATCTGTAGCCACATAATCACACCCTTGTCTCACTCCTCTGCCTCTCATTATGGTGGCGTCTGAACCACATTCACCATAAGGACCTTCTAATGTTACAGGGTCATGTGACTGTGCCCTCCACCCCGTACTGGGGCCGTCACCCCATACTGCGCCCCCTTATACCCTGCATTGTGACCTCTTACCACACCATGTGCAGTGTCCCTAGTCATTTCCTGTACTGTGCCCTCTTTTACTCTTTTATCCGGTCACGGTATGGCGTTGTTATCCAGTCACTGTACAGAGGTATTGTCCGGTCAATGTATTGCTGCGGTATCCAAACACTGGATGGCCATAACTGTATCCCTTTCCCTGCCAACGCCATCCTTTTTTAGACCTGCCATGAGCGAGAAAAATATGCAGATTGCGGTGCTAAGGACCTTTGCGTCACAATCTGTGTCATAAATACGCCTAACATAGACGTATTTGTACATAATAAATGATCACCTAATTGTATTATAATTCTGAGGTAGGGCTAATATCTTTATATTATATAGATTCTAGTGTATTATACTGTGACCTGTAATTCCCAGTAGAAAATGATCCTTGTGAAGCACAGTCCTCATCCCTGACCACCAGGACCAGCTAGCGCTCTGTCAGTTAATGACGGCTTCCCCTCTCCGCCATGCTGCTCCGCTGTGTACTGGTGCTTATTTTGACACTAGGGCTGGGTTCACATCCTATGTTTGCCATCCTTTTAAAGCATACCATCAGATGCCTCAGAGTGATGCCGTACAGTGGCGTCCGTTCACCATACAGTTCAATGGTGGGCACATTTTTGAGAGTTTCCCTTTAAGATGCATAAAAATGGCCCCTGATTAAAATACATATTTTGGTGTGAATTTTTGCCAATGATCCCCCTCTAGTATATCACTGCCCATGTTGTGGGACTATTTGTGTACTTCTAGTAAGTGTTTGCTGGCTGCAAATATGACCTGAAGGTTTTTCAGATACGCCTGCCATTAAAGTAAATGGGGCCCGCCGCAAACACGCGGTTCGCGAATATTTGATTGCGAACACGCGTTCACGAATCGTCCCGGCCAATGTTCGTCCATCACTACCCGCCAGCACCCTCACCCTGATGAGCGGCCTAGTGTCACAAGGAGGGAAAAGTTTTGGAAGATGGTGAAGGAGTATGTAGCAGACCTGTCAGCGTCCTCTGTGATCCCTCTGTGCCTTACAACTATTGGGTGTCCAAGCTGGACAAGTGGCACGAACTGGCGCTCTACGCCTTAGAGGTGCTAGCCTTCCCTGCCGCCAGTGTTTTGTCAGAGCGGGTATTTATTGCTGCTGGGGGCATAATAACTGATAAACGCATCCGTCTGTCAACTGAAAATGCTGACAGGTTGACTCTTATCAAAATGAACAAGGCCTGGATTGCCCCTGACTTCTCTACTCCACCAGAGGAAAGCGGCTGAACATAAAGGCACTTTAAAGAGGACCTTTCACTAGAATAAAAAATCTAAACTAAGCATGCAGACATGGAGAGCCGCGTCCAGGGATCTTCCTGCACTAACTATTATCCATGGGCGCTGCTCCGTTTTCCCGGTATAGGCTCCGGTATCTTCATATTTTCGGCTCAACTGAGTGGAGCCTGCCAGCGTCTCCTTCTCCCAGTCTGTAGCGCTGGCCAATCGCAGAGTTCAGCTCATAGCCTGAGAGTTTTTTTTTCTCTCAGGCTATGAGCTGAGCGCTGCGATTGGCCAGCGCTACAGCCTGGGAGAAGGAGACGCCGGCAGGCTCCACCCAGTTGAGCCGAAAATATGAAGATACCGGAGCCTATACCGGGAGAACGGAGCGGCGCCCAGGGATAATAGTAAGTGCAGGAAGATCCCTGGGCGCCGCTCTCCATGTCTGTATGCTTAGTTTAGATTTTTTATTCTAGTGAAAGGTCCTCTTTAAATGTGGCTTTTATGGTGTATTGAATAGACTGTATTCCCATGCACCCTTTCCACCACAAAAAAGGGTATATGGTTCAGTCTTCCTTTTCTCGTCCTCCTCCTTCATCATGTCCACATGCTTATTAGGCTTCCCTCGCTCCTAATGTTTTGAAGGTCAGCTCAGCAGCAGACCCTCACCCCTAATGTTTTAGAGGGTCACCAGCAAGCCCTCACCAATAATGTTTTAGACGGTCAGATCAGCAGCAAGCCCTTGCTCCTAATGTTTTTGAGGGTCACCAGCAGGCCCTTGCTCCTAATGTTTTTGAGGGTCACCAGCAGGCCATCAATCATAATTTTTAAAGGCTGTGCATGATGCCCTCCTTTATGTTTTATAAAGGGTGTATTGCAGTGTTGGTTCCAAATTTTTGGCAGTCCTTTCACTTAGTGCATAAGCTTTATGAGTGTAGGAGTCCCACTACCTGAACATTTGTACCACAATGTGAATGAGGCCCTCCTTTATGTGATATACAGGTTGTGTCGGAGTGCCTCTTCCTTGTAATTTTTGGCAGAACTTGCACTTTATATACAAGTAAATATACAGGAAAGAATGTTTCCTAACAATTTTTCCTCTAAAATTGATTTTTATCTTCAATTTCTGACCTTTTCCTGTGAACCAGACACCCTCCCCTCTACAGAGCAGGGGATGCCTGTTTAATTCTCGGGTTCTCCCATTGACTTATATTGTGCTCGGGTGCTCTGTAGAACACCTGAGCATCCCAAGGTGTTCTACTTTGGTGCTCGATCATCACTACTGTTGATTAATTCCGTATATCAAGTCCTTTTCCATGTCAGTTTAGCCTATAGTTTCTCACTCAGCATGTATTTCCTTTTCCTCAGTGCATAGTTTGCAACCATCTGTATTAAGCTTCACTTGCCACATGTATGCCAAGCCTTCAACTTATTCAGGTTCAGTTCTAATTTATTATTGTTGTCCTTTGTCACTGGTTGGATGGCGGCTTCACTGAACTGTCAGCGCATCGCTCTGTGCAGTGACAGTGTAACATCACGTACATGCACGGGGGAATGCGATAAGGCACCACATTCCCCCACGTACAGTTTGGACACACCTTCTCATTCAAAGAGTTTTCTTTATTTTCATGACTATGAATATTGTAGATTCACACTGAAGGCATCAAAACTATGAATTATCACATGTGGAATTATATACATAACAAAAAGGTGTGAAACAACTGAAAATATGTCATATTCTAGGTTCTTCAAAGTAGCCACCTTTTGCTTTGATTACTGCTTTGCACACTCTTGGCATTCTCTTGATGAGCTTCAAGAGGTGGTCACCTGAAATGTTTTTAACTTCACAGGTGTGCCCTGTCAGGTTTAATAAGTGGTGATTTCTTGCCTTATAAATGGGGTTGGGACCATCATTTGCCTTGTGTAGAAGTCAGGTGGATACACAGCTGATAGTCCTACTAAATAGACTGTTAGAATTTGTATTATGGCAAGAAAAAAGCAGCTAAGTAAAGAAAAACGAGTGGCCATCATTACTTTAAGAAATGAAGGTCAGTCAGTCCGAAAAATTGGGAAAACTTTGAAAGTGTCCCCAAGTGCAGTCACAAAAACCATCAAGTGCTACATAAAAACTGGCTCACATGCGGACCGCCCCAGGAAAGGAAGACCAAGAGTCACCTCTGCTGCGGAGGATAAGTTCATCCGAGTCACCAGCCTCAGAAATCGCAGGTTAACAGCAGCTCAGATTAGAGACCAGGTCAATGCCACACAGAGTTCTAGCAGCAGACACATCTCTAGAACAACTGTTAAGAGGAGACTGTGTGAATCAGGCCTTCATGGTAGAATATCTGCTAGGAAACCACTGCTAAGGACAGGCAGCAAGCAGAAGAGACTTGTTTGGGCTAAAGAACACAAGGAATGGACATTAGACCAGTGGAAATCTGGGCTTTGGTCTGATGAGTCCAAATTTGAGATCTTTGGTTCCAACCACCGTTTCTTTGTGCGACGCAGAAAAGATGAACGGATGGACTCTACATGCCTGGTTCCCACCGTGAAGCATGGAGGAGGAGGTGCGATAGTGTGGGGGTGCTTTGCTGGTGACACTGTTGGGTATTTATTCAAAATTGAAGGCATACTGAACCAGCATGGCTACCACAGCATCTTGCAGCGGCATGCTATTCCATCCGGTTTGCGTTTAGTTGGACCATCATTTATTTTTCAACAGGACAATGACCCCAAACACACCTCCAGGCTGTGTAAGGGCTATTTGACCATGAAGGAGAGTGATGGGGTGCTGCGCCAGAAGACCTGGCCTCCACAGTCACCGGACCTGAACCCAATCGAGATGGTTTGGGGTGAGCTGGACCGCAGAGTGAAGGCAAAAGGGCCAACAAGTGCTAAGCATCTCTGGGAACTCCTTCAAGACTGTTGGAAGACCATTTCAGGTGACTACCTCTTGAAGCTCATCAAGAGAATGCCAAAAGTGTGCAAAGCAGTAATCAAAGCAAAAGGTGGCTACTTTGAAGAACCTAGAATATGACATATTTTCAGTTGCTTCACACTTTTTTGTTATGTATATAATTCCACATGTGTTAATTCATAGTTTTGATGCCTTCAGTATGAATCTACAATTTTTATAGTCATGAAAATAAAGTAAACTCTTTGAATGAGAAGGTGTGTCCAAACTTTTGGTCTGTACTGTGCATGTACGTGATATTGCGGGAAGAGGTTAATAAACCCCTTCTTTTTTTCTATCCTTTTCATGGTTTATCTCTGTGGTTTGAAGAAGTGTCATGGAATGAATAAAATGTGTGAACTGGTTTGTCAAAAGTTTCATGTGATCCTCTTTGTGACGAACTACCAAGAATATTTGATGAATGGTTTCATTATTAAATGGGGCTGCCTGTGGCTATTAGCATGGATGGTTCAACCCTCATTCCTCAAAAACACATGCCAATCACATCATTAATTCATGGATAGAAAAATAAATAGAATTAATCCTGCCAATGATTTTATAGGGTGGATCATAATGCTTTCTGTACAAAGAATTAAATGCACCCCAGATCTGCAACCATTAGTATTAAAGGGGTTTTCCCATCTCAGACAATGGGGGCGATCGCTAGAATATGCCCCCATTGTCTGATAGGTGTGGGTCCCACTGCTGGGACCCGCACCTACAATGAGAACGGATCCGGGAAATGAACAGAGGGTGCATGCGCAGCCGCCCTCCATTCATTTCTATGGGGCCATAGCCGAGCCCATGCTTCCATTCACTTTTATGGGAGCAGCAATTAGTGGTGGACGGACCCCGGGAAATCCGGGCTCCTTCAGCCACAGCATTCCCTGCTTTGTTATTGTTGTAGGTGCGGGTCCCAGCGGTGGGACCCGCACCTATGAGACAATGGGGGCATATCCTAGCGATATGTCCCCATTTTCTGAGATGGGAATATCCCTTTAATCAAGAAGCTTGAAAAAAAGGCTATGGTATAATGTTTAACACATGAGGGAGCATATGAGATCTAGTCTATCTAGTTCAACCTATAGTGTTGATCCAGAGGAAGGCAAAACCACCCCAGATTTCCTCATCCAGAGGAAACTTTCTTTCCTCTATATGGGTCCCCAAAACTGAACACACTATTCCACAGTGGTATGCGAATTCTAAAGTGGTTGAACTATGTTCTCATTATGTGCATCTATGTCCATTTCATGCATCTCATCATCTTATTACCTTTGGCAGCAGTGGCCTGACACTGGTGGTGCTTTTGACTATTCTAAAATGCTGACAGCACATTGTGGGCTTGGGAGAGCAGGAGAAACATACTGTTTTATTCTGCCAATTCTGCTCTCTCAAGTGCCCACTTCATTGTGAAGTGTTTTCTGTGTTGAGCTCCTTCATAACCAGTGACAGCTGTAGCATTCCACTAAGAGAACTCTATAGCTGTCACCTAGTGCAGAGGCGAGGGGTTGTGAAGCAGCTCACTGCAGAGAGCACTTCACAGTGAAGCTCTACCGCCTTCAGTGTACTTGAGAGAGCAGAACTTGGCAGAATAAAGCTTCATATTCTCACTACTCCTGATGAGAAAAGTTTGTGAAAATATGCATTTGTCCCCTCTTCCCAGCATCTAATGCTGTCAACAGTTTAGCATGGTCAATTTACTGTTGATTAATATACCAAGTCCTTTTCCATGTCAGTTTAGCCTGTAGTTTCTCACTCAGCGTGTATTTAATTTCCTGAGTGCATAGTTTGCAACCATCTGTATTAAAGGGGTTGTCCAAGTTATATTTATTGATGACCTATCCTCAGGATAGGTCATCAATATCAGATAGGCTGGAGTCCGACACCCCCGCCGATCAGCTGTTTGAAGAGAAGGCGCACGCCGAGGGCAACGCTGCCTCCACCTTCACTGTTTACCTTCTAGCCGTTGCATCTGCAGCGGTGAGCAGGTGTAATTACACCCAAGTCGTCCCATTCATCGCTTCTATAGCTATCCGTACCATTGAAATGAATAGGGCGGCTTGGGTGCAATTACACCTGCTCACCGCTGCAGATGCAACGACTAGCAGGTAAACAATGAAGAGGCAACACGTGCCACTGATGTGAAAGATGAGGATCAGCTATAAAAGTGTGTGAGGGTGGACCAACAAGCTTTTGGTGCAGCTCACTACCAAAATGAACCAGGAGGCTACCAGATGTGTGTCTCAAACAACAATTCAGCAAACCCTACTGTGTATTGGGCTCCAAAGCAGACCGATGGTCACTGCTCCTCTGCTAACAAAATTGCATCTGCAGAAGTAGTATCATCTGCAGTGGTAGAATCTGCAGTATCGGAATTTGACCTGCGCTGATTGCCAAAGGGATGCCTTTTCCGATGAGTCACATTTTCTGCTTCATTTAACGGATGGATGTTGGTATGTCAGGAGAGAACAAACACTCTGCAACCATTGCTTGAAGATCACAAGCTGGTGGGAACAGCGTTATGATCTGGGAAATGTTTTCATTGCATTTTCTGGGCCCACTGATACCCATCGAAGGTACTCTCAGCCAATTTGCGGGCGTCACGTGGGAGGGCCTGATAAGATGCGGGTGCATCGCAGGAAAATGTGTGATTTTTCAGCGCAAGTGCAAAGCGTTTAATGCGTTTTGCATGCGTGTGAGAAAAATCGGCTTGTTTTGTACCCAAACCCGAACCTGGGCTTCTTCACAGAAGTTCGAGTTCGGGTTAGGTGTTGTGTAGATTTTATTTTTTTCCCTTATAATATGGTTATAAGAGAAAATAATAGCATTCTTAATACAGAATGCTTAGTAAAATAGGGATGGGGTTAAAAAAAATATATAATAATTGCTAGGAGATGATCGGGATAGGGACCTGATCATTATTATTTTCCCTTATAACACGGTTATAAGAGAAAATAATAGCATTCTTAATACAGAATGCTTAGTAAAATAGGGATGGAGGGGTTACAAAAATAAAAAAATGATTTAACTCACCTTAATCCACTTGTTCGCGCAGCCCGGCTTCTTATCTGTCTTCTTCTTTGATGACCGGGAGAAAAAGGACCTGTGGTGATGTCACTGCGCTCATCACATGGTCCATCACATAATCTATCACCATGGTGATGGATCATGTGACGGACCATGTGATGAGAACAGTGACGTCACCACAAGTCCTTCCTCCTGGTCATCAAAGAAGATAGAAGAGAAGCCGGGCTGCGCAAACAAGTGGATGAGGTGAGTTAAATCATTTTTTTATTTTTGTAACCCCTCCATCCCTATTTTACTAAGCATTCTGTATTAAGAATGCTATTATTTTCTCTTATAACCGTGTTATAAGGGAAAATAATAATGATCAGGTCCCTATCCCGATCATCTCCTAGCAACCATGCGCGAAAATCGCACTGCATCCGCACTTGCTTGCGGATGCTTGCGATTTTCACGCAGCCCCATTCACTTCTATGGGGCCTGCTTTGCATGAAAAACGCACAATATAGAGCATGCTGCGATTTTCACGCAATGCACAAGTGATGCGTGAAAATCACCGTTCATGTGCTCAGCTCCATAGAAATGAATGGGTCCGGATTCAGTGCGGGTGCAATGCGTTCACCTCACGCATTGCACCCGCGCGGAACTCTCGCCCGTGTGAAAGAGGACTTACAGATCACATACACTTATACATGCTGATTGTATTGCCTGGGGCCAATGGAATCTTCCAGCAAGACAATGCAACATGTCACATGGCTAGAAATGTCCAACATTGGTTAAAGAACACAGCCAAGACGTCCAAGTACTACCCTGGTCCCCTAATTCCCCAGACTTGAACCCAACTGATCATCTGTGGGACCAACTCAATTGTCATGTTCACGCAATGGATCCTCCCCGATGCAACCTCCAACAGCTGTGGGATGCATTACGGTGAGCATAGCTTCAGATACCTGTGACAACCTACCAGGACCTTATTGAGTCACTTCCAGCTTGTCTAGCTGCTGTCCGTGAAGCATATTAGCTGGTGGTCATAATAATGTGACTTGACTACCAGCAATCCCAACATAATCATTGTCAAGAAACAGTTTCTACCCATATTCAAATAGCATCTCCAACAAGTAACATACATTTTAGTGGTGAAGTTTGGGTAATAGCTGTTAGCTGATCAACCAGTAATCACATTAAGAAGCTTATGGTTTAAACACTCCTTTATAGTACAGTATCTAATTTTCTAATTTTCCGTTGTTGTAGTTGTTAGATCAGAGACACTGGTTACAATCACACAACCAGTGTAGGAGCCTTATAAAACCAGACCTCACAAAGAGGACTTGAGCTCAGCTCTAATGCTCAGAAGATTCATTTTCGGTTGTAATTCACATTTCCCTATTTTTTTTTTTATTTTTTACAATTACACTTTGTTGGATGTGAACAGTCTTTCTATGAGAATGTGGAAATAGACACAAAGTAATACATTGGTCAATAATGGTATCTTTTTTAAAGGCTTTAACTTAATTGCTTGTAGCAAATTGGGAAATTGTGGTTGGAAAATGTCACTGCGCATGATACATGACGGCACACAGGAACATCTTTCCTGAGGCAAAAATCATGGAATTTTTCTCCACCAGTAGTTTTTTACTCCACGCCACATTAGAAATGAAAACTATAACTGCAAAAGTATACAAATAGGCAATTTAGCTTCATACCAAATTGACCCTAGTGTGCTTTGTGTGTTGGGGTCGAGTGCATACGTGGCAGCCACTGACTTCCAAGGCTAGCTACACAACCATCCCTATGCTTTGAGTCCCTGTGAGAAAGGTGCATTACAAATCTTTCCTTTTGTCATAGAAAGAGCAGAGAAGGTGCCATAACAAAACTCAAGATGGCGCTCAAGATGATTTATTCAACTGTTTGGCATGATTGTGGAGATGCTGCGTCCTTGAAAGGTTCCCACAGTCCATAAGAAAGGCAGTGGGCCTCTTCACTTACCCGCTTCCCATTCTGCTTTACTGGTGGTCCAGACCTGTGTGTCGTGCTCTGCCATTTGTAGCGTGTCCGGCCGCTGGCGTTCCATGTGCTCACTCTTGAGTTGCAGCAGTCTGCGCTCTCCTCTGTACTCTTAGCTCCTCAGCCTTAGGGTTTGTGCATTCACTCTCCTCCTCTTGAAGGGCCAGTTTGTGTGCACCTTTAGTCTTCCCTGTCCTATCACAGGTCACTTCTGGGTGTTTAAGGCACCCTCCGCTAGGAGAGGGTGCCTGGGCTTTAGGTATTCTAACCTTAATATTCCTAGTGAAGGTGTGCTTACTCTGTCTGTCTACCCGTGTACCAAACTCAGCTTGCTTACCATCTCTGACCCTCCACTGTCCATTCTGACCCCTACTGTCTGCTTATCACATTGATCCTTAGTTGCCTGCCCTGACCTCAGATTTGTTTCACGGATATAACTGACCAAATAACTGAAAGCCTAAGCCCTCTTGCACACTAATGTATGCTGTCTGTTGCCGTATTGCGGACGGCATTTGTGGATCCACAATACACTGGCACCATTCCGTGGGCATCTCTCATCACGGATGCAGACCCATTCACTTCAATGGGTCTACAAATCCAGAGATGCGGAATGGTGCGGAACGGAAGCACCGAACGGAAGCCCACGGTAGCACTACGGAGTGCTTCCGTGGGGTTTCGTTCTGTACTTCCGTTCTGCAAAAAGGTAGAACATGTCCCATGTTTTTGCGGAAATGGGCGGATCGCGGACCCATTACAGTGAATAGATCCGCGATCCCCTGCGGCTGCCCCACGGTCGGTGTTCGTGCATTGCGGCCGGCAGCACGGCCACGGGGCGCAGACGTTTGTGTGCAGGAGGCCTAAGCCTTATCTCTTGGTTTCTTACCCTCTTGGGTCAGCTGCCAACTACACCAATATTATTCCGGAGGTAGTGGTTCCCCTGCAGTGAAGGACAGATCCCTGTATAGGGGTTAATGGGTGAACACCAGGGGACTATCAGGACAATTCCCTTAAGTCTAGACCAAAGTCAAACCCCCACTGTCCATTACACTCATGGACTCCACTTGAATGGAGCTAAACTGCAAAAGCAGACACATCCTCTTTATCTTAATCTCAATTTTAATATTTATGTTATTTCTGTATTTGAAGGTTTGCAAACACAAGTGTGTTCTTCACTTTTCTATGAATTTTTCTGTGAAGTTGATATTATTACCACAGAACTCAACTAGTATTCACACTCATATTCACTCTTTATTCCAATTTCGTATATTTGCTGGGCAACACCAGTTGGACAGCAATACCATAGAGAACAAAGATACAAGTGAGACAGCCAAGATGCTGTGCCACAGTCACAGTGACCTGCAAATAAAATAATTTATTGTCAAGAGCCAAGGTCATCCCTAGCTGTGGGGCTCCAGCTGTGGCGCCTGTGTACATTGATCAGCACAAGTAGACAGTAGAGGTCCATATGCAATACGGATATACAATAATACATAGCAAGCTGAATTGCACTGTATGCATGTTACCTCCCAGGGTGTTTTCTCCTGTTTTGTTGCCGTTTGAAAAATATTTTTTAGTATAGCACAAACAATATTTAAAACAAAAAACTATTTCATTATTTCATTGTCACCTTCCAAGAACTATAACTTTTTAGTTTTCCCATCTATGTAGCCTTATAAAAGCTTGTTTTTTGCGAGACAAGTTGTAGTTTTTAATGGTGCCATTTTGGGGTGCACAAAACTTACTGATTAACTTTTATTAATTCTTACTGGTAGGGGGATGGTGGAAAAAAACAACAATACTGCCACTGAGTTTTTGCATTATAAATTTTGCGGAATTCATTTTTCTGCATAAATAACGTTATTCTCTGGGTCAGTAGGATTACAGCACTACAAAACGTTTCACTTTTTACAACTTTTTTTTAAAGAAAATGTTTTTGCATTGCCGCATTCCAAGACACATAACTTTTTTATTTCTGTTTTTACAGAGCTGTGTATGGGCTTGATTTTTGTGGGGTGACTTGTAGTTTTTATTCGTGTCATTTTGAGGGGCATTTTGTTTTGTTTTTTCAGGTTTTTTTGTGACAAATACGCAAAAAGCTGATTATGGAATTTTTTGAATTTTTTAAACTTTTTTTTACGATACAGTCTAAATCACATGATAATTGCATAGTCCGGGTTGTTACAGATGCGGTGATACCAAATATGTGGAGATCTTATTTTTGCAATTTTTTCCATTAAAAAGAATTTAAGCTGTATTTCTTTTAACTTGGATTTTTTTTATTTAATAACTTTTTAAAACTTTTTTAACCCCTTAAGGACCAGGCTCATTTTCACCTTAAGGACCAGGCCATTTTTTGCAAATCTGACCAGTGTCACTTTAAGTGCTGATAACTTTAAAACGCTTTTACTTATACAGGCCATTCTGAGATTGTTTTTTCGTCACATATTGTACTTCATGACACTGGTAAAATAAAGTCAAAAAAATTAATTTTTTTGCATAATAAAATACCTAATTTACCAAAAATTTGGAAAAATTAGCAAATTTCAAAGTTTCAGTTTCTCTACTTCTGTAATACATAGTAATACCCCCAAAAATTGTGATGACTTAACATTCCCCATATGTCTACTTCATGTTTGAATTATTTTGGGAATGATATTTTATTTTTTGGGGATGTTACAAGGCTTAGAAGTTTAGAAGCAAATCTTGAAATTTTTCAGAAATTTACAAAAACCCAATTTTTAGGGACCACTACAGCTCTGAAGTCACTTTGCAAGGCTTACATAATAGAAACCGCCCAAAAATGACCCCATTCTATAAACTACACCCCTCAAGGTATTCAAAACTGATTTTACAAACTCTGTTAACCCTTTAGGTGTTGCACAAGAGTTATTGGCAAATGGGGATGAAATTTGAGAATTTCATTTTTTTGCCTAATTTTCAATTTTAACCCATTTTTTCCACTAACAAAGCAAGGGTTAACAGCCAAAAAAGACTGTATCTTTATTGCCCTGACTCTGCCGTTTACAGAAACACCCCATATGTGGCCGTAAACTACTGTACGGCCACACAGCGGGGCGTAGAGTGAAAGGTGCGCCGGATGGTTTTTGGAAGCCAGATTTTGCTGGACAGTTTTTTTGACACCATGTCCCATTTGAAGCCCCCTGATGCACCCCTAGAGTAGAAACTCCATAAAAGTGACCCCATCTAAGAAACTACACCCCTCAAGGTATTCAAAACTGATTTTACAAACTTCGTTAACCCTTTAGGTGTTGCACAAGAGTTATTGGCAAATGGGGATGAAATTTGAGAATTTCATTTTTTTGCCTAATTTTCAATTTTAACCCATTTTTTCCACTAACAAAGCAAGGGTTAACAGCCAAACAAGACTGTATCTTTATTGCCCTGACTCTGCCGTTTACAGAAACACCCCATATGTGGCCGTAAACTACTGTACGGCCACACAGCGGGGCGTAGAGTGAAAGGTACGCTGTATGGTTTTTGGAAGCCAGATTTTGCTGGACAGTTTTTTTGACACCATGTCCCATTTGAAGCCCCCTGATGCACCCCTAGAGTAGAAACTCCATAAAAGTGACCCCATCTAAGAAACTACACCCCTCAAGGTATTCAAAACTGATTTTACAAACTTTGTTAACCCTTTAGGTGTTGCACAAGATTTAATGGAAAATAGAGATACAATTTCAAAATTTCACTTTTTTGGCAGATTTTCCATTTTAATATTTTTTTTCCAGTTACAAAGCAAGGGTTAACAGCCAAACAAAACTCATTATTTATGGCCCTGATTCTGTAGTTTACAGAAACACCTCATATGTGGCTGTAGACCGCTGTACGGGCACACGGCAGGGCGCAGAAGGAAAGGAATGCCATACGGTTTTTGGAAGGCAGATTTTGCTGGACTGGTTTTTTGACACCATGTCCCATTTGAAGCCCCCTGATGCACCCCTAGAGTAGAAACTCCATAAAAGTTACCCCATCTAAGAAACTACACCCCTCAAGGTATTCAAACTGATTTTACAAACTTTGTTAACCCTTTAGGTGTTGCACAAGATTTAATGGAAAATAGAGATACAATTTCAAAATTTCACTTTTTTGGCAGATTTTCCATTTTAATATTTTTTTTCCAGTTACAAAGCAAGGGTTAACAGCCAAACAAAACTCATTATTTATGGCCCTGATTCTGTAGTTTACAGAAACACCTCATATGTGGCTGTAGACCGCTGTACGGGCACACGGCAGGGCGCAGAAGGAAAGGAATGCCATACGGTTTTTGGAAGGCAGATTTTGCTGGACTGGTTTTTTGACACCATGTCCCATTTGAAGCCCCCTGATGCACCCCTAGAGTAGAAACTCCATAAAAGTTACCCCATCTAAGAAACTACACCCCTCAAGGTATTCAAACTGATTTTACAAACTTTGTTAACCCTTTAGGTGTTGCACAAGATTTAATGGAAAATAGAGATACAATTTCAAAATTTCACTTTTTTGGCAGATTTTCCATTTTAATATTTTTTTTCCAGTTACAAAGCAAGGGTTAACAGCCAAACAAAACTCATTATTTATGGCCCTGATTCTGTAGTTTACAGAAACACCTCATATGTGGTTGTAGACCGCTGTACGGGCACACGGCAGGGAGCAGAAGGAAAGGAATGCCATACGGTTTTTGGAAGGCAGATTTTGCTGGACTGGTTTTTTTGACACCATGTCCTATTTGAAGCCCCCCTGATGCACCCCTAGAGTAGAAACTCCAAAAAAGTGACCCCATTTTAGAAAGTACGGAATAGGGTGGCAGTATTGTTGGTACTAGTTCAGGGTAGATATGATTTTTGGTTGCTCTATATTACACTTTTTGTGCGGCAAGGTAACAAGAAATAGCTTTTTTGGCACGTTTTTTTTTTTGTTATTTACAACATTCATCTGACAGGTTAGATCACGTGGTAATTTTATAGAGCAGGTTGTCACGGACGCAGCGATACCTAATATGTATACAATTTTTTTTATTTATGTAAGTTTTATACAATAACTTCATTTTTAAAACCAAAAAATTGTTTAGTGTCTCCATAGTCTGAGAGCCATAGTTTTTTCAGTTTTTGGGCGATTATCTTGAGTAGGGTCTAATTTTTTGCGGGATGAGATGACAGTTTGATTGGCACTATTTTGGGGTGCATATGACTTTTTGATCGCTTGCTATTACACTTTTTGTGACGTAAGATGGCAAAAAATTGCTTTTTTTGCACAATTTATTATTTTTATTTTTTATGGTGGTCACCTGAGGGGTTAGGTCATATGATATTTATATAGAGCCGGTCGATACGGACGCGGCAATACCTAATATGTATACTTTATTTTTATTTATGTAGGTTTTACACAATGATTTTATTTTTGAAACAAAAAAAATGATGTTTTAGTGTTTCCATAGTCTAAGAGCCATAGTTTTTTCAGTTTTTGGGCGATTATCTTGAGTAGGGTCAAATTTTTTGCGGGATGAGATGACGGTTTGATTGGTACTATTTTGGCGTACATGCGACTTTTTTGATCACTTTTATTACCTTTTTTGGGAAGTAAGGTGGGCAAAATTTCAATTTTCTCATAGTTTTTATTTTTTTATTTTTATGGCGTTCACTGTGCGGGGAAAGTAACATGACCGTTTTATAGATCAGGTCGTTACGGACGCGGCGATACCTAATATGTGTAGTTTATTTTATTTTTTTTAATTTTTATTCAGTGATAAATGTTTTTTTTTTTATCTTAACTTTTTTCACTTATTTTTTTTTTTTTTTGACCCAGACCCACTTGGTTCTTGAAGATCCAGTGGGTCTGATGTCTGTAAAATACAGTACAGAACCTATATAGGTATCTGTAACTGTATTTTACTTACACTGAACAGATCTATGCTTTCAGCACAGATCTGTTCAGCACCATGGACAGCAGGACGCCTGAGCAGGCGTCCTGTTGTCATGGGAACCTTCCCCGTCTGCTCAGTTATGGTCAGAACTGCGCAGACGGGGAAGGGTAAGGACGGGGCTCTGGGGGGGCTGTCTGGGGGCTCTCTCCCTCTCCCATCGGGGGGCTGCAAAGGCACAGCAGCCCCCCGATCGGAGAGGGAGGGAGCTCCCTTTTACTGTTAACCTTTTCCATACAGCGGTCCGTACGGACCGCTGTATGGAAAGGGTTAAACGGCTGACATCGCATCAACGATGTCAGCCGTTTATACCAGGGTGCCAGCAATGTGCTGGCACCCTGGTATACCCACTGTACACCAACGATTATTCAATGGGAGGCGGGCGGGGGATCGCGATCCCGCCTGCCGCACCGCCCGCCTCCCGCAACGCCCCCACCGCCTGCAACACCCCCCCTGCACCACCCGCTGCCATCAAATCATGCAGGGGTGCAGGGGGGGGTGTACTATATTGATTTTAGACACTCTAAAGTTTCTGATCCCCGCGGTCAGGGACCGCGGGGATCAGAAACTGCAAAAAGCGCAGCAAACCGCAGGTCTGAATTGACCTGCGGTTTGCTGCGATCGCCGACACGGGGGGGTCACATGACCCCCCCTGGCGTTTTAACAGGATGCCGGCTGAATGATTTCAGCCGGCATCCTGTTCAAATTAACCCCTGCGGCGCCGGAATGCCGATTTTAAAGTCAGGACGTACCGGTACGTCCTTGGTCCTTAAGGACTCGGGAAATAGGGCGTACCGGTACGTCCTATGTCCTTAAGGGGTTAACCATTTAATGGTCCCATAAGGGGACTATAATAGACTATCTTTTGATCGCTTCTAAACTACTTTGCACCGTTCCTGTAGTGCAAAATAGTTTAATTTCAGTGCTATACTGACATTCACCAGCAGGCTGCATCACAGAGGGGCAGTCTGTTGGGACACGCTAGAGACAGGCCTCGGGCCTTCACTAGTCCTTAGTCTGCCTGCACTGAGATTGGCACCCTGCAATCTCATTTGCGCTGTGCTGATTGGAGATCGACGGAGTCCGTTCTCTGTGAAGCAGCCACTATTGCCCATGGCATGTAAATGGTTAAACAGTCAGGATTGGTGCACCTTCTGGTCTGGACCTTTAGAGCAGCTGTTATGTTACAGCTCTGTGTCCCCACACTTCACTGCACAGGAGACCCATGCTGCGCTTAGACAGGGTCGCTGTAAAAATGCGGCAGCTTATCCTAAGGGGCCGCATAGTGACCACCGTAAAAAGGCATATTGGTGGTCACTAAGGGGTTAATATGCTTAAGTATTCATCCCATGAAAGTAAACCTTTTGCTGCAACCAGACGGATCTGTTATGCTTGGCTATAGACTTCTATTATGATGCATCAAAACGGAATGGCTGTTAAAGACTTCCGTTTTGCATTCCGTCTATAAATTCTCTGATTGCACAGCGTGCAAACCTTTTGTGTCTTGTCGTCAGCACATTGTCTGAAGAACTGCCACGCCAGGGAACTCCTTGAAGCTGGCTTTGGTGTGCTCGGTCCCTTGCTGCGGTGGGCAGTAGGAGGCGTACTGTCTAGAGGATGGCCGCTCCGCTTTTGCACCCTGCTCCCTCTTCTGCTGTGCTGGTGGCTCTGTGCGACCACCGCCGCTTCCTCTGAACTACACAGGTCACTCACATGACCTTGATTCCATGTGTGGTTGAGGACCACATCGTCCTCCACATCATCTTCCACCTAGTCTTCACCCCTGACTTCCTTGTCGGTCTGCACACTTTCGAAAGCCCCAGCAGTTGGCACCTGTGTTTCGTCATCATCCGAGACGTGCTGCGATGGTCCCTCCATGTACTCATCTTGAAAAATAAGTGGTTGGGCATCGGTGCACTCAATCTCTTCCACTTCTGGGGCAGGGCTAGGTGGATGGTCATCAAAAAGCAGAAGAGACTGCTGCATGACTTGGGGCTTAGATTGCTTGGCTGATTTGCAAGGGGGTGAGGTGAAAGACTGATGGACATGGGCTGCAGGTGCCAACTGTGGTCTTTCAGCAGGATACTGGGTGGGAGACAATGTGAAGGAACTGGATCCACTCTCAGCAACCCAATCTACTATCGCCTGTACTTGTTCAGGCCTCACCATTCGTAGAGCAGCATTAGGCCCGACCAAATACCGCTGCAGGTTTTGTCGCCTACTCGTACCTGAGTAAGGGGTTTCATTTGTGCGTGTAGCTGGCACAGATCGACCACGTCCTCTCCCTGCAACAGGAGCTCCACCAGCAGCACCACGACCTTGGCCACGTCCCTTATTTGACACGCTCCTCATATTTTTTAAATTGCCCTAAATGGTCTGTGGTCTCTTCAGGCTGCTGCCATCTCTACACTATGTCACCTTGCCACTCGGTGGTATCCTCCTGATGCTGTTACTGTCGCCACCTTCAGACTCGGTAATTGTGCCACTCTGTGGCCTCCTGATGCTGCCACCACCTTCAGACTCTGTCATTGTGTCATTCTGTGGCCTCCTCATGCTGCTTCCACCTGACCACTATATGATAGGGCCACTCTGTTGACTTTTCATGCTGTTCCTACACTCCCCACTTCATGACTGGGCAACTATTTTTCCTTTCGACCTGGCTGACATAATGATTTATTTGACCTTTCTTTTGATCTGTCAGAAGGAAAGATGAGATGCACAACGGATCCTCTCTGTGTAGCAGCTGTAAGGCCTGTATGGTCCCATTAGAATTGGCTTATGATTTGGTAGCCAAAAGCAGGAGTGGGTACAAAACACAGAAGACTTGCAAATATTCTGCATATGTGTCATCTCTGTTTTGCATCCACTCCTTTTTTTTTGGACATTAGCAATACTGATGGATTATTGACCAAATGCTGACCGAGTGAAGGCATATGCTCCACAGACAGGATCTGTTTTTGTGGGTTATTGTTCTGACGGATCAGAGGAAGGGCAAATGAATCAACACAAACTTACTGCTGACACCCTTTCCACTATGTCGGGGGGCTCTATTTGTATAAGCGTTTAATTGAACAGGTTCTGCAGACAACTATATGGAATCAGCTGACGACGGTGTAAAATTAGTGCGTTTCTTCTTGATGCTTACATCGACCTGTAAGGCTGACTTCATACTTGAGTTATTTGGTCAGTGTTGGCCCCGTGACTGCCCAAATAAGTGAAGTGTGCAGTGATTTTAAGAGTGATGCCTGTCATGTGCTTGTCATACTGACTCACAGTATTCTTTCACTACCAAAGCAGACTCCCTTGTCCTGTTACTGCAAGGCACAGTGTTCTACACCCCTATAAAGGCTTTTTTTTGCCAGGAAATAGCTGTTTTTTAATGCGATTCACCGCAAATTAATTTGAATCGAAGCAAATGATTCTGAAAAATCTAGCGAATCGACCGAATCGAATTTTTAAAAAATTCGCTCATCTCAAATTTTCAGCATCCTCAACAAAATGAATAGCATCCCAGATGTATTTTCAATACGTCCTGTGAAGACTTCATCAGAAGTACTGAGAAATCGGTTAACAGTGCATTACATAGGTATAACAACTCCAAAAATATGTTGGGATATCAGCACAATTAATGATCTAGAGGTATATATATAATAGTAATACACCAAAATCAGAGACACTTCATACACAATTAATATTTAAATACACTTTATTAGTAATTCAATATAAAATTAAATTAAAATTAATCACAAATACATCAGTTGGCAGTGACCATGTGTCCAGGAGAGGATATAGGGGGACGCCACAACATCAGGCCATGATCAATCCACGATGTGATCTAAAAAATCAATAATATAGCCCAGTGTTTCCCAACCAGTGTGCCTCCAGCTGTTGCAAAACTACAACTCCCAGCATGCCTGGACAGTTTTTGGTTGTGCGGGCATGCTGGGAGTTGTAGTTTTGCACCAGCTGGAGGCACACGTGTTGGGAAACACTGATATAGCCAAACAGCAAAAAAGACTGCATAGCTATTAAAGGTGTTCTGCAGTATACATTATACAATTTAGGTTTAATGAACAACATTACCTCTTTCTATTAACCTACCCTAATGGCACATGTAACCATACGTGATCTCCTACACATTTGGGAAGACTAGATGGGCCAAATGGTTCTTATCTGCCGACATATTCTATGTTTCTATGTTTCTAGTGGTTTAGTCTCAACTTTGATATTATAGTCATCTATTTGTTTCTGTTGAGCCTCCTGGGTTGGTTAGTTATTTGTTGTGATTTCCTGTTAAAGAATTTATTTCTTTATGCACTATGTATACCTACTAACAATGTATAGGCAATATATGATTAATACTTGCAGACTAATTAGGTTACCAGAGTGATGGACCAGGTCTGCAACCTGGATAGTTGGTGGAGTCCTAATAGAGCTACAGACAAGACCAGCATAGGCTCAACTTCAGAGAACCTTTCTATCTGAGACTGCTGCTGCCAAAAAAGCAACTTTGTCATCAGAGTATTGTACCTCTGAGAGAAAGAGACCAGTCATCTTAGAAGGTCCAAAACCACAAATGTCGTACAAGATAATGATAGCAAGATATTCACTTGTTTATGGCAAAAATTACACTAAGTAATATGTTAAGACTTCCTGTTTTGTACAGATTACTTTTCAGCAGTAATCTCATCATCACCACAGGCAGTACAATGAAGGGTAACACAGAGATAACACAGGATCCACCATTTACAATAGATGATAGTCACAACCTATGTACTGCCCCTCCCTACACAATAACCTCTACACATGTCACAAAGCATGTCTAGATGATCATTTCTACAGCTGAAGGAATTGAAGCTGACGAAGTGGAATTCAATCCGAATTTCCGGAATTATTCCGAATTTCCTCACGTTTCGTGGTAACGAATTGCATTTGTTCCTAAAATGGCTGCTGCACTTGTGAGGACATATAGCAAGTAACTCTGGGAAGGCGGGATCACCCATAAAGCCATGAATGCAGCCAATCAGAAGCCAGCCCTGTGATGTCACAGCCCTATAAATAGCCTCAGCCATCTTGGATTCTGCCATTTTCCAGTGTACTTAGTGCAGGGAGAGACGTCAGCAGGCGCTAAGGACAGTGCTAGAAAAAACGTAATTGTTCTAAAAAAAAACTATTTACAAGTTCAGGGAAAGATTATTCAAGGTGTAGGGAAAGGACAGGGAGGAATCATTCCACAGCATTTATGATTAACAGGGTTCAGTAAGGGAGGTTACAGCCTGGGTAATAGGAACAGTGGCGTGCCTGTTGTACCCCTCATTGTACAACCTTCACAGTAGTTTTGTACAGATATGTGCCCCCTCACAGTAGTTATGTCCACATTGTGCCCTCTCACAGTAGTTATGCTCACATTGTGCCCCCTCACAGTAGTTATGGCCTCTCTGTGCCCCTTTCACAGTTGTAATGCCCTCTTTGTGCCCCCTTCACAGTAATAATCCCCATTTTGTCCCCTTCATAGTAATAATGCCCATTGTGCCCCCTTTATAGTAATAATGCCCATTGTGCCCCCTTTATAGTAATAATGCCCATTGTGTCCCCTTCATAGTAATAATACCCACTGTGCCCCTTCATAGTAATAATGCCCATTGTGCCCCCTTCACAGTAATGCCCACTGTGCTAGTAATGCCTTGTGTGCCGCACCCATAGTAGAAATCCCCATTGTGCCCCCTTCACAGAAATAATGCCCACTGTGCCCCCTTCACAGTAATAATGCCCACTGTGCCCCTTCACAGTAATAATGCCCTCTGGTTCTGTGCCCCCTCCATAGTAGAAATGCCCATTGTGCCCCCTTCACATTAGTAATGCCCTCTGTGCCCCCTCCATAGTAGTAATTCCCTCTGTGGCCCAGCCCCCAACTGTTTGAAGAGAGGGCCGCGCTCATCTGAGAGCTGCTTTCTCTGTTCTGTTCACCTGCTCGCCATAGCATTTGCAGTGATGAGCAGGTACACAGCAGAGAAGGCAGCGCTCATACAAAAAAAAGAGGATAACCCCTTTAAATACATACTTGGAAAACATTACATACAGCGCTATAGAACATACAGGTTAATACAGCGCCACATACCTCTTGCATCCAGTGACTTCTCTTCTCTGATGTACCCCAGTGTAGATATTCTCTTTCCTCCCTTCTCCTGTTAGACCAGACCACCATGGTAACTTCTTTCAGCCACGCCTCGTCTCTGCAGAATTTAACAGACATCTTATTTTCTTACTTTTCCATCATCCTCCCACCTTCTTAACCCCATCCTGCCACCCCCAATACTGTGTTTACTGTGCTCACCAATTCTTTCCTGCAGAAACAGTTTCCTGAAAATACTGGTACCACACAGAGAGTGCGTCAGTACAAAAACAACCCTTTATCTTGTGCGCTAGTACAAAAAAATCCCCCTTCCTTTCTGATCAGAACCCCATATAATACCCTAAATGAGATCCCCCCATCTCAGACCAAACCCTCTTTAGACCTCTATGTCAGACCCCATATAAGACCCCAGTTTTAAACCTCAGATCAGACCCCCATTAGACCTCCATGTAAGATCCCGACCCAATATCAGACCTCAGATAAGACCCCCATTAGACCTCCAGACCCCCATATAATTCCCACATTAGACCTCCAGACTCCAATATCAGACCTCCAGACCCACATATCAGACCTCAGACCAAACCCCCATATCAGACCTTCGAAACCCCATTAGACCTCCAGACCCCCATTAGACCTCCAGATCCCCGTATCTGACCCCCATTAGACCTCCTGTCCCCCATATCTGACCCCCATTAGACCTCCAGAACCCCAGTCAGACCTCCAGACCACCCAGTCAGACTCCCGACCCCCAATTAGACCACTCCAGACCCCCAGTCAGACCTCCAGACCCCCCCAGTCAGACCTCCAGACCCCCCATAGACCACTCGATACTCCCATTAGACCTCTCCAGACCGCCATTAGACCTCCATATAAGACCTCAGATCAGACTGTAATACTTACCTCTTCTGCCGCCACTCTCCCTCTCCTGACTGTCTTCTCAGGGCTGGTGCTGCAGTCACCTGACCTCCTGCAGCGTCAGGTCAGAGTGCGCTCTGTACATCCTGATGCTGCAGATCCTGAGAAGAGCAACGAGGAGGAGGGGTAAGTACTGTACAGCGCTCACAGTGCTTCTCTCCCCCTGCAGACTAGTGAGCACATCCATTGTGGAAGTGCTCACTACTAGTATTCCCTTTATAAGATGCACTGCATCTTATAAAGGGAAAACCAATGAGCGCTTCCATCTGTATTGATGGCACCCCCCTGAGAGCTCGCACCCGGGGTGGACCCCCCCCCCCCCCCCCCCGTGCCCCCTAGGCACGCCACTGAATAGGAACAATCCTATTACACCTTGCTGCACTGACTGGGGACCTAAATTGCCATTATACAGCCCTGTAATTCCAGAAAACCATTCTTGTTAATGGGGTCTAAGTGCTGTTTGATACAGACATTAACAGGGTTTATTACAAGGAAATATTTATACGTCTTATTTGCCCTTGTGCTGTGCAGTTATATGTTGTAAAGCATTTTTTGGCTAGTATTAGTGGGAAAAAGGGCTTATTAGCCGTTGTGTGGTAAAGTGAGTCAGGCCGGACAGGAGCGCAGCGGTGGGGGAGGACGCGCATGAAGAGGCGTGGCGGCGAGGGAGGTGAGGTAAGGGTTAAGTGATGCGGGGGGCGGCATCCAGCTGAGGCGCGAGTTGCCGAGGCAGCGGGGGGCGCGGCATGAGCAGGGAAGGAGGAAGTGGGCGGAGCAGTGTCAGTGCGGCCAGGGGAGCGGAACGGACGCAAGATGTCGGCGCCTGTATTATCAGTGGAGGCCATGCTGGAGCGGTTGCGGCGTGAGGCGGAGGTGCGGGGGCCTGGCTGGCTGCAGGAGCAGGTGGGTGCCTGTTTGGTGTCCCCTGCTCCGGAGATTTCCCCTACAGTTCGGGCTGCCCGGCCGCGGCGTGGGGTTCCGCCGGCGCGCCTAAGCCCTGAAGTCACCCCACGGGCCCGGCGCCGAGTAGGGAGCCCCTCTGTGGACCCTTCACGGCGGAGAGCGGCCGCTCGGCCTTCTGCGAGTCGCTCACGCCGTGGAAGGAATCCCGTCACGCGGCGGGGCCCTGAGCGGAGTGGGACGCCCCTTCCCCCTCTCCCTGCGGCGGTGCTGATGGATTCCGGACCGGGAACGGCGGACCGGCCCTGTCCCTCCTTAAGCGGGCGGTCCGCTCGGCTTCTGGACGACGTCGTGATTCCTCGGGCTGCGCTGGGTGGTGACGGATGCCGGCGCAGGTCCAGAGAAGAGGGGAGCAGCGCGGAGGAGGATCCCCTTGCCGTGGGGGGCGCCGAGGTCTTCGCCCGGGGCCCGTCCAGTGTTGTGCAGAGGGTCGTGCAGGAGGTCCGGGATGAACAGCCGTCCACGTCCAGGATCCAGGATGGTGGAGTGTCCGGTCGGCGGGAGTCAGGATCTGCGGCAGCGGGAGTCACAGCGCCCGCGGTGCCTGGTGAGATTGCGTGGGGCTCCATGTTAGCGCAGGGTTTCCCGGTTGCTGGGGGGGGGGGTCCATGGGGGAGTTTGGTAGGGGTTTGGGGCAGTTGTTGGGGGGTCTGGCGGGATGGTTATCGGGTATGGGAGCGGGTGCGGGGTCTCCGTTGCCGGGGTGGGGGGTGGTACCGGGGGCCGTGGCAGGGTCGCCGGGGGTTGTGGGGGGGTCGGTGTCAGTGGAAACGCAGGCGGGGGGTGAGGAGGAAGTGCAGAGGTTGGATGAGAGGGCGCGCGGGGAGGTGTATGTATGCTTTGAGGGGCCGTTGGGGGCTCATTTGAAACAGGAGGTGAGGGAGAGGATTTGGAAGGGGGAGTATGTGGAGATATTCTCGCTGCTTCCGTTGGAACGGTTTAACCTGGATAGGGGTAAGAAGGATGAGGGGAAGAAGGAGGATGAGGATAAGCGGCGGCATCGTTTGATCCCGCGTACTTTTGCTAATTGGTTGCAGGCGTTTGCCATATTAGCGAGTGTCATTGGGGAGCGGTCGCCGGATTGTTGTTCGGCGCTTTTTTGCTACCAGGACGCGATTGGGGAGGCGTATAGGGTTTATGGGGGTATGGGTTGGCTCCGGTATGATGAGCAGTTCCGGCAGCGGAAGGCGGTTAGGCCCGATGGGATCATAAGGACATTGGGTTGTGGTTGAGGGTGACGGCGGCTCCCAGGACTGGGCAGTCCTTTCGGGGGGAGTCCGGGGGGTCTTCCCCGGGTGCCTTGGCAGCGGCGTCGGCAAAGGGGTTGTGTTTCCTATTTAACGAAGGAAATTGCAGATTTGGGGCCAAGTGCAAATTTAAGCACGAGTGCACGGGGTGTGGGGGGGCCCATGGCGCCAATCGTTGCTTCAAAGGGAGCAGGAATAGGGGCGGGGATGGTGCTGGAAAGGGGACGGACGCCGGTGCGGTTGGAAGAGATGCAGGTGTTCCTAGATAGGTACCCGGATCGGGTTGCGGCTGTTTTGTTGGGGGATGGTTTTAGTTTTGGTTTTCGGATTCCGTCGGTTGTTACGGCGGGGCCTATGGTTCATAAGAATCTTAGGTCCGCGCTTGATCATGCGGATGTGGTGACGGAGAAGTTGTGGAAGGAGGTGGAGTTGGGGCGGATGGCGGGTCCATTCAAGGAACCGCCGATCCCGGGGTTGAGGGTGTCTCCGCTGGGCGTGGTGCCGAAGAAGGAGCCGAATAAGTTTCGGCTCATTCATCACTTGTCTTACCCGAAAGGGGCGTCGGTCAATGATGGTATAGCTCCTGAACTTTGTTCGGTGGTCTATACGTCCTTTGATGCGGCTGTGAGATGGGTGAGGCGGTTGGGGCGGGGGGCGTTGATGGCTAAGGTTGATGTGGAGGCGGCATTTCGTTTGTTGCCGGTGCACGTGGAGAGCATGGGTTTGTTGGGCTGTTTTTGGGATGGGGAGTATTTTGTGGATAGGTGCTTGCCGATGGGGTGCTCTCTCTCATGTGCATATTTTGAGACTTTTAGCTCGTTTCTGGAATGGGTTGTGGTGGAGGTTTCCGGTTGTTCATCTGTTATCCATTACTTGGATGATTTTTTGTGTTTGGGGGCGGCGAATTCGCGGGTGTGTTCTTTGTTGCTGCACACGGTGCAGTCAGTTTTTGCGCGTTTTGGGGTACCGTTGGCGCGGGAGAAGACAGTTGGTCCGGTGACGGAGTTGTGTTTTTTGGGGATTGTTATAGACACAGAGCGGATGGAGTGCAGACTTCCCCAGGATAAGTTGGAGGATTTGCGGCAGGAGATTGGCAGGGCCATAGGAGGGGAGAAGATTAGGTTGCGGGCGTTGCAGTCATTGTTGGGAAAATTGAACTTCGCTTGTCAAATTATGCCAATGGGTAGGATTTTTTGTAGACGGTTGGCCGCGGCTACGGCAGGGGTGTCAGCGCCGCATCATTTTATCAGGTTGCGTAAGGAGTTGAAAGGGGATTTGAGGGTGTGGGCGGAGTTTTTAGGTCAGTACAATGGTAGGTCGTTGGTCATGGAGGGATTGTGTGATAGTGTGGAGTTGGAGTTATATACTGACGCGTCGGGGGGGGGTGGGTTTTGGGGCTTATTGCCAGGGTCAATGGTGCGCAGGCGTGTGGCCGGACTCGTGGGTCAGTCGGGGGTGGGTGAGGAATGTGGCTTTGTTAGAGCTTTTTCCCATTGTGATGGCGGTGGTGTTGTGGGGGGAGAGATTGGGGAACAGGAAGGTGCGCTTTCATTGCGACAATCTGGGGGTGGTTCAGGCTATCAACAGTTTGTCCGCATCTTCTCCGCCGGTGGTGCGGCTGTTGCAGTTTTTTGTGTTGCGCTGCTTGTCTATTAATGTGTGGGTGGTGGCGGAGCATGTGGCTGGTGTGTCTAATTCAGTGGCGGATTCTCTTTCTCGTTCACAGTGGGAGCGGTTCCGGCTTCTAGCGCCAGAAGCGGAGGCGGTGGGTCTGGAGTGTCCGTCGTGGCTGTGGGGGATCTTGGAGGAGAAGTGATGGGGATGTTGAGGGATTCGTTGTGTCCGGGTACGTGGAGGGAGTATGGTAAGGCGTGGGCGATCTGGGAGTCTTGGAACGGGGCTTGGGGGGCTGGGGGCGGTGATGGGGATGTGAGGTTGTTGGTATTGTTGGGACAGCTGAAGGGCGAGGGGTGGTCGGTGTCAAAAGTGAATCATTTTATTGCAGGGGTTGCGTTCGGTTTCCGGCTGCGGGGGCTGCGGGATTTGACGAAGGAGTTTTTGGTACGGCAGGTTTTGAAGGGTTGGCGGAGGGGCGCGTGCAGGGTGCCGGATTGTCGGAGGCCGGTGTCTTTTGAGTTGTTGGGGCGGATGGGTGAACAGTTGGGTGGGATTTGCAGTTCCGGGTGGGAGTTGGGGCTGTTTAGGGCTGCGTTTGCGTTGGCGTTTTTTGGCGCCTTTCGCTTGGGGGAATTAGTGTGTGACAGTGTTCGTCGAGCGGGGGGGCTGAGGAGTGAGGATATCGAGTTGATGGGGGACAGGTTGTCTGTTCGGATTCGCAGGTCAAAAACGGATCAGGAGGGCAGGGGGCGTCGTTTCATGTTGTTTTCGGTTCCAGGGTGTATGATGTGCCCAGTTCGGTGTGTGCGGTCTTATGGGGCGGGCCTGGGGAGGGACGGGGTTCCTTTCCTTAGGCATGAGGATGGTTCCTTTTTGTCTAGGTTTCAATTTTTGGCGGTCTTTAGGAAGTGTTTGAGGGCGTTGGGGGTGCCGGTCAAGGATTATTCTGGGCATTCGTTCCGGATTGGTGCGGCGACTGAGGCCGCCAGGCTGGGCGCCAGTGAGGAAGTGATTAGGAGGATTGGGCGGTGGGAGTCGGTGCGTTTTAAATCCTATGTGCGGCCTGCTTTGTTGTAATGGGATCGGGGTGGTGGTTTGGTGTTAATTTTGTTCTTTTGTGTTCGCAGGTCGGACGGCGGCGGCGTTGGTGTGGATTTTGGGGCACTCTTATGTGTTTTGGGGTGCGATCAGAGCGGATGTGCGGCCGAGTGGGCGACAGTTGGGTTTCAGTCCGGAGTTGGCTACGGTCCGGTGGTTGGGGGTGAGAGGTATGTTGTGGGGCGGGGTGATGAGGGAGGTGCATCATTTTGTGCGGTTGGACCGCCCCCCGGACGTGTTGGTTTTGCACGTGGGGGGGAACGACTTGGGTAAGCGGCCTTTTAGGGAGTTGGTTCGCGATATTAAGTTCGACTTGCTCAGGATTTGGGCTTTGTTTCCGGGGGTGATCACGGTCTGGTCTGACATTGTTCCGCGGAAGGTTTGGAGGGATGCGAGGTCGGTGGAGAGGCTTAATAAGGCGCGGATCAAGGTGAATAGGGCGGTGGGCCGGTTTATGGCACGCAATGGCGGGGTGGTGGTGCGGCATGAGGTGCTGGAGAAAGGGGAAGGGTGCATTTTGGAGGGCTGATGGTGTGCACCTCAATGCGGTGGGGACGGATCTGTGGTCTCTGGGGCTCCAGAGTGGTGTGGAAATTGCGTTACGTATGTGGGGGGACGCGCAGGGTTGAGGTGGTCAAGCTGCGCGTTGTTGGAGGCGGGGGAGGTCCTTGAAGTGGAGGAATATGGTGGTACCTGAGGATGGGAGGGCCCCGCGGGAGGGGCTGGACTCTCATTGAGGAGCTGGTAGGAACTAATTACGTGGCCATCAGTTGCTGCCTCCGAGCTGGGTTCAACGGCTGGGGGTAAGATGGTGACGTAGGTGTTCCAGTGTTATTAAGCTATTGGGGCTTCTAGGACCTCCCTCGTCATTGGTTAACTTATGTTATTTAATTTGTATGTATTTAAATAAACGGCTGCTGTGGCCGATTAAATCCAAGCAGTGGTGTGGTGTGTTTATTTACTTGGGGTTGGGGGGAGGGGCTCGGTGTATGGGGTTAGGCAATTGGGGAGGACCGAGCAAATAGCCAATGCCCTCTTCAAGTCAGGCCGGACAGGAGCGCAGCGGTGGGGGAGGACGCGCATGAAGAGGCGTGGCGGCGAGGGAGGTGAGGTAAGGGTTAAGTGATGCGGGGGGCGGCATCCAGCTGAGGCGCGAGTTGCCGAGGCAGCGGGGGGCGCGGCATGAGCAGGGAAGGAGGAAGTGGGCGGAGCAGTGTCAGTGCGGCCAGGGGAGCGGAACGCCCACCCACCCTGCCCTGTTGGAGGGGGGGGTAGGGGAAGTGTTGATGTTTGTTGTTTTCTGTGTCGTAGCAGTCGTGGAGGCGGGGGAGGTCCTTGAAGTGGAGGAATATGGTGGTACCTGAGGATGGGAGGGCCCCGCGGGAGGGGCTGGACTCTCATTGAGGAGCTGGTAGGAACTAATTACGTGGCCATCAGTTGCTGCCTCCGAGCTGGGTTCAACGGCTGGGGGTAAGATGGTGACGTAGGTGTTCCAGTGTTATTAAGCTATTGGGGCTTCTAGGACCTCCCTCGTCATTGGTTAACTTATGTTATTTAATTTGTATGTATTTAAATAAACGGCTGCTGTGGCCGATTAAATCCAAGCAGTGGTGTGGTGTGTTTATTTACTTGGGGTTGGGGGGAGGGGCTCGGTGTATGGGGTTAGGCAATTGGGGAGGACCGAGCAAATAGCCAATGCCCTCTTCATGAAAATTTCAGCCCTTTGTGAGGTGTATTAGTGGCAAAAGAAAAATATATTTGCCGTTCAGCGGTGCAGTTATCTGTTCTAAAGCCTTCTGTGGCGTGTATATGTGGAGAAAACTATTTGCCGTTCAACGGTGCAGTTAAATGTTTTAAAGCCCGTTTTTGCATGTACTAGTGGCACAAAAAAAGTATTTGTCGTTGTGTGGTGAAGTGAGAAAATTACAGCCCTTTTTGGCGTGTATTAGAAAATTATAGACTTTTTTAGGGTGTTTTCATTTCCCTTTTATTTATTTATTTATCTAATCTAACAGTACGTCAGATAGAGAGGTGCCAGGCCCTGCACAGGGGAGTGCTAGAGGCCTAAATGTTTCTGGCGCAGGCACAGGTCGCAGAAGAGTAAGGGGGCGTGGCAACAGGAGTTGCAGTGAGAGGCCTGAGCTCCCGGTGTCATCTAGCGGTCGTGTCTTGACCAGCAACCCAGCGGTTCTCGAATGGTTGATTCGGTCATCTTAGTTTTGATCCACTCCAGTTTTTTTGGGCATTAGCAATACTGATGGATTACTGACCAAATGCTGACCGAGTGAAGGTGGATGCTCAACTGACGGGATCCATTTTTGGGGGGTTATTGTTCTGACAGGACAGAGGAAGGGCTAAATAATCAGTGACATCAACACAAACTTACTGCTGACACCCTCTCCACTCTGTCGGGGGGCTCTGCTTGTATAAGAGTTTAATAGAACAGGTTCTGTAGACATCTATGTGGAATCAGCTGACGACAGTGTAAAAGGAGTGCGCTTCTTCTTGATGTTAATATCGACCTGTAAGGCTGAGTTCATAGTTATTTGATCAGTTTTGGCACCATGACTGCCCTAATAAGTGAAGTATGCAGTGATTCTAAGGGCGATGCCTGTCATCTGCATGTCATACTGACTCACAGTATTATTTCACTATCACAGCAGACTCCCTATGTGTGTTACTGCAAGGCACCATTATAAAGGATCTCTGCAGCCAGAAAATAGCCAATTTTAACGCGATTCGCCGCAAATAAATTCGGATCGAACAAAAAAATATAAAAAAAAATTCGCGAACTGGCCGAATCTATTTTTTTTAAAATTCTCTCATCTCTAATCATTTCCATAGATGTCAAAGGGGTAGATTTATGAAAACTGGTGTAAAGAACACTGGCTTAGTCGCCCAAAGTAACCAATCAGCTTCTACCTTTTATTTTCCAAAGGAGCTCTGAAAAATGAAAGGCGGAATCTGATTGGTTGCTATGGGCAACTAAACCAGTTTTCCTTTGCTCTGCTTTTGATAAATCTTCCCCAGTGAGTCCCCTCCAGCATAGCTGTTACACCTAGAGATTCTCTGCACCTTCACGCTCTCTGCACTTTGATTGCTAGGGCCAAGCATGATCATGTTTACACTACGTGGTCCTGTCAATCAACGTGCAAAGGGCGTGGCAGTTGCAGAGGAATGTGGAGCCTCTAAGTGTAATGGCAACGCCCCTGTTGCTCCTAGAGGCTAATTTGCATATATTAAAATGTCATTTTTCTCAGCAATGCGGGCACATATGAACATGGGACCAACACAGATGTCTTCAAGCGGCCAAGTGCACATGTAACAGGTCAGCCGGTGTCATAGGTACAAATCTGCTGACAGATGCCCTTTAAAAACAACACATAGTTATAGAACAAAAATAGTATACAGTACTGCTAGATCTTGATGGGTGTGGTTTAAAATGTAAACTGTTTCAGTAAATACATAGTACAGTAAGTAGTTGGCCTTATGTTGACATACAGCGTTAATACTGTATTAATTAAGCTAATGATATCATATTTATATGGGACTTGAAGTAATTTCTAACCAATGTAGTTCAACTAGAAGGCGTCTTTTCAGAACCGCAAGCTGGCAAAACTGTTAGAACATTTATACCTTCTACGTAATGTTCCATGCTGAAATGTCAGTTATGTCTCAGAGCCTTATGTAGAGGCCAACAATAACTGCTGATATGCAGATTATACTTTATCACTTTGTACGTATTCAAGAACATAGAGAAGTCTGAAATACACCGCAAATGTGTCAAGATAAATGTGCATTTTATCAGTCTCCTTAAAAAGCATGTTTTCAAGAGATACCATAGAGTGCAGAGACTATTTTTTTTTTCTGTGATCCCCATCTATTGTGTGAGTTAGTTCATAGTAGTACTCATGCACTGGTGTTACAAAATGCGTAAAGAAGAACTATGGGGCAGATTTATCAAGACTGGCGTTTTCTATGCTAACAAAAAAAAAAATAATATATAAGATTGGTATCTCGGTAATTTTAATGACCAGCAAAAAAAAAGTAAGATGTGTATGCTGGAAAAAATAAAAAAAAAATAAGTGAAAAGCAAAAGAATTTAAAGTTGTATGTACCCCGAAATAAAACCAATGATGATGGCAACTCATCCTGCAAAAAATAAGCCCTCACACAGCTCCGCCTGTAAAAATATGTTTTAAAAAAAGTATGGTTCTCAGAAAATAGTTGTATTGGTAGCCCAGAGGCTTTTGGAAAGCCACATGGTGTCTGTAGGTCAATCCATTAAAATCTGCACAGCAGAAGACAGAAAGTGTCTTTCCTCCAGAACCCTGAACTACAGTTGACAGCTACGATTATGGCATTTCCATACCCAGTAGAACCCGTCTAACAATTTTTAAGGAGTGTCTTGGCATGTCTTAGATGGCACAAGTATGGCACAACATACTGGGCACTGAAATGTATATCTGTGAAAAACTTGCAATTTTCATTTTGTAAAATGCCTATGCCAAAATATTTACTACGCCACTTCATAAATTCTTTGAGGGGTACATTTTCCAAAATGGGGGTTTCCACTGTAAAGGTACTTCATGGTCTCTGAAAATGTGATGTAGCACCCCAAAACCCTTCCAGCAAAATCTGTGCTCCAAGAGCCAAATGGCGCTGCTTCCCTTCTGAGCCCTGCCATGTGCCAATACAGCAGTTTTCACCCACATTTATGGAATTTTCATACTCAGTAGAAACCACCTAAAAATTTAAGGAGTATAGTGTGACTCTCAAATGGCACAAGCTGGCCACTACATATTAGGCACTTAAATACCATATCTGATCTTGCTAATGACAACAATACCTTTATCGCACAAATCCATCTTGCTATTGGAGTGATTTCATAGTTTTAATGAATATGCTAATTAGGGATTTAGTGTACCAAAGGGCATGCCTTAGCCCTTGATGCACCACCCCTCCATTTACACTACACAGCCATGGTCTCCTTCTGTTGAAGGCCAGGGTCAGGTATTAGAGATGAGTGAATTTTCCGAAAATGTTACTTGCCGATTCACCCAAAAAAAAAATCAAATTCGGTTCGATCCAAATATATTCGCGGCAAATTTTGTTAAAAACGGCTATTTCCTGGCTGCAGAGATCCTTTATAATGGTGCCTTGCAGTAACACGTATAGGGAGTCTGCTTTGGTAGTGAAATAATACTGTGAGTCCGTAAAACATGCAGATGACAAGCGTTGCTCTTAGAATCACTGCACACTGCACTTATTTGGGCAGTCATGGGGCCAAAACTGTCCAAATAACTCAAGTATGAACTCAAGAAGAAGCACACTCCTTTTACACCGTCGTCAGCTGATTCCACATCTACAGAACCTGTTCTATTAACCGCTTATACAAGTTGAGCCCCCGACAAAGTGGAGAGGATGTCAGCAGCAGGTTTGTGTTGATGTCACTAATTATTTTGCCCTTCGTCTGATCCATCAGAACAATAACACACAAAAAACGCATCCTGTCTATGGAGCATCCGCCTTCACTTGGTCAGCATTTGGTCAGTAATCCATCAGTATTGCTAATGCCCAAAAAACAGGAATGGATCCAAAGCAGATGACACGTGAACGGAATATTTGCATGTCTTCTGTGTTTCGTACCTACTTTTGCTTTTGGCTACCAAATCATAAGCCAATTCTGATGGGACCATACAGGCCTTACAGCTGCTACACAGAGAGGATCCGTTGTGCGTCTCATTTTTCCTTCCTTCTGACAGATCAGAAGGGTCAAATAAATGATGATGTCAGCCAAGCCAAAAAGGCTAAATAGTGGCCCAGTCATGAAGTGGGAAGGGTGGGAACAGCATGAGAAGTCCACAGAGTTGCCCTATGACATAGTGGTGAGGTGGAAGCAGCATGAGGAGACCTCAGAGTGGCCAAATGACAGAGTGTGGAGGTGGCGGTAGCATCAGGAGGCCACAGAGTGGCCCAATGACAGAGTGTGAAGGTAGCAGCAGCATTAGAAGGCCACAGAGTGGCAAGGTGACATAGTCTGGAGGTGGCAGTCTGATGTCACTTGGTACGAAGTGGATAACCGAGTCAACCATTCAAGAACTGCTGGGTTGCTGGTCAAGACACGACTGCTAGATAACACTGGGAGCTCAGGCCTCTCGCTGCGACCCCTGCTATCACGATCCCTTACTCTGCTGCAACTTCTGCCTGCGCCAGAAACATTTAGGCCTCTGCCACTCCTATGTGCAGGGCCTGGCACCTCTCTGTCTGACATACTGTTAGATCAAATAAATAAATAAAATGGAAATTAAAACACCCCAAAAAACTCTGTAGTTTTCTCACTTCAGCACACGACGGCTATAAGCCAAAAAGGGCTGTCATTTTCTCACATGACCACACAACGGCAAATACTTTTTTATGCCACTATACATGCCAAAAAGGGCTTTAAAACACATAACTGCACTGCTGATCGGCAAATATATTTTTTCTTTTTCCACTAATACGCCACAAAAGGCTTTACAACAGATAACGGCACCGCTGAACGGCAAATATATTTTTTATTTTTCCACTAATACATGCCACAAAAGGCTTTAAAACATATAACTGCACCGCTGAACAGCAAATACATTTTTATTTTGCCACTAATACACGTCACAAAAGGCTTTAGAACAGATAACTGCACCGCTGATCTGCAAATATATTTTTTCTTTTTCCACTAACTAATACATGCCACAAAAGGCTCTAGAACATATAACTGCACTGCAGACCGGCAAATATATTTTTTATTTTTCCACTAATACACGCCACAAAAGGCTTTAGAACAAATAACTGCACTGCTGAGCGGCAAATATATTTTTTCTTTTTCCACTAATACCTGCCACAAAATGCTTTGGAACATATAACTGCACCGCGTAAGGGCAAATAAGATGCATAAATATTTACTTGTAATAAACCCTATTAACCCATTCAGGACCCTGCCATTTTTCACCTTAATGACCAGGACATTTTTTGCAAATCTGACATGTGTCACTTTATGTGGTGATAACTTTAAAACGCTTTGACTTATCCAGGCCATTCTGAGATAGTTTTCTCATCACGTATTGTACTTTATGATAGTGGTAAAATTGAGTCAAAAAAATAAATTTGTATTTAGAAAAAAATTCCAAATTTACCCAAAAATTTGAAAAATTAGCAAATTTCCAAATTTCTATTTCTCTACTTTTATAATAGTAATATCTCCAAAAATAGTTGTTACGTTACATCCCTCATATGTCTACTTCATGTTTGGATCATTTTGTGAATGCCATTTAATTTTTTGGGGACATAAGAAGGCTTAGAAGTTTAAAAGCAAATCTTGAAATGCTTCAGAAAATTTCTAAAACCCACTTTTTCAGGACCAGTTCAGGTCTGAAGTCACTTTGTGAGGGTTACATATTAGAAATCACCTAAAAATGACCCCATTTTACAAACTACACTCCTCAAGGTATTCAAAGCTGATTTTACTAAATTTGTTAACCCTTTAGGTGTTACACAATAATAAATGGGAAATAGAGATAAAATTTCAAATTTTAACTTTTTTGGGCAGATTTTCCATTTGAATCCATTTTTTCCAGTTACAAAGCAAGGGTTAACAGCCAAACAAAACTAAATATTTATGGCCCTGATTCTGTAGTTTACAGAAACACCCCATATGTGGTCATAAACTGCTGTACGGGCACACAGCATTGTGCAGAAGGAAAGGAACGCTATACAGTTTTTGGAAGGCAGATTTTGCTGCACTATTTTATTTGACACCATGCCCCATTTAAAGCCCCCCGATGCACCCCTAGAGTAGAAACTCCAACAAAGTGACCCCATTTTGGAAACTATGGGATAAGGTAGCAGTTTTGTTGGAACTATTTTAGGGAACATATGATTTTTGGTTGCTCTATATTATACTTTTTGTGAGGCAAGGTAACAAGAAATAGCTGTTTTGGCACCGTTTAAATTTTTTGTTATTTACAACATTAATCTGACAGGTTAGATCATGTGGTATTTTTATAGAGCATTACATAACAAAGGATTTTTGAAAAAAAAATAATCTGAAAGCCATAGTTTTTTTTTTTGCGACTGTCTTGTGTAGGGGCTCATTTTTTTTCGGGATGAGATGACTGTTTGATTGGTACTATTATAGGGTGCATATGACTTTTTGATCGCTTGCTATTGCACTTTTTCTCATGTAAGGTGACACAAAATATATTTTTTAAACTTGTAATTTTTTTTACAGTATTCATCTGAGGGGTTTGTTCATGTGATATTTTTATAGAGCAAGTTATTAAGGATGCGGCGATATCTAATATGTCTACTTTTTTTATTTATGTAAGTTTTACACAATGATTTCATTTAAAAAAAAAACATATCATGTTTTAGTGTCTCCATATTCTGAGAGCCATAGTTTTTTCAGTTTTTGGGCGATTATCTTAGGTAGGGTATGATTTTTGCGGGATGAGATGACGGTTTGATTGGCACTATTTTGGGGTGCGTATGATTTTTTGATCGCATGCTATTACACTTTTTGTGATGTAAGGTGACAAAAAAAGGCTTTTTTTTACAGTGTATTGGAATGCATTGGCTGTATGTGTAATACAGTGTGTATTACTTATACAGCTTCCTGCCTGTGAGATCCAGGGGGCTGGATCTCACAGGCTCTCCACTGGAAAGCAGCCCCTAAGGAAAGTATCGGGTGGGGAAAACTCAGCAGAAATTTAAGCAGGGAAAAAAAAAAAAAGAAAAAGGGAAAGGAAAAAAGAAAGGAAATAAAGAGGAAAAAAAAAAAAAGGGAAAAAGATAAGAAGAAAAAAGATAAGAGAAGGAAAAAGTGGGGAGGAAAAAAATAAATAAATAAATTATATACAAATAATAATCTTCAAGGGAGAATGGCCCCAAAGCGACGCTCAGTTGACTCTTCCGTAATCAAGCCTGGGGCTAAGACCCCAGAGAATAAAATCGATAAGTTTTTGAAATCGCCCTTTTTAAATGAAAAGAACACAGGTAAAACTAAACCTCCCGCCAAGGTGAAAAAATTTGCTAAAATTTCCCAAAACGAGGAACTTTCAGAGGATGGAATGGAGGAGGCAGACCAGGAGGTAGGCGAGGAATGTCTCTCCGCACAAATACGAACCGAATATGACCCATTAGTTTTGGACAAAATCTTATGCGCTGTGGAAAATAACGGCACTTTAGTGCAAGGAATGTCCACTCAATTGGGGTCAGTGCAGAGTGATATTTCACTAATAAGAGATGATTTAGTAAAGATTCGGGATCGAGTGCTGAATGTGGAGAAAATTGCTGACTCTTTGCAAACTGAAATGGGCATGCTAAAATCAAAAACTCTGCTTCTTGCCTCAGAAAACCTAGCACTTCAAAATAAGTTAGAGGATTTAGAAAATAGGTCAAGGCGTAATAACGTTCGGATAATTGGTTTTCCAGAAGGAGCTGAAGGCCGACAGCTAGAGGAACAACTTAAAGATGTGATCTTGAAAAATCTTGGCAGTGATAATTTCTCTTCCATGTTTCATATAGAAAGAGCCCATCGAATTCCAAGGGGGAAACCTACCCCAGGGAGACCCCCGCGTGCAATCTTGATTAAATTACTATTATCCGCAGATAGAGATATGATCTTGAGAAGAGCAAGAGAATGTACACTTATTGAACACCAGGGCACAAGGCTGCTCTTCTTTCCTGATTTTGCGCGGCAGACCCAGGAAAGAAGAAGAAACTTTGTAGAGATAAAGAAACGTCTGGCGGTCAAGGAGATTAAATACTCTCTACAGTATCCAGGCTGGGGGGAGAACGGCCGGAGGTTAGAGGTTCGCTGACTAGTTCGGGCGGATCAAGAGAGGGGGGGGGGGGAACCCACCTTGCAGGGTGTTTTTTTTTTTTGGTTTTTTTCTTTCTTTGAGGGATGTCCACTAGAATTGTAGCTTGGAATGTCAGAGGACTTGGGGAAAGAGTTCAAAGACAAGCGATCATGGATGCATTAAAAAGATACCTTCCAGCGATTATCTGTATAGTAGAAACTCATTTAACCAAAGAAACCGTGTTCCGCTTGACAATGGGATGGCACTCCCAATCGTATCATTCTACCTTTAGTGGCTCCTCTAGGGGTGTTTCGGTTCCTATTCATAATTCTATAGATTTTACCCTCATAAAATCTTATATAGATACTCAGGGTAGATTTATTTTCTTGCATGGCATTCTGTATGGCGATAGTTATATTTTAGCTTTTTTCTATATACCCCCGCCATTCTCAATGTATCCATTGCTTCAGTTAATGCTCTTTTATGAAAAGAGACCAGAATGTCGCTTAATCCTGATGGGGGATTTTAATGACCCTAAAAAAAGATAGATTCTCACTGGATGCGGAAAGGGGGAGGAATCCTTGTATTTCCCCGCTGCTTCAATTTTGCACAGAGCTTGGAGTGGTGGATATATGGGAATATTTTGGCGGAGGAAAGAGAGTATACTCCTGTGTGAGCAGGGGGGGGGGGGTAGAGCAATGTCAAGGATCGATCTAGCACTTACCAATGAGAGCAACTTGAGTAATATCTGTAAGATGCGATATGGAGTAAGAACAGTCTCTGATCACTCACCCGTACTGGTTGAGGTCCGCAGCGGGAAGAATAAGGATACCAGGGGGCTAGGATTCAAGTTGAATCCATATTGGCTCACTATCATGGATAATCTACAGTCAATGAAATTAGTGATGTCCTCCTTTTGGGAGGTGAATCTTCCCTCTGCCAATCTCAACACAGTGTGGGATGCTTTTAAAGCATATTTGAGGGGGGCCTTTATAAGTGAGATTGCTGCAGTAAAAAGAACATTTAGGAAGAAAGAGGAGGAGTTGGTTAAGACAGCCGCACTTACAGCTGAGCGATATGCTAGCCACCCCACTGAGTACAATAGGGAAGGAATGCAGAAGGCTAGCTGTTCTTTGGAGAAATATGTAACAGAGAAAGCAAACCATAGGGTATTCTTTAAGGGGCTCAATTATTTTATTGAATCTGGACGCCCGGGTAAGCTTTTAGCCAGAATAATTACACAACAAGATAAAAAAAAAAAACCCATTACTTCCATCCGTAATGCAGAGGGTGAAATCATAACAGATTTAGATGGAATTGGGAATACTTTTTTACAATACTTTGCTCAGATATATAGATCCTCTCCTGGTTTGTCATCTGGGCTGGCGATGCGGTTCCTAGAGAGAATTCCACTCTCAATGTTAAGTGAAGCTCAGAGGGGATATTTGGAGGAGGAGCTGTCTTTTACGGAGCTGCAGGAGGCCCTTGGGTCCGTCTTGGGGAACTCATCGCCAGGGGCAGATGGCCTCCCATATGAGGTCTATCGCAAGTATAGCGATGTGATTCTCCCCCACCTGTCGGAGGTTTTCTCCCAAGCGGCTCAGGGAGGGAAACTCCCACATTCTATGATGGAGGCTCTTATTGTTTTAATTTTAAAAAAGGATAAAGATCCGGTAGAACTGAGCTCCTACAGACCAATATCCTTATTAAATACTGACGCTAAGCTATTATCAAAAGTTCTGGCTAGGAGGCTCTCGCGGGTTATGCCCACGATTATTCACCCAGATCAAAATGGCTTTATGCCAAATAGGGGCACCCATCACAATTTGCATAGGTTATTTACTAATATTCAATCCCCGGAGCGTGGTGCCCGCTCCATCCTGTCGCTGGATGCCACGAAAGCCTTCGACAGGGTGGAGTGGATTTTTCTCTGGGAGATAATGAAAAAAATGGGCTTTGGCCCAAGATTTATTGCGATGGTCCAGTTACTTTACAATTCCCCAGTTGCCAGGATTAGGATCAATGATTCAATGACAGAGAGCTTTACTTTGGGAAGAGGCACTCGCCAAGGTTGTCCCCTTTCCCCCCTTTTATTCAATATTTATATTGAACCTCTAGCGGTTATGATAAGACAAGATCCGGAGGTGGCTCGTTTTGGCATAATGGGGAAGCATGACCGAGTATCCCTCTATGCAGATGATATTCTGGTTTTTATTCATCAAACAGAAACTACTCTCCCTCGTATAATGGACCTGGTTAATCACTTCTCCGATTTATCCGGACTTGAGATCAACTGGGATAAGACCGTCCTCCTCCCTATAGACGAATTGCGAGGCGAATTTAATAACCGATTAATGATCTCTGATTCAATAAAGTACCTGGGGATAACAGTTTCCGCTAAACCTCAGGAATATTTACAACTTAATTTGATTCCCTTGTTGACGAAGTTAAGAGCGAAAATTAAGATATGGCAAAAAATTCTGCTAGCAAGAGCGGACAGAATCTCATTGATAAAAATGGTAGTGCTTCCCCAGGTTCTTTATGTCCTACGCAACTCGCCTATATGGATTCCAGACAAGTATTTTAGACTGATAGAGCGTATACTCAATGATTTATTATGGGGGAGGAAGCGCGTGAGACTGAAGGCACTTTATTTTTCTATGCCCTATAGTCAGGGAGGTCTTAACCTCCCTTACTTTAGGGGCTATTTTGTGGCCTCCCAACTATGCCTTTTTAATGATTGGCAAAATAGTCCCTTCTGCAGTAAAGTGGTGAAAGATGCAGGTTTCTCTGATTTTTTCACCGTACTGGAATCAGATTATTTACTAAACACACTGAGCGGATACACGTTTTTCTGCAGAATGGCTATGAAGACTTGGTCTCTCATAAGGAGTTGGTGTGGAGTTAAGGCTTCGCTTATTTGCACTCCATTATGGCATAACCCAAAACTTCTTAATTTAAACGACTCAAGCTGCCGCCAGTATTGGAGGACCAAAAATGTGCAGTACTTACACCAAGTAGTCAGTGGTGGACAAATTTTGTCCCTGATGGAACTAAGGGCAAATTTAGGTGAGGTGGCTTGGTTTGCATATTTTCAATTGAGGTTAGCACTCTCTAGCACCTTGAATAGTAATTCTTTTATTATAGATACTCCTGCATTTTTACAGGATTTAATTCGTAAGAAAATTGTCACGAGAATTAAATTATCGCACTGTTATAGACATTTAATGCATAATTTATTTTTTGGTGTTCTCTCTCCAGGACAGAGAGCCTGGTCCTCTCTTCTTTTAGAGGGGGGCGCTCCAAACTGGGAGAATATAGGGGAAAGTTTAAAATTGGTTTCACATAATTTTAACCACATCGTGGTACAATTCAATATTTTGCACAAAATGTATGTGACACCTGTATGGTTATATAGAAGAGGATTTCGGGCCTCCTCTGACTGCCCACGCTGTGGCGATCCCGAGGCAGATCATTTACATCTGTTCTGGGACTGCCCAATGGTGAGCAGGTACTGGAGTTTGGTCCAAAAGAATTTGGCGCGCAAACTTAAAATTGTTGTTCCCCTGTCCCCCAGGATCTGGGTCCTGGGAGACTTATCTGAGGTTAACCATCAACCTATAAAAAGTCACTTGTTGGTTAAGGTGATGTTCTTGGCTAGGCTCCTGATTTCAAGATCGTGGTTCTGCTCTCCCACCCCAGACTGTAATAATTGGCTGAGCCTGGTGGAAAAAGTGAAAAGCTATGAGAGGATCCTACACAGACAAAGAGGATCTTATTCAAAGTGGAATAGCTTATGGAAAGACTGGGACATGGCTAACTAATTAGGACTTTTTCCCTTTTTTTTTTTGTTGTTTCCTGCAAGGTGGGGGATGGGTGGGAGGTGTGAGCTGGGGAAAATTCAATTTGTCCGGTGTTTCCTTATGTACTTTATTGATGAAGAATGTGAAGGTATATCCGAGCACGGGTGGGTCTCCAGGATGGTGGAGGGGGGACTTCCCGGCATTAAATGATGTTGGGAGCTCTCAGCTATTTAAAATACCGAGCGATATGTGGGTGGGGGTCGCGGCTTGGAGTCCGGGGGTCCCCGGGTGCCGGGTGCGGCTCGGGGTACGGCTCTTCCCGTTGGATACGGAGTTCGAGCGCAGGCAGGGATGGATCATACGTGACGAGCACGCTATTGTGTGCCCTTTTAAGGAGACAGAGCTGATTTCAGGCTCTGTTCTCTGTCTATATTTCCTTTTTCAGCTGCCAGTATCTGACATTCGATTTGAGTTCCCTGCTGCATGAAATATCTATGTGAATGTACGCAATGTATGGCGAACTATGGCTCTGATATGATTAATCATATGGGGATGAGGCAGTGAAATATGTGAGTGGGTTTTCGACCACTGTGGTGAGACTGTTGGACCCCCTCTTCTTGGTTTTTGCTCTATTAAAGGCTTGCGATTAAAGATCGCTGCAAGTTCGCCTACAGGTAGTATGGGAATATCAAGCGATTGGTCACACTGGTGCCAACCTCTTGGCTTGTATTTTTTTTGTGTCTGGGTGAGGGCGTGCGCGAGTGGTGCTCATTGCTTGGTGGATGTCTGGACGTCGGACCTCTATCCCTATAGCCACATAGAACTTGGGCTGAGAGTTCATCTATTTTATTAAGCCATGGATGCTGGGTGGTCCTGGTACCCTCCCCTCTAGGAGACCTCCCTATGTTTTTTGTTTTTCTTTTTAATGTTAACACTGTTAGGGATATTTGTATGAAATTATTGTTAATTATGCTTACAGATTGGAAATGGTGGACTCATGGAGTATGTAATAAGGATTTAAAATTTTGTATTGAAATAATAAAATATAAAAAAAAAAAAAAAAAAGTATCGGGCTGCCTTCCATGCCATCGGGTCCCCATCACAGCAGCACGGGGACCCGATGGCAGCTCCGATACCGCCCGACATCGCACGTGCCGCGGTCATTAGTTACCACGAAGAGCAAGGAAATTCGGGTATAGTGCAAATTTAATTTTTCCTGAAATTCGGATCGAATTCCACTTTCAGCTTCGATTCGCTACATCTCTACCAGGTATCTTCACTATGCTCCCACACTTGTGCTGTAGCTTCTGTAATTGGTGCATGTGCAGTAAGTACATCCCTTTCAGCTTCCCCCACTACTGAGATGATCTCACATGTACCAATTACAAAATCACCTGTGAATTTGTGGCATCACTGGCCATAGTTGTGTAGAGAAAGTGAATATGCTGTGGTGCAATGAGGGGCTAGGACACCAATGTCCAGTGTAATAGGGTTGATCCTGATAGCAGTTTCTCTTTAATAAAACTTGCTGTTAATGATTTAGCTATGTTTCAAGAAGATTTTGGGGGGATTTGACCCACTAGCTAATAGACCCACTAGCTAATAGACCCACTAGCTAAATATAGAGGACAGAAAACCTAGGTATGGATGAGAGATTTCACCTTCTACCTAGTACCTCTGGACTTTTAGCCAAGGCTTGTGGGTAAAAAAAAAAATCAATTTTGTAGAATATAATTCATTATTGTTGCTGACGGTCATATGCATATATCCTATTACATGTACATGTACTAACACTACACAACAAAGATTACATTCTCGAAACTTAGCGGACAATTAGGCTATTATGCCACAGGCCCATAACTAGATTTCTCTACCTTTCAATCTCTTGTCTTGCTGATAACAGTTTTGCTCTGCTAACCACATGCTGATGAAAAAATGCATTGATGCATAGAATGAGCCTGGTGATCTAGGTCAGCGTACTTAGCCAGTGTTATAGTCATTGTACCCTAGATATTTTTATCACCTGTGGTTTTACTAAATATACTGGTGTTTTTCTTATGCTATTTTGCAAAAGAATGGAATGTTCTCTAATAATAATTAAAAAAAGCCATAACTAAAACAACTCATAGATATTGAAATATCCTTCCAAATGTTGTAGGATACATCAGCAATCTCTAATGGTAAGGTGTTTGATGTAGATTTTTAATGCAAAACCAAGAATGGATTTTTTTTTTAAAAAGAGGAGAAATAGTATCTGCCCCTAATAGTTTCTATCCTTTTATGATCCATTCCTGATTTCATCTTTAAAAACTGCATAAAAAACCTGAACACGTGGCCGTACCCTTAACGTTGGCAGAATCCCACCTATAGGGAGATGAACAGATGAGACTGCATAGATGTTTCCTGTCCAATTGCATTATTATTCTTGAGGACAGATTTGGACTGATTTGGACTGATTTAGGACTACACCCCACAATGGGAATTTATAATACTGTATTATGAGTACAGAGCTAAAACAGAAAGCATCAAGAGAAGCATTGCACCCCTATGTCTGGTTGCTTGAGCTTGAGAGAAAACTGCAGTGTCAGGAAGATTAACTCAAAGAGACAACAACTTGGCCTGTTAACTACCTTGGCAGGCAGTAAGCCTGAAACTGTTAGAACTATAGAAATGTAAAACTGTGTACAATCTGCCTGTTTGTGAATCCATTCCATGCCAGTAAAGAACTCTTCTCCAGTTAAACTGGCCTCATCATTGCCTGCACCAACACCTGCGTTGCCATAGTATTACATGGTTTCCTTTCACCTTCATATGGGACTCTGCCTTGCAGCCACAACCCTCACCAACACAAAGGGCACCCCAAACCATTAACAGGCAAGAGACTCCCCTAATTCCAGGGTGTGCCCCGAGGGTAGGATGCATCCTCCTATCATTTCCCAGTCCCTATCCTCAGGATAGGCCATCAATATCTGATTGGCGGAGGTCCGACTGTTCAAGTGCACACTACAGAGCCAGATCCATAGCCAGTCAGCACAGTACAGCAGGGCATCTAGAGAAGAGCAAGCAGGGAGAAGTGAGTGCCGAGATCGCTTTACTCCCCTGCCTCCTGCATACTAGTGAGCGCTTCCATAATGGGAGTGCTCACTAGCATTCACTTCATAAGACACACTGTGTCCTATACAGGGAATAATACAGCTGTGGGCCCCCCTGGTTTAGGGGCCCGGTTGCAACTGCAAATGCTGCAACCCCTACGGGTGCCATTAGTTTTTATTTTTTGGGCGATTGTCTTATGTGGGGCTCCATTTTTGCAGGATGAGGTGACTTTTTCATTGGTAAGATTTTGGGGCTACATACAACTTTTTGATTGCTTGATATTATGCATTTTGTAAGGTGAGGTGACAAAAAATGGCTGTTCTGGCACTGTTTTTATTTAGTTTTGATTTTTACTGCGTTCACCTGACAGGGTGGCTTATATGAAACTTTTATAGAGCCGGTCGATACGTATGTGGCGATACCTAATATGTCTTTTTTTTTTACATTTTTATATGTGTTTATTATGGAAAAGGGACGTTTGTTTTTTTGACTTGAAAATTAAAAAAAAATTATTATGGGAAATACATTTTTTTAATTTATTTTTCACTTTTTGTCCCACTAAGGGACTTCACCTTTTGGGGGTCTGATTCCCTCTGCAATGCATTACAATACATGTGTATTGTAATGCATTGCCTGTCAGAGTATTACTGTACCAGTGTAATACACTGACAGTCTGCCTGTGAGACCCAGCCAGGGTCCATAGAAGGCTAGCCACATTGCCTGTGGAAGCCATTTGGCTGCCTTCATAGCCATTGGGTCCCCATCACCACAGCCCAGTGACCAGAAAGGGACCCGTACCCTCTACAATCACTTTCTTTGCTGCGGTCAGCGCTGACTGCGCATAGAAAGGGTGAAAAAAAACCGATGCAGATGTATACAGCAGAGGCTTGGCTGTCATTGACTGCGGGACCTCTGCAGCTAATCGGGCAGGTGCAGCTCCTGCAACCGCCCGATCAGCGTGTCATGCCTGTACGCTGGGGCTTAAGTCACATCCAGCAGCGCCGTACATGTACAGGGAAGGTCCTCTATGGGTTTATATGATTTTTATATGTATACAGTGACATCCAAGAGATCTCTGTTTGCATATGATGGATTCAGACCAACTGTCCTGATATTGACTTAGGCTACTTTCACACTAGCGTTTTGGCTTTCCGTTTGTAAGATCCGTATTGGGCTCTCACAAGCGGTCCAAAATGGATCAGTTTTGCCCTAATGCATTCTGAATGGAAAAGGATCCGCTCAGAATGCATCAGTTTGCCTCCGTTCAGTCACCATTCCGCTCTGGAGGCGGACACCAAAATGCTGCCTGAAGCGATTTGCTGTCCGCCTGACGAAGCGGAGACAAACGGATCTGTCCTGGCACACAATGTAAATCATCAATGGGGACGGATCCATTTTCTCTGACACAATCTGGCACAATAGAAAACGGATCTGTCCCCCATTGACTTTCAATGGTGTTCAAGACGGATCCGTCATGGCTATAGAATAAATAATACAACTGGATGCGTTCATGACGGATGCATGTGGTTGTATCATTGTAAAGGAAGCGATTTTGCAGATCCATGACCGATCTGCAATAAACGCTAGTGTGAAAGTAGCCTTATATGTGTAGAAACCAACTCCTCATAGACATTCCATGGCAAGGAGATACTGCAGAACTTGGTAGAATCACGTGAAAAATATCAATTGAAATTTGGTTTACTGAGAAAATATTTTCTTATTTTTTTGGGTAAAATGCACAAATGCTCCAGAGAAACTTTGGAGAGGTCACAACAGAAGCTCATAACTGACCTCCAAGACAATAGTGAATTCGTAACTGCTGAAAGCGGAATATAAACTGAATTTTAGTCTACATAATACCACTGATGACTCATTATAGGGATTATATAGCTTTAAGTTTTATGTTCATGCTCTGTGTGGACCACCTACTGCAGATCAAGTGAGATCAATAAGATGAAATAATGATAAAACTAAAGCCTCCCCTTGACATATTTGTAACAGATTTGCTGCTATTTCAAGGGTATCCAATATCCACCAACAACTTTATCCAAACAATCTTAGATTTTTGGTTAGATTCAATGTTCTCCCCTCTGAGATCTTGCTTGTGGCTCTACAAGTATTGAAAGGATATCACACAGATAAATGAATTTATGTGTGACTTCTGTTTCTTGTTAAGATTGTTTTACACATCTTAAATCATGGAGAAACTAATGTGGTCTTTACAGTTCTGGTGTTCATCAATACTTCCTCTCAGATGCCATGCTCTATGTTCTTTACTGTGTTGGTAAAATTCCAAGACTATTTCTATTCTGGGGGGTCATTTACAAATGAGGATTGCTGGAATATACAGTCTTTTATATTGTAAAACACTTAAAGGATAACTGTCATATATATTTTTTCCTTGCTAATTTATTAGAGCTAGGCATGTATACCTGAGTTAGTCTGTCAATGATTGTCAAAAGATCTGTAATTACCTTAGAATAACAGCTTTCATTAATTTCCTCTGTCCCTTTCCACTGCTCCCTTAAAAGACAGTTACTAGGGCTTTTCTGTCTCCAAACTTAATGTAAACAGAAGACAAAGGGGCGGTCCTTCACACTGCATGCCTGCATTAGGCTTCAGAGTGAGGAGGCGTGTCTGAGTAGGCACCAGCACTTGCAGTAGCACCGCGGCCTTCTCTCTGCTCACCAAGCACAGTACCTTACATAGCAGCACAGTACATAGCAGATAGCTTGGTATCACAGTTCTGCCCCATGTAGCTTTTTTGGGTTCTTCTGCATGCACTATGATGTAATCTGTGATAAAGGGATGGCTTCCTGCCCCACCATTCATTCTTAAAGACCACTAGACCTAAAGCCTTTGATAGAATGGATCAATGGTATGGGAGGTGTGATGATGTCATAGTGACCACCTGGGTTGGGACACAAGAAGCTTAAAGAAGATCTGTCACCTCTCTTGAGATATCAGTTTTAGTAACTACTTGCATTCTCCACGTAATAACAATTCTGAGGGATCCATTCTTATGACTCTGTGTTGTGGCATTCCTGTACTATTTCTGCTAGAAGCTTACAAATAAATTGTCAGCAGTCTGCATCAAAGGTACTGTGGGGTGTTACCAATAGGACGATAGGTCATCAGTATACAAATCTCGAAAACCCATTTAAAAGGGGTTGTCTGAGTTATGTAAAAAAATAAAATAAAGCACTGTAAATCTGATGGTCAGCAATATATACAGGACAGTGCCTGTGCTGCGGCAGGGGAGGGAGAGGTGTGTCCCTCCCCTGTTCTTCTGATAGGCCGCAGGCACTAATGACGTCATCATCGCGCCGCCTGAGCCAGGCAGCACACAGCAGGGACACAGGCCGGAAGAGGCCTGCATCGCATCGCTGCTGATGGAGGTAAGTATCAGTGTATTATTTATATTTTTTATTTTTTGGAGGGGGGGAACTGGCACTATGGGGGCATCTGACAATTCTTACAGCCCCATTTTTTTTGGGGTGGCACCTCTTACTGGCACATTATGGGGGGGGGGGGCACCATGGGGGAGAGGAGCATTATGGAGGCTCTAAAGAGGCTTTTTTTTTTTACACACTATGGGGGGCACTATAGGGAGAACGGCACTATTGGGCATTTGGTGGCCCTATAGGGGCATTATTTGGGGGGCACCATGAGGGAGAGGAGCACTATGGGGGCTCTAAAGGGGCTTTTTTTTTACATATTATGGGGGGCACTATAGCGGAGAATGGCACTTTGGGGCATCTGGTGGCACTATAGGGGCATTATTTGGGGGGCACCATGGGGGAGAGGAGCACTATGGGGGCTCTAAAGGGACTTTTTATTTTTACACCTATACGTTATGGGGGGCACTATAGGGGAGAACGGCACTAGGGGGCATCTGGTGGCACTATAGGGGCATTATTTGGGGGGCACCATGGGGGAGAGGAGCACTATGGGGGCTCTAAAGGGGCTTTTTTTTTTTTTACACATTATGGGGGGCACTATAGGGGAGAACGGCCCTCTGGGGAATATGGTGGCACTATAGGGGCATTATTTAGGGGCACTATGGGGAAGTGGGGGTTCTAAAGGGGCCTTTTTTTCTTATTGGCACATGGGGGGCATTATGGCATCTGGTGGCCCTATGTCACGGTGGACAGGATCTCAGATACACAGATAAACCAAGCAACAACAAGTTTCTAGGCGAGAAGCTGGGGTAAGGTCACCTCCAAGCAAATCCCTAACAGCTCTCCCTATACTAAACAATATTGACCCAAGAGAGAGTCACCAGAACCATCCTATAAATGCACATCCGACAATAAATCAGTATCAAAAATATATAAAGTTTATTAGACACACCAACAGACACATTAAAAAATTGTATACAATTAGAACAAAGTGCGGTATGCAATAAATAATATGTAACCAGCACATACAGGTCCACTGAGTTGCCCCACCATAGGCAAAAATGTTATACACCAGCATATAAAAATTCAATGTAGAGTATAAAGCAAATATAACATAGGGTAAGACCTCTAGAAATGCAGACAGACCTAAGTGGGGTCACAATAAAAGCCAAAGCGCATTCTCATCTTTTCAGGTCCACTGAACCAGCTGCTCATGTAGGTTTGGCTCTTTTATTGTGACCCCACTTAGGTCTGTCTGCATTTCTAGAGATCTTACCCTATGTTATATTTGCTTTATACTCTACATTGAATTTTTATATGCTGGTGTATAACATTTTTGCCTATGGTGGGGCAACTCAGTGGACCTGTATGTGCTGGTTACATATTATTTATTGCATACCGCACTTTGTTCTAATTATACAATTTTTTAATGTGTCTGTTGGTGTGTCTAATAAACTTTATATATTTTTGATACTGATTTATTGTCAGATGTGCATTTATAGGGTGGTTCTGGTGACTCTCTCTTTGGTCAATATTGTTTAATGTTCTCTCTCACTGCCCCTTGCACTCCGTAGATTATGTGGTGTGCCCCCTGACTCAGGTTACTTGAGAGCTCTCCCTATACTGCTAAGCCCACATTTAGACCCTTAAGATGGGAATAATGTGTCCTCGTGCCTGGGCAGCAAATACCCTAGAATCCCTGAGATGGTGAAAGGGGAATAGGGCAGCCTGCTCCCTCAGAACCTGGAGGGGACAGACGTCACACAAAACAGCCTAGACAGCAAACCACAAAAAACAGAAACCAAACCTATCTTATCTGAGCCGGAACAGACAATCCTTCTCTCCTTGCTTCCAAGGCCAGACTGAATTCTATAACCCGCACGGCACGTTGCAATTTAAACCAATGACCCCACCAAGTGCACCTGAAGGGAGGCGGATCTAACACAACTCCAAAACAAAACTAAAAACTAAACACGTGCTGCAAATCTGGCCGACCTCCGCACATAGTCAGAGCAGGGCATAACACTAAGGGGGCATTTTTTGCTGGTACATTATGGGAGGAACTATAGGGGAGGGCAGCACTATGGAGGAGTGGAGCACTATTGGGGCATATGGTGGCACTTTGAAGGGGCATTTTTTACTGGCACATTATGGGGCGGCACCATGGGGGAGAGGAGCACTATGGGGGCATCTGGGGGGTCTAAAGGGGCTTTTTTTTAAATTGACACATTATGGGGGCACTATAGGGGAGAATGGCACTATGAGGCATCTGGTGGCACTATAGGGGCATTATTTGGGGGCACTAAGGGGAAGTGGGGGCCCTAAAGGGGCCTTTATTCTTTTTTTCACATTATGGGGGCATTATGGCATCTGGTGGTACTAAGGGGGCATTTTTTTATGGCACATTATGGGAGGCACTATAGGGGAGAGCAGCACTATGGGGCATTATTTGGGGGCACTATGGGGGAGAGGAGAACTATTGGGGCATATGATGGCACTTAGATGGGGCATTTTTTACTGGCATATTATGGGGGACACTATGGGGAAGGGGGAGAGGAGCACTATGAGGGCATTTACTGGGGCACTATATAGGGGTATTTTTTACTGGCATACATTATGGGGACATTAGCTCAACAGCGGGCCCTAAGCGGGGGTATTTCATGTACTGTCATATTGTAGGGAGAATTATTAGTACTAGGAGGTATTATGCAGAGCTTTGCTACTACTGGGGGCTATGAGGAACATGATTACTAGTATGGGCACTATAGGGGCATTATTACTACTAAGTGTGCTCTGGCAGATAATTATTTCTATTATGGGGAGCCCTGTTACTTTGGGGGGCACCCTGCCACAGTATCAGCTTAGCACAATAATTTTTGGGGGACATTATCTTTATACTATTAGTGTCTGGGCGCAGTTATTTATTTAGAGCACTGTATGCCACTAATTGTTGAAGGGGGCACTGTCTGTGTGGTAGTAGTATTTCCAGAGGGACTGTTTCTGCAGTATAGTATTGGGGGTGGCAGAAAAGGGTGTTCAGAAGATGTGAAGATGATGGAAATGTGGGAAACTAATGTCTGTTTGTTAATCTCTGCAGAGATGGGAGATGGCTGAAAAATCATCATGGTCGATCTGGTCTGAATGGAGAAGATAAAGAAAGAGAACATCTACAACAAAGGTGACATCACTGGATGTAAGAGGTAGGTGGCGCTATGTAGGAGAGGAGATGCTCCAGCTCCTCCCCCTGCCATTTGCAGAAGGAGGATTCAGAGCTGGGTGAGGACGGTCAAGAGGGGCAGCAGGCCACGGGCGGGTGGCAGATGGTAGGGGGGAACCACAGGCCTTGAGCAGGGAGGAGGGAGGGAGGAGAGCGGAGGAGCTTCCTGGCTGCAGCCGGCTGTTTATTGTATAATGTGAAGCAGACAGTGCAGCCAGGACAGCCCCCCCCCCTCCCCTCTCCGTATGATGTGTAGAGACAGGCCTCAACTATAGAATGTCAGCTATACAGTGTTTGTTGGGAGTGGCCTATTATATGTAGGAGGGGCTTTTAATAATGTGCGTGGCCCCAAAAAATTGTTGTATTCCTACAGAGCTTTTAGAATCGCCAAGTAAAAGAATCAGCGCAACACACTACACCCCTTCCCTGCATTTTTAAATATAAAGGAGGCTTTGAAAAATTGAATTAGCACAGCGCACTACACATGCCACATTTTTTTGCCTTTCGGACCCCCCCTAGACAAAATTCCTGGGTGCTCCCCTGAGTGCAGCACAATATATATTGCCCCAAAATCTTTCCCTCTGTTTTGGTCATCAATAGCAGCCATTTTCTCTCTTCCTTCTCCAGTTGTTTCAGATTAAGATATGGAGCAGGGGGCTTAGGAGGTGAGATGCGAGCCATAGTTGAATTCAGGAGGGCATGTGTGGTCGCTGGCTGGGTGCATGAGTACTTGATTCTCACAGCATTAATTAGCGCTGAGAGCTCACTATGTACCCAGTCAACAGCAGAGAGGGGGGCTTGGGCGGCTCCCTGGGCATTGGCTACCCGTGAAATTTTCCTATAAGATCTATGGCCAATCCACCCATGGGACCACCCCAAACCCTGCCACTGCACAAGTCCCAGCTGTACAGTACAATGACATTGCTGATACACACAGGATTTTTCCCCTACCTGTTCTTGTGCAGTGTTCTGAAGACTTCTTCATAGCCAGTATAAGGCTGCTTTCACACTAGCGTTCGGGTGTCCGCTCGTGAGCTCCGTTTGAAGGGGCTCACGAGCGGACCCGAACGCAGCCGTCCAGCCCTGATGCAGTCTGAATGGAGCGGATCCGCTCAGACTGCATCAGTCTGGCGGCGTTCAGCCTCCGCTCCGCTCGCCTCCGCACGGACAGGCGGACAGCTGAACGCTGCTTGCAGCGTTCGAGTGTCCGCCTGGCCGTGCGGAGGCGTACGGATCCGTCCAGACTTACAATGTAAGTCAATGGGGACGGATCCGTTTGAAGATGCCACAATATGGCTCAATCTTCAAGCGGATCCGTCCCCCATTGACTTTACATTGAAAGTCTGGACGGATCCGTCCGAGGCTATTTTCACACTTAGCTTTTTTTTGCCATTTTAATGCAGACGGATCCATACTGAACGGAGCCTCCGTCTGCATTAATATGATCGGATCCGTTCAGAACGGATCCGATCGAACGCTAGTGTGAAAGTAGCCTAAGGCCTCTTTCATATGAGCGAGTTTTCCACCCGGATGGAATGTGTGTAGTGAGCACACCGCATCCGGACTGGATCCTCACCCATTCATTTCAATGGGTCTGTACACATGAGTTTTTTATGCATCATCTCTGCATTGAGGAAAAATCGCAGGATGTTCTATATTGTATGGGGAACACGGTCGCTCAGTGGTTAGCACTTGCAGTGCTGGGGTCCTCGGTTTAAATCCTAGGTTTTCAATGATGGTTACTAGGAGATGTAGATTGTTACTCTTTATTTTTTATTTTTTTTTTCATGCGCGTAAAAAAACCGCATCAAAACTCGATAAAATCCGGACTGAAAAAACGCACACACTGAATGCAATTGCAGAGAAAAATGAATGAAGTTGCATACAAAACCATCAGTTTTCCCTGAACAGATCCTGACACAATCTGTATCAGTCTAAGAGTACAGAGGAGAGAACTCCTTAGGTCATTATCAGCTCTGTGTTTGCAGGGTGAGGAGGGAGGGAAGATCCTGTGCACAACATTTATCTCTTCAGTTCCTGGAGAAGAGGAAACCCTTCAGCTGCTCAGTACCTCAGACTGTGCTGCTGATGGTAGAAGGGGTTAAACTTTGCTGAAGAATCCAGTGGGAGGGGAAACACAGGGTAGGCAGCAGATCGACAGGTGCGTTGCTTGACGCTTCAACCGGCACAGCCTTCTCAGTGACCTTCCGTGCACAGAGGCAGACCTGCTCCCTCAGGCTTATGGGCAGAACGTCATCACAGCATCAGAGGAGTGACAGAAGCTGACATCAGGGGTGATGCTCAGCTAACTAAGAGAACTGGGCCATTGTAGATAAAGTAAGTTAATTGAAAACCCCTTACATCTGCTTAGTTAGAAACATACAAAGAACAGAAAAATAACTTGGACATCCCTTTTTAATAAACTTTATTAATAAAATTATTACACAAAATACAGCATGACATACAACATTTTTTCCTGTTGTCTTAGGCCTCCCCTATCCTACATCCAACCAAAACCCCATATGGCCCGTCCGGCGGTAGGTCTAGCTGGTCGCATACAAGGTTCTCTTTCGTCGAGTTGTTTGTAGCATTACCTTTCAGCCGGTTTGATTTCAGCGTCTCATGTGGCACATCAGGTGTAATGCCACTGATGCCTTCAATGCAAGGCTGGGGAGGAAAAAACTATCCTTGTGTTGATGGACAAGCTAGCTGCGATGTATATTCAGAATTCATTGATAGTCCAAGGAAGCAGGTACATACACCAGACGCGTTTCGGGGACTAATCTTGCCCCTTCATCAGTGGCTACCTGCTTATGTTTGAACACCATCTTTTATACCCTTTTGAGTTACGGGCAGTATCCTGCAGAGCCTGGATAAATGGCGGGAATGAAATCCTGGGATGCATTTATGGACATTGTATTTGTTTTTGTCCAATATCTCGATAATGAAGTAAAGTATAGAAAAAGTCTTTATAGGGTATATGTATCTTACAATTCTGCACTTTCTCCCCAAAAAACGCATGAGCCTTTTTGATGCATTTTTGATGCGTTTCTCATATTTTAATTAAAAATGAGATTAAACATAACATAAATCAAAAATCCCATGATACATATTCATATTTCAGTCTCTTATAGTGAAATCAAGTGTTTTCATTATGTATGGTGAACCAAACTTTGAACATTATCTTAAAGTTCCGCATTTTATCCCCCAAAAATGCATATGCATTTCTATAACAAATAACATATTTTGGCGAGAAATTGAGAAATGATGGTATATGTTGATATTTCAATCTTTTATAATGGGATAAAATAAACAAATGAATAATAGAATAAAATATAGCTGATATACAGTTTCTTTCTTCAAGGTATACTGTATATGTCTAATAATAGAATTGGGGCTTCAGTGTTTGATAGTTATAGCAAGGGAAGGGGAGCCAACCGTGAAGGGGAGATCAGGGAGCTGGTAAAAACAGCCGGGCACCGATCTCCTGTCAACAAGAGGCATCCACGACCATTCATTCGAGAAAGCCAAATAATTCTAATTCGGTGTTCAGTCCACCCGGTACTAGGGTGTCAAATTCAAAGATTTTTATAGACTCTAAACATGACATTGCTTTAATATGGTCACCACCTCTCCAATGTTTCTTCACTTGTTCTATGGCAGCAAATATAAGGCCTCGCAGATTTTGGTTGTGATAGCATCTAAAGTGGTCTGATAATGTATGATTTTTATAGCATTTTTTATGTGTTTGGCAATTCGCTTCTTAAGGGTTCTCTCAGTTCGTCCTATATATTGTTTCCCACACGGGCATTAGATAATATATATTACGTTGGTGGAGTTACACGTTATAAATTCCCTGATGTCATATGTAAAGTTGTTTTGTGTGGAGATTAGTTTATTGGTTTTATATCAAAATGTTGTTATTTTACAGTTACTACACTGTACACATCGATAGAAACCCTTTAGCTGAAGCCATTTGTTTAATGATATATTGTCTTTCTTAATAGGTTTGATAGTTGGTGCTATTTTTAATCCTAAATTGGGAGCTTTGGTATATGTAATCTGGGGAAAGGTTGATAGTAAGGAACCTATCATTTTATCTTTCTTTATAAAATGCCAATGGCGTTTGATGATATTCATTATTCTTTTATAGTGGGGATTAAAAGGTAAAATGATTCTGATTGTATCTTCATTTTTGATTTTCTTTTCAGAATTCTTCTCAACTGAGAAAAAACTTTTACAATCTACTAATCTTATTTTGGATAGTGATGATTCAATCATTTCCAATGGGTAGTCTTTCATCAAAAACTGTTCTTTCATAATTTCAGCTTCCTTTTCAAACTGTTTGTTATCAGTACAATTGCGTTTAATGCGTCTAAATTGACTAGTCAGAATACCCAGGGGCCATCTGGGCAAGTGGCTACTAGAATACATTATATATACATTTTGGGTAACTGGTTTGTGGTAGTTGCTACAAATTAATTTATTGTTATTCACCGTAATCTGTAAGTCCAAAAATTCAATAGATGTTTTACTTATATTTGATGTGAATTGTAGGCCGTAGGTGTTAATTTCTTTTAGGAATGTCTGAAGTTCGACTTCTCCGCCTTGCCAAATAAAGACAATGTCATCAATATAACGTTGCCAGAGGACCAGGTCTGCCCCCAGTCTAGGGTTAACGGATATTAGAGATGTCGCGAACATAAAATTTTCCGTTCGCGAACAGCGAGCCTGAGTTTTCGCAAATGTTCGCGAACCGGGCGAACCGCCATTGACTTCAATGGGCAGGCAAATTTTAAAACCCACAGGGACTCTTTCTGGCCACAATAGTGATGGAAAAGTTGTTTCAGGGGGACTAACCCCTGGACTGTGGCATGCCGGAGGGGGATTCATGGCAAAACTCCAATGGAAAATTACATAGTTGACGCAGAGTTGGATTTTAATCCATAAAGGGCATAAATCACCTAACAATCCAATTTTTGGGGGAACAACGTGGTTTAAAACATCCAGTGTGTGTATACGATCAGGTATGATGTTGTATCGATCAGGAAGTGTAAGGGTTACGCCCGCTTCACAGACATTGACAGACCAAACTCCCTTTTTAATGCATCGCAAACCACCGCAAACAGTCCATTTGCCCAACCGCAAACTTCCCATTTGCACAAGGTTGGATACCAAGCTAGCCATGTCCCGTTGATGTCATTGAAGGTTTCTTCCTCCACCCAGCCATGTACAACACCAAGGGTCCCGGAAAGGTGAATTGAATTGATTTTTCGAATGGGGAGATGGTTAAAAAAACGCTGGCTCCCTCCCCTTTGTTTTTATCCACGGTCACTGCGTCTGTGCCGTGCAATTTACTGTCCCACCCGATATGAGTGCTATTTTCTATAGTTCTTTCTTCTCATCAGTTTAATCCCTGTTACATCCCATATCAGGGTGGGATTGCCTTTTGTGAAAAAAAATTTAGGCCGGGTATCTTCGACTGCCTTTACAGTGACAGACCAAACTGAATTGATTTTAGGAACCGGGAGATGGAAAAAGCAGCTTGGTCGGTCCTCTTACTCCCAAGTTGGGGCACTGCGCGTGCACAGAGCACGTGCTGTGACACCCTATATGAGTGGTGTCTTAAATAGTCCTATTCCTATCAGTTTAATCCCTGTTAAGTCCCCTATCCGGGGACGTGTGTCGAATTGATTAACCATTGTCGAATTAATGAACCATTACGACATCCTGGAATAATTTAGTTCTGAGCTTTGTACTTGATTTGTATTGGAATTGTTGGGGATTTTTTAAATTGTCTGCATTATTTCTAATAAACTATTAAGAGACTTTATTATAATTTTTTATTTTATGTATTAAAAACCCACCCATACAACTTCAAAAAAGATAAATAAAAAAATGTAAGTTTTTTCTATGAAAAAACATCCAGCCGTCCCGATCGCTTTTGGTCTGATCATAATGAAGCAACGGCCTTATCATCTGGGGTGTGGCAACATTGCCAACACACTCATAGAGGTGATGATCGCTTCATTGTGATACGCAAGCCCCTTCACCACAACAAGGTAACGATCACGAAAGGGGATTTGACACTTGTATGTGCCTTTTTTTTTTTTTTTTTTGCAGCCACAGTGCAGCACCAGTGGCCAGAAAAATTAGACATGTACACATGCCTGAAAAACAATGTTATTGTTGCAGCCGCTGTTGTAGCAGCGGCCTGAAAAATTGATGTTTTCAAGGCAGAATGGTGAAAAAAACATTGCGGCTTGAACCCTAGTTGGTGGCGGAGAATTCACGAAAGTCATCCGGTATGCAGACATTAAATACAGGCAGCGTGGGGACCATTTTGAGGACAAGGCATGTCAGGCCTTTTGTTAGTTAAACGTATCCCCTACTGTCAGTCCCTTCGGGATCCATGCCTCATTCATCTTAATGAAGGTGAGGTAATCAACACTTTTTTGACCGAGGCGACTTCTTTTGTCAGTGACAATGCCTCCTGCTGCACTGAAGGTCCTTTCTGACAGGACACTTGAAGCGGGACAGGCCAGAAGTTCTATCGCAAACTGGGACAGCTCAGGCCACAGGTCAAGCCTGCACACCCAGTAGTCAAGGGGTTCATCACTCCTCAGAGTGTCGATATCTGCAGTTAAGGCGAGGTAGTCTGCCACCTGTCGGTCGAGTCGTTCTCTATGGCTGGATCCCGAAGGACTGTGGCGATGTGTAGGACTGAAAAAGCTCTGCATGTGCTCCATCAACAACACATCTGTAAAGAGTCCTGTCCTTGCCGCCGTGGTCGTGGTAGGAGGACACAATAGAGTATGTGTGGGCGCCTGACACACACGGGCTTGCTAATGTGATTAGATCACAGTTAAATTTTAAATATAATTTTTTTTTCTGCAAGGTATTTGACTGAATGACACCCTGTAACGGTATGAGTGCAGGCCTAGCCAGCCACTAGCCAGTGGCCACAATACAGTATGTGTGGGTGCCTGACACACACGGGCTTGCAAATGTGATTAGATCACAGAAAAATATTAAATAGAATTTTTTTTTATCTGCAAGGTATTTTCTGTCACACCCTGTATGAATGGTGTGCGCTGTGCACACAGTGCTGTCTATGACTGAGCCTGCAGCCTCTCACACACGGGCAGCCAGGCAACTGCAATATATATATATATATATATATATATAAAAAATATAAAAAGCAGACTGATGTACCAGCCCTGAAAAGGGCTTTTTGGGGTGCTGTCTGGATGCTGTCCTTACAGCAGATGAGTCTGTGGACACCGAACAATGCCCTAGCTAACGCTTTCCCTATTGAATCAGCAGCAGCTACACTCTCCCTCCTCTCTCTGTGAATGCAGATTCCGAATGAATCTAAAATGGATGCTGTCCTGGAGGTGGGAGGGTCTGGGAGGGAGGGAGGGTCTGCTGCTGATTGGCTGGAATGTGTCTGCTGACTGTGAAGTAGAGGGTCAACGTTTACTCAATGATGATGTATAGGGGGCGGACCGAACATCGCATATCTTCGCCCGCAGCGGCGAACGCGAACAAGCTATGTTCGCCGGGAACTATTCGCCGACGAATAGTTCGAGACATCACTAATGGATATTTCTTCCTATTGAGCCATAAATAAATTTGCATAGCTGGGAGCAAACCTGGTCCCCATGGCAGTACCCTTGATCTGTAAATAAAACTCGGATTCAAAGTAAAAATAATTATATTCCAAAATGAACTTTACTCCCTCTCCTATACTCAATCTGTTCTGGATGAAATTTACTGGTACTTCACAATTGTGCTTTCATAGCATCTATACCTAAATTGAGGTCAATAATGGTATATAATGAGTGCACATCTAAAGTGCCAATTAACCAGTGGGTTTCAAACGTCAGTTCTTCCATTATCTTGATGATGTGAGTCGTATCTTTTGTATATGATTTAATATTTTTAACCGTGGGTTGTAGTAGTTGATCTATATATTGTGACAAATTTTATGTTAATAAATTATTACCTGAAATGATTGGTCATCCTGGAGGATTATTGTAGTCCTTGTGTATCTTTGGTAAGCAATAAAAAGCTGGAATCATTTGTTGTGTATTTAAAATGAATTGATATTCACAGTCCAACAGTATTTGACTGTCTAGACCTTTTCGGAAGTATTCTATAAATTTTTGGCTAAAAGCATTAGTGGAGTCATTCTCAAATTTTTATATACGTCACTTCATCTGCTAGTTGTCTTTTGCATTCGTCACTATATTTTTGGGCATCTAAGATGACAATTGCTCCGCCTTTATCGGCTGGTCGTATTACTATATTTTCTTCCTTTTGTAATTGTTTAATAGTCATTATTTCACTCTTAGGCATATTATTATATATTATAGATGTATTATTTCTTTTCGTTAGATCAGATTCTACACACTTGCGGAAGGATGCTATATCTTGGTCAATTTCTTGCCTAGGGATTTTTTATTTATTTAGGTTTCAATTCAGTATTTAGATATTTGTTTGTGTGTATAGTTGTTTGGGTTATAGGGTTCTTCAAAAAATATTTCTTTAGACATAATTTACGGATACATTTTTCGCACTGGCCACCATCGAATTTAATACAGGGGAGGGAGGGAGGGGGGGGGCTGGGGAGGGGCCGCACTGGCCACCAATGAATTTAAAACTGGGGGGGGAGAGGGGGCCGCACTGGCCACCAATTAATTTAAAACTGGGGAGGGAGGGGGGTCTGCCCCCTGCTGCCTGGCAGCACCTGATCTCTTACAGGGGTCTATGATACGCACAATTAACCCCTCAGGTGCGGCACCTGAGGGGTTAATTGTGTGGATCACAGCCCCCTGTAAGAGATCGGGTGCTGCCAGGCAGCAGGGGGCAGTCATGTACACAGTTCTTAGTATATTCTAACTTGACGCGTCCACATCACTATGGGAACACCTCTGTGTTAGAATATACTGTCGGATCTGAAAAAGCTGTATGCAGACGGCTCTGCGGATCCGTCTGTGCTAAAGTAGCCTACGGACACGGATCACGGACGCGGATGGCAATCTTGTGTGCCTCCATGCTTTTTCACGGACCCATTGACTTGAATGGGTCCGTGAACCGTTGTCCGTCAAAAAAATAGGACAGGTCATATGCTCCATGTCTGTATGCTTAGTTTAGGTTTTTATTTCTAGTGAAAGGTCCTCTTTAATAACTGGTCGAACCTTCTTTGGCAGCAATAACTTAACCGAACGTTGAATCTCTTGCTCTATTTTATCTAGGCTCTTACAGAGTCTTTCTTGCCATTGGTTATTGTTGAGGAAGGGTGGCGCGTATTGTGTGGGTGTGTATGTATATGTATTGGCGGTACAGAGGACGATGTGCGCAGATGTGCCCAGCACCTGCGCCCATCCGCCTCCGATATTCCCCAGGGGCTCATCCATGCCCCTGTGGGAATTCATATAGTGTGGCCCGCGGATGCATATACATATACACATGTGTATATATACCTATGTGCCCCTTTAATATATATGTGTGGGCCCCTTTAATATATATGTGTGGGCCCCTGTAATATATATATGTGGGCCCCTGTAATATATATATGTGGGCCCCTTTAATATATATGTGGGCCCCTTTAATATATATGTGGGCCCCTTTAATATATATGTGGGCCCCTTTTATATATATGTGGGCCCCTTTAATATATGTGGGCCCCTTTAATCAAAATATATATGTCCCCCTGAAGTAACTGCCACACACAACCCCACATACATTAAACCCCCCTACATGGACCCAGATGCATCAATGTGAATGTGGCCCAAGCATTCACATTGATGCATTCTGAGTAAAGGCGCCAGGATGACCGGATAAGGTCTGGTCATTCTGGTGACCTCAAAAGGATTCAAATTCTAATGAATTTGAATCCTTTTGTTCCAATTATCTCCAGCCCGGCTGGAGATAATTGGAGCATAATAGAGAAAGAGGAGACACCTCCGCTCCCTCTATTATGCGCATTCCGACATCGCAATTACCATTGCGATGTCTGGAATGCTAAGAGCTGCAGACGGGAGATCAAAGGATCTCCCGCCTGTCAGCCAGTACACGCGGCCCTGCGGCGCGCGTGCAGGGATGCGCGGGCAGGCGCGGTGACGTCATCTCACCCACGTGTTCCTCACAGTGGTGCGCGCTCGCGCGCCGCTGTGTGGGCGGCACGGAGTGTGGGCGGCTGGACATATAAGTCCGGCTGGCCCGACACTAGAGAGGAGAGAGCCGGCCGCCCACCTTACCTGGAGGATCATCCCCTGGACTGACGAGCCCCCCTGGACAACGAGCAAGACCCTAAGTATCTCTATTTACCCCCCCACTATCCCACCAACGCTATTTACCCCCCCACTATCCCACCAACGCTAGTATCCCCTCCACTATCCCACCAACGCCATAATAACCCCTTCCATACCCCCCATTATAATAACCCTTGCCCCTGGTTATTAACCCCTTCCATACCCCCCATTATAATAACCCTTGCCCCTGGTTATTATATTAACCCTTGCCATCCCCTGATTATATTAACCCTTGCCATACCCTCATTCCCCTGGTTCCATACCCTCATTCCCCTGGTTATATTAACCCCTGCCATACCCTCATTCCCTTGGTAATATCTGATTCCCCTGATTAACCCCGGCCATACCCCCATTCCCTTGGTTATCACCCCTGTATTGGTTTGTGGTCTGCTTTACCCCAGCACGACCACCGTCAACCCTCGTCGTGCCCCCTAGGGATAGAATATTAGTCAGGTGGGTGGGTTGTTATACCTGTATGTGTGTATTGTATAGTTAGTTTGTGGGTGGAATTTGGGAACGTGTAGTGTAGTTGAGTATTGTATATTTAGTGCTGTATTGTTACTGTATTGTGTGCGTAGTGTCAGGTGTTAATAAATACTGTGTTATTTGCACCCTTTCTGTAGTGTGTACTTGTTAGCGGTAGTAAGTAAGGCGCATGCAGCTAGTATAGTGATTAGTGTAAGGCATAGCGAGGATATTGTTATTGTTATATAAAGGTATAAATAGGCGGAGTCTTCACTAGACGGCTCCTCCTATTTATGAATATTAATTATCGATATTCGCATAATATTGGTAATTAATATCCTCCCTTTACAGTTATATTCTTCATTTTTGGGTAATTTGTCAATTGATTCTTTCATCAGATTAATCTTGTCTGTGACTTCTTTAAGAATTTGGGTTCTTCTCTTGATCATCAACTTGATCAAATTTGTTGATTGCATCACCAAGAGAGAACTCCACTCTTCATCAAACTCAGGGCTATGTAGGTCTTGGGCTGGCTGCTTAGTTAATAGGAGACCTTTTGGAATCCTATTACATTCAATATTTTGACTGAGAGACTTAATCTCCCACCTTTGCCTTAATTGTTTTTGTAATAGGGTTTCTAGTTCTTTAAATGTATCAGATGTAGTTTTACTCTGTGATGATATTTGTGATTCAGTGCATGTAAATATAACATTTTCAACGTTAAGCCTTTTATTTTCTACATGGTTCCAGATATCCATACTTAATATGCTGGGGAGTAGACCTCTATATGGGTGTAAAGGTAAAATACTATATAGATTTGTCAATAGAGGCTCACCCGTATATTAGTGATGGTAAGGTGCTCGTGTTGTGGTATTGATGCACCCAATCAATTATATAAATTAGAAATTTCAGTCACTGTACGACAGGCACTCAATATCTTGGGACCACCAAGAAATTGTAATAAACGTAGGTAACACTACAAACAACTCGACGAAAGAGAGCCTTGTATGCGACCAGCTAGACCTACCACTGGACGTATCACGTGAGACGCTGAAGCTAATCCGGTTGAAAGGTAACGCTACAATCACAAACAACTCGACAAGAGAGAGGTAATACAAATACGCACCCGACCTGTTATGTGGGACGCCACAATATACCGGCGGGGAGCGATTACTTTTACCATACCAACTACTACTAACACTGGAGATGTACAGTACAGACCAAAAGTTTGGACACACCTTCTCATTCAAAGAGTTTTCTTTATTTTCATGACTATGAAGGCATCAAAACTATGAATTAACACATGTGGAATTATATACATAACAAACAAGTGTGAAACAACTGAAAATATGTCATATTCTAGGTTCTTCAAAGTAGCCACCTTTTGCTTTGATTACTGCTTTGCACACTCTTGGCATTCTCTTGATGAGCTTCAAGAGGTAGTCACCTGAAATGGTCTTCCAACAGTCTTGAAGGAGTTCCCAGAGATGCTTAGCACTTGTTGGCCTCTTTTGCCTTCACTCTGCGGTCTAGCTCACCCCAAATCATCTCGATTGGGTTCAGGTCCGGTGACTGTGGAGGCCAGGTCATCTGGCGCAGCACCCCATCACTCTCCTTCATGGTTAAATAGCCCTTATTTTCAAAGTTTTCCTAATTTTTCGGCTAACTGACTGACCTTCATTTCTTAAAGTAATGATGGCCACTCGTTTTTCTTTACTTAGCTGCTTTTTTCTTGCCATAATACAAATTCTAACAGTCTATTCAGTAGGGCTATCAGCTGTGTATCCACCTGACTTCTCCTCAATGCAACTGATGGTCCCAACCCCATTTATAAGGCAAGAAATCCCACTTATTAAACCTGACAGGACACACCTGTGAAATGAAAACCATTTCAGGTGACTACCTCTTGAAGCTCATCAAGAGAATGCCAAGAGTGTGCAAAGCAGTAATCAAAGCAAAAGGTGGCTACTTTGAAGAACCTAGAATATGACATATTTTCAGTTGTTTCACACTTGTTTGTTATGTATATAATTCCACATGTGTTAATTCATAGTTTTGATGCCTTCAGTGTAAATCTACAATTTTCATAGTCATGAAAATAAAGAAAACTATTTGAATGAGAAGGTGTGTCCAAACTTTTGGTCTGTACTGTATGTAAGTGATTTCCTGACTCTCTATTGCAATTGATACTGAGACTACTTGCATGCCAGATTGACATTCAGGCTACTTTAAAGTGATGGAAGGCAGTGAGTCCTGAGGCACTAATTATAAACTGCAAAGATAATATATACAAGACGCTGGAGGTGCTCATCTGAATAGAGAGCATATTTTGTTGCATACCCAAACCATATTTATTATAGACAGATGAACTTTTTTGTGGTTAATGTGAACTGCCACCCAATGTGAAGTGCTGCTCAATTGAAATCTACCTGTATGCTATTGTATAATATTGTACTTTTTATACTTTTATACAGCGTATATATTTTTTATTACATATTGCGCATTTTAAACAATTTCTAAAGATTTTTTGAATTTCTTAATATTGCTATAATAAATTCTATATGTTTATTACAATTTCTTGATGGTCCCAAGATATTGAGTGCCTGTCATACAGTGACTGAAATTTCTAATTTATATAATTGATTGGGTGTATCAATACCACGACACAAGCACCGTATCATCACTAATATATGAGTGAGCCTCTATTGACAAATATATATAGTATTTTCCCAAAACTGTTGTATTTTTGGTCACTAATCTACATATGGCATGTATCTGCATCCAGCATAGAGCACCTTGGATATTCCGCAGATGATCTCAGACTCACTCTAAACAGCCCTAATATATCCAGTGCAGAATAAAGATGTGGGTAACTTTCTGTGAATTATTAATTAGAAACGTATTATATTTAGTGCAGATGCCATGCCAGTCATTCAGTTGCTTTATGTATATCAAATTTACTTCTCTTTTCTTCTGAATCTTCTACTGCATCTTTAGGTTAGAAAAAATGCAACCTAATTTCCCACATTGAGCCTTATTACCAGGTGGGAATTGTACTGTATAATTCCAAGTAGGATTATGTATTTTCCTTGCCAAATAGTATCTGTGGTTATTTGCTCGATCATTGTGTTGTCCAGAAAAGCTTATTTTAATATTTTCACCAGGTACTTCTTCCACCTCAATTAAGGCAACCTGTCTTCCTTTCCAACCATCCTCTCGTAGTTACAGTGGATATAAAAAGTCTACACACCCCTGTTAAAATGTCAAAAATGAGACAAAGATAAATCATTTCAGAACTTTCTCCACCTTTAATGTGACCTATAAACTGTACAACTCAATTGAAAAACAAACTGAAATCTTTTAGGTAGAGGGAAGAAAAAATATAAAAATAAAATATGTTTGCATAGGTGTGCACACCCTTAAACTAATACTTTGTTGAAGCACCTTTTGATTTTATTACAGCACTCAGTCTTTTTGGGTATGGGTCTATCAGCATGGCACATTTTGACTTGGCAAGATTTGCCCACTCTTCTATGCAAAAACACTCCAAATCTGTCAGATCGCGAGGGCATCTCCTGTGCACAGCCCTCTTCAGATCACCCCACAGATTTTCAATCGGATTCAGGTCTGGGCTCTGGCTTGGCCATTCCAAAACTTTAATATTCTTCTGGTGAAGCCATTCCTTTGTTGATTTGGATGTATGCTTTGGGTCGTTCTCATGCTAAAAGATGAAGTTCCTCTTTATGTTCAGCTTTATAGCAGAAGCCCCAGTTCCAGCTGAAGAAAAACAGCCCTAAAGCATGATGCTGCAACCACCATGCTTTACTGTGGGTATGGTGTTCTTTTGGTGATGTGCAGTGTTGTTTTTGCGCCAAACATATCTTTTGGAATCATCGCCAGCAGCGTTTTTTCAAGGAGGGGTAGAAGTGGGATAGTAACGCTGAGAACGGCATTATCGGCACTGGCCATGTTGGTGGAGTACTCGAAACAGCGCAGCAAGGAACACAGGTCTCGCATGGAGGCCCAGTTATTGGTGGTAAAGTGGTGCTGTTCTGAGCGACTCACCCATGCGTGCAGCAGCTGAAACTTCACTATCGTCTTCTGCTGCTCGCACAGTCTGGCCAGCATGTGGAGTTCCACCTTGTGGGGACATGCAGGCAAACTGCTATCCGCCTCAGGCCCAGCCGCCACTGCATTTACCCAGTGTGCTGTTATGGAGATATAACGTCCCTGACCGTGCTTACTGGTCCACATATCCGTAGTGAGGTGCACCTTGCCACAGATTGCGTTGTGCAGTGCACACCTGATTTGTCCCCCACTTGGTTATGCAGGGAATGCACCTGGAAAAGTAGTCGCGGCTGGGCACGACGTACTGTGGGACAGCCACCGCCATAAGGCCTTTAAGACTTTTTGTTTCTGAAATGCTGGCATTCAGGGCCAGGGATCGCAGGTGGGTAGGGGGGTACTTCCTCTTCTGCTCCAGTGTTTGGTAGATGGGGAGCTGAATGCTTCTGTGGGACATTGTGGAGATGCTTGGTGACCCAGATGGCGGTGTTGCTGGCAGATCCTCTGCTTGTGGGTTGGCAGGTGGCACCGTTACTCCCGAAGTGGATGAAGAGGCCGAGACTGCAGCAGAAGAGGAAGCAGGAGGAGCCAGAGACCTTTCTTGGTTTTTGAGGTGTCTACTCCCCTGCAGCTCGTGCTTTGCACTTAGATGCCTGGTCATGCAGGTTGTGCTCAGCGGGTTTGAGAACGTTTATGCCTCGCTTCAGGCTCTGATTGCACAGCGTGCAAACCACTTGTGTCTTGTCGTCAGTACTTCGTCTGAAGAAGTAGCAGGCGTACTGTCTAGGGGACGGCCGCTGCGATTTTGCACCCTGCTCCCTCTTCTGCTGTGCTGGTGGCTATGTGCGACCACTGCCTCTTCCTCCGAACTACACAGGTCACTCGCATGACCTTGATTCCATGTGGGGTCGAGGACCTCATCGTCCTCCACATCATCTTCCACCCAGTCTTCACCCCTGCCCTCCTTGTCGGTCTGCACACTTTTGAAAGCCCCAGCAGTTGGCACTTGTATTTTGTCATCTTTCGAGACGTGGTCCTCCCATGTACTCATCTTGAAACATAAGTGGTTGGGCATCGGTGCACTCAATCTCTTCCACTTCTGGGGCAGTGATAGGTGGATGGCCCTAGGAAATCCTGCTAACAGAGTCATCAAGAAGCAGAAGAGACTGCTGCATGACTTGGGGCTCAGACTGCTTGGCTGATTTGCAAGGGGGGGAGGTGAAAGACTGATGGACATCAGCTGCAGGTGCCAACTCTGATCTTTCAGCAGGAGACTGGGTGGGAGACAATGTGAAGGAACTGGAGGCACTGTCAGCAACCCACTCTACTATCGCCTGTACTTGTTCTGGTCTCACCATTCGTAGAGCCAAATTAGGCCCGACCGAAATGGCGCTTCAGGTTCTGTCGCCTACGCGCACCTGAGGAAGGTGTTTCACTTGTGCGTGTAGCTGGCACAGATCGACCACATCCTCTAACTGCAACAGGAGCTCTACCAGCAGCGCCGCGAACTGGGCCATCATCCTTATTTGACGCTCTCCTCATATTTCTCAAATTTAGGATGTTGCCCTAAATGGGTGTTTTATTAATAGCAGAATAGAACCACAGTATGTAAAGGGTGTATCTCACACATACAAATCCAGACTAGGCCGCAATTTAAGTTTTTTGCCCAAAATTGTTGTTTTTCAAATAACAGAATAGAACCACAGTATCTAAAGTGTGTATCTCACACGTACAGATCCAGACTAGTCCGCAATTAAAGATTTTTGCACAAAATGGGTGTTTTATTAATAGCAGAATAGAACCACAGTATGTAAAGAGTGTATCTCCCACATACAGATCCAGACTAGGCCGCAATTTATGTATTTTGCCCAAAATGGCTGTTTTTCATATTACAGAATAGCACCACAGTATCTAAAGTGTGTATCTCACACATACAGATGCAAACTAGGCCGCAATTAAAGATTTTTGCCCAAAATACCTGTTTTATTAATAGCAGAATAGAACCACAGTATGTAAAGGGTGTATCTCACACGTACTGATCCAGACTAGGCCGCAATTTAAGTTTTTTGCCCAAAATGGCTGTTTTTCAAATAACAGAATAGAACCACAGTATCTAAAGTGTGTATCTCACACGTACAGATGCAGACTAGGCCACAATTAAAGATTTTTGCCAAAATTGCTGTTTTATTAATAGCAGAATAGAACCACAGTATGTAAAGGGTGTATCTCACACGTACAGATTTAGACTAGGCAGCTATTAAAGATTTTTGCCCAAAATTGGTGTTTTATTAATAGCAGAATAGAACCACAGTATGTAAAGGGTGTATCCCACATGTACAGATCCAGACTAGGCTGCAATTAAAGATTTTGGGCCAAAATGGGTGGTTTTATTAATAGCAGAATAGAACCACAGTATAGGGTTGGGTGCGACGTTGGGCGGTACCAAAATTATCCCCGGAGATATTGAGGTCTGCCAATTCCTCCACGTCTCCCACCATCACACTTAACGGGGTGGTCTCCCCCTCTTCCACCGAAGTGGCGGTCACCCCTACCGCTGGCCCTTCTGTCTCAGGATCCCAGGGTTCTGATCTCCACCTTTAGCCGAGCCACTCTGCTAGGGTTACCCCTGTCTCATGGGTATCAGTCACTTTCATAGCAGGCCACAGTGCCGGGAAGCCCGGGAAGTCTCTCCCTATTATGAGTTCATAATGTAAATTTGTGGCGACAGCCACCTCGTTGATCCATCTCCCGGCCACCGTGGTTAGAGACACCAGCGTGGTGGAGTAGTTTTTTCAAACTTTGTGGATGCAGATCACCCCAACTTTCCGGCCAGTATACTCAGTGGACCGCACCAGGGTAGCCCTTAGGGTCACCAGACTCCCTGAGTCCAGCAGAGCCTCCGCCTGAGTGTCTCCCACTTCCACCTGGCACAAGAGACTCTGGGGTACCTGTTGCACACAGACTCCTGGCATTTAGCGACTGACATTAGCCATAGTTAGTGGCGGGTTTTATCGGCTCAAATCTCTGGGCCTGGTGTGTAGATTTGAGGTGTTTGCCGATCCCCCTCCCAACAGAATCCTCCTTTAGATTCCTGGTAGCTTCATAGCATTCCACCAGGTCCACCATCTCAAGGGCATTTCCAGGAGACACCTTACTGATTCAGTGCTGGAGAGGGTATTGGAAAGCCCTCCAGAACATATCGGCTAATAGTCTATTAAGCATGGCTGGGGGACTCAGCACATCAGGCTATAGCCACTTTTCCAAGAGGTGGAGTAAGTCATAATACTGGGTCCTCGCAGACTCAGCTGGCTTAAACCTTCACTGATGTACCCGCTGGGCCCGGACCAACACATTCACCCCCAGTCTTGCCAAAATCTCACCCTTTACTTTTTGTTAGTCGGCCCCTTGATCGTCCGGCAAGTCGAAATAGACCTGCTGGGAATCGGATGCCAGGAATGGAGTGATGACCTCAGCCCACTGGTCACGGGGTAGCTTTTCCCTGATGGCCACTTTCTCGTACATGGCCGGGTAGGTTTTGATGTCGTCTGCGGGGGGTCTGCTTAGGAATCGTGGCACAGACTGCTTTCCGGGCATCGTAGACGCTTTGGGTTGCTCCTGCTGTCTGCAAAGTTATCATGTGTTGTAGCAACAACTGGTTAGTCTCCTGCTGCTGCTCATTAGCCTTGTGTTGCTGCAGGTTTGTCTCTCGCTGCTGCAGATTAGCCTCCATGAGGGCCTTTACAACAGCCTCCATTTTGTCGTGGGTCACTGGTTGTAACAGCTGGTTTAATGTACGACATACAACCGTGCCTGAAAAATGCAGAAACCAAAAATATCGGCATTCATGCCAGTCTCACTGCTCTTGCCCGTATCCTACACCAATTTTTGTGACTCTGGTTTAGCGGATGCAGTATAGAGGCAACAACAAGTTCTTTGGATCAAACAATTCAGTGTTTTATTCACACTTTAGGCAAGTGACAAAATAAGCAGTCATATTCAAACAAAAAGCCACCTTGCGGTGTTGGTGGTAATTCACACCATGCAGAAACTCTGCCTCAAAGAAACCAATCTGTTTTCACGCCAAACAGGTAGCAAGCCTTCATCCAGACACAAGGCTCCCAGATTCCAACACAGAGACATCGCTTCTGAGCCCAGCTTTCTATTTAAGGACAGCCAAGTACTGCAAAAACACGGACCGGCATTTAAAATCCGGTCCAGTATTGACCTCACCTGGCTATAAATCAGCCCAGCAGCACATGCTGGGAGGAAAATACCTGTTTTCTCAGACCAAACCACTCACTGTGTCACATAACATAAATCAACATCACATTTAATTCCAACAGCTCCTTCTTGGTGCGTTATTATTTTTGTCAATTAGTGTATATATACAGATATAAATATATATATATATTGTGATACCAATGCTGGATTGGTAGTGGAAGGGAGGTATATTTCCCCTAGATTCCTCTCCTATGTAAGTAGCAGGTGAAAGAATCTCACCTGTGAGGTAATTAATGAAGCAGCACTGAGGGTGGGGATATAACAGAGCAGGAGGTCAGTCTCTCTCTGCCTGGGGACACAGAAAGCATGTCTGTGTGAGTGAGCAAACTGTGAGTACTAGGTTGCTGATGCCATGTTTTGTGAGCTGGCTGGGAGAAGCCCACCAGCGGACAGATAGGAACCTCTAATGTTTAGTAAGTGCCGGACAGGCAAGACTTTTTCTTTTGTTGTTTTATTTTATTTGTGCAACCTGCTCAATAAACCTGGCTCCAGGCCAGCTTAAAACTTCTACCTTGGTGGCTGGTTGGAATTGTGTGAAACAGACAAGTGTCCTTTGACCCCAGCAAAGGCGATCCCGAGCTTATTCCCCCACAATATATATATACACAGTACAGACCAAAAGTTTGGACACACCTTCTCATTCAAAGAGTTTTCTTTATTTTCATGACTATGAAAATTGTAGATTCACACTGAAGGCATCAAAACTATGAATTAACACATGTGGAATTATATACATAACAAAAAAGTGTGAAACAACTGAGAATATGTCATATTCTAGGTTCTTCAAAGTAGCCACCTTTTGCTTTCATTACTGCTTTGCACACTCTTGGCATTCTCTTGATGAGCTTCAAGAGGTAGTCACCTCAAATGGTTTTCACTTCACAGGTGTGCCCTGTTAGGTTTAATAAGTGGGACTTCTTGCCTTATAAATGGGGTTGGGACCATCAGTTGCGTTGTGGAGAAGTCAGGTGGATACACAGCTGATAGTCCTACTGAATAGACTGTTAGAATTTGTATTATGGCAAGAAAAAAGCAGCTAAGTAAAGAAAAACAAGTGGCCATCATTACGTTAAGAAATGAAGGTCAGTCAGTCTGAAAAATTGGGAAAACTTTGAAAGTGTCCCCAAGTGCAGTCACAAAAACCATCAAGTGCTACAAAGAAACTGGCTCACATGCGGACCACCCCAGGAAAGGAAGACCAAGAGTCACCTCTGCTGCGGAGGATAAGTTCATCCGAGTCACCAGCCTCAGAAATCGCAGGTTAACAGCAGCTCAGATTAGAGATCAGGTCAATGCCACACAGAGTTCTAGCAGCAGACACATCTCTAGAACAACTGTTAAGAGGAGACTGTGTAAATCAGGCCTTCATGGTAGAATATCTGCTAGGAAACCACTGCTAAGGACAGGCAACAAGCAGAAGAGACTTGTTTGGGCTAAATAACACAAGGAATGGACATTAGACCAGTGGAAATCTGTGCTTTGGTCTGATGAGTTCAAATTTGAGATTTTTGGTTCCAACCACCGTGTCTTTGTGCGACGCAGAAAAGGTGAACGGATGGACTCTACATGCCTGGTTCCCACCGTGAAGCATGGAGGAGGAGGTGTGATGGTGTGGGGGTGCTTTGCTGCTGACACTGTTGGGGATTTATTAAAAATTGAAGGCATACTGAACCAGCATGGCTACCACAGCATCTTGCAGCGGCATGCTATTCCATCCGTTTTGCGTTTAGTTGGACCATCATTTATTTTTCAACAGGACAATGACCCCAAACACACATCCAGGCTCTGTAAGGGCGATTTGACCATGAAGGAGAGTGATGGGGTGCTGCGCCAGATGACCTGGCCTCCACAGTCACCGGACCTGAACCCAATTGAGATGGTTTGGGGTGAGCTGGACCGCAGAGTGAAGGCAAAAGGGCCAACAAGTGCTAAGCATCTCTGGGAACTCCTTCAAGACTGTTGGAAGACCATTTCAGGTGACTACCTCTTGAAGCTAATCAAGAGAATGCCAAGAGTGTGCAAAGCAGTAATCAAAGCAAAAGGTGGCTACTTTGAAGAACCTAGAATATGACATATTTTCAGTTGTTTCACACTTTTTTGTTATGTATATAATTCCACATGTGTTAATTCATAGTTTTGATGCCTTCAGTGTGAATCTACAATTTTCATAGTCATGAAAATAAAGAAAACTCTTTGAATGAGAAGGTGTGTCCAAACTTTTGGTCTGTACTGTATATACATAAATATATATATATATATATATATATATATATATATAATAAACTATTGTTTATTATATTTTGTTTATTTTGAATATTTCAACTCTTTCATGCCTCAGGCCCAGTGAAATCAGAAATTTCCCTAACATGCACACTAAGGATATGTATAGATATGGCAAAATAGTTACTTTGCCCACGTTATTACAAATTGAGAGAAAAAACATCCAAGGGAATAAGTATTTTATAAGGAAACTAAAATTGCTTGCAAATAGAGGTATAGCCAAGATTGAGTTTTAAAAAGAGCCATGTTGACTTTCATGGAATAGTACTATATTTCTACTGCATATTGGCTTCCTGACCATATTGCTACACATTAGACCTAAGCTATCTGATGTATATACTTATTTGTTATGCCAGAGCAAGCAATGTAGTCAATGTGGTGCATAATGTATAAATCCCACAATCTATACATATTGGTCATATGGAATGTTGCGACATTATTAACAGACATCTCATTATATCCCAATAGTACTCTGCAGTAAATTTCCCAACATGACAAATGTCCTTATTGTCTTTTACCTGCAGAATTTAGTGTTTAAGAGCCATCGTTATATTGTGAATGCTCTGGAATCTCTTGTGATCTCTAAGTCTTCAGAATTTTTGTGCTCTCACATGTGGAAAGCATCTGCTTGATATATGAGGAATGTACAACTGGCCACCAAAAAAAAAGCTAATGATAGGCATTTTTTTTTAGAAGGTACTATACAGTCAATACTAGAGAGGAGCAAATTTCTTGAAATTTGTTTTGGATTTGGATGAGACTGAGTTTTTGAACAGTTTGAGACTACCGCAAGGGGAAACACTTATGAAAAAGCACTGATTAAACAGTACAAGGCTACCACCAGATTTTCCCTGGTTATAGCCTAATAGCGAAATAAGCTTTCTCTCATGTCTAGTCAATACCATTCCCTTAAAGGGAGTCTACCACCTCTAAAATCAGTTTAAAGGTAAGCATACCACCATGTAGTGTAGGTGCCTGAAACATTTCCATACCTTTCTTGTGAAAATCTGGTCCTCTGATCCTGCAAATGCATTTTTTGGTCCACCATGGGGGGAGTTGCTTTGTTTGGTGCACCTGACTTTCCCTGAATCATTGCTACTGGCTCTGAAATCTCAGGGAATGTCAATTAAACAAGAGAGGCACTGGGCAGAGTTATAGTGGAGCAATGGTGCTAAGGTATTAAGTTGCAGGCAGATGTTTTGTGGGCAGAGCTACAAATCTAAGCCAGATTTGTCATTGTGACTGTTTTTCAAAAAGTGTACTCCAGTCCCCTGGTGGTGTACAAACTGTCGGAACCTAATATGATTAAACTTTAGAATGTAAAATCCAGATATTTCGTGTGACAATTTAAAAAAAATTATTTTACATTTTATAAATTTGTTGCACAAAAATGCTTCAAACCAAGCAAATACTCAAAAAAGGAGAGAATACTGGCTTCAAAAGGAAGCAAAATAGGGCTTTATGGTAAAAAAATCTTGACTTTTTGGCATTTTTAGACCACTCACTTCTTTTTTTGAAAAGTGCATGGCTAACTATGCTCATTAGTTTCACTCCAGATTTATCACTGTAACATTTTTAAAAAAAAGCTGGTGCAACAAAAACTGGAGTAGCATTTGTAGACAAAAGGTTTACAAATGAGCCAAATTTAGCAAACAACATGCAACGTTTGATAATTTGACACAAAGTACTCCAATAAAGACTCCAAGCAAAACTGACTTCAAATATCACCCTTATGATAAATTCTCTCCAGTGACATGTCTGTGCCTATGATGTTGCCAGTTCTAAACGAAATGAGCTATGATGATGATATTTGTGTGAATGGTAGCCAGTTACAACTCATTCCATAAAGATTACACTTTAGAACTATTTTTGGAGTTGTATAGAGGATTCCTCAGACCAAACCATGCATGACAGCCTACTATTTCTGCTGAAAGAACAGTCTTGTATGGTGTTGATGTTGCTTTTGATGAGTATATCTATGTAGGCAATTTCAACATCTGACTATACTTAATAAAGTACTGAGGTTCTAACATAAATACCCAGAATCTCTCAGATAATGCAGCATAATAGATCTACGGTAGATTGTCCATCTGTACATTCTGGCTTTTTCTAGAGAGATTCTGTATTAATAATTCTAGTTGGTTTGTCCCTTTTTGGCTGTGTAAATGTACTATTCCACTGCAGCATTCATACCACTTAGAATCCAAGTTTAGTCTTGGGGGCCATTCAAACGGCATAGGGAGGAAAGAGGATTGGACTACTGCAAGATATAAAATATATTATTAATAGTCTTATATTATTCAGCTTTTTTCACTTACACTGTCCAATAGTCAAAGATAAGCAAGCTAATCCTACCTAATAGGTGAATAAATCAAAAAATTATGTGAGATAAAAAGGAAGAGAACATCTTAACTAGAGATGAGCGAATTGAATCCCACAAAGTGGAATTTGATCCGAATTTTAGGATAAATTTGAATCGAAGCCGAATTTCCTTGTGCTTCGTGTAAGTGAATAGATTTAACCTGAAATAGTGTAAAAAACAAATAAAATTCATTCTTACCGCCTCCATTTGCTCATGACTGGCCACCAGCCACCATCTTGATTGAAGATCTCGGTCAAAATCCTGTTCTTGGTGATGTATGATGTCACCATGTCGGCCAGCATGATGACGTAATCTCGCACCGCAAGATGGCAGCGGCCAGCTCGTTGCGAGAAAATGGAGGCGGTAAGTTTGTTCATTTTACACTGTTTTTACACTCATCATGTTAGGTCTTCTGCCTGATGGTAGTTTAAGGTGCCCTTGATGTTAATGGTTGTATAGGTGCTTGGGAGGAGGTGTAAGCATGTGGTATAGTAGGAGTCAGTAACCAGGCCAGGTTTATTAAAGAAACAAAAGACAAAATATGTACTTCATGAACAATACTAGGACAATCATTGCAAAACCTACTATAGAATTTATTCTCACTGCTTTTCCATGAACAATGGTTGGTGGCCGCAGCTCATAGTATGTAGTGTTAAAGTTTTAACATCTATTTTTCATTTCACAGCTAGATGTATTTCCTGTGATCTTTCTTTGCAGACTGTGGTATTACTGGATATAGAAGACTCTTTGATGGTCTGTTCCACACTGAAATGGAAACACTGCATGCTAAATTGTTTATTAGAGAACAGAAAGACAAAATATGCACTTAAATGTGGGAAAAGTGTGAAAAGGCCTGAGGGCCACAGGCAAGGCCAGAAGTTGACAATTCTCTGGCTGTACTCTATCAATAATGCCTGCAATTCACACGTTGTTCCTGAAGTGTGTTGTCTTAACTTGTTACCCTTCTACACCAGCAGGGTCTGGAAAGCTTTATGTGGGTTATCTTGCTAACTGAGTCCTTGCCTGACTATGCAGATTCTCAAGTTATGTCTCTTGCTGTAGTAAATGCAGAGGATCCCATACAGAGCTGTTAACCTTTGGATTTTTGAAGCTGGTGGCCTACCTCCTCTAGCTTTCCTTCAGACTTACTAGAACTCTGGAATTATGGGTGGAGTCAGCCCACACCGTAAGCTCCCCAAGAGGGCTCGGCCAGGACAATTAAACCGGCACCTCCACCATGCACAGATATTCAATATACACATTACATTGCATAGAATCACAGTATCAAACATTACCAAACAATTGCAGAGACACACATACTAGGGTACTGCAAATACAGTATATGTCACAATCAGTGGTGGGGGACTCCACACTGAACACAGGAGGGAAGGGGAACAGTAACTGGCCCTGGAAACTAGGGAAGAAACAGGTCACCTGCTAGACAACCCTAATCCGGGCCCTGACTACCTGACTATCAATATGAATAGACCTTGAAGGTAGGAATATTCATAAGCAGTATACCTAGGTCCAGATTTCAGTATAAGGCCCTGGAATAAGTATAGGACCAAAGACAATCCATTCATCCGCGGATGGAAGAATGAAAGTCTCTGTTTCAGGCCTAGACAGGCCTAACAGGGAATATAACAAATACAAACAAACGCAACACTTAACTTCTGTAGAGATGGAAGAACTGAAACACCAGAGAGGATCTCATACCAGCTCAGCCAAACCCAAATTAAGCTATCACCCGCATAGTCAGAAGGGTGGGGTGAGACTATAAACGGTAGAAGTAATGACCACTGAGCAGCAGGTGAGAAAAGGGAAGTGGTCATTACCCTATCAACACGGAATCAAGAGAAATCAAGGAGGCTGTTCGATTGCTCCACGCTTAGCCAATCTCCTTAATTTCCTGACATCAGTCACCTGAGGGACCGTGACAGTATATTAGCAGGATGAGACAATCTCAGTCAGAAGATTTGTACTACAGATAAATTTGGCCAATTTCTAGACAAAAAAGGAAATCTGTGGCCTGATCCCTATTAATCAGTTGTGTGACTGGTACGGGGCCCTGGGTGAGATGGAGCATCAGCACTGAATTCCTTCTTCTGTTCCGAATATAAATTCACAAGATTTTCCTCCAGTGGACATTAGTAGGCACTTTATACAAAGATTATTACAGTTTCCATTGAGTTCAGTTATAATTGTCTAAATTCCTATACACTGTACTCCCCCTATATCCAGATAGTTTTATCATGTAGTGAAGGGAAGGAGGCAACATCGAGCTATATGGGGAGAATTTATCACGGTACTTATACCAGGTGTGTGGTGTAGATACATTGAGAAATATGGTGTTTACAAAGAACACTCTATTTATGAAGTATCTGTCTCTTTTTCTGACATAGAAGTTAGGTAAAGTGGGAGAGATGGAGAGTGATTTTTTTAATTATAAATTTTCTCCACTTACTGAAAAAAATGTAAATTGATCAGAAATCTCACTGGTGGGGGGCATAATAAGTTTTGCTGTGAGATTTGTGTGTGCCTCTACTATCAATCCTGCTTCTGTATATTAGGACAACCGTAGCAAGATCAATCAATGGGACCGGTTTAAGGGCCGCTTAGACAGAAGTGCACCTGTCTAATGGCCATTAAAAATGTGTGCAATATGGCCTCATCCACTTGCTCGCGCAGAGGCAGTGCGCTCTTCTCTTCAGTGGAAAAGACCTGCCAAAGGACCTGCACTGAGCGTGATGACGTCACCACATGATCACGCTGGGAGCGCTCAACACTAGCCGCAGATCATAGTACGTGGTGTTAAAGTTTTAACATCTATTTTGCATTTCACAGTTCAGATGTTGAATTTCCTGTGATCTTTCTTTGCAGACTGTGGTACTACTGGATATACAGGTCCTTCTAAAAAAAATTGCATATTGTGATAAAGTTCATTATTTTCTGTAATGTACTGATAAACATTAGACTTTTAATATATTTTAGATTCATTACACACCAACTGAAGTAGTTCAAGCCTTTTATTGTTTTAATATTGATGATTTTGGCATACAGCTCATGAAAACCCAAAATTCCTATCTAAAAAAATTAGCATATTTCATCCGACTAATAAAAGAAAAGTGTTTTTAATACAAAAAAAGTCAACCTTCAAATAATTATGTTCAGTTATGCACTCAATACTTGGTCGGGAATCCTTTTGCAGAAATGAATGCTTCAATGCGGCGTGGCATGCAGGCAATCAGCCTGTGGCACTGCTGAGGTGTTATGGAGGCGCAGGATGCTTCGATAGCGGCCTTAAGCTCATCCAGAGTGTTGGGTCTTGCGTCTCTCAACTTTCTCTTCCCAATATCCCACAGATTCTCTATGGGGTTCAGGTCAGGAGAGTTGGCAGGCCAATTGAGCACAGTAATACCATGGTCAGTAAACCATTTACCAGTGGTTTTGGCACTGTGAGCAGGTGCCAGGTCATGCTGAAAAATGAAATCTTCATCTCCATAAAGCTTTTCAGCAGATGGAAGCATGAAGTGCTCCAAAATCTCCTGATGGTCCACTGTGTTTTATCAAGGGCAGGGTCAATGCAGCTAGCTAACACCAGCAGCTGACATGGCACCCCAGACCATCACTGACTGTGGGTACTTGACACTGGACTTCAGGCATTTTGGCATTTCCCTCTCCCCAGTCTTCCTCCAGACTCTGGCACCTTTATTTCTGAATGACATGCAAAATTTGCTTTCATCCGAAAAAAGTACTTTGGACCACTGAGCAACAGTCCAGTGCTGCTTCTCTGTAGCCCAGGTCAGGCGCTTCTGCCGCTGTTTCTTGTTCAAAAGTGGCTTGACCTGGGGAATGCGGCACCTGTAGCCCATTTCTTGCACACGCCTGTACACGGTGGCTCTGGATGTTTCTACTCCAGACTCAGTCCACTGCTTCCGCAGGTCCCCCAAGGTCTGGAATCGGTCCTTCTCCACAATCTTCCTCAGGGTCCGGTTACCTCTTCTCGTTGTGCAGCGTTTTCTGCCACACTTTTTCCTTCCAACAGACTTCCCACTGAGGTGCCTTGATACAGCACTCTGGGAACAGCCTATTCATTCAGAAATTTCTTTCTGTGTCTTACCCTCTTGCTTGAGGGTGTCAATGATGGCCTTCTGGACAGCAGTCAGGTCGGCAGTCTTACCCATGATTGCGGTTTTGAGTAATGAACCAGGCTGGGAATTTTTAAAAGCCTCAGGATCAGGAATCTTTTGCAGGTGTTTAGAGTTATTTAGTTGATTAAGATGATTAGGTTAATAGCTCGTTTAGAGAACCTTTTCATGATATGCTAATTTTTTTAGATAGGAATTTTGGGTTTTCATGAGCTGTATACCAAAATCATCAATATTAAAACAATAAAAGGCTTGAACTACTTCAGTTGTGTGTAATGAATCTAAAATATATGAAAGTCTAATGTTTATCAGTACATTACAGAAAATAATGAACTTTCTCACAATATACTAATTTTAGAAGGACCTGTAGAAGACACTTTGATGGTCTGCTTCACGCTGAGATGGAAACACTGCAAGTGAAATGGTTTATTAGACATCAGAAAGAGAAAATATGAACGTAAATGTGGGAAAAGTGGGAAAAAGCCTGAGGGCCACAGACAGGGCCTAAGAGTTCCCACTTCTGTCAAGTCTGGCCTAATTTGTGTCAGGGTAATATAGGATAGTTTATTTGCCTGAAGCTGTGATAATTTATCTGATAAACTTGTGTGTGAACACTTTTTACAGATTCTCACAGAAACTTGCAAAGTAATAAAGGCTTCAAGGTGCTTTCCGTCTCATGTAACATTTTAGAGGTTACATTTTGTAAATCCAAACCTAGAACCAATTCATGTGAACTTGTCAAAAAATTGCCAAAGGTGTCCATAGCCTTTAAAAACATAAATTCTTTAGACATCATTCACACAGTGTAAATTTGTTAAGTATTGTATTTTTATGGTAATTTTTACCCATAAAAACAACTAGATTGCAGAGTATCCTTTCATATTACATTATGGGCATACAGTTGATGCATTATATTTCCCCTAAAATATATATAGAACGCTGCATGCTAACAAAAAAAAGATGTTCTTAATTTTCTTAACAGGTTTTAGAGTAGGAAATTAAGAAAAAAATATTTTTCATCAGACCTCATATCAGATACTCAGTTCAGACCCCTATAAACATCAGGAGATCACATCAGACCCTCCACAAATATCAGGACATCACATCAGACCCCCATATCAGAAAATCATATCAACCCTCAATGTCAGACCCCATCAGACCTCAGATCAGCCCTTAATATTAGACCTCAGATCAGCCCTCAATGTCAGACCCCCAATCAGAGTTCCTTGCTAGAACACCATCAGACCTGATTAAAATAAAAAAAACTCCTCTTACCTCTCTTGCACCACGGCTCCTCTCCATGTCTGGCACTCAGAAGTCATGCTCCCCTGTCTTCTCTGGCTTGCGCTGCACTGTAACCTGACTGTGTACAGCATCAGGTCATAGTGCGCTCACTATGTGGTGACACTGTATGCAGTCAGGACAGTACAGCGCCAGTCCCAGGAAGAAAGACCCGGGAGGTTGAGTACCGGAAGAGCTCGGAGCGCTTCACTCTCTGCTTCCGGTACCTAATAAATACTAGTGAGCACTTCCATAATAAAAGCGCTCCCTAGTATTCACTTTATAAGACGCACAACCATTTCCCCCCACTTTTGGAGGAGGGGGAGTGCGTCTTTTAAAGTGAAAAATGCGGTGCATTATTTACCCATATTGTGTAATGTAGGAGCCTATATGCTGGAACTGATAACAATTGTAAAAGGTAACCTAAGTTAAATCTGTCAAATCTTGACCCATAGAGCCCTCCATATATAATTACATAGATATGGAAGAAGAAAAAAACACATATCTCAGAGCTACAGTAGCTGTTTAATCCAGAACTCTAGCCAGCTGTGGCTAACTTTTCTTCAAGGGGGAAGGGGGGATCTTTTCTGATTCAATGTGACTAATAATTTACCTGAATAAATCAAACAACATATGAATGATAAAAGCTTTCCAAGGCAATACAATTCCATTAGCAGGCTAAGACTGGGAACTTAAAGTGGCCCTGGAAAAAAACTAAAAGTGGCCCCATGTTGTAGGCAGGTCCAAATTGACAGAAGACAGAGCCAACACATGTATGCAGGGACAGGAGGAATAGGCAAGGCCAGCAACAGTACACAACAAAATACCACCCAGCAGAACCGAATACCACAGTGCAGCACTAGGGATGAGCGAACTCGAACTGTATAGTTCGGGTTCGTACCGAATTTTGGGGTGTCCGTGACACGGACCCGAACCCGGACATTTTCGTAAAAGTCCGGGTTCGGGTTCGGTGTTCGTCGCTTTCTTCGCGCTTTTGTGACGCTTTCTTGGCGCTTTTTGAAAGGCTGCAAAGCAGCCAATCAACAAGCGTCATACTACTTGCCCCAAGAGGCCATCACAGCCATGCCTACTATTGGCATGGCTGTGATTGGCCAGAGCACCATGTGACCCAGCCTCTATTTAAGCTGGAGTCACATAGCGCCGCCCGTCACTCTGCTCTGATTAGCGTAGGGAGAGGTTGCGGCTGCGACAGTAGGGCGAGATTAGGCAGATTAACTCCTCCAAAGGACTTGATTAACTGATCGATCTGCAGCTGTGGATCATTGAGCTGCTGATCCTCAATTGCTCACTGTTTTTAGGCTGCACAGACCGTTTGTCAGTCTCATTTTTCTGGGGTGATCGGCGGCCATTTTGTGTCTTGTGGTGCGCCAGCACAAGCTGCGACCAAGTGCATTTAACCCTCAATGGTGTGGTTGTTTTTTGGCTAAAGCCTACATCAGGGTGAAGCTGTGACACCAAGTGCATTTAACCAGCAATAGTCTGTTCATTTTTTGGCCATATACAAAATCAGGGGCAAGCTGCGCCTGTCACCAAGTGCATTTAACCCTCAATGGTGTGGTTGTTTTTTGGCTAAAGCCTACATCAGGGTGAAGCTGTCACACCAAGTGCATTTAACCAGCAATAGTCTGTTCATTTTTTGGCCATATACAAAATCAGGGGCAAGCTGCGCCTGTCACCAAGTGCATTTAACCCTCAATGGTGTGGTTGTTTTTTGGCTAAAGCCTACATCAGGGTGAAGCTGTCACACCAAGTGCATTTAACCAGCAATAGTCTGTTCATTTTTTGGCCATATACAAAATCAGGGGCAAGCTGCGCCTGTCACCAAGTGCATTTAACCCTCAATGGTGTGGTTGTTTTTTGGCTAAAGCCTACATCAGGGTGAAGCTGTCACACCAAGTGCATTTAACCAGCAATAGTCTGTTCATTTTTTGGCCATATCCCAGTCTAATTCTGTCACTAAATCCATACCGGTCACCCAGCGCCTAAATACTAGGCCTCAAATTTATATCCAGCTAAATCTGTCCCTAGTGCTGTAGCTGGGCGAGTTATTTAGTGTCCGTTCAAGCACATTTCTTGTTCTGGGTTGAAATACAATTCCCAATTTAGCAATTTCATAATTTAGTGGTTCCTGCTATATCAGAGCTCTTTGAAATCTATCCCAAAAAGGGTATATAATATTGAAGGTGCACATAGGGTCATTCAGAGTAACTTCACACACACCCGCTACTGTGTATTTCCAAGTCTAATTCTGTCACTAAATCCATACCGGTGACCCAGCGCCTAAATACTAGGCCTCAAATTTAATTCCCTCTAAATCTCTCGTTACCCACCGCTGTACTGTTGTTGCTGGGCAAGATATTTAGTGTCCGTCAAAGCACATTTTTTGTTCTGGGTTGAAGTACAATTCCCAATTTAGCAATTTCATAATTTAGTGGTTTCTGCTATATCAGAGCTATTTGAAATCTATCCCAAAAAGGGTATATAATATTGAAGGTGCACATAGGGTCATTCAGAATAACTTCACACACACCCGCTACTGTGTATTTCCAAGTCTAATTCTGTCACTAAACCCATACCTGTCACCCAGCGCCTAAATACTAGGCCTCAAATTTAAATCCCTCTAAATCTCTCGTTACCGTTGTCCTGTTGTAGCTGGGAAAGTTATTTAGTGCCCGTCAAAGCACATTTTTTGTTCTGGGTTGAAGTACAATTCCCAATTTAGCAATTTCATAATTTAGTGGTTCCTGCTATATCAGAGCTATTTGAAATCTATCCCAAAAAGGGTATATAATATTGAAGGTGCACATAGGGTCATTCAGAATAACTTCACACACACCCGCTACTGTGTATTTCCAAGTCTAATTCTGTCACTAAATCCATACCGGTGACCCAGCGCCTAAATACTAGGCCTCAAATTTAATTCCCTCTAAATCTCTCGTTACCCACCGGTGTACTGTTGTTGCTGGGCAAGATATTTAGTGTCCGTCAAAGCACATTTTTTGTTCTGGGTTGAAGTACAATTCCCAATTTAGCAATTTCATAATTTAGTGGTTTCTGCTATATCAGAGCTATTTGAAATCTATCCCTAAAAGGGTATATAATATTGAAGGTGCACATAGGGTCATTCAGAATAACTTCACACACACCCGCTACTGTGTATTTCCAAGTCTAATTCTGTCACTAAACCCATACCTGTCACCCAGCGCCTAAATACTAGGCCTCAAATTTAAATCCCTCTAAATCTCTCGTTACCGTTGTCCTGTTGTAGCTGGGAAAGTTATTTAGTGCCCGTCAAAGCACATTTTTTGTTCTGGGTTGAAGTACAATTCCCAATTTAGCAATTTCATAATTTAGTGGTTCCTGCTATATCAGAGCTATTTGAAATCTATCCCAAAAAGGGTATATAATATTGAAGGTGCACATAGGGTCATTCAGAATAACTTCACACACACCCGCTACTGTGTATTTCCAAGTCTAATTCTGTCACTAAATCCATACCGGTGACCCAGCGCCTAAATACTAGGCCTCAAATTTAATTCCCTCTAAATCTCTCGTTACCCACCGCTGTACTGTTGTTGCTGGGCAAGATATTTAGTGTCCGTCAAAGCACATTTTTTGTTCTGGGTTGAAGTACAATTCCCAATTTAGCAATTTCATAATTTAGTGGTTTCTGCTATATCAGAGCTATTTGAAATCTATCCCTAAAAGGGTATATAATATTGAAGGTGCACATAGGGTCATTCAGAATAACTTCACACACACCCGCTACTGTGTATTTCCAAGTCTAATTCTGTCACTAAACCCATACCTGTCACCCAGCGCCTAAATACTAGGCCTCAAATTTATATCCAGCTAAATCTGTACCCCGTGTACTGTGTAGCTGGGCAGAGTTATTTAGTGTCCGTCAAGCACATTTCTTGTTCTGGGTTGAAGTACAATTCCCAATTTAGCAATTTCATAATTTAGTGGTTCCTGCTATATCAGAGCTATTTGAAATCTATCCCAAAAAGGGTATATAATATTGAAGGTGCACATAGGGTCATTCAGAATAACTTCACACACACCCGCTACTGTGTATTTCCAAGTCTAATTCTGTCACTAAATCCATACCGGTGACCCAGCGCCTAAATACTAGGCCTCAAATTTAATTCCCTCTAAATCTCTCGTTACCCACCGTTGTACTGTTGTTGCTGGGCAAGATATTTAGTGTCCGTCAAAGCACATTTTTTGTTCTGGGTTGAAGTACAATTCCCAATTTAGCAATTTCATAATTTAGTGGTTTCTGCTATATCAGAGCTATTTGAAATCTATCCCTAAAAGGGTATATAATATTCAAGGTGCACATTGGGTCATTCAGAATAACTTCACACACACGCTTCTGTGCATTTCCAAGTCTAATTCTGTCACTAAATCCATACCGGTCACCCAGCGCCTAAATACTAGGCCTCAAATTTATATCCCGCTGAATTTGAATACAATACATTGGGCCAAATAATATATTTGTTGTTGTGGTGAACCATAACAATGAGAAAAACATCTAGTAAGGGACGCGGACGTGGACATGGTCGTGGTGGTGTTAGTGGACCCTCTGGTGCTGGGAGAGGACGTGGCCGTTCTGCCACATCCACACGTCCTAGTGTACCAACTACCTTCAGGTCCCAGTAGCCGCCAGAATTTACAGCGATATATGGTGGGGCCCAATGCCGTTCTAAGGATGGTAAGGCCTGAGCAGGTACAGGCATTAGTCAATTGGGTGGCCGACAGTGGATCCAGCACGTTCACATTATCTCCCACCCAGTCTTCTGCAGAAAGCGCACAGATGGCGCCTGAAAACCAACCCCATCAGTCTGTCACATCACCCCCATGCATACCAGGGAAACTGTCTCAGCCTCAAGTTATGCAGCAGTCTCTTATGCTGTTTGAAGACTCCGCTGGCAGGGTTTCCCAAGGGCATCCACCTAGCCCTTCCCCAGCGGTGAAAGACATAGAATGCACTGACGCACAACCACTTATGTTTCCTGATGATGAGGACATGGGAATACCACCTCAGCATGTCTCTGATGATGACGAAACACAGGTGCCAACTGCTGCGTCTTTCTGCAGTGTGCAGACTGAACAGGAGGTCAGGGATCAAGACTGGGTGGAAGACGATGCAGGGGACGATGAGGTCCTAGACCCCACATGGAATGAAGGTCGTGCCACTGACTTTCACAGTTCGGAGGAAGAGGCAGTGGTGAGACCGAGCCAACAGCGTAGCAAAAGAGGGAGCAGTGGGCAAAAGCAGAACACCCGCCGCCAAGAGACTCCGCCTGCTACTGACCGCCGCCATCTGGGACCGAGCACCCCAAAGGCAGCTTCAAGGAGTTCCCTGGCATGGCACTTCTTCAAACAATGTGCTGACGACAAGACCCGAGTGGTTTGCACGCTGTGCCATCAGAGCCTGAAGCGAGGCATTAACGTTCTGAACCTGAGCACAACCTGCATGACCAGGCACCTGCATGCAAAGCATGAACTGCAGTGGAGTAAACACCTTAAAACCAAGGAAGTCACTCAGGCTCCCCCTGCTACCTCTTCTGCTGCTGCCGCCTCGGCCTATTCTGCTGCTGCCGCCTCGGCCTCTTCCTCCGCCTCTGGAGGAACGTTGGCACCTGCCGCCCAGCAAACAGGGGATGTACCACCAACACCACCACCACCACCTCCGTCACCAAGCGTCTCAACCATGTCACACGCCAGCGTTCAGCTCTCCATCTCACAAACATTTGATAGAAAGCGTAAATTCCCACCTAGCCACCCTCGATCCCTGGCCCTGAATGCCAGCATTTCTAAACTACTGGCCTATGAAATGCTGTCATTTAGGCTGGTGGACACAGACAGCTTCAAACAGCTCATGTCGCTTGCTGTCCCACAGTATGTTGTTCCCAGCCGGCACTACTTCTCCAAGAGAGCCGTGCCTTCCCTGCACAACCAAGTATCCGATAAAATCAAGTGTGCACTGCGCAACGCCATCTGTAGCAAGGTCCACCTAACCACAGATACGTGGACCAGTAAGCACGGCCAGGGACGCTATATCTCCCTAACTGCACACTGGGTAAATGTAGTGGCAGCTGGGCCCCAGGCGGAGAGCTGTTTGGCGCACGTCCTTCCGCCGCCAAGGATCGCAGGGCAACATTCTTTGCCTCCTGTTGCCACCTCCTCCTTCTCGGCTTCCTCCTCCTCTTCTTCCACCTGCTCATCCAGTCAGCCACACACCTTCACCACCAACTTCAGCACAGCCCGGGGTAAACGTCAGCAGGCCATTCTGAAACTCATATGTTTGGGGGACAGGCCCCACACCGCACAGGAGTTGTGGCGGGGTATAGAACAACAGACCGACGAGTGGTTGCTGCCGGTGAGCCTCAAGCCCGGCCTGGTGGTGTGTGATAATGGGCGAAATCTCGTTGCAGCTCTGGGACTAGCCAATTTGACGCACATCCCTTGCTTGGCGCATGTGCTGAATTTGGTGGTGCAGAAGTTCATTCACAACTACCCCGACATGTCAGAGCTGCTGCATAAAGTGCGGGCCGTCTGTTCGCGCTTCCGGCGTTCACATCCTGCTGCTGCTCGCCTGTCTGCGCTACAGCGTAACTTCGGCCTTCCCGCTCACCGCCTCATATGCGACGTGCCCACCAGGTGGAACTCCACCTTGCACATGCTGGACAGACTGTGCGAGCAGCAGCAGGCCATAGTGGAGTTTCAGCTGCAGCACGCACGGGTCAGTCGCACTACAGAACAGCACCACTTCACCACCAATGACTGGGCCTCCATGCGAGACCTGTGTGCCCTGTTGCGCTGTTTCGAGTACTCCACCAACATGGCCAGTGGCGATGACACCGTTATCAGCGTTACAATACCACTTCTATGTCTCCTTGAGAAAACACTTAGGGCGATGATGGAACAGGAGGTGGCCCAGGAGGAGGAGGAGGAGGATGAGGAAGAGGGGTCATTTTTAGCACTTTCAGGCCAGTCTCTTCGAAGTGACTCAGAGGGAGGTTTTTTGCAACAGCAGAGGCCAGGTACAAATGTGGCCAGCCAGGGCCCACTACTGGAGGACGAGGAGGACGAGGATGAGGAGGAGGTGGAGGAGGATGAGGATGAAGCATGGTCACAGCGGGGTGGCACCCAACGCAGCTCGGGTCCATCACTGGTGCGTGGCTGGGGGGAAAGGCAGGACGATGACGATACGCCTCCCACAGAGGACAGCTTGTCCTTACCCCTGGGCAGCCTGGCACACATGAGCGACTACATGCTGCAGTGCCTGCGCAACGACAGCAGAGTTGCCCACATTTTAACCTGTGCGGACTACTGGGTTGCCACCCTGCTGGATCCACGCTACAAAGACAATGTGCCCACCTTACTTCCTGCACTGGAGCGTGATAGGAAGATGCGCGAGTACAAGCGCACGTTGGTAGACGCGCTACTGAGAGCATTCCCAAATGTCACAGGGGAACAAGTGGAAGCCCAAGGCCAAGGCAGAGGAGGAGCAAGAGGTCGCCAAGGCAGCTGTGTCACGGCCAGCTCCTCTGAGGGCAGGGTTAGCATGGCAGAGATGTGGAAAACTTTTGTCAACACGCCACAGCTAACTGCACCACCACCTGATACGCAACGTGTTAGCAGGAGGCAACATTTTACTAACATGGTGGAACAGTACGTGTGCACACCCCTCCACGTACTGACTGATGGTTCGGCCCCATTCAACTTCTGGGTCTCTAAATTGTCCACGTGGCCAGAGCTAGCCTTTTATGCCTTGGAGGTGCTGGCCTGCCCGGCAGCCAGCGTTTTGTCTGAACGTGTATTCAGCACGGCAGGGGGCGTCATTACAGACAAACGCAGCCGCCTGTCTACAGCCAATGTGGACAAGCTGACGTTCATAAAAATGAACCAGGCATGGATCCCACAGGACCTGTCCGTCCCTTGTCCAGATTAGACATTAACTACCTCCCCATAACCATATATTATTGGACTCCAGGGCACTTCCTCATTCAATCCTATTTTTATTTTCATTTTACCATTATATTGCGATGCTACCCAAAGTTGAATGAACCTCTCCTCTGCCTGTGTGCTAGGCCTAAATATATGCCAATGGACTGTTGCAGTGGTGGCTGACATGAAGCCTGATTCTCTGCTATGACATGCAGACTAATTCTCTGCTGACATGAAGCCAGATTGTCTGTTACGGGACCTCTCTCCTCTGCCTGGGTGCTGGGCCTAAATTTATGACAATGGACTGTTGCAGTGGTGGCTGACGTGAAGCCTGATTCTCTGCTATGACATGCAGACTGATTCTCTGCTGTCATGAAGCCAGATTGTCTGTTACGGGACCTTTCTCCTCTACCTGGGTTCTGGGCCTAAATTTATGAAAATTGACTCTTACAGTGGTGGGTGACGTGAAGCCTGATTCTCTGCTATGATATGAAGACTGATTCTCTGCTGACATGAAGCCAGATTGTCTGTTACGGGACCTTTCTCCTCTGCCTGGGTTCTGGGCCTAAATTTATGAAAATTGACTCTTACAGTGGTGGGTGACGTGAAGCCTGATTCTCTGCTATGATATGAAGACTGATTCTCTGCTGACATGAAGCCAGATTGTCTGTTACGGGACCTTTCTCCTCTGCCTGGGTTCTGGGCCTAAATTTATGAAAATTGACTCTTACAGTGGTGGGTGACGTGAAGCCTGATTCTCTGCTATGATATGAAGACTGATTCTCTGCTGACATGAAGCCAGATTGTCTGTTACGGGACCTTTCTCCTCTGCCTGGGTTCTGGGCCTAAATTTATGAAAATTGACTCTTACAGTGGTGGGTGACGTGAAGCCTGATTCTCTGCTATGATATGAAGACTGATTCTCTGCTGACATGAAGCCAGATTGTCTGTTACGGGACCTTTCTCCTCTGCCTGGGTTCTGGGCCTAAATTTATGAAAATTGACTCTTACAGTGGTGGGTGACGTGAAGCCTGATTCTCTGCTATGATATGAAGACTGATTCTCTGCTGACATGAAGCCAGATTGTCTGTTACGGGACCTTTCTCCTCTGCCTGGGTTCTGGGCCTAAATTTATGAAAATTGACTCTTACAGTGGTGGGTGACGTGAAGCCTGATTCTCTGCTATGATATGAAGACTGATTCTCTGCTGACATGAAGCCAGATTGTCTGTTACGGGACCTCTCTCCTCTGCCTGGGTGCTGGGCCTAAATATATGCCAATGGACTGTTGCAGTGGTGGCTGACGTGAAGCCTCATTCTCTGCTATGACATGCAGACTAATTCTCTGCTGACATGAAGACAGATTCTCTGTTACGGGACCTCTCTCCTCTGCCTGGGTGCCGGGGCCTAAATATCTGAGAATGGACTGTTCCAGTGGTGGCTGACGTGAAGCCTCATTCTCTGCTATGACATGCAGACTAATTCTCTGCTGACATGAAGACAGATTCTCTGTTACGGGACCTCCCTCCTCTGCCTGGGTGCTGGGCCTAAATATATGCCAATGGACTGTTGCAGTGGTGGCTGACGTGAAGCCTCATTCTCTGCTATGACATGCAGACTAATTCTCTGCTGACATGAAGACAGATTCTCTGTTACGGGACCTCCCTCCTCTGCCTGGGTGCTGGGCCTAAATATATGCCAATGGACTGTTGCAGTGGTGGCTGACGTGAAGCCTCATTCTCTGCTATGACATGCAGACTGATTCTCTGCTGACATGAAGCCAGATTCTCTGTTACGGGACCTCTCTCCTCTGCCTGTGTGTGTGCTGGGCCTAAATATATGCCAATGGACTGTTGCAGTGGTGGCTGACGTGAAGCCTCATTCTCTGCTATGACATGCAGACTGATTCTCTGCTGACATGAAGCCAGATTCTCTGTTACGGGACCTCTCTCCTCTGCCTGTGTGTGTGCTGGGCCTAAATATATGCCAATGGACTGTTGCAGTGGTGGCTGACGTGAAGCCTCATTCTCTGCTATGACATGCAGACTAATTCTCTGCTGACATGAAGACAGATTCTCTGTTACGGGACCTCCCTCCTCTGCCTGGGTGCTGGGCCTAAATATATGCCAATGGACTGTTGCAGTGGTGGCTGACGTGAAGCCTCATTCTCTGCTATGACATGCAGACTAATTCTCTGCTGACATGAAGACAGATTCTCTGTTACGGGACCTCTCTCCTCTGCCTGGGTGCCGGGGCCTAAATATCTGAGAATGGACTGTTCCAGTGGTGGGTGACGGGAAGCCAGATTCTCTGCTATGGAACCTCTCTCCAATTGATTTTGGTTAATTTTTATTTATTTAATTTTTATTTTAATTCATTTCCCTATCCACATTTGTTTGCAGGGGATTTACCTACATGTTGCTGCCTTTTGCAGCCCTCTAGCTCTTTCCTGGGCTGTTTTACAGCCTTTTTAGTGCCGAAAAGTTCGGGTCCCCATTGACTTCAATGGGGTTCGGGTTCGGGACGAAGTTCGGATCGGGTTCGGATCCCGAACCCGAACATTTCCGGGATGTTCGGCCGAACTTCTCGAACCCGAACATCCAGGTGTTCGCTCAACTCTATGCAGCACAATATACTGCCCTGGTAGAAGCAGATACCACAGTGCAGCACAATATACTGCCCTGGTAGAAGCAGATACCACAGTGCAGCACAATATACTACCTCTGCAAAACCAAATGCCGCAGTGCAACAAAAATAACTGTAACCTGCACCACGGTTTTAAACTGTATTATTGTCCTGAGGATGGCAATACAGTTGAATCAGGAGAGCACCTGTGGTCGCTGGCCAGGTGCATGAGTGCGTGATGCTCCTATATTAATTACTCCTGAGAGACCTTTATGTACCTGGCTGGTGGCCATAAGGAGGGCTTTTGTGGCCCAATGGGCATCAGCGCGCAGGAAAATTTTAATGTAGGGTCTATGGTCAGTATTTCTGGAGTGTAATAATATTACAGGCTATAGCTACTAGAGAGAGATCGTTGATCCAGGGAGTTATTCTGATTGCCTGATTGGAGTCGGGAAGGAATTTTTTATTCCCCTAAAGTGAGGGAAATTGGCTTCTACCGCACAGGGTTTTTTTTTTTTTTGCCTTCCTCTGGATCAACTTGCAGGATGACAGGCCGAACTGGATGGACAAATGTCTTTTTTCGGCCTTATGTACTATGTTACTATGTTACACCGCCTGTCTATTAGTGATATCAATGTCTAACTCACTCCTAAATGCTGTCTTTGTATCTGCCATTACTATCTCATGGAATAGAACATTCCAAAGTTTCACCTCTGATAAACCCTATTAAGTACATTTATACCTGATTTGAAATTATGCTTCTGACTCCAGATTAGTAATTTGTCAGTCTTCATAGCCCTTTCTACAGTGTGCATCTGCCAACCATACTGAAGTCTTCCCCATTATGTGCTCACACACTTCAGTCATCTCAATGCATCCCATGGCTGGTCTGAAGGTGCATAATGGGGAAAGCGATATGCACAGAATCAGTTTTTATTTTTACAGGATCCTGTAAAAAAACGAAAAAAAAAAAAAAAAACGGATCCTGTTGCACATTTGGCATCTGTTTGAGCCATTTCCATCTGGGATCCGTTTTTTAGACCGAAAAAAGTACTGCATGCATAAAATAATGAATCTCTGATGGAAGTGGCTCTAATGGATGCCAAATGTGCATAGCTGATGCACAGGATCAGATTTTTTACAGGATCCTTTTTTTTTCCTGAACGGAAAATGAAATGGAGATGTAAACGCTAGCTTTGTCACAAACGTAGCTGTCTGGGTCTCCAGATTCCACGCAGGGAAAGATGCGCTGCGAAGCCACAGCCCCTGGTGATGCAACAGCATCCTTAGCAACAGGATGCAGTTCCCTGTTTCTCCGTACAGTGGGCGTGTGCTGGAGAAGACTCCAATGGGTTGATTGCTCAGCTGTTCTATTCCTGTGTGCTGTGTTCTGAGCGCTGAGTGCTGAGCCATGAACTATCAGGTTCTGATCATGGGACTCAATGCTCTATTTAAACCCTTTCCTGGCCAAATACCATTGCCATTGATAGTTTTTAACTCCCCCCTAGCAGCACTCCTAGTTCTGTTCTGTGTGCGTTTGGATTGCTTATTGGATTGACCTCGGCTTGCCTTTGACCACTCTGTGTCTCGTGATTTGGTACTGTGTTTCCCGTCTGGTTATGACTTCGGTTTGGCTATTCTGACTACCCCCCTCCCCCCAGTTCTGTCCCATTACTGTATGACTTTGTCTTTGTGTAGTTTCTTCTCTGTGTTGTCCTGTCTGTATGTGTGTCAGTCCTGCACCAGCAGATTAGGGAACATCAACCAGTTGCGGACTGGCCACCTAGGGATTGCACTGAAAGTAGGCAGGGAAAACGGGCCAGGTTCCAGTTAGGGCTCCATATCTATGTGTTCCTGTCTACAGTGCTGACACCCTTACTGATCTGGAGTCAGAGATAGCTGTTTTATTCAAGTAGTACTTAGTAGAGCTTGCCAGAGGTGACAGATTCCCTTTAACTATTCATGTACACACCAGCATTAATAATATAACTCTACTGTCTGTATGCCTCCAATTAAAAATCTTTTTGGGCAAGCAGCACTGGATGGGATGTCATATTTTGGAGAATATTCCCAGAATAAAATGATGAATGAGTGATCCATACAGAGAGTATACATAGTACTTACTGTTATGTAGTTTGTGTGGCACTGTGTTGACTTAATGCCCATGGTTCTTTAAACCTGACTGTAAAGAACCCTTTCCTATACCGATTTTCCTTTTCTCCACACAAGAGTCCCGTGTCCTTTGAAGTGTTCTTGTGTGGAATCAGTATATATTTACATATGTTAATAATATTACCTGTGAAGCTGATCAAGCCCAATTTTCCCAAACAATCATTGTAAGAAATCTAAATATGTAAAATTAGAATCACGAGATATAACAATAATATAGGCATGAGGTGAGCTTTTTTTTTTTTTTTTAACCCCTCAATAGACATTTTATTCAGCATTCTGTTTTAAGAATGCTATTATTTTCCGTTATAACCATGTTATAAATGGAAAATAATAAAGTGAAGTTCAAGTCCCCATTGACTTACATGGGGTCCGGGTTGAAGTTCGGGTCATGTTTGCTCAACCCTAGCCAGTAGCCACAAGTTAATTCCCTGCTCCGGAGAGCTTGTTTTTTGTGGGACAGGTTGTAGTTTTAATTGGTACCCTTTTTGGATACACTAGACATTTTGATCCAGACCTGTTATTTAATTTATCCACGTAAATTTTTGGTTAAATTGTTTTTGTTTTTCACTAGTGAGGCAAAGTTAGCCACAGTTGGACAGTGTTTTGTTCTATCTTCCTCTGGATCAAACATTTACTGTAGGTCTGAGAAAGATTGAACTTTAGTGATATGTGTCTTTATTTCCCAAGTAGCTATGCAACTATATACTAAAGATTACATGGCTCAAGGTTTGACAGAGTTACCTCAGGCTATCATCTACAATTTTTTTGTGTAAGTGATGCATAACATACAGGGCATTCTTTTTTTGTTTGTATACAGTGCTATATACAGTACTTTGAAAAAGTAAGCTATGGAAAAAATGCAGCAAAGTATGAATACTTTCAAAATATAGGCATTAGATTTTTTTTATTAATTAACAAAATGCTAAGTAAATGAACAAAAGAGAAATCTAAGTCAAATCAATATTTGGGGTGCCCACCTGTAACCCTTAAAAAAAGCATCACTCCTAGGTATACTTGCACACAGTTTTTGAAGGAACTCAGCAGGGATGTTGTTCAAAACATCTTGGAGAACTAACTACTTCTGTGGCTGTAGACTTGCTTAAATCTGTCTGGCTCTTCATGTAATCCCAGACTTGATGATGTTGACATCAGGTCTCTTGGGGTTCATATCATCACTTCTAGGACATGTAGTTCTTCACTACACTAGATATAGTTCTTAATGACATTGGCTGGATGTTTGGGGTTGTTATGTTACTGCAGAATACATTTAATGACTCCCTGATGGTGTTGCCTGATTGATAAGCATCTGTCTGTATGTCTCAGCATTGAGGACACCATCATTGTACAGCTCTTCTGTAACAGCTAAATATTTAAAAATCAAAAAAAAAATGCTGCAGAAAAAATGGTAGCAGGTGGTCTGGACAGCTAAGTCAAAATTTTGAATACTTGGCTGTGACAGAAGGCAGTTTCTTCACTGAAGAGCTGGAGAGTGGTAGAATAATGAAAGTCAAAAATGCAGGATGGTGGAGGTTCCTTTCAAGTTTGGGGGTGTATATCCACAAATGGAATACAGGGTTTGTTCAAGATTAACGGCGTCCTCAATGCTGAGAAATACAGGCAGATACTTATCTATCATGCAATACCATAAGTGAGGTGTCTGGCTCCAAATTAATTCTGCAGCAGGAAAATTCTCCGGGCTTTAAATACTGATGACCTATCCTCAAGATATCATACAAACAAGTCTGACGGCAGCATTTCCAGAAATTAACTTTTATTCACACTGGGTCCATGAAAAAATGTGCAGTGTAGCCAAAAAGATATTGCAATATCTTTTTGGCTTTGCTGCACATTTTTTCATGGACCCACTGTGAATAAAAGTTCATTTCTGGAGATGCTGCCGTCAAACTTGTTTGTACGTTGATTGATTGGCCAAATTTGGATCTGTGGTCGTGGATGGCTGGTGCATTCCAGTAAAGGTCTGTACGGTAATCGTGGGCTGCTTTAAACATCATATTGTACTATCCTCAGGGTAGGTCATCATCAATATCAGATTGGCGGGAGTCAGACATCCGTCACTCCTGCCGATCATCTATATGAAGGGAAGGTGCACACAGTGCTCACGTGCTGCCTCCCTTTTCTCTTCCCGCTTGCTGATGCTATGTCTCTCTTCCCCGCCATTCTGATATTGATGACCTATCCCCAGGATAAGTCATCAATATTAAAAGCCCAGAGAACTCCTTTAAGAACTATCTTCAGTCTAAAGAAGAACAAAGTTATGGCCCCCACAAAGCTGTGATCTCAACATCTAGTCTGTCAGCGATTACATTAAAAGATAGAAGGCCGAGTTTCTTCAAAAGCTGTGTGCTAGTGTAGCTAGAACAATTGATGCTGTTATGAAGGCAAAGGGTGGTTACAGCAAATATTGATTATATTTAAATTTCTCTTGTGCATTCATTCACTTAGCATTTTGTTAATTGATTAAAAAAACTATCTATTAACACTTCTATTTTTGAATGCATTCTTAGCTTATAGCATTATATTATTTGTCTAAAAACTTTTGCACAGTACAGTATATTTTAGAGATTAAAATAATGCATCAACTGTATGTCAGTAATGTGGTGTGAAGGGACACTCTTTGCAATTTGGAGGCTTTTATGGATAAAAATAAAAATAAAAACATGGTATTCCACAAAATTGCAATGGGTGCACAAGGCATGAAGAATTCAAGTTTTTAAAGGCTATGGACAAGTGGACAACTTAGGAGTTAAAAAAAATTAAATGCATTAGTTTCTATCAAAAATCACAGAAAAAGATACAAAACATCCTGCACGATATGATGACTAAATATGCGAATGTGCATGGCTACATTTATAAGGAAAAAAATCACTGAAAATAATGCACACAGAAGTAACTAGGAGCAGCACACTATATGTGCAGGTTCTGCTTTCCTGAATGTAGATGCCCAACGGCATAGGTAGGTTTAGAGTAGGACCTGCTTGACTGAGACCACCTTGTTGCAGGTAGATGGGCACAGATGTGTTTTGATCAAAATATATTGCCTGAGAGTCTCAGATTTTATCATATCAGAGTGAGGGCCCGTGATTTTTTCCTCATAAATGTTGTCATGTACACCCATATTTAGGTATCATATTGTGCAGGATTTTTCAATTTTTTTCTGTGATTTTTGATAAATTTATGTGCTTGAAGGATTTGCACCTTCAAGTGCGAATGCACTCCTACTATCTAGGGAGTAGCATTCTTGTGCATTTTGTGCTCCACCTATCCCACATGCGACTTTGATTAGGTGGTACATATATCTATGCATGCTTTTCCTCTCATTGGTTGCTTGATGCACACAGAGGTAACTAGGAGCAGCACACTATATGAGCAGGGTCTGCTTTCCTGAATGTAAATGCCCAACGGCATAGGCTTAGGGTAGGACCTGCCTGACTGAGACCACCTTGTTGCAGGTAGATGGGCACAGATGTGTTTTGATCAAAATATATTGCCTGAGAGTCTCAGATTTTATCATATCAGAGTGAGGGCTTAGTCTATATATAATGTTTGCATCTATTGTGTTAGTGCATTATTTTCAGTGATTTTTCCAATTAGTTTCTATTAAAAATGTTCTATAGCTTTTCCTCTGCTTTCACTTTCCATGCACCTGCAGACTGTTTTTTGAGACGTGAGATAAAAAAAAAACCTGCTATTCTGTCAATGTTTTTTATGGGATTCTCAGTGTGGAATAAATGATAACTATTTGGCTGGTTTTCATGATTATAGCAATGCCAAATTTATATAGTTGTTTATATTTTACTATTGCATTATTAAATTCCTTTTTTGTAATATATAATTTTTGTTTTTCTGTTGGTCATCTGCATGATGGCTCGTTTCAGGACAGGCTGTAGTTTTTAAAGGCACCATTTTGTGTACATGTTTTTTTTATTGCTTCTCCTGCCATTTTTTATGTGGCCAAATAATAGCAATTCTATCACTTTGGTTTTATTTTTGTAGGTTACTAGCAGGATGTCACAGCTTTGCATGGGTATATTTCCACTATTTTATTTAATGTTTTTGTGTGAGGTTAAGATATCCACAGTGTTCCCCATAACAGTGACCTCTACAGCACCGCCTCCCCCCAGTAATAGTGACCTCCACAGCAGCCCACCCCCTTAACTTTGACCTTCACAGTAGCCTGCCCCTTTAACAGTGACCTCCAAAGTGCCCCATCATATTAAAGGGGTTGTCCGGGTTCAGAGTTGAACCCGGACATACCTCCATTTTCACCCCGGCAGCCCCCCTGACATGAGCATTGGAGCAGTTCATGCTCCGATGCTCTCCTTTGCCCTGCGCTTAATCACGCAGGGCAAAGGCATTTTTTGAGATCCGGTGACATATCGGGGCTCTCCGCGGGGCTGCCAGGAACCCCGGTGACATCACCGGCACTGATGGGCGGGATCTAGCGCTGCCCTAGCCAGTAAAACGGCTAGGGCAGCGCTAAAGCCCACCTATGAGAGTCGGTGATGTCACCAAACACACTGCCGGGCGGAAAAAAAGAGACCTTGCCCAGATGCTCCGATGCTAGCCTCAGGGGGGCTGCCTGGGTGAAAATAAGGGTATGTCCGGGTTCAGCTCTGAACCCGGACAACCCCTTCAACTGTGACCTTCACAGCCCCATAACAATGTTCTCTACAGTGGCCCATCCCCTTAACACTGACCCTTCACAGCTGCACGCCCCTCACTTTGCCCCCTTAACAGTGAACTCCAAAGTATGCCAGCCCCGTAACAGTGACCTCCACAGTGACCCACCCCCTTAACAGTGACATCCACAGAACCCTGCCCCCTTAACCGTGACCTCCATGGTGCCCTGCCCTCTTTATACTGGCCTACACAGTGGCTGCCCCTTAAAAGTAAACTTCACAATGGTCCTCCCCCTTAACAGTCACCCCACAATGTCCCGCCCCCTTAAAAGTAACCACTACACCGCCCCATCCCCTTAACAGTGAGCTGCACAGTGGACTGTTCCCTTAAGAGTGACCTTCCCAGCATCCGTCCCCTTAACAGTGACCCTCCACAGCAATCTACCCCTTAACAGTGACGTCCATAGGGCTCCACCCTGTTGACATTGACCTTCACAACGGCCCGACCCCTTACTAGTGACATCCATAGCATCCCATTCACGTAAAATGTTACCTCCATAGCACCCCACGCCCTTAACAGTGACCTCCACAGCGGCCAGCCCCCTTAACAGTGGCCACCCCAGAGTTCCCTGCACAGTGGCACGCCCCATTAACATTGACCTTCACATGGCCCCTCCCCTTTATAGTGACCCCCCCACTGTACTACACCCTATTAATATAAGATCTCCACAGCACCCTGTACCCTTAATATAAGACTTCCACAGCACCCTGTCCCCTTAATATAAGACTTCCACAGCACCTTTCCCCTTAACAGTGACCTCCACAGCACCAGGCCCTTAACAGTGACCTCTAACAGTGAAGACAAATGGCTGAGTTGTTATGGAAACCTCTTGTAACTGTGTATGTCAAGACTGAAGGACCTACAATTTTCTATTGGATAATAAGGGTCATGGGACTGTGTGAATGGCAGCAAGAATGCGAGCGAAGCTGCAAGCTCCTATTGGTAATACATTATTTGGGGAATATCTGAAGAGCGGTACGTCCTAGAGAGCTAAGATCCAGTCTAAAACCTTGCCGGACACCCAATGCCAAATTTGGGGCAGTTTGTCCAGTCGTTTGTCCCATGCATAAAGAACAGACAGACAGGAATTATTTATATATATATATATATATATATATTTGTGTGAGGCACTTACGGTAGTACAGTGAAGAACCTAGGAAATCAGGGAATAAGCGTAGTCGGTTGTGGTGTGCCGAAACCGAGGATGAGGTAGGCCTGAGAAAGAAGAGGGCCCACCCAAGGAAAGAGATGTGGAAGAAATGAGTTTGTTAAATGAGTGGAGTGGTGGGAGGGTCAAAGTTCAGACCTCGGACGGTGCAGGAGTCAGGTAGAGGGGTGCCCTAAATAGGCTGGAGGCGGACCTCAGCCCCTCCCACAAATCCAGGCCAAAGCCTTCACACTTGTGTGAGGCACTTACGGTAGTACAGTGAAGAACCTAGGAAATCAGGGAATAAGCGTAGTCGGTTGTGGTGTGCCGAAACCGAGGATGAGGTAGGCCTGAGAAAGAAGAGGGCAAAAATGAGATAAACCGTTTATTGTATTCGATATACAGGAAAACTCAACCCGACATGTTTTGGAAAGCATTCCTTAACTCCCGTGTTGGATTGGGGATGTAACGTGCGAAAGCGGACGACTTCCAGCGCCCCAATCTCTTAATGACATGAGCCGGGATGTTGGCACTGGAGGCCGTGGACGCGGCCCCGATCCGAAAGGAGTGCCCAGAGTAGTTGGATGCGTTGAGGCCTAGTTGAGTGAGGGATGACCTGACATAGGTCATGAAGGTGGTGGTGGTGAGTACAGACCCACGCAGTTGAAGTAGTGGCTGACAGGGTAGGAACTTGTGATGCTGTTTGTATGCGTCCAGAACCCCGACTGGGCACCATCTGTTCTGCGTAGGGTAGTATGGAATGTTCACGGGTGAGAGCTGACTGCTTTTGGAGTGAGGTAAGGTTAGGATATAATGATCCCCGTGTTTCGTCAAGTGGGAGGCTAGCAGACAATGTGTAGTTTGGGTTGCCGAGGACGTGGTGAATTCCCCGGGCCTCAGGAATCCGTAGAAGGCCAGGTACATCGCTGTTTTGATGATGGAGTTGGTATCAGCTTCAAAAGGACTGGAGTCTAATAAGTCGGATAGTGCTTTGAAAATGTGACTGTTAATGGGCAGTCTCTGTGTCGGCCGTGCGGGTTCTGTCTTCTGAATGCCCTTGAGTATGGTTTTGATCTGGTGTGAGGCCATGAAACTGATGTTGTTGGGGTGTATGATTAGCATGTGATGTTGGATACCGGTGAGATAGAGCTTGATGGTGTTGTATGACAGTTTGAGCTTGAGGTGGCAAAAAGAAGCAAATCCTAGCAGGGAAGTCATGACAAATGGGTGCGTGATGCTGTGTTCCAACAGGAATTTGTTAAACAGTGCGAATGCTCTGTTGTATGACCTGCGTGTGTTGTCTGATAGTGCAGAGTGGGATAATGACTGGCTATGGCGCATGATGACATCTAATCCAGAATGAGCTGGTGAAATGACGGGGTGATGGAGGCCGTGGGTGACGCTGACGGGAGAGCCTGATGAAACGCCTGAAATTGGAAACGAGACAGATTGTCAGCTGCCGTATTGCACCTTCCCGGGACGTGGAAGCAGTGTATGAAGAAATTGTTGCAAGCTGCCAACCAAGTAAGCTTGCGCAGGAACCTCATGATTGTGAGGGATTTGGACCGACCCTTGTTAATGATCTGGCAGGTCGCCTGGTTGTCTGAGTAGCATCGGACCGACCTGTTTGCCCATGAATGACCCCACGCCACGGCGGCCGCCACGATAGGGTAGATCTCGAACAGAGCCGAGGTAGTGGAGAATCCTTCCAAACCCTGGACCGCAGGAGGCCAGCTACCCCACAGCCAATCGTTCCCACAAATGGCCGCGAAGCCTGTGGTGGATGCCGCATCCGACCAGACAGATGGGGAAGAGTCCGATAGCTGAGGGAGGAACATGCTCCTGCCGTTCCAGGCGGACAGAAATCTCCTCCACATACCCAGATCTGCAGTGGCGTGGGCATCCAGGGGCAGCCTGTGAGAGTCGTGAAGAAAAAGGGGGAAAAGGTGCAGAAGCCGTGAAATGAACGAGCGACCCTGGGGAATGATGCGCATGGCAAAGTTCAGGGACCCCAATAGGGACTGTAACTCCTTGCGGTTGCAGTTGCCGAGTTGAAGGTAATTGTCTATGTGGTTGAGAATAACCTGGATCTTCCCGAGTGGCAAACTGGCTTGCATGGAGGCCGAATCCAACTGAATGCCCAAGAAGGTGATGAATGTGTCCGGCCCTTCTGTTTTCTTGGAGGAGATGGGTACCCCAAGTTCCCCGAACAGCTTGATGGTGGCCCTGAGGCTGGCGGGAGGGGAGCTGTTTTCCTCCACGAGTAGAAAGTCATCAAGGTAATGCAAGACCATCGGGCATCTTGCTACGTTCAAGAGCAACCAGCATAGTGCCTCCGCGAATGTGTCAAAAATGGCCGGGCTACTCTTGGATCCGAAGGTCAACCGGGAGAAAAAATAATAGTTTCCGGACCACTTGATGCCATGAAGGTGCCACAGTGACGGGTGGATTGGTAGCAATTTGAACGCATTGGCGATGTCGGTTTTGCTGAGCCATGCTCCGACCCCTGCTTGCTTGATGGCGCTGATGGCGTGATCTATGGTGGTGTATTGGAGTGAGAATTCTTCCGATGGAATGAGGGAGTTTAGACTGGGGTCGGCTGAACCGTGTGGTGCCGATAAATCGATGATTAGCCTCTGCTTCTGGGAAGACTTCCCGGTGACGATGCCAATGGGATTGGTGCGCCATGTGGTGAATGGGGGTGTCTTGAATGGTCCTAGCACGAAGCCCTCTGCGACTTCCAGGGCTATGAGGGCGTCAATTGCGGTGGGGTTGCCTTGGGCGGATAGGAGGTTTGGACATTCCAGGGTACCTGTCGGCATGTGCAGGATGCCCGTGTGGAAGCCTTCGGTCAGACCTGACACCAGGAAATCCGTGAGATGTCTGGATGGGTGCTGAGACATGAATGCTGTAAAAACCGGCATATTTATGGTCGATAGATACTGTTTGGAAAACATTTTATTTGGACACATTGATTTAGCATGTGCCCGGAAACAATTGGTACAAATGTGCAACAACTTACACCCGCTGTAATTGCAGGATCCCATATTGAAATTGTTGCAGATCTGGGACTTGCCCAGAAACTTGATTGGCCGCCCCAGCTTGTCCCGGGTTGATTTCTCCGTGACCCCGGAGGGGCCGGCCGTTTGAGAGGGGGCTTGTCTGTCCGCCGCATTCGGACAGAAATTGGTGGTGTGGGCCGTGGAGGAGCAGTGCACGCAAGCTGGCGTCCTCAGGCCTGCGAAGTGTCGGCAAAAAATGACGGTGTCGATTCTGGCCCAGTTGGAGCGGACTCCGTACTGGGAGAAAGCCCCCGCCACTTTTGCCGAAAAAGATCTATGGTAGTCATAGAATGCCGACCCTCCATATTTGTTGCCCAGGTCCACCAGCTTGTGCATGTAGAGGTCGAGCTCCTCCCTTCTGTTGGGGTAGACCGTGCAGATGACCTCCCTGTAGATGCCGAAAGCCAACACAAATTCTGGAATAGACAATTTCCTATTGAGGCGGGCATCCCTAGCTTTGACCACAACCGAGACATCGTCGTAGGCATACGTTTTGTTCTCGACAATGTCTTGAGAGGCAATTAGGAGGGAGGCCAGGTTCACATCCTTACCTTCCAGAATGTCCCTTTTCAAGTGCTCCGGTATCATGTGCGCCGGGCTGACTTCTTGGTCATCTGGGTTGATGGATGGCACGGCCACTGGCAACCCGGCTGGTGCCGGTGGCGCCGCCGGTGGTGGCACTGCCAAGGAGAGGGATGTGGTGACCGACTCCAGCTTCTCTAACCTGTCGTTGACCCTGGACATGGACGTCATCAAAGAGGCCAGCATGGCGTGTATGTCCCCCGTGCTGGACTGGCTGGGTCCTTCCCCTGCCTCCGCGTTACTGGCTGACGTGCGCAGTAGACGGAAAAGCTCCGCTTTCCTTGCCGTGGCGGGGAAGGGAATCTGCCGTCTCCTCAATTCTGTCGTGATACGCGGAACTGTCCAGGATCTGATGGCTGCTGGGCTGGAAAGATCGTCTCCCTGGGCTAAGGTGATGGATCTGGCCGGAGTGCCAGGAAGGGAAAAGTTCTCACTTCCTTCCAGAGACATGCTAAAACAGAATAGTTTGTTAGTGTGGGGAAACACAGGATCGTGCTGGCAAGCTAGCTATGCCGGATGGCGAAATAATTAAGCCTAAGATGGTGACAGATGAGGCCCTGCTACTTGCCGAGCGGCTTGAGAGGCACTATCTATGAGTTGGCGCGAGGGGTTGATGAGGCCACTGACGTGGTGGCAGGAGTGTGAGGCCTCTCGGTGACTTGTAAGACAGGACTAGGGAAAGGGAGTGACAGGTGAGGCCCTCTCTATGCAACAGCGAGGCGGCTTACTAACGAGTGGCGCGATGGGTGGCTGCCTCCGAGCGTGTGAGGCGGGGTGTTGGCCTCGCGGACCACTGACTGATGGCGGAGCCAAGAGGGGGATACTCTAGTGGGATTCCGATACCCCTAATGCCAGCACGCTGACCCTAACGGGATGGAGTGAAATGTAGGAAAAATAGACGATTGAGCAGGTGTACGTACCTGGTAGCCAGAAAAAAATCACAGGATACGTGCAGCGTAAATAAGAATGAGCTTGACCGCCTAAAAGAGGGGTAGACAGAAGTGTTATGACGAGAGTTTGACAGCGGTCTGGACGTTAGCATGACCTGAGAGGATTGCGCCGTGAGTTGCCATGGTGACCCGGTATGGTGGATGTGGTGTGAAATGTAGAAAAGAAGCCGGGGGTAGTTTGACTCTGATGATTCCTTTTATTTATTTTCCATATGGCGGGTTTTTTTTTTTTTTTTTTTTATGGCGGGTTTAAAAATTGTGATGATTCCTTTTATTTGTTTTCCATATTGGGTTTTTTTTTTTTTTTTTTTTTTTTCCCTGTGGCGGGGTTTTGTTTTCCCATATGGCGTTTTTTTTTTTTTTTTTCAAGTGGCGGGTTTTTTTTTTTTTTTTCCATGTGGCGGGTTTTTTTTTTTTTTTTTATGTGGCGGGTTTTCTGTTTTCCCATATGGCGAGTTTATATATTGGTTTTGTTTTTGTTTTCCTCTATTTTCCCATGCGGGTGTTCTGGTGCTTTGTGTGAACGTTTGAGGTTTGAGGATGTGGCGCCCCCCTCCTGAAGGTGCTGGCTGATGGAGGGGAGCGGTAGCCGAATCTTGAGGTGCCTGGTGCAGGGGTGTATGTGCGGCACCCCTCGGCTCCCCCTCCCCCCCGCACAGCGCACGTGCGCGGCATCCGGCCGGCCGCCGGTCACTGCGCATGCGCCGCGGCCGCGCACGCGCCGCGCCCCCGCCGCGCATGCGCAAACCGGGCGTCGGGACGCGGCGGACGCCATTGGCAGCGCGGCAGGAGGACGGAGATGCGGGGAAGAGAGGAACCGCGGCGCTGGTGTGGTGTGTGGAGGGGGAGCATGGAGCGGTCGGGTTGCGGTGAGCCACTGGTGACTGTGGGAGGGCGGGCGTGCCGCTGAGCTGGGCGAGGGGAGCGACTTATCCAGCAAAAGTAACAGAATGGTCCCCGCAAGTGACAGCATGATACATGTACATATTTGTGTGTGAGGGGAAGGAAAGTGTGGGATGATGGTGAGGAGGGGAACGGCGTTGGAGGCTGCCATGGGAGCCCGGTACAACGTGTTTTGGCAGCGCTGGGAGTGGGGATGTGGTGTGGTGACCGTGTGCATGCATGATCGGAAAACGTAGCAAACATGAAACCGTGACTGGAGTGAAACTGTGACATGGTTTGACAATGAAAAGGTGAAATGAACGAGCTGGTACAGGGGCAGCCGTGAGGCCCTGTGCTGTACCGTATGACAAGACTCACAGTTTAACGGGCAAAACGGGACCCGCAAGGAACCAGGTGAAGTCGGACGGATGGAACCGGAAAGCTCCAAATCCTGGACCCGCAAGCAATGAACCTCAGAAGAAAAACAGCAACTCGTAAGCAACTTCTCAGTTAACTCCACAAGTAACTCTCTCTCTCTCTCTCTCAAAGTTCAGACCTCGGACGGTGCAGGAGTCAGGTAGAGGGGTGCCCTAAATAGGCTGGAGGCGGACCTCAGCCCCTCCCACAAATCCAGGCCAAAGCCTTCACACATATAGATAGATATATATATATATATGATACTGCATGGGTTAAAGACCACAATGGGGCACATTTATTAATACCAGCGTTTTAGATGCCAGTCTTAATAAGCCCTTGCACTTGCGGTAGATCGCCAAACTTATGTAGAGGCCAGTGGTATTCACCGTTTTGATAAATCTCCCCCATTGAGGGTGGCCTTTTCCATACAACCCATTTCAAGCTACCCTGCGGTTCAAGACAAGAAATTCACACTAAGGGCTCATGCGCAAGACCGTAGTTTGCAGATCAGATGTCCATTCCGCAGCCCCACCAAAAAATAGAACATGTCCTATTCTTGTCCGTTTAACGGACAAAAATAGGACAGTTCTACAAAGGGCAGAACACACACTGCTGATATCCATGTTTTGCGAATCCGTAATTTGCAGACTGCTCATGTGAACAGAGTTAGCCAATCCAAGAACATGGCTGGAGAAGAAGAAAGTGTCTTGGACTACTGAGGCACAGCCATCTTGGATGGTAGAAGATAAGTGCGAAAATAAAAAGATGAAAATTAGGTCACCTTGTAAGTATTCTGTTATTTCCCCAGTTAATGTGAATTTTTGGATCGCTTTAACCTGACAATGGATATGGTGGAGCATGTAATAATCAAACATGGTATCTTAGGCCCCCTGAAATAAGTTGCATATGGGGGCCTGTCAAATATCAATACATGAGATTTGCAGCATCTCCCTGCTGCTTTAGATTATTTATTTTCATCATTAGGATATAAACTGAACACTTGACATATCCAACATCTTCTTTACATAAAATATCATAAAAGTTTCTACCAATGTACAAATTGGTATAGATTATTAATGCATGTATTAATGTTGTCCCCTGTATAAAATATGTTTCAGTCACAGATAATGCAGGTGCCTTCAGCAACATTTGGAAGATGGAATCTTTTTTCATTTAGTTTATTTTTTAGAAACTTCTTAAAAAGATGATTTGTCTAAAATCAGATACATACGTAGTGTAAAAATTGAATAGCCACTTCAAAGAGCTGTAATTTCTTGTGTAAGCACATGATCAGATTGTAAAGTGAAGAACACTGGTGCATTATTGATGAATGAATGGTGGCCTGTTCTCCCATTTATAAATGATGCATGATGAATTACACCAGTTGGCTTTAATGTACAACCAGAGTGTTGTGTATTGTGTTGCAGGGGTAGACAATCAGGCTTGATGGTTGCTTTAATGTTCTCTTTAGTTATGAAACTGTTTCCATGACTATATCATAAGTGGTGTCCCATAATACGATTTTATTAAACCAAAGATTGATCTGTTCATGCTCCTGTAGTGGTTTAACCTCCTCTTTAGCCTCTCAGAGCATAGTTGCTACTTCCATACTGTGCATTCATAGTTTTATATTCTTGATTTAACCAATCAACAGAGGCTTTCACAGGGTCCTTCAGTACCAAAAACTATTAGAGAAGTGGCTAATTCAGTGGGGACTCTTTCATAGAAATTACTTTCACCATGCTCATGCCCCAGGGGTACAAGCCATGTCTCTAGAGAGTACTGTCACTGTGCTTATGCCCCAGGGGTACATGCCATGACCCTAGAGGTTGCTCTCATTGCACTCATCCACCATGCGTACATACCATGTGCCTAGAGAGTAGGGTCCTTTAGGGGGCCCTTAGGGAGGCTACAACCTGGGATCTTTTGATCCATTGTCCCATTCATGCTAATAGAGATAGAGATATGTAATAGTTGAAACACTTTGATGGATTATGGCAAAGCGGTATGCCCTGGAATATTTTTAACATGTATTCTCAATAAAGCTACAAATACTTTTTAACCCTTCGGTGCTGAATGAACTCTTTACTGGATTCTGATGTGCTTCCTGCTGAGCTCTACCTCGTGCACAGCTTAGCAGGAGGCTTACCATGACAGGCCTGGCAAGCTTCAGCAGAGCACAAAGTTGTCACGGTAACTGATCAAAGCCCTACAATTTCCCTGCAAGGACTCCGATCGGTAGGCAGAGGGAGCCGCATCCCTCTGTAGTGATGGACGAACATCGGCCGGGACGTTTCACGAACCCGCGTTCGCGATCAAATGTTCGCGAACCACACGTTTGCGGCAGGCTTCATTGACTTTAATGGCAGGTGAACACCAGGTCATATTTGGAGCCACTAAATACTTACTAGAAGTGCACAAATAATCCCACAACATGGACAGTGACATACCAGAGGGGGATCATTGGCAAAAATTCCACAAAATATATGTATTTTAATTAGGGGCCATTTTTATGCGTCTTAAAGGGAAAATCTCAAAAATGTGCCCGGTTGGAGCCTAGAGGAATTTTATTTTAGGCCACGGCAGTACAGGCCCCAAAGATTAGGCATTCACCTGACAGAAAAGAACCTGTGATGATGTGGCTGGAGGTACATTAGGCGGTCACTGGATAAAAATTTTACTGTAGGCCACTGGATTACAGGCCCCACAAATTAGGCATTCACCTGACAGAAAAGAACTTGTGATGATATGGCTACAGGTACATTAGGCGGTCACTGGATACAAATTTTACTGTAGGCCTCAAAAATTAGGCATTCATCTGACAGAAAAGGCCTTTTATGCCGCTGTATATATATAAGACAAGGACCATTCTTTGTTCTGGGTGGTGGCGGATATGTTTGGGCTGCCATGAGGAGATTAAATTACACGTGGTCGTCACAGGTGTTGAATTGCTCAGAGATCCATGCCTCATTTATTTTTAGAAATGTGAGGTAGTCGAGTGCGCTTATCGGCCACGATCCCCCCTGCTGCGCTGAACGTCCTTTCGGACAGGACACTCGACGAGGGGCAAGCCAAGAGTTCCATGGCAAATTGTGACAGCTCTGGCCACAGGTCAAGCCTGCACACCCAGTAGTCATGGGGTTCCTCACTTCTCATAGCGTCCACATCGATCGTTAACCTGATGTAGTCAGACCCCTTTCGGTCTAGGCGTTCCCTGGGGCTGGATCCGGAGGCAGGCTGTCGATGGGTTGGCTGAAATAATGATCTCATATCCAAAGTGACCAACACATCTTCAAACCACTCTCCTCTTGCAGGCTCGGTAGGATTGGTACCCGCACCTGTTTCGCTGTGGGTGGAAACTCCTCTGCCAGTGGCCGCAACAGAAGAATGCAGCATCTCTCGCAGCAAGGCCTGGAAATGCTGCATTCTGCCAGCCCTCTGTGACGCTGGTAACATGTTCGCGATTTTGTGTTTGTACCGGGGGTCTAAGTACATTGCCACCTAGTACTGGTCCTTGCCCTTTATGCTTTTTATACAGGGGTCCCTCTTCAAACACTGGAGCATGAAGGCCCCCATTTGCAATAAATTGGAAGCAGTGGAGCGCCCTGGCTCCTGCTCATTACCTAGGAGAATGTCGTCCTCGGTCTCCTCCCCCCAGCCACGGACAACACTGGGGATCCCCGAAAAGTTTAAAGTCTCCCTTAAAGCCTGTTCTTCTTCCTCCTCCTCCTCCTCCTCCCAGCCACCATCCTACTCTGACTCCTCTTCAGACTCCTGCTGACTTGTCTCAGATGGAGTAGCCCCTCTGGGAATTCATTCAGCATTGCGACTTCCTCATCTTCCAGCTCCTCGACGGCTTGATCAATGACACAACGCAATGCATGCTCCAGAAAGAAGGCATAAGGTACAATGTCACTGATGGCGCCCTGGCTGCGAGTGACCAGTTTGGTGATCTTATCAAATAGACACAGAAGTCTGCATGCATCGCGCATGAGCAGCCACTGGCCCGGTGAAAAAAAAAAAAAAGCTTCCCATAACCTGTCCTACTGCAGAGTTTGTACAGGTAGTCATTAATGGCACTTTGCTGCTGGAGCAGCCTATCAAGGATATACAATGTGGAGTTCCAGCACGTCGGGCTGTCACAAATCAGACGTCTGATGGGCAAGTGGTGTCACCGCTGAACGTCAGCAAGGCGAGCCATAACCGTATAAGATCTTTTAACATGGCCAGAGATTTTCCTGGCCTGCCGCAAGACGTCCTGGACCCCGGGGTATTTGGCAACGAATCTCTGCACGACTAAGTTCAGGACGTGTGCCATGCATGGCATGTGTGCGATTTTGCCCTGTTTCAGTGCGCTCAGCAGATTGGCACTGTTGTCGCACACCACTTTACCAACTGTCAAATTGAGCGGGGTTAGCCACTAATCGGCCTGTGACCGCAGAGCTAAAAGCAGTGCAGGACTGGTGTGGCTCTTGGCTTCCAGGCACAACAGCTGCAGCACAGCATGGCAACGTCTCACCTGGCACGTCAAATAGGTTCTGGGGAGGTTCGGGGGCTCAGCGGAAGAGGCGGTAGCAGTGGAAAAGGATAGAGATATATTAACTTGCCGCCGAAAATGCCTTGTTGATGCTAGAGGTCAGAGGAGAATGGGCCGACTGATTCAAGCTGATAGAGCAACGTTGACTGAAATAACCACTCGCTACAACCGAGGTATGCAGCAAAGCATTTGTGAAGCCACAACATGCACAACCTTGAGGCGGATGGGCTACAACAGCAGGAGACCCCACCGGGTACCACTCATCTCCACTACAAATAGGAAAAAGAGGCTACAATTTGCACGAGCTCACCAAAATTGGACTGTTGAAGACTGGAAAAATGTTGCCTGGTCTGATGAGTCTCGATTTCTGTTGAGACATTCAAATGGTAGAGTCCAAATTTGGTGTAAACAGAATGAGAACATGTATCCATCATGCCTTGTTACCACTATGCAGGCTGGTGGTGGTGTAATGGTGTGGGGGATGTTTTCTGGGCACACTTTAGGCCCCTTAGTGCCAATTGGCCATCGTTTAAATGCCACGGGATACCTGAGCATTGTTTCTGACCACCATGTACGCATCCTCTGATGGCTACTTCCAGCAGGATAATGCACCATGTCACAAAGCTCGAATCATTTCAAATTGGCTTCTTGAACATGACAATGAGTTCACTGTACTAAAATGGCCCCCACAGTCACCAGATCTCAACCAAATAGAGCATCTTTGGGATGTGGTGGAACGGGAGCTTCGTGCCCTGGATGTGCATCCCTCAAATCTCCATCAACTGCAAGATGCTATCCTATCAATATGGGCCAACATTTCTAAAGAATGCTCTCAGCACCTTGTTGAATCAATGCCACATAGAATTAAGGCAGTTCTGAAGGCAAAAGGGGGTCCAACACCGTATTAGTATGGTGTTCCTAATAATTCTTTAGGTGAGTGTATATAGCTCTGGGATGCCCTTCTGAGAGAAATATTTCCTTCCGGGGACCTTCCATTGCGGTGTGCGAATGGCCAGAAATTTTCTAAAGGCCTCCGAGTGCACTAGTTTATATGGCGGTAATTGGCGGGCTAGCAGTTCCGACAAGCCAGCGGTCAGCCGTTGGGCAAGAGGGTTATCCGGCTTCATCAACTTTTTACACTCGACCATTTGGTCCACGGAAGCCTGCCTTCTGCCAGATGAACGCGACGACAGCACGGTGGAAGGTGGAGTGGAGTACAAATGGGAGGAGAGAGGAGAAGGAGAAGAGGCAGGACGTGGAGCGCCGGTAGTGTGGCTTTGTGGGTTCTGACGGTGTTGCTCCTACTGGGCTCGTGATGGGAGGCCAGGTGCCTTCATAAGGCGGTCGTCCCTATTTGAGTGTTGAGCTTACTGCGACTTATGCATTGACAGCACAGGCTGCAGATGGCAACACTTTTGTCAGCAGCTGACACGTTAAAAAAAAGCCCACACTGCGGAGCCATGTGTCGGCGTCCTGGGACTGCCAGAAGTGACCGTCCATGGTGGATGGTTTGCTCCAGATACATTTGCAGTCTGATTTTTGCCTCCTGTGCCTGCGAGCTCTACCTGCATCTCCTCCTTCTCCTTCCTCTCTGCTGCTCCGTCTCTCCCTCTGAACTCCCCTCCTCTTCCTCTCTTGTGGGCACCCACGTGACCTCCATTGACACATCATCATCGTCACCTTCACCACCACTGACATTTGAGATCTCGGAGTAGGCAGCAACAGTGGGGACCTCCCTCCTTGGGCTGATCTTGGTATTGTAATCAGACCACTGTGTGGTGGCCGTTGCTACCTCCTCTTCCTCATCCGATGTCAAGAATGGCTGCGCATTGGTAAGGTCTAGGAATGGATGGAAAAATAATACCTCTGACTCGAGTGGAGGGGCTATGGTGGTGGTGGTGGTGGTGGTGGTGGTGGTGGTGTCTTTGGGGGTGCACACAGCAGAGAGTGATGAGGGTGCAGATACAGAGTATGAGGAGGGTGCAGAAGTGGAAGGCTGAATGATCCACTCAACCAACTCTGGTGCGTCCTTTGATATAATCGCACGCGACTTCTTCATCTTCCCACTTAGTCTCCGGCCTGGTGCACCTGCCCGACCCCTACCACCCCTGCGGAACGGCCTGCCTCTTCCTCTGCCTGTCATTTTCAAAATGACCCTGTGCCTAAGTCCCTAGAGAAGAGCAGTATTTGTGGAAGCAGGTATATCGCATGCCTCAATCAATATTTGGTGGAAACAAGTATATCAAACCCTTTAATCAGTATTTTGTGGAAGCAGGTATTTTGCAGGCCTCAATCAATATTTTGTGGAAGAAGGTATATCGCAGGCCTCAATCAATATTTTGTGGAAGCAGGTATATCAAACTAGTGATGAGCGGCAGGGGCTATATTCAAATTTGCGATATTTCACAAATATTTGGGCGAATATTTGTCATATATTTGTGAATTCGCAATTATTTTCTTGAATGTGAAAAATCAGCAATGTAATATTCGTGCAATACGTGCAATATACAGGCTTGGGTAATTTTTGCTACATTTTCCAAGCTGCTAGAAGACTGGAGAAATTGGTTGGCACAGCAGAACATTAAAAATAGCTTTATATGCAGTTAAAGTGCTTCAATATATTCCCGATTGTGCAAATCGGCACTAACGATGCAAATAATTTGGCGCAATACATGAAACTTCATATTTTAGCAGGTCTGCATGTATGTATGGACAGCAGAACCTATCACAGTACCTAATACCCTGCACTGCAACAACTACACTATATCAGGATATAACCTACACTAACTATCTGTATTATATATCTATATATATAAGATATTTAACTATCTATCTACTGTAGTGTGGAAAGCACAAAGCACAGCAATGACAGTGCTATCTCTCTCAGAACTTAAAAAAACTGTAGAAAATGACTGCTGGGGAGGTTCTTATATATAAAGGGGTAGGCAACTTTCCTTTTGGTTGCTAGGGATGTTGCTAAGCTCAAAGACATTGCAGCCTTCTCATTGGCCCACAAGCAAGAAGGGCAGTTACTGATTTAATTTTTTTTTTAGAATATTCAAAATTACAAATATGTATCACTAAATATTTGCGAATTCTTGAAGTGCCGATATTCACGATTAATATTCGCGATTCGAATATTCGTGATCGACACTATATCAAAGTATTTTGTGGAAGCAGGTATCTTGCAGGCCTCAATCAATATTTGGTGGAAGCTGGTATATCAATCCCCTTAATCAGTATTTTATAGAAGCAGGTATATCGCAGCCCCCATTCAGTATTTTGTGAAAGCAGGTATATCAATCCCCTTAATCAGTATTTTGTAGAAGCAGGTATATTGCAGACCTCAATCAGTATTTTGTGGAAGCAGGGATATCATTCCCCTTAATCAGTATTTTGTGGAGGCAGGTATATCAAACCCCTTAATCAGTATTTTGTGGAAGCAGGTATCTTGCAGGCCTCAATCAATGTTTTGTTGAAGCAGTTAGATCGCAGCCCTCAATCAATATTTTGTGGAACCAGGTATATCAATCCCCTTAATCAGTATTTTGTAAAAGCAGGTATATCACAGGCCTCAATCAATATTTGGTGGAAACAGGTATATCAATCCCCATAATCAGTATTTTGTGGAAGCAAGTATATCGCACCCCTCAATCAATATTTGGTGGAAGCAGATATATTGAACCCCTTATATCACACCACCCTGTTTATTTGGGGCCACAGGTTTATCGCAGCCCTCAATCAGTATTTTGTGGAAGAAGGTATATCACACCCCTCAATCAGTTTTTTTGAGGGCAACAGGCATATCACACCCGTTGCATTTAGTTGTTCCAATAGCGCTTGTCCCTCTGTATAGCTGTGGTATCACAGCCGAACTGCACACAACTGCTGCACAATACAAATGCACTATAATATACTTTCTATGTTAAAAAGTATATTATACAGTAAGTATATCACACCCCTCAGTATATCACACCTATCTATAGCACACCTATACCAGTCCTTAAAAGGACTTTTGTGGCCCTATTAGCTAGCGTTTGGTGTCCCTAACAGCCTGTCCCTGCTCCACACAGCAACCTCCCCCAACACTGCTAAAATACAGAATGTAAAATGGCTGCCAGATCGGGTTCTGTGATAGGGTGGGGGTATGTCCATGTGCTGAAACGTCTCAATTGGCTGTCCTGTCCCACCTGATGGATGTGTAATGGGTCAAAGTTCAGCGCAATGCAAAAAAATATGGCACCGGCTGCATCGCCATATGTTCGCATGTTCAACGAATCGTGAAAGCGCAAAGTTTGCTGCAAAACAATCGCCAAGCGAACCACAAGGCCATCTCTATTCCTCTGCCTAAACTCACAGATGTCGTGATCACTTTTGAATATGGCATCTGAAGGGTTAAATGACAGGGTTCAGTGTGATTGCTGTTCCTTGGTGGCTGGGTGTTTGCTGCATTATGCAGCCAGCACCCGCCGCATATAAAGCTGCCTCACTGCAGCAGCCCACTCCATATAGTTCGCACAGATATAATTTTTTTTTTTTTACAACGTTCACCTGAGGGGTTAGTTCATGTGATTTTTTTTATGAACGTGGCAATACCTAATATGTCTATTCTTATAGATTTTTTTTTATTATTTTTTATTAAATATCACTTGATAAAGGGAAAGGGGCACTTTTTTTTTAACTCTAAACTTAAATGTTATTCACTTTTTTAAAACCATTTTTTTACTTTTTATTCCCAGTACAGGGACTTCCCCATTTCAGGGTCTGATCCCTGATTCAATGTAGTACAATACATGCTGTATTGTACTACATTGAAACTGTCAGTGTCACACTGATATTCTGCCTGTGAGACCCAGCCTTGGTCTTTCCCATCTAATTAAATCATAATTATCCAAATAGACAGCCAATGTAGATTCAAACTTAATGGAAGCACTCTGCCTTGCTTCACCTATCTAGTAAGCATTTATTATGTTAATGGTGAATGATTTGACATCACTCTCAATTCATAACCTATATTTCTTATATATATCTCAAAGCTACTAAAACTGGAATATATACAGTATTTCTATTTTGATTTTGAATTCTCCAAACATCTACAAAACTGGTTTCAGTGCAGAACTTTGCCAATGGTGAATTGTGAATTACCATGGTGGCGCTTCCCAAAGGACATTAGAATCCGATCCATCTGTGAATTCATTACACAATTAATCCCCGATAATGATAGCCAGGCATTTCTCCTTTTGCTCCATAAACAGTAATAACTATTAGTATTTAAGGAGAAAAAGGCAGTGGTATATATACAAAAGCCAGAATTCAAGTTAAACTTTGGAGTTTCCCTCAGAGGTACACATACCATCCTTCTTTATCAACAGATAATGTTTCACACTTGAAGTCTATACTTTTGTGTATCGAGAGAGTAGAACCACTACCAATCTTTATGCCATTTAAATATAGTAAAGCCTCTTTGTTACAGTCCTCTAACATAGTAACCTAGTTTATAAGGCTGAAAAAACACATCTGTCCATCCAGTTCAGCCTGTTATCCTTCAAGTTGATCCAGAGAAAGGCAAAAAAAAAACTCCTGTGAAGTAGAAGCCGATTTTCCTCACTTTAGGGGAAAAAATCCTTCCCGACTCCAATCAGGCAATCAGAATAACTCCCTGGATCAACAACCCATCTCTAGTAACTATAACCTGTAATATTATTACACTCCAGAAATACATCCAGGCCCCTCTTGAACTCTTTTAGTGAGTTCACCATCACCACCTCCTCAGGCAGAGAGGTCCATAGTCTCACTGCTCTTACCATAAAGAATCCTCTTCTATGTTTGTGTACAAACCTTCTTTCCTCCAGACGTAGAGGATGTCCCCTCGTCACAGAAATAGTCCTGGGAATAAATAGATGATGGGAGAGATCTCTGTACTGACACCTGATATATTTATACATTTTGATAATCTTTCAGGGTACTATAGTTCACCCATTCCAGTTATTACTTTAGTTGCTCTTCTCTGAACCCTCTCCAGCTCTGCTATGTCTGTCTTGCTCACAGGAGCCCAGAACTGTACACAATACTCCATGTGTGGTCTGACTAGTCATTTGTAAAGTGTCAGTTAATGTTAATACCGACCCTCTGTTTTCTATCACTGAGACAGTTAATTACCTACATACAGACATTTTCTCCCAGTCCAAGCCTTCCCATTTTGTATACTAACCTTTTATATGGTACGGTATAAAATGTTTTGGAGAAGTTAAGATATACGGATTCTCCATGGTCAAGTCTAGAACTTACCTCCTCATAGAAACTGATTAAATTAGTTTGACATGACATCCCTCTTGAAGCCATGCTGATATGGCGTTATTTGCTTATTTTCATTGAGGTACTCCAAGATAACCTCTCTTAGAAAACCTTAAAACAGTTTACCCATGACAGATGGTTAAACTCACTGGCCTATAGTTTCCAGCTGGGCTGGCGTTAGCACCTGGTCTAATCACAGATCACTGAACAGTGGGGAATCCCAAAGAGTCTGGACTCTTCCTCGCTTAGGAGTCCTTGCACTGACTCCATATATGGATATGTCCATATATGGAATTAGTGCTATGAGCCTATGATCATGAAGGGGGTATCCCCAAGCATTGTCAGTATGCTTAGGGACACCCTGTGTATTTAAGTCTGATTACCCTCTCTTTCTAAATTGTTCAACGATGTGCGATTCCAAGCAAGTAATTTGCTCACATTTTGAACAAAGATATGTACCCTCCAGGACTGCATACATTAGACAAGATGTGCACTGGACTGCGCTGTCAATAATGGAACACATACTAATGAGGATTACGCAAGAAAAGAGAAAGAAAAAATACAATACAGTGATAGGCAACTTACTTACTGTGTTCCCCTCCTAAAGTCCCTGATTCTCAAGTCACGCAATCTAACGTCACACACTAAATGCAAACACACACTGGAAATTAAACACGTGAACACTCACAAACTCGTGTTGTTTGTCAGCTTGTATAGGTGCTTCTCCCAAACAATTTCAAACCAGACAGCTTTTTTTCCCCTCTGGAAAGAGCATCCAGCCAATTCACAACTGCCACAGGCATGTCAAACTTCACTGAATCATATCATAACTGTTTCTGGATGTGTTTTGATTCTTATATGGTTACCTATTGTTACAATTCCAGCCTCATTCCCCAACTGCAGCCCAACTTCTGCCTGACTCCTGTGTAACTACCTTAATATCCCACAAGATTGCCTATATTTCTTTATGGAGGTTAAAATGTAGAACTGGAAGTCCCAAATGAAGCCTCCAACAATTCATTTATGGTTTCTAGAACTATGCACCCAACCAGAATCCAACAGATGGTCCTGTTGAATACTACAAATATGTTAGCGATAGCGACTACTAGTCTTGGATATTTCTTTGTAATATATATAAAAATTAATTTCTATCTGCCTGTTTTTTATGCACGGCGAAATGACAGGACCGATCTGCACCAAATTTGGCACATAGGTACTGTACATTGGGTGTCGGTCTGTGATGGTTTTCGTAAAGGTCTCAGTTGCCTATGACGCACAATTTTTGAGATATTCCCAATAAATGTATTAGCCAATAGGAGCTTTCAGGTCCTTCTCTCATATCCTAACTGTCATACACACGGTCACACGACCCTCGCAGGTCCTTCAGTCTTGAAATGCACACAGTTTCACACCAGGTTTCCATAACAACATTTTTCTTCACTGTTATAGGTCTCTGTTAAGGGTCCGAGGTGCTGTGGAGGTCACTGTTAAGGGGGCAGGCCACTGTAGAGATAACTATTAAAGGGGCAGGCCACTGTAGAGATCACTATTAAGGGGGCAGGCCACTGTAGAGATCACTGTTAAGGGGGAGGTCACTTTGAAGGGGTGGAAGTTCCATTTAAGGGGAAAACCGCTGTGGAGGTCACTGTTAAGAGAACAGGGCACTGTGAGTGTCACTGTTAAGGGGAAGACCACTGTGAATGCCACTGTTAAGGGGTTGAGCCTCTGTGGATGTCAGTGTTAAGCAAGTGGGCTGCTGTGGAGGTTACAGTTAAGAGTGGGTGCTGTGAGGGGTCACTATTAAGGGGTAAGGGCACTGTGGAAGTCACTGTTAAGGGGGGGTGCTGTGGGGGGACACTGTTAATGGGATGGACTACTTTGAAGGTCACTGTTAAGGGGGCGGGTTGCTGTGGAGGTGACATTTTGAGGGAGCAGGGCATGGTGGAGATCACTGTTAAGGGAGTGGGCCACTGTGGAGGTCACTGTTAAGGGGGTTGGTACTGTGGAGGTCACTGTTAGGGGGTGGAGTGCTGCAGGGGGGTTGTTGTTAAGGAGTTGGGCCACTGTGGAGGTCACTGTTAAGGGGGCGGGCTTCATGGAGGTCACTGTTAAGGGGCAGAGTTCTGTGACGGTGACTGTAAAGGGGGCAGTGCATTGTGAGGGGTAACAGTTAAGGGGGCAGGGTTCTATGGAGGGAACTGTTAAGGGGTGAGGTGCTAAGGGCGGGTCACTGTGAAGGAGGAGAGATGCTATGGAGGTCACTGTGAAGGGGTGGGACACTGTGGAGGTCACAGTTAAGCAGGTGGGCCATTGTGAAGGTCACTGTTAAAGGGGCGGGGCATTGTGGAGATCACTGTTAAGGGAGTGGGCTGCTGTGGAGGTCATTGCTAAGGGGGTGTGCACTATGGAGATCACTGTCTAGGGGTGGGGTGCTGTAGAGGTCACATTTTAAGGGGGTTTCTGCTGTGGAGGTCACATTTTAAGGGGGCAGGCGACTGTGAAGGTCATTGTTAAGAGGGCAGAACACTGTGGAGGTCACTGTTAAGGGGGTGGGGAACTGTGGAAGTCATTGTTTTGGGGGACACTGTTTATATATTTTAACCACACAAACAAACATTAAGTGAAATAGACAAAATATACTCATGCAAAGCCGGGTCATACTGCTAGTATTTTATATAAAAATCTCTGCAATACATCACAGTCTTCATCAGTTGCCCATTCTTTCCACATACCAGATGTAATATATGTCCAAACAAAAAAACAATGGATCACTTGTCACCCTATCAAGAGCTCTGTGCTTCTCAGATCTTATAGATACACTGATAGCAGGCTGTGAGAAGAATAGATCCCTTTATTCAGAGATTTATCTTCATTTTAAGCATCTTATACTTGTTTACTTCTCTCCGGAACTTTAGGAATAGTTTGCCATATTTTCAGTGTATTATTACAACTCATTCTTTGAGTAGTCCCTTGAAAGTGAAATCGACAACTGGTCACATAAGCTTGTTAGTTATCATCTTGTTTTAAGCATTTTAGTTGATGATAAGTTATCTTTGGATGTCTACATAAAAAATATTTGCTGATTGACAACCACCAGTCATGATCATTGTAGTTCTCATAACAGTCTCTCTGAAGGTTCTTTCCATATAAGTATGCTCTGTTTCATGCCTGAGGAGTAGCTTAGCTTTCTGTCAACTGTAGAAATATTCAGTTTCCTGCCAAAATATCAAGACTAAGCACTATGGTTTGTTGGCTCCCTCTCTGGGACCTAGCATATGAGGTTCATTATCCCACCATCAAGATTAGAGATCAGCGAATCGAAGTTAACGAAGTGGAATTCAGTCCGAATTTCAGAAAAATTCAATTTGCACCGAATCCGAATTTCTTCACTCTTCGTGGTAACGAATCACATTTTTTCCTAAATAGCTGCTGCATGTGTTAGGACATGGAGCAAGGAACTCTGGGAGCGAGGGATCACCCACAATGCCATGCATGCAGCCAATCAGCAGCCAGCCAGCCCTGTGATGGCCTCAGCCATCTTGTATTCAGCAATTTTCCAGTGTACTTAGTGCAGGGAGAGACGTCAGCAGGCGCTAGAGACAGTGGTAGAAAAGACTTTAAAACTTTTATTTTGCTGTATAGAAGTTCAGGGAAAGGATAGGGAGGAATCATTCCACAGTATTGAAGCATAACAGGGTTCAGTAGGGGAGTTTACAGCCTGGGTAATAGGAACAATCCTATTAGACCTTGCTGCACCGACTTGGGATCCAAATTGCCATTATATAGCTCTGTAATTCCAGCAAACCGTTCTTGTTATTGGGGTGCAAGTGCTGTTTGATACAGCCATTAATAGGGTTTATTACAAGTAAATATTTCTACGTCTTATTTGCCCTTGTGCGGTGCAGTTACAGTCCTGATCAAAAGTTTAAGACCACTTGAAAAATGGCAAAAAATCTTATTTTACATTGTTGGATCTTAACAAGGTTCCAAGTAGAGATTCAACATGCAACAAGAAGAAATGAGAGTGAGACAAAACATATTTTGAGAATTCAATTAATTAAAAATAATGATTAAACTGAAACAGGCTGTTTTTTTAGGCTACTTTCACACCTGCGTTCAGGTGTCCGCTCGTGAGTTCCGTTTGAAGGGGCTCACGAGCGGCCCTGAACGCAGCCGTCTGGCCCTAATGCATTCTCAGTGGAGGCGGATCCACTGAGAATGCATCCGCCTGCCAGCGCTCAGCCTCCGCTCCGCTCAGTGAGAGGACACCTGAACGCTGCAAGCAGCGTTCGTGTGTCCGCCTGGCCGTGCGGAGGCGAGCGGATCCGTTCCGACTTATAATGGAAGTCAATCGGGACGGATCCGCTTGAAGATGACACCATATGGCTCAATCTTCAAGCGGATCCGTCCCCCATTGACTTTCAATGTAAAGTCTGAACGGATCCGCTCAGGCTACTTTCACACTTAGAAAAATGTATAATGCAGACGGATCCGTTCTGAACGGAGCCACCGTCTGCATTAATATGAGCGGATACGTTCAGAACTGATCCGATCGAACGCTAGTGTGAAAGTAGCCTAAGCCGATCCAAATTTTAGTACCACATGCCTTTAAGAGGCCAAATCTGTGCAAAGATTTGGATTCATTGTCATTTTCTGTCAGGTAGTCACACGTTGTGATGGCAAAGGCAAAGAAACTCTCCCTTTTTGAACGTGGTCGTGTTGTTGAACTGCATAAGCAGGGTCTCTCACAGCGCGCCATCGCTGCTGAGGTGGGATGCAGTAAGACAGTAATTTGGAATTTCTTAAATGATCTTGAGGGTTATGGAACAAAAAAAGTGGAAGACCCAAAAAAATTTCATCAGCACTGAGCCGGAGGATCCAATTGGCTGTTCGTCAAGACACTGGACGATCCTCGACCCAAATTAAGGCCCTTACTGGTGCTGACTGCAGCCCCATAACCATCAGACGGCATCTGAGACTGAAGGGCTTCAAAAACAAAAAACGTCTTCAAAGACCTCGTCTCCTTGAATGCCACAGAACTGCTCGTTTGGACTTTGCAAGAGAGCACTAAACATGGGACATTCAAAGGTGGAAGAAAGTTTTAAGTTTTATTCTCTGATGAGAAAAAATGTAACCTTGATGGTCCTGATGGTTTCCAACGTTATTGGCATGACAAGCAGATCCCTCCTGAGATGTTTTCTACGCGCAACAGTGGAGGGGGTGCCATAATGGTCTGGGGTGCTTTTTCTTTCAGTGGAACAATGGAGCTTCAGGAAGTGCAGGGGAGTCAAACGGCCGCTGGCTATGTCCAGATGTTGCAGAGAGCATTCCTCATGACTGAGGGCCCTCGCCTGTGTGGTAACGACTGGGTTTTTCAACAGGACAACGCTACAGTACACAATGCCCGCAGGACAAGGGACTTCTTCCAGGAGAATAACATCACTCTTTTGGCCCCTGATCTAAATCCAATTGAGAACCTTTGGGGATGGGTGGCAAGGGAAGTTTACAAAAATGGAAAACAGTTCCAGACAGTAGATGGCCTTTGTGCGGCCGTCTTCACCACTTGGAGAAATGTTCCCACTCACCTCATGGAAACGCTTGCATCAAGCATGCCAAAACTAATTTTTGAAGTGATAAACAATAACGGCGGAGCTACTCATTATTGAATTCATGTTTGGAAGTTGGATTTCTGTTTTGGGGGGGTTTAGTTTTTTTTTGGGAGGTGTGGTCCTAAACTTTTGATCAGCTGAAAAACAGCCTGTTCCAGTTTATTCGTTGTTTTCACTAAATTGAATGCTAAAAAAATGTTTTGTCTCACTCCTATTTCTTCTTGTTGCATGTTGAAGCTCTACTTGGAACCTTGTTAAGATCCAGCCATGCTAAATTAGATTTTTTGCCATTTTTCAATTGGTCTTAAAGTTTTGATCAGGACTGTATATGTTCTAAAGCATTTTTTGCTTGTATTAGTTAAAAAAAAAAAGGGCTTATTAGCTGTTGTGTGGTGAAGTGAGAAAATGACAGCCCTTTTTGACATGTATTAGTGGCAAAAAAATACATATTATTTACCATTTTGCGGTGCAGTTATATGTTGTAAAGCCCTTTTTGGCATGTATTAGGGGCACACAAAGTATTGTGGTAAATTGAGAAACTTATAGCCCTTTTTGGTGTGTATTAGTGGCAAAAAATAAATATTATTTGCTGTTCAGCGGTACAGTTATATGTTCTAAAGCCTTTTGTGGAGTGCATAAGTGGAAAAAAATAAGGGCATATTTGCCGTTCAGCGGTGCAGTTATATGTTCTAAAGCCCTTTTTGGCATGTATTAGTGGCAAAAAAATATATATTATTTGATGTTCAGGGGTGCAGTTATGTTCTAAAGCCCTTTTTGGTGTGTATTAGTGGTAAAATAATATATATTATTTGCCGTTCAGCGGTGCAGTTATATGTTCTAAAGCCTTCTTCAGTGGGAAAAAAGGGCTTATTAGCAGTTGTGTGGTAAAGTGAGAAAATTGCTGACATTTTTGAAGTGTCTTAATTTCCTTTCTATTTATTTATTTGATCTAACAGTATGTCATTGTCACTGCCTGCACTGTGAGAGATCTAAGAAGATCAGATAGACTTGCAGCATTTGAGTCTATCTGACAGGTCTTTCTGTGTTTCCTTTCTGTTTGTTGTTCTCCACAGGTTCTGCTCATTAGCTGTTTAAAGGCTCTATTTAAGTCCCCCTCTTACTGCTGACTTTGCGGTTGATATTTTCCTTCTGGAGTTCTATACTGGTTGTTTGTGGATCCTCTACTTCCCGCTCGTCTCAAGCTAAGTCCTCCTGGTTTATCCTTTGTGCGTGTGTCGCTTCTAGATCTCAGGGATACACTGGTCCCTTCATGGTGGAAGGTACTGGATGTCTCATTCCCTGCTCCCTAAGTTAGGGTTTGCAACAGTGTCAGCAGGGCTTAGGTTCTAGCGTATGAGTTCATTCACTATCAGGACTTGCTCATACTGTCAACAGTCAGGGAGAGGCTCAGGGATTGTTAAGAGGTTACCATTCCCTCCTCCCTAGCTTTGGGGCCTAGTCTGTTTACCTGTTGCTGTTTGTTTACTTGGTGTTCCTCTTATCCCCACTTTCTGTGACAGTCAGACAGAGAAGTGCCAGGCCCTGCACAGGGGAGTGGCAGAGACCTAAATGTTTCTGGTGCAGGCACAGGTCGCAGCAGAGTAATGGGGCATGGTAGCAGGAGTCACAGCGAGAGGCTGAGCTCCCGATGTCATCTATCGGTCATGTCTTGACCAGCTACCCAGAGGTTTTTGAATGGTTTACTCAGTCATCCACTTCATCCCAAGTGACATCAGACACAACCCTTAGTTGGCATGGCCTGGGAGCAGGCTCTGTGTCCTCATCTGTCCTAAACCTGCCTCTGTCCTTTTATGTTCCCTCAGCCAGAGAAGTATTATATACTGTGGGCTCAGCTCCACTATACAGCGAGGACGAGCTACTAGAGGACAGTCAGCAGCTACTGGCCAGACAAGATGTGTAGAAGACATCAGCTACTTCCTCCGGTAGGTGGACAAGTAGTGATGAGGAGAGTGGTGTGGGAGCTGGTGCTGCGAGCGGTCAGGCTCATGACACAGACCATTGAGAAGGACATCAGTGACGTGCAGAAAGTACTCAATGATGATGACGTAGCTGATCGCACTTGGGAGCCGGGTAAACTAGGGGCTTCATCATCATCGGCAGAAGAAGGTGGCAGCTTGTCCATGAGGCAGCAGCGGAGTCAGCAAGTTGCTAGCATGGCCGGGAGTCAGCAGTGTGGGAGCAGTGGGAGGTTGGGAGCCAAACATGCCCGGGGTAGACCACCCGCTTTGCAGGAGCCTACCTGCATGGAAAGTAGTGGTGCAGGGGTTCACGGAAGCAGTGGCGGTAGCAGTCAGTCAGTGCGGAGTGTTAGGGGTAAATTCACCTACTCGGCGGTGTGGCAGTTTTTTGTTAAGGTGCCGGAGGAGGTGAACATGGCCATTTGTAGAATATGTTGGCAGAAGGTAAAACATGGCCAGGATGCCAATGTTGGCACCACTGCCCTGCATCAACATATGTAGCGTCACCATAAAGTGGCCTGGGAGAACCGTGGCTCCGATGAGGTGGTCCAGCCTGCCTCACCGCTGCATCACCCAGTGGCATGCACCCAATTTCAGGCAATCAAGGCTCCACCACATCAGATGAAGGGAGCTTTCCTTCCCATCATCTGCTGGTCCTGATGCTCCCGCTCATCCTCCTACTCCTCATCAGTCATTCCGTCAGCAGTCGATCACCAAAGCAATTTCCAAGAGACAACAGTATGCATGCACTCATCCAACGGCGCAGAAGCTGAATGTGGTCCTGGCCAAGTTGCTGGTGCTGCAGTCCCTCCCTTTCCAAGTGGAGAAATCTGCACCTTTCAGAGAATTGATGGCTTGTGCCGAGCCGAGGTGGAGAGTCCCAAGCCGTCATTTCTTTGCCAAAAGGGCAGTACCAGCCCTGCACACTTATATAGAACAGAAGGTGGACCAGTCCTTAAGCCTGTCTGTGTCTGCCAAAGTGCACGTCAGCGCCGACACGTGGAGCTGTAACTACGGTCAGGGACAATACATGTCCTTTGCGGCCTCCCGTTGGTCCTGTGACAATGTCCGCCTCTGCCTCCTCATCCTCCACCGTCTCCTCATCCTCCACTGTAGCGACAATTCACAGTGCCCCTCCAGCATAACACAGGTGCAGGGCACAGCGGTGTCACGCTGTTCTGCACCTCGTTTGCCTGAGCGAGCTGAGTCACACAGGGGAGGAACTGCTCTGTGTCCTTCATCAAGAAATTGAATCCTGGCTTTCTCTGCAACAACTCAAAATCGGAACCATAGTGACTGACAACGGGAAGAACATGGTGTCGGCGTTGCGTCAAGGAGGGCTGAGCCATGCGCCATGCATAGCACACATGATCAATCTGGTTGTCAAGTGGTTTCTGAAGTTTTCCACCCATCTGCAAGACATCCTAAAAATGACCAGGAAACTTTAGCCACTCGTACACCACAAAGCACACCCTCCTTGAGCTGCAGCGGCAGAATGGCATCCCCCAACATAGGCTGATATGCAACGTTTCCACCCGTTGTAATTTCACCCTCCATATGTTGGACCGACTATACAAACAGAGAAAAGTATAAACGATTTCTTAATGATCCAAGTGGACAGGAGTACTCCTCTGTGTAACTACGATGTCAGGCAGTGGCAGCTCATGCGTGACACCTGCCGTTTGCTCAGACCCTTTGAGGAGGCCACGTTATTTTTCAGTCGCCAGGATTATGGGATGAACAACGTAATTCCACTGCTTCATGTCCTGGAACAGATGCTGGTAAATCTGGCTGGTCAGGGGACTGGAGACGTGGTGCCTAGATCTCACGTCCACATGAGCCCTGTGGGGGCTGAACTGGAGGAGGAGGAGGAGGAGGAGGAGGAAATACATAAAGGGAATCAACTCGGTAAAGGAGGAGAGCATATTTAAAAGAAGAAAAACTACCACAAGAGGACGCAGTTCTAAATTAGAGGGGCAAAGGTTTAAAAGTAATATAAGGAAGTATTACTTTACTGAGAGAGTAGTGGATGCATGGAATAGCCTTCCTGCAGAAGTGGTAGCGGCAAATACAGTGAAGGAGTTTAAGCATGCATGGGATAGGCATAAGGCTTTGAGACTCTATTAACACTACTATCAGCATAAGGTCATCTAGAGAAACAGCAGGCTTTAAAAAATCCCTTTAGGTGTTAGGGTAGATTGCAATCAAATTAACGTTATGTGTTAAGATTAGGGTCAGAAGCAGACAAGCAGGGTTTCTTTAGCCTCTTGGGTATTAGTTTTTACATTCATAAAGCTCCACATTGTGCTTCCAGCAGCAGACAGATGCCAGGGCACTTCTGTGGTCACCTCACCTGGGCACATGGTCTTTGCTCAGCAGAGTCCTGCCATACATGCTGGGTAGATGCTAAATGGATTTGTTAGAAGGAGGTCTGTGACGTCACTGGTCACATGCTCCTTCATGGTCACATGATCCACTGTGAGAACGCCTGCCTCCTACTGTGTTCAGCTCCAGAGAGAAGGGGGTGTGAAAGGATGGACCAATAGCAGGGCAGCTAGCTGATACTGGCCAATCAGCAGCCTCCTGCTCCTATCTGCGGCTTAAACAGAGTGAACACTGGCTGGGCGAGGGGAGGGGAGGGGAGGGCGCCCGGCAGGGCTGCTGGAAAGTAAGTGATTCAAAAAAAAAGATAGTTTTTCCACCCACCCCTTTCTCTGTGCAGAGTGCGTCGCTTGGTCTGCCTTATGGAAGCGCCGGCCCAGAACGGGAACGGCGTTCCTGCTGTGAAAAAAGTGCAGGAACACCGTTCCCACCCGTTTTCCCTCGACTCGACCCCTGGGCATAAGGCCATCCTTCATATAAGATAGGGCCAGGGGCTATCCATGGTATTTAGTATATTGGGCAGACTAGATGGGCCAAATGGTTCTTATCTGCCGACACATTCTATGTTTCTATGTTACACTGACCTTCTTGCTCCTTCTGCTCTGTGCTGTGTGTAGGGCGGAGTTAGCCCTGGGAGGCTTGTTAGAACCTCCCCCTCCCTATGCAACTTTATTAGAACACATTTACAAGCACAGTTTACATGAAACACAATAACAACATTAAGCAGTGTTTTTCAGGACACTGCACATGCATATGTTGGAGCATGAAATAATATTGGGGAGTCGGGAAGAATAGTTGTTCATTAGGCTGTCAGCCACCTATGGGCACCTTTTAAGCATACGTAGGTTTCTACAACAATAAAACAGAAACATTTTATGGGTTAGAGTTTTCAAATGGGGTAATGCATCTAAAAAGGTACTATTGAAAAGTTCGCAACACATTGGTGCTTTCACTAGTCTATAATCACTGACAAAGAACAGGCCTGAATTCCTTTTAATCTGTAAATAATCTAGTCCAAAGCTTCCAGGGCAAAAACTTGGAATGCAATGTGCTGGACTATATAAAAAAAAAGTGAGAAAAAGCAAAATGCTTAATTAGAGGAGTTCATCAATTTGAAGGTTACTATTATTAATGAATTATATCAGCTGGGAAAGTTGATAATTTTGTCAGTGTCAATTTAGCACCTATGTACAACCTATGGCACCCATACACCTTTGTGAGACTTTGCTGTATGAGTTTTATACAAAAGGATACAGAGGTTTCTCATTTGGATTATGTATGACAGAAAAAACACCACTTCACAGAGTGCCATATGGCAGCATAAGGAGAATCTACAGTTCCATATTACAGCCTCTTGCACAAAGCTTTCCTGTGTACATGAGGGCTATCTTGGATAAAACATAGAAAATAACGAACTAACTGTATTCTACGAAAAAGTGGATAGAAGAAATGGAGGAAGTTCTACCTTTAGGAACATGGTATAATATTGCTAGAGAACTAGGTAGAAGTAGTCAGCGGTGCTTAATTATTAGAAACAGCAGTAAAAACTATGATAAACTATATATATAGACAATGTTGGTGCATAGAGATCAAATTAAAAAAAAAATTCCAAATATTCGGGTCAAATCCAAATTTTTGGTCATCTGATTCGGGAGGATTTCTCAAAATGACAATCATTTTTCAGATCAGAAGACAGGAAAGATGAAGAAAAAATCCTATAGTACAGTTTGTTTTTACAAAGGCTGCTTGTTACCATCAGCTAGCATGCATTTAGCCATAGCCATATATAGTTGTCACTTTAGGCTGGGTTTACACCTGAGCGTATTCGATAAGCACTGTTTACAGGCGGTTTTATCTGGTGTTTTTGAGGCGTATCTTGGGGCGTTTTAGTATTTTGGAAACGTGCGTCCTATGTGCGTTCTTGCTATTGACTACAGAGGCGTACAATGAAAAACAGAGGTGTTACGTGCGACAATACGCCCCAAAGAAACTCCTGTACTTCTTGGGGCGAAGGGCATTTTACAGCGCGTTCGTACGCGCTGTAAAACGCTCAGGTGAGAACCATGCCCATAGGGAAACATTGTTTTTTGCCTGTTGAGCGTTTTACAGCGCGTAAGAACGCACTGTAAAACGCTCAGGTGTGAACCCAGCCTAAAGATTGGCATTAAAGAGCCTGAAATGGGTTGCATTACAGTCCTAGGAGACCCAATAGTGCCATATACAACTTTTCCGAGCACAGTTGGGTCCAATTTATTCAGACACAAATCGATTCCCCTGACTGATTTGACTAAATCAAATTTAAATTGAATTTGAAGAAATTAGTGATGCGCTTAACTGGTGGTACAAATATTTTAGAAAAATATAGCGAATGTGATAAATGGGGTATTTAGGAAAACGTTGGAACAATCTCCTATTTAGTTTTCATTTGGGGTGAAACACGGTTGGGTGGTCAGTAAAAAATCTAAAAAAGTATTACAGTTTTTATGGTTTCTAAGGTTTATTTAGCTAAAAACTGGAAAAAAAATTGTAACTTGTTAGCACAACCAGCGAAGGGACAAATGGAGAATACATTATGTGGAGGCAGCACTGAAGTCATAGCATTTGATAGAAGAGATAAACTGGAGAAAATTTTTAATAATGAAGAAATAAAACATAAAAATCAAGTAGGAGACTTTTTCCCTTTTTTTTTCTTTCTTAGGAGGGTGGTGGTGGTATTGTATTATTTTGAGTTGAGATTTACTGAACTGTATGTGTATGAAAACGAATAAAAAAAAAGAAAAGAAAACATTTTTGAAACATAAAATGATGGAACAGTTTGAATGACAATGTATTTGTATCTGTCAATGGATCGATGAAATAAGATAGGAGAGATGTTACTGAATGTGTTGGCGGACTGGAATAAGAATTACGGATTCAGTACATGTGAACAAACATCTGTTACAACAGATCAAGGTAATATAACCCAGACCACACAGTCATAAAAGAAAGAGGAGTGCAGATATTCTGTGAGGTATCTAGTAACATGCAACTATATGCCAAGTTGTATTTGACCTTTATGTTTCTTTTTAGGTCGGGGTAGAGGACAACCTAAAGGTAACATTATGAATGAGGTTTCCGTGGAAAATGGTGGTGACAGTTTATGTTGTTTCTAAATTTATAGAGCCAGATCCTACTTCTATATCAGCGCTTCTACTGAAATCACATCCCATGTTCTGCTGGTTCCTGGAAACCTTTCTATGATGACATATGGAATGCCAAATCCCTGTAACTAATTTACCTAAAGCTGATGCTTTGAGAGTTGAGTTTTTATGTGATGGAGCCGTAACTATCACTTTTCAAAGCTTGTCTAGATTAAGCTACAGATTAAAGAGGGGTGAACTCTACAAAAAAAAAAAAACTCTGAACCATACCAGCACTTGTTTCATATGATGGAACAAATTTCCTCAGGGTAAATGCTTCTGTAAATCTATTAAAACAAATATTGGACTGATTATTGTATTGTATCCAACGGGCAAAATAATCGATGTCTTTCCGGCTGCTCAAGTGTCATAAAGAGATAATCTGCTGTAGAACATTCACAGTGGTGATAATGATCCGCCATTGTTTTCCTTTTCTCTTCACTAATTAATGTTACAAATTATTTTCCACAGTAATCTTCACTGTTATGTCATGTATCGTGTCCTGCAATGATGGCTGTCACTGGGAGAGTGAAATATTAGCACGCAACTCACTATCTATAGTATTCATAATCATAATGGAATACATACATGATGGAATTGGGCTATGTAATAAGTTTCTGTTTAACTGAGAATATAATAGTAAATCAATTACCATTAATGGTAAAGGTATGCTAAGGTTTATCAGGTATGGGACCATTTCAGGCTTCCATGTAGCTAGAAGTTCCATGCTGGGAATTTGATCTGTTCACAGAATCACAGATGTCCTCAACAGCCCCATTTATGAGAAAAACTGGTTTATGCCTCTAAGAACCAAAGTTAGCTTTTATTCTTAACTGATTGACAACATCTTGATGATATTCTCAGGATGCTCTTTAAAAGAAAAGGACAATAATCACACAGTAATACAAAGCAAGGATCCACTTTAAGGGCATGACCACATGGTCAGGTTTCCTGATGCAGTTTTGGAAGACAAGATCAGGAGCGGATCATACAAAGAGAGAAAGTATCAATTCTCCCCAAAAATTTTATTCACTCCTGGTTTTGGCTTCCAAAGCTTAATGCAGAAACCTGACCTTGTGAACATACTCTTTAGCCTTTTATACATGTAGAGCGCAGAAACAGTACATTGGCAATGCTTGCTCTGACATCATCCTGGCCCATGCTATGTGTAATGACCCGGAGTGCAATTCCACCACAGTTTTATGGGTTTGGTTTTAGGACGTTCACTGTGCAGTAAAAATGAGTGTCGGGGTGTCGTGATTATTTGTATGTGCTTGCTGTACTTAAGAATAAAGGATCTTCACAGCTGTTAAGAACAGTGCTGGTTTTTACTTTGTGGATTACAAAAGGTCGGGAATCGGACTACAACCAAGGCTGGTACAGGGAAGGTACAGGTGAGCTGGAGCTTACTTTTGCACATTATTTTATGCACCCTGTCTTCTTCCATTGCTGCCCCACATGAATATAGCAGGGGTCAGAGGTAGGGGTAAGGGACAACCTAGGCCCAATATAGTTACTATAATTTATGCCAGAAAATGGCATAAACTAGCTGCTTAATAATTCAGCACCTGTCACTCCAACAGATTTTAGACTGAGAGAGAATATAGAAAACACGGCTATCTCTGAAAATTTGTTTCATTCCACATTTATCACTACAACTTTAATTTTTTTTATTTTATAGACCCACAAACTCAGTCCAGTAGGGTGGGGGAAAAAAAGTAGTAGTTTTAGACAAAAGGGCCAAATTAAACAAACAGAAAGCAAAATTTGATCAATTTGGTGCAAAGTATGCAAACACAAACTGACTTTAAATATTACCGCCTAAGATTTGTGTTGGAAATGCCATTCTTAGCATATCTGTCTCAATGAGTCCTTTTCTGATGTGCAAGTGCCTACTGTAAAGCAAAGTTGTAGAAATGCTGCTGCTGCTGCTGCAGGTCAGTCAAGAGGGCTGCCAAAGTATTTATGGAAAGAAAATACAATAAAAATATACAGCCAGAAAATAAAAATAAACAACAGTTAAAAAAGTTAACAGTTTAACTTTAAAATATTTAAATTAGCAACAAAAAAAAAAAATACAGAAGAATTTACTTAAAACTATGTTAATTTCATAATAAATGACCAGGAAATGTATTTTATTATTTTCTAGTTTTCCATGGACACTAATGAATTCCAAAATATCACAATCCATTTTATAAGTATACTTACGTCCAACTCAAGTCATTATGGAACTGAAAAAAAGTGTTCCATGAAATTTCTCTCTTGCATTGGGAGGCTGTGTTATGACTAATTACGTACGCTGTTCAAGGCTATGTTTTTGCTTTTTGAATTTCGTAAAAGTGGGCTCACTAAGCTGAATAAACAGCTTTCTAAGGGAAAGCAGACAAGGGATTACTGGCAGCACTCCCACAACAATAAATTGTTTACAAGGCAGGTATTTGGCACTTTGCATTGGATTATAGTTAGACTGTATTCTTCAAGACACAATTACAATGTGTGCAAGATATATTCACACCTCATAAAAAAGTTATTATGAAAACCCATTCTTAATCCAAACTTGAAGTAACCATCTGCCTGACTGCTGAATAACCACGGCATAAACAACATTTAGGTTTGGTTCTTTTGGTTTGCTGAAGTATATACAGCGACATTTTTGTTTTTAGCATAGAAAATTCTTATTCTTAATGGGAAAAAAGCAAACTAATAATATAGTTATCAGCCTCTTCAAGACCCTGCAATTATCCATTTTTGAATTTTTCTTTTTCACTCCCTGCCTTTCTGAGCCCTAACTTTTTTATTTTTTCATTCATATAGCCTTATGAGGGCTTATTTTTTGCGGGACAAGTTGTACTTTCTAATGGCACCATTTACGGTTGCATACCATGTAGTAGGAAGCAAAAAAATAAAATAAAACTCAATTCTGATAAAGGTTTTTATTTTTATTTTTTTTTAGGCTACTTTCACACTGGCATTTTGGCTTTCCATTTGTGAGATCCGTTCAGGGCTCTCACAAGCGGTCGAAAACAGATCAGTTTTGCCCTAATGCATTCTGAATACAAAAGGATCCGCTCAGAATGCATCAGTTTGCATCAGTTCAGTCTCCATTCTGCTTTGGAGGCGGACACCAAAACGCTGCTTGCAGCGTTTTGGTGTCCGTCTGATAAAACTGAGCCAAACGGATTCGTTCTGACACACAATGTAAGTCAATGGGGACGGATCCGTTTTCCATGACACAATCTGGCACAATAGAAAATGGATCCGTCCTCCATTGACTTTCAATGTTATTTTATTGGGCATATAGAGGTCTTTTCTTATAATGCCCAGATAAACAAAAGGATATATGTACGGAACGGCTAGGATTCTGCTGGCTAGTCCATATATAAATTTTTTTATTACACGCATAAGCAATTTTTTTTTTTATCTGGATTTTTACTATAACAGTCAAATAAATAAAAAATTCTCTTTGTTTTTTATCCATATATATATTAAAAAAAAATAGTGATTATGGGGTAAAATTAGGACCTGGGAGTTTTCAGTCTGCTACCACTAGTAATGATTTGAAATCACCCCCGCACCTGCAGACCCACTCCCAGGGGAGTGGCCAGAGGAGGAGGTGGGAGGTTTCTCCTTTTCATTTTTTTCTTACGTAAGTGGTAACTCTAGAACACTCCTCAGTCATGAATAAGAACGTTGTCGTTTGAAACGCGTAGACTGACAAGGGCATCACTGGTTATTCTGTACCTCTGTACCTGATATATCACATGAGCAAATAAAGGAACCTACGACTTCATCAATTTTGAGTGCCGGATTTCCTTTCTTTCAACTTATTATAACAAGGCTTCATCCTTTATATCCGTGCACCTTTCAAGAAAAGGCGGGTGAGCTGGAACCCAATTACCTAGAGACTGTTCAAGATCCGTCTTGGCTATCTCACAAATGGATCCGTTCTGAACGGATGCAAATGGTTGTATTATCTTAACGGATCCGTCTGTGTAGATCCATGATGGATCCGCACCAAACGAGAGTGTGAAAGTCTCTACACTGTACACTATGTGGTAAAATTGACCTGTTATCTTAATTCTCCATGTCAGTACGGTACAACGATACCACACTTGTATAATTGTTCTTGCGTTTTAATACTGAAAAAACATTTTCTAACCATATTCTGACCCCTATAACTTTTTTGTAGTTATGTTTACGGGGCTATGTGAGGGCTCGTTTTTTGCGGCACGATCTGTAATTTTTAGTGATACCAATTTGAAGTGTGTGCGACTTTTTAAACACTTTTACAAAAAGAAATTGGGTAGTTGAAGTGACAAAAAATGGCAAATTGGCTGTTTTAATTTTTTTTTCTCGTTACACCATTTTCTGTATTCCATTAATATTGTTATATTTTAATTGTATGGGCATTTTTGCATGCGGCGATGCCCATGATGTTTATTTTTTTTATTGGTTAAGTATTTTTATTTCAAGGAAAAGGGGGTGATTTGAACTTTTTTTTACGTTTTATTTTTACTTTTTTTAAGTCACCTTGGGTGACAATAACTGTCAATCATTAGATGCCCATTGTGTTCATTGATGGCTATATAGCCCTCACTGGAGACTTAATTTACAATATAATAAAACAATGCTGCCACCCAGTGGCCTGTATTGGTATATTCCTGAAATAGGCTATTTCAGAGATGTAACAGGTTCCCTGATCTCAGTCGGGGAACGCTGTTACCGGAGCAGAAAAGCGCGACTTCCGCTTCAGGACTGATCAGATGCCGTGGTCATATTTCACCACGGCATCTGGAGGGGGAAAATGTATGCGATCAGCCTTATGGCTGTTCGCATACATGTGCCGCGGGTCTCTGCTATTTAAAATAACCTTAAGGGGTTAATATTGCATGAGATGTAGTGGGAATCTGGAAAGAAATAAATTCTGCCACAGTTTTGTTTTTACAATGTTCCCTTTGTGGTAAAACTGACCTATTACCTTCATTCTCTGGGTCAGTATTAGTGTTGAGCGAATCGAAGTGTCCAAAGTGGACTTTGATCCGAATTTCTGAGAAAATTTGATTCGCTGCAAAGCCGAATTTCCTTGTGCTTCGTGGTAAAAAATCATACTCACCTGATCCATTTGAGTATGAAGAGCCCGCCGTGCCATCTTGATTGAAGATCCCGTGCTGGCAGATGTGATGATATCATCACGCACTGCACAACATTAAACGCAGGACCTTCAATCAAGATGGTGGTGGCAGGCTCTTCATGATCAAATGGATGCGATAAGTATGATTTTATTTTTTATTATAGACATTAATATTAATGTCAGATGCTGCAATCAGTGAGGAACGTGGCATATAAGCGGCATTTGCCGTTCTCTATCATTGCACTCACTACTTCGTCACTAAGGCCGGGTTTTCATCGGTGTTATAGAATTCCGTTAAAGGTTCCGTTATAACAGAGCTATAATGGAATATAACTGAATTCTAGGACAGAATGCAAAACAGAAGCCTTTAAGAGACATTCCGTTTTGCTCCATCCTAATTCATCTATGGGCCGCATAACGGTTCCGTTTCTATACATGACGGAAAAAATAGTCCCCATAGACAGGTATTAAGATGAAGCAAAACGGAATGCTGTTATAACGGAACCTGTAATGGAATTCTATAACACTCATATGAACCCGCCCTAATTCGTTGAAGCAAAATTTTTTTTTTTATTCGGTGAAGCAGCCGAAACACATTTTCAAGAACTTCTCTCATCTCTAGTCAGTACAATTACAGCGATACAATATATTTATAGTTGTTGTATTTTAATACTTACAAAGAAAAAAATAAGTTCGTTTCATATTCTGACCTCCATAACCTTTTTATATTTCCATCTACAGAGCTCTCGCTATTGTGAATACAGGGAGACAAGAAGAAGCTATTCTACATTTATATACTATGACTGTTCCTATATCTGCAGAAGCCATCTTGATGCCTGATAGGTGGGCCCGACACGTATGTGCGCCAAGAGCTTCCATTATTCATGTATACTCATTTATAGTCGGTATTGTACCACTTTTATCTAGAATGACCCCCATTTATTAGCTCTATTGTTTGTATATATAATGGTGTGCAGCCATTTTGTTTTTTGCAATTATGTTCCTATATCAGGACAGCTTCTCTCTGTCTCTCCGTACATTGACAATAGGGAGCACTTACTGCTTGCTGTTATGTATTGGCGGCTGGGGATATACCAGAATCGTTCACTGTCAGCGCTGGCCATGCTGATCAGTGTGAACTAACAGGCATGTGAACATATATTTAGGGGATATGTATATATATATATATATATGTATATATATATACAGGGGTCGAGTGGAGGGGGAACGCATGGGAACGGCGTTCCTGCACTATTTTCATGGCAGGAACGCCGTTCCCTTTCAGCCTCAAGCCAGGAGAACACGGCTGAATCAGATTCACAGGGGGAGACGGAGCGCACTGTGCAGGGCAGGCTAAGGGAGGAGGGGCGGCTTCAGTTGAGAGGAAGCTGTCTGTGCCACTGCCTGCGACTCCTCTCATGGCGCCCCGCCCCCTAATGACATCATCTCCTTCTCTACGAGATCATTCATTTAGAATGTCTTTTAGAAAAGTTTGTCCTAGGATTCAAACTCACGACCTCTACACATCAGAGGAAGGCATTTAACCTCACAGCCATGAAAGCTGTCTAGGTAGTTGCTTAAAAAAAAAAATATAAGACTTCTACTTATACCTAGTGTACTGATACCTAGTGTACAACCATACACATGACAGCTGCCCACTGTGTATGGATGTAGCAGAGCTGGGTGTGTTGGGGCAGCTGTCATGTGTATGGTTGTACACTAGGTATCAGTACACTAGGCATAAGTAGAAGTCTTATTTTTTTTTTTTTAAACAGCTACCTAGATAGCTTTTATGGCTGTGAGGGTAAATGCCTTGCCTCTGATATGTAGAGGTCATGAGTTCGAATCCCAAGACAAACTTTTCTAAAAGTGTTTTTTTTTTTTTTTATAAGACTTCTACTGATACCTAGTTTACTGATACCTAGTGTACAACCATACACATGACAGCTGCCCACTGTGTATGGATGTAGCAGAGCTGGGTGTGTTGGGGCAGCTGTCATGTGTATGGTTGTACACTAGGTATCAGTACACTAGGTATAAGTAGAAGTCTTAGTTTTTTTTTTTTTTAAGCAACTACCTCAACAGCTTTTATGGCTGTGAGGGTAAATGCCTTGCCTGTAATGTGTAGAGGTCATGAGTTCGAATCCCAGGACAAACTTTTCTAAAAGTGTTTTTTTTTTCTTTTTCTGATACTTCTACTGATACCTAGTGTACTGATACCTAGTGTACAACCATACACATGACAGCTGCCCCAACACACCCAGCTCTGCTACATCCATACACAGTGGGCAAAGTTACCTACAGTAGAAGTCTTATATTTTTTTTTTTTTAAAGTAACAAGCTAGACAGCTTTCATAGCTGTGAGGGCATATGCCTGGCTTCTCCTGTGTAGAGGTCATGAGATCGAATCCCAGGACAAACTTTTCTAAAAGTGTTATTTTTTTTATTTATTTTTTTAGTCCGCAGCGGCACAAATTACAGCATGCTAGATTTTCTGTGCTTTTTTATTTTTTGGAGGGGGGGGGGGGTTGCAGTGGATCTTGGGTGAGTTCCCACACTTTTTTTCCCAGGACTTGACCCCTGTATATATATATATATATATACATACTGCACCGCCCAGCCCAGCCTGTCTTCACAGGCAGTACTGCACTGTGCTGGGAGTACAGATATACCTTAGGCCTCTTTCACACGGGCGTTGCGGGTGATGTGCGGGAAAAGATAAGGGTGCGTTGTGGGAAAATACGTGATTTTTCCCCACGAGTGCAAAGCTTTTTAATGCGTTTTGAACGCGTGTGAGAAAAATCGGCATGTTTGGTACCCAGACCTGAACCAGGACTTCTTCACAAAAGTTCGGGTTTGGGTTAGGTGTTGTGTAGATTTTATTATTTTCCCTTATAACATGGTTATAAGGGAAAATAATAGCATTCTTAATACAGAATGCTAAGTAAATGAGGGATGGAGGGGATAAAAAAAATATAAAATTTTTTAACTCACCTCATCCACTTGTTCGCGCAGCCCCTCTCATCTTCTTTGAGGACCTGGGAGAAAAGGACCTTTGGTGACGTCACTGCACTCATCACATGGTCCATCACCATGGTGATGGGCCATGTGATGGCTCTGCGCTCATCACATAGTCTATCACATGGTCCGTCATCATGGTAATTGACCATGTGATGAGCGCAGTGACGTCACTAAATGTCCTTTTCCTCCCAGGTCATCAAAGAAGAAGATTGAAGACGAGCCAGACTTCGCGAACAAGTGGATAAGGTGAGTTTAATAATTTATTTATTTTTTTAACCCCTCCATCCCTGATTTACTTAGCATTCTGTATTAAGAGAGCCATAGTTCAAAGGGAAAATATTAAAGATCGGGTCCCCATCCCGATCATCACCTAGCAACCAATGCGTGAAAATCGCACCGCATCTGCACTTGCTTGCGGATGCTTGCGATTTTCACACAGCCCCATTCACTTCTATGGGGCCTGCGTTGTGTGAAAAACGCACAATATAGAGCATGCTGCAATTTTCACGCAACGCACAAGTGATGTGTGAAAATCACCGCTCATGTGCACAGCCCCATAGAAATGAATGGCTCCGGATAACTCGCCTGTGTGAAAGGGGCCTTAGTAAGGCTCATTTAGAGAGCATTGCTAAGGGACATTTCTGGGCATTTTTTCTCCTATAAATGTACAACTTCACTAAATAAAGCATATTAGAAAAATGTTCCCTATCACTGTCCCTACATATTAGCAAAAAAAAAAAGACAGTTACACTTTAAATGACGTTGTGGCCATTTTGTCACATTAGTTAGGGTCGTTTTATGGTGGAGTGAGGGTCCATTGCCACATCCAAAAGTCATTAAACCAAATATTTTTCCTGGACATCAGGGCTGTTTTGAGTGTTATTAAAGCTATTACAAGAAAGGTATGAAAAGACAACTAAATACAATAGCAGCACATAGATGGACTGGAGCATGAGAACAAGGTCATGGTCATGTAGGTAATACATTTATTAATATTAATAAACTTCCATTATAATCTGTACTATGTATATAAATGTAACACATATTCATAGGTTACATTACTATAATGAGTTAACTGTACCTCATTCAATGTCATAGCTGCTCCTGATAAATAGTACTTTAAATACTGCAAATCATCAATCAAAACTATCAATCGGTTGACGGCAAGATGTCTGTCTGCCAGAGACGACAATATTAATTACTACTATAAAATATTTTACTTTTTTTTTTTATATTACTGATCAAAGAACAATATTCTGGAATAAATGACCAGGAGTTCTATGTACTAAGCAATAATAGAGTGCTGGAGAAAAAAACCTGTAGTAAAGTATGATATTGTGTGGAATTGGGGCAGATATATCAATCTGACTGTGCAGTGACTTGGAGGCAACCGCTGATAGCAGAATTTACTGTTTGTCACGATGTATTTTCTAATTTGTGGTTACATATAAAACTATGCCCCTGAATTATCAAGCCTACACTCCAGAATTCTGGCTTCAAAAAGTTGCAAAGGGGGCTTTTATAACTTTTTAGGCTAAGTTACGCAAAAATGTTTGCGACTTTTCCCATTTTTATACCACTCACTCCAGTTTCAAAATATACTTGTAAAGTTGGGTGTGTTAGCTATGTTATATAATGAGTTTCATTCCAGATTTATCACTAAGACTTTTTTTTAAAGTCACAATCTCACTCCCTCACTCCAGGAGGAGAGTGGAGTAGGAAAACTGGAGTAGCTTTTCTAGACAGAAGTGTTAGGTTTAAGGATAAGACAAATTTATCAAACAACCTGTGACATTTGATAAAGGTGGCATAAAATATGCCAACGCAGACCCAAGCAAAACTGACTTCAAATATTCCCCCCATGATAAATTCCCCCCATGTTGTTTTATTGTTGCGCACCACCCGGCTGAAAACAGAGCGTTAATTCTCAGGCCTAGGCAACCATCCCTAGGCAGGTGCGTGCCCAACCACTTAGGCTTGGCTCCTTCCTGTGAGTCAGTAGTTAGTAGGAATGTAAGGAGGTTGGTAGATATAAGTAGCTCCTGTGAGCATCTGCAGACAAGAATTGGGATCCAAGAGAGAAACCTCCAGAAAACCTTCCTGATTGAGTGCAGCAAAGTATTTATGTACAGAAGGTTAAGCAGGTAAATTGGTGCGAGGAATCAGACTGTGGAAGTAACGCATATGTTTTGGCTAGTGGACTCCACAGGTCCTTCATGTTCCTGTTTAAAAGTCTACACCCCATCGCGGGCATTGTAGATACATATTTGGGGAGAATACTGCAATCCCAGGCTGTGGAAACGCTCATCTCCATATCTAATCCATCTGTATCACCATCCTTAGGACAGCGATACAGATGCCTGTGCTGTGGCAGAGCAGGGGAGGGAGAAGTGTGTCCCTCCCCTGTTCTTCTGATAGGCCGCAGGCACTAATGCCTGCAGCCTATCAGAGGCCGGCTCAGGCGGCGCGATGACGTCATCATCGCGCCGCCTGAGCCGGGCAGCACACAGCAGGGACACAGGCCGGAAGAGGCCTGCATCGCTGCTGATGGAGGTAAGTATCAGTGTATTTTTTTTTGGGGAGGGGGTAGCTGGCACTATGGGGGCACTAAAGGGGAGAACAGCACTATGGGGCATCTGGTGGTACTTTTTTTTTGGGTGGCACCTCTTACTGGCACATTATGGGGGGGCACCATGGGGGAGAGGAGCACTATGGGGGCACATGGTGGCACTTAGAAGGTGCATTTTTTACTGGCATATTATAGGGGACACTATGGGGAAGGGGGAGAGGAGCACTATGAGGGCATTTACTGGGGCACTATATAGGGGTATTTTATACTGGCATACATTATGGGAACATTAGCTCAACAGCGGGCACTAAGCGGGGGTATTTCATGTACTGTCATATTGTAGGGAGAATTATTAGTACTAGGAGGTATTATGCGGAGCTTTGATAATACTGGGGGGCTATGAGGAACATGATTACTAGTATGGGCACTATAGGGGCATTATTACTACTAAGTGTGCTCTGGCAGAGAATTATTTCTATTTTGGTGAGCCCTGTTATTTTGGGGAGCACCCTGCCACAGTATCAGCTTAGCACAATAATTTTTGGGGGACATTATCTTTATACTATTAGTGTCTGGACGCAGTTATTTTTTTATCACACTACACCCCTTCCCTGCATTTTTAAATATAAAGGGGGCTTTGAAAAATTTAATTAGCACAGCGCACTACACATGCCACATTTTTTTGCCTTTCGGACCCCCCCCCCTAGACAAAATTCCTGGGTGCTCCCCTGCATCTGGATGTGGTTGATTGAGTTAATTCACTTTATACAGCCAGGAATTTATTAACTGTTACAAGAACTGTGTCTGTATTTAAAAGTAAATTTACATGAAGACTGCTCAGATATTAGCAAAACTGGTTATTTGTTAACCTAAACTCCATTGCTGGTTTCCCTGCCCTGTACCTCATGATATTAACAAGGGCACCTCACTTTCCATCGGGCAGGAGATTTTCACCAGGGTGAACACCAGGGAATACAGGTGCACTCATTGACAATGGCAGCACTAACTGGACAGTGCCAGACTGTGAAGGGGCACACCTCCAAACTTGTAACACCCTCCAGTACCTTCACTGCAAACTACTAGTAATTCATTCATGACTTCTAGTAGGAATAATAAAGGGATGCCACATCATAGAGCCATAAAAAAAGATGCTCCAGATTTGTTATTCACAGATAGTTACTAAAGTATTTACTAAAACAGACAAGTCAGGAGAGGTAAAGGGCCCTTATTTGAAACCAAAATCATAAATTTGGTGCACACTGAAAATGGCCAGGCACAAAATTCCTAATATATCTGCCCCATTGTTTCCATTGTACCCCAAAATATTGAATTGCAACAGTTTTTCACTGTGCTGGTGGGGCAAAGGAATTTATATTGGTGTTTATCACTCTAGCACGGGTGTCAGCAACCTTCAGCCCTCCAGTTGTTATGAGACTACAACTCCCAGTATGCATGCTTGCTGTGCTGTTCTTGGACCTCCCACAGAAGTGAATGAAGCTGGTGCGCTGAGGGTTGCTGATGCTGACCCATGCTCTAGCATACTGAAAAAGACCATTTATACATCATGCCATTTATATAACGTTTTAAGTATGAAAGTATTTTGGCATGACAAAGGTGACCAGTGCCACATTGTGCATTATTTTATGGATATGTCCACTCCCCAGGGGCGGATTGGCCATAGACCTTACAGGGAAATATCCTGGTGGGCCAATACCTAGAGGGTCACCTGAACCATCCTCATGGCCTGCCAGTGGACATTTTTGGGAATGTATTTTGTGCTGTTGGCGGCAGTATTTTGTGATGGACTGTGGTATTTGGCTCTTTTGGGGTGGTATAAGGTGCCACAATATGGTATTGCTAGCCCTGCCCGCTTGTGTTGGCCCTGCCTTCCATCAATTTGGACACGGGGACTTCCCAACGGGACCACTTTTAGTACTTTTTCCAGGGACACTTTAAGTTCCAAGTCTGCCTCTGCCACTCTTCTATGTTTCTGTACCTTCTAAACTCTTGAAGAGCAGGACTCCAGCTTTGTGCCAGCCTCAGGGTATACTGCCTATTTACTACCTAACCACATACTGAAAATGACTGAACAGTAAAAATGTAAGCACATGGAAGAAAGGTATTCATTTCTCCTGCATACCTGGACAATGACGTCGCAATGGTCACTATGATCATTTTTGAACTGTACTGTAATGTCTAAATACATATAGTCAGTGATATAAAAAACACATTACTAATTGGACTGACCAAAAGAAAAGTCTGACAAGTTTAATGACAGTATGCATCATCTCGCTGCCTGTACAATGAGACCCTACTGAAGAATGTCACAACCACAAGGCGAGCGTACAGTGTTTACAAGACAACAAGGACTACATATGTCACCACAATTGCATTCTTTAGCCGTACTATGGAAACAACCAGATGATGCAGTATTCAATCATTCAGGGCCATTTAAGAGCTCAACTATTTCCCTGGAGCTGTGTTTGCTTTGACACTTATAGCCACTTTAAGATTTAGGAATGCTTTTTGAAATGCAAACAGCAGATCTACCTGTTCTGATCAGTTTGCAGTACTAGAATAAGTGAGGGCTAGGCATTTCTTAATATTAAATCATCACATGGATGAAAGACTCTTCAGTTCTGGATGACAGTACTTTTACTGTATATGATTGCCGATAGGGCAATAAGTAACCTCTCGCCTTCCCCCCATTCTTTCTTTGTAGTCCAGTTTATATTGGCTTTTCCTGGAATGAGAAAACAGCATAGCAATATTAATGTGCTCATACATAAACAGCAGAGCTCCGTGAAAATAGCATGGAGTCCATTGCTAGAAGAAGTTCCAAACCTGTCCTATCCATATTTTAGATATTGCAGACCCCTCAGAACTCTGTATATTAACGCGAAGAGCAATTTTTTTTGCAAATGTTATATACCGAGATGTAGAAAGAAATAGATAATTTTGTATTATATTTGTTTAAAAAATCATTGAAGGACATTTATCAAGACTGGTGTTCCCATATGCCAGTCTTGATCCCTCTGCATATGAATTTAATTTAATTAGGAGCATCTCTGGCAGTCCATGCACCAGAAACTAAAGTTTATAGAAGCCAAGGTCTGGCGTATACTTCTGCTATTACTTACGCCAGGTTCTGGTGTAAATTATAGTAAATCTTCCTGCTAAGCTGCCCAACCCATTAAAAAGTTTAAAAAGTTCCAAATTATTAAGCACAAATAGTGTTCACCATAATTTGTGACTTACGCCAAAAATTGTGACATAAATAGGTTGATAAATGTGCTTTTCTGCTTACGATTTTCAATATATAGTGGGACATTTATCAAAGCTTGTGTAAAGGAAAACTGGTTTAATTGCTCACAGCAACCAACCAGATTCTACCTTTCATTTTTCAGAGCTCCTTTGGAAAATGAAAGAATTGGTTGCTATGGGCAACTAAGCCAGTTTGTTTTCTTTTGCACCAGTTTTAATAAATCTCTGCCATAGTATCTGCTTGGTGTCAGGTAGGGAAAACTTGTATGCCTTTATCCAGAAACCTGTACAGATATAACATGTACAATGAATTGGGTCTAGGGAGCTCACGTTTTCTATGCGGACAGTGTGAACAGATCCACTCCAATACGAATATAATTTCAAACAATTTACTCTTAACTCCTAGCAGGAATAATAAAGGAATGGTACATAATAGAGTCATAACAATAGATGCTCCAGAATTGTTATTACATGGGGAATGCGAGTAATTGCTAGAAGTACCTGTCAGGAGAGGAGACAAGTCCTCTTAAAGTAAGGCTCCTTCTGACTGCAATAATAGCAAGTGCAATGTGATCATTGTGCAAGCTCTGTTTTTCACTTTAAGAAGGTGGGGGGGTAGTTGCCTGGGGCTTTTAAAAGCACAGTTTTTGTTCAAGGGAAAGATATAGCCAACGATAAATAGCTATCATGTGCCGAAGGCTGCCTCTCTCTTTGCCATCAGAAAAGAGCAGATCTTGCAAGAGTTTGAACACTCAAGTGAGATCTTGCAGGAAAGTCTTGTGAGAGCGAGTCATTTCTTCTGAATTTTTTCCTTGAGAGGCGTGATAACTTAGCTCTTCTCCACGTCAACCTTAGATCATTGTTAGCATTAGGAGAACACAACCAGATTGGAACTATTTAAACAATTTAATAACTGAAAGCAGAAAGAACTCTAATAAACTCTTTAGCTCAGAGTTACTGTATAATAGTTGTGTTTTTTAAAGACATGTAGTTCCATGAAAATGTCTTGATCTGTGAAGTTGATGACTCAGAATGAAGTCACATAAGTCAAACAGTCTTGTGCTTCTAGCATATTGCCATCCTCTTTGTACTTTGCATCTGTTTGCAGGTTGAGAATCTATTTTTTTTTACTTTTATTGGCCTAAGAGAATAAGCAAAATAATATTATATTCTACCAACAGGAAAAAAACATGTAGGTAGGATATTGGGTGGGTTGCTATTGTCAGGTGGCTGTCCCTTTAATAGATGTTTTGTTGTCAATGTGAAAAGGGTCTTATTACACCTGTAGGTGAAGCAGGTAATTGTCGGGAAGAAGCCACAATCTCCTCCTCAGTATGGGGATGAATGATAGCTAATGCCATCGCTCCTCCCATACTGAATCACAGCAGCAGATCATGATTACACAGCACGATCTGCCACCGACAAATGAGAATTTTTAAACCTGGTAAAAGATTCCAATTAATAAAAAGCAGGTTCATTGTCTGTTGGCGGCACATCCATGTTCATGTGGGGTAATGTGCTGGTCTCCAACAAAGGTTGTTGGAGCCACATGAAAGGTCTGTTCACCCAACAAACGAGCTCTTGCTCTTCCATCAGATTATAGACACTACCTTTACACAATGCAATTAACAGGATCGAGCTTTCGTACAAATGTTTTTCCCCAATAATTGACCTTTTCAGCCCATGTATAAGGCCTTAACATGGCTTTATTCCTGCTTTATGAGCTCAGCCATAGGATCTCATAGAAACACATACAGGGGGGCTGACTTCTGGTCCACACAGCAGACTTTGTAGGGTTCAGGGATTCAAAATCAGAATTGGTAGCAGAGTGAAGCGGAGCTCATAATGCAGCAATAAAGAGAATGCCCTGTCGGAAAAAAGGTGAGAAAATTCTGACAGTGCTTCTTAACGTTAATACACAATACTAGGCAACATCTCAAATCCTTTTTTACGGGACTATAGTATGAAAACTGTCTGAACTACAGGCTGCCTGTAGGACTGAAGTAGCTGCAGATGCAGAATAAATGTGAACAGAAGCAGTTCATACATACAAACAGTTCACACATTATGCCCCTTTCTATGGATGTGTGAAGACATTCATGATTTACACCATATTGACCATCTCCACTTTTATTGCTTTTGCATCATGTCATAACTCTTGCTTAAGGTTTTTCCTTTTTGTGTCCAGCTTCTTTCTGTAGATTTGTTTTTAAGGGAGCCTAAGCTCAGAAGAAAAATAAGTGGTCACCCTCAGTAACAAAAGAAATGATATCACTGTAAACAAGTGTCATATAAAAAAAAAAATGTCTGTTTTGTAAAAAGGACTATTCAAGTAAGCCATGACCTAAACAATGAGTCAGACGCATTCTCTTAGTGTGGGTTATGCAGACAGTGTCTAGTGATATATATGTTCTCAGCTCCAGTGCTATACTTGTATCAATGGCTTTTCCTGGCCCAGTGTAGTTAATGGGGTATTCTCATCTTCTTATCTATTCTTATCCACATGTTATGCCATAAATGTTTCACCTCTGGGAACTGCACCTTTTTTGTGAAGTCCCCTGACCTGGTTCTTGTCTGCGACTGAATGCAGAAGCGGTCAGGACTGAAGAAATAGCTGAGCTTCCATTCACTTCTACTTGAGTTATAGAAAGAGCAAAGCACAGGTCACTTGAGATGGTCACTAGAGATGAGTGAAAATTCTATTTGGCAGCTTGGCCGAAGTTCTACAAGAAATTCGATTTGTTACAAATGAATTCATCACAAATCACTTTAATAAATACTTAGGACAATTATTTTACGCACTTCTATAATGCCAACATAGTCCACTTTACAGACATTAGTCAACTTTGAACCTTGGACCCCCAGCGCTGCAAGGCACCAGTGTTAACCACTGAGCCACTGTGCTGCCCTAGACTAGTCATATACTCCCCACTTCTGGCCCAAACTCTGTGGAAGGCTTGGAAATTAAAGTGCAGGGAGAGCATAGGAGACTGCTGAACTATGGACTGTGCTACAATTTATCATTGTGTACATAAATGTGCAGTGCACCATGAGTCATAGATAACCCATTCTGTTAGCTGTAGTTACTGTGCCATCAGTATTACAGGCAGGTCTAATTTATCGCCGTGTACATAAGTGTGCAGTGCACCAAGAGTCGTAGCTAATCCACTCTGATAGCTGTACAGTTACTGTGCCGTCTTACAGGTCATTGTTACAAGAAGGTCTAAGTTATCGCTGTGTACATAACTAGGCAGAGCACTAGGATTCAAGTGGTGTCCTCATGATAGAGGGGGAGGGTGGCATCAGCATCAGTAACAGTGACAATAGTGGCCCCATGATAGAGTGGGGAGGGTGGCAATAACAGTGACTAGTCTCCCTCCCCCCCCCCCCCAAAAAAAAAAAAAAAAAAAAGATCTTGTATTTTGAGCATCTGTAATGCCTCTTTCACACAGTCAGTATTTTGCAGTATTTGATCAGTATTTGTAAGCCAAAAGCAGAATTGAAACCTAGAGATAACATACAATGGAAATATTAGCATATTTTCTGTGTTTTAGACCCACTCTTGCTTTTAGCTTATAAGTACTGATTAGATACTGATACAAAATGCTGTGAAAGAGGACTTATGCTCAATTTGCATCCATTTTGGTCATTTCCATCTGAAACAAAGGCTGATTTAAATCTAAGACAGACCCTTTAACCATAAATGTCTGGCATGAAATTTGCCAAATCTTAACCTCCTCATATTGGTACATAATCTACATTATAATTAAAAGGGTTGTCCTACCATAATGACCTATCGCCTAGCTTCAGGATAGGTGATAAATATCAGATTGCTGGGGTCTGACTGCTGGAACACCCACTGATCATGAAAAAAGGGGTCCTGAGACATTCAATTACATGTACACAAGGGTCTTAAGACCACGTTCCCTTGATCATGGGGGTCCCAGCAGTCAGACCCCCATCAATCAGACACTTATCACCTGTCGTGTCATAGCTGTTGGACCTTTTCACATTCCCTATCCTTAAAGGTTTTCTTTGGGTGTAAAAAATAAAAACAAAAATAAAAATAAAAAATCTGGCCCAAAATATGTGTCAAACTAAAATAGAAATGCTCGTCTGTTAAAGGACCTGTGTCCACTTTTCTAGTTATCCTCTATCCACAGGATTGGGGATAAAAAAATGGATCTGTGGGGGTCTGAACACTAGAGCCCCCACTGATCCCCCTTCTTGATTGAGTGGCAGGTCGAGCATATGCCCTGCCTCTCCATCCATTCTCTATGGGGTCGCCGAAGATGGTGGGGTACAGCGCTGGTTATTTCCAGTGGTATCCATGAGAATAAATGGAGCAGCAGGGCATATGTGTGGCCTGCCACACCATCAAATAGGCGGAACAGGACCCATTCCTGGAATCAGTGGGGGTTTGCAGAATCGGACCCCACTAATCATATAGTTATGCCCTATGGTGTGGAGAGAATAACTTGAAAACCTAGACAACCCTTTTAAATCTTCCACCACTCCACCACCAGTATCTCTTAACATGGCAGCAGTGATGCCTGTAAATATTGAATATTATCACTACAGCCACGTAAACCATATGTGTCAACACTGGAGAATGTGAAGCACTGTGCAAAATTTTTCAGTCATAAGTCAACACCCTTTGCAGGTCATAACCTTTAACAAAGCCCAAGCAAAGGTGCTAGAGGAGCAACGTGAGCAAAGGACACAAACGAAGGGTCATAACTGAAACAGAGGCATTAGGGTCACCTGAGGCAGGGTAATAGTGGGGATTCTGGGCAGGGGTAACTGGAGAAGAGGCAATATTAATGGTGCATTTAGAGTGGGGGCATCTGTAGCTGGGGCATTTATGGGGGTGCACCTAAAGCAGAGGCATTAGGGTCACTTGAGGCTGGGTAATAGTGGGGATCCTGGAGCAGAGGTATTATGGGGGCAACTGGAGAAGAGGCAATATTAGTGGTGAATTTAGAGTGGGGCATTGGGGGCATCTTGAGGTGTGGCACTAATGGGGGTGCCTAAAGCAGAGGCATTGGGGGGACCTAAGGCAGAGTCCCCCCAATGCCACTCTGAACTCTGCAGAGAGCAGCACACATTCATAGATCTGAGTCTACTATAAACAAATCCCCTATTTCCCCCTTACAGTCTCCTACAGCTCACTACTGTCACACACCTGAGAAATCAGCCCAGCACCGCCGAGGAGTCCTTCTCTCCAACAACCACTGTTTTCTTACAGCAGGGAGGGCAGGAGGATGGCCAGACATGTTCTCTCCTCCTTCACTGCCAGCAGCCCGGGAAGTTCAGAAGATACTGCTGGTCTTCCTGTACACCAGTAGGAGGCTGCATCACTGTGCAATACTGCCACCTAGTGGTTACAATAATTATCTCTCCTGAGAAACAAGAGAAATAAGTACTCTTCCGTCTTATCTCTGGGGGCAGGAGACTGGGGGCCTACCGAGGAATCCCCTGCCTCCCAGGTGGGCCAGTCTGAGCCTGGGTGAACATTCAGCTTCTGCGCTGTTGGATGAATGCACACATACTATTGTCTTTTTGAAATCGCCTCTGTGATCAATTGCTGTCCAAACAAGTGATGAGGAGTAGGAGGAGGAGCATCAAGAGGAATAGATGACATTGAAGTCGGTGGAAAGGAACAACAGCTTCTTTCTGCTGAAGTTGATGAGCCCTGACTGCTGGAGAGGGGGTGCGGGCCAGTGGGGGAAGCAGCGCTTGCTGCATCAGGCTGTAAGACTAAATGAATGGCACGTTTTTTCCATTCAACTCTATGATGCCGTTCCATGTGTTCAGAGTAAAAAATGCACCAAAAACCAAACTAGCTTTTTCTTCATGTTTCTTTATCAAAAATACTTATTATAGTGAATACAAAAATGACTCATGGTCAAAAGCACATATTTATTACAAAAGTCCATATCTAGCAATAAAGTCCTGTGTGTATAGTGTCCATCTGAGGTTCAGCACATGTGGTTCCTAGCAAGCATGTAGCTATGTTTCGGGGGTCTGACCCCTTTGTCAAGCAGGGCTGTAGTGCCAACATTAGCGCTCTGGCTGTGTGGCAGGCGCAGCACTATGAAGTGCCTTTTGCGCTGTGGCATTAGAAGAATTTTGACATCTCTGACTTTTAGTCTAACAAGACTGTTAACTCTGTAATTCCTCTAGCGCCATTCTATGGAAACACAAGGTTTAAAGAGAACACCAAATGCTTGAAATAACTTCTTTATTAACTTCAACTTTTCTTCATATATAACATTGCCCCCTTCGCAGCCCATGTACAAAACACGTGTTAAATAAAGTATCACAAAATGGCGATATGCATAAGATGGTTCAACTGTTCAATCTTGTCATTCAACATAAAATGGATATATTTCTCTCTTCAGTATCTGTACTGTATGGTATTTGTAGTTTGTAATTGGTGGAACTGTAAGTAAACACATATATAACTAGTTCAGTATACAGTTCTAATCACTATATTAACAGTAGGCACATTACATAACTGTTTTAAATACCTATTTTGGCCTTTCTGCTTCCATAAAACACAGCTCTTAGTGGAGTGATAGTCCGTTCAGCTCCTCTCTCTGGTGAACAATTATTCCAGCAGCTCCTGTTAGGGGAATTTCCCACACAAGCTGTGTGTTAGGCTGGCTGTATTTGTTTAAAACTCTTGCTGTTTGTGAGGCTGGCTGTGATTGGTCAAGAGTCCTGCCCAGCAACAACTGTTTAACTCTATGTTTTTTGTTGTTTCTGCTGTGTCATTGATCTTACCTCACATTCATATAATGAATCTTAAAGGCACATTATCTTTTTTGATTCTGTGAAATATATATAACAGTTATATGACATCCAAACATGAAGTCACTGTAAATAACTCTGTTTTTGTATTTACCACTCATTCTGCATAGCGCCACTCGATCGTTCCCCTAGTGACTTTGTGAAAAATTCCCACACCGATGCCTGCTTGCCGCTGCTTTTATGAACACGTGCATTGCCAGTGTGTTCCTCACAGGTAGTCTCCCGAGTTGCAGACGGTTTCCTCGACTTTACACTACGTGCCGTCTACTGTGAAGTGCTGCGTCATCTTTAAACAGCTGACTGGTGTGGCTGCTGGGTGTCAGACCCCTGCTGATCACATATTGATGACCTATCCTGATGATAGGTCATCAATAGATATGGCCAGGCAACTCCTTTAATGACCACATTTGACAGCCTAATTTTAGGCTCACCACTGCTACTCTAGCACATGCACTATAAGCATATTAATATGTAGAAAAGGTATTTTGGAGGGGAAGGTTATAGTCCAGAATTTATATGATAAAAAAATAAAAATTAAAAGCTTTTTCGGCAGCTACAAAATCCATCTGGGTCCATTAGGCTGCATTCACACATTACTATTACATTTTTGTTTCCAAGAACTGCAGTGTGTGTGCAATGTGTGAATGCAGCCTATAATAAAATATGTGATTGCAAACAGACCCCTAACAACACTATTAGACTTTCCTCTGGATAATGCATTACACTTATTTTTTGTTTGATGCACATTGTATGTTCAGATATTTTGTAAACTCAATTAGGAACTGAGTTCCATGATAATAATTTGGTACAATGGCCTATGCCTGACCTATAATATTTGACTAAAACACAAACACCTTTTCCCAATTTCTTCACCCATCTTTTTGAGCCCTGTCCAGTGTCCAAAATGCTCTAGAAACCCAGAAGAATGTTAAAATAGAGATTTAGCCTGAACCGTTTATATATAGACACTGGGAAGAGTGAATTACAAAGTGTGCTCGCTTGCAAATTTTAAACAAAATGAAATTTCTGTTAATCCTAGAACACAGTTATATTAACACTCTCAGGATTTTCCCAGGTGAAACAGGATGTCTGGACACTATAACCAGATGAGCTGACTCACTCCAGTCTATCTCACTTACCATGGACTGGCAGCCGTATGAATACACTACTGGTATTGTATTAGAATTACAGATTTAATTTTTACATGGCCCGATTGTCGGGCAGATTATCGGGAACAAATGTTCCTGCAAAAGCTCATTCCCAACAATTTGCACATTTAAATGTGCCGCCGATCACTCAATGAACGAGTGAAACACTCCTTAATTGGGTGACCCTGTCGTTCTTGCAGGCACGAAAATTATTGTTTCTGGGCAGCAGATCGTGTGGTCTAAACAGCAATCTGCTGCACAGAAACTATGAGGATGAGTGATCACAACACTGTGGAGGTGAACGCTGCACGCTTCATCCCCAGCGAATAAGCAGCCAACTGTAAGCTACTCCTTGGCCAATTGCCTACTCCTCTGCCAGTCTAAACCCACCTCTAGTCTTCATGTGCCAGAAATGCATACCTGTACAGTTGAAACCAGAAATTTTGTAACAGGTTTGGCAGTATGCTTCGGGTCATTGTCCATTTGGAAGACCCATTCCCGCCCAAGCTTTAACTTCCTGGTTTCTGTCTTGAGAAGTTTCTGCAGTATTTCCAGCATAAGATGCTATATAGGGTCATCCAGATCTCCCCAGAGCATGGTCATCCACAGATCCCCATTCCCATAACAGTGTCATCCAAAGATCCCCCTCCCCATAACAGTGTCATCCACAGATCCCCATCCCCAAAACACTGGCACCACCCTCCCCATAACAGTGCCATCCACAGATCCCCCATAACAGTGCCATCTGCAGATCCCCCATAACAGTGCCATCCACAGATCCCCCGCATAACAGTGTCACCCACAGATCCCTCCCCAAAACAGTGCCATCCACAGATCCCCCATAACAGTGTCATCCACAGATCCCCTTCATAGCAGTGTCATCCACAGATCCACCATAATAGTGTCATCCACAGACAACCATTAGTTCAAAACCCACCAAAAGCACACCTTTTGGTTCAAAATATTTATTTTCTTACTTTCCTCCTCAAAAACCTAGGTGCCACTTATGGGCAGGTGTGTCTTATATGGCGAAAAATACAGTAATCTTCTTTCCTCATGATGCCATCTATTTTGTGAAGTGCACCAGACCCTTCTGCAGCAAAACAACCCCACAACATGATTCTGCCACCCCCGTGTTTCACAGTTGGGATGGTGCTCTTAGGCTTCCAAGCTTCTCCCTTTTTCCTCCAAACGTTACGATGGACATTATGGACAAAAAGTTCAATTTTAGTTTCATCAGACCACAGGACATGTCTCCAAAAATGTAAGTCTTTGTTCCTGTGTGCATTTGCAAACATTAATCTGGCTTTTTTCTTTTTCTTTTGGAGTAATGGCTTTGTCCTGGCAGAGTGGTCATTCAGCCCATGTTGATACAGTACTCGTTTCACTGTGGCTATTGACACAATCTTACCAGCTTCCATCATCATCTTCCTATGGAGCCTTTTAACCTGATGAAGGGGACCTAAGTATCCCCGAAACGCGTTGTTTTACCTGCTTCACCTGCTTGAGCAATTTCTTATCAAGAAGAACCTTTCTTCATACATACATCTGTCCTGACCGGTGTTTTTGCACCTTGACTGCGGTCCCATTACGATATTACGACATTGCCTTTGAGGAATTGGGCCCCTCCTTCGGAAGAATTGGACGCTACGGCGGCATACCCGGCGACTGGAAAACCATTTGTAATAAGCCTACTATAGTATTGTGCCTATACCTAGCACAACCGCTTAAGGTGAGCCTCCATTTTGTGTTCTGTGAACCAGTTTTATAATCTAGGATGTAGATATATCGCCGCATGCATCTTGTTGAACTGCTGCCACATTCCTAGTTAATCCATTAAACTACTGATACAGTTACTGTACACTATGACCAACAGACAGTTGCCTGGCCCTCAAAGGGAACGGGCAGTGGCAAAAATGTTGCTGTAGCCAGCGCAAGTAGCAGCAGAAAAAGGGGTGGTGGTAGTAACAGCAGCAGCAACAGGACAGGACTGCCACTGTCATCCAGCAGTCGTGTTTTGACCAACTATCCAGCTGTGCCTGGAAAGACTGACTCTCTCTTTAACATCATCTTAAGTGAGAACAGATACACACAGCCAGGAATCGGTGGGTTCCTCTGATACCATGCTCAGTTGGCATGGCCCAGGAACTTCATCTGTGTCCTCACCTGCCCTGAACTTGCCTCTTGCTTTTTGCTGCTCCTTCTGCTAGCCAAGTAATGTATGCCGCCGGCTCTGCTCTGCTTTTCAGCGAGGATGAGCATTGTGAGGATAGTCAGCAGTTACAGGCCAGCACATACTTGGAGGAGAGGTTCGCTGTGTACTCCTTTAGGTGTGGAACTTCCGATGATAACAGTCAGATGGGAGCACATGTTGCAAGAGGTAAGGGGCGTGCGCAAATGACAGATAAAGGTGACACAATTGACGATCAACAGATGTAGATGAGGGGGAGGGGGTGGCAGCAGGCATGTGAGGAAGCAGGGTGGAAGCATGCCCCTGAGACAGCAGGATGGAAGCAGTAGGAGATCTGCAGCCAAACGTGGGAGGGGTACACCATTTGCTACTTGGGAGACTACATTTGAGGAACACACTAGGAGTGCACAGGTTTATAAAAGCAGTGGCAGGCACAGTGGTGGAGAGAAAATGCCATACTCACCAGTGTGGGAACATTTCACCAAGTCGCTAGGGAACATTAGCATGGCAGTATGCAGGATATGTGGGCAGAAAGTGAAGCGTGGCCAGGGCGCTAATGTTGGCACGGCAGCCCTGCGTCAACACATATAGCAACACCATAAAGTGGCATGGGAAAACCGTACCACTCATTTAGTGTTACAGCTTGATGCAGCAAACTCCCACTGGCCCACACCCCCTCTACAGCAGTAGGGACTTGACAACGTCAACAGAAGTAAGCTGTCATTCCTTCGCATCAACTTCAATTTCGTCTATTGCTCCTGATGCTCCCCCTATTCCTCGTAACTTGTTTCAACAACAATTAATCACAGAGGCGATTGCAAAAAGACAACAGTATGCGTGCCAATGGCACAGAAGCTGAACGTGCACCTGGCCAAGTTGCTAGTACTACAGTCCATCCATTTCCATGTAGATGACTCTGCACATTTCAGAGAACTGATGGCTTGTGTACCAGCCCAGCACACGTACGTTGAACAGAAGGTGGGCCCTGGGCCTCTCAGTGTCTGGTAGAGATCACGCCAGCGCTGACATATGGAGTTTTTACTATTTTCAATGACGATATATGTTGTTCCGGACCAGGCACACCAGCATCTTGGCCAGGTGATGGCAATGCGGCCTCCACATTATAATGCTGGGGTTTCTGCGCCTATGTCCTCCTTTGCCTCCTCATCTTCCACCTTGTTCTCACCCTCCCCTCTAGGCACAGTTCACAGTGGTCCTCCATCATATCACTTAAGCAAAGCTAGGCATTGCAACACAGTTCTGCACCTGGTCAGCATTGGTGAATGGAGCCATACCGGGGAGGAACTGTTCTGCGTCATAAATAAAGAAATCGAACACTGGCTGTCTTCTCGCCAACTGGAGATAGGAACCATGGTTACTGATAATGGTAAAAACATTTTGTCTGCGTTGCGTCAGGGAGGGCTGACCCATGCACCCTGCATGGCACTTGTCTTTAATTTCGTTGTCACCTGGTTCCTCAAATCTTTGACTGAACTGCAAGAGCTGTTAAATATTCCAGGAAACTATGCATGCACTTCAGCCACTCTTACAGTGCAAAATATGCCCTCCTTCAGCTGCAAAGGAAAAACATTGCCTGATGTTTCTACCCGTTGGAACTCAATATGTTAGACCACCTGTACCATCAATGATTTCTGAATGCTGCAGACGAACAGGTCTACTCCCTGGTGTAACTTCCACGTTAGCCAGTGGCAACTCATGCGTGACACATGCTGTTTGCTTAGGCCCTTTGAGGAGGCCACTTTATTTGTTAGTTGACAGTACTATGGGATGAATGATGTTATTCCACTCCTTCACATACTGGAGGGAATGCTGACAAATCTGATTGGCGAGGGGACAGAAGACGTGGCACCTCCATTTCATGGCCACCTGAGCCGCGAGGAAGATGAACTGGCAGAGGAGGAGGAGGAAGACATAAATGCCCAGGAATTTTATACACAACTGGGTGGTTTATCTGCCAAACTACACAAGAGGAGCAGGAGGAACATAAGGAGCTGTAGGGCAACAACGAACACAACGCAGATGACCCCGACAGACCAAGACAGTATGCAATGGAGATGGAAACAGGGAGGCCCTCTGAGTCCCTTTCGTTAATGACCAGATGCATGCTGTTATGTTTGTGTAGTGACAGCCGCATTGTCAGGATTCGGCAGAGGGATGACCACAGGCTATCCTCATTGTTAGACCCTCCCGGTCAATGGGTGCATTTTTAGACCTTCTGACAGGGATGCAAAAATGGACTACTATACAGACATGCGGTGTAGTTGGTTGGTTGCTCCCTACAAGAGCTATTTGCTGTCCTCAGGAAGGTCTAACCAGGGGACTCTCTGCGCTCACACTCCACTGCCATGGATTGGTGGTGGGGGACAGAAGCAGCACCATCTCCTTAAGGCTACTTTCACACTGGCGTTTCTGGGTCCGCTTGTGAGATCCGTTGCAGGGCTCTCACAAGCGGCCCAAAACGGATCAGTTTAGCCCCAATGCATTCTGAATGGATAAGGATCCGTTCAGAATGCATCAGTTTGGCTCCGTTGCTCCTCTATTCCGCTGTGGAGGCTTGCAGCATTTTGATGTCTGCCTGACGATACGGAGCCAAACGGATCCATCCTGACTTACAATGTAAGTGAATGGGGATGGATCCGTTTTCACTGACACAATATGGTGCAATTCAAAAGGGATCCGTCCCCCATTGACTTTTAATGCAAGTCAGGACAGATCCGTTTTGACTTAGACTTTTTTTTTTTAAGAATAATGCAAACGGTTCCGTTCTGAACGGATACAAGCGTTTGAATTATCGGTGCGGATCCGTCTGTGCAGATACAAGACGGATCCGCACCGCAAGCAGGTGTAAAAGTAGCCTAAGCAGAAAGTTATGTCTGGAGTCTCTGATGACCAGTTTTCTTCAGCTGCCTAATGAAGAAACCACCCAGCAGCAGCAGCAGTGGGACATCCAGCAGAAACTCAACCAGAAGGTGGTGGCATACTTGGAATGCACCCCGTCACCCATGATCTAAGATCCCCTAGATTACTGGGCATGCAAACTTGAAGTGTGGCCGCAACTGGCTGAGTTTGCCATGGGCATGCTTTCCTGCCCAGCCAGTACTGTGGCATCAGAGCGGGTGTTCAGTGCAGCTGAGGCATAGTTACCCCTAAGAGAACTCGCCTTTCCTCACAAAATGTTGAGATACTAACCTTCCTAAAGATGAATCAGATGTGGCTCAACCTCGATGCTGGTGCCTGATGCGACAGAATAGATCATTCTGCCACTGACGATCATACTGCAGTGTTCTACCACACCAGAATATTCTGCAAAATGGGTCAAGTGCTGCTGCCACCATTCTGAGGCTGCCACCTACCTCATGCCACCCACCTGTTTCCTCTACTGCCACTGCTAAAATGGGGCTTTGTGACCTACTGATATGTACATGTTTATTTTTTAAAAGGATATGCATGCCTCTGGACCTTGCCATTACACTGCTGTTTTTGGGTTCTGCTACTACTGTGATCTACCACCATCTTGAGCTGTATGCCACTGCTGCCGTCCTCCCTCCACTAGTGGCGACTCTAGGAACAATATATAGGGGGGGGGGGGCACAAAGATACCACATTAAAAAATGGGGCGGCAAAAACAAAATAAGTATATATAAATAAGATTACAAAATACGAGAGAATTGCGGCATGCAGGGATACATTTATAATAAAACAATTTACTTACAAAAGAAGCTATTCAGTCGTCTGCTGTGCCGTCCTCTGCTTGCTTCCGCGGATTCTTTCCCCTTCTTTCTGTCTCTCGTCAGTGTGCAGGCACACTGTTATAGTGGATCTGTGGAAGACACACTGTTATGGGGGCATCTGTGGATGACACATTATGCCTCTCATTAGCCCTCATTATGCCTCTCATATCAGCCCCCATATCAACCCTTATGCCTCATTAGCCCACATTATTCCTCTTATTAGCCCCCATTATGCCTCTTATTACCCCCATATCAGCCCCATGCCTCTCATTAGCCCCCATATCAGCCCTTATGCCTCATTAGCCCCCATTATAAGCCCTTATGCCTCATTAGCCCCCATTATGCCTCATTTGCCCCCATTATAAGCCATTGTGCCTCATTAGCACACATTATGCCTCTTATTAGCACCCATATGCCTAATTAGCTCCCATATGCCTAATTAGCCCCCATTATGCCTCTTATTAGCACCCATATGCCTTATTAGCCCCCATATGCCTCATTAGCTCCCATTGTGTCTCTAATTAGCCCCCATTATGCATCATTAGCCCCCATATGCCTCCAATTAGCCCCCATAGCCCCCATATGCCTCCTATTAGCCCCCATATGCCTCCAATTAGCCCCCATATGCCTCCAATTAGCCCCCATTATGCCTCCAAATGCCCCCATTATGCCTCCAAATACCCCCATATGCCTCCAATTAGCCCCCATATGCCTCCAATTAGCCCTTATAGCCCCCATATGCCTCCTATTAGCCCCATATGCCTCCTATTAGCCCCATATGCCTCCAATTAGCCCCCATATGCCTCCAATTAGCCCCCATTATGGCCCCAGCAGCCACATTTTTTATAAAATAAAAAAAACACTTACCTCTCCTGCTCCTGGACGGATGCCGCCTGCAATTTTCTCCCTCCTCAGTCGACTGTGCTCGCAGAGCGCCCTCACGCTGTGCACAGCCCTGCACAGCCGAGGACCAGAAGGTGGTGAGTACAGAGCGTTCACCACTTCTTGGTCCTTCGGTACTAATGAGCGCTTCCATAATGGAAGCGCTCATTAGTATTCACCTGGGGGAATCAGCGGGGGGGCACCCGGGGGGGCAAAGAACAACATAGGGGGGCCCCCCTCGTCCTCCTCTAGCAACGCCACTACCCTCCACATTCTGTCATTGGGCAAGTATTGTCACTGTCACTGCCCCTTCTCCCCACTCTGTCATGGGGCCACTATTATCAGTGACTTTTAATATTGAGGCACAGCAAATCTACAGCTAACAGAAGGGATTAAAAAGCATGTGTTTGGACTGCCACAACATGCATTAAAAGAACCATTTTTTTCTCCACTACTTTATTGGCGCTGCCTCCATTTCTTTATTTTGTTCCACTAAGGAGCCATTTGGACATACGGTAGCTCCTGCAGGGGCGTGCATAGGTTTTTGGCTTTACTGAAGGGTGCTCTATGCTTTTTGTTTACCAGACTGGATTAGCTATGAATCTTGGTGCACTGCACAGTGATGTAAATGGCGATAAACTACACCTTTAATACTGACGGCACAGTACTTAGAGAACGGATTAACTATGAATGTGGGGTGCATTAGAACTAGAACCTAATGCACACGGCGATACACTCTTCCTGCACTCTCGCTGCAGTTTAAGCTCCAAGCCTTCACACAGAGATTGGGCCACCAATGGGATGAATATGATTAGGCAGAGTGGCCTGGATATACCTGATTTATCATGATTAGTGACAAATTAATTTGTCAGTAAATCGGCCGAATCAAATTTTTCTGAACTTCGCTCATCTCTACTCAGAGGTTTGTTTTACGGTGCCACAGCCACTCCTAAATATTACTGCATGCAATGTAATATTGCAACTCATGGATTTCATATGGATTTATGAAGAAAAACAACTGTGGGCCTCTTAATAAAAGCATTACCAGGTAATATGGGCTAATAGTGGACCATGGGCTAATAGTGGACCCATAGGTAATCCAAGTCGTGCGATATGGTGCTTCTAGGAGACACCTCATCCTCTCCTAGATGAAATTCCTCCAGGCAAATCTATCTCCAAATTGCCACAATTTTTTCGATAGCAGTATTTGAGATCCATGTGACAATTGACTGATATCTCCATGACCTAGCTGCAAAATGTCAAGATGTAAATGAACACTGTCGTTGTGTTTATTTAAGGCTAGTGGACACAGGAGCGCATAACCTCTTTACCTCTGACGAATGGGAAACAAACAACATAGTGTGAACAATATGGCCAGTTCTTATGTGTGCTCAAGTCAACAGTGAAACACAAATGACGCCATTAATTGCACATTCTTGCTGCTAAGTGCTAGGTCCTAATTACATGGACTGCCATCTCATAGGTGTAATTAGGGTCTATGATTGATCTTCTTAAAAACTCAATAAATCCATCAGATTTTTTACTAGAAAAGAAAATCCCATGTGGAAACTCCAGCATGATATTTCCATACTGCATATTCAAAGGTGGTTTGAAGATCACTAGAAAGTCAGATGTTTTCCACGACGTCCCCAGAAAACTGATCTAAACGACAGCACAGAGTATACATGTTCTCCTCCTACACATATGTATTAGAGCTGAGTGTAGTGCAACTCTTTAGGACTCTATAATGAGTTTGGTTTCACACAAAACAGTTTTCAGAAAAATGCTGTTTTCCTTGGCATTTTAATGGCATTCTAATATCTTTTTATGCAATATTTTTAGAGGCCAGATGTTACTTCTATGTATGCTGATACAGGCTCGGACTGGCCCACCAGGGAGATTCCTCAGTGGCCCCCAGTCTCCTGCGCCTGAGATACGATGGAGGAGTAATTATTTTGCCTTTCTCAGGAGAGATAATTATTGTAACCACTAGGTGGCAGTGATGCAGCCTCCTACTGGTGTACATTGTACAGGAGGACCTGCAGTATCTTCTAGACTTCTGGGGCTGCTGGCTGTGAAGGAGGAGAGAAGGTGTCTGCCTCCTCCTGCCCTCCCTGCTGTCAGGAAACTGTGGCTGCTGGAGAGAAGGACTCCTCTGCGGTGCTGGGCTTATTTCTCAGGTGTGTGACAGCAGTGAGCTGTAGGAGACTGTAAGGGGTAAATAGGGGATTTGTTTATAGCAGGCACAGATCTATGAATGTGTGCTGCTCTCTGCAAAGTTCAGAGTGGCATTAGGGGGACTCTACCCTAGGTCCCCCCCCCCAATGCCTCTGCTTTAGGTGCACCTCCATAAGTGCCCCAGCTCCAGATGCCCCCCTCCAATGCCCCCACTCTAAATGCACCACTAATATTTCCTCTTCTCCAGTTACCCCTGCTCCAGGTTACCCACTACCCTTCCTCAGGTGACCCTAATGTATCTGCTTCAGTTACAGTATGACCCTCTGTTTGTGCCCATTGCTTACTCCTGGAAGGTCTAACCAGGAGTGCTCCTCTAGCACCTTTGCTTGGGCTTTGTTAAAAGTTGTTACCTGCAAAGGGGGTTGGACTTATGCCAGACAAATTCTGCACAGTGCGTCACATTCTCTAGTATTGACACATATGGTTTACATGGCAGTAGTGATGATATTCTGTATTTACAAGCATCACTGCTGCCATGTAAAGCGATACTGGTGGTGGAGTGGTGGGGGATTTAAAGGGGTTGTCCAGGTTTTCAAGGTATCCTCTCCACACCATAGTACGAGGGCCGGTTTTAGACAAAATGTGGGGCAAAATAAAAAGGGGGGGCTGCATCTTTTAATAATGGGCTAAAAACACAGTCCGATGTCCGACACCCCTGCTAATCAGCTGTTTGAGAAGACAGAGCGTGCTGTTCACTGATGCTGTCCCATAGACATACAGCAGAGCAGGAAGATTAGAGGGAGATTGCACAGGCGCACGCCGTGTTCTCAAACAGCTGATCGTCGGGAGTGCCGGGTGCCGATCTAATATTAATGACCTATCCTAAGGATAGGTCATCAATATGAAAAAACCCGGAGAACCTCTTGAAGCTACCCCCAATACCGTGCCTGTTGTGCTCCCCCCCATGTCCACAAACACTATACTATACTATACACCCAGACTGCCCTCATTAGTAATGGTGCCCCCAATAGTGATAATACTCCCCAAGATAGCCCCCAGTAGCAATGCCCTCCATATTGAGTCAAATAATAATAACGCCCCTACAGTACCCTAGTAGTAATAATATAACCATAAATGCTCCGCCATTCCTCCCCAGTAGTGCTAATTATATATAATAATCTCCTTTTCCCCCATCCCTGGTGCCCCCAGCAGTGTGGACATTTAGTAAAAAACAAACAACAACAAAAAAAAAGCGCCTCCCTCCCATCCCCCTTTCACTGTCTGCGATGCAGACCCCAGTTTTATCTGCGCCCTGATGCATGCGGTCCCAATGACATCACCACTCCTGCTCAGAGTCTCACTTCATGATGTCATCATGCGAGACCCAGAGCAGGAGGTTGCAGGGATGTCATTGCGGCTTCTTGCTCTGTTCTAATGCCTCACAGGCTTGAAGCCTAGCAGCCTGATGCTTGTGAAGTTGGACGGCCATGAGTGCGCCCCCCTTTATGGGGCGAAGTGGCGCCCTAGGCAGATGACTATCCTCCCCTATCCATTGTCCCGGCCCTAATTCAGAGCACATTACTGCAGGAGGTATAAGAGGATGGGACTATAACTCCCAGCATGTCCAAGCCATTATTATGTAATATCAGAGTACATTACAAGAGGAGGTATAAGAGAAGACTACAACTCCCAGCATGTCCAAGCAGTTATTATGTAATATCAGAGTACATTATAAGAGCAGGTATACAACTCCCAGCATATCCAGGGTGTTGTAATGTGCCCTGATATTATATAATAATGGCTTGGACATGCTGAGAGTTGTAGTCCTCTCCTCTTATAATGTACTCTGATATTAAATAACAAGCTGGACATGATGGGAGTTGTAGTCCTCTCCTCATACCTCCTCTTGTAATGTACTCTGATATTACATAACAGGAGGTATAAGAGGATTGGACTACAACTCCCAGCATTTCTCTTGCATGGCTGGTCTTCTGCTTCATTACTTTACTGCACTGCTGAGCTCCGCCTCCTGTTCTGGTCACATGATGGTGAGGTCATCGCAGGTCCTTCATCCCCTCTTCTCTGCTGAGCTCTGCCTTCTGCATATGACACTATCGCAGGTCCTGTAAGCACTGGGGTAGTGATTTCTCTTACATGTGAGGGAGGAGACCGTACACTGCATTGTAAAGTGCAGCTGTTCTAGCCGACGCCGAGGAATTAATGAAGGCGTCCTTGACTGCAGAGAGGGACCTGATGGAGAAGGGTTAAAAAAAAGTGGTCTGGCAGCTAGGCGCTAATGGTATTGCCCACAGGGGTGTTTTATTCAGGCTGGATGCTCAAATACATTATATGCCCGCTTTCAGTATCCCTCTCCCTTCCCTCAGTTCTGATTGGCTGGGGTGAATTGGTCAGGGCCATAGGTATGAAAAGGGCGCAGTATGCCTGGGCCCGGCCTCTTTTCTTCGGCACCTCACGCAGCTTCCAGCTACTGTTAGGTATGGCCACAGAACAAGAGCTTATGCAGCGCATATTCAAAATGATGGGCTGGCTTTTCTATCTCGCCTGCTGGGGGGATTACAAGCTCCTGCTCAACCCTCTCTCCCTTCCCCTGCTGCCTCTGTACAGTCTTTGGAGTGAGCGGGTGGAAGGCGGACTGACCGTAATATCCGCCCACCCTCTCGCCTTAGTCCGGCCCCCCTCCCTTACATGCTCGTTCCTCTGGCAGAGGGAAAAGACATGGGAGCGCATTAACCAGCGCGCCGCCCAGGCAAGCCTCAGCGCCACCGGCTGCGCGTCCTGAAGCCACGCCCCCATCCCGGCAACTGACGCGGCTGCAAAGGAGCAGCGCGCCATCCTCCATGTGTCACAGTTTTTGCCCCCTGCCTCTGCCATTATGGGCAATCGTGCTAGTGAGCACTCCTCTGCCGAGGAGGCTCCTATTGCAGTAGTACCCACACCTCAAGGCTTGCCTGCTGTCTCCCCCATAGCAACAGCTCTGCCTGATCCTCCCCCCACACTTCAACATAATCCCCCCATGGCTTCACAGCCGGCAGTATTTGAGCACCTGCCTACTATAACAGGGCAGCCTCCAAGCAGTCTCCTGGTCCAGGCTCCTAACTGCCTCCCCACCACCAGATCACTGTCACCTGATGATGTTCCTGACCTTCGAGATAGGCTCAGGTCAGAATCACATCGCCACCACTGTTCCCGCACCTGCCCAAATCTTCCAGACCGAGTCGTAGATCTACCCATTCAAGGTCTTCTAGGTGATGGCTCCCTTTGTCATCGGAGTTGAGCTCCAGCGGATCCAGTTCCAGCAGGACAAGAACGCGTAGGAGGGAAGAACTCAGACATGCGACCAGCAGGTCATCCCGCGTGTTGAACCAGCCAGCGCAGTTCCGGACGGGGCTCTTCAGACCATTTCGGCGGCTCCCTGAGCTTCTTCTACGCCTGGTGAGTTTAATTTTACGGGTGGAGTGGGGTGCAGACACAGTAGCGAAAGGGCTAGTGCCCGCCCTTAAGGCATTGTTAGCACAGTTCGACCATAGTCCTGCCCTTCATGCACCCCCTGCCCCAGCTTCACAACCTGTTAAGTCTCGAGCTAGTGATCATAAGGAATCCCTGTTTTGCAGCCTTAGCCCCTTAGGTGCTCATCTAGATGATGAGACAAAAAATAAAATATGGGCAAACCAGTATGTAGATATCTGGTCTTTGGTTTCAGTTGACCAGCACACAGTAGATAAAGAGCGGATACCTAATTCCGATAGATTCGTGGACTGAAGACCTAAGGTCGCCCATATGTTAGGCAATTGGCTACAAGCCTTTTCTGTGTTAGGTTACACAATGGCTCTCCGCCTCCCTGAACGGTCAGCGGAGCTCTTCATATATATGGATTCCATCTTTAGCGCATATAAGTCTCACGGAGGTTCTGCATGGTAGCATTATGACGAAGAGTTCCGTCGACATTTAGCGCTATATCCAGAGATAGGTTAAAGCCACTGGGGGGGGGGGGGGTTAAAGCTACTGACCTATGGCTCCGCCTCATGATGGCACAGAAAGAACATCCCTTTCCTTCATCAAACATGCAGGGGCCAGTGTCCTTGCGCAGACCCGGAGCCTGCTGGCTTTACAACGAGGGACATTGCAAATTTTTCACCTTGTGCAAGTACAAGCATGAGTGTTCTGTTTGCGTAGGATCTCACGCAGCTGCCCGTTGCTAACGTAACCCCCTCTTGCAAAAATCCCCAATCCCCGCTGGTGGGAAAGACCCCAGTGAGCGTGTCCCAGTGGCTAGACCTGTACCACAATAAAGAAGCTGCGGCTCAAATTCGTTTTGGGTTTTCATTTTTTAGTTTTTTATCCCCTTCTATTTTTCCCGTTCACCTGCATTTTATAGCAATTTAAAGTCTGCTAAGGACAATCCGAGCCTATTGTGGGATTTTTATTTTTTAAAGAGGCTGCATTAGGTAGGATAATGGGACCATTTTCACCCCCCCCCCCCTTTAATAACATCCGCATTTCACCGTTAGGCCTCGTCCCCACAAGAGAACCAGGCAAGTACCGTCTGATTTACCACTTGTCCTTTCCAAAAGGCACATCTGTTAACGATGGTATTTCCAAGGAGGACGCCTCTGTGTCCTATGTGTCTTTCGATAGAGCAGTGGTCCTGGTCAGAACGGCAGGCTATGGTGCTTTGTTGGCTAAGTTAGACATTGAAGCGGCTTTCCGCTTGCTTCCAGTGCATCCAGATTGTTACCACCTCCTGGGTTGTATGGTGGACGTCTTGTATTATTATGACATATACCTGCCGATGGGCTGTTCCATTTCGTGCCATTTTTTTCTTTAGTACCTTTCTAGAATGGGCTATTCGCTACGAAACAGGTTCCCATTCCATTATCTGGATGATTTCCTCTTCGTGTCCCCGGGTGATTCTCCTCAATGTCAATTCCTTCAGTTTTTTTATGTCCCGTTTCCGTGTCGTCCTGTCAGAATGCAAGACATTTGGCTCCACGACGACTATCAAATTTTTAGGTATCAAAATCGATACCGTCCTGATGGTTTTCCGTCTTCTTCAGAATAAGTTAGAGAAACTGTCAGGTTTGATCAAAGGTTTCTGTTCTGTCAAGTCTGTCATGTTACAGCAAATGCAGGCACTGCTCGTCCTCCTAGTATTTGCTTGCCGAATCATGCCCAAGGGACGTGTTTTTTTGTCGCCGCCTGTCCCTGGCAACCCGCGGCATTTCAAAACCTAAGCACCACATTCGTTTGACCAAACAGCTTAAGCTAGACTTACAAGTCTGGAGCAATTTTTTGCACCGTTACCAAGGCCCGGAAATATCGACGGCAGACCTGTCACTATTCACCGATGCAGCAGGATCTACCAGTTTTGGTGCTGTATTCCGCTGTGAGTGGTGCACTTCCCCATGGCCAGAAAAGTGGCGTGCTGCCGGCTTCTGCTCCAATATTACCCTTCTTGAACTCTTTTCCATCATTGTCGCCATTAATTTATGGGGTCACAAATTTAAAAATCAACGAGTATGCTTCTGGACAGACAATATGGCTGTGTTTTTTTGTATTAATAAGTTGACCTCTTCATCTCCTCCTGTGCTAGTACCGCTCCAACATTTAGTTCTCCGCTGTTTAGAACTCAACATTTGGTCCCGCGCTCGCCACGTACCTGGCGTCCACAACTCTGCTGCTGATGCTCTTTCCCGTTTTCATTGGCAGGAATTCCAGAACATCTTACCGGTGGCAATCAACGAAGGCCTGCCCTGCCCGCAGCTGCCATGGGATTTGCTGACCATTGCCAACGCATGATGTCTCTGGTGAGACGACGATGACGCCAGCAACTTGGTTCCGACATGGTAAGCGTAGGCTGAAAGGTGGGTGCGGGTACGTGATGCAGCGGTTGTGGAATTGCCAACTGTCAGCTTGGAGGTGACAATTTCGTACCTATTATGCTAAAGAGAGCATAGGGTTTCTGCTGTTCTCGCGCAGCTTCTGCTGTCAGGAGTTGGCTTTTACCTTAAATTGTGTGGTTGGCCAGATGTTACTAAACATTTCTTAATCTGCCAAGCCATTAAGGGCCCGTCCGTATTGCAGGATAGTGTGGAGCAGGCATAGTTTTGTTGGGTTGGGGTCGGAGCAGCAGGGTAGGGGTACACAGGCTCCTCAGTGGAGGTTGGTGTGAGTAAAATGAAGATGGAGAAGAAGGCTGACTTGCCCACGGAGGGATCCCAAGGGGCATACTGCTTCTTGATACTCTCAGAATTTCCATGTTTTGATATTGCAAAGTTGGTGGTTTCAGCAAATCATTAATAAAGCTGTGACCGATTCTCACCCAACAAAGAAGGTTTCTTGGTGTGGTTTACCATTAGCTGCAAGCGTTTAAAGGCGGGGTTAAAGGTTATAATTCTCGGCAGTCAGCTGTCCACCCGTTTGCTTCCTCGGAAGTTCAGCCGAACAGCAGCACTGAAGCAGGGGGCCCCTTAGACAATGGGGGCCCTGGGCAATTGCCCAGTTTGCTCCCCCTAACGCCAGCCCTGCATAGGACATAACTATATGAATAGTGGGGTCCGATTCTGCAACCCTCACTGATCCCAGGAACGGGTCCTGTTCCCCCTTTTTATGGTGTGACAGGCTACACATATGCCCTGCTGCTCCATTCATTCTCTTTGGGACCACTGGAATTAGCCACCGCTGTACTCCGCCATCTCTGGCGACCAGGGGCGGACACAGACAGCAGAGGGCCCCTGTGCAAAGAATGTGCCTGGCCCCCCCCCCACTCCCCAAATTTGCAACCTAACCTATTCCGTTCTAACATTACTTAGAGCAATACAAAACATACAGGGTAAGGATACTTTCACACCTGCGACACTACGCTCCGGCCACCTGATCCGGCTGAAAATGCAAGAAATCGGCCGGACACAAACCGCAACATGCGGTCCCTGCTGATTCTCTGCATTTTTGCCAGATTGTGGCCGGATCTCTGCCGTACCCAATTATAGTCAATGGGGCTGGCGGGCATTCTGTCTGCATCCAGCAGTGCTGGATCCAGTGAATTCCAGCAGGCTCTACCAGAATCACTAACACAGATGTGAAAGTAGCCTAATACAGGTCCACATACCTCGTACATCCATTGATGTCTCCTTTGATGTAGATGTTCTCTGTCCTCATCGTCTCCTTTCAGACCAGACCGCCATGATGATTTTTCAGCCATCTCTTCTCTCTGCAGAGTTTGAAAGACAGACATCTTAGTTTCCTACTTTTCCATCATCCTACGACCTTCTGAACACCCCATCATGCCACCCCCAATAGTGTGCCCACTGTGCTCCCTAGACAGGTTACACACAGATAGTTCCCTTTCAATAATTATTGGCACACAGTGTCCTAAAAAGTAACTGTGTCCAGGAAACAGTGTCCCTGACACTAATAGTGTGAACATAATGTTCCCCAAAAATAATTGTGCTAAGCTGATATCGTGCCAGGGTGCCCCCCACAGTAACAGTGCTCCCCGAAGTCCCACCAATATAAATAATTATTTACCAGACAGCACATAGTAAAAATAGTGCCCCTACAGTAATAAAATCCCACTGTGTCCCAGAAGTAATAATGCTCCCATAGTGCTCATACTAGTATTCAAGTTCCTCATAGTCCCTCAACTATAATAAAGCCCACCATAATGCCCCCGGTAGTAATAATTCTCTTTATAATGTGTTACAGTAAAAATAAAAGTGCCCTGTTGTGTGGCAGTATAAAAAATACTTCCTCTTAGTGCCCCCTGTAGAGCCAATGTCCCCATAGTACCCTCATAATGTGTGCCAATGCCCCTTACTGTGTGCCCAAAAAACCTTTTAGTGCCTCCAGTTGAGACAAGGTCCCCATAGTGCCCTATAATTTGCGCCAGTATAAAATACTCCTATATCGAGCCCCAATAGTGCGCCTCCCCTCATCCCCATGGTGCCTGGCAATGTGCCATAATAAAATGCCCCCATAATGTGTGCCAGTATAATTTCCCTATATAATGACCCCAATAGTGCTCCTCTCCTCCCTTCTCCATAGTGCCCCCTAATGTGGGCCAGTATATAAGATAGGGTCCCCAGTAGATGCCCCCATAGTGCTCCCCCTTCTCCATAGTGCCCCCTATGTGTGCTAGTATATAAGATAGGGCCCTCAAAGTGCTCCTCTCCTCCATTGTTCCCCCCATGTCTGCCAGTATATAAGATAGGGCCCCAGAAGATGCCTCCATAGTGCTCCTTTCCCCACTTCTCCATAGTGCCCCCCATGTGTGCCAGTATATAAGATAGGGTCCCAATAGTGTTCCTCCCTCTCCATAGTGCCCCCCATGTGTTCCAGTATATAAGAAAGGGCCCCCATATTTCTCCCCCCTCCATAGTGCCCAGTATAGTCCAGTATATAAAATAGTCAGGCCCCCTATATGTCACTTGCTCAGATAGGCCCCCCTATCTGTTGCTCAGTACCCCCCCCTATCAGATGCCCATTCATGCCCCCATATCAGTTGCACAGACCACCCCCATATGCCAGTTGACCAGCCCCCCCCCCCCCCATATCAGTTACTCAGAAGGAACCCCCCCCAATATCAGTTGTTTATTTATTCAGCCCTCCCATATGTCAGTTGCCCAGGACACCCCCCATATGAGTTACTCAGGAGGACCCCCCCCCAATATCAGTTGTTTATTTATTCAGCCCCCCATATGTCAGTTGCCCAGCCCCCCAATATCAATTATTTCTTTATTCAGCCCCTTCCCCATATGTCAGTTGCTCAGCCCACCAATATCATTTATTTATTCAGCCCCTTCCCCATATGTCAGTTGCTCAGCCCCCCCAATATCAGTTATTTATTTATTCAGCCCCCCCCCCCAATATCAGTTATTTATTTATTCAGCCCCCCTATATGCTCATTCAGGCCCCCCCTTGCTCAGTCAGGAGTCGGACCCCAGAGACAGGCACCCCCATATGCTTATTTCAGGCCCCCCATGATGTGACAGACCCCAGGGCCCCATGATATCAGACCTCAGATCAGACTAAAATAAATAATTAAAACTTACCTCTCCTGCTCTCCCTGTCCTGTCTCCAACAGCCCGCGCTGCACACGTGACCTGACTGCGTACAGCGTCGGGTCATAGTGCTCGCTGTACGCAGTCAGGCTGGAGGAGACCAGCGCCGTAGGGGTAAGTAAGCAAGCACCGATCTCTTGCATACTAATGAGCGCTTACTAGTATGATACTAGTGAGCGCTTCCAGAAGCCCTTACTAGTATGAATGGGCCCCCTCACACGTCGGGGCCCCTGTGCAGCTGAATCAGCTGCAGCGGCTTATGTCCGCCCCTGCTGGCGACCCCCATAGAGAATGGATGGAGAGGCAGGGCATATGTTATGTTCGACATGCCACTCAGTCAAGAAGGGGGATCAGTGGGGGCTCCAGCGTTTAGACTCCCACGGATGACTTATCCCCGTTATCCCCGATCATGTGGATAGAGCATTTCTATTTTAGTTTGACACATATTTTGGCCCAGATTTTTAATTTTTATTCATTCATTTTTTTTTACAACCAAAGAAAACCTTTAACCCCTTCAAGACACAGCCTTATTTCACCTTAAGGACCAGGTCATTTTTTGCAAATCTGACCAGTGTCACTTTAAGTGGTGATAACTTTAAAACGCTTTGACTTATCCAGGCCGTTCTGAGACTGTTTTTTCGACACATATTGTACTTCATGACACTGGAAAAATTAAGTCCCCAAATTTTTTTTTGCATATAAAAAATACCTAATTTACCAAAAATTTGGAAAAATTAGCAAATTTCAAAGTTTCAGTTTCTCTACTTCTGTAATACATAGCAAAACCCCCAAAAATTGTGATGACTTTACATTCCCCATATGTGTACTTCATGTTTGAATTATTTTGGGAATAATATTTTATTTTTTGGGGATGTTACAAGGCTTACAAGTTTAAAAGCAAATCTTGAAATATTTCAGAAATCCAATTTTTAGGGACCACTACAAGTCACTTTGCGAGGCTTACATAATAGAAACCACCCAAAAATGACCCCATTCTATAAACTACACCCCTCAAGGTATTCAAAACTGATTTTACAAACTTTGTTAACCCTTTAGGTGTTGCACAAGAGTTATTGGCAAATGGAGATGAAATTTGAGAATTTCATTTTTTTGCCTAATTTTCCATTTTAACCAATTTTTTCCACTAACAAAGCAAGGGTTAACAGCCAAACAAGACAGTATCTTTATTGCCCTGACTCTGCCGTTTACAGAAACACACCATATGTGGCCGTAAACTATTGTACGGCCACACAGCGGGGCGTAGAGTGAAAGGTGCGCCGTTTGGTTTTTGGAAGGCTGATTTTTATGGACTGGTTTATTTACACCATGTCCCATTTGAAGCCCCCTGATGCACCCAAAGAGTAGAAACTCCCTAAAAGTGACCCCATCTAAGAAATTACACCCCTCAAGGTATTCAAAACTGATTTTACAAACTTTGTTAACCCTTTAGGTGTTGCACAAGATTTAATGGAAAATAGAGATACAATTTCAAAATTTCACTTTTTGGGCAGATTTTCCATTTTAATTTTTTTTTTCCAGTTACAATGCAAGGGTTAACAGCCAAACAAAACTCATTATTTATGGCCCTGATTCTGTAGTTTACAGAAACACCCCATATGTGGTCGTAAACTGCTGTACGGGCACACGGTAGGGCGCAGAAGGAAAGGAATGCCATACGGTTTTTGGAAGGCAGATTTTGCTGGACTGTTTTTTTTGACACCATGTCCTATTTCAAGCCCCCCTGATGCACCCCTAGAGTAGAAACTCCAAAAAAGTGACCCCATTTTAGAAACTACGGGATAGGGTGGCAGTGTTGTTGGTACTAGTTTAGGGTACATATGATTTTTGGTTGCTCTATATTACACTTTTTGTGCGGCAAGGTAACAAGAAATAGCTTTTTTGGCATCGTTTTTTTTATTGTTATTTACAACATTCACCTGACAGGTTATGTCATGTGGTATTTTCATAGAGCAGGTTGTCACGGACGCGGCGATACCTAATATGTATACAATTTTTTTTATTTATGTAAGTTTTACACAATGATTTCATTTTTAAAACAAAAAAAATGTTTTAGTTTCTCCATAGTCTAAGAGCCATAGTTTTTACAGTTTTGGGGCGATTATCTTAAGTAGAGTCTCATTTTTGCGAGATGAGATGACGGTTTGATTGGCCCTATTTTGGGGTGCATATGACTTTTTGATCGCTTGCTATTACACTTTTTGTGACGTAAGATGACAAAAAATTGCTTTTTTTACACCGTTTTTATTTTTATTTTTTTACGGTGGTCACCTGAGGGGTTAGGTCATGTGATATTTTTATAGAGCCGGTCGATACGGACGCGGCAATACCTAATATGTATACTTTTTTTAATTTATATAAGTTTTACACAATGATTTCATTTTTGAAAAAAAAAAAATTATGTTTTAGTGTTTCCATAGTCTAAGAGCCACAGTTTTTTGAGCGATTATCTTAAGTAGGGTCTCATTTTTTGCGGGATGAGATGACGGTTTGATTGTTACAAATTTGGCGTACATTGTCATTGATCACCCCCCTGTAAGGCTCCATTCAGACGTCCGTATGATTTTTACGGATCCACTGATACATGGATCGGATCCGCAAAACACATACGGACGTCTGAATGGAGCCTTACAGGGGGGTGATCAATGACAGGGGGGTGATCAATAATAGGGAAGTGATCAGGAAGTCTATATGCGTGATCACCCCCTTGTCATTGATCACCCCCCTGTAAGGCTCCATTCAGACGTCCGTATGCGTTTTGCGGATCTGATCCATGTATCAGTGGATCCGTAAAAATCATACGGACGTCTGAATACGGATCCACTGATACATGGATCGGATCCGCAAAACACATACGGACGTCTGAATGGAGCCTTACAGGGGGGTGATCAATGACAGGGGGGTGATCAGGGAATCTATATGGGTGATCACCTCCCTGTCATTGATCACCCCCCTGTAAGGCTCCATTCAGACGTCCGTATGTGTTTTGCGGATCCGATCCATGTATCCATGGATCCGTAAAAATCATACGGACGTCTGAATGGAGCCTTACAGGGGAAGGATCAATGACAGGGGGGTGATCAATGACAGGGAAGTGATCAGGAAGTCTATATGCGTGATCACCCCCTTGTCATTGATCACCCCCCTGTAAGGCTCCATTCAGACGTCCGCATGTGTTTTGCGGATCCGATCCATGTATCAGTGGATCTGTAAAAATCATACGGACGTCTGAATACGGATCCACTGATACATGGATCGGATCCGCAAAACACATACGGACGTCTGAATGGAGCCTTACAGGGGGGTGATCAATGACAGGGGGGTGATCAGGGAATCTATATGGGTGATCACCTCCCTGTCATTGATCACCCCCCTGTAAGGCTCCATTCAGACGTCCGTATGTGTTTTGCGGATCCGATCCATGTATCCATGGATCCGTAAAAATCATACGGACGTCTGAATGGAGCCTTACAGGGGAAGGATCAATGACAGGGGGGTGATTAATGACAGGGGGGTGATCAGGGAATCTATATGGGTGATCACCTCCCTGTCATTGATCACCCCCCTGTAAGGCTCCATTCAGACGTCCGTATGTGTTTTGCGGATCCGATCCATGTATCCGTAAAAATCATACGGACCTCTGAATGGAGCCTTACAGGGGGGTGATCAATGACAGGGGGGTGATTAGGGAGTCTATATGGGGTGATCAGTGGTTCATAAAGGGTTAATAAGTGACAGGGGGGGGTGTAGTGTAGTGTGGTGTTTGGTGCGACTTTACTGAGCTGCCTGTGTCCTCTGGTGGTCGATCCTAACAAAAGGGACCACCAGAGGACCAGGTAGCAGGTATATTAGACGCTGTTATCAAAACAGCGTCTAATATACCTTTTAGGGGTTAAAAAAATCACATCTCCAGCCTGCCAGCGAGCGATTCGCCGCTGGCAGGCTGGAGATCCACTCGCTTACCTTCTGTTCCTGTGAGTGTGCGCGCGTTCACAGGAAATCTCGGCTATCGCGAGATGACGCGCCGATGCGTCCAGGAGGAGTAAATCAACCACCTCCCGGACGCATCGGTGCGTTAGGCGGTCGGGAGGTGGTTAAAGGGGTTGTCTCACTTCAGTAAGTCGGATTTATTATATAGAGAAAGTTAATACAAGCAACTTACTAATATATTGTTATTATCCATACTGCTTCCTTTGCTGGCTGAATTCATTTTTCCATCACATTATACCCAGCTCATTTTCATGGTTTTCATGACGTCATCGCACTGCCTGAGCCGTACAGTGTGGGACACAGGCCAGAAGAGGCCTGCATCACATCGCTGACACTGAGGTAAGTATAAGTGTTCTTTTTTTTTTTTCTTTTTTTTTTTTACAATAGTGATACTGAGGGGGGGGGGGGGGGTGCTTAAAAATGGCACATGATGGGGGGGACTTAATAATGGCACATGACGGGGGGGACTTAATAATGGCACATGATGGGGGGGACTTAATAATGGCACATGATGGGGGGGACTTAATAATGGCACATGATTACTGGCACGTAATGGGGGGCTTATTACTGGCACGTAATGGGGGGCTTATTACTGGCACATGATGGGGGGCTTATTACTGGCACATGATGGGGGCTTATTACTGGTACGTAATGGGGGGCTTATTACTGGCACATAATGGGGGGCTTATTACTGGCACGTAATGGGGGCTTATTACTGGCACGTAATGGGGGGCTTATTACTGGCACGTAATGGGGGGCTTATTACTGGCACGTAATGGGGGGCTTATTACTGGCACGTAATGGGGGGCTTATTACTGGCACGTAATGGGGGGCTTATTACTGGCACGTAATGGGGGGCTTATTACTGGCACGTAATGGGGGCTTATTACTGGCACATTATTGGTGGGCACTATAGGGGCATCTACTGAGGCAACACAAAGAAGGGGTGTTTTATATGGGGGGCTCTGTACAGTAGCATTTTATACTGGGACACATTATGGTGGGTACTATGGGGAAGGGGGGAGAGGAGTACTACGGGAGCACTAAGAAGGGGTAATTTATACTTGCAAAATTATGGGGGACACTGAGGGCATCTCCTGGGGCATTTTATACTGGTACATTATGGGGGGCACTAGGAGGAAGGGGGAGAGGAGCACTATGGGGGCATTTACTGGGGGCACTATATAGGGGTATTTTATACTGGCACATTATGGGGGACATTAGCTCAACTGGGGGCATAAGGGGGTATTTTTTGCATTGTCACATTATAAGGAGAATTATTTCTACTGGGGGGCATAATGGTGGGCTTTATTACTCCCCCATGGTATGACCCCCTAGTAGCAGCACCGGCCTCTCCCTGCTCTGCTATCCCTCTGCCCCTTCTCCAAATCCTTATTATGAAATCTTTCTCATTAGCATAAAACACAACATCAGCTCCGCCGAGCCCCCGGACAAAGTGTGGAAGTGGGGTCCGAGATCCCCAAGGGCCAAGCCAAGTAACTGTAAGTGTTCATGTGAAATATGTTTATGTTATAGACATATAGCCTACACTGTGCCACACGATATACAGTATACCTCTGCACCGTGCCCCACAATATACAGTATACCGCTACACTGTGCCACACAGTATACCTCTACACTGTGCCACACAGTATACCTCTACACTGTGCCACACAGTATACCTCTACACTGTGCCACACAGTATACCTCTACACTGTGCCACACAGTATACCTCTACACTGTGCCACACAGTATACCTCTACACTGTGCCACACAGTATACCTCTACACTGTGCCACACAGTATACCTCTACACTGTGCCACACAGTATACCTCTACACTGTGCCACACAGTATACCTCTACACTGTGCCACACAGTATACCTCTACACTGTGCCACACAGTATACCTCTACACTGTGCCACACAGTATACCTCTACACTGTGCCACACAGTATACCTCTACACTGTGCCACACAGTATACCTCTACACTGTGCCACACAGTATACCTCTACACTGTGCCACACAGTATACCTCTACACTGTGCCACACAGTATACCTCTACACTGTGCCACACAGTATACCTCTACACTGTGCCACACAGTATACCTCTACACTGTGCCACACAGTATACCTCTACACTGTGCCACACAGTATACCTCTACACTGTGCCACACAGTATACCGTATACCTCTACACTGTGCCCCACGATATACAGTATACCTCTACACTGTGTCCCACGATATACAGTATACCGCTACACTGTGCCACACAGTATACAGTATACCGCTACACTGTGGAGTCTGTTCTATAAGCACCCTTGTTCTGTGGCGGCGGACAGAAAATAATCTGGAAGTGCCTCTCCCGAGACCAGGCTCTGGATCCGCCACTGGTCTGGACCGCTCACAGGAGTGTACATTTCTTCTAAACTGTAATCCGTATCCTCTGACCTGCAGAAATCAGTGCTTGCTCGATAACAACTAACAGGCAGTACCTGTAGGCTGTAGCCTGGCCCTGTTACCGAAGCTAGCCGAGTGGTGTAAGGTTAAGGTACTAGAAGAGATGAGCGGCTGCTGAATCCTGATTTAAAGTTAAAGTTACTGCAGGATATGGATTACGGTTTAGAAATGTCAAATGTGTTCACTTATGAATCCCATCTATTTTATTAAGGCCTATTTGTCTGAACACATTTCTTATGGTGATCTTACGAGACCTTTGAACTGGTTTGAGAGCTTGATAGAGAAACCGCAAGATCCCATAAAAATGATATCCCAATTTTACAGCAGAATTAGAACCCATACATCCTCCATTTCACTTCCCTTTATTGGTTTGTGGGAGAAAGATCTGAAACGCACTTTTTCAGCTAAAGAAATTCATATTATTTTGAATTCTCCTCACAAAGCGTCTAGATGTGTACGCATTCAAGAGAATGGGTACAAGATAATCACTAGATGGTATAAAACACCCGACGTGGTATCTCGTTACTCATCATCTGGTTGCGACAAATGTTGGAGATGCCTAGCGGATAGAGGTTCTTACATGCACATTTGGTGGGAATGCCCGAAAATACTGTCTTGGTGGAACAAAGTATTCCAAATCAGTAACATCATTTGTGGTGGAGACCTCTCCCCCTCCCCTGAGATAGCTCTTCTGAATATTTTCCCTCCTAATCATAACACCCCTAACCTGGGTCTTTTTAAACATTTGATTGCAGCAGCCAAACTGCTTATCCCCAGACTTTGGCTCTCCACAGAAACCCCTCCCATGAAGCAGTGGCTCTCGAAGGTTGACCAGATCCATAGATTTGAAGAAATTTCTTCCTGGGAACTGAGAAATTTCCAAAAATTTTCAAAAACGTGGGAAGCGTGGATAGCATATAGGAACTCCAATGATATTCCAGTCAGTTTTAGTTGATTCGGTGGAACTACTACACGTTCTACAACAGGTCTTTCCCTGTAGGTATGCACCTCCCTTTATCACATCTCACTATCACACTCCATTATTAAAGTGCTTTCGCGCCCATACCTTACCTTCTCTCTCTGGAGCGCAGGCCCCCTGTAAGGGGTGGCTTCTTTAGACGATTATATCCTTGCATTTTTATATGTCTCAGTTTTGTGACGTTAATGTTGTTTATTACTTGACGCTACTGACAGGAGGTTTCATCCTCCATAACTGTATGGAATGCTGTATTTTCTCAATAAAGGATTTAAAATAAAAAAAAAAAAAAAAAAAAAAAAGAAATGTCAAATGTACACTCCTGTGAGAGGCGGGGAGGGGGATCTGTGGATGACACTGTTATGGAGGGGGAAATGGGGATGACACTGTCATGGGGTGGATCTGTGGATGACACATATAGCATAAGATGCTATACACGGTATGTGGCATCCACAGATCCCCCCCATAGCAGTGTCATCCACAGATCCCCCTCTCTATAAAAGTGTCATCCACAGACAGCTGGACTTTTCTTCCCTGTTGCGGTTTTAGGTATTGGGTAAAGTATCGCAGCATTTCGAAGCGTACTTGTGTAAATGTATCGTTGTTATAGCTGCCCCCCCCTACTTTTGTCCTGGCCCCCAGTGTGCCCCCCCAAATTTTGAAAGCTAGAGACGCCACTGCTTAACAGGAACCCAGCAATTTACCATAACTTGCAGTGGTAAACCTAATAATTCCATTCTCCTAGGGAGTAATGGAAAAATAATTAAAACGGACGAATGGACATTTTGGTTGTTTCATATTTCAAATAGAAATTAGAAAATAAAATAAAAATTCATTTTGGTTCTGATGCTTACGAGTTGGTCATAAAATTTTATTCAGGCCAGAATCAAAAGTGCTTCAGTGTTTATTCACACTCATAACATAACGCAACAGTCCCTTTTCAGGCTTGGTGCTTGTTCACACACAGAAAAAACTAAATAACGTTTACCTGGTATCCTGGGTGTCAGTTCACACCCCGCTAAATGCTCAGCCTCAGAAAGTCCACTTGCAGGCTGTAAGGCGGCCTGCTCGCCTGACACACTGTCTTCAGACCTCAGCGCAGAGATCTCCACAGCTCCACTGTCAGAGGGAGGTAATCCACACCACCTGACAGTGCTGACTGCTTTTAAACCTGCCAAGACCCGGCCTGAAACGTGGGGAGTAGCCACCCATCCAAAACTTTGGCTACTCCCAGTAAAAACCGTCCCGGATCAGCTTTACAGCCATACTAAACAGCTGAAGTGTCAGACTGCAATCTGCAATACTGACACTTCAGGGGAAAAAATCGACTCTTACTTCACCGAGGCCAGGAACCTCGGTGACACGTAACGATCATCAATGATGGCCCCTTGTTCCTTCCTACAATATATACACATATATATATATATATATATATATACACATATACATATACATATATCTCGTATTTTATGCTTTATAAGACGCACTTTTTAACCCCCAAAGTGGAGGGAAAAAGTAAGTGTGTCTTATAAAGCAAATGTGACAGCCTGTATAGTGATGTAGAACACTGTGCCTTGCAGTTACACGCATAGGGAGTCTGCTGTGGTAGTGAAACAGGAGCGTCACTCTTAGAATCACTGCACACTTCACTTATTTGGGCAGTTATGGGACCAAAACTGACCAAATAACTCTAGTGTGAACTCAGCCTTACAGGTAGATGTTAGCGCCAGGTATAAAGAACCGTGCAGAGGCCCAAGATCCTACTATAGCTTTAAAGAGCGCACTCCTTTTACACAGTCATCAGCTGATTCCACATAGATGTCTACAGAACCTGTTCTATTAAATGCTTATGCAAGTAGAGCCCCCCCTGACAGAGTGGAGAGGGTGTCAGCAGTAAGTTTGTGTTGACGTCCCTTCCTCTGATCCGTCAGAACAATAACACCCAAAAAACTGATCCTGTCTGTTAAGCATCCGCATTCACTAGGTGGTCATTTGGTCAGTAACCCATCAGCATTGCTAAAGCAAAAAAAAAACAGGAGTGGATTCAAAACAGAGATGACACGTGAATGGAATATTTGCATGTCTTCTGTGATTTGTACCCACTCCTGCTTTTGGCTACCAAATCATAAGCTAGCTGTGAGGCAAAATAGGGACCATATCATACAGGCCTTACAGCTGCTACATAGACAGGATCCATTATGCGTCTCATTTTTACTAACAGTCTATTCAGTAGGACTATCAGCTGTGTATCCACCTGACTTCTCCACAATGCAACTGATGGTCCCAACTCCATTTATAAGGCAAGAAATCACACTTATTAAACCTAACAGGGCACACCTGTGAAGTGAAAACCATTTCAGGTGACTACCTCTTGAAGCTCATCAAGAGAATGCCAAGAGTGTGCAAAGCAGTAATCAAAGCAAAAGGTGGCTACTTTGAAGAACCTAGAATATGACATATTCTCAGTTGTTTCACACTTTTTTGTTATGTATATAATTCCACATGTGTTAATTCATAGTTTTGATGCCTTCAGTGTGAATCTACAATTTTCATAGTCATGAAAATAAAGAAAACTCTTTGAATGAGAAGGTGTGTCCAAACTTTTGGTCTGTACTATATATTGTTCTGAATTTTGGAGATGGGCAGCTGATACTGGTTGGAATGATGCTGCACTCCGAAGTCAATTTTGCCATGGGCTTTCGTAAAGATTGAAAGATGCATTTGCTTTTCATGAGAGACCAGCATCGTTAGAGTCTGCCATGTCTCTAGCTGTTCGTATTGACAGGCGTCTTAGAGAGAGAGAGAGAGAGAGAGGAGACTACTCTTTCCTGTCATATTCAGCCCAAGGACAGTGGCCTCCTCTGAGGTGGAGGCCATGCAGCTGGGTTTACTTGCCTCTGATAGTAGAGGATTCAGCTCTCAGAGGAGGGTTTGTTTCTGTTGTGGGGGTATAAATCATTTGGCTAATGTTTGCCCCTCTAGGAGATTCATGGAGTTTTCTGAGGGTAATAAAAAACTTTCCATTTGCTACTATTGGCAAGGTTGATGTGCAAATTGAAGGTTTGCCGTTTGCTTGTAGTTCCCGTTTTCTCCTACCTACCAGGGTGGCGCTAGACAGCAAGAACATTGTTTGAGAGATTTTTGTAGATAGTGGGGCAGCTGTCAATCTCATTGATAATCAATTTGCAACAACGCATGGTTTCCAGGTGTGCACTTTGGAAAAGGATATACCTGTTTTTGCTATCGATTCCGCTCCACTTTCTCAAAGATCATTAAAGGGCATAGTTCCCAATATCCGTTTGACTGTGGGTGACGCTCATGTTGAGGCTATGTCATGTTTCGTCTTAAGCGGATTACCTACTCCTCTAGTGTTGGGGCTACCCTGGCTCACTAAACATAATCCCACCATTGATTGGCAAGCGAGGCAAATAAATGATTGGAGTGAGTTTTGCAGAGAGAATTGCCTCACTGCGTTTCTTTCAGATATTTCTACCAAGATTGTGCCATCTTTTCTCTCTGAAATTTTTTATGTGTTTTCCGAGAGTGGTGTCCAGGAGTTGCTCCCTCACCGGGAGTATGACTGCCCTATTAATCTCATGCTGGGAGTTGTAGTTTTGCAACAGCTGGAGGGCCGCACTTTGGACATGCCTGTCTTAGAGCCTGAGAAAGGGACACATCCGACCCTTGAAGTCACCTGTTGCCGCTGTTTTTTTTTTATGTTAAGAAAAAAGATGCTTCTTTAAAACCTTGTCTGGATTTCAGGGAGCTTAACCGTATCACGATTCGTGACCCATATCCGCTTCCTCTGATTCCAGACCTGTTTAACCAGATTGTTGGGGCTAAAGTTTTTTCCAAGTTGAATCTAAGAGGGGCATACAACCTAGTCAGGGTCAGGGAAAGGGGACGAATGGAAGACTGCCTTCAATACCCCTGAGGGTCATTTCGAGAATTTGGTTATGCCCTTTGGTTTGATGAATGCTCCGGCCGTCTTCCAACATTTTGTGAACAGCATTTTTTATCATTTAATGGGGAAATTTGTACTGGTGTATCTAGATAACATTTAGATTTTTTCTCCTGATTTCAAGACTCATCGGGACCACCTATGTCAGGTTTTGCTGATTCTGCGGGAGAATAAAGTGTACACTAAACTGGAAAAATGTGTGTTTGCGGTTCCGGAGATTCAATTTCTTGATTTTTTCGTATGGACCCTGCGGCAATAATTTTATATTAGCCGCTGCTGACATCAGCGACATTATCTGCGGTATATCTCCTGTGTGACGTTTCCACATCCCAAATACCTTGTTTAATTTTTTTGCGCATACACTTACAAATCCTACACTACTGTACGTGTGACATACTTTCAAGCATATATAACATTTAATATGAAAAAAGCAAGAAATAAGGGACAGGGAAGTGGCCGTGGCCCTGGGCGTGTTGAAACTGTGCATGCTGTCAGAGCACAAGAAAAACAATCATCCACGATACCTAGCTCCATGTCCCAGTTTGCAGGGCGGCGGAGGACAACACTCAAATTCAGACCAGTGTGACCAGGTGGTCGGTTGGATTGCAGCAGATAATGCTTCCAGTCGCTTAAGCACCACCCTGTCTTCCACCAAGTCCATTCTCAGTAGCCAAGAGTCTGGAGTGGTCAACACAATACTCACCCTGATCCTCCTTCCTCCCACCATGGAGAGTCTTGCCAAAGACCATGGAGAGTCTTGCCAAACAAGTAATCCCACACTTGGATATTCCGACAAGTCCGCTTGAAGAGGGACATGAGATCTTGTGCCCTGATTCCTAAACTCTTGAGCATCCACAGTCACAAGAGGATGACGGTAGGGAACGGCGATTAGTGTTTTATGAGGTGGATGATGATGAGACACAATTGCCAATAAATCAACAGCAATTAGTGTCTCAAGAGGTTGATGATGAGGATGAGACACAGTTATCAATAACTGAGGTTGTTGTTAGGTCAACAAGTCAGGAGGATGAGTAGAGTGAGGAAGTGGAAGAGGAGGTGGTGGAAGATGAAATCACTGACCCAACCTGGGAAGGCGGCAAGCTGAGCGAGGACAACAGTACAGAGGGGGAGGGATCCCCAGCACCACAACAGGCTGGAAGAGGCAATGGGGTGGCAAAAGGGAGAAGTTGGATGTCAGACATCCATGCCCACTCCTCGCTTGTGAAGAGTGGAAGCTGACTGGACTCGTCACATGTGTTGAATTCCTCCAAGATCCATGCCTCATTAATTTTTTGAAATGTGAGGTAGTCCACACTGTCGTGAGCTAGGCGAGTGCACTTATCGGTCATGATCCCCCCTGCTGCGCAAGCCAACAGTTCCCTGGCAGATTGTGCCAGCTCTGTCCACAGGTCAAGCCTGCACACTCAGTAGTCCAGGGGTTCATCGCTTCTCAGAGCACCCACATCGGCCTTTAACCCGATGTAGTTGGACACGATCTAGGCATTCCCTGAGGCTGGATCCGTATGACGGCTGTCGATGGGTTGGCTGCAAGAATGATCTCATATCCAAAGTCACCAAACTGCCCTCTTCTTGCATGCGCGTAAGGATTGGTACCCGCAATGTTTCTCTGTGAGTGGAAATTCCTATGCCAGCACCCGCAAAAGCAGAATGCAGCATTTATCGAAGCAACGCCTGGAATTGCTGCATTCTGACAGCCCTCTGTGATGGTGGTAACATTTCCACCATTTTGTGTTTGTGTCGGTGGTCTAAGTACGTTGCCAATCAGTACTGGTCCCTGCCCTTTATGCTTTTTATGTGGGGGTCCCTCTTCAAACACTTGAGCATGTACACCCCCTTTGCCCTAAAATGGAAGCCGTGGAGTGGCCTGACTCCTGGTCATCATCCAGGATAATGTCATCCTCGTTCTCCTGCCTCCAGCCACGGACAACACCAGGGATCCCAGAAATGTTTAAAGCATGCTCTTCTTGCTCCTCTTCTGCCCCGACACCATCCTCCTCTGACTACTCTTCAGACTGCTGTTGACTTGTCTCAGATTGAGTAGCCCCCCTGGGAATTCATCCAGCATTGCGACTTCCTCATCTTCCTGCTCCTGATCCTCGACGGCTTGATCAATGACACGACGGAATGCATGCTCCAGAAAGAAGTCGTAAGGTACAATGTCCATGATGGCACCCTGGCTGCGACTGACCAGTTTGGTGATCTCATCAAATGGCCGCAGAAGTCTGCATGCGTCGCGCATGAGCAGCCACTGGCGCGGTGAAAAAAAAACAAGATTCCCAGAACCTGTCCTGCTGCAGAGTTCGTACAGATAGTCAGTCATTAATGGCACGTTTCTGCTGGAGCAGCCTATCAAGCATATTTAAGGTGGAGTTCCATCGCATCGAGCAGTCACATATCAGACGTCTGACGCCATGGCCGTGTAAGATCTTCTAAAATGGTCAGAGATTTTCCTGGCCTGCCACAAGACATCCTGGACCCCGGGGTATTTGGCAACGAATCGCTGCACGACTAAGTTCAGGACGTGTGCCATGCATGGCACGTATGTCATTTTGCCCTGTTTCAGTGCGCTCAGCAGATTGGCACCATTGTCGCACACCACTTTACCAACTGTCAAATTGAGCAGGGTTAGCCACTAATCGGCCTGTGACCGCAAAGCTCAAAGGAGTGCAGGACCGGTATGGCTTTTGGCTTCCAGGCACAACAGACGCAGCACAGCATGGCAACGTCTCACCTGGCATGTCGAATATGTTCTCGGGAGCTTGTGGGGCGCAGCAGAAGAGACGGTAGCAGCGGAAAAGGAGGAGTCAGCCGAGGAGGAGAGGAAGGATGGAGTAGGAGGAGAATAAGAGGAAGGCCTGAATGCAATCCATGGAGGTAACATCAAATCTACACGGGTGCCACAGGTTGCATGCTTGACGGCCATCAGAAGGTTCACCCAGTGGGCAGTAAAAGTTATGTACCTTCCCTGCCCGTGTGTGCTAGACCACGTGTCTGTGGTCAGATGTATCTTGGCACTGACACTGAACGTGGTCATATAGCTCTGGGATGCCGTTCTGGGAGAAATATTTCCCACCAGGGACCTTCCATTGCGGTGTTCCAAAAGCCACAAATTTTCTAAAGGCCTCGGAGTCCACCAGTTTATATGGCAATAGTTGGTGGGCTAGCAGTTCTGACAAGCCAGCGGTCAGCCGTTGGGCAAGAGGGTTATCCGGCATCATCATCTTTTTCCATTCGAAACATTTGGGGCAAGGAAGCCTGCCTTTTGCCAGATAAACTCGAGGACGGCACGGTGGAAGGTGGAGTGGAGGACAACTGGGAGGAGAGAGGAGAAGGAGAAGAGGCAGGATGGGGTGTGTTGGGAGTGTGGCTTTGTGGGTTCTAACGGTGTTGCTCCCACTGGGTTTGGTGATGGTAGGCCAGGTGCCTTCTTAAGGCGATCGTCCCTAGGTGAGTGTTGGGCTTACCGTGACTTATGCATTGACAGCACAGGCTGCAGATGGCAACACTATTGTTAGCAGTGGACACGTTATAAAAAAAAAAGCCCACACTGCGGAGCCATGTGCCGGAGTCCTGGGAGTGACAGATGTGACCGTGCATGGTGGATGGCTCGTTCCAGAATACTTAGCAGTCTGCTTTTTGTCTCCTGTGCACTGTAAGTTCTGCCTGCTTCTCCTCCTTCTCCTTCCTATCTGCTGCTCCGTCTCTCCCTCTGAACTCCCCTCCTCTTCCTCTCTTGTGGTCAACCACATGATGTCCATCGACACATCATCATCGGATTCGTCACCTTCACCACCACTGACATTAGAGATCTCGGAGTAGGCAGCAACAGCGGGGACCACCCTCCTTGGGCTGATCTGGGTACTGTCGTCAGACTGCTGGGTGGCGACCGTTGATACCTCCTCTTTCTGATCCGATGCCAATAATGGCTGTGCATCGGTAAGGTCTTTTAATGGATGGAAAAATAATTCCTCTGACTCGAGCCGAGGGGATATGGTGGTGGTGGTGTCTTTGGGGGTGCACATAGCAGAGAGTAAAGAGGGTGCAGATAGAGAGGATGAGGAGGGTGCAGTAGCGGAAGGCTGAGTGAGCCACTCAACCAAGTCTGGTGCGTCCTTTGACATAATCGCACGCACTTTCTGCACCTTCCCACTTAGGCCGCGGCCTGGTGCACCTGACCGACCCCTACCACCCCTGTGGAAAGGCCTGCCTCTTCCTTTGCCTGTCATTTTCAAAATGAACCTGTGACAAAAGTCTCTATAGAAGAGCAGTTTTTGTGTAAGAAGGTATATCACACCCCTGCCTCAATCAGTTTTTTGGGGGGGCAACTGGTTAATCACACCAGCAGAAATTATTTCTTCACATTGTGTTTTTCACTCTGTGTAGATGCGGTAACGCAGCAAAAACACAAAAAAATGCTGCACTACCTAAATGCACTATATAGAAAGTATATTATTGGTATATAGCACCCCTGCTTCAAACAGTTTTTATGGGGGGCAACTGGTTAATCACACCAGTAGAAATTATTGGTTCCAATAGCGTTTGTCACTCTGTGTAGATGCGGTAATGCAGCAAAACTGCAAACAAATGCTGTACTACCTAAATGCACTATATAGAAAGTATATTATTGGTATATAGCACCCCTGCTTCAATCTGTTATTTTGGCAGGGCAACTGGTAAATCACACCAGTAGAAATTATTTTTTCCAATAGCGTTTGGCAATCTGTGTGGCTGCAGTATCGCAGCAGAACCGCACACAACTTCTTCTCAATACAATTGCACTATAATATGCTTTCTATGTTAGAAAGTATATTATAAGTGTATTATACCCTTCTGTACTGCACACCTATCAATAGTATACCTATACCAGTCCTGTGGCCCTATTAGCTAGCAATTTGTGTCCCAACAGTCTGTCCCTGCTCCACACTGCAACCTCTCCCTACACTTGCAAAAGACTGAATGTAAAATGGCGGCCAGATCAGGTTTATTTATAAGGTTGGGGTATGTCCATGTGCTGAAATGTCTCAGTTGGTTGTCCTGTACCACCTGATGGATGTGTCATGGGTCAAAGTTCTTCACAATGTAAAAAAATATGGCGGGCGTGAATATCGCCATATGTTCGCCCGTTCAGCGAACAGCGAACGAATGAAGTTCACCGCGAAACAGTCAATGTCACAGATATTTGGGATGCAGAAACGTTATACAGGAGAGGTACCACAGGTAATGGCACTGCTGTCACCAGCAGCCTAGAAAAAATTACAGTCAATGTCACAGATATTTGGGATCATTATACAGGAGATGTAGCGCAGGTAATGTCGCTGTCCACAGCGTCTACGGAAAAAGTACACTGGATGTCACAGAAATTCTTGCAATGCGCAAATGTTACAGTAGATGTAGCGCAGGTAATGTAACTGTCCGCAGCGTACACTGTCTACGGAAAAAGTACACTGGATGTCACAGATATTTTTAGGCTGCACACATGTTACACAGATGTAGCGCTGATGATGTCGCTGTCTGCAGCGGCCAAATAATTGCAAGCTATTTAGCGCAGGTTGCGCTAATAATATATATTGCTGCCAGATACAACAATAGACCTTAAAAGGACTTTTGGGTCTCTATTCTAACACCAACCCTGCCTAACAAAAAAATAAAATTCAATTCCCTACACTAACTGTCCCTTCTATAGCACAGCCGTTCCAGACTTAGGCCTCATGCACACGAGAGCGGACCGTGGAAACCCGGCCGGGATTCTTCCTGACAGCATGAGCGCACAGCGTCATTGTCATAATTTGTGCCAAATATGTCACGATTTGGTGGATAGGGGATAACTTCAAAACTTGGCACAATCCCTTTAAGTTCAGTTATTTCCTACCTACGGTATAATATACAACAGTGGTATCACAATGCTTGCAGATTGCACTTATTTCTTATATCTATCCAAGTATGTGAACAGTCTTCTTGCCCTCCGTGCAGTTATCTCATGGGATCTTGTAGTAAGTCATGATTACACATGGTCATTTATCTCCTTCCAGCAGCTGACATTTCTGATAAAACGATTAGAAGCCAAAGATAATCTCCATGTTTCCATGTGACTAGTCTACCGTTATAATATTACTGATAACAATGCCGTACAGTTGGGCTAAAGAGGAAACAAGAATATGTGATGTGGTTTGCTTGTTCTTAGTTTGTTCTTAGTGGATCATTAACCCCTTTTGCTTCATGACAACTATTCCTCAATATTAAATGATCAATTAGCATCATATTAGGGTCATTACTGAAAAAAAAAATCCCAGTGTACAATAAACCAAATTATTGACAAAGAGCTGTAGCACCACTACATGTTACCCAATTGGTACCCAGTATAACACTATGACATGAATCTACTCACTATATAGCATAAAGAATACCTCTGCAATCCAATGGAATATGCAACACATTTTTGACTTGCAGATTCCATACGAGCAAAAACCTCTATATGCCGCCACATGAAATTGACGCATACAAAGGTCCAGTATGGGCCCATATTACGGATGAATACAACAAGGATCTGTCATTTGTCCTTGTACATGAGGCCTGGGTTTGGTTGCACAGGGCATTTATAGTATTCTTAGCTTTAGTGCAGCGGGCCCAGGTCAGAAGAGTGAGAGGGGGAGAGTGGTTATGGTAGAGGCAAAGACGGGGATGGTAGCTCTCATGGTGACAGTCCTCACCTTGGCACTGCCTGGGCTGTGCAGTTAAGGGTGGAAACCCTTTCTCCCCTCTGGGCACATCCTGGACATTTGGGGTCACCTGCTTGGTGGTCGCTGGGGTGCCCTTGATAGTGGATGATTGGCAGGGTACAAAGCAAGAGAGTAGGAGTAAGGGGCTGGTAGATGTTCGTGGAGTCAATGACCAGGGCTTTTTGGTTACAATTAGAGATGAGCGAATTGAATCAGACAAAGTGGAATTAGATCCGAATTTCAGGAAACATTCCATTCGCAATGAATGTGAATTTCCTCACACTTCGTGGTAACGAATCACAATTTTTCCTAAAATGGCAGCTACATGTGTGAGGACATAGGGCAAGGAACTCTGGGAAGGCAGGCTGACCCATAATGCCATGCATGCAGCCAATCAGCAGCCAGCCCTGTGATGTCACAGCCTTATAAATACGGCTTAGAGTCAGACATTTTCCAGCGTTCTGAGTACAGGGACAGACGTGAGAAGGTGCTAGGGACAGCAAAAGGAAAGATCTCATTGTGAAAAAAAAAAACTGAAAAAACGATTTATAAGTGCAGGGAAAGGATAGGGAGGAATCATGTCACAGCATCTTAGTGCAAAGAGAGATGTCAGAAGGCGCTAGGGACAGTGCCAGAAAAGCGATTTACAAGTGCAGGGAAAGGATAGGGAGGAATCATTTCACAGAATCTCATTGCATGGAGAGACATCAGAAGTCGCTAGAGGCAGTGCTAGAAAAACATCATTGTGAAAAAAAAAAAGCGATTTTCAAGTGCAGGGAAACATTATTTGGAGATCCAAATAGCCATTACAGGGAGTGCAGAATTATTAGGCAAGTTGTATTTTTGAGGATTAATTTTATTATTGAACAACAACCATGTTCTCAATGAACCCAAAAAACTCATTAATATCAAAGCTGAATATTTTTGGAAGTAGTTTTTAGTTTGTTTTTAGTTTTAGCTATTTTAGGGGGATATCTGTGTGTGCAGGTGACTATTACTGTGCATAAATATTAGGCAACTTAACAAAAAACAAATATATACCCATTTCAATTATTTATTTTTACCAGTGAAACCAATATAACATCTCAACATTCACAAATATACATTTCTGACATTCAAAAACAAAACAAAAACAAATCAGTGACCAATATAGCCACCTTTCTTTGCAAGGACACTCAAAAGCCTGCCATCCATGGATTCTGTCAGTGTTTTGATCTGTTCACCATCAACATTGCGTCCAGCAGCAACCACAGCCTCCCAGACACTGTTCAGAGAGGTGTACTGTTTTCCCTCCTTGTAAATCTCACATTTGATGATGGACCACAGGTTCTCAATGGGGTTCAGATCAGGTGAACAAGGAGGCCATGTCATTAGATTTTCTTCTTTTATACCCTTTCTTGCCAGCCACGCTGTGGAGTACTTGGACGCGTGTGATGGAGCATTGTCCTGCGTGAAAATCATGTTTTTCTTGAAAGATGCAGATTTCTTCCTGTACCACTGCTTGAAGAAGGTGTCTTCCAGAAACTGGCAGTAGGTCTGGGAGTTGAGCTTGACTCCATCCTCAACCCGAAAAGGCCCCACAAGCTCATCTTTGATGATACCAGCCCAAACCAGTACTCCACCTCCACCTTGCTGGCGTCTGAGTCGGACTGGAGCTCTCTGCCCTTTACCAATCCAGCCATCTGTCCCATCAAGACTCACTCTCATTTCATCAGTCCATAAAACCTTAGAAAAATCAGTCTTGAGATATTTCTTGGCCCAGTCTTGACGTTTCAGCTTGTGTGTCTTGTTCAGTGGTGGTCGTCTTTCAGCCTTTCTTACCTTTGCCATGTCTCTGAGTATTGCACACCTTGTGCTTTTGGGCACTCCAGTGATGTTGGAGTGAAATATGGCCAAACTGGTGGCAAGTGGCATCTTGGCAGCTGCACGCTTGACTTTTCTCAGTTTATGGGCAGTTATTTTGCGCCTTGGTTTTTCCACACGACTATTTTGAATGAAACGCTTGATTGTTCGATGATCACGCTTAAGAAGCTTTGCAATTTTAAGAGTGCTGCATTCCTCTGCAAAATATCTCACTATTTTTGACTTTTCTGAGCCTGTCAAGTCCTTCTTTTGACCCATTTTGCCAAAGGAAAGGAAGTTGCCTAATAATTATGCACACCTGATATAGGGTGTTGATGTCATTAGACCACACCCCTTCTCATTACAGAGATGCACATCACTTAATATGCTTAATTGGTAGTAGGCTTTCGAGCCTATACAGCTTGGAGTAAGACAACATGCATAAAGAGGATGATGTGGTCAAAATACTCATTTGCCTAATAATTCTGCACTCCCTGTATACATCTCTGGCATTCCAGCAATTTGTTCTTGTTATTGGGGTGCAAGTGCTATATTGAAAAGCCTTTAGTGGCTTATATGTCTGGAAAAAGAAAAATATATACGAATATATACGAATTTCACTTCTGCAGTTATTTTTGTTGAAAGAGTTTAGTGGCCTATTTCAGTACAAAAAGGAAAAAAATATCCGCACTTCACTGTTGCATTTATTTGTGGTGAAAGAGTTTAGTGGTCTATTTCAGTACAAAACGAAATATACAGTGAGGAACAGAAGTATTTGAACACCCTGCAATTTTGCAAGTTCTCCCACTTAGAAATCATGGAGGGGTCTGAAATTAACATTGTAGGTGCATTCCCACTCAGAGACAGAATTAAAAAACAAAATTCAGGAAATCACATAGTATGATTTTTAAAGAATGTATTTGTCTTGCACTTCTGAACAAAAGTATTTGAACACCTGAGAAATAGCAAGAATTCTGGCTCTCAAAGACCTGTTACTGTGCCTTTAAAAAGTCCACCTCTACTCCACTCATTAATCTAACTTAGTAGCACCTGTATTGTCTCTTTAAAGACACCTGTCCACCCCACAGTCCGTCAGACGCCAACTACTACCATGGGCAAGACCAAAGAGCTGACAAAAGACACCAGAGACAAAATTGTGGATCTCCACAAGGCTGGAAAGGGCTACGGGGCAATTGCCAAGCAGCTTGGTGAAAATAGATCAACTGTTGGAGCAATTGTTAGAAAATGGAAGAGGCTAAAGACGACTGTCAGTCTCCCTCGGACTGGGGCTCCATGCAAGATCTCACCTTGCGGGGTATCACTGATGATAAGAAAGGTGAGGAATCAGCCCAGAACTACAAGGGAGGACCTGGTCAATGACATGAAGAGAGCTAGGACCACAGTTTCAAAGGTCACTGTCGGTAAAACATGGTTTCAAATCATGCATTGCACGGAAGGTTCCCCTGCTCAAGTCATCACTAGGGTTGAGCGAACCCTAACTGTAAAGTTCAGGTTCGTACCGAACTTTAGGATTTTTGGACCCCGGACCCGAACCCGAACATTTTCGTAAAAGTTCTGGTTTGGGTTCGGTGTTCGCCGCTTTCTTGCCGCTTTTTGAAAGGCTGCACAGCAGCGAATCAACAAGCGTCATACTACTAGCCCCAAGAGGCCATCACAGACATGCCTACTAATGGCATGGCTGTGATTGGCCAGAGCAGCATGTGATCCAAGCTCTATATAAGCTTGGGTCACGTCACTCTGCTGTTACAAGTGTAGGGAGAGGATGCTGCTGGACTTGTGATTTCAGGGAGAGCATAGGAGAGAATCTAACTCAGCAATCTACAGACAAATAGTTGTGTGGGTGCAGGGCACTATCGTTTTACCCTGCCCTGAGCTCATTGACCAAAAATACAAACTTTTAGAATTCTGTTAGGTGGGTGGCAGCGGCTGCCATTTTATGCATGCTCAGTGCACCAGCACTGCATCTGAGCTTTTGGAACATTGCAAAATCACAATGTTTGTGGGGCAAACTACAACATCTGGATTAGTCAGTGTGCAATTTAGGGTAGAAATACACCCATCATTTTCTGGGGTTTGAAAAACACATTTTTTTCTTTTTCAAAGAACAGTATTTGCCAGATCTGCAAGTGTTAAATTCAAGTTTAATATATACAGCATTCATATTCTGTTAGCAAAAAAATACTTTTTGGGCAATCTACAACATCTGTATTAGTCAGTGTGCGATTTAAGCTAGAAATACACCCATCATTTCCTGGGGTTTGAAAAACAAACATTTGACAAAAAACACTATTTTCAGGCCTTGCAGCATCAGCACGTGTGAAATTACAGTCTTATATACTGCTGTCAAATTCAGTTGTTAAACAAACAGTCGTTTGGGCTCCAAAAATTCAGTTGGCAGCCTTTGATGCAGATGTCATTGTGAGATACACCCTTTTAAATACTGCCATTTGGTGCACCAATATTGAATTTAGGCCTACAGAGGTTCAGGCCCTGTGAGATACCCCTTCCCCCCCCCCCCCCCTACATACAGGGGTTTGAATTAGGCATTTGAAATACAGCCATTTGAAATACAGCCTTTTTGTGCAAAGATATATTTACTTCAGGCCTACACAGGTTCAGACCATGTGAGATGCACCCTTTACATACTGTCATTCTTTTTTACTATTAATTAAACACCCATTTAGGGCAAGATCCTAAATTAAAAAAATATGAGGAGAGCGTCAAATAAGGGACGTGGCCCAGGTCGTGGTGCCGCTGGTGGAGCTCCTGTTGCAGGGAGAGGATGTGGTCAATCTGTGCCAGCTACAAGCAAATGTGAAACCCCTTCCTCAGGTGAGAGTAGGCGACACAACTCCACCTTGCACATGCTAGCCAGACTGTGTGAGCAGCAGCAGGCGATAGTGGAGTTTCAGCTGCAGCACGCACAGGTGAGTCGCTCGGCGGAACAGCACCACTTCACCACCAATGACTGGGCCTCCATGCGAGACCTGTGTTTTTTGTTGCGCTGTTTCGAGTACTCCACCAACATGGCCAGTGCCGATAACGCCGTTCTCAGCGTTACTATCCCACTTCTATACCTCCTTGAAAAAACGCTCATGGCGATGATGGAAGAGGATGTGGCACAGGAGGAGGAAGAGGGATCATTTCGTAGGGTTTCCGGCCAGTCATTCCCAAGTGGCTCCGAGGGCGGGTTCCTGCACCCACAAACAGTGGCGTCGCCAGGGGGGGCCAGAGGGGGCCACGGCCCCCCCTACATCATGCTCGGCCCCCCCATGTGCCCCCCCAACTAAAATGCGCCCCCCCCCCCCAAAGTGAGCCGCCGCCGCCGGGCACAGGGAGATGAGCGCTTCCATTGCGCTCATCTCCTTACTACTGCCTGTGCCAGCGGCGGTGCAGGGGAGGGAGAGGCGTGTCCCTTCCCCTTGCTCTGATAGGCTGCAGGCACTGCCTGCGCTGCCTGAGCCATACAGCGTGGGACACAGGCCAGAAGAGGCCTGCATCGCATCGCTGACACTGAGGTAAGTATAAGTGTTCTTTTTTTTTTTTTTTTTTTTTTACAATAGTGATACTGAAGGGGGGGGGGACTTAATAATGGCACATGATGGGGGGGGACTTAATAATGGCACATGACGGGGGGACTTAATAATGGCACATGATGGGGGGACTTAATAATGGCACATGATTACTGGCACGTAATGGGGGGCTTATTACTGGCAAGTAATGGGGGGCTTATTACTGGCACATGATGGGGGGCTTATTACTGGCACATGATGGGGGGGCTTATTACTGGCACGTAATGGGGGGCTTATTACTGGAACGTAATGGGGGGCTTATTACTGGCACGTAATGGGGGGCTTATTACTGGCACAGAATGGGGGCTTATACTGCAGAATGGGGGGCTTATTACTGGCACAGAATGGGGGGCTTATTACTGGCACAGAATGGGGGGCTTATTACTGGCACATTATTGGTGGGCACTATAGGGGCATCTACTGAGGCAACACAAAGAAGGGGTGTTTTATATGGGGGGCTCTGTACAGTAGCATTTTATACTGGGACACATTATGGTGGGTACTATGGGGAAGGGGGGAGAGGAGTACTATGGAGTCATCTACGGGGGCACTAAGAAGGGGTAATTTATACTTGCAAAATTATGGGGGACACTGAGGGCATCTACTGGGGCATTTTATACTGGTACATTATGGGGGGGCACTATGAGGAAGGGGGAGAGGAGCACTATGGGGGCATTTACTGGGGGCACTATATAGGGGTATTTTATACTGGCACATTATGGGGGACATTAGCTCAACTGGGGGCATAAGGGGGTATTTTTTGCATTGTCACATTATAAGGAGAATTATTTCTACTGGGGGGCATAATGGTGGGCTTTATTACTCCCCCATGGTATGACCCCCTAGTAGCAGCACCAGCCTCTCCCTGCTCTGCTATCCCTCTGCCCCTTCTCCAAATCCTTATTATGAAATCTTTCTCATTAGGATAAAACACAACATCAGCTCCGCCGAGCCCCCGGACAAAGTGTGGAAGTGGGGTCCAAGATCCCCAAGGGCCAAGCCAAGTAACTGTAAGTGTTCATGTGAAATATGTTTATGTTATAGACATATAGCCTACACTGTGCCACACGTTATACAGTATACCTCTGCACCGTGCCCCACAATATACAGTATACCTCTACACTGTGCCACACAGTATACCTCTACACTGTGCCACACAGTATACCTCTACACTGTGCCACACAGTATACCTCTACACTGTGCCACACAGTATACCTCTACACTGTGCCACACAGTATACCTCTACACTGTGCCACACAGTATACCTCTACACTGTGCCACACAGTATACCTCTACACTGTGCCACACAGTATACCTCTACACTGTGCCACACAGTATACCTCTACACTGTGCCACACAGTATACCTCTACACTGTGCCACACAGTATACCTCTACACTGTGCCACACAGTATACCTCTACACTGTGCCACACAGTATACCTCTACACTGTGCCACACAGTATACCTCTACACTGTGCCACACAGTATACCGTATACCTCTACACTGTGCCCCACGATATACAGTATACCTCTACACTGTGTCCCACGATATACAGTATACCGCTACACTGTGCCACACAGTATACAGTATACCGCTACACTGTGGAGTCTGTTCTATAAGCACCCTTGTTCTGTGGCGGCGGACAGAAAATAATCTGGAAGTGCCTCTCCCGAGACCAGGCTCTGGATCCGCCACTGGTCTGGACCGCTCACAGGAGTGTACATTTCTTCTAAACTGTAATCCGTATCCTCTGACCTGCAGAAATCAGCGCTTGCTCGATAACAACTAACAGGCAGTACCTGTAGGCTGTAGCCTGGCCCTGTTACCGAAACTAGCCGAGTGGTGTAAGGTTAAGGTACTAGTAGAGATGAGCGGCTGCTGAATCCTGATTTAAAGTTAAAGTTACTGCAGGATATGGATTACGGTTTAGAAATGTCAAATGTACACTCCTGTGAGAGGCGGGGAGAGGGATCTGTGGATGACACTGTTATGGAGGGGGAAATTGGGATGACACTGTCATGGGGTGGATCTGTGGATGACACATATAGCATAAGATGCTATACACGGTATGTGGCATCCACAGATCCCCCCCATAGCAGTGTCATCCACAGATCCCCCTCTCTATAAAAGTGTCATCCACAGGCAGCTGGACTTTTCTTCCCTGTTGCGGTTTTAGGTATTGGGTAAAGTATCGCAGCATTTCGAAGTGTACTTGTGTAAATGTATCGTTGTTATAGCTGCCCCCCCTACTTTTGTCCTGGCCCCCAGTGTGCCCCCCCAAATTTTGAAAGCTAGAGACACCACTCCCCACAAACCCAAGGTACACAATTATCTAGCCAGGGCACAGTTCTGGAGGATGAGGAGGAGGAGGATGAGGAGGAGGAGGAGATGCAGGAGGAGGAACCATGTTCACAGCAGGGTGGCACCCAGACCAGCTCATGGCCACCTGGTGCGTGGATGGGGGGATACAGAGGACACAGACGATACACCTCCCACAGAGGACAGCTTTTCATTGGCTCTGGGCAGCCTGGCACACATGAGCGATTACATGCTGCAGTGTCTCCGCAACGACCGCGAGTTGCCCACATTCTAACTTCATTCAACGTACTTTCCTTAATTCCGTCACTGGAGCATGATCGTAAGATGCGCGAGTACAAGCGCACGCTGGTAGACGCGCTGCTGGGGACATTCCCACCTGACAGGGGGGCACAGTGGAAGCACAAGGCGAAGGCAGAGGATGAGGAAGAGGTCGCCAATGCAGCTGGGGCACCGCCAGCACCTCAGAAGGCAGGGTTATCATGGCCGAAATGTGGAAAAGCTTTGTCAGCATGCCACAACAACCAGCACCACCAGCTGATATGGAACGTCTTAGCAGGAGGCAGCATTTCACCAACATGGTGGAGCAGTATGTGTGCACATGCCTACACGTACTGAATGACGGGTCTGCCCCCTTCAACTTCTGGGTCTCCAAATTGAGCACATGGCCTGAGTTTGCCCTTTACGCCTTGGAGGTGTTGGCCTGCCCTGCAGCTATTGTATTATCTGAACGTGTGTTTAGCACGGCAGGGGGCGTTATCACAGACAAGCGCAGCCGCCTGTCCACAGCCAACGTGGACAAGCTCACGTTCATTAAAATTAACCAGGCTTGGATCCCACAAGACTTGTCTGTACCTTGTGCAGAATAGACATTTATACCACCATCAAACATACATTCTTGTATTCAAGTCAAGTGCAACGATTCTTTGTTTTCTTTTTTCTTTTAATTTATCCCAATATTTTGGGGGCTACCTACCCCAATAAAAAAGAAAAAGAAAAAAGAAAAGAAAAACATTGTTGGCTGCCTCCTCCTCCTCCTCTATTGCTGCCTCCACCTACAACACCACATTCACCGCCTCCTCAACCTCAGACTCCATATCCACCTCCTTCTCTGAGTTGCAGGTTAATCATTAGTAATTTTTAGTTATTTTATTTTATTTCCCTATCCACATTTGTTTGCAGAGCAGTTGCCATGCTCTTAAGCACATTTGACTGCCTTTTACATCCCTCTAGCCTTTTCAATAACTATTTTAGAGCCATTTTAATGCAAAAAAGTGCCAATTTTAGTGCCCTATATTGAAAAAATTCTTATTTTCAATTGTCGGGTGACATTTTACAATTTTTAGCATATACAAACCCCTGCTGTGCCTGGGTGACAGGGGCCTAAATCTCTCAAAATCGTCTGTTTTATTGCTGGGTGACATGAACCCCCTTTTGCCGTGAATGAACCATTGCTGTGCCTGTGTGACAGGGGCCTAAATCTCTCAAAATCGTCTGTTCTATTGCTGGGTGACATGAACCCCCTTTTGCCGTGAATGAACCCCTGCTGTGCCTGGATGACAGGGGCCAAAATCTCTAAAAATCGTCTGTTCTATTGCTGGGTGACATGAGCCCCCTTTTGCCGTGAATGAGCCCCTGCTCTGCATTGCTGACAGGGAACTAAATTTAGTGAAAACATCTGTTACTGATCGGAAGATGTGCGACTACAAGCGCACGCTGCTGATGGCATTCCCATCTGACAGCGGGGGCACAGTGGAAGCACAGGGGAAGGCAGAGGAGGAGGAAGAGGTCGCCAACGCAGCTGCGGCACCGGCAGCACCTGAGAAGGTAGGGTTAGCATGGCCAAAATGTGGAAAAGCTTTATCAGCCTTGGAGGTGCTGACCTGCCCTGCAGCCAGTGTATAGTGTGAACGTGTATTTAGCACGGCAGAGAGCATTATCACAGGCCGCAGCCAATGTGGACAAGCTTACGTTTATTAAAATGAACCAGGCATGGATCCCACAGGACTTGTCCGTACCTTGTGCAGAATAGACATTTATACCAGCCTCAACCATCCATTCTTGTACTCAAGTGCACTTAGTTTTATTTTGTTATATGTCCCAATATTTTGGGGGATACCCCAATTTAAAAATAAAAAATAACACAAATCAGTGTTGGCCACCTATTCCTCCTTGACCGCCGCTTCCACCTACACCGCCACGTCAACCTACACCGCCACATCCACTCATCCACTGCCTCCTCAACCTCCTACTCCTAGATACAGATTGTTATTTTTAATTTTTCTGTATTTTATGTTATTTTAAGTCATTTCCCTATCCACATTTGTTTGCAGAACAGTTGTCATGCTCTTAAGCACATTTTGATGCCTTTTGCAGCCCTCTAGCACTTTCCAGGACTATTTTAGAGCCATTTTAGTGCCCAAAAGTTCGGGTCCCCGTTGACTTCAATGGGGTTCGGGTTCGGGGTCAAGTTCGGGTCCCGAACCCAAACTTTTTTTTCAAGTTCGGCCGAACTCCTCGAACCTGAACATCCAGGTGGCCGCTCAACTCTAGTCATCACATGTCCAGGCCCGTCTGAAGTATGCCAATGACCATCTGGATGATCCAAAGGAGGCATGGGAGAAAGTTATGTGGTCAGATGAGACCAAAGTAGAACTTTTTGGTCTAAACTTCACTCGTCGTGTTTGGAGGAAAAAGAAGGATGAGTTGCATCCCAAGAACACCATCCTTACTGTGAAGCATGGGGGTGGTAACATCACACTTTGGGGGTGCTTTTCTGTGAAGGGGACAGGACGACTGCACTGTATTAAGGAGAGGATGAATGGGGCCATTTATTGTGAGATTTTGAGCAACAGCCTCCTTCCCTCAGTCAGAACATTGATGATGGGTCGTGGCTGGGTCTTCCAACATGACAACGACCCGAGGCACACAGCCAGGATAACCAAGGAGTAACACCGTAAGAAGCATATCAAGGTTATGGCGTGGCATAGCCAGTCTCCAGACCTAAATCCAATAGAACATCTTTGGAGGGTGCTGAAACTCCTGACAGATCTAGAGGAGATCTGTGTGGAGGAGTGGGCCAAAATCCCTGTTGCAGTGTGTGCAAACCTGGTCAAGAACTACAGGAAAAGTTTTACCTCTGTAATTGCAAACAAAGGCTTCTGTACCAAATCTTAACACTGATTTTCTCGGGTGTTTAAATACTTATGTTCATCAGTGCAAGACAAATAAATTCTTTAAAAATCATACAATGTGATTTCCTGAATTGTGTTGTTAAATTCTGTCTCTCAGAGTGGGAGTGCACCTACAATGTGAATTTTAGACCCCTCCATAATTTCTAAGTGGGAGAACTTGCAGATTCGCACGGTGTTCAAATACTTCTATTCCTCACTGTATATACACATTTTACTTCTGCAGTTATAAGTGTTGAAAGACTTCAGTGTCCTATTTCAGTACAAAATGTAAAAAAATATATGCACTTCACTGTTGCATTTATTTGTGGTGAAAGAGTTTAGTGGTCTATTTCAGCACAAAAAGGAAAAATATATACGCATTTCACTTCTGCAGTTATATGTGATGAAAGCATTCAGTGTCCTATTTCAGTAGAAAAAGGAAAACAATATCCGCACTTCACTGTTGCATTTATTTGTGGTGAAAGAGTTTAGTGGCCTATTTCAGTACAAAACTAAAAATATATACACATTTCACTTCTGCAGTTATATGTGGTGAAAGACTTTAGTGTCCTATTTCAGTACAAAAAGGAAAAATATATACGCACTTCACTGGTGCATTTATTTCTGCTAAAAGCGTTTAGTGGCCTATTTCAGTACAAAAAATATATATATTCTCTGTTCACTTCTGCAGTTATATGTGTTGAAAGCATTTATTGGGCTGTTTTAGTACAGAAAGAAAAATATATACACACTTCACTGGTGCATTTATTTGAGGTGAAAGCTAGAGTTGAGCAAACACCTGGATGTTTGGGTTCGACGGGTTCAGCCGAACTTCACAAACAATTTCGAGTTCAGGCCCCGAACTTGACCCTGAACCCGAATCCCATTGAAGTCAATGGGGTCCCGAACTTTTGAGCACTAAAATGGCTCTAAACAAGTCATGGAAAAGGCTAGAGGGCTGCAAATGGCATCAAAATATGGTTAAGAGCATGGCAAGTGCTTTGCAAATAAAGGTGGATAGGGAAATGACTTAAAATAACATAAAATACATAAAAATAAAAAATAATAATCTTGATCTTGGAGGACAACGTCCATATGGAGTAGGAGGCGGTGGATGTGGAGGTGTAGGTGGAAGCGGAGGAGGAGGTAGCCAACAGTGTTTTTTGGTTTTAATTTTAAATTGTTTTTGTTTAAATTAGGGTACACCCCAAAACATTGGGAAATATAACCTCTGATAACCCGCTCCAGCCATGCTAAACAAATGTTCAGACAATACACTGGCTGCAGGGCAGGCCAGCACCTCCCAGGCATAAAGGGCAAGCTCAGGCCAATTTGGAGACCCAGAAGTAGAAGTGGGCAGACCCATCAGTCAGTACGTGTAGGTGTGTGTACACATACTGCTCCACCATGTCGCACATCCCCGTGATGTCCACGATCCAATTGGATATCTGCTCTATAAACTTTCGATGTTCTTTTCTGCGCCTACCATGTAGATCACGGTTAGCGGCGAATCAGGGTTCCACGCCGGAGAGCCAGCGTGAGAAAGGCATACCACATCCAAGGGAGGTCAATGAGGTCAAATCAAGAATTTCCCTAATAGCTGTGTATAGGCAGTAGCAATGATCTTTGTAATCCTTTGGAATAACTCCCAGCATTCTTTCTGCAATGCCCAGTCCACAGGGTGGAGAAATTAGATTGGATGGCCAGTCCATCTCCACAGTGTGGTGGGCGCTGAAGCAATTCACCCTTTCCACAAGCAATAAAGTCTTTTGTCATAGACCAGTTACCATATTTTCACCCCATAAGACACACCTAAGTTTTAGAGGAGGAAAATAAGGGAAAAAATATTTTTTTGTTCAATTCAGACCACCAATCATATCCCCAATCTTAATCAAACCTCAGATCAGAGCCCCAATCTGAATAAGACCCCCATTCAGACCTCAGATCAGATCTTCAAATCTTCAATGTGAATGACCCCCATTCAGAACTCAGTTCAGACCCCATGCTCAGAGCAGAAAAAAAAAAAATTACCTCTCCTCCTCTGGACACCACTGCCGCTCCTAACATCCAGCGCTCTTCTTGGTCTTCCTGGCATGCAGTGCTGTGACCCAACATCGCACAGTGCGAGGCCAAAGAGCGCCAACGTCCTCATGCTGTGCTCAGGTCACAGCACAGCGTAAGGAGCCCTGCAGGAGAAGACCAGGAATCGGTGAGTACAGAGCCCGGGGAGCGTTGCATTCACTACTCCCCAGTCTTCCATAATGGAGGGGCTTATTAGTATTCGCCCCATGCAGTACTTTTAGTCCGGCTGCCTCTCCCCTTGCGCTGCTGTGCCGCCACCGGAACTCTGCCCCCACCCTGATTATAGTCAATAGGGACGGAGCGGCAGTCCGGGGACACACGTGAACTAGCGGCAGGACTGATCCGACAGGCTATTCGACCGCTAAACTAGCCTAATAGTGTTTGTGTCTATTGAAATATGCAGGAATAAAATAGTGAAAAGAAGACAACTAGAAGAATACACCAAATGGGGTGCAGAATAATGAATAGTGTTTACAAGATTAAATGGGATAAACGTAGGTCAGACAGAATGATATTAGACAAACCTAAACAACTGAGGACTGTCAAGAAGATAAGTCATGCCTGGGAAATATACTAAAATAGAACACACTGGAGCAAATTTACTAATCCTATAGACGGCATAAACTTAGGCTGCCTAGACCTGCACCAGATTCATCACAGGGGCTAAGGCTGGACGATAAATGTGGTGCAGATATAGAATTTTTTTCGTCTATACCAACTATTGGAACAGATTTTTCTGCCAGAATTGAGATGCAATTTTGTCAGAAAACACATCATAGGTCACATCCCTTTCCTACAAAATCATGTCGTTTGAGTTAAGCCACGTTCCCTTTTTGGACTAGGTGCATGAACTTTCTCTAAACCTAGATGTGCCAGGTTGCACATTTTCTTTATGAAAATGATAATGGTAAAGATCTTCTGTGACTAAGACAAGATGCTCTTCTAGAGATAGAGATAATCGAATGGGGGCATTTGAACCCATAAATCAATTCCTGTGATTAACCATTTAAGAGAAGCAAAATCTAGCATGCACAGCATGCAAGGGCATAGTCATAGGGGATGCAAAGGTAGCAGCCTCATCCAGATCCTGTTTCATCTGCAACATAAAAAGGTAGGTGTAAAATTCCTTATTGGCACCTGGAAATTTAAACAGGACCTGTCCCCTACCCCGATAAGTGTGTTTTAGTAACTACTTGCATTTTCCATTTAATAACAATTCTGGATCGTCTATTCTTATTACTCTATGATGAATCATTCCTCTATTATTCCTGATAGACCTTATGAATAAATTACTAGCAGTTTGCAACAAAGGTCCAGATGGGTGTTAGCAGTAGCGAGTCTGTTCCTGTCCAGTCTGACACTATCCACCCAGTGCTACCAGTAACAGACTGTGCAGGGACATGCCCGACTGGTAACACCCAATCTGGACCTTCATTGCAGACTGCTTCTAGCTGAAATAATAAAGGATTGACACTGCATAAAGTCATAAGAATAGACGCTCCAGAATTTTTATTACATCGGGAATTCAAGTAGTTACTAAACCATGTGAAAAGAAGTTACAGGTCCTCTGCAGAGTGTGCCCATATACAGATGTGCTGCCTGGCTATTTTGAATAAGGCTGGGTTCGCACGGGCGAGATTTATGCGCGGGTGCAATGCATTAGGTGAACGCATTGCACCCGCACTGAATCCGGACCCATTCATTTCTATGGGGCTGTGCACATGAGCGGTGATTTTCACGCATCACTTGTGCGTTGTGTGAAAATCGCAGCATGCTCTATATTGTGCTTTTTTTACGCAACGCAGGCCCTATAGAAGTGAATGGGGCTGCGTGAAAATCGCAAACATCCACAAGCAAGTGCGGATTTTCACGCATGGTTGCTAAGAGATGATCAGGACGGGGACCCGATCATTATAATTTTCCCTTATAACATGGTTATAAGGGAAAATAATAGCATTCTTACTACAGAATGCTTAGTAAAATAGGACTGGAAGGGTTAAAAAAAAAATAATTTAGCTCACCTCATCCACTTGTTCGCGCAGCCCGACGTCTCTTCTGTCTTCTTCTTTGCTGTCCAGGAGGAAGAAGATCTGTGGTGACGTCACTGCGCTCATCACATGGTCCGTCACATGACCCATCAACATGGTGATGGATCATGTGATGGACCATGTGATGAGCTCAGTGACGTCACCACAGGTCCTTTTCCTCAAAGAAGAAAGAAGAGAAGCTGGGCTGCACGAACAATTGGATTAAGGGGAGTTAAATTATATATATATATATATATATATATGTATATATATATTCTTTTTTTTATCCCCTCCAGCCCTATTTTACTAAGCATTATGTAGTACGAATGCTATTATTTTCTCTTATAACTATATTCTGTGAAGAAGTCCGGGTTCGGGTCTGGGTACCAAACATGCCGATTTTTCTCGCGCGCGTGCAAAACGCATTAAAGCGCTTTGCACTTGTGGGGAAAAATCGCGCATGTTCCCGCAACGCACCCGCATCTTTTCCCGCAACGCCCGTGTGAACCCAGCCTAAGACACATGCTAAATCAATAAGCATTATGTCTCTTGCAGAAGTCTTTAGTGAAATAGGTTTACCCCAAATGCACTTTCCTTTTTTGTCTTAGCTTTGGGGGATATTGGTTCTCATTGAAGAGATCCAGTTGGTGTATTGAGATTTACTTAGTGGCAACGCTCCATGGGAAAAAAAATATGCAAATGAGTTCTCCTCCAGAATGAAGAAACTATTGGGTATTAGCCAAACCAGGCGCCCATCTGTAGACAACTACTTTGGAGTTCTTGCCCCAATCCGTAAAGAGCAGGGACTGGTTGGCTAGGTGAGAAGTCTTTATACATTAGCAATCATGCTACACAGTAGCAATCATGGCTCAACAAGCCAATAATTGTTATGAATAATACAGAAAATGGCAAAACAAATGTTTTTCAGGTCTGCTGTTCCTATTGTCAGATTTTTATTTTTTTTCCAGGATGTCGTTCATACACCTGGAAGAAAAACACTTGAATCATTTAGTTAAAAGATATTGACAGAGTGATGCAATATGCTACAGAAGAATCTCAAGCACAATGCTGCATCTGCGTGTGTGCCTTGACATTTACCTAAAGGTTTACTATGGTAATGAAAGATAGTGTATTTTCCAAAAGTCTATAAAAAAAAAGTTTAATTTGAATTCATAGATTATGCATGATTGTATCTTCCAAATATCAATACTGTCAGTAGGGACATCGTAGCCTCCTGTGAATATATAGGTGGAATGTTATAACTAGAGATGAGCGAATTTTTCAAGGACGGTTTGCCTAATTTTTCGAAAAAATGTGCTTCAATCCGAATTTATTAATGGCGAATCGCGTTAAAAATGGCTATTTCCAGGCTGCAGAGAGCCTTTATAGGGGTGTAGAACACTGTGTCTTGCAGTAACACACATAAGGAGACTGCTGTGGTAGTGAAACAATACAGTGAGTCCGTATGACATGCAGATGACAGGCATCACTCTTAGAATCACTGCACACTTCACTTATTTGGGCAGTCACTGGGCTAAAACTGACCAAATAAATCTAGTATGAACTCAGCCTTACAGGTCGATGTTAGTGCCAAGAAGAAGTGCACTCATTTTACACCGTCGTCAGCTGATTCCACATAGATGTCTACAGAACCTGTTCTATTAAACGCTTATACAAGTAGAGCCCCCGACAGAGTGGAGAGGGTATCAGCAGTAAGTTTGTGCTGACATCACTGATTATTTTACCCTTCCTCTGATCCGTCACAATAAACCCTCAAAAAACGCATCCTGTCTGTTGAGCATTTGCCTTCACTCGGTCAGCATTTGGTCAGTAATCCATCAGTATTGCTAATGAAAAAAAAGGAGTGGATCTAAAACAGAGATGACACGTGAACCAAATATTTGCATGTCTTCTGTGTTTTGTACCCACTCCTGCTTTTGGCTACCAATTCATAAGCCAATTCTGATGGGACATACAGGCCTTAAAGCTGCTACACAGACGGGATCCATTGTGCGTCTCATTTTTCCTTCCTTCTGACAGATCATGAGAGGGCCACAGAGTGGCACAACGACAGAGTCTGGAGGTGGCAGCAGCATGAGGAAGCCACAGAATGGCACAATGACAGATCAACCAAGATACTTCTGGGGGAACCTGACTGGCATGAACAGGCCTCTAGTAGCTACAGACAATGACAAGACAAAGCGTCAAGATAGCTTTGAGCCCAGAAGAGTTGTGAAGTTCATCAAGATACGTCACTAAAGATTTTACCGTATATATAACCGCAGCGCTGACCGCAGAATAAATTTAGTTTTTCGACCGAAATACTTCAATAAAGATTTTACCGCATAAAACCGCAGCGCTGGCCACTGAATTAATTTTGTTTTTTGACCGACAAAGATTTTACCACATAATACTACAGCGCTGAACGCTGAATACATTTTTTTCCCACCGAAATAAGTCACAAAAGATTTTACCGCATATAACTGCTGCGCTGAACGCTGATTAAAATTTGTTTTCCCACCGAAATAAGTCACAATTTTTTTTACCGCATAGAACTGCAGCGCTGAACGCTGATTAAAATTTGTTTTCACACTGAAATAAGTCACAAAAGATTTTACCGCATATAACGGAGCACAGAGATGAAGAAGGTGTTCGGATTCCCCCTGCACTATACAGACGTCTCAGAAATGAACAGCTGCTCCCGACAGCAGCTCTTGGGAAGGTCAGGGGGCGTCCCGGTCATCCGGCATCTATTCACTCCGCTGAAGGATGATTTTGAAAGTGTGTAGAAGCCATATGGGGCCCCCACGCTGCAGATTTATCATGGAGACATCATGGAGATTTTACCGCAGCGCTGACCGCTGAATAAATTAGGTTTTTCGACCTAAATACTTTAATAAAGATTTTACCACATACAACCACCGCACTGAGTGACAGCTACTGCCGATACTTACGTGAACCTCCCGTTAACAAAGGAAGCATCTATACCTGCACCCTCATACTCAATTTCCTCTTTTTTAGATCAGGCACCCCTAACAGCACCTTATCAATTAAGAAACAAAGCTCAGGGGGGGAACAGAAATGCAGTGATATTAGACAATACATTTAAAATCATTAACTTATCCCCTCATGAATTGACTAAGAGTGATATATCACTTCTTAACAAAGGACTATACTATGTTATCACAATCCACTATGATAGCTTTGAATGGAGTAAGGACATTGCCCTCTTTGTGCGTAAACTCCTGTGGCACAAACATTTTTGTCTGCAGGAGAAGAAAAAGTTTGATGAACTAAATATCAATGTCCGTGATTTAGCGGCAGCTAGAACCCTAGTAGAACTTATGGAGGAAGGGGAAAGGGATAGAGATGAGGGTCCATTCACAACATTGAAGTTGAAAAGCACCCAAATGCCACCACCTTTACCAGACTCTCATATAGCCATCTTCTACAAATTGATCTCTATAGTTTTAAAACAGATCAGTCCAAAAACTACAGGTGAAAGCAACCTAAGTAGAGAAGAATACACTTCTATAAAAAAGCTTGAACGTGATCGGAACCTGGTAATAAAGCCCTCAGACAAAGGGGTAAACGTAGTCCTAATGGACCAGGGGACATACAAAAGAATGTGCCTGGACATTCTAGAAGATAAACAGTCATAAAGAGTGTTACCTGGCGATCCGGGCCTGGTCTTTCGTGAGGAATTAAAAAATATCTTAATGGAGTAGAAAATAAACTGATAGACAAATCAGAGTATGACTTTCTAATGCCTCAAAATCCAGTAACAACCACATTCTACTCCCTACCCAAGATTCACAAGGGTACAACGCCACTTAAGGGATGTCCAATTGTGTCGGGGATAGGGAGTTTGGGACAAAATGTGGGCATGTACGCTGAAAAACTGATCCGGCCATTTATGGAAGCCCTCCCGTCATACATACGCGACACGGATGACTTACTTTTGCGGCTTAATGGCGTATATGTATAGATGAGGCAACCCTTTTTGTCTCTATAGACGTGGAAGCTCTCTATAGCTCAATTCACCACTATTTGGGCCTAAGGGCTGTGGAGAGCTACTTATCCACTAGAGATAAGAGACTAGCATCACATAATGTTTTTATACTGGACCTTCTGAATTACTTTATTTTCAATGACCGCTATTACCACCAGCTCAGGGGTACCGCGATGGGCAGTCCCTGTGCGCCGTCTTAAGCAAATCTACTCCTGGGCTAGTGGGAGGCAATTTACATCTGGTCAGAACAACTAAATAAGTGGGGGGGGGGGGGGTTTGTACTATGGAAGGGGACAGAACACTCATTTTCTAAGTTTGTCAATATCATCAATGAAAATGATGTAGGACTAAGATTCACCTCAGTATGTGATTAGACATCTCTACCCTTCCTGGATGTACTAATTGAGAGAGGCCCTGACAACAACATCATAATGTCTGTGTATCGCAAAACAACTGCGACTAATAACCTACTTCGGTGGGAAAGTGCACACCCCTACTCTTTACGTAGGGGCATACCTAAAAGCCAGTACTTTAGGTTATGTAGAAACTGCTCCAATATAAGCAACTTCAAAATGCAGGCTCGTGATCTAAGGACCAGATTCAGGGACTGAGGATAATCCTGATGGAATCCTCAGGTCTGCGTTCGAGGTAGCCTGTATTGAAAAGAGGGACTCTCTTCTTGTACCAACAAATAAATACGGACATAGTAACATCATCTACTAATAAGATCCAAATTATTGGCACTTATGATAATGTACATGTGAAAATTAGACAGTCTCACAAAATACTGGGATATACTGACCCAGATCTTGAAGATGTACTCTGACCATATCCTCAGATTACATTCAGAAAGGGATGAAGTCTGAGAGATTGACTCGTAAACAGCCATTTTCAGCCCCCAGAAAAAGCAGGGGATTGGCTATCTAGAAGACCACTAGGAACGTTTAAATTTGGCAGATGCGCAGTATGTGGCCAGGTAAATACTACCAAAAAATTTAGAAGCTCACATACAGGGAATGAGTATGAGATCCGAGACTTCATAATTTGTCTGACCAGGGGAGTAGTATACCTGGCCCAATGTAGCTGCCCCCTAGACTATGTTTGGAAAATGAAAAGGGAATTCAGGCGGCGCATCAGGGACCACATTAATGATATTTCTAATGAGAAGAACACCAAAGTGGCAAGACATATAACCCAGATACATGGGGGTGATGCTACCTGTCTTATATTTATGGGTATACAACATATACCGCAACCAAGGAGGGGGGGACTGGGACAATAAGATCTTGAGGGCCGAGGCGAAATGGATTTTCAGACTGAAATCGGTAACACCAAATGGATTAAATGAGTATCTATCGTACAAGCCTATTTTATAACAATAGAATAGAATCGGAACCCGGAATAAAACTAAGGCCCAGTATATATAAGTCCTTAGCCACAAAATCAAAAACTCTCCCACTGTGGAAAAGATTGAGTAACAATAGGCTAGCCTCTAACTAGAAGAAGGTGATTCACGGGTCACTCCTAGACATGTAAACACATTCCGGATGGGTTGTTAAAATCAAAGATATGGTGCTATTCTATCCACAATCTGAGAGATCGTCTGTAAATAAAATAGTCATAAAAAATATTCCTGTCCCCCCCTTTCCTCTTCCCTCCGGCTTGCTGAGGACTCCGGCCGGGGATGCATCTATAGGTCCCCATAGCAACTAATCCACCCCCACAGCTCGTCACTTCCTGGAGGCAGGGAGAGCGGTGGACGGATCAGGACAGCTGAGCGCTGTATTACCTGACCCGCCCTGCTCTCCAGGATAGGAGGACGCAGCGAGAGGGGATGTTCTAACAAACCGGACCTCCCCGATCCTAGAGGATTGGTTAATGAGGAGGTGCAGTCTGGTGAATAAAAGGAGGCATTTTCAAACACCAAGCTGCCACTGCCCTTTATGATTACTGCATCGCTGCCACTGCACAGATTCACTCAGTGATGGGCCACTAATCATGGTGAAACGTGTTGGATATTGCTTCTAGGTGACAGTGAAGAGAGGGATTCCTAGACCAGGGCCGAGGTTCCAGCGGCTGGGGGCACCCTTCTCAGGGAGAGTGCTCCGACTACAGCCTGTTAGCTTTTCCCCCATTACAGACTAGCTGATAGGGGTCAGTAAGCAGAATGTAGAGTGCTCAAGCAAAGAGAATCCTGTTAGGCAATCCCCTCGCAATTTAATGAGAGGTGAACAGGGCCAACTACAAAGAAAAAATCCCCCTCTCTACAACAAAGGAAGTGTGTACTAAAGAATTTTAACTTATATTGTCTCACTTATTTTAAGAGAAAAATAAATAAAAGTTACGTATTATTTTTTCACAAAGGTAGACTCAGTCTAACACAGTATAATATTGAGACCACTGAGCAATCAGAGGAGAGGTCAGGATCGACCATCCACCTCACATCGTGACCTAATTTTACTTCCGTAAACCCCTGCACCACTACTCCCCGGGCAAGTAGGCTGCTGCGAATCAGGTGCTCAACCCTGGGCATGTTTGGCTCCTGACCTCCCACTGCTGCCAACCTGCTGACTCCCAACCATGTTTTCAACACATATAACAGCCGACGTGAACTGAGAATATATTTTTCTTTTTGTACTGAAATAGACTACTAAATGCTTTAAACGCATATAACCGCTGCCAACGTGAACTGAGAATGTATTTTTCTGTTTGTACTGAAATACAAAATAACACATATAACCGCCGCACTGACTGACTGCTACCGCCGCTACTTCCGTGAACCCCTGCACCACTACTTTACGGATAGGTAGGCTGCTGTGAAGCAGGTGCTATACCCTGGGCACGTTTGGCTCCTGACCTCCCACTGCTGCTGACTCCCAGCCATGCTTTCAACACATATAACCGCCGACATGAACTGAGAATATATTTTTCTTGTTGGACTGAAAATAGGCCACTATACGCTTTCACCAAAATTAACTGCAGAAATGCGCTGAGAATATATTTTTATTTTTATATTTGAATACGACCCTATACGCTTTGACCAGAAAAAAACTTAAAGAGTAAAGTGCGGATATATTTTTCTTGTAGTACTGAAATACGCCCCTATAAGCTTTTACCTCCCTATCCTTTCTCATCACTTAGAAATCGTTTTTTCTGTCTTTTTTTTCCACAATCAGGTTTTCCAATTGCTGTCCCTAGCGCTTTTTAAACTTCTGTCCCTGCACTCAAAACGCTGGAAAATGGCAGAATCTAAAATGGCTGCCATATTTATAGGGGCTAGATGGCTGCTGATTGGTTGCATGCAGGCATGTCAATCTGGGTGATCCCGCCTTCCCAGAGTTCCTTGCCCCATGGCCTTAGTCCTCACATGTGTAGCCGCCATTTTTGGAAAATGATGATTACACTTACTGGTAATCAGATTTTCCAGACACCACGACAGCACCACAGAGAAAGAGGATCCGCCCCCAGGGACAGGAAACCTGCAGAATAAAAAGGTGGAGCCTCTCTCCAACTTCAGTGGTTTACAGAGTATGAGAGCGACTCCGACCCAGGTTAGTTCATCTAATTATGTATATACAGTATATATATATATATATTTTTTTTTCATTCATTTATTTATTTATTCCAGTTTTTTTACACCCTGTGTAACTCAAGTCAAGAAACCAGAAACATCAGGGAGGGAATAAGGAAGGGTGCTGTCATGGGGTCTGGAAAATTCGATTACTGGTAAGTGTAATCATAATTTTTCCCTTCCCCCATGACAGCACCACAGAGAAGATTACAGAGAAGAATACCCTTTCCTTACGTAAAGTCTTACCTCCTGTGTTTTTGGGGGTTAATTTCTCTAGATGCTCATACTATGTCTTCTCTCGTGCTACCTTTGTCCAGGGAATGCAGACGTCCTCGCTGGGAGACGTTCTGTGTCCGATATCTATGATATTACCTGCTAGTAATAGAATGCTGTTTATTTTAGTCTATCATGGTAATTACATTTGCTAGCATGAATGCCAATGGCTTGAACAGCCCAATGCGCAGAGCGCACCTGTGGAAAGAATCTAAGGTATTACAGTGTGATGTTCTAGGGATACAGGAGACTCATTTGCTTCAGCATGATGCTTTCAGGCTGAGACATACGCAGTTTCCACACATTTTTCAATCGCACTTTCACACCAAATCCAGGGGGGTCATGCTAGATATCAAAAACACAGTAGCATTTCCCATGTAGCTGACCACATAGATCCTCATTGACGATTTGTTATAGTAATGTGCACTCTCAATAATGTATTATTCACCATAGTGTCTCTATTTGCTCTGAACCAGGGCCAAATACATTTCTTTCACAAGTTAATGAAGCTGGTCCATAAGAAACAACAGGGAAAATTGGTGATATGTGGAGATTTTAATCTGACAGCAGATCCATCTGTGGATACTTCCACCTCCCCAATACGGGCCACCCCTTCCCTCGCTACTACCTTCTGAAAGGAGGAGCTATATGACGTCTGGCGTATCCACCATGCGTCTGCTAGGGATTACTCATTTCATTCTGGGGTTCATAATATGTATTCCAGGATTCATATGTTTTTTTGTGGTTAGAGCACTCCTCCCCTACGCGCAAAATTCCTCCATAGAAAATATCAAATGGTCTGACCATGCAGCTATGACCTTGGTGGTTTCTGAATCCATCAATGCCCCGCAGGTATACTTGTGGCGGAGTAACCCCCTTCTGCTCTCAGACCCTCAGTATAGCTCCCGCATAGAAACAGATTTCAAAGATTTTGTCAAATTTAATGATTCCTCTCACACAGACCCAGTGACTCTGTGGAATGCTCACAAGGCCTGCATCCGGGGGTCCTTTATACAGCAGGGTGCGATACGTAAAAAGCGTCTGGAAGCAAAGATATCTAACATCCTGTCCCAACTACAACTAGTGGAGACAAATAACAAAGCGAACTCTACTCGAACACCGTTACTAGCAAATGAGCTTAGACGCCTCAGACAGGAATTGAGAGGTTATATGCTTTCCTCCTACGAGAAAATGCTTCGCAAAACCAAAGCAACTTATTATTCACAGGTTAACAAAGTGGGTAAACTTTTGGCGTCTAGATTTAAGGCACGTCATACAAAAAGCAGAATCCCTCACCTTATCCATCCCCATTCAAAGGAGAAGGTTTACTCCCCTATTGACATTGCTAACGACTTCTAATCATAATATGCCAATCTTTATAATTTACAAAACTCCCACCCCGCCCCAGCGGACCTAGACAACTGGGTTAGTATATATATCTCAATTCCCTACATTTACCCAGACTAACCAGTTCCCAGCTTCAGGACCTTAACTCCCCTATTACTATCGAGGAAGTGGAGGCGGTGATTGCATCTCTCCCCAGAGACAAAGCCCCTTGCCCCGATGACTTTGCTAGTCATTATCATAAACATTTTAAACAGATTATTAGCCCCTACCTCAGAGACTTCTGTCAAGCCACAATGTCCCAGGGTTCTCTGCCGGCTGAAAATCTACAAGCCCTTATTATCACCCTCCCTAAACCCGCCAAATCACCGGATAGACCCCAGAATTTTAGGCTCATCCCAGGAGTGCTCGTAATATCTTAACTAGGGAAAGACGTATGGGAGGTATAGCACTACCAGATCTAAAATTGTACTATATATCTACACTGGTCTCAATGCTGAAGGGCTGGGCTCAGTGTCCCAGGATCTACCCTGGGTACATCTGGAGGCATCACAAGCCGCCCCATACTCCTTGAGGGAGTTGTTGCACTTATCATTTTGGAAGATTCCTACTCCTAAAAGTCTAGGCCCGATGGTGCTGGCATCACTGAGGGCATGGTCTACGTACCATGTACTGGCAGATGCTGACAATCCTCCTACACTTTGGACACCAATGATTTTAATAGGGGGGGCCGCACTGGCCACCAATGATTTTAATACTGGGGAGGGAGGGGGGTCTGGCCCCTGCTGCCTGGCAGCACCTGAGGGGTTAATTGTGCGGATCACAGCCCCCTGTAAGAGATCGGGTGCTGCCAGGCAGCAGGGGCAGTTATGTACACAGTTCTTAGTATATTCTAACTTGAAGCGTCCCCATCACCATGGGAACGCCTCTGTGTTACAATATAGTGTCGGATCTGAGTTTTCACGATCGTGAAAACTCAGATCTGAAAAAGCTAATACTATTATTTTCCGTTATAACCATGTTACATGTAAATGGTAACCAGAAATATAAATTAATCAAAAAAATTGAGAATAAATGTATCAGTACTATAATAATTTGATGTGTTAATAATTGCAGCAGACGTGTGTAATCGTTGTTTAGGCTTTTTTCACACGGGCGTCGCGTGTGAGGGCCGGACAAGATGCGGGTGCAGTGCTGGAAAATGTGCGCTTTTTCCATTTGAGTGCAAAGCGTTTTAATGCGTTTTGCACGCGCGTAAGAAAAATCTGCATGTTATAATGGAAAATAATAAAATCTACAGAACATGAAACCCAAACCCGAACTTAATTGAAGAAGTCCAGGTTCGGGTCTGGGTACCACATTCAGTTTTTTCTCATGCGCGTGCAAAACGCATTGCACTCGCACGGAAAAAACTGAATGTCAGAACGCAATCACAGACAAAACTGACTGCAATTGCGTGTCTACTAGCGCGGGTTTCCTGCAATGCACCCTGAACGCATCCGGCCCTCACCCGCGACGCCCGTGTGAAGGGGGCCATAGTCAAAATCATACCAATCAAACCGTCATTTCATCCCGCAAAAAATGATACCCTACCTAAGACAATAAATTGAAAAAAATAAAAAAAAACTATGGCTCTCAGAATATGGAGACACTGAAACATTATTTTTTTTATTCAAAAATGCTGTTATTGTGTAAAACGTAAATAAATAAAAAAGTATACATATTAGGTATTGCAGCTTCCATAAGAACCTGCTGTATAAAAATATCACCTGATGAAGGTGAACACCGTAAAAAAAATTATAAAAAGTGTGTCAAAAAAGCCATTTTTTGGTCACCTTACATTACAAAAAATGTAAGCGATCAAAAAGTCATATGCAACCTGATATAGTACCAATCAAACTGACATCTCATACTGAAAAAAATTAGACCCTACATAAGACAGTCGCCCAAAAAAGATAAAGAAAAATATATAGCTTTCAGAATATGGAGACACTAAAAATATTTTTTTTCAAAAATGCTTTATTATGTAAAACTGAAACAAAGCAACCCAAAAAGTTGTCATATTTAGTATTGTCGTGTCCATAACAACCTACTCTAAAAAAAATAGCACATGATTAGAGTTGAGTGGACACCTGGATGTTTGGGTTCGACGGGTTCGCCCGAACTTCACAAAAAAGTTTGAGTTCGGGACCCGAACTTGACCCCGAACCCCATTGAAGTCCATGGAGACCCAAACTTTTGAGCACTAAAATAGCTCTAAAAATGTCATGAAAAGGGCTAGAGGGCTGCAAGCGCCAGCAAAATGTGGTTAAGAGCATGGCATGTGCTTTGCAAACAAATGTGGATAGGGAAATTACTTAAAATAACATTAGATACGTAAAAATAAAAATCTTAATCTAGGAGGACGAGGTCCATATGGAGTAGGAGGTTGAGGAGGCAGTGGATGTGGCGGTGTAGGTAAAAGCGGCGTTGGAGGAGCAGGAGGTAGCCTACACTGGTTTTTGGTTTTAATTATTATTATTATATTTTTTTAAATTAGGGTACACCCCTAAACAAACGTTCAGACTATACACTGGCTGCAGGGCAGGCCAGCACCTCCAAGGCATAAAGGGCAAGCTCAGGCCATGTGCACAATTTGGAGACCCAGAAGTTGAAGGGGGCAGACCCATCATTCAGTACGTGTAGGCGTGTGCACACATATTGCTCCACCATGCCTCACTCACGTCCCCGTGATATCCACGATCCAATTGGATATCTGCTTTATCAACTTTCGATGTTCTTTTCTGCGCCTACCATGTTGATCATGGTTAGTGGCGAATCAGGGTTCCACGCCGGAGAGGGAGCATGAGAAAGAGAGACCACATTAAATATGATTGAGCGGAAAAGTGGGACAAATTATTGAAGCACAAATGTGGGACAAGTTGTTAAAGTTTAAGCATTGAATGAAAAGAAGGGAAGCGCATCAATTAAAGAAGAATTTTTGAAATTTAATTTCCTGTCACCTATGCAGAGCAGAGGTTTCTATACGGCAAAATTTGTAAAATGTCACCTGACAATGTAACCTGACAATTCACTCGCATGACCTTGATTCCCTGTGGGGTCAGGGACCTCATCGTCCTCCACATCATCTTCCACCCAGTCTTCCCCCCTGCCCTCCTTGTTGGTCTGCACCCTTTCAAAAGCCACAGCAGTTGGCACCTGTGTTTCGTCATCATCCGAGACGTGCTGCGATGGTCCTCCCATGTACTCATCTTGAAATATAAGTGGTTGGGCATCGGTGCACTCAAATCTCTTCCACTTCTTGGGCAGGGCTAGGTGGATGGCCCTGGGGAACTCTGCTAGCAGAGTCATCAAAAAGCAGAAGAGACTGCTGCATATCTTGGGCCTCAGACTGCTTTGCTGATTTGCAAGGGGGTGAGGTGAAAGACTGATGGACATCGGCTGCAGGTGCCAACTCTGATATTTCATCAGGAGACTGGGTGGGAGACAATGTAAAGGAACTGGAGGCACTGTCAGCAACCCAATCTACTATCACCTATATTTGTTCTGGCCTCACCATTCGTAGAGCCATATTAGACCTGACCAAATAACGTTGAAGGTTCTGTCGCCTACTCGCACCTGAGGAAGGTGTTTCACTTGTGCGTGTAGCTGGCACAGATCGACCACGTCCTCTCCCTGCAACAGGAGCTCCACCAGCAGCACCACGACCAGGGCCATGTCCCTTATTTGACGTTCTCCTCATATTTCTCAAAGTTAGGATCTTGCCCAAAATGGGTGTTTTTTTAATAACAGAATATGACAGCAGTATATAACGCTTGAATTTCACACGGACAGATGCAGAAGGGGTGTTAAATTTCATATTTTGCCCAAAAAGGGTGTTTTTTAAAGCCAGAAAATTATTGCTGTATTTCTAGCTTAAATTGCACACTGACTAATGTGGCATAGGCCCCAGATGGAGGGTATTGCCAAAAATTTGTGTTTTTTTAAAACCAGAAAATTATTGCTGTATTTCAAGCTTGTATTTAACAATGACAGATGCAGCAAACGCTGCAAAATTAGTATTTTGCCCAAAATGTTTTTTTTTTTTTAAAAAGAATATGACAGCAGTATATAAAGCTTGAATTCCACACTGACAGATGCAGCAAGTGCTGTAAAATTTCGTATTTTGCCCATACAGGGAGTGCAGAATTATTAGGCAAATGAGTATTTTGACCACATCATCCTCTTTATGCATGTTGTCTTACTCCAAGCTGTATAGGCTCGAAAGCCTACTCCCAATTAAGCATATTAGGTGATGTGCATCTCTGTAATGAGAAGGGGTGTGGTCTAATGACATCAACACCCTATATCAGGTGTGCATAATTATTAGGCAACTTCCTTTCCTTTGGCAAAATGGGTCAAAAGAAGGACTTGACAGGCTCAGAAAAGTCAAAAATAGTGAGATATCTTGCAGAGAGATGAAGCACTCTTAAAATTGCAAAGCTTCTGAAGCGTGATCATCGAACAATCAAGCGTTTCATTCAAAATAGTCAACAGGGTCGCAAGAAGCATGTGGAAAAACCAAGGCGCAAAATAACTGCCCATGAACTGAGAAAAGTCAAGCGTGCAGCTGCCAAGATGCCACTTGCCACCAGTTTGGCCATATTTCAGAGCTGCAACATCACTGGAGTGCCCAAAAGCACAAGGTGTGCAATACTCAGAGACATGGCCAAGGTAAGAAAGACTGAAAGACGACCACCACTGAACAAGACACACAAGCTGAAACGTCAAGACTGGGCCAAGAAATATCTCAAGACTGATTTTTCTAAGGTTTTATGGACTGATGAAATGAGAGTGAGTCTTGATGGGCCAGATGGATGGGCCCGTGGCTGGATTGGTAAAGGGCAGAGAGCTCCAGTCCGACTCAGACGCCAGCAAGGTGGAGGTGGAGTACTGGTTTGGGCTGGTATCATCAAAGATGAGCTTGTGGGGCCTTTTCGGGTTGAGGATGGAGTTAAGCTCAACTCCCAGTCCTACTGCCAGTTTCTGGAAGACACCTTCTTCAAGCAGTGGTACAGGAAGAAGTCTGCATCCTTCAAGAAAAACATGATTTTCATGCAGGACAATGCTCCATCACACGCGTCCAAGTACTCCACAGCGTGGCTGGCAAGAAAGGGTATAAAAGAAGAAAATCTAATGACATGGCCTCCTTGTTCACCTGATCTGAACCCCATTGAGAACCTGTGGTCCATCATCAAATGTGAGATTTACAAGGAGGGAAAACAGTACACCTCTCTGAACAGTGTCTGGGAGGCTGTGGTTGCTGCTGCACGCAATGTTGATGGTGAACAGATCAAAACACTGACAGAATCCATGGATGGCAGGCTTTTGAGTGTCCTTGCAAAGAAAGGTGGCTATATTGGTCACTGATTTGTTTTTGTTTTGTTTTTGAATGTCAGAAATGTATATTTGTGAATGTTGAGATGTTATATTGGTTTCACTGGTAAAAATAAATAATTGAAATGGGTATATATTTGTTTTTTGTTAAGTTGCCTAATAATTATGCACAGTAATAGTCACCTGCACACACAGATATCCCCCTAAAATAGCTAAAACTAAAAACAAACTAAAAACTACTTCCAAAAATATTCAGCTTTGATATTAATGAGTTTTTTGGGTTCATTGAGAACATGGTTGTTGTTCAATAATAAAATTAATCCTCAAAAATACAACTTGCCTAATAATTCTGCACTCCCTGTAAAGGGTGTTTTTTAAAGCTAGAAAATGATTGCAGTATTTCAAGCTTAAATTGCACATAGACAAATGCTGCAAAGGCCACAAATGTAGGGTCTTGCCAAAAATGGGTGATTTTTTTTAAACCCAGAATATAATTGCAGTCTTTCAAGCTTCTATTTGACTTTTACAAATGCACATATGCTGTGCTGGTGCACAGAACTTGCATAAAATGGCCGCCGCTGCCTACCTAACTAACAGACGGATAAAAGTTATTTTTCTGGGTCACTGGGCTCAGAGCAGGGTAAAAAGATTGTGCACTGCACCCACAAAACAAAAGGGTAGATCGCTGCGTTAACAAGCACTTCTGATTAAAGATTCTGTCCTATTCTCTCCCTCACAGTAGAATCCTATCCCTACACTAATCAGAGCAGAGTGACGTGCAGCGCTACGTGACTCCAGCTTATATAGAGGCTGGGTCACATGCTGCACTGGCCAGTCACAGCCATGCCATTAGTAGGTATGGCTTCTAAGGGCACATGAGTTAAACGCTTGTTGATTGGCTGCTCTGCAGCCTTTCAAAAAGCGTCATTAACTCGCTGAACACCGAACTTGAACCCAAACTTTTACTGAAAAGTTTGAGTTCGGGTCCGGGGTCCAAAAAGTTCGGTACGAACCCAAACTTTACAGTTTGGGTTCGCTCAACCCTACACATGATCTAACTTGTCAGATGAATATTGTAAATAACAAAAAATAAAAATGGTGCCAAAAACAGCAATTTTTTGTTACCTTGCCTCACAAAAAGTGTAATATAGAGCAACCAAAAATCATATATACCCTAAAATAGTAACCACAAAACTGACACCTTATCCCGTAGTTTCCAAAATGGGGTCTTTTTTTGGAGTTTCTACTTAAGGGGTGCATCAGGGGGTCTTCAAATGTGACATGCAGCTTAAAATTATACCAGTGAAATCTGCCTTCCAAAAACCATATGGCGTTCCTTTCCTTCTGAACCCTGCCGTGTGCCCATACAGCAGTTTATGATCATATATTGGGTGTTTCTGTAAATTACAGAATCAGGGCAATAAATATAGAGTTTTGTTTGGCTGTTAACCCTTGCTTTTTTTAGTGGAAAAAAATGGATTAAAATGGAAAATCTGCCAAAAAAGTGAAATTCTGAAATGTAATCTTCATTTTCCTTTAATTCTTGTGTAACACCTAAAGGGTTAACAAAGTTTGTAAAATCAGTTTTGAATACCTTGAGGGTGTAGTTTCTAAAATGGGGTCATTTTGGGTGGTTTTTATTATGTAAGCCTCACAAACTAACTTCAGACCTGAACTGGTCCTTAAAAAGTGGGTTTTGGAAATTTTCTGAAAAATTTCAAGATTTGTTTCTAAACTTCTAAGCGTTCTAACATAATAAAATGGCATTCACAAAATGATTCAAACATGAAGTAGACATATGGGGAATATTAAGTAATAATTATGTTTGTAGTTATTACTATCTATTATAAAATTAGAGAAATTGAAATTTGGAAATTTGCTAATTTTTCAAAATTTTTGGTAAATTTGTTTTTTTTATTTAAAAAAATGAAAATTTTGACTCAGTTTTACCACTGCCATGAAGTACAATATGTGACGAGAAAACAATTTCAGAATGGCCTGGATAAGTAAAAGCGTTTTAAAGTTATCACCACATAAAGTGACACATGTCAGATTTGCTAAAAAATGGCTTGGTCCTTAAGGTGAAAAAAGGCTGGGTCCTTAAGGTGTTAATGGAGAGAAAATATGTTGTGCATAGTAAAACATGCTGTTCTACAATCACACTAAGTATCTGCGGTGCAGCTAACCCTGGAAACTCACTAGAGATATTGAATGGCTGAAAACTTAAGGTGTAACTGCCATTTCACTACCAAAAATGAAATTCCTAACATACAGTACAGACCAAAAGTTTGGACACACCTTCTCATTCAAAGAGTTTTCTTTATTTTCATGACTATGAAAATTGTAGATTCACACTCAAGGCATCAAAACTATGAATTAACACATGTGGGATTATATACATAACAAAAAAGTGTGAAACAACTGAAAATATGTCATATTCTAGGTTCTTCAAAGTAGCCACCTTTTGCTTTGATTACTGCTTTGCACACTCTTGGCATTCTCTTGATGAGCTTCAAGAGGTAGTCACCTGAAATGGTTTTCACTTCACAGGTGTGCCCTGTCAGGTTTAATAAGTGGGATTTCTTGCCTTATAAATGGGGTTGGGACCATCAGTTGCGTTGTGGAGAAGTCAGGTGGATACACAGATGATAGTCCTACTGAATAGACTATTAGAATTTGTATTATGGCAAGAAAAAAGCAGCTAAGTAAAGAAAAACGAGTGGCCATCATTACTTTAAGAAATGAAGGTCAGTCAGTCCGAAAAATTGGGAAAACTTTGAAAGTGTCCCCAAGTGCAGTCACAAAAACCATCAAGCGCTACAAAGAAACTAGCTCACATGAGGACCGCCCCAGGAAAGGAAGACCAAGAGTCACCTCTGCTGCGGAGGATAAGTTCATCCGAGTCACCAGCCGCAGAAATCGCAGGTTAACAGCAACTCAGATTAGAGACCAGGTCAATGCCACACAAAGTTCTAGCAGCAGACACATCTCTAGAACAACTGTTAAGAGGAGACTGTGTGAATCAGGCCTTCATGGTACAATATCTGCTAGGAAACCACTGCTAAGGACAGGCAACAAGCAGAAGAGACTTGTTTGGGCTAAAGAACACAAGGAATGGACATTAGACCAGTGGAAATCTGTGCTTTGGTAAGATCTTTGGTTCCAACCACAGTGTCTTTGTGCGACACAGAAAAGGTGAACGGATGGACTCTACATGCCTGGTTCCCACCGTGAAGCATGGAGGAGGAGGTGTGATGGTGTGGGGGTGCTTTGCTGGTGACACTGTTGGGGATTTATTCAAAATTGAAGGCATACTGAACCAGCATGGCAACCACTGCATCTTGCAGCGGCATGCTAGTCCATCCGGTTTGCGTTTAGTTGGACCATCATTTATTTTTTCAACAGGACAATGACCCCAAACACACCTCCAGGCTGTGTAAGGGCTATTTGACCATGAAGGAGAGTGATGGGGTGCTGCGCCAGATGACCTGGCCTCCAGTCATCGGACCTGAACCCAATCAAGATGGTTTGGGGTGAGCTGGACCGCAGAGTGAAGGCAAAAGGGCCAATAAGCGCTAAGCATCTCTGGGAACTCCTTCAAGACTGTTGGAAGACTATTTCAGGTGACTACCTCTTGAAGCTCATCAAGAGAATGCCAAGAGTGTACAAAGCAGTAATCAAAGCAAAAGATGGCTACTTTGAAGAACCTAGAATATGACATATTTTCAGTTGTTTCACACTTTTTTGTTATGTATATAATTCCACATGTGTTAATTCATAGTTTTGATGCCTTCAGTGTGAATCTACAATTTTCATAGTCATGAAAATAAAGAAAACTCTTTGAATGAGAAGGTGTGTCCAAACTCTTGGTCTGTACTGTATGTGATGCTGAAGGGAAGATATTCATGAAGCTTTGTGCTCCTCCTCCCAGTGCTCTCCCCAGTACTCGGGGCTGTGCTCCTCCTTCCAGTGCTCTTCCCAGTACTCAGGGCTGTGCTCCTCCTCCCAATGCTCTTCCCAGTACTCAGGGCTGTGCTCCTCCTCCCAGTGCTCTCCTGTCTCTTGTTTATAATACAGAGGCGACGGCTGCACATGACAACGCTGTGGGAAGAGACCTGCTTAATGTGAAAGTGACATGCATTTCCAGGTGTTATGAGGTGAAACTGAAAACGATTACATTATAAAGCACAAATGCATTTATACAGCAGGGTGTACTATACCATTAGGGTATAAATTAAAAATGGCAGTTACAGTTTAAGCTTGCCATATACATTAGAAAGACATTGGTTGATGGTTGAACACAAACCAAACAAACATCTGGTGAGCAATCATTTCACAGGCTGAGCAGCCTGACAGGAACAAGGGGAACTGTCACCTGAAGCGAGTCCCCGGAGCACAGTTCTGCAGTGTCACTTTCTAGGATAGGTTGCTGGTGGCCATATTAAGTAGTTCCTGGAGAACCTCTTTAAAGGGGTTGTCCAGCCTATTTTAAGTGATGCCTATCCTCAAGATATGTTGTCGCCCCTCTGATCGGCTGTTTTCTGTAGCTCTGTCACCCGAAGTCGGTGCCAAAAATAAACTGTAGTGGATAGTGCTCATCATTACATTGCTGCTCTCATAGACTTCAGTGGGATCAGCGCTGCAGTGACAAGTGCTGTCCACTACAATGTTGATGTGCAGAATAGCTCAGTTTCTGACTTCTGGCAATGGAGCTACAGAGAACAGCTGATCAGTTGGGCGGGGGGGTGCTGGATCCCTGCCAATCAGCCAGTGTTGGCCTATCCTGAGAGACGGGTAATAATCCATTGATTACTCCTCTCTTCTTCATGCTTGAACCACTTAACTGGGTATCATTACTGTCCAGCAGGGCCAGAAGGAGGAGACAACAGAAGAAACAAGGCATTTTGCAAGTAAATGTCTTTATTTGGGAAAAAAGTTTAAGCTTCATTTTCACTTTTTTTTTTAAAAGAGCATCAGCACTAAATCAGGATTTTCAGAATACATGTCTCTTAGATAGAAGGACTTCAGATATCAAGGCCAGCTTCATCCCAATTTAACTTAAAATATTCAGTGTTAATAAAGGCGGCTCTTTGTGCGGCTTGTGCTGGAAATTAACTGCTAGAAAAAAAAAGTTATTTTCTTCTTATTGGAGATGACAAGGAATGCTTCTCTCTCTTCTCCGCACAACCAAAGACTTCTATCCGCTTTATCACTAACAGTATCTCATATAGCAAATTAAGAACCACAAATAGGATTGAGTGCTACAAAAGGTCTGAAAAGATCTTTGTTGTAACTTTATGTGTGGGCTGCTCGGGCTTCTCCTCTGTCCCTTTCTTTAAATATAGAAGGCTTACAGACTCCCATTGCACAGGGGTTGGGAATTAAATAAGAAGCTTGTTGTTACGCAGCAAGACCTACAATTAATGAATTCATTTTATGGAGATTGATGGATACTGATCTGAAAGATTTGCTCTATAAAATTCAATCTGTTAACATTCTTAATGCAATACAGATGAATAATGCATGTGAATGTTTCCCAGGTTCCTTATACGTTTCTGAAAGGCTGAAAGTAGACTGTTGCCTATTGAGTCGGTGTTATATAGCTATATTATTTACCAGAAGAAAGCTAACGAGTACAAAGTCAGTTTCAAGTGACTTTCAGAAAGTAAGCATATGGTAAGTCATCCGTGTCAAGACCAGGTCTACTTACACAGGCCAACTTTGCAGGCATTTATCAGAAACGAACCCTACATTCCTGATAATTGCCTGCTCATCAGAGGAGGTGAGATCTGCAAAATGATGACCACAGTCCAGTCATTAAGGGCACTTTCACACGAGCGGATCCCGTGCGTGGAATCCACTGCATGAAAGAGCCAAGCCCGGTTCCGAACAGCAGAGACACGGAGCATTTATATGATTGATAATGCTCTTTGCCTCCCTGTGACCTTTTTACTACTAAAATTACAGTGACAACTTTATCTCACTGTGATTTTGTAGTAAAAAGGTCACAGAGGGGCATGGAGAATTATTAATTATGTTAATGCTCTGTGTCTCTGCTGTCCGGAACGGGGCTTGGCTATTTTTAACGCAGCAGATTACCCGCACGACATCCGCTCGTGTGAAAGAGCCCTAAGTGATGGACTGAATCTCACCCCTGGTTTTAGGACTTACTATTTAGACAAAATTCACACCTCCCTGAGTTCGACTCCCAGTCCCTATCTACATTGTCTCCGCTGACCATGTCCACTTGTTGCTGTACTTTAAAGGGATTGTCACTGAACCTGGACCTATACCTTCTTTACCCAGGCAGCCTCTCTGCTCATCTCAGAGGGGATGCCTTTGTGAAGAAGGGGATATGTCCAAGTTCAGCTCTGAACCCAGACAACCCCATTAATTTTACATGCCTCCATGTACATGTTTTGCTGTAACAAGTGTTGTGCCTGTTTCTCAGTCTTCCATTTGTAATCTGGCCTGAAGAAGGAGACTATGCTTCGAAAGCTTGCAATATGTTTCTGGTTAGCCTATAACAGTATCACTCCCTTAATACCTTTGTATTTATTAATACAAAACTATTCACCATCACATGGTCTCCACATCAGCAATGCTTCCATTCAATGAAAGAGCATTTGCCTGTTCATCAGGTGAGTTGTGCCACCTTTACACAGGCCAATTATTGTTAACGAGCAATTGTACGAATGTTCATTCTGGCATAATCTGCCTGCTGCTGGAATGTCCTCTAGTAATTTGCCCATTTCGGTGGCACATACCAGTGTTATACTTTCAGCCTTCCCTTTTTATATGGGATACTCTGACAATTGTACTTTGCATGTAATAATCACCTTCCCCTGCACAGTGTCATTATGATAGGGATTTAGGTGCATTTTATGTGCCGAAATCCGCTATAAAAATATGATACCTGTCTTCACTGGGAAAATGCCTAACTAGTGGATACAGCAGTTTTTTTTTTTTTTTTTTCCCCATGACCAGAATTGAATTCCAAGTCATAGAAATAAAACTGGCATGTCAATTCTTGACACTGTTTCCACTTGGTGGAAACTGCAAACCATGGCAGAAATTAGGTCCCATGACAAAATTACACTTTGAATTTTTTTACGTGCATTTTCACAATGTGAACATGATAGAGGATTTGAAAATTACTCTAGAAGATAAATATGTCCTAGAAGGGGATTTAACATTGGTCCGATGAACTTGGTACTATCCTAGCCATTACACCATCAGCTGTGTACCAGGTGGACGTACCAGACACTTCAAGTTTTCTGCAGCTCACCTCTCACCCCTCAATGTAGACTGGGGATGATGATTCAATGGCAGATCTGTTGTAGTCCTGGAGAAATCATTTAGGCTGGTTAGTAAAACTACGGATGTAGCAGGGTTAACACACATGCTTTATGAGACATGTTATCTGAACCAAATGCAACTAAATGCATTAAGCAATTGCTTTTCAATGGCTTTTGTTTCAAGATAACGCGGTGAGTTAAGAAATTTGAGTTAAGTGTGTGTGTGTGTTACCCCTGCTACATCTGTATATACTATTCAGACAGATATATACAAATATCACTTCCTATCAAGACAATACAGGATGGAATATGTATCTGACATACTGTATGGGTACCAACAGAGAGTTTAAAAAAAAAAAAAAAAGATGGCTAATATGTTTGAAAATTAAAAGGGTTAGCCAGTGTATGGTAAATTTTAGAAATGTGCTAGATCCAGCAATATAGTCAACATACTAATAGACTAAAAAGAACATTTCCGCTGTTGTCCCCTGACGGCTGACGGCCATTTCCCGTGTAAACATAATGATCCTTCCCCTGACATGGCCACTGATGGTGGAGAATGAGACTAGACCCCTCATTCAGCAGCACTAATTAGCCATGTGCAGTATAGTGGTCCCTCAAGGTACAATATTAATTGGTTGCAGGAGGACCATTGTATGTTGAAACCATTGTAAGTTGAGTAATCGTCTCCAGGTCTCCAGAATGTCATCCAAGATAAGAGAAAATGAAGATTTAAGAAAAATAACCAGATAACTCAGATAGATAAAACAAGTCTTTACATACAGTATAACAGTCAGGAACAGCTACTAACTAGCAACTAATATGTCTATTTTACCAGAGAAGCAGCCTTGACTGGTTGGATCTGAGTCTGAGGCATTGTATGTTGAGTTTCACCTTACGATGGGTCATAAAAGACTATTGTATGTTGAAAATATTGTATCCTGAGGTCATTGTATCTTGAGGGATCACTGTATTACTGTATGGAGGCCACTGAAGGATGGATCTAGTGACATTCCTCTTCGATCATCAACCATGTGTGAGGAAGGATCGTTATGTTTAGACAGGAGTCAGCTGGCAGCACAAGAGGCCAGCACTGCAAAGAAGAGGACAGCAAAGCAGATGCTCTTGTATAAGAAATTTCCTTTAATGCCATAGATTCCATTGATATAGTAATAGGCAAGTGTTGTTGTTATAAAGTTTATATGTCTTACGAATGGGGATGATAGTGCAGTGCCTACTTGTATAGTACATCCTCCACAGCCTTTTGGGGGAAAAGTACAAGATTAACCAAAGAACACTCCAAAAAGAAAGATCTCACTTTTTTAGCTAGTTTGGATAAATGGGGGCCTACATTTTAGCTTATTCACTTGAAGAAGTTACATGACTATTAAAAGTTCATAAATGATAATAAATGTAAACTTCTATTCATCACAGCATTATTCAAGCTTCCATTTTTACAGGTGACCACATTTACTGTGCAATGCTCATATGTTAAAACAGCAAGGCCTCTGACAGATTCCTCCTCTCCACTCTCGTTCCTTGTTCATACAATGAATACAAATGTCCTCGTGGCTGTTTGAGGTCAAATCTATTTGTCTTTGAAAACCTATCTATATCTACATATTAAAATACATTCGCTTACAATATCCTGTTCAAATTAGTTCAAGCAAATTCAGTCTTCCATAAGCAAACTAAGCGTTTTTTTCATTGTGAGGAGGTTAGAGAGTCAGGGCATATAACCCCTACAGTTGAAGAGTATTTAGAATTTCAAGAGAAACTCTGATTGTTACATGCTCTTATACAATAGTTTGATTTATACTCCATTTACATAGCAATATTTGCATTAAACTTCCCACTTGATGAAAGCAGAGTGTCTAAAATAACGAATCATAGGCATAACAGTAGAACAATCACTGCGTGGCTTTCCCTATGCTATGCTAGAACATTTGCCTCTGGGACCCCCGCCATTTCAGACAACCAAGGAACCAAAGATCAGCTTTTTCCCAGCACAGTAGTGCACCCATAAAACTGCTGTGCAGGAATCTACAACACAGTTCCCTTCAAGTGAATGGGGCAGTGTATCAGTTCTCTCCACCGTAGATGGACAGGAGTGCTGCTGTGCAGGCAAAAACTGTGATGGAGTGGTTGGAGCTATGCTCCCAGTACTTTCCTAGTAAGGAGGTCAAAGGGACACTATACCCTTTATCTGCACCTCGATTGGTACTGATCACTGTACATAAAGGATTATATTAGTAAGTCTATTATGGTCAGCACATTAGGATTTGGCTTTGAGGTGCCACATGGTAGGGACTCTGTCTGTTGGTACACACCACAACACCATTTTTTATAAATAGAAGAGAATTGGGTGTCAATAAAATTTACACTCTGCAATGAAGTCTGAAACCACTGTCAACCAATAGATTTGACTTTGGTAAACTCCTAAGGGGTTTGTCCTAGAAGTTCCCTAGTTTTCACCCTTTAAGCCCTGTACAGGGATCTGGACTTTGCTGGAGAGGAACCGCCAGTAGTCTCCATAAGATTTTAAAGCTGACCTACAGGGACCAATAGACAATGGTCAGGGACAATCTGAGGTCAGGAGAGACAGAGTACATGCAGCATAGTAAACGGTCCTAGGTCAGGACAGGCAGCGAAGAGTCAATGGGGAGGTCAACTATAATAGTTTGACCCAAGGCATATATAGGCACTTTATATACTTATTTATATATGCCTCTTGTATATTGTTGTTAAGACTTAACTTTTATTACATAATCATTTAAAATATCTCTTAGGACCTAATAATTCAAAACGCTCAGTTGTGTATCCTTTTTCTTATTTGTTAAGTAGTAGGGCACTGTTCTTTTCACAGCGCTCCTATTATAGCAATGGATCGTGGCTGGCTGGTAGCTGTGCACTGCAACCAGCTTCCCCTATTGTCTCTGTCCCTTGCTATTAGTGAATTTAGACCTCCACTTAAAACTATAGGAATGCCGCACTCCTGTTCCTAAAATTTCCTTAAACTCTGCCCCCCAACATGTTTTGCCAGTTACACTGGCGTCTTTAGGGGAACAGGCAGTGATTGTTTGGGGTGGGTGGGACGGTACTGTAACATCCCAGAGTGGGGTTACTAACGCTTTTACCCCGCTACAATCTGCTAAGAGCATTAATATTGTCAGCTGATGTGATTTCCTCATGTCATTCACTACTGTGCAGTTGAAACCATTTTAAAATGTTATATTTTCCTTTGTAATGTTTCAGGTCTACCAGCAGGTGGCGGCATCGTTGGTAAGCATAGTTTTAATGTTATGGCCATTCGGAATGGAACATTCCAGTTCTGTTCTGTTCCCCCCTGATTAAGGAAAGTGGAGTTTCCCACGCCCTGCAGCAGGGGAGGGAAAAAACAGTAAGAGATAGTTTTGTCCAGCTCTCCCTGCAAGGGGAAGGCTGTGTTAGTAGGAGCTCCCAGTTACAGGGATCCCAACCTAGGATCCAGCCTCGGCTGAGGCCAAGGATCCCTCCTCCCAGTCTGAGCCCTTCAGCCACGACTGTGGACAACCAAGCAACCCTTCCAGAACTACAGATCTCCAGGAAGAATCAATCCCTGCGAGCAGTCCTGAGAGTACTTATCCATAGTCCAGGAGAAGCCAAATTCCTCCTCAGCTTGTCAGGCCCATACCAAGCAGAAGACAGACAGAGCAGAAGATAAATACCTGCCAGATTCTCCAGGCACATAGTATAGGAGCAGAAGAGATATTAATCCCTGCCATACATTGCCAATAACCTAAGGACTACTGCTGTAACTTGTATGGATTTCTGTTGCCATCCAGTAAAGACAAGTTGCCTTATATTTCAAGTCTGGATCTCATTTACTGCTACCAAAGTTCCTCAGTTTCTCCTATTAACAACACTCATTTTATTGCAAGTGAGCCAGGATCCAGGAGTCCAGCCGTACCCAGGAGGAGAGACCGTTGACACTACTATACCTACTACACAGAGACATTATCCCCCTCTGGCTTTCCTCACCCGGTACGTGAGTTATTACATCTTAAAAGACCCTGCTTCAGTACCTGAGCAAGCTGCAATTGGCGTCACGAACAAACTATAAACTTATACACATATCTATCCTGACCCACTGCATTGTACTAGTGTCCTGCTAACTGCAGTTCTTTTAATGCTGCCGAGTCTTACATCACAACATGTGCATCCTATCACCATGGACCTACTATTCATATATTAGTCTATAGTTTGTTATAGAAATCCTTATTGGCTCATATAGACAAGGCCCCTCCTCTCTCTTGTGACGCACTCACTCCTCCTTTAGTCAAACTATAGACTAATATCTGAATAGTAGGTCCGTGGTGATAGGGCGCACATGTTGTGATGTCAGACTCTGAGGCATTAAAAGAACCGTCCCACTAACCCCAAACAATCACTGCCCGTACCCTAAAGACACCAGTGTAACTGGCAAAACATGTCGGGGGCAGAGTTTAAGGGAATTTTAGGAACAGTAGTGCAGCATCCTATGGTTATAAGTGGAGGGCTAAATTCACTAATAGCAAGGTATAGCGACATTAGGGGAGGCTGGTAGCAGTGCACAGCTACCAACCAGCCATGACCCACTGCTATAATAGGAGCGCTGTGAAAAGAACAGTGCCCTACTACTTAACAAATAAGAAAAAGGATGCAGCACAACTCAGAGTTTTGAATTGATTTATTAGGTCCTAAGAGATATTTTAATTGACTATGTAATAAAAGTTAAGTCTTAACAACAATAAACAAGAGTCATATGTAAAAACAAGGCAATTATTAGTCCAAAAGACAATTTGCAAATAAATAAGGAGGTCAGGCACAAGTCTGGTGAGGCAGCAGATGGTCACAATCTAGAAACTGGGCAGAAAGTTGGTACATGAGCAGGTAACAGAAACAGCACACCTTTGCAAGATTCTAGCAAGCTAGGGGACCCATTGCTCAGGCACCCTCCTATAGGGGAAAGTGCCTTAAGTACAGCAAGGTAGCCAGTCATAGGCTAAAACACATTAGGTTATGCGCTGGCTATTGAAGAGCCAGATGTAGCGCACACACCCTACGGGCAGGAGAAAAGAGGACTCACCAGCAAGCTGGCTGCAGCCTGCATAGAGGGACAGAACAGCCCTGGCGACCGGGCCTGCTATAAAGGGGAGAGCAGGAAGGAGGGTCTGTGCCACCAGGATATCAAAACCTGGGATTGGTGAATCAAGTAATGGCAGCCATGGCGTATACTTAGGTTCATAAAAGGTTGAACAATAGGAGTTGAAGTTTTCTCCCAGTTTTCTCGTTTTTTTAAATCTGTTGGCCCTGTATGCTCAATGGGAACCTACATATACAGGATTGTTCTGGAACTACTTCCTTTTTAAAGAAGATACTAGTATCGGGTTAAAATGTATTTTACAGACCTCATCTGAGAATGCACGACAGCTATCTAGTATGTATGACCAACCTTAGATGTTGACTTCTTTTTCCTGTTTTTCTCATCCTATTACATAGTTCTCCGTAGCACAAAGCAAGACCACACTTCACTTTTCTAAAATAAATGAGCAGAGATTATTAAGCATAGCCACTGTTTGAAGGTTTATAGTCTTCCATGTCTTAACAAAAATAGATTTATTTTATACATAGTTGTTTTAAATATTCACAATTTATTATTACTGGAAACTTTCCTATTATTTAATTACTTTGATATAAATTAATATAACTTAAATACAATATTCCATTTTCTTACATTTTCTTCCCCTCTGTACACTCAGTAAATCATTGTGTGTTTATGTACTCTGCAAATAAATGGCTAACATTTAAAAAAGTTTAACCAGCTTTTTCATTTAAAAGGGAAATCAGAGGAATTTGGTTTCTTACCCATCAAAGCCACAAGTCATTAGATGACATAGGCAAGGGAAATTGTGCTTGGACCTGAACTGGTTCACCTAATTAAATGGCCATGAAGATCTTCACAATCCTCATCAGCACCTTTCAGGATTTCAGTCTCTGGGAATTTCAGATACAATGGGACTGGTTTATCAGTACAGAAAGGCTTGCCTTGTGGTCTGAAGAAACCAATCAGAAAACAGCTCCCAGACAGAGAAGTAGTCACCCAGGTATGTTGGGATTTATGAACAGGATACGTGTCATTGCATATTAATATGCTAAGGCAGATTTGCATAGATAGCAACCTAAGTAGCAAACACGTAGGGGGAGTTTTATCAAAACTGGTGTAAAGTAGAACTGGCTTAGTTGTCCAGAGCAACCAGAAAAATGAAAGATAGAATCTGATAAATAAGTTTTGATAAATCCCACATACGGGTCCTATAATGGTACATGGTTTGGTTGCCATCAAGGTTCTCCAGACATGTATTTGATGTTTTTTCATTACTCAGGGCCACATACGCATTTAATATACATTCATTCTCCCAACACCCCCATACACATACTTATTCAGTTCAGCCAAACATGTATGTGCATTCCATGGGGATAGGGGGAGAAGAACACTTCTGGCGGATTATCTCCCTGGAGAACAAAAAGGATTAAGTGAATATATTCATTTCGCCCAATCCTTCTATATACTTACCAACGTTTCAGTCCCATCCCAGGGAATGCCCTGCCCCTGCCCGGGAACAACCACTTATACTGTAGGTGGGTTTTGTGTTAGTCCTGCCTATTTGGGCCTGGGATAGCGCAAATTTGCTGGGATTGTCTCTGAAAATTAGGGACAGTCCGATCAAATTCAGGATAGTTGGCAACTATGCTTCTCAGAGGATGTCGGAGGAGAGTTTGGAGCTCCCTATACACATTAGGCCTGTTTCACTTACAACAGGAGTTACGGTAGGCTGTTCCAGCAGAGAACAGCCTACTGGAGCTCTATAAATCCGGTTACCACAATGTCCCCAAAGACTATAATTGGGTTCGGCGGAGATCCAGCCAGCACTTTGCAAATATGTTCTCTGCCGAAACTCCTGCCGCAAATGTGAAACAATGTAACGAAATTCCAGTGGACGCTTGCTGTATTTATTTCATATGCACATTTATTTAATAAATGAGCCATATGAATTGAATAAGCAAGCGTCCGCTGGGATTTCGTTACATTGTATACTGGAATTTTTTCCGACCCGTGACGGTTCGCATCTAATCGGGTTCTGACCTCAGTTCTTCATATCTGCAAATGTGAAACAGGCCTCACAAGACTTTGGAGGACAGTTACATCTTGTACTGAAATGCGTGTCATTATCCACTGTGTTACACTATGTGAATATAGGACATTGTGTGCGCTAGATGAAAGTAAACATCAGTCCACGGTGTAAATTCTATTCTTTCCATTCTTAGACTATCGCTTGAGATGAAACATATTTAAGGAAGTTTTAAAAGTAGAGTACCCATGAAATACATTTATTGCAGGAAATGTTGAAGATGGATTACAAATAAAATGACATTAGACAGAGGTTCAGTAACGGGGATGACGTTCAGTTACTTCCCATGAGCCAAACACTTCTGTAAAATATAATAACAGACTTTTTTCATCTGAATCTTTTAGATTTTAGAATTAGAATGGCAGATATTTGGTAGTTCTCAGTACTATCTTGTGTTTAGGTAGCGGTTGATTAAGTATAGGTCCTTCATAGTATAAATGTGATATATATGTAATTATATATGCAATAAGGGCATATAGCAAGTTAAAACCAGCTAAAAGGTGTGTAGTTTTCCTAAATATTATATAGTCATACTGCCCACATTTATAACTACCAATGTACTACAAATTCATAAGAGGCGGCTGAAGGAGGAACTTTCATGCACGCTAAATGCTCTGTTTCCTCCTGGGGAGCACCCGACAGCCTATGGAGGGTGATAAGAGACTGGGGGGTACTTCCTGATCCCCGATGCCCCGAGATAATATGGGGTCATGGCCCCTTTAAGGGTTTGTGAGCAGTTAAGGGGAAGTATGGTAAGGAGTTAATTGTAAGCCTTCCCATGATCCAGTGGGAATGGGGGCGGTGCTGGGGGGCTATATATTCCTGGGAGTGAGCTTGCCACCTCCTCTTGACGGTGGATGCGCTGGTTTCCCACCCGCCCTCCCCATAGATAGCGATGGTTTTGATGGATGACATTTGTTTGTTCCTCATGTGAGGTATTCTTTTGGTTTAAAAAAATAATAATATACATATATATATATATATATAAAATAAAAATAATAATAAGATGATAAGGAAATATAAATTAAGTTATTTACGATATGAAAACAAGTCACAGCTGGCGGTATATAATTCAGTATGGAGTTTGGTTATGGCACAAGGCAGACTTGCCCGCTGGGAGGCAAGTGGGGTTAGTCCCTATTTACCAACAGTCTCTGTTATGGGGGCAATTTTATATAGTTTCTATTTATTTTATGTATTTTTTTAGTGTATATTTTATATGTCTTTGTTCCCTCCATGAATAGGTTTTCTTCTGCTGAATCCAAACCAGCCTTTATATAGCTAAATAAAATATATAGGTGTGTAAAGTCAAAAGTGTAAACTGGTAAAAATGACTGTTTGAGTCAGTTACATGTAGAAAATACACCATCATGATTGACTCTGCGTGTGCAGTGAGATAAAAGGCTGTCATACTGCTCTCATGTTCTATATCATTCACATCATCTTAGGCTACTTTCACACCTGCGTTCAGGTGTCCGCTCGTGTGCTCCGTTTGAAGGGGCTCACAAGCGGCCCTGAACGCAGCCGTCTGGCCCTAATGCATTCTCAGTGGAGGCGGATCCGCTCAGAATGCATCCGCCTGCCAGCGCTCAGCCTCCGCTCCGCTCAGTGAGCGGACACCTGAACACTGCAAGCAGCGTTCGGGTGTCCGCCTGGCCGTGCGGAGGCGAGCAGATCCGTCCAGACTTATAATGGAAGTCAATGAGGACGGATCCGCTTGAAGATGACACCATATGGCTCAATCTTCAAGCGTATCCGTCCCCCATTGACTTTCAATGTAAAGTCTGAACGGATCCGCTCAGGCTACTTTCACACTTAGAAATTTTTCTAAGTTATATTGCAGACGTATCCGTTCTGAACGGATGCCAACGTCTGCATTATAGGAGCGGATCCGTCTGATGAAACATCAGACGGACCCGCTCCGAACGCTAGTGTGAAAGTAGCCTTATCTGACTGCAGATAAAGATCAAGTTCACAGAAGGACTGCACTCTGTCATATATAAAGTGCTACATAGAGGGGACTGAAGGTAATGTGGGTCCACCACTTTACTGTTACTAATCAGTGAGAGTGAATCCACTGTGCCAACTAACTGGTTTGGTTCCCCCCCAATAACCCCTGTACAGGGATCAGGACTTCACTGCAGATTAGCAACCAGGGCGCTACCACAGGGACAATCTCTGGAGAAGCTGGAATAAATAGTTACAAGAATAGGTGCACTACTGTGGTGGATGCGAACAGTAACATCTGACTAAATGCTCATACTGATGTTAAAAATAAGAATTTAGCCAGTATATCCTTATATTAAGAAGAAGCAATAGTCAAGGCTCATCTGGTCCCAGATTGAAGTGGAGGCACGGATATTCGCCAGGAACTCAGAGATAGTTGAAATATAAGTGAAAGAGAAGATCCAGATTCCAATCAACCATATAAATGCTTACTGCCTAACTAAAGTACGTTAAAAACACTTTATTTTATTATATTAAAAGAATTTTGAAAATGTTGTCCACATTGATAAGCCGATAGGGTAAACTGGAACTGATACAGACCAATTATATGCTGGTTCCTAAGTGTACCCTACCACAGAAACTCCTTTTGTGTATTGGAGTATGAAATATAAGGGGTATATCCTATTATGGTCCTAGGAATATATTTCTGCACTAGACTCACAGGGCTATGGACTTATTGGACAGTGCTATATAGGACATGAACATAAAAGGAATATTCCCTGTTGGGGCTCAACAAAGGGACGAGAGTCAGTCTGCATGTATAATCTTGACTGCAGTCTAATGCTCGACGCGTTTCCCTTCCGACTATTGTCGGTAATTCATCAGGAGCATTGATCCGAATGTTTGGCCAAAACTGTGTACTGCGACCCTGATAGTGGGTGCGCAATAATCTCGCCAAACACACTTGGATCCACTGACTAAAGACGCTGCACGCCACTGCACGCACTGTAGTGGCCGTAGCGCGCGCGAAGTCTGCGCTGATTAAATGGAGATGTCTCCTCCCCTCTCCCTACCAGGCCTCTGACAGGCATCCAACGGGCGTTCGATCGCTAGCCGGCCACGCCTCCTCCTGTCGTCATCTCTAGCTACTGACAGGCAGCCCATCCAAGCACAGCCGTTCTCGTCGATACCGCCTCTTCCTGTCTTCATTCTACGCTATGGCAGTGGGGAGTGTGTAATCGTGACGAATGCTAGGGTCACCATCTAGGTGGGGACATGAAATCCATAAGATATCTTCAGGTTCAGGTAAACCTGGTGTCTAAAGAATCGGAACAAATTGAAACTTAAACTGTCATAAATAGTGGCCAAAACAATAAGCAGAAATGTCAGTCACTGACACTCCTGCTAGAGACATGATGGATCCAATTGGATCCAATCCAATAAATGTCCCCATGTACGGCAGACGTGTCAACCATTGACACTCCTGCTGAAAACATGAGGGATCCAATTGGATCCCGTCTCATAGGTGGTATCCACATGTGGCAGAAAAGGGAGATCACAGATAGGGGAGAATAAACAGGAAAACAGAGGATATATCTAGTACACTGACCAGAAAGGGGGGACAACGCTATTCATTCTATAAAACATGCGAATGATATAGCATCATTAAGGCCCTTTGGTTTAACAGTGTTCAGTGTAAAAATCCACTGCGCCTCCTTTCTGAGGAGGAGTGTATCAATGTCTCCTCCCCTGAGAGGTGGTCGCACATGTTCAATCCCCTGAAATTTGAAACAGTCTGTTGTCATGGAGTGATTAGTTGCCACATGTTGCGTAATAGGGGTATCACCAAAGCTTCTGATCTTCAATAAGTGCTCCCCTATGCGTCTCCTGAATTCGCACTTCGTTTTCCCTACATGTTGTAATCCACAAATGCAGGTTGCGAGGTAAACCACCCCAACTGTCTTACAATTGATAAAGGATTTGATGTTATATTTATGTCCTGTGGTTGAGCTGGTAAAGTGTGCACCTTTCTAAATAACTTTGCAGGCTATGCAATTTCCACATTTTGTATGTGCCATTCGGTATATTTGCCCCTAACCAGGTCTCATTGGTAGGAGAATTAAAAGCACTATGGACCACCTTATCCTTTTTGTTACCCCCACTACGGTATGCTATCATAGGATACCCACCTACTAGATGCCCAACATCCGGGTCAGTTTTTAGGATCTCCCAATGTTCAGTCAACAAAGCACGTATCTCCTTGTGTGCCGTGTCGTAGGTACCTATGATACGTAGTTGAGCATCCTCAGATGCCCTATTTTTGGGGCGCAGGAGATTTTTCCTATCGCATGCAGCCGCACACTGATAGGCCTCCTTTAAGACAGGTTTTGGGTATCCCTTATCCACAAACCGTTTCTCTAGGTCATCCGCTGATGCCTTGAAATCAGACCACTGAGAACAGTTCCATCTCATTCTAAGGTATTGCCCCTTAGGAATGCCTCTTTTAAGTGGGTGTGGATGTCTACTTTCCCACCTCAAGAGTGCATTAGTGGCCGTGGGTTTGCGGAACACTTTTGTTTTAAGATATCCAGAGGGGTCAATCTCAATCAAGAGGTCCAGGAAAGTGAGATGTTTTTCATCAATTACAGATGTAAAATAAAGGCCCAGGGTATTAATATTCAGCCTCGATACAAAGTCAGAGAATTTTTTCTTTGTACCTTTCCATAAGATAAATATATATTGTCAATGAACCTGATCCATAGTAAAATGGATGAGGTCTATTCTTCCATCTAGTCACTAAACACCATCTCTCTCTCCCACCAGCCCAGGTAGAGGTTGGCGAAGGTGGGGGCACAGGGACTGCCTATCGCCACCCCCCTGAGCTGGTGGTAGAGAAAACGGTCAAACATGAAAATGTTATGGTACAGAATAAAGTTGAGCAACGTAATTACAAACTCGTTATGCTCACGGAAATGAGACCCTCTCTCCAGTAGAAATGTCTGTACCGCCTCACAGCCTCGTTGATGTGGGATGGAGCTATACAAAGCCTCTACATCCAGGCTGACAAGGAGGGTATCATTATCACATCTGATGTCATTTAGTCTCTTCAACACGTCCATGGAATCTCTAACAAAGGACTGCAGGCTGAACACAATTCCCGACACTATCGGCCTTCCCTTTAAGGGATCAGTCCCCTTATGTATTTTAGGTAAACTGTAGAAGGCCGGCAGTGTCGGGTGCATGGGTAACAGGTATGCAAGTTCACCCGTACTTATCAGTCTGCGCCCCTTCGCTCTACTCAGTTCGTTCTTATATGTCTCAAGAGGGTTATGGTCTAACTTGATGTAACATGTCCTATCGTCAAGAATTTTCTTACACATCTGTGTGTATGTGTTAACATCAAGGACTACTGTGTTTCCCCCCTTGTCTGAAGGTTTGATTACAATACTTCAATCTCCCTGTAGTTGTGCTAGTGCTAGTTGTTCCTGCTCTGTTATATTTCTAGGGTAAGGACTCTGGACATGTAAGGATCGTATTTTCTCGGTAACAACAGTGAGAAATACATCAAGAGGAGAATAGGCTCCCACTGGAGGATATTTTTTAGAGGCTGGTTTCAAGTCAGTAAAAGATCCTTCACCCAAACCTCTTTCGCCATCTGCTAGGAGACCAGCCAGTAGTCTCACATCTGGGAGTTCATCTTGATCAATACCCAACTTCTCACATTGTTCCCTGTCATGGGTACAGAAGAACTTCTTCCACTTCAATTTCCTGATAAATAGATTAATATCCTTTACCCATGTGAAGGGGTTAAATCTACATTCACGCACAAACGACAGGTCCTTACCCAGGACTGTCATCTCAGCGGTGGTTAAGATGCATTTGGAGAGGTTGATAATCTGAGATGTATCTACAGATGCTGAAACCCTTAGTTCCCTCTCCTGTTTCTGAGTGGATACTCGCTCGTCACTTGAGTCGGTTCTAGTGACCCCAAAGCTGTCCCTAAAAAACCTCCTCGATGCCCTCTCTCACTGTTACCACGTCCCCGGCTACGGGCTCTATCTGTACCTCTACCTCTTCCTCTCCCACGATTCCTGTAATATGTTCCAGACCCTGTCTCAGGATCAGTTTCGTACTCCGAGGATGAGAGGTCTGTCTCACTTTCCGTGGGTTTGCTAGTCACTTTCTGACCAGCAAATTCAAGAATTTTACCCTCTCTGAAGTCTTTACTGTCTCTCACAAACTGATTATGTTTTCTCTCCTTTAAAAATCCTGTGAATCTCTCCACTGATTGTTGTAGCAATGTTTCTCTTTTAACAAAGTCTGGTAAAGGAGAGAATTTCTTTGCAACTTCAATCACTTATTTCAGTTCTGTTGTATTTTTTTGTGAGCACCCTAGCTCCACCTCTAACACATAAAAACATATGCTAAAAATAGAAAGAAAAAGAATGCTGATTTCAGCTTGGAATTTCAAGACTACATATGTGATGTTGTTCTTTTTCTACATAAACACAATGTATTCATGTTTAAGCACCGCTTCTTTCTCCAACGCACCGGTGTTTCCATGGGTGCAAAATTCTCGCCCTCCATGGCTAACATTTATATGGCGTGGTGGGAATCTTGCTATCTCTTCTCAGATCACAATATTTGGGCCCCCTCATTACAGTGGTATGGCCGTTATATCGATGACTTGTTGTTCATCTGGTCAGGTGACCATACTGCCATACCACTGTTTGAGGAGTTCCTAAATAACAACACTTTGAATCTGAAGTTTACTCTCACGTTTTTCATTAAAGCATCCTCATATTAAGGACTACACCAAAGTTTCTCAAGTGGCACAGGACCTAACGCTAAACCTACCTGTACCGTATGGGTAGTACAAGGAACCAGTGTGCAAATTACAGTAGCGTAAGGTCCGACTCACAGCAAACATCTCCCAGTTCCCTCCAGTGTGACTAACCACACATACAATGGGAGGAGGGAGGAGGTTTAGAGTCCCACCCATGGCTGGCTGATATGTTGCAGGCCTCACAGGTGCACCTAAATGCTGCCTATAGATGGTAATCAAGGCGCATTTAGATTGGAGTTTATACACCTCCACATATAAATATACTATTTCAATGACAAAAATACATGGTCTCAAAAGGCAGGAAATGCTCAACCCCAAATGCAGTTGCGTATTTATGCTCGGGGGAGCAGATACTGCGCTTGTGGTCTGTTTCTAAGGGCGATCCCCAGCAAAAAATGCATACAGTGGAAGATGCCCCCGTGTAACTGGGGCTACTATGTCAGCTCCAGTTACAGGAGAAATTAATAGTAAAAAAAAAAAAAATTCCCCCAAAGGTCTTGTATGACCTTATGGGGGAAACAAAGTGTAAAATGAAAAAATAAAAACGTTTTATAAAAATAAAAAAATTAACATTTTACATGTAAAAAATTGCCCTTTTCCCTAATATAGTAATTTATAAATTGTTACAAATAGAAAATGTATGTATATATATATATATATATATATATATATATTTACACACACATATATGGTATTACCGGTTTTATAAAAATATAATATGATCTATCCCATCAGTTAAACAGCAAGTTTTTAGTCACCTTGCCTCCTAAAAAAACGTAATATCAAGTGATTAAAAAGTCCCATGTACCCAAAATGGTACTAATGAAATTATCAACTCATCCCGCAAAAAAAAGCCCTCACACAAGACCATAGCCAGAAAAATGTAAAAAATATGGCTCTAAGAAAATGGCAACACAAAAACATGACTTTTTCGCAAAAATGCTCTTAAAATTTTTAAAAAAATTGACATATTCGGTATCACTGCGTCCATAATGACCAGCTCCATAAAAATATCACATGATCTACCCCATCAGGTGAACCTAGTAAAAGTACGCCAAAGCAGCTTTTTTTGTCACCTTGCCTTACAAAAAACATAATATCAAGTCATCAGAAGTGTCTTATATGCTCAAAAATTGTACCAATAAAATCTACAGTGTGTCCTGTAAAAGAGAGTCCCTTATTCATCTACATTGGCAGAAAAATAAAAATGTTATAGATGTTAGCAGATAGTGTTAGTAAATTTGCCCACCTCACCTCCCATAAAATGATAAAAAGCAATCAGAAAGCAAAATGTACCCCAAAATGGTGTCAATAAAAACTACAGCTTGTCCTGCAAAAAATAAGCCCTCACACAGTAATTCAACAAAAAATTTAAAAAGTTATGGGTCCTAACAGCCATCTTAGCAAATCCCATGTTAGAAAATCAAGATGTCGCTCCTTTCCTTCTGAGCCCTGGCGTATCCCCAAACAGTAGTTTACAACCACAAATGGGGTGTTACTATATTCAGGAGAAAATGGGTAGCAAATTGTGAGGTCATATTCTCTTGTTATCCCTTGTTAAAAAAAAGTGTTATGAATTCTATGAAATGCCTGTTGGGTCAAAGTGCTCACTATACTCCTTAAATATTCCTTAGGTGGTGTAGTTTCCAAAATGTATTAACTTTTTGGGAGTTTTCACTGTAGAGGTAACTCAAGGTCTCTTCAAATGCAACATGGAGCCCAAAGGCAATTCCAGAGGCAATTCCAGCAAAAGCTGCCCTCATAAACCATATGGCACTCCTTGCCTTCTGAGCACTCAGTGCACCTATATAGCAGATTACAACTATATGTGGGGTATTTATGTAATAAGCAGAATCAGGGTAATAAATATTGAGGTTTGTTTTGTTGAAAATCCTTGATGTGTTACAGGAAAAAATTGATTAAAACGCACAGTCATCTATAAATCTACCATACCATATTAGGTGCGATGAAAAGGGATTTTCTTCCGAAATAATATAAGACTCCTCCCACCACCCCACAAAAAGGTTAGCTAACGAAGGTGAAAATTTAGTGCCCATCAATGCGCTCCTCACTTGTAAGAAAAACTCACCATCAAGAACAAAATAATTGCGTTTTAACATTTATATGGTGAATGTTAATTAATAAATATTTTATGGGGTCTCCTTATCTGTCTTAAAAGCAAAGTAATTCTAATTTAAATATCGAATTGTTCCAAATGTTTGATGTTTTTTATAAATAAAAGGTAAAACATATTGACTCAAATTTACCATTAACATGACATACAACGTGTCACAAAAAACAATCTCAGAATGGCTTGGATAAGTAAAAACATTCCAAAATTACCACATACAGCGACACATCAGATTTTCAAAATTAGACTTGGTTAACAATGGGGTAAATGACCTGGTTTGGAAGTGGTTAAACATGGACTTGACCTGAAAGCTGAACTGTGAGGTCAGGAGTACACAGGCAGGATGGGTAGACAGCAGGAAAACAAAGGAGAGCACAGACTGGATAACGCAATAAAATCACAGAAGCACAAGTCTTCTAAACACCTTTACTTGTCACAGGGAACCTTAAAGCTCAGGCACCCTCTGCCTGGAGAAGGTGCCTTAAATACCCAAGGACTCTGAGCCATTGGCTGGGGAAGGTTTAGTGAGTGTGAGTACTGCCCCTTTAAAAAAATCATATGTGTGCCCACATGCATCCTAAGGGCAAGATGATGGAGACTGTAACATTGAGAGGATGCTGGCAACCAGGATGCCAGATGGTATGGTAAGTGTAAATGCATCAGTGCCCACAATGGACTGCAATAAGGCGATGGGCACAAACAGGAGACCTAACAAATACCTTTGGTAAATTACACTAGGACCTTATCTCCTCTCTCTTCCTAAGCTAACACTAGACTCCCTCACTAAATTAGGAGTGGAGCTAAGTCTATCTCCTAGCCTCCTACAAGAGCAAAGTCAGGACTGTTAACCCTAAGTTACCCATTCAAAACTATAGTGCTACAATTCAATATATCAAATTATATTATATAGTAAGAAACAAATCTGCATATACTCTATTCTGGGGTACTGTATATCACTTGCAAGATTTCAGCTCTTTATCGAGCGCATCCCTCAGATAGTGAGGTGTGCCTACTATAGCTATATGTATGTAATATACTGTCAAACTTAGACATATATAGGTATCTGTTTAATTCTGGTTCTTCATATTTGGGAGTGTATATTACCCAATTTTTTTGCTTTAGTACTGTCCCTTTTTCTACCTTATTTTGACTCTGTGACCAAGGTTCACAAAAGGATCAAAATATCAGAAAACAGCAACTGAACTAATCTAACAAACATTATTTCTGACTTTGGCTTTATGGATTACCAGTAAAGATCTTTTTCTAATTGCATCCAACTTCAAGAGTGTTGTAGCATCTATACTTGTAGACTGAAGATAAGAAAAGGGATAAATGCATTAACTTGTACCTAAAGACTACGTGCCGTTCTATGCATGATGTGTAAATATCATTGAACAGAGAAGGTTACCCAACTGTGCAATTTGTCAATGGATTTCAACGCTCTCCTGATGAAGCATTTCCTCCCCGTATCACAAATACCAGCATACTATCCTGTTATGACATGGTTTATGTTGGGAACATCATGTTGTAAAAGGAATAAGCATATTTAACCCTATCACTTCTACACTGTAATGACTGTCATGTGAAAAAAATACTCCCCCTTTGAATTTTATGTTCTTAAGTATCAAGACAAAAAAAAAAAAAAACAGCTTGTCCTTAGAAGGCCTTAAAATTAGGTAAATACAACATCAGTTGAACTATAGCACACAACAGATTCCACCATGTCATAATTTATTCCACAACAATGGAAAATCCATGCGTCAAACCTTAGTCCACCCATTAATTAATAGCTTGTAGAATCACCTTTAGCAGCAATAACTTAAATAATCATAGACTTTATCAGTCTCTCACATTGTTCTGCAGGAATGTTGGCTCACCATTTTTTAAAACGTTGCTTCAGTTTATTGAGGTTTGTGAGCATTCTTTTATTTTATGCCCAGCTCTCAGGGTTGTTCCCAGGTTAGATATTGATGGCATATTGCTAGGATATGCCATCAATATCAGATAGGTCCAGGTCCCAGAGGTGGGACCCAAAGCTATCTATAGAACTGGCCCCTAGGTAAAAGAGAACACACCACCCATGTGTGGTGTGCTCTCCGTTCACTCCTATGGGAGTTCCAGAGCAATTTTTGGAAGTCCCATAGCATTGAATAGAGAGCACACAGAGCATGCATGGCCACCTCTCCACTCACCGATATGGGACTGCTGGAGCTTGGCTATTTTTAGAACTCCCATAGTGGTAAATGGAGGGGGCCACACTTTCACAGTGCACTCTGCTTTACTGGAGATAGTAGTGGGTCTAGGAAATGTAACCCACATTTATCTGACATTGATGGCATATCTTAGCGATATGCCATCAATGTCTGAAATGGGAATACCCCTTTAAGGTCCCAGACCAGCAAACTGCAAAAACCTCTGCTTTTATAGATGTGGTCATTACTGATAATCAATTAAGGGCATTTGATCATCAGCACCAAGCTGCCACTTACTCTTCTAATCCCTATGGAAGTAGTAAGGATGTAGTTACCGTAATTTTTCACAGACAGCTTCTGCATTATGGCCTTGGATGGATGATGGAGCAGAGAGGCAGCCACCAACTGGCTACATAGAATGTCTTTATAGTAGTTCAGTTTGTCCTCCCTCTCAGTAGGTGTAAAAAAGGCCCCATTTTGGACCAGTAGCAAGGGTCCAACAAGGTGGAGAGCCAGAAGTCATCCCTCAATTCGGCTGTCACTACACAAGCAAGTGAGCATGCATCGGGCCATTTGTGCAAGTGACTCGGAGGGATTCCCTGCCTCCACCACTGCATACTGCCATGGTGTGTCTGGGTCCTCTGCCTTGTCTTCCTCATTGCCCTGTAGCTCCTCTGTCTGCTCCTGCTCTCCCTCTCCTGTCACCTGTGTATGAAAAACAACCATTTCACTACAAATTGCTTGTGCTCCAATTCCCTCCTTTCTCCTCCTCTTGTCCAGCCCCCACAGGGCTCATGTGGCCGTGAGATCTAGGCACCACTCTCCAGTCCCCTGACCAGCCATATTTACCAGCATCTGTTCCAGGACATGAAGCAGCGGAATGACGTTGTTCATCCCATAGTCCTGGCGACTGACAAGTAACATGGACTTCTCAAAGGGCCTGAGCAAACGGCAGGTGTCACGCAAGAGCTGCCACTGGCTTACATCGAAGTTACACAGTGGAGTACTCATGTCCATTTGGATCATCAATAAATAGTTTATGGCCTTTCTCTGTTTGTATAGTCGGTCCAACATGGAGGGTGGAATTCCAACAGGTGGAAACGTGGCATATCAGCCTATTTAGGGGATGCCTTTCTGCCACTGCAGCTCAAGGAGGGTGTGCTTAACGATGTACGAGTGACTGAAGTGCATGCAAAGTTTCCTGGCCATTTTTAGGATGTCTTGCAGATGGGTGGAACACGTGTGCCATGCAGGGCACATGGCTCAGTCCTCCTTGACGCAGCGCCGACACCATGTTCTTCTTGTTGTCAGTCACTATGGTTCTGATTTTGAGTTGTCGGTGAGAAAGCCAGGATTCAATTTCTTGATGAAAGACACAGAGCAGTTCCGCCCCTGTGTGACTCTGTGCGCCCAGGCAAATGAGGTGCAGAACAGCATGACACCGCCATGCCCTGCACATGTGGTATGCTGGAGGGGCACTGTGAATTGTCCCTGCAGTGGAGGCTGAGGATACAGTAGAGGATGAGGAGGCAGAGGAGTAGATTGTTGCAGGACCAACGTCGTGAGAACGTGGAGGCGGAAGCGGCGTCACCTGGCCAAGTTGCCGGTGTGGCTTGTGCAGGAACCACATTCACCCAGTGGGCCGTAAAGGACATGTATTGTCCGTGACCATAGTTACAGCTCCACGCGTCGGCGCTGCCGTGCACTTTGGTAGACACTGACAGACAGACTCAAGGACTGGCCCACCTTCTTTTCTACATATGTGTGCATGGCTGGTACTACCTTTTTGGCAAAGAAATGACGACTTGGGACTCTCCACCTCGGCTCAGCACAAGCCATCAGTTCTCTGAAAGGTGCAGAGTCCACCACTTGGAACGAGAGGGACTGCAGCACCAGCAACTTGGGCAGGAGCACATTCAGCTTCTGCGCCATTGTATGAGTGCACGCGTACTATTGTCTCTTGGCAATCACTTCGGTGATCGATTGCTGACGGAAGGACTGATGAGGAGTAGGAGGAGGAGCATCAGGACCAGCAGATGATGGGAAGGAAAGACAGCTTTCTTCGGCTGAGGTGGTGGAGCATTGACTGCCTGAAATCAGGTGCGTGCCACTGGTTGATGTAGCGGTTGCTGCGGCAGGCTGGACTACCACATCGGAGCCACGGTTCTCCCAGGCCACATTCTGGTGATGCTGCATATGTTGACTCAGGGTCGTGGTGCCAACATTGGCACCGTGGCCACGCTTCACCTTCTGCCCACAGATTCTACAAATGGCCATGTTCACCTCCTCCGGCGTCTTAACAAAAAACTGCCACACCGCTGAGAAGGTGATTTTACCGCCAACACTCTGCACTGACTGACTGCTACCGCTCATGCTTCCGTGAACCCCTGCACCAGGAGGGCAGGCAGGCTCCTGCGATGCAGGTGGAGCATGTTTGGCTCCCGACCTCCCACTGCTGCCACCCTGCTGACTCCCAGCCACGCTAGCAACTTGCTGGCTCCGCCGCTGTCTCACGGGCAAGCTGCCACCCTCTTCTTCCGATGATGAAGCCCCTAATTCACCTGGCTCCCAAGTGCCATCAGCTACATAATCATCATCGAGTACTGTGTGCACGTATCTGATGTCCTCCTCAACGATCTCTGGGTCAGGAGCCTGACTGCTCGCAACACCAGAGCTCCCATGCCACTCTTCTCATCTCTACTTGCCCGCCTACCGGATGTCTCCTCCTCATCTTGGCTGGCCAGTAGCTGCTGACTGTAGCTTGTCCTCGCTGTATAGTGGAGGTGAGCCTACAGCATATAATACTTGTCTGGCTGAGGGAACAGAAAAGGACAGAGGCAGGTTGAGGACAGGTGAGGGCACAGGGCCTGCTAACTAAGGGTTGTGTCTGATGAACCCACTGACTTTTGGCTGGGGGTGTCTGATGTCACTTGCGACGAATGACCAAGTCAACCATTCAAGGGTTGCTGTTCTAAACACAACTGCTAGAGGACACCAGGAGCTCAGGCCTCTTGCTGCGACTCCTGCTGCCACGTCCCCTTACTCTGCTGCGACCTGTGCCTGCGCCAGAAACATTTAGGCCTCTGCCACTCCCTGTGCAGGGCCTGGCATTTCTCTGTCTGACATACTATTAGAGCAAATAAATAAATAGGAAATTAAAACACCCCCAAAAAGTCTGTAATTTTCTCACTTTTTTTTCCACTAATACACGCCAAAGAAGGCTTTAGGACATATAACTGCACCGCTGAGCGGCAAATAGGCCCTTACTTTTTTCCACTTATGCATGCTACAAAAGGCTTTAGAACATATAACTGCACCACTGAACAGCAAATATATATATTTTTTGTCACTAATACACGCCAAAAAGGGCTGTCATTTTCGCACTTCACCACACAACGGCTAATAACTAGAGTTGAGCGAACACCTGGATGTTCGGGTTCAAGAAGTTCGGCCGAACTTCCCGGAAATGTTCGGGTTCGGGATCCGAACTCGACCCGAACTTCGCCCCGAATCCGAACCCCATTGAAGTCAATGGGGACCCGAACTTTTCGGCACTAAAAAGGCTGTAAAATAGCCCAGGAAAGGGCTAGAGGGCTGCAAAAGGCAGCAAAATGTAGGTAAACCCCCTGCAAACAAATAGGGAAATGAATTAAAATAAAAATAAAATAAATTAAAATTAACCAATATCAATTGGAGAGAGGTCTCATGGCAGATAATCAGGCTTCATGTCACCCACCACTGGAAGAGGCCACTGTCAGATATTTAGGCCCCGGCACCCAGACAGAGGAGAGAGGTCCCATAGCAGAGATTCAGGCTTCATGTCATAGCAGAGAATCAGGCTTCACCTCACCCAACACTGGAACAGGCCACTGTCAGATATTTAGGCCCCGGCACCCAGACAGAGGAGAGAGGTCCCATTGTAGAGAATCAGGCTTCACGTCACCCAACACTGGAACAGGCCACTGTCAGATATTTTTAGGCCCCGGCACACAGACAGAGGAGAGAGGTCACATAGCAGAGATTCAGGCTTCATGTCATAGCAGAGAATCAGGCTTCATGTCATAGCAGAGAATCAGGCTTCATGTCATAGCAGAGAATCAGGCTTCACGTCACCCACCACTGGAACAGGCCATTGTCAGATATTTAGGCCCCGGGACCCAGACAGAGGAGAAAGGTCCCATAGCAGAGAATCAGGCTTCATGTCATAGCAGAGAATCAGGCTTCAAGTCATAGCAGAGAATCAGGCTTCAAGTCATAGCAGAGAATCAGGCTTCATGTCATAGCAGAGAATCAGGCTTCATGTCATAGCAGAGAATCAGGCTTCATGTCATAGCAGAGAATCAGGCTTCATGTCACCCAACACTGGAACAGGCCATTGTCAGATATTTTTAGGCTCCGGCACCGAGACAGAGGAGAGAGGTCCCATAGCAGAGATTCAGGCTTCATGTCATAGCAGAGAATCAGGCTTCATGTCACCCAACACTGGAACAGGCCACTGTCAGATATTTTTAGGCCCCGGCACCCAGACAGAGGAGAGGTTCATTCAACTTTAGGTTGCCCCGCAATATAATGGTAAAATGTAAATAAAAAAAGGATTGAATGAGGAAGTGCCCTGGAGTACAATAATATATGGTTAAGGGGAAGTAGTTATAAATGTCTAATCTGCACAAGGGATGGACAGGTCCTGTGGGATCCATGCTTGGTTCATTTTTATGAACGTCAGCTTGTCCACATTGGCTGTAGACAGGGCCGGCCTTAGGCCTTTAGGCGCCCTGTGCGAGAAAGATTTACAGCGCCCCTCAGTGACCACGCCCCTCAGTAACCACACCCCTTCAGTGGTCACACCCATTTCTCCAATATCGGCTCCATTTAAAACCTTCCATTCCGTTAAGTCCCCAAAAAAGTGCAGCACCTTACCAATTCTGCTGACAATGGAGATAGGGTAGTGGTAGAAGGGGACAGGTAAAGGTAGATTTGGTGAGATGTTAGATAGAGGAGAAGAAAACAGGTCTGCGCAGTGTCAGACAATACGTGAGGGGTAGTTTTACATCATGGCCGTTCTAACTCCTGCTAGAGCCACTGGTCACTACAGTATGTGTCACCATGGGCAGCCTATGATGGAGGGAGTGACCGATCGCTCATCATTATACCATTGTATGGAAGGTCTGAGGCATTGGCCAGGGCAGTATCTATGTCAATGGCTTCTGCGGGTTATAGCAGATACCTGCAGCTCCTGAATCAGCCTCTGGATAGCTTCAAGGAAACCAAGAGAGGTGAGGGCCTGAGCAGATGGACGGGCCGAGAGAGAGAGACAGGAGGAATAGAAAGTGAGAGAGAAAATAACCATAGGGAGCAGTGGTGAGCATGCACGACCTGTGACAGTAAGGACCTCTATGTATCTGCTAGGGCTGCAGCTAACGATTATTTGAATAATGGCCTAGGAAGATCTGTTATGGAGAGGGGGATCTGTGGGTGGCGCTGTTATGGAGAGGAGGATCTGTGGGTGGCGCTGTTATGGAGAGGGGGATCTGTGGGTGGCGCTGTTATGGAGAGGGGGATCTGTGGGTGGCGCTGTTATGGAGAGGGGGATCTGTGGGTGGCGCTGCTATGGAGAGGGGGATTTGTGGGAGGCGCTGCTATGGAGAGGGGGATTTGTGGGTGGCGCTGCTATGGAGAGGGGGATCTGTGGGTGGCGCTGCTATGGAGAGGGGGATCTGTGGGTGGCGCTGCTATGGAGAGGGGGATCTGTGGGTGGCGCTGTTATGGAGAGGGGGATCTGTCTATGGCACTGTTATGGAGAGGGGGATCTGTCTATGGCACTGTTATGGAGAGGGGGATCTGTGCACTGTTATGGAGAGGGGGATCTGTGCACTGTCATGGGCATAACAGTGCACAGATTCCTTTCCCCATAACAGTGCACATATTCCTTTCCCCATAACAGTGCACATATCCCCCCTCCCCATAGCAGTGCCATAGACAGATCCTCCCCCCTCCCCATAGTGGTGCCATAGACCGATCCCCCTCTCCATAGCAGCGCCGGCCCTGCTGCTCACAGCAGACTAATCACTTACTGCATCTTTATTTTACCTTACAATCGTGACGCTCCAGTAACAACTAACAGGCAGAGAGGAGGGCGGCGTAACGTCACTTACTCACGTGACGCACCTGCTCCGCCCACTTTATGAATGAAGGAGGCGGAGCAGGTGCGTCACGTGAGTAAGTGACGTTACGCCGCCCTCCTCTCTGCCTGTAGTTGTTACTGGAGCATCACGATTGTAAGGTAAAATAAAGATGCAGCGACTTAAAGTAAACCGCCCGCCCGGCGCCCGCCCGCATAGCAACGAATCGGCGATTATTCGATAACTGGATTCGTCGACAACGAATCCAGTTATCGATTATTATCGATTACATCGATTAATCGTTGCAGCCCTAGTATCTGCAGCACCGCATGCACGGCTCATCCTCTCACCTGAGGGGGTAGAATACCATCTTGCTTCCTCCAGGAGATTGTTGGAGTGGGGCTGCCTAGCGCTCTACAGTACAGCCGGGCGGTGTCCCCTTCTCTGACCTCTGTCCGCTCTGGGCTCACCTGGACGTCTGGCAAATTTCCACCTGCTAGCAAAGGAGTCAGGAGACGTCATTTAAATTCCCAATTCCCATAAAATATTAGGTAATAGCCCCCTCCCTCCCCTTTTCTTAGAGGCCTGGCAATCATAAAAGTTTTAAAACTAATACTATACATACATCTGCTGACCTGTGCTGTCTGTGGACTGTGGGAGTCTCACTCTCTGTTGTGGCTGCTGCTGCTGGCTGGCGCTTGCTCCGCCTCCTTCTTCTCTCTCTGCCTGTGCGGCAGCTGCGGCCCGCGTCACACTCCAGCAGCCAGTCTGGTCTGCTCTGTCCAGGCAGCAGAGCGGAGCGCAGAGCAGCAGCGGGCCCCGCCCCCTCCTCACTCAGTCTCTAGTCCGGACCGTGACTGACTCATTCATGTTCACGTGCTGTAGATGGCCGGCAGGCCGCGGCGACAAAATATATAAATAGTAGTACAGTACTAGTAAGTAGTAGTACTGTACTGTATAGACAGACATCACTTAGAGTTCGGCGGGCTGTGTCGGCCGCCCGGCGCCCCTGTTGCTATGGCGCCCTGTGCGGCCGCACAGCCCGCACACCCCAAAGGCCGGCCCTGGCTGTAGACAGGCGGCTGCCTTTATCTGTAATGACGCCCCCTGCCGTGCTGAATACACGTTCAGACAAAACGCTGGCCGCCGGGCAGGCCAGCACCTCCAAGGCATAAAAGGCTAGCTCTGGCCACGTAGACAATTTGGAGACCCAGAAGTTGAATGGGGCCGAACCATCAGTCAGTACGTGGAGGGGTGTGCACACGTACTGTTCCACCATGTTAGTGAAATGTTGCCTCCTGCTAACACGTTCCGTATCAGGTGGTGGTGCAGTTAGCTGTGGCGTGGTGACAAAACTTTTCCACATCTTTGCCATGCTAACTCTGCCCTCAGAGGAGCTGGCCGTGACACAGCTGCGTTGGCGACCTCTTGCTCCTCCTCTGCCTTCGCCTTGGGCTTCCACTTGTTCCCCTGTGACATTTGGGAATGCTCTCAATAGCGCGTCTACCAATGTGCGCTTGTACTCGCGCATCTTCCCATCACGCTCCAGTGCAGGAAGTAAGGTGGGCACATTGTCTTTGTACCGGGGATCCAGCAGGGTGGCAACCCAGTAGTCCGCACACGTTAAAATGTGGGCAACTCTGCTGTCGTTGCGCAGGCACTGCAGCATGTAGTCGCTCATGTGTGCCAGGCTGCCCAGAGGTAAGGACAAGCTGTCCTCTGTGGGAGGCGTATCGTCATCGTCCTGCGTTTCCCCCCAGCCACGCACCAGTGATGGGCCCTGAGCTGCGTTGGGTGCCACCCCGCTGTGAACATGCTTCATCCTCATCCTCCTCCACCTCCTCCTCATCCTCCTCGTCCTCCAGTAGTGGGCCCTGGCTGGCCACATTTGTACCTGGCCTCTCTTGTTGCAAAAAACCTCCCTCTGAGTCACTTCTAAGAGACTGCCCTGAAAGTGCTAAAAATGACCCCTCTTTCTCCTCCTCCTCCTCCTGGGCCACCTCCTCTTCCATCATCGCCGTAAGTGTTTTCTCAAGGAGACATAGAAGTGGTATTGTAACTCTGATAACGGCGTCATCGCCACTGGCCATGTTGGTGGAGTACTCGAAACAGCGCAACAGGGCACACAGGTCTCGCATGGAGGCCCAGTCATTGGCGGTGAAGTTCCGCAGTGTGACTGACCCGTGCGTGCTGCAGCTGAAACTCCACTATGGCCTGCTGCTGCTCGCCGTCTGTCCAGAATGTGCAAGGTGGAGTTCCACCTGGTGGGCACGTCGCATATGAGGTGGTGAGCGGGAAGGCCGAAGTTACGCTGTAGCGCAGACAGGCGAGCAGCGGCAGGATGTGAACTCTGGAAGCGCACACAGACGGCCCGCACTTTATGAAGAAGCTCTGACATGTCGGGGTAGTTGTGAATGAACTTCTGCACCACCAAATTCAGCACATGCGCCAGGCAAGGGATGTGCATCAAACCGGCTAGTCCCAGAGCTGCAACAAGATTTCGCCCATTATCACACACCACCAGGCCAGGCTTGAGGCTCACTGGCAGCAACCACTCGTCGGTCTGTTGTTGGTGCGGTGTGGGACCTGTCCCCCAAACATATGAGTTTCAGAATGGCCTGCTGACGTTTACCCCGGGCTGTGCTGAAGTTGGTGGTGAAGGTGTGTGGCTGACTGGATGAGCAGGTGGAAGAAGAGGAGGAGGAAGCCGAGTAAGAGGAGGAGGCTACAGGAGGCAAAGAATGTTGCCCTGCGATCCTTGCCGGTGGAAGAACGTGCGCCAAACAGCTCTCCGCCTGGGGCCCAGCCGCCACTACATTTACCCAGTGTGCAGTTAGGGAGATATAGCGTCCCTGGCCGTGCTTACTGGTCCACGTATCTGTGGTTAGGTGGACCTTGCCACAGATGGCGTTACGCAGTGCACACTTGATTTTATCGGATACTTGGTTGTGCAGGGAAGGCACGGCTCTCTTGGAGAAGTAGTGGCGGCTGGGAACAAGATACTGTGGGACAGCAAGCGACATGAGCTGTCTGAAGCTGTCTGTGTCCACCAGCCTAAATGACAGCATTTCATAGGCCAGTAGTTTAGAAATGCTGGCATTCAGGGCCAGAGATTGAGGGTGGCTCGGTGGGAATTTACACTTTCTCTCAAATGTTTGTGAGATGGAGAGCTGAACGCTGCTGTGTGACATGGTTGAGATGCTTGGTGACAGAGGTGGTGGTGTTGGTGGTACATCCTCTGTTTGTTGGGCGGCAGGTGCCAACTTTCCTCCAGAGGCGGAGGAAGAGGCCGAGGCGACAGCAGCAGAAGAGGTAGCAGGGGGAGTCTGAGTGAGTTCCTTGTTTTTAAGGTGTTTACTCCACTGAAGTTCATGCTTTGCATGCAGGTGCCTGGTCATGCAGGTTGTGCTAAGGTTCAGAACGTTAATGCCTCGCTTCAGGCTCTGATGGCACAGCGTGCAAACCACTCGGGTCTTGTCATCAGCACATTGTTTGAAGAACTGCCACGCCAGGGAACTCCTTGAAGCTGCCTTTGGGGTGCTCGGCCCCAGATGGCGGCGGTCAGTAGCAGGCGGAGTCTCTTGGCGGCGGGTGTTCTGCTTTTGCCCACTGCTCCCTCTGTTGGCTCGGTCTCACCACTGCCTCTTCCTCCGAATTCTGAAAGTCAGTGGCACGACCTTCATTCCATGTGGGGTCTAGGACCTCCTAGTCCCCTGCATCGTCTTCCACCCAGTCTTCCTCCCTGACCTCCTGTTCAGTCTGCACAGTGCAGAAAGACGCAGCACCTGTGTTTCATCATCAGAGACGTGCTGAGGTGGTATTCCCATGTCCTCATCATCAGGAAACATAAGTGGTTGTGCGTCAGTGCATTCTATGTCTTCTACCGCTGGGGAAGGGCTAGGTGGATGCCCTTGGGAAACCCTGCCAGCAGAGTCTTCAAACAGCATAAGAGACTGCTGCATAACTTGAGGCTCAGACAGTTTCCCTGATATGCATGGGGGTGATGTGACAGACTGATGGGCTTGGTTTTCAGGCGCCATCTGTGAGATTTCTGCAGAAGACTGGGTGGGAGATAATGTGAACGTGCTGGATCCACTGTCGGCCACCCAATTGACTAATGCCTGTACCTGCTCAGGCCTTACCATCCTTAGAACGGCATTGGGCCCCACCAAATATCGCTGTAAATTCTGGCGTCTACTGGGACCTGAGGTAGTTGGTACACTAGGACGTGTGGCTGTGGCAGAACGGCCACGTCCTCTCCCAGAACCAGAGGGTCCACTAACACCACCACGACCATGTCTGCGTCCCTTGCTAGATGTTTTCCTCATTGTTACCGTTCACAACAATAAGAAAAATATTATTTGGCCCAATGTATTGAATTCAAATTTAGGCCTTTTTTTTTTTTACAGGCACCTAACACTATCTGGCTATCTATTTAGGTACCGTATTACACTAATACAGGCACAGCAGTAACCACAGATTTAGCTGAATATAAATTGTAGGCCTAGTATTTAGGCGCTGGATGACAGGTATACGTTTACGGACAGAATTAGACTTGGAAATGCACAGTAGCGTGTGTGTGAAGTTATTGAGGATGACCCTATCAGCACCTTCAATGTAATATACCCTTTTATGGATAGTTTTAAACTTGGCCTGCTACAGCAGGAAACCACTGATTTAGGGAATTGCTAATTTTGGAATTGTATTTCAACCGAGAAAAAAATATATCCTTTGCCAGACAGCAGACAGTATTACAATTGGCTGGCCACAGCTGAAACACCAGATTTAGGGTACTGCTATTTTGGCAATTGTATTTCACCCCTCAATAAAATAGCAAGCACAGCCAAGCCCCTGATGTAGGATATAGCAAAAATTAAACACACTATTGATGGCTAAATGGACTTGGTGGCAGCTTGTGCTGGCGCACCACAAGACACAAAATGGCCGCCGATCACCCCAGAAAAAAGTGACTGAAAAACGCTCTGGGCAGCCTAAAAACAGTGAGCAATTAAATAGCAGCAGTTCAATGATCCACAGCTGTAGATCGATCACTGACTTAAGTGTTTTGGAGGAGTTAATCACTGCCTAATCTCGCCCTAACAGCAGCTGCATCCTCTCCCTACACTGATCAGAGCAAAGTGACGTGCGGCGCTACGTGACTCCAGCTTAAATAGAGGCTGGGTCACATGCTGCACTGGCCAATCACAGCCATGCCAACAGTAGGCATGACTGTGATGGCCTCTTGGGGCAAGTAGTATGATGCTTGTTGATTGGCTGCTTTGCAGCCTTTCAAAAAGCGCCAAGAAAGCACCGAACCCGAAGCCGGACTTTTACGAAAATGTTCGGGTCCGTGTCACGAACACCCCGAAATTCGGTACGAACCCGAACTATACAGTTCGGGTTCGCTCAGCCCTACTAATAACCTCTTTATCCTACTAATACAAGCCAAAACGCTTCAGAACATATAACTGCACCACACAAGGGCAAATAAGACGTATAAATATTTCCTTGTAATAAACCCTGTTAATGTCTGTATCAAACAGCACTTGCACCCCAATTACAAGAACAGTTTGCTGGAATTACAGAGCTGTATAATGGCAATTTAGATCCCCAGTCAGTGCAGCAAGGTGTAATAGGATTGTTCCTATTGCCCAGGCTGTAAACTCCCCTACTGCACCCTGTTCTGCTTCAATACTGTGGAATGATTCCTCCCTATCCTTTCCCTGAACTTCTATACAGCAAAATAAAAGTTTTAAAGTATTTCCCACCACTGTCCCTAGCGCCTGCTGACGTCTCTCCCTGCACTAAGTACACTGGAAAATAGCTGAATCCAAGATGGCTGAGGCTATTTATAGGGCTGTGACATCACAGGGGCTGGCTGGCTGCTGATTGGCTGCATGCATGGCATTGTGGGTGATCCCTCATTCCCAGAGTTCCTTGCTCGATGTCCTAACACGTGCAGCAGCCATTTTAGGAAAAAATGCGATTTGTTACCACGAAGTGAGGAAATTCGATGCAAATCAAATTTTTCCTGAAATTCGGATTGAATTCCACTTCGTCAACTTCGATTCGATCATCTCTACTAGTCATTGGTCCAGTCTGGCAATGTGGCCCCCAACCAGAAAACATTGTGCATCATAATATTCAAAGGGGTTATCCCATGATTAATGTAAGAAATAAAATCAGATATCATATAGTACCCGACAATCTCTTTCTAAAAAAAAGCTAGAACCAGCCCTGTACCTCACATGGATCCAGAGATCTCCCCATTCATTCCTCCATTTTTTCTGCTAGATTTATTTCAGGCTGGCAGCTAAAGGGCTGTGTCTTTTCTCAGGGGGCATGTCCTTTTGGCTGCAGCACTCTCCCTGCAACTGTGACAATTCTAACCATAGATATGGCTGGTGACAACTGAAGAATGAAACTGAGCATTGATGTCCACTGCAGCGAGGTGGACAGAGAAATAGGAAGAAAAAAACAAGAAGCAGTTGGCGCTTTATAGCTAGATTTTATTGAATAACAGTGGCTATACTAAGCATTTCATTACATGCAATCACCAAAGTTGTCAGATCCTGATGCAAGTTTAAAAAATATAGACTACTTTTTAATGGGACAACCCTTTCAAACACATATATTAGGTTCTCCTACTACCTTCTGAAACTAATTGGTGCTGATCAGGCAGAGTCAAGGGCCTCATCTGAGACTCCTTTGATATTGTAGGTAAACCACCACTGGCCTAAGGCCCCTTTCACACCGGCGTTGCTGGAACACCAGCGATTTTTCCGCGCTAGTGCAAAACATTGTAATGGGTTTTGCACTCGCGTGAGAAAAATCACGCGTGTTTGGTACCCAAACCCGAACTTCTTCACAGAAGTTCGGGTCTGGGATTAGTGTTCTGTAGATTGTATTATTTTCCCTTATAACATGGTTATAAGGGAAAATAATAGCATTCTAAATACAGAATGCATAGTCAAATATCGCTGGAGGGGTTAAAAAAAAAAAATTAACTCACCTTAGTCCACTTGTTCGTGTAGCCGGCATCTCTTCTGTCTTGATCTTAGCTTTTTGTCTCAACAAGGACCTTTGGTGACATCACAGTCATCACATGATCCATCACCATGGTAAAAGATCATGTGATGGAACATGTGATGACCGGAGTGACGTCACCACAGGTCCTGTTCATGTAATTAATGCTCACCCCAGGTCCTGTTCAGCAAAGGAGACAGAAGGAGATGCCGGCTACGCGAACAAGTGGACTAAGGCGAGTTAAATAATGTTTTATTTTTTTTTAACCCCTCCAGCGCTATTGTACTATGCATTCTGTATTCAGAATGCTATTATTTTCCCTTATAACCATGTTATAAGGGAAAATAATAATGATCGGGTCTCCATCCCGATCGTCTCCTAGCAACCGTGCATGAAAATCGCACCGCATCCGCACTTGCTTGCGGATGCTTACGATTTTCACGCAACCCCATTCACTTCTATGGGGCCTGCATTGCGTGGATTATCGCACCGCAACCCACAAAGAGGAGCATGCTGCGATTTTCACGCAACGCATAAGTGATGCGTGAAAATCACCGCTCATGTGAACAGCCCCATAGAAATGAATGGGTCGGTATTAAGTGCGGGTGCATTGCGTTCAACTCACGCATCGCATCCGCGCGTAATACTCGCCCGTGTGAAAGGGGCCTAAACATTTTCCTGGACTGCAGTTATATGAATGAAATTTTGTTGTCAGCCTTTGGATGTAAACAAGGACCTTTTTCCATTGAGATCCTGACAAGAGCATAGAACAAAGCCTTTCTGTACTGGTACTATAGAGTGTTAATTAGTGTCCTTACTTAATTCTGTTGAACCCCTTTAAGATTTACATTCTACATGTGGAGTGAGGCTCTTTTTAAGAGGGACTGAAAGCTCAAACTATATTTCGGAGACATATGATAAGTTGACGTGTATAAACCACTAGTGCTCCGTTGTACAAATATACAGTGTCATCTTGTGTAAATTTATAAAGCCACACTGTTTGCAGTTTATATTTAACCTTCCATACTACCGCAACAATTCCTATCTATTTGCAGGCTTGGTTTTGCTTTGCAAAGCAATTACACTAGTTTTTGCATTTTGCTGCATCTCTCTTCCTGTGCATAAAGCTTTTATGAAACTAGGTCTCAGTTTGCAGGAGAAGGGATGTAAATACGATCACATCTGACACCTCACATATTCACTCAAATGCAAAAACAGGACATTCAAGTTGGCTTTATAGGGAAACAATATTCTATGTATAATTTAGAATGTTTTCTAAACTTTCTACTCCTGATACAACAAACATTATGAACTAAGAGCATGGAATAGACATAATATCGTTATATGTGGGGCCTGATGCTAGTCTAGGTCTGTAGCTTCCCAAGGTTGACTTACAGTAGAGAAATTGTTGCAGGGATTTTCCCATCCGTGGGACATGCTATAGATGTCTGATGGGTAGCTGTGCCACCCCCACCATTCAGGGTACCCATAGATTTCTGTAATTCCCAACACAGGGATGAACTGGCAAGGTAAGGTGGCCCTGGGGAAAAACCTTGTGACAAAGCTCACGCTAAACACGTATAGAGGAACCTGGACATCCCGCTGGCGTGCATCATGCAGTGCTACAGTAGGCAAGTGTGCTCTTGCTACAATGTATATAGATTAGTTAACTACTAAGGTTGATTAATTACAGATAACTCGATAGGAGAATGGTATATTATATGTACAGTGTGACTACATTCATTTGGTTTTCTTGCAATTAGGCAGTTTGTGTGGTTAGGCATTGCCATCATTGTTCCAGTCTAGTGAGACAACTAATATGTAGAAGATTTAGGCCACTAATATAATGAATTGTTGATATCTACAATTAATAGCATCTTGCAGGACATCCAAGGGTAGGAATCTGGATTTAGAAGAAGAAGAAGAAAATCTCTTTATTGTCCCTCAGTGGGGAGATTTTGGCATAACAGCAGCAATCACATTCACAACAGGAGCAGAATAAGAGTAATTAGAAATTAAAGAGAAAAATACAAGAAAAACATAACACAGAATTTCCTTAAAAAAAATTGTGGACAAGAATAGGCATATTCTATTAGTGCCAGCGATGTGCGGTCCGCAAAATTCGGAACGCACATTGCCGGTGTCCGTGTTTTGCAGATCCGTGGATCCGCAAAACACACACGGATGTGTGAATGGACCCTTATTGTAACTAATTAGGGCTCGAGTCCTGCAGGAACATGTGGGAACAGCGTTCCTGCACTTTTTTCATAGCAGGAACGCCGTTCCCTTTCAGGGCCGGCCGTCTTTAACCACTTCAGCCCCGCTAGCTGAAACCCCCTTCATGACCAGAGCACTTTTTACACTTCGGCACTACACTCCTTTCACCGTTTATCGCTCGGTCATGCAACTTACCACCCAAATGAATTTTACCTCCTTTTCTTCTCACTAATAGAGCTTTCATTTGGTGGTATTTTATTGCTGCTGACATTTTTACTTTTTTTGTTATTAATCGAAATGTAACGATTTTTTTTGCAAAAAAATGACATTTTTCACTTTCAGCTGTAAAATTTTGCAAAAAAAAACGACATCCATATATAAATTTTTCGCTAAATTTATAGTTCTACATGTCTTTGATAAAAAAAAATGTTTGGGCAAAAAAAATAATGGTTTGGGTAAAAGTTATAGCGTTTACAAACTATGGTACAAAAATGTGAATTTCTGCTTTTTGAAGCAGCTCTGACTTTCTGAGCACCTGTCATGATTCCTGAGGTTCTACAATGCCCAGACAGTAGAAAAACCCCACAAATGACCCCATTTCGGAAAGTAGACACCCTAAGGTATTCGCTGATGGGCATAGTGAGTTCATAGAACTTTTTATTTTTTGTCACAAGTTAGCGGAAAATGATGATGATTTTTTATTTTTATTTTTTTCTTACAAAGTCTCATATTCCACTAACTTGCGACAAAAAATTCTAGGAACTCGCCATGCCCCTCACGGAATACCTTGGGGTGTCTTCTTTCCAAAATGGGGTCACTTGTGGGGTAGTTATACTGCCCTGGCAATTTAGGGGCCCAAATGTGTGAGAAGAACTTTGCAATCAAAATGTGTAAAAAATGACCGGTGAAATCCGAAAGGTGCACTTTGGAATATGTGCCCCTTTGCCCACCTAGGCTGCAAAAAAGTGTGACACATCTGGTATCGCCGTACTCAGGAGAAGTTGGGGAATGTGTTTTGGGGTGTCATTTTACATATACCCATGCTGGCAAAAGACAACTTTTCCAATTTTTTTATACAAAGTTGGCATTTGACCAAGATGTTTATCTCACCCAGCATGGGTATATGTAAAATGACACCCCAAAACACATTCCCCAACTTCTCCTGAGTACGGCGATACCAGATGTGTGACACTTTTTTGCAGCCTAGATGCGCAAAGATGCCCAAATTCCTTTTAGGAGGGCATTTTTAGACATTTGGATCCCAGACTTCTTCTCACGCTTTAGGGCCCCTAAAAAGCCAGGGCAGTATAAATACCCCACATGGGACCCCACTTTGGAAAGAAGACACCCCAAGGTATTCAATGAGGGGCCTGGCGAGTTCATAGAATTTTTTTTTTTTTTGCATAAGTTAGCGGAAATAGATTTTTTTTGTTTCACTTTCCGCTAACTTAGGACAAAAATTTCAATCTTTCATGGACTCAATATGCCTCTCACGGAATACCTTGGGGTGTCTTCTTTCCGAAATGGGGTCACATGTGGGGTATTTATACTGCCCTGGCTGACAGGGGGGGTGATCAATGACAGGGGGGTGATCAGGGAGTTTATATGGGGTGATCATGGGTGATCAGGGGTTTATAAAGGGTTAATAAGTGACGGGGGGGGGGGTGTAGTGTAGTGTAGTGTTTGGTGCGACTTTACTGAGCTACCTGTGTCCTCTGGTGGTCGATCCAAACAAAAGGGACCACCAGAGGACCAGGTAGCAGGTATATTAGACGCTGTTATCAAAACAGCGTCTAATATACCTGTTAGGGGTTAAAAAAAAATCAGATCTCCAGCCTGCCAGCGAGCGATCGCCACTGGCAGGCTGGAGATCCACTCACTTACCTTCCGTTCCTGTGAGCGCGCGCTTGTGTGCGCGCGTTCACAGGAAATCTCGGCTCTCGCGGGAGGACGCGTATATGCGTCCACCCAGAAGAGCAGGGCCGCCGGCAGGACGCAATCCTGCGTACGGCGGTCCTGAGGAGGTTAACGCTGGGCAAAAGGACCAGGGAAGCGTTGAAGGCTTTGTACTCAACGCTTCCTGGACCTCGGCTGTCGGCTGTGCAGAGGCATGAGGGCTGAGGTGCTCTGTGACGTCACGCTGTGCCTGCAGCCTTCACAGCACAGCCGACAGAAGGATGCAGATTGCGTAGGAGGAGAGGAGCAGCGGCGTCCAGGAGCAGGAGAGGTAAGTGTTTTTTTTTTTTAATATTTTATGAGGCTGATGAAAGGCACTGACTGGGGGCTGATGGAGAGGCTACTGGGGGCTGCTATGAGGCTAATGGGGCTGCTATGAGGGTCCTGAGGGATGTCTTATCTGAGGTCTGATTGGGGGTCATTCATATTGGGGTCTGAGCTGAGGTGTGATCTGAGGTCTTATTGGGGTCTGATTAACATTGGGGGTCTGATTGGTGGTCTGAGCCTGTCAGCACCCCCGAGGCCAAGCCTGTCAGCACCCCTGAGTCTTCAGAACTGTAAGTAAATTTTATATATATATATATATATATACTGTATATATATATATATAAGACGGCTGGGGTGGCACTGCAGTATATCAGTATCAACGGAGTGCCAGCGGCTGTGAAGGCGATCCCCCTTCAAAAATTAGCTTTTTTTTTTAGTAACTGTCTGTTTCCACCCTGCTGAGGAGTGGGAATGTGATCTATTAACATAAATCTCAAATCTCTTTCCTGATGTCCAAGGTCAACAAAATGTTTGGGGACTGGGAGATCTAGACGTTTCTTTCGAATCGTATATCTGTGTTTGTTGATTCTCGATTTAAAGTCTAATGATGTTTCACCAACATATAGCAGTTGACACGGGCACCAAAGTATATATACAACAAACGCCGAATCACATGTCAGGAAATGTTTAATCGGATACTTATTTTGTGTCGGTGTGCACCAATTTATCCTTCAGGTTTCTTGCTCGTTTGAAAGACATGAGAGGAGGAAGTTTGAATTCTTCAATCTCATCATGTCCACTTTTCAGAATAGACCAATGTCGTGAGACAATCTGTCGAATATGCATGCTATCCTCAGTGTAGACAGTGACCAGTGGGATCCTGTTGCTGCATTTCCTAGTTACTTTCCTCTTATTTAGCAACTCAGTACGGGACCTTTTTTGTATAGTATCTAGATGTTCATGTAATAATGGTAAGGGAAAGCCCCTATCCTTAAACGATTGTGACATAGTGTCCAGTGTATCAGTTAGTTCCTGGTCATTACTCACAATACGTTTAGCGCGTAAAAATTGACTAAGTGGCAAGGATTTTACCATTGCTCTAGGGCAGTGATGTCAAACCTTTTAGAGACCGAGTGCCCAAACTGCAATCCAAAACCGACTTATTTATTGCAAAGTGCCAACATGGCAATTTAACCAGAATACTACAGTCCAATAGTATATCTTCCATGTACTTTATCACTTATCTATAATAGCCTGCCTATATCCAGTGCCCTGCCTGTGCTAATCATAGTGTGCCCTGTGCTGATGAATGCCAGGAACAGTCTAAGGCATATTGGTACACTATAGACTTTTTCCAGGGGCGGGTGCCCACAGAGAGGGCTCGGCGTGCCACCTCTGGCACCCGTGCCATAGGTTCGCCACCACTGCTCTAGGGTGTGCACTATTAAAAGTCAATAATGTATTCCGGTCTGTTGGTTTACGGTACAACGTGGTGGAAAGTGACTGTTCTGTTACTGTAATCAGAGTATCAAGAAAATGTATCTGTTTGTTAGAGTGTTCCAAAGTGAACTTAATATCCACATCTATGGTGTTTAGAAAATTGAAAAATTCCAAAAGTTGATCCTCAGATCCAAACATTTTTACGCTGTCCTAAACTAGGAACTTTTGTAATAAAAAGTGAATAATGACGGAATATTTCCATCATGTGTCCTTAAGGGGTTAAAATAACTGATATTATATATATAATTTTTTTTTGGGGGGGGGGGGGTAGTTGGGGTGGCAGTGGATCTTGGGTGAGTTCCCACACTTTTTTCCCCCAGGACTTGACCCCTGTAACTAATAATGTGCTAAACTGTCTTGGTAGATATCTGTAACACTATTACCTAAGCAAAGAAAATTTACTTCAGTCATGTGCTGTGCTTTTAGCTGTCTACAAGGATTGTTACACACAGGTAGTAGTATCTGTTTACAGTATGGGGTGAGATGTTGCAAAACTACAACTCCCAGCATGCCCAAACAGCCGTTGGTGGTCTGGGCGTTTTGCAACATCTGGAGGGCCACAGTTTGGAGACCACTGTGGCCCTTCAGATCCCTGCTGCATACACCCACCGCTGTCTCCGCCGCACCTTCTCCGCTGCACCTTCATCACCCCCCCGTGCGATTGGTTGGTTTCTCCAATCGACCAATCGCAGCGGATAGGAGGAGGTGGCACCCCTGACACCTCCTCCTATCCTGTCTGAGACAGCACCGATTCCCCTTATTTTCCGGGCTATCGGATCGTCAGAATTGACCGTCCAATCACGGGATCGCTATTATGGGGGGGGGGGGGGGGTCTCAGGACCCCCTATGGGTGATGACAGAAAGGCCTTATCTGCCATCACATTATGTCTGAACATTTATCACAATTTTTTTTGTGTCTAGAAAAAGCGCAAAAAAGGCGCAAACAGGGTTTATTTGCTCCTTTTTTGCGCCTTTTCAAATAGACAATTCTGCAGTTCTTGACCTGCAGTGACTCTTTTCACTTTTGTTGATGCAGCGTTTACAAATTTACTAACTGCGCCTTTTGACAAAAAGACGCAGTTTGGGGCGCAATGGGCCATTTAGAACAAAAATGTGCACCAGGTACGGGGAGGTGTGAGTATAAGTTCTACACTTTCTACAACTAGTTTGCCTTTATAAAGTTCCACCCTGCGCCAAATTCACCACATAGCCTGCGCCTTTTTGATAAATAAGGTGCAAGAAAGTCACACTTCACACAGAGAAAAGAGGGTAAAAAACCTCTACAACAGAGATACATTGATGAATGTCGGCCTATATGCTTCTATATTTCTATGCACATCATTTTGGATCACATACTATAAGACCAGAATTCCACTAAGATTTTTGGGGCAAAAACGCCCCAAAAAATGCCTATTCTGCCGCATGGCATTTATTCATTGAAAAAACACTGCGGCCAGATGTTAGCTGTTCTTCAATAGGGAAGCGCAACAAGCCATATCCACACAGAGTTTTTTTTTTTTTTGGCTTTTTTTATCCTTTTGCCGTTTTTTGGCTTTTTTATACATCCGTGGCAGTTTTTAAAAAACTACCTCTTGTTGAGACTGGTGTTTTTCTCCCATAGAAGTATATGGGAGTGAAAAAACGCCATGAAAAACGCTGTGTGGGTTTTAACATCGGCTTTTTTTGTGATTTATATTCTTTCTTCTACTTTTGGACAAAAGTACTACAGCTCCCATCATAGAAAAGACTCTTCCATGATGGTAGGTGTAGTCCAGAGGCTGAGGGAAAGATCACAGCAGGTCTCACTCCTGAGAACCGCTGGGATCCGAACTTATTAACTGTATAAGCGGGCGGCATTCATTCACTATTCTCCGCTACACTGTACTGACAGCTGATCTGTCACAATTCATAATCCCCGGTAATATATTGAAGATAAGGGTCAGCACTCCCTTGTAATGGTTGCGGTGCACGTGTCAATAGGTCGGCGTCCCAGTGATCAATATGAAGAAGAAGACCGGCACTCGCGATAGAAGTTTCACTGCTGTGGTTTATTCAGTCACATTAACACATAGTGACGCGTTTCAGCACTAAATCGTGCTTTCATCAGACCATATATTACACTACTATCATTAGGTCTTATATCAGTACACACTGTGCCATCATCGTTGCGTATTACCCACGTTTCCAGAAAAGAAATTTTACGGTAATCAAAGTGCATAGTGAACTGTAGTTCACTCCAAATACAGTTCACTATGCACTTTGATTACCGTAAAATTTCTTTTCTGGACACGTGGGTAATACGCAACGATGATGGCACGGTGTGTACTGATCTATTCACCAAAGAAACTGATCGTAATAGCCTGCTTACCTTCACAAGTAGCCATCCCCCAGCAACAAAGAAAGACATTCCCTTTTCACAGTACCAACCGGTAAAAAGGGTCGTAACGGACCCTGATACCTGTCAAACCAGGATGAAAGAGATGACCAATAAATTTCTCAATAGAGGCTATCCCAGACATCTATTAGAAATTCAAAAGAAAAAACTTGACCAACCACAGGAAGAAAAAACGAATAAACCACCTCGCATCCCACTAGTGGTGAAATATCACCCATGGACACAGAAAATTAGAGGCATTATTAATAAACACTGGCCCGTAGTTTCAAGATCATACCCCCAGATAGAGGCATTTCAAAATCACCAATGATGGGTTTTAAAAGAGCAGACAATATCCGTGATAAAATTATTCGAGCCGATATAGGCACCATTAAACCAAGTCTGCGACAAAGCACACTGACCACTCCACGTCAGGGCACATTCCCATGCCTGAATTGTAATAATTGCTCCAGTGTTATTAAAGGTGCCTGTCTAACACGTTCTGGGGAACAGATTCCAATTAAGGGCTTGTTCACATGTGACAGTAGACATGTCATATACATCCTCAAATGCCCCTGTGGTTTGCTTTATGTGGGTGAAACCTCCATGCGAATTAAAGACAGATTAAGCGAGCATAAATCCACTATTCGCACTGAGAATTTACTGCTTCCTTTACCACATCACTTAATGAGAAAAGACATGCAATATCCCAATTGCGATTTCAAGTTATTGAAAATGTGCCATTACCCCGCCGTGGTGGTGATAGGAATAAAATGCTTCTAAAAAGAGAGGCGTATTGGATCCACCGATTACAAACGGTGGAACCAAAAGGCCTCAACCGGGATTACAATATCTCTGGCTTTATTTAAATGCTTGCATAATATGCATAATGCTTATACTTTGATTTAGGTTTGATTTTCAGCGGACTTGAATTTTCTCACCGCCTTACACTGACTTCTATGGTCCATGATATGCACATCACAGAACCTGTATCGGCCTCCATGTGGGAGGAGCTTTACATCTCATGACGTCAGTTCCTTTACCTTTTGAATGTATATAAGACATAATGATAGTAGTGCAATATATGGTCTGATGAAAGCACGATTTAGTGCTGAAACGCGTCACTATGTGTTAATATGTGACTGAATAAACCACAGCAGTGAAACTTCTATCGCGAGTGCCGGTCTTCTTCTTCAAATTCATAATCCCCGTCGGGAGCTCTGATTGGTCAGTACCTATTCACCAATCACAGCTCCCGGCGGGATTATGAATTGTGACAGTGCAGAGATCAGGGACAGTGAATGAATGCCGCCGGCTTATACAGTTAATAAGTTCTGATTGCAGCCCCCGGACTACAACTCCCACCATGTAAGAGTATCTTGCATGCTGGGAGTTGTAGTACTTTTGTCCAAAAGATAAAAAAAAAAATGTTTGTGTCCCTAACCCCTTGTACTATAACTCCCGTCATGAAACAGAGTCTGTTGCATGATGGGAGTTGTAGTACTTCAAAAATATTAATAAAATAAAAATATTCATATTCTTAGGTCCTTTGGGAAAAAAACTGCCAAATGAGCCAAAAAATGCAATTTCCACACAAAGGCAAAGACGCCAGAAAAAGCCAAAAAGCCAAAACGCAGGGAAAAACTGCGGCATTTTTTCTGGCGTTTTTTCCAAGACAAAAAACTCAGTGGAGTCCTAGCCTTATAGTAGTTTTCAATGTATATGCTACTTCAGAGCATTGTTTACTATGATTACTATAAAGTAAGCTCATGACTCTTTAGCCAATGAGTGGCGGTTGCTTTCAGCAGCTGGCACTCATTTTTAGGGTACGTTCACACATAGTAATATGCTGCTGGAAATCCACAGCATATGCTACTCGATAATTTTCCATATATTACACTGAATGTAAATAATGAAACAAAAAAAAAAACATGTTTGTTTCTATCAGATTACCACCTCTGCCAGGTATAACCTCACTGACCGGTCTCGGTGTATGAAGTAATAACTGTGTGAATATCATAATAAATCATAAATTGCTACGTTAATCCCTTAATGCTAAATTAACTTCTCTGATCTCAGAAACCGAACCGGCACAAACGTTTATTTTTGCGGCACAAACTAATGGTGTATTTACTTTCATCTTTTGCGAAAATGGGGTGCCAACTTCACACAGGTCCCAGTGCCTCTCCACCAGGTCCCAGTGCCTCTCACCAGCGTCCCCCAGTGCGTGCCTCTCCATATAAAAAAAAAAAAAACACTTACGTCTTCTGCTCCTGGACGCCGCCGCTCCTCTCCTCCTACGCAATCTGCATCCTACTGTCGGCTGTGCTGTGAAGGCTGCAGGCACAGCGTGACGTCACAGAGCGCCTCAGCCCTCATGCCTGTGCACAGCCGACAGCCGAGGACCAGGAAGCAGTGAGTACAAAGCCTTCAACGCTTCCTGGTCCTTTTGCCCAGAGTTAGACGGTCGACCCTGAAAGGGAACGGCGTTCCTGCTATAAAAAAAAGTGCCGGAACTGCCGTTCTCACACGTTCCTGCAGGACTCGAGCCCTGATTAGTTACAATAAGGGTCCATTTACACATCCGTGTATGTTTTGCGGATCCACAAAACACGGACACCGGCAATGTGAGTTTCGGATTTTTCGGACCGCACATTGCCGGCACTAATAGAATATGCCTATTCTTGTCTGCAATTGCGGACAAGAATAGGCAATGTTCTATTTTTTTTGGGAACGGAAAAGCGGACCCGGAAGTGCAGGTCCGCATTTTCAGATCGGGGCCGCACAAAGTGCAGCCCCACAGAAATGAATGGGTCCACAATTGCGGATGTGTGAATGGAGCCTAAGTAGGTACACTTGATTTTCCCTCGATTCTCTTAGCTAGTAGTCAATTTGTTAAGCATACATTTGCTTATGCCTTTCCCCAAGGTACAGTGTGTGGTGCTGAAATTTTTCTTATTATAAAATTGCTATGGCACGCAATGTTTTTCAATTCTTTTTCTCTCTTTTTATCCATGCATCAGTTACAGTGATTTGCGGAACAAACTCAGCACAAATAAATGGTGTATATTTTTCAGCATATGGAGCGCGCAATATCTCGGAAACCAAAGTGGCGCAAACGTTCATTTTTGCAGCACAAGCCAGCACAAGTGCAGCAGAAACGAATGGTATATTTATTTTTGAAATTTAAGAGCATGGGGTGGAAAGTGGGCGGGGCTTCATAAAAATCTAACGCACAATATCTCAGGAACCTAACCGGCACAAACGCTTATTTTTACGGCACAAACCAGCACAAAATGATGGTGTATTTATTTTTATCTTTTGCGAACATGGGGTGCCAACTTCACACAGGTCAGAGTCAAAGAAGGTCTTTAGGAGCTTCCCCTGCATTCCAAAGGACGTCTGTCTCCTCAACAGATAGAGTCTGCTCTGACCCTTTTTGAAAAGAGCATCAGTGCTATGGCTCCAGTCCAGTTTGTTGTTCAGGTGAACACCCAGGTACTTCTAAGAGTCCACCACCTCAATGTCCGTTCCCTGTATGTTCACCGGAACCAAAGCAGATCCACCACCAGCTCCTTTGTTTTGCCCGCGTTGATCTGGAGCTGGTTCCGCTGACACCAGTCCACAAAATCCTGTGTCCCCTGTCTGTAATCTGAGTCATCCTCACCTGTGATAAGGCCGACTATGGCAGAGTCATCAGAGAACTTCTGTAGGTGGCAGCCTGGGGAGTTGATGGAGAAGTCTGCAGTGTAGAGGGTGAAGAGGAACGGTGCTGTATGCCCCCGTACTGCAGATCCGCTTGTCAGAGACACAACCCTGAGAATTAACAAACTGTGGGCGTTTACCCTTATTACATTATTTGTATTTGGTATTTTTAAGATTGCATTAATAAAAAAGGATTTGAATATGAATGTTAAGGCTGTGGATCTTTTTCTTTATTTGAATAACTGTTTAGAGTAGCTGTTCTCAGTTACCATATGGTAAAGATTGGGAAAAATTATTAGTTTGATCTTATGAACCAAGAACATGATCACAAGGAATAGACATTATACAGGGTGGGCCATTTATATGGATACACCTTAATAAAATGGGAATGGTTGGTGATATTAACTTCCTGTTTGTGGCACATTAGTATATGTGAGGGGGGAAACTTTTCAAGATGGGTGGTGACCATGGCGGCCATTTTGAAGTTGGACATTTTGAATCCAACTTTTGTTTTGTCATGCCCGGCTCTGACTATGTGCGGAGGTAGCACGTGTTTAGTGTTTTGTTTTGGAGTCGTGCTGGATCCGCATCCCATCAGGTGCACTGGGTGGGGTCATTAGTTTATATAGCTCTCAATTCCAGTGCTCTGGGCGGGTTATAGAAATCAGTCTGGCCTTGGAAGCAAGCAAGCAAGGAAGAAAGGTTGTCTGTTCCAGCTCAGAAAAGATAAGTGTGGTTTCAGTTTTTGTTGTTTGCTGCCTAGGTTGTGTTTGTGTCATCTCTCCCATCCAGGTTCTGTGCGAGCAGGCTGCTCCTATTTTCCCTTTTCACCATCTCAGGGAATCTAGGGTGTTTTAGCCCAGGCACGGGGACACATCATTCCTACCACCAAGGTCTGAATGTGGGCTGAGCAGTGCAGGGAGAGAAGTCAGGGATTAGCTAGGAGGTGACCCTTCCCCTGCTTCTCGTCTAGAGCCTGGTTGTCGGTTTATCTGTGTGTCTGAGTGCTCGTACGCCGTGACATGTTTTTTCAATAGAAAGAGGGTCATGTGACACATCAAACTTATTGGGAATTTCACAAGAAAAACAATGGTGTGCTTGGTTTTAACGTAACTTTATTCTTTCATGCTGTGAAGATACGAGATATGCAGCACCTAAAACTACAGATACTAGAAGCCTGTGCTAGCATTTCTCTTGCGGTGTTGCTATCAGTGTGTGAAGAGTGGGAGAAGAGGGTTGCATTGACAATCAAACACAATGGGCAGCACATTGAACACATTTTATAAGTGGTCAGAAACTTGTAAATAACTCATGAAAGAATAAAGTTACATAAAAAACAAGCACACCATTGTTTTTCTTGTGAAATTCCCAATAAGTTTGATGTGTCACATGACCCTCTTCCTATTGAAAAAACAAAGGTTGGATTCAAAATGTCCGACTTCAAAATGGCCGCCATGGTCACCACCCATCTTGAAAAGTTTCCCCCCTCACATATACTAATGTGCCACAAACAGGAAGTTAATATCACCAACCATTCCCATTTTATTAAGGTGTATCCATATAAATGGCCCACCGTGTATAGTTATAGGGGGCCTGATTCTAGTCTAGGCCTGTAGCTTCCAAAGGTTGACTTCTAATAGATAAATTGTTGCAGGGATTTTCCCATCCATGGGACATGCTATAAATTTCCACCACCAATCAGAGTACCCATTGCTTTCCGTAATTTCCATACAGGGATGTAGTGGACCAACCAAATTGACAGACGGTGGAGAAGGTGGAAGGTGGAGAAACACAGGTAGGTAGGGCCAACACAAGTCAGCCATATCATAGGCAGTGCAGGCCACAGGCCTTTTCCAGCCTGACTCCTTACATGCCTGCGTCCCTGTGTCATCTGTACACTGCTTCAGAGGCTTTAAGCCTAGTGGCCTGTTTCCTGAGGGTAAATGGCTGTGCAGGAAGCCATGGACTCCTGTGCCTGCTTCAGTATCAACTGTATTACTGTCCTGATTCTCCCATCATTAGTTAACAGGCAGCAAGGTGGCTCAGTGGTTAGCACTGGTGCCTTCACCGCTGGGGTCCCAGGTTTAAATCTGAGGAATGACAACATCTGCATGAAGGTTGTATGTTCTCCCCAGGTTTCTGTGAGTTTCCTCTGGGTACTCTTATTTTCTTCCACACTTCAAAGACATATTGATAGGGAAAATAGATTGTGAGCCCCATTGGGGACAGAAAGTGCTGCTAATGTCTGTATAGTGCTGCAGAATATGTCATATACATTTATATAAGTGAGTCAAATAAATAAGCATCTTGAGGAGGGCACAGATGGCCCCCTGGTCACTGGCCAACCAGGAAATTCCACAGCATAGGTCATCAATATCACATCAGCGGCAGTACTGGTACCCCCGCCAATGAGCTGTTTTGGGAAACTGCAGTGCTTACTGGAGTTATGGTTAGTGCGGTGGCCGATCAGCACTTACTAAGCACAGCACCGTACATCATCTAGTGGCTGTACTTAGTATTGCAGCTCAGCGCAATTGACTTAAAAGGGCCTGAGCTGCAACTAGGCCATGTGACCGATGTACATCGATTAGAATATGTCATCAGGAACATCCAGCTCCTCCTCTCTCTGCATCTTGCTGACTTTTCTAGGACATGGAGACTTTGAAGGATGATTTGGAAGAAGTGAAGCCAGAAAAAGATGAGGATGGTCATCATTAAGACCTGGCCCCCCTATGGGGTGCAGACTGGATGGTATTGGTTGGAATAATAAAAAGGTTTCCATCTTATTGGTATTGAATTTATTTCTTAGGGCTCTTTCACACTTGCGTTCTTTTCTTCCGGCATAGAGTTCCGTCGTCGGGGCTCTATGCCGGAAGAATCCTGATCAGTTATCCTAATGCATTCTGAATGGATAGAAATCCGTTCAGGATGCATCAGGAAGTCTTCAGTTCCGGACTGGAAAGTTTTTTGGCCAGAGAAAATACCGCAGCATGCTGCGCTTTTTGCTCCGGCCAAAAATCCTGAACACTTGCCGCAAGGCCGGATCCGGAATTAATGCCCATTGAAAGGCATTAATCCGGATCCGGCCTTAAGCTAAACGTCGTTTCAGCGCATTGCCGGATCCGACGTTTAGCTTTTTCTGAATGGTTACCATGGCTGCCAAGACGGTAAAGTCCTGGAAGCCATGGTAAAGTGTAGCGGGGAGCGGGGGAGCAGCATACTTACCGTCCGTGCGGCTCCCGGGGCGCTCCAGAGTGACGTCAGGGCGCCCCACGCGCATGGATGACGTGATCGCATGGCACGTCATCCATGCGCATGGGGCGCTCTGACGTCATTCTGGAGCGCCCCGGGAGCCGCACGGACTCTAAGTATACTGCTCCCCACTACTACTATGGCAACCAGGACTTTAATAGCGTCCTGGCTGCCATAGTAACACTAAACGCATTTTGAAGACGGATCCGTCTTCAAATGCTTTCAGTTCACTTGCGTTTTTCCGGATCCAGCGTGTAATTTCGGCAAATGGAGTACACGCCGGATCCGGACAACGCAAGTGTGAAAGAGCCCTTAGTTTACGGCTGATGTACCTGTAGTGTCCTTGCACTCTCCCTGCACTCTCTTATAGGGCTGTGACATCACAGGGTATAGCCATCTGTGGATTGGCTGGCTGCACGGCTTTATTGGTGATCTTGCGTTCCCGGCCTTGCCTCCCCTACACTTAGTTTTGCTTTGTAATACGTGTAGCTGCCATTTTAGGAAAACCTGATTTATTACCACGAAGCGCAATAAAATTTAGATTTGTTTCAAATCAGAGTTTTCCAAAACTTCGGACGGAATTCTGCTTCGAATGCGCCGCTTCACTCAACACTAGATCATACGAATGATCCCACCAGCAACATGCCAGCTATAAAACACCTGACTCACTGGTCCTTCAGCACAATGGCAAATGATTGCTCAAATTTTACAGCTCACACCAAACCCTTGTAATTTTAGCAGACAATGGCTGAAATTTTCCAACCTGGCTGATCAAATTTTCGGTAGACAGAAGTTCGGTGAACGATCATTAGCACTATTTTTTCACACAATTGTCTTTGATCTCATGTGTATGGTAATATTTAGATTTAGTATTGTCCCTTCCAATAATGACTGTTCAGTTGGCAGTTGATATTCTAATTAAATGGGCTCTCTGAGATTAGAAAAACATATCTAAGGTATTTCCCACAAACAGCACCAGCTTGTGAATGGGCCATTTTTAGTTCTACAGTCCCTGACAAAAGTCTTGTCGCTTGTGTACAAATTGACCTGAAGTGCAGCTAAAATATATTTCTAATCAAGATTTTGTTACAAGAAATGGGTCATTTTAATCCCAACAGCTTTTGTAATAATGTTTCAGTGCAAAACGAAACTGACAAAAAGTATTCTAATATTCACAGCTTGGTAAAGCCCGTTGAGTCAATTTTTGCCAAGACATAAGTGTTGTCATATGAGCTTCACCTGTGACTAATAATGGATCAATTAGGTCTCAGGTGTGTATAAAAAGAACCCCAGTGCACTAGACCTTCACATCAACTGCAACTAGACCTCTACAAACATGCCTAAGATTCACCCGGAGACTAAAGTGTTGATTATCAAGAGGTTGAAGACCAGATCCACTGCTGATGTGGCAGACACCTTCAATGTGTCTCAGCGTCAATTTCATAGGATAAAAAAAAGATTTGAAGAGACTGGAGACGTTTTGGACAAGGCCAGGTCAGGCCGACCCCACAAGACAACTGTTTGAGAGGACCATTTGTTGGCTCGAAAATCCAAGGCCAGTCCATTTTCCACTGCAGCAGAGCTCCACGAGACCTGGTCACCTGAAGTCCCTGGGTCAACCAGAACAGTTTGTCAGATTCTGTCTCGAAATGGCCTCCATGGTCGAATCAGTGCCCATAAGTAGAGTTGAGCGAACACCTGGATGTTCGGGTTCGAGAAGTTCGACCGAACATCCCGGAAATGTTCGGGTTCGGGATCCGAACCCGATCCGAACTTCGTCCCGAACCCGAACCCCATTGAAGTCAATGGGGACCCGAACTTTTCGGCACTAAAAAGGCTGTAAAACAGCCCAGGAAAGAGCTAGAGGGCTGCAAAAGGCAGCAACATGTAGGTAAATCCCCTGCAAACAAATGTGGATAGGGAAATGAATTAAAATAAAAATTAAATAAATAAAAATTAACCAAAATCAATTGGAGAGAGGTTCCATAGCAGAGAATCTGGCTTCCCGTCACCCACCACTGGAACAGTCCATTCTCAGATATTTAGGCCCCGGCACCCAGGCAGAGGAGAGAGGTCCCGTAACAGAGAATCTGTCTTCATGTCAGCAGAGAATTAGTCTGCATGTCATAGCAGAGAATGAGGCTTCACGTCAGCCACCACTGCAACAGTCCATTGGCATATATTTAGGCCCAGCACCCAGGCAGAGGAGGGAGGTCCCGTAACAGAGAATCTGTCTTCATGTCAGCAGAGAATTAGTCTGCATGTCATAGCAGAGAATGAGGCTTCACGTCAGCCACCACTGCAACAGTCCATTGGCATATATTTAGGCCCAGCCCACACACAGGCAGAGGAGAGAGGTCCCGTAACAGAGAATCTGGCTTCATGTCAGCAGAGAATCAGTCTGCATGTCATAGCAGAGAATGAGGCTTCACGTCAGCCACCACTGCAACAGTCCATTGGCATATATTTAGGCCCAGCACACACACAGGCAGAGGAGAGAGGTCCCGTAACAGAGAATCTGGCTTCATGTCAGCAGAGAATCAGTCTGCATGTCATAGCAGAGAATGAGGCTTCACGTCAGCCACCACTGCAACAGTCCATTGGCGTATATTTAGGCCCAGCACACACACAGGCAGAGGAGAGAGGTCCCGTAACAGAGAATCTGTCTTCATGTCAGCAGAGAATCAGTCTGCATGTCATAGCAGAGAATGAGGCTTCACGTCAGCCACCACTGCAACAGTCCATTGGCATATATTTAGGCCTAGCACACAGGCAGAGGAGAGAGGTCCCGTAACAGACAATCTGGCTTCATGTCAGCAGAGAATCAGTCTGCATGTCATAGCAGAGAATGAGGCTTCACGTCACCCACCACTGCAACAGTCCATTGGCATATATTTAGGCCTAGCACACAGGCAGAGCAGAGAGGTCCCGTAACAGACGATCTGGCTTCATGTCAGCAGAGAATCAGTCTGCATGTCATAGCAGAGAATGAGGCTTCACGTCAGCCACCACTGCAACAGTCCATTGGCATATATTTAGGCCTAGCACACAGGCAGAGGAGAGAGGTCCCGTAACAGACAATCTGGCTTCATGTCAGCAGAGAATCAGTCTGCATGTCATAGCAGAGAATGAGGCTTCACGTCACCCACCACTGCAACAGTCCATTGGCATATATTTAGGCCTAGCACACAGGCAGAGCAGAGAGGTCCCGTAACAGACAATCTGGCTTCATGACAGCAGAGAATCAGTCTGCATGTCATAGCAGAGAATGAGGCTTCACGTCACCCACCACTGCAACAGTCCATTGGCATATATTTAGGCCTAGCACACAGGCAGAGCAGAGAGGTCCCGTAACAGACAATCTGGCTTCATGTCAGCAGAGAATCAGTCTGCATGTCATAGCAGAGAATCAGGCTTCACGTCAGCCACCACTGCAACAGTCCATTGTCATAAATTTAGGCCCAGCACCCAGGCAGAGGAGAGAGGTCCCGTAACAGACAATCTGGCTTCATGTCAGCAGAGAATCAGTCTGCATGTCATAGCAGAGAATGAGGCTTCACGTCACCCACCACTGCAACAGTCCATTGGCATATATTTAGGCCTAGCACACAGGCAGAGCAGAGAGGTCCCGTAACAGACAATCTGGCTTCATGACAGCAGAGAATCAGTCTGCATGTCATAGCAGAGAATGAGGCTTCACGTCACCCACCACTGCAACAGTCCATTGGCATATATTTAGGCCTAGCACACAGGCAGAGCAGAGAGGTCCCGTAACAGACGATCTGGCTTCATGTCAGCAGAGAATCAGTCTGCATGTCATAGCAGAGAATGAGGCTTCACGTCAGCCACCACTGCAACAGTCCATTGGCATATATTTAGGCCTAGCACACAGGCAGAGGAGAGAGGTCCCGTAACAGACAATCTGGCTTCATGTCAGCAGAGAATCAGTCTGCATGTCATAGCAGAGAATGAGGCTTCACGTCACCCACCACTGCAACAGTCCATTGGCATATATTTAGGCCTAGCACACAGGCAGAGCAGAGAGGTCCCGTAACAGACAATCTGGCTTCATGACAGCAGAGAATCAGTCTGCATGTCATAGCAGAGAATGAGGCTTCACGTCACCCACCACTGCAACAGTCCATTGGCATATATTTAGGCCTAGCACACAGGCAGAGCAGAGAGGTCCCGTAACAGACAATCTGGCTTCATGTCAGCAGAGAATCAGTCTGCATGTCATAGCAGAGAATCAGGCTTCACGTCAGCCACCACTGCAACAGTCCATTGTCATAAATTTAGGCCCAGCACCCAGGCAGAGGAGAGAGGTCCCGTAACAGACAATCTGGCTTCATGTCAGCAGAGAATTAGTCTGCATGTCATAGCAGAGAATCAGGCTTCATGTCAGCCACCACTGCAACAGTCCATTGGCATATATTTAGGCCTAGCACACAGGCAGAGGAGAGGTTCATTCAACTTTGGGTAGCCTCGCAATATAATGGTAAAATGAAAATAAAAATAGGATTGAATGAGGAAGTGCCCTGGAGTCCAATAATATATGGTTATGGGGAGGTAGTTAATGTCTAATCTGGACAAGGGACGGACAGGTCCTGTGGGATCCATGCCTGGTTCATTTTTATGAACGTCAGCTTGTCCACATTGGCTGTAGACAGGCGGCTGCGTTTGTCTGTAATGACGCCCCCTGCCGTGCTGAATACACGTTCAGACAAAACGCTGGCTGCCGGGCAGGCCAGCACCTCCAAGGCATAAAAGGCTAGCTCTGGCCACGTGGACAATTTAGAGACCCAGAAGTTGAATGGGGCCGAACCATCAGTCAGTACGTGGAGGGGTGTGCACACGTACTGTTCCACCATGTTAGTGAAATGTTGCCTCCTGCTAACACGTTGCGTATCAGGTGGTGGTGCAGTTAGCTGTGGCGTGTTGACAAAAGTTTTCCACATCTCTGCCATGCTAACCCTGCCCTCAGAGGAGCTGGCCGTGACACAGCTGCCTTGGCGACCTCTTGCTCCTCCTCTGCCTTGGCCTTGGGCTTCCACTTGTTCCCCTGTGACATTTGGGAATGCTCTCAGTAGCGCGTCTACCAACGTGCGCTTGTACTCGCGCATCTTCCTATCACGCTCCAGTGCAGGAAGTAAGGTGGGCACATTGTCTTTGTAGCGTGGATCCAGCAGGGTGGCAACCCAGTAGTCCGCACAGGTTAAAATGTGGGCAACTCTGCTGTCGTTGCGCAGGCACTGCAGCATGTAGTCGCTCATGTGTGCCAGGCTGCCCAGGGGTAAGGACAAGCTGTCCTCTGTGGGAGGCGTATCGTCATCGTCCTGCCTTTCCCCCCAGCCACGCACCAGTGATGGACCCGAGCTGCGTTGGGTGCCACCCCGCTGTGACCATGCTTCATCCTCATCCTCCTCCACCTCCTCCTCATCCTCGTCCTCCAGTAGTGGGCCCTGGCTGGCCACATTTGTACCTGGCCTCTGCTGTTGCCAAAAACCTCCCTCTGAGTCACTTCGAAGAGACTGGCCTGAAAGTGCTAAAATTGACCCCTCTTCCTCCTCCTCCTCCTCCTCCTCCTGGGCCACCTCCTCTTCCATCATCGCCCTAAGTGTTTTCTCAAGGAGACATAGAAGTGGTATTGTAACGCTGATAACGGTGTCATCGCCACTGGCCATGTTGGTGGAGTACTCGAAACAGCGCAACAGGGCACACAGGTCTCGCATGGAGGCCCAGTCATTGGTGGTGAAGTGGTGCTGTTCTGTAGTGCGACTGACCCGTGCGTGCTGCAGCTGAAACTCCACTATGGCCTGCTGCTGCTCGCACAGTCTGTCCAGCATGTGCAAGGTGGAGTTCCACCTGGTGGGCACGTCGCATATGAGGCGGTGAGCGGGAAGGCCGAAGTTACGCTGTAGCGCAGACAGGCGAGCAGCAGCAGGATGTGAACGCCGGAAGCGCGAACAGACGGCCCGCACTTTATGCAGCAGCTCTGACATGTCGGGGTAGTTGTGAATGAACTTCTGCACCACCAAATTCAGCACATGCGCCAAGCAAGGGATGTGCGTCAAATTGGCTAGTCCCAGAGCTGCAACGAGATTTCGCCCATTATCACACACCACCAGGCCGGGCTTGAGGCTCACCGGCAGCAACCACTCGTCGGTCTGTTGTTCAATACCCCGCCACAACTCCTGTGCGGTGTGGGGCCTGTCCCCCAAACATATGAGTTTCAGAATGGCCTGCTGACGTTTACCCCGGGCTGTGCTGAAGTTGGTGGTGAAGGTGTGTGGCTGACTGGATGAGCAGGTGGAAGAAGAGGAGGAGGAAGCCGAGAAGGAGGAGGTGGCAACAGGAGGCAAAGAATGTTGCCCTGCGATCCTTGGCGGCGGAAGGACGTGCGCCAAACAGCTCTCCGCCTGGGGCCCAGCTGCCACTACATTTACCCAGTGTGCAGTTAGGGAGATATAGCGTCCCTGGCCGTGCTTACTGGTCCACGTATCTGTGGTTAGGTGGACCTTGCTACAGATGGCGTTGCGCAGTGCACACTTGATTTTATCGGATACTTGGTTGTGCAGGGAAGGCACGGCTCTCTTGGAGAAGTAGTGCCGGCTGGGAACAACATACTGTGGGACAGCAAGCGACATGAGCTGTTTGAAGCTGTCTGTGTCCACCAGCCTAAATGACAGCATTTCATAGGCCAGTAGTTTAGAAATGCTGGCATTCAGGGCCAGGGATCGAGGGTGGCTAGGTGGGAATTTACGCTTTCTATCAAATGTTTGTGAGATGGAGAGCTGAACGCTGGCGTGTGACATGGTTGAGACGCTTGGTGACGGAGGTGGTGGTGGTGGTGTTGGTGGTACATCCCCTGTTTGCTGGGCGGCAGGTGCCAACGTTCCTCCAGAGGCGGAGGAAGAGGCCGAGGCGGCAGCAGCAGAATAGGCCGAGGCGGCAGCAGCAGAAGAGGTAGCAGGGGGAGCCTGAGTGACTTCCTTGGTTTTAAGGTGTTTACTCCACTGCAGTTCATGCTTTGCATGCAGGTGCCTGGTCATGCAGGTTGTGCTCAGGTTCAGAACGTTAATGCCTCGCTTCAGGCTCTGATGGCACAGCGTGCAAACCACTCGGGTCTTGTCGTCAGCACATTGTTTGAAGAAGTGCCATGCCAGGGAACTCCTTGAAGCTGCCTTTGGGGTGCTCGGTCCCAGATGGCGGCGGTCAGTAGCAGGCGGAGTCTCTTGGCGGCGGGTGTTCTGCTTTTGCCCACTGCTCCCTCTTTTGCTACGCTGTTGGCTCGGTCTCACCACTGCCTCTTCCTCCGAACTGTGAAAGTCAGTGGCACGACCTTCATTCCATGTGGGGTCTAGGACCTCATCGTCCCCTGCATCGTCTTCCACCCAGTCTTGATCCCTGACCTCCTGTTCAGTCTGCACACTGCAGAAAGACGCAGCAGTTGGCACCTGTGTTTCGTCATCATCAGAGACATGCTGAGGTGGTATTCCCATGTCCTCATCATCAGGAAACATAAGTGGTTGTGCGTCAGTGCATTCTATGTCTTTCACCGCTGGGGAAGGGCTAGGTGGATGCCCTTGGGAAACCCTGCCAGCGGAGTCTTCAAACAGCATAAGAGACTGCTGCATAACTTGAGGCTGAGACAGTTTCCCTGGTATGCATGGGGGTGATGTGACAGACTGATGGGGTTGGTTTTCAGGCGCCATCTGTGCGCTTTCTGCAGAAGACTGGGTGGGAGATAATGTGAACGTGCTGGATCCACTGTCGGCCACCCAATTGACTAATGCCTGTACCTGCTCAGGCCTTACCATCCTTAGAACGGCATTGGGCCCCACCATATATCGCTGTAAATTCTGGCGGCTACTGGGACCTGAGGTAGTTGGTACACTAGGACGTGTGGATGTGGCAGAACGGCCACGTCCTCTCCCAGCACCAGAGGGTCCACTAACACCACCACGACCATGTCCACGTCCGCGTCCCTTACTAGATGTTTTTCTCATTGTTATGGTTCACCACAACAACAAATATATTATTTGGCCCAATGTATTGTATTCAAATTCAGCGGGATATAAATTTGAGGCCTAGTATTTAGGCGCTGGGTGACCGGTATGGATTTAGTGACAGAATTAGACTTGGAAATGCACAGAAGCGTGTGTGTGTGAAGTTATTCTGAATGACCCAATGTGCACCTTGAATATTATATACCCTTTTAGGGATAGATTTCAAATAGCTCTGATATAGCAGAAACCACTAAATTATGAAATTGCTAAATTGGGAATTGTATTTCAACCCAGAACAAAAAATGTGCTTTGACGGACACTAAATAACTCGCCCAGCTACAGCACTAAGGACAGATTTAGCTGGATATAAATTTGAGGCCTAGTATTTAGGCGCTGGGTGACAGGTATGGGTTTAGTGACAGAATTAGACTTGGAAATGCACAGTAGCGGGTGTGTGAAGTTATTCTGAATGTCCCTATGTGCACCTTCAATATGATCTACCCTTTTAGGGATAGATTTCAAATAGCTCTGATATAGCAGAAACCACTAAATTATGAAATTGCTAAATTGGGAATTGTATTTCAACCCAGAACAAGAAATGTGCTTGAACGGACACTAAATAACTCGCCCAGCTACAGCACTAACGACAGATTTAGCTGGATATGAATTTGAGGCCTAGTATTTAGGCGCTGGGTGACAGGTATGGGTTTAGTGACAGAATTAGACTTGGAAATACACAGTAGCGGGTGTGTGTGAAGTTATTCTGAATGACCCAATGTGCACCTTGAATATTATATACCCTTTTAGGGATAGATTTCAAATAGCTCTGATATAGCAGAAACCACTAAATTATGAAATTGCTAAATTGGGAATTGTATTTCAACCCAGAACAAGAAATGTGCTTGAACGGACACTAAATAACTCGCCCAGCTACAGCACTAAGGACAGATTTAGCTGGATATAAATTTGAGGCCTAGTATTTAGGCGCTGGGTGACAGGTATGGGTTTAGTGACAGAATTAGACTTGGAAATGCACAGTAGCGGGTGTGTGAAGTTATTCTGAATGTCCCTATGTGCACCTTCAATATGATCTACCCTTTTAGGGATAGATTTCAAATAGCTCTGATATAGCAGAAACCACTAAATTATGAAATTGCTAAATTGGGAATTGTATTTCAACCCAGAACAAGAAATGTGCTTGAACGGACACTAAATAACTCGCCCAGCTACAGCACTAAGGACAGATTTAGCTGGATATAAATTTGAGGCCTAGTATTTAGGCGCTGGGTGACAGGTATGGGTTTAGTGACAGAATTAGACTTGGAAATGCACAGTAGCGGGTGTGTGAAGTTATTCTGAATGTCCCTATGTGCACCTTCAATATGATCTACCCTTTTAGGGATAGATTTCAAATAGCTCTGATATAGCAGAAACCACTAAATTATGAAATTGCTAAATTGGGAATTGTATTTCAACCCAGAACAAGAAATGTGCTTGAACGGACACTAAATAACTCGCCCAGCTACAGCACTAACGACAGATTTAGCTGGATATGAATTTGAGGCCTAGTATTTAGGCGCTGGGTGACAGGTATGGGTTTAGTGACAGAATTAGACTTGGAAATGCACAGTAGCGGGTGTGTGAAGTTATTCTGAATGACCCTATGTGCACCTTGAATATTATATACCCTTTTAGGGATAGATTTCAAATAGCTCTGATACAGCAGAAACCACTAAATTTTTAAATTGCTAAATTGGGAATTGTATTTCAACCCAGAACAAAAAATGTGCTTTGACGGACACTAAATAACTTTCCCAGCCACAACAGGACAGCGGTAACGAGAGATTTAGCGGGATATAAATTTGAGGCCTAGTATTTAGGCGCTGGGTGACCGGTATGGATTTAGTGACAGAATTAGACTGGGATATGGCCAAAAAATAACCACACTATTGCTGGTTAAATGCACTTGGTGATGGGCGCAGCTTGCCCCTGATGTAGTATATGGCCAAAAAATGAACAGACTATTGCTGGTTAAATGCACTTGGTGTCACAGCTTGACCAACCACACTACTGAGGGTTAAATGCACTTGGTGACGGGCGCAGCTTGCCCCTGATGTAGTATATGGCCAAAAAATGAACAGACTATTGCTGGTTAAATGCACTTGGTGACGGGCGCAGCTTGCCCCTGATTTAGTATATGGCCAAAAAATGAACAGACTATTGCTGGTTAAATGCACTTGGTGTGATAGCTTGACCAACCACACTACTGAGGGTTAAATGCACTTGGTGACGGGCGCAGCTTGCCCCTGATGTAGTATATGGCCAAAAAATAAACAGACTATTGCTGGTTAAATGCACTTGGTGTGACAGCTTCACCCTGATGTAGGCTTTAGCCAAAAAACAAACGCACCATTGAGGGTTAAATGCACTTGGTGACAGGCGCAGCTTGCCCCTGATGTAGTATATGGCCAAAAAATAAACAGACTATTGCTGGTTAAATGCACTTGGTGTGACAGCTTCACCCTGATGTAGGCTTTAGCCAAAAAACAACCACACCATTGAGGGTTAAATGCACTTGGTCGCAGCTTGTGCTGGCGCACCACAAGACACAAAATGGCCGCCGATCACCCCAGAAAAATGTGACTGACAAACGGTCTGGGCAGCCTAAAAACAGTGAGCAATTGAGGATCAGCAGCTCAATGATCCACAGCTGCAGATCGATCAGTTAATCAAGTCCTTTGGAGGAGTTAATCTGCCTAATCTCGCCCTACTGTCGCAGCCGCAACCTCTCCCTACGCTAATCAGAGCAGAGTGACGGGCGGCGCTATGTGACTCCAGCTTAAATAGAGGCTGGGTCACATGGTGCTCTGGCCAATCACAGCCATGCCAATAGTAGGCATGGCTGTGATGGCCTCTTGGGGCAAGTAGTATGACGCTTGTTGATTGGCTGCTTTGCAGCCTTTCAAAAAGCGCCAAGAAAGCGTCACAAAAGCGCGAAGAAAGCGACGAACACCGAACCCGAACCCGGACTTTTACGAAAATGTCCGGGTTCGGGTCCGTGTCACGGACACCCCAAAATTCGGTACGAACCCGAACTATACAGTTCGAGTTCGCTCATCCCTACCCATAAGCCAGCACTAAACAAAAGACAATTAAAAAACCGTGTGGCATTTGCCATGGGCCACAGCCTGCTAAAAGGATGGACACTGTAAAAGTGTCAGAAGGTGGATTTTTCTGATGAATCTTCTGTTGAATTACACCACAGTCGTTGCAAATATTGCAGGAGACCTACTGGAACCCGCATGGAGCCGAGATTTACCCAGAAAACAGTGAAGTTTGGTGGAGACAAAATTATGGTCTGGGGTTACATCCAGAATGGGTGTGTGCGAGGGATCTGCAGGGTGGAAGGCAACATTAATAGTCTAAAATACCAAGAAATCTTAGCTACCTCTTATATTCCCAACCATAAAAAAGGCCAAATTCTGCAGCAGGATGGTGCTCCATCGCATACTTCCATCTCCACATCAAAGTTCCTTAAGGCAAAGAAGATAAAGATGCTCCAGGATTGGCCAGCCCAGTCACCAGACATGAACATCATTGAGCATATGTGGTGTAGGATGAAAGGGGACGCATGGAAGACGAAACCAAAGAATATTGATGAACTCTGGGAGGCATGCAAGACTGTTTTCTTTGCTATTCCTGATGACTTCATCAATAAATTCTATGAATCCTTGCCAAACCGCATGGATGCTGTCCTTCAAGCTCATGGAAGTCATACAAGATATTAAATTTGGATCTCACAGCACCACGACTTAATTTGCTGACATATTTTTGGATTTGCAGTAAAGTTGTTCAATTTCTGTATAGGCGACAAAACTTGTGTTGCCAAAAATTTGACCTTTCCTTCTTGATTAAATGATAAATCTTTTTTCAGTGAAACGAATTTATTTCAGTGCATTAAACATCATTTGGGAGGGCTTTAGAAATGGCTCATATGAAAAGCTAACACCAATTGATTTAATTAAAAGTCAGGTTAATAGCAGGAGTTTCTACAAAATAGAGAAGCGACAAGACTTTTGTCAGGGACTGTACAGCTCAGTCCCATGCACCTCAATGTGGATGAGCTGTATTACCAGACACAGCCATAGAGTGACTTATTTTTTATGTAATAAGTAATATTAAATATCTGCAAATACTGTAAATAGAAAAACACAGACTCCAGTCTGGATAAAAAAAACGCCTGCAAATTCCTTAGCGAGATTGTACAAGTTGTGAGCACGGTCCTCACAAGCTGTATAAACAAATTTTACCCTCTATTATCTCACAATCTTGTATCATTACTTCATAAAACCAAACTTGGCACAGATACAGAAATGAACAGTGAATGAAATGTATTGTTCAGACCTTGATACCTGCATCTCTTAGAGATTACCCTCATAGTGCTGCTACTGTAAATGATGACTGATTAGTGTGATAAGTATGGCCTCAGACTAAATAGATCATGTGTCATATGGATAAAAAAGGGAGGTCATCAGAAAGAATATTCTGAAATAAATGCTAGTGAAGAACATACGGGCTGACATGGTTGAGTGAGTGATGATTAAAGAGCCTTTCAGCAGTCATGTGTAAATATAACAATGGGGAGGTCTGATTGAAAATGAGGTCTACATGTCTTATATTACTTCCCAATGACAAATACATCCCCTGGGACCCCAAGATATAATCCTGAGGACCCTGAAATGTATTTGTAAAATGTGTTGAAGGGGTTGTCCAATATTTTTACCTGCTGTACCTGTGGTAAAAAGCATTCTCCCTGTCTGATGGAAGGGGTCATCTATGCCTCTGCAGCCAATGACTGGCCTCAGCAGTAATGTATGCCCAATCAGCACACAACTGTTGGGTAACATGACGCTTATAGGACACATCACTGCTGAGGCCTGTGATTGGCTGCAGTGTTGCAGGTCTGGAAGTTTACAGAGGGGGACTGGATGACCAGTAAACAGAGTCAGGGAGCCAAAGGGCAGGTGAACACAGCGTTTCCCACAGGTACCGCAGGCTGGAGTTGAAATTTGAAACTTCAGAACAATATTGTACTCAGCCTCTGCATACACCAGGGACCCTTTTCTGGGGATATATGTCACTGGGATGTGATTTGCTTGTGTTCTGCATTAGCACTGTGGCTTGTACACTGCTGGACTCCTTTAAAGGGAAACAGTCACACCAATTTTGGACCAATATCATATACGAGTAGTACTGCAGATCTGGGGTCCAGATCACCGTTTTTATTTTCCTACTGCCCTCATTCCCCCACTGTCTGCGCTCAGAGCTGCACTGAAATACATTGTCATGGCTGCTGGACTTAGGGTACTTTCACACTTGCGTTTTTCTTTTCCGGCATAGAGTTCCGTCCTAGGGGCTCTATACCGGAAAAGAACTGATCAGTTTTATCCCCATGCATTCTGAATGGAGAGAAATCCGTTCAGGATGCATCAGGATGTCTTCAGTTCAGTCTTTTTGACTGATCCAAAATACCGGAATGCTGGATCCGTCCTTCCGGACCAAAAACAGTTTGAAAAAAATCGAAACGGATCAGTTTGTCAGTATGACAAACAGATCCGTTCTTGCAATGCATTTGTAAGACGAATCAGGATCCTGATCAGTCTTAAAATGCAATCAATACGTTCTGCCGGATTCCTCTGCCGCAAGTGTGAAAGTAGCCTTAGATGTTACATCAGTGTCTGTGTGTACATGATTACTGTAAGAAGGAACAAGGAGCCGTCTTTGACGGAAGATACGTGTCACCGAGGTTCCTGGCCTCGGTGAGGTAAGAACCGGGTTTTTCCTGAAGTGTCAGGTCTGTAGTGCAATCTGACACTTCAACTGTTAGAATGACTGTAAAGCCAATCCGGGCCGGTTCTTATTGGGAGCAGCCAAAGAGCAGGGTGGGTGGCTGTTCCCCACGGTTCCAGGCCGGGTTTTGGCTGGAATATAAAAAACCCAGCCAGCATGTTCAGGTGGTGGATTATCCTCCATGACAGAGGAGCTGAGGAGTCTGTGGTTTGAGACACAGAGGCATCTGTTTGTGTGAGCCATAGGCTGGGGAAACAGGCCACTAAAGACTGCTGCGGACTCTGGGTGAAAATCATCTGCTGACCAGGTGACGTCTTTTTGCACTGTGAACTTTGTGTGGTGTGAACAGGCACCAAAACTGAACACTTTCTTTTGGCTTGTTTTCTTGCTATGTGTGAATAAACACTGAACTTTGATTTGAACCTTGATTTTTGCCTCTGTACTGCGTCCGCTTACCCTGCCTACCAAAGCGAATCCCCACATTTTGTGTCGGATGCGGGCAAACGCAGTGAGGCAGGCCTGAAGGCTGAAAAAGTTTTTGTTTATCCGGGCACAAGTGCATGTCCTACATTAAGCCGGCAAGGTTACGACCCGTATCCCCTGACAAAATGGAGGCGGTCGTGAAGGCCCTTGTGGAGGCTAACTTGCAGCAGCGGGAGGCTAACAAGCAGCAACAAGAAACGAACCAGCTGCTATTGCAACATGTGATGGCGTTGCAGGCGTCAGGAGCGTCCCAGAATGTCCACGATGCCCGGAAAGCTGTCCGCACGGCGATTCCGAAGATGACTCCCTCGGATGACGTCGAGACCTATCTGGCGGTCTTCGAAAAAGTGGCCGTGAGGGAAAAGTTACCCCGAGACCAGTGGGCTGAGGTCGTTGCTCCGTTCCTGGCATCCGGTCCCCAGCAAGTATTGTTTGATCTCCCCGATGATCAGGCGGCCGACTACCCGACAGTAAAAGGTGAGATCCTGGCGAGACTCGGGGTGAATGTATTGGTCCGGGCCCAGAGGGTGCATCAGTGGGAATTTAACCCGGCTGAACCCGCTAGACCACAATATTATGATCTGCTGCACCGTTTGCAAAAATGGCTGCAGCCGGACATGTTGACTCCCACTGCTATGTTGGATCGGCTGTTGGCGGATGTGTTTTGGAGGGCTTTGCAGTACCCTCTCCAGCACTGGATCGGCCAGGTGTCTCCGAATAATGCCCTGGAGATGGTCGACCTGGTGGAGCGCTATGAGGCCACCAGAAATCTACAGGGGGGTTCTTTTGGGAGGGGGCCAGTCAAACCCCGGAAAACTCCACCCCAGACCCGGCGGCCGGTGCCAGCTAGACCTGCCCGGGATGTACCCCCTGCCGACCCCAACCCGGTGGTCTGCTGGCATTGTCAGGAGCCTGGACACATAAGGGCTGACTGTCCCCATCGGGGGGAACCCATGGACACCAACTATGGCTTCCGCCACTCATTATATGCCAGGATGTTGTGTGCCACAGGAACTTCAGAGACTATGGACAAAAGCCACCTGTGCCAGGTGGAAGTGGGGGGCACTCTGGCGGTGGCTCTGCTGGATTCAGGGAGCCTGGTGTCCCTGGTAAGAGCTGCCCTGGTGCGGCCGGCTGAGTATACTGGCCGAAGAGTCGGTGTTGTTTGCATACATGGGGACTTAAAGGAGTATCCCACCGCCCTGGTCTCTCTGTCAATGGTGGCCGGCAGGTGGATGCATGAGGTGGCCGTCGCCACAAAGCTACCATATGACTTGATCATTGGGAGAGACTTCCCCGGGTTCCCGGCACTCTGGCCGGATACGAAAGTTACCCGGGAGACAGATGTACCCCTAGCAGAGTGGCCTGACTCAGGGGGGAGGCCAGAACCTTGGGAACCTGAGTCAGAAGGACCAGCAGTAGGGGTGACCGCCACTTCGGTGGAAGAGGGGGAGACAACCCCGTTAAGTGTGATGGTGGGAGACGTAGAGGATTTGCCGCCGGGTCCTGAGCTGGCAGACCTCAATGTCTCTAGGGATAATTTCGGTACAGCACAACACCAGGATCCGACTCTGTCTCGAGCCTGGGAAAATGTGGTAGTAGTTGAGGGTGAGCCGCAACAACCGGGGGCCGAATCTATGTTCCCCCGTTTTGTGGTTCAACAGGAGATGCTGTACCGGGTAAATAAACTACGGGGTGAACATATTGAACAGCTGGTGGTGCCCCAGGCATATCGCAAGCTCGTGTTGAAATTAGCCCACCAACATGTTCTTGGGGGACACCTGGGCCAGCAGAAAACGCAGGACCGGATTTTACAGCGGTTTTACTGGCCCAGTGTGTTCAGAGAGGTAGAAGAGTTTTGCAAGTTTTGCCCAACCTGCCAGATAACCAGCCCCCAGCCACATTTCCGTAGTCCTCTGGTCCCTCTCCCGATTATTGAGGTTCCCTTCGAGCGGATCGCTATGGATCTTATAGGCCCAGTACCGAAGTCAGCTAGAGGGCACCAGCACATCCTGGTCATCCTCGACTACGCCACGCGGTACCCGGAGGCGGTGCCATTGCGTCATACGTCAGCCAAACTCATAGCTAAGGAGTTAATGGAAATGTTTTCTAGAGTGGGTCTGCCTAAGGAGGTTCTAACTGACCAAGGGACCCCATTTATGTCCAAGGTCATGAGGGAACTCTGTAAGTTGCTCCAAATAAAACAGTTACGGACATCCGTGTATCATCCGCAAACGGATGGCCTGGTAGAGAGGTTTAACCAGACGTTAAAAAATATGCTGAAAAGAGTGGTGTCTAAGGATGGGAGGGACTGGGACCTTCTTCTGCCCTATCTCATGTTCGCAGTGCGAGAAGTGCCCCAGGCCTCTACTGGGTTCTCGCCCTTCGAACTACTATACGGCAGACACCCTCGTGGTTTATTAGACGTCGCCAAAGAGGCGTGGGAACAACAAACCACACCGCACAAAAGTGTAGTTGAGTATGTCACCCAGATGCAGGGACGGATGGAAACAGTGTTATCTCTGGTTAGGGAGCATATGGAGGCAGCGCAGCGAGCCCAGAGTAGGGTCTATAATCGGCAGGCTCGGGTCCGAAACTTTAACCCGGGTGATCGGGTGTTGGTTCTGGTACCAACGGTAGATAGTAAGTTCCTAGCTAGGTGGCAGGGGCCCTACGAGGTACTAGAAAAAATTGGACCAGTAGATTACAAAGTACACCAGCCAGGGAGGCGAAAGCCGGAGCAGGTGTACCATGTGAATCTGCTCAAGCCGTGGAAGGAAAGGGAAACCTGTACGGAAGACAGCCCACGACCAGGGTTCCTAGGGGAAGCAGTTTTGGCCCCTCAGTCTGAAGCAGGGGAAGCGGCTGTCACAGTGAAAATTGCTGACAGCCTCTCCTCTAAACAGGCTCAGGAAGCCAGGGAGTTCATTAGTCGGAATACGGATGTGTTCTCAGACCTCCCTGGATGCACGTCCGTAATCCGGCATGACATTGTCACTGAGCCTCAGGCGAAAGTCCGGTTAAAACCTTACCGGGTACCCGAGGCTAGGCGACAAGCCATCACGGAGGAAGTGCAGCTAATGCTCCAGCTGGGTGTCATCGAGGAGTCAAAAAGTGAGTGGGCCAGTCCGATAGTATTAATACCCAAGCCAGACGGGACATTGCGGTTTTGTAATGACTTCCGCAAACTTAATGAGGTGTCCAAGTTTGACGCGTATCCCATGCCCCGAGTGGATGAGCTTATTGAAAAGTTGGGCCAAGCCCGGTATTTTTCTGTGTTGGACCTCACCAAAGGGTACTGGCAGGTACCCTTGACTGAGGCTGCCAAAGAAAAAACGGATTTCGTCACGCCAGAGGGGCTGTATCAGTACAAGGTATTACCCTTTGGTCTACATGGCGCTCCCGCCACGTTTCAAAGGTTAATGGATATTGTACTCCGTCCACATCGTCGATACGCTTCAGCGTACCTGGACGATATCGTTGTCCATAGCAACGACTGGGAAAGTCACTTACCTAAAGTCCAGGCTGTAGTGGACTCCCTTAGGAAGGCTGGCTTAACCGCTAACCCAAAAAAGTGCTCGATAGGGTTAGAAGAGACCAAGTACCTGGGGTATGTCATTGGGCGCGGAGTGATCAAACCTCAGGTGAACAAAATTGAGGCAATTAGGAATTGGCCCCGACCTGTCTCTACTCGGCAAGTAAAATCGTTCCTGGGTATGGTGGGGTACTATATGAGGTTTGTCCCCAATTTTGCTACAGTCGCCGCACCATTGACAGGCCTTTTGAAGGGACGCAAGTCAGTGACGGTCCACTGGAATGAGCAGGCGGAAAAGGCTTTCTCCGCTTTGAAGTCGGCCCTGTGTGGGTCCCCGGTTTTGGTGACGCCCGACTTCAAAAGGGAGTTTATAGTGCAGACCGATGCCTCCGAGGTAGGTCTCGGTGCTGTACTATCTCAAGATATTGACGGGGAGGAGCATCCCGTTGTCTTCCTCAGCCGGAAGCTCACCCCAGCCGAGACTAGGTACAGTATAGTGGAGAGAGAGTGCCTGGCCATCAAGTGGGCACTCGAGTCTCTCCGCTACTACCTTTTGGGGAGAAGGTTCCGTCTGGTGACCGACCACTCCCCTTTGAAATGGATGAGCCAGGCCAAAGAGAGGAATGCTCGGGTCACCAGGTGGTTCTTATCTTTGCAAAATTTTTAGTTTTCCGTGGAACACAGGGCAGGCAGGTTACAGGGAAATGCGGATGCCCTATCCCGCGTACACTGTCTGGCAAGTGTTCACCCCCTCAGGGTTGAACAAAGGGGGGAGGTATGTAAGAAGGAACAAGGAGCCGTCTTTGATGGAAGATACGTGTCACCGAGGTTCCTGGCCTCGGTGAGGTAAGAACCGGGTTTTTCCTGAAGTGTCAGGTCTGTAGTGCAATCTGACACTTCAACTGTTAGAATGACTGTAAAGCCAATCCGGGCCGGTTCTTATTGGGAGCAGCCAAAGAGCAGGGTGGGTGGCTGTTCCCCACGGTTCGAGGCCGGGTTTTGGCTGGAATATAAAAAAAAACAGCCAGCATGTTCAGGTGGTGGATTATCCTCCATGACAGAGGAGCTGAGGAGTCTGTGGTTTGAGACACAGAGGCATCTGTTTGTGTGAGCCATAGGCTGGGGAAACAGGCCACTAAAGACTGCTGCGGACTCTGGGTGAAAATCATCTGCTGACCAGGTGACGTCTTTTTGCACTGTGAACTTTGTGTGGTGTGAACAGGCACCAAAACTGAACACTTTCTTTTGGCTTGTTTTCTTGCTATGTGTGAATAAACACTGAACTTTGATTTGAACCTTGGTTTTTGCCTCTGTACTGCGTCCGCTTACCCTGCCTACCAAAGCGAATCCCCACATTACACATACTCCCATGGTAGATGTATCTTGCTGTAAAATTATTATGCACTCATTTGATTCGACTGGCCAACTTGAGGGTGGGGTGTCTAGGATCTGGTCGGGTTCCGGTCTTGCTGTGGTCAAGAACCACGCAGCCAATAAGCCCGCAGCTGCCTTTCATTTAACTAATGAAGACCACACTAAATAGGTTAGTTTTCATTGTTAATGTCCGTGCAGCAACTTCAATACCGTGCGGCCATTAACAATAAAGACCGACTAAACAGTGCGGTCTTATATCTGTAAAGAATAAATCAAGGCAACTGGACGTACTGTAGATTTCTTGAAAACGTTTCACTCGTTCTTCCAACGAGCTTTCTCAATTCTGAGTGATTGTACAAAAAATTCTGGGAATAAATATGTAACTGAATCCACATCTGGTAATTATACCCAGCATTGGGTCAAAGGTGTTGATTCCATTATCCTAATTGGAGTCAGTAGGTGATAAAGACTTCCCAGAAAAAGGTGTCAAGACAGCATTATACGTGGCAGACAATAGATGTCTAACCCCCCCACCTCTATTCAAGCTTTGGCTTCTCCATTTTTATGTAGATGGCCTCCTTCACGCCTCGTTTGTACCAATCGTCCTCCTTATCCAAAACGGAGGCCGATTGGTACACCTTTGACCCAATGCTGGGTCTAATTACCAGATGTGGATTCAGTTACATATTTATTCCCAGAATTTTTTGTACAATCACTCAGAATTGAGAAAGCTCGTTGGAAGAACGAGTGAAACATTTTCAAGAAATCTACAGTACGTCCAGTTGCCTTGATTTATTCTTTACAGATATATACCATGACCTGGATAAATGAGAACCTTCACAGACAGTGCGGTCTTAATTAGTTAAATGAAAGGAAGCTGCGGGCTAATTGGTCGGGCAGTTCTTATCTGCAGCACAGCCGCAACCTGACAGGATCATGACCGTGCCGTGTGGTCATACCCTAACAGGTCCTATTTTGGTTCATATTACAGATAAGAATAGTGATGGGAGTGAGAAAATAGCATAATGCACAGGGAAGCCATCTGTATTTTCCAGACTCACTATTTGCCTACTAAAATATATGAACAGGGCCGTGTGGATGAGGCCTTACACAAAGTATAGCAGATATTGTAATTTGTTTGTAGGGGTGAGAAAATTAAAGCAAAGTCTGATCACAATTCTGTACAGTTTAGATTTTATAAAAAAAAAAATATGTATAAAGGAAAGTTAAAGGTACGATTTAATGGCATGCACCATTATGGTTACACTATGACATTGTCAGTTTGCGTTTGTTTTAATTTAGACAAATGAATTCACACTGGGAGCTATTTTGTGTATATGAGCTCCGGATGTAAAACCACAGGGCAGGGAATGATCCTGGCTTGGCTGCTGGAGGATGTCGGAGCAGGTGGATGCTCTGTGCAAATGTCCATTTCCTGGACTGTCAGACAGGACATTATATCATGTTGTGGTGGTCAGAAAATGTCAGACAGCCACAATATTTACTCAAATGTGTTCAATTTTAATGTGGTATGGTAACCTCTTCACTACTGTAGGTCTACATCGTTCATCAATTCATATGGTATTTTCATACAGTCATCTCCTCCTATCTGCTCTTCACATAATAGTCTATAAGATTTCTCTGAACATTTCCAATACTCTGGAACTCACTGCCCCAGCACATGAGACTCTCCCCAACATCCAAAAGCAACCTGAAAACTCACTTATTCAGCCTAACACCTATAATAACACTGTCGTTACTACACTACCATATGAGCAGCTTCTACCCTCACCTACTGTCCCCTTTTGTGGTAGATTGCAAGCCCCACAGGCATCATCCTGTACCACACTCAACCCTACTGTCCCTCATTTAGTACATAATAAACCAGTAAACTGTTACACCAGGAACTTTGTGTAGAAGGCAATTGGTGAGGATCTACTGTACCAACTAGCCAGTTTGACATTGGGCTGTCTCTAAGAGCGTTATCCTGGCAGTGCGCTAGTTTTCATCCTTTAACCCCTATATAGGGATCTGGTCTTCACTGCAGGGAAGCCACCAGATCGCTACAAGGTATCAGGAAATACACATACTCAAACAGGCCGAGGTTTGTGCGTATCCATGAAACTCATCCGAGGTCAGGGCAGACAGCAACGGTTCAATATATTAGGCTATAATCAGGGCAGGCATGATAATCAGAGTCGAAGAGCAGGCAGAGGTGCGGAACGTGGGCAGACAAACAAATAAGCACACCTTAACCGGAACTCTAGGAACCTTAAAGCTTAGGCAAAAGATCCCAGCATACGTAAGAAGGCTTATCAGCACCTTAGCAGATAGGGGAGCAAAGAAGGTTAATGCTTCCAGTACTACAGAGAAGTTAACTGAATGTCTCTCTCTCTCTCTCTCTCGCTCTCTCTCCTGACAAGGCCAGGCAAAATGACTATGCAGGAACCTGGATTTGTCAATCAAGGAGATTGAGGGGCTGGGAGAGGAAGCATTGGGAGCAAGAGTGCACAGAATGGCTTGGGCCCAACCTCAATGCACTTAACTGCTCATTTGCATATGGATTGGAAGTACTTTTTCTCCAGAATGAAGCAACAGAAAGGTATCATTACATTCAGCCATTCTAGCCCCACAAGGCCTTGTACCTGGTTTAACATTGAATTTCCTTGTGACGTATGTAAGTGCCTTTCGTGGTAGTGGATTTTAAATAAATGTACATTATTATAAGGAAGTAATAATCACTGAGAACTATTTTTATGTAATTTGTCTCAAAACCTGCAGATCAACAGACTTAGCTATCAGAACCAACTTACTGCCTGAAAACCCAGGCAAGCATACATTTATAATACAGTATTTTGTAAGTATTGACATTTATAGGGAACATATAAAAAGTCAGAAAAACATATTAAAGATCAATTTTAAAGGGGTTGTCCGGGTTCAGAGCTGAACCCAGACATACCCTTATTTTCACCCAGGCAGCACCCCTGAGGCTAGCATCGGAGCATCTCATGCTCTGATGCGCTCCCTTGCCCTGCGCTAAATCGCGCAGGGCATGGGCTCTTTTGTTTATCATAACACACTGTTGGCCAGAAACTTCCGCCCAGCAGTGTGTTCGGTGATGTCACCGGCTCTGATAGGCGGGCTTTAGTGCTGCCCTAGCCGTTTTACTGGCTAGGGCAGCGCTAAATCCCACCCATCAGTGCAGGTGACATCACCGGGCTTCCTGACAGCCCCGGATCTTCTAAAAAATACCTTTGACCTGCGCGATTTAGTGCAGGGCAAAGGAGAGCATCAGAGCATGAACTGCGCCGATGCTTAAGTCAGAGGGGCTGCCGGGGTGAAAATGGAGGGCTGTCGGGGTTCAGCTCTAAACCCGGACAACCCCTTTAAGTAATGAGCAAGCAAGTATTGATTTCTTGAAAGGCAATTTTATGTCCAATCTATTTCAAATAGCAATGAGAAAGTTAATAGTCATCAGGATGAATGCAGTCTGTGGAATAAAATTTAACAAATGTACTGATGATATACTGATGCGTAGTCACAAAAGATCTGTATTACTGTTCAGGTGAAAATTCAGTGTTTTGTGACAATATTGTGCTGACACTTGTAACAGGGTTGAAAATAATTATGACTCCTATTGCAGATTTAACCTATTGTTTTAAAGAGGACCTGTTATAATAAAATGCAGGTGCAATCTACAGGCAGCAGGTTATAGAACAGGAGGAGCTGAGCAGATTGATATAGAGTTTAGTGGGAAAAGATTCTGAAAACTTGTAATTTATACATTTAAATCCCTGCTCTTTCTGAACTCAACTGTACACAGGGGCATTTTATCAGTGATAGTATTTTCTGCATAAGGTTATGGGTGCATTCACATGCAGTTCCATGTCCTTCTGCATTCGCTCTGCAAAAGATAGTGCAGCGTACCCCCCCATGGGAGCTGGTATAGAGGATGGGAGTGGTAGTGGCCCTGATGTAGTGTTATAGTGTCACGGTACCTCAGGCCGTCGCTCCCTGGGGTCCATGTAGTGAAAGAGTTGACAGATGAGGCCAAACTTGAAATATAATAAAAGTTATTTTACTAAGTGCAACTTGAAAATACAAACGGTTTCAGCAGACTTTAGAGCAAATTCCTTTTGGCTCCAGCGGAGATGGTATGGTGGAAGGCTGATTTGGTGATGATTTTTGCACTTAGCTAACACTGGCCTAATAGTGGCTTGATGATGATGATGTCCTTGGCCCGTTTTCCCTCTCTGCACATGCAGGGAGTTGGTGCTCTATGAGCTGCTTCCTCACCCCTGTGGCTGGAAAGGGGCAAAACACATCCCCCCTCTGCCTCACTCTCCTCTCCACTGACTAACACTTTCAGCCCCCACCCTTGGCGGGAAGTCAGGCTAGGCCTCTTCTACCTAATGAGGGAGGAATGGAATGATAAGTACCATTCCTGGTGCAGAGCACTGCCAGCCACACTTCACCTGCTGGTAAACTAGGAACATAGCACGTCATACATTAAGATTATATCCAAATGATGTGAAATATAATAAATCAGTGAAACAATAGTAATGCCCCAACTCTGGGGTATTACATTAGGACAGGTCCTATACTTCGCTGCAACATGCTGACCACAGACCCACTGAAGTCAATGGGTCCGTACAGTGATGCAGCGTGCACACAGCTGGAATCCATGTTATGCAGATCTGAAAAACACTTATGGTCATGTGTACGTATCCTAAGTGTGTATACATAACTAGCTGTCAGTCACTGATAAGACTGCCCACATGGCTACTGAGCTTAGAAAGAGTAGAGATCTTAGTGAATAAATTACAAGTTTTACTAAACATTTTCCAACAAAACTGTATAACAATCTGGTCAGCTCCTCTTGCTCTATAACATGCTGCCTGCAGATCGCACCTGCATTTTCATATGGACAGGCCCCCTTAAAGTTATTTTACATAACCAGTGTCAAGAAGGACCAGGATGTAGATACCATGGGGGGGGGGGGGGGTTACAGGAAGAGCTGGAAAACCAGTACAGCAAGGAAAATGTGAAACCAGAGCAACAGGGGATTATTTACTGTTCACTACATTTTTAATAACGTTTGTTGGCCAGATATCCCCTGTAACCGGTTTGTATCCAAAACTGAATGATGCAGCCCCTCTAAGGATTTATGGTAAAATAGAGGATTTACACTGTAATCTTCTATAATGGAAGTTTCCTGGAGTAGAGCTTAAATAACAAGGCAGACCACAGAAAAGCTGATCGCCACATGACGACTAGTCCTGAGGCTTACCTGCACCTAATGTCTTCATCTGGCTCCAGATCATAACAAGTCAGGAACAACCAGCAAGAAGAAACCCTAGCTGTGACTAATAGATGCTTGATTGACCAGCCAATATCTTCCCTTTTGACTTGGTGTCAGGCTGACTGCAAAGCATCTGAGCAAGCCTGTTGGCTGGGCTCTACCCAAGGTTGTGTGATCTAACACATCTTCATCCTCCCTGCATTGTTTCATTCTCCAATGTTCTGACTTTTAAAACTAAAATGGGCAGCACCATTTTGTGAGATTTATCTAAATCGAATCGACAAAACTTTGTACTCATTTGGAGGAAGAATATTTGTGAATTTCACTACAAGTTTAAAATAAATTCACTCATCTCTAGATCAAACGGAGATGTTACAAAATTACAAAACTAAAATATGTCATATTCTTCTATATAAGATGCATAATGAAGTATTAAAAAATGTAATGTGATGTAATGTTTTTTAACACCAGTAGATGAGTAGAACCTCTGCATAACACTGGAATTACCTCCATCATTCTTCACAAGCCTCTGGTTAGACACGCTAAGCCTTCTTAAGTCATGTGAAAATACATTCAAGAATCTTTAAAAGAAACATCTGTTAACATAATAAAGATCTCTTAAACCTGAAAGCATAAACTAAAATAATGCATTTCAACTTGTAGATAATTGGAAATGTGTGTAACCCTGCTTATAACATCATTCTGGAAATATTGTATGTGTAACAGTTACGCAGTGCTCTCTTAGATTTCTTCTGCATCGCGTATTTCTATTATTTGCATCATATAGGTGAGCTGCTATATGTAAATTGCTGTTTTTGGTGCGCCGTCAAAATCCAAATAAAGATTCCATCCAACCAGAAGAGCTAATGAAGTCACTCTGTAACATGTCCGACATTTCTGCATAGCTCTTTGAAGAACTACTGAGCTTTCCCCTGTAAAATCATAGCACACCTTACACTTGGCTAATTTAAATAATCAGATAAATATAAGCAACTGAAATATTGTAAGGAGAATCTGTCACCACGTTTATGCTACTCTAAGGGCAATATAAACTGCTGACAGAGCCCTGATTACTGAACATGGCAACTTACCATTCTTTGGCCAGTAAGAAGCTCTACTGCTCCCCTCACCCTCTCGTGGATGATTGACACCCTCTATATTGTGTAGAAGGAGAAAGCTAGCAATTAAAGGTGGGGGGTTGTTATGACATCCGAGAGCTCATGAAAGGACATTGGATGTACATTGAGTGTCTCGAGTGCTCGGGACCGGCTGGGCCTGGAGATTTTTTTAATGCAATGTCTAACTATGAGGAATTTGCTAGCAATCTGAAAAAGAAATAGAAACAATTAAAGAATAACTAAACTTTTCAAAAAATTTCTTTTAAAATGTTTTAAATAGATTAAAAATGATTTTTGTAATGTACTTTTAATAAAGTATTTGTAATGTACTTAAACAGTTTTTTCTAATCAAATAGGCACCCAAAGTCCTGGGTGCTATCGCATTTTAAAATTATTATTCTAGTACAGAGCTGACATGTCAGGCTGTACTGGTGTATGGATTTCACTGAGGCTGCAGCGAAGAGGCCAGAGCACAGTTTGCTGCTCTCTATAGCACATTGGTACAGGAGTAGCCAGGGGCGTAACGATCGTGGTCGCAGAGAGGGCCGCAGCCCTGCAACTTGCCGCAGGTGATTTTATAGCCAGTCCAGGCCCCTGTCCCTGGCCGGAGGCACCCCACCCATACCCTCTCCAGCGCTGCGCCTCTTGCTGAGATGATCCTGCGAGACCCGTGACCTCACAGCACACCATGCGAGTCACAGCAGCCAAAATCCTTGTACTAGACGCAGAATGCGAGTGCGTACGGCAGGTGGAACGGGGGCTTGAAGTCCAGACATTGCAGGTGAGAGAGGGCGAGGTGCAGCAGAGCCGGGAGCAGCAGCCAAGCAGCCCATGCCAGCCCCATCCCGACAGCCCCAGCAGCCAGACTCTATCCTGTTCATTCAGTCCGTCCCTCTGCAGTGATCTGCAGCAGCTGCACATTGTCCGGTTATGGAATAAGACCTTCCCCTGGGCTGAGCTCAGCCTGCACCCGCCGCACCCCCAGCCCCCTGTGCAGTGCACCCCCTGCACCCCCATGCTGTGCAGCTCCAGCCCCTTGTTTTGTGCACCGCCTGCACCCCCAGCCCCTGTGTGTCCCCACTGGGGGCAAAATCATGAAATATACTGGGCAAAAAATTAAATATATACAGTGTGCAAAATGATATTTATACACAGAGGGGGGGGGGGGAAATGAAATGTATACAGGGGCAAAATGGAATATATACAGAGGAGGCAAAATAAAAATTAATTATATACAGTACAGACCAAAAGTTTGGACACCTTCTCATTCAAGTTTTCTTTATTTTCATGACTATGAAAATTGTAGATTCACACTGAAGGCATCAAAACTATGAATTAACACATGTGGAATTATATACATAACAAAAAAGTGTGAAACAACTGAAAATATGTTGTTTTCTAGGTTCTTCAAAGTAGCCACCTTTTGCTCTGATTACTGCTTTGCACACTCTTGGCATTCTCTTGATGAGCTTCAAGAGGTAGTCACCTGAAATGGTCTTCTAACAGTCTTGAAGGAGTTCCCAGAGATGCTTAGCACTTGTTGGCCCTTTTGCCTTCACTCTGCGGTCCAGCTCACCCCAAACCATCTCGATTGGGTTCAGGTCCGGTGACTGGAGGCCAGGTCATCTGGCGCAGCACCCCATCACTCTCCTTCATGGTCAAATAGCCCTTACACAGCCTGGAGGTGTGTTTGAGGTCATTGTCCTGTTGAAAAATAAATGATGGTCCAACTAAGCGCAAACCGGATGGAATAGCATGCCGCTGCAAGATGCTGTGGTAGCCATGCTGGTTCAGTATGCCTTCAATTTTTAATAAATCCCCAACAGTGTCACCAGCAAAGCACCCCCACACCATCACACCTCCTCCTTCATGCTTCACTGTGGGAACCAGGCATGTAGAGTCCATCCGTTCACCTTTTCTGCATCGCACAAAGACACGGTGGTTGGAACCTTCACCTTTTCTGCATCGCACAAAGACACGGTGGTTGGAACCAAAGATCTCAAATTTGGACTCATCAGACCAAAGCACAGATTTCCACTGGTCTAATGTCCATTCCTTGTGTTCTTTAGCCCAAACAAGTCTCTTCTACTTGTTGCCTGTCCTTAGCAGTGGTTTCCTAGCAGATATTCTACCATGAAGGCCTGATTCACACAGTCTCCTCTTAACAGTTGTTCCAGAGATGTGTCTGCTGCTAGAACTCTGGCATTGACCTGGTCTCTAATCTGAGCTGCTGTTAACCTGCGATTTCTGAGGCTGGTGACTCGGATGAACTTATCCTCCGCAGCAGAAGTGACTCTTGGTCTTCCTTTCCTGGGGCGGTCCTCATGTGAGCCAGTTTCTTTGTAGCACTTGGTTTGTGACTACACTTGGGGACACTTTCAAAGTTTTCCCAATGTTTTGGACTGACTGACCTTCATTTCTTAAAGTAATGATGGCCACTCGTTTTTCTTTACTTAGCTGCTTTTTTCTTGCCATAATACAAATTCTAACAGTCTATTCAGTAGGACTATCAGCTGTGTATCCACCTGACTTCTCCACAACACAATTGATGGTCCCAACCCCATTTATAAGGCAAGAAATCCCACTTATTAAACCTGACAAGGCACACCTGTGAAGTGAAAACCATTTCAGGTGACTGCCTCTTGAAGCTCATCAAGAGAATGCCAAGAGTGTGCAAAGCAGTAATTAAAGCAAAAGGTGGCTACCTTGAAGAACCTAGAATATGACATATTTTGAGTTGTTTTACACTTTTTTGTTATGTATATAATTCCACATGTGTTAATTCATAGTTTTGATGCCTTCAGTGTGAATCTACAATTTTCATAGTCATGAAAATAAAGAAAACTCTTTGAATGAGAAGGTGTGTCCAAACTTTTGGTCTGTACTGTGTATATATATATATATATATATATATATATATATATATATATATAGTTGGTGAGAGAGAGTTTTCCCCTTTTTAACCTTTACATGTAGAGTACCCTCCGCTGATGCTGCCAGAATTTTTCTTTTCTTGAAAGATCCCTCGTCTGCTCCACTGTGATCCCCCAAAGTTTTGGCGACCAATATGTCAATACCGAGCATCGGTACAGGGAGGAATTCAAACTTATAGTGGGTGGTGGCTCGGGGGGGGGCCCAATTCAAAGTTTGCCCTGTGGCCCATAGAACTCTAGTTACGCCATGTGCTATACATAGCCCTAAATCCTGGCATATATAATCACATTTATACTGGGTATTGGATACCGATGTGCCGTGCCAGAGTTTAGCCAAGCTTGAGGGTCACACAGGCAAGAGCAGCGATGTGTGCTCCGGCCTGTGCAATGTTCACTGTGGTCCCCTGTGAAATCTGTATTACACCAGGACAGCTTGATACCTCAGGATAACATTTAGAAAGTGGGGTAGAGGGAAAAGTGCCAGGGAGGCTAGCCCTGATCTGACACACACCCAGGAGAAGCAAGGGAGGGGCAGCTGGGGCATGTGCCCCGGGCACAGAGGCTTGAGGGCACACCAATTCAGTTCAGTGATGGACACTCCCAACTTCACCATTCAGCTGAGCTCTGGTGCTCCCCAGCAGGCCGCACATCGTGCTGCTGGCTGTGTGGGAGGAGCAATGAAAGCCCAGAAATCAGTCTCCTGCACAGCCAGCAGCGCAATGTGTGCGTGACCACAACGTGCTGCTGCTGCGGCTGGGAACGCCGGTTCTGCCGATCAGGGAAGCAGGTGAGTATTCAGCGTTTTTTTTTATGAAGCTGGAGAGGGCACTAGGGACCAAAGGTGGGCATTAATGCTGTGAAGGGGCCACAAGGAGGACATAACTACAGTGAGGGGTAGCAATGCAATGGAATTTTAGTGGACAGCAAACAACTGTAGAAACCAGAGTCAGGCAGCCGCTGTCAAGGCCAATAAGTTAATGGGTTGCATCAAAAGGGGCATAGATGACTGTGGTGAGAACATAGTCCTACCACTTCAGAAATCACTAGTCAGACCACACATGGAGTACTGTGTACAGTCCTGGGCTCCTGTGAACAAGGCAGACATAGCAGAGCTGGAGAGTGTTTGAGAAGAGCAACTGAAGTAATAACTGAAACAGGGGGATTACAGTACCCAGAAAGTTGATCAAAATTAGGGTAATTCACTTTAGAAAAAAGACGACGAGTTGATCTAATAACTAACTATGTATAAATATTTCAGGGGTCAGTACAGAGATCTCCTCTGCGTCTGGAGCAAAAAAGATTTGTACACAAAGAAGAGGATTCTTTACAGTAAGAGCAGTGAGACTATGGAACTCTATCTGAGAAGGTGGTGATGGTGAACTCAGTAAAATAGTTGAAGAGAGGCCTGGAGTGGAATAATATTACAGGTTATAGCTACTAGAGAAGGGTCATTGATTCAGGGAGTTATTCCGATTGCCTTATTGGAGCTGGGAAGACATGTTTTGAGGAAAATTGGCTTCTTCCTCAGAGGGTTTTTTGCCTTCCTCTGGATCAACTTGCAGGATAACCGGATGAACTGGATGGACGTATGTCTTTTCAGCCTTACAAACTATGGGAGTCATTTACTATGCTGAAATACACCTAAATTAGATGTATTTCAGGCACAGATAGCGGCACAGCGGTTAGTTGCACTGCTACAGATGTAGTAGGGGTAACGAACACTTTTCCCGTTGCGTTATTAACGAATCGTGAGTGGTTCTCGATCTCCCAGAAAAGAAATATAAACTTTTACTGAGTTATACAAAGCTACCAGTAGATGGCAGAGTGAACCAACGATGAAGCTGAACGGGAAGCGCTACATAACAGGATGATTTAAGGAAATTTAAAGGAGGCACAATCAAGAGGATCGACAGTTGAATAAAAAAAAATAAAAAATGCAAGAAAGTGAGGGGGGAGTCATGAAGTGGAGCAAGAAGACTGAGGATCATCAGTAACATTAAAAAGGGATCAGCAGATCTATATATGAGAGCACCATGAAGAGAATCTGTAGTTGCATGAAAGGGGGCATAAGGGAAAGGTTATGCAGGAACACATGGGGGGGGGGATGGAGAGGAATGACCTGCATGATAGTAGAAGGGAGAGGATCAATGGTTAGTGAAGTAGGTGAAGAAATGAGAAGATCACTGGTTAATGAAGTAGGAGCAGAAAGCAGAGGATCACTGGTTAATGGAGTAGGAGCAGAAAGCAGAGGATCACTGGTTAATGGAGTAGGAGTAGTGTTAATCGAGCATGCTCAGCTCGAGCATCTTGATGTGCGGCACATGGCGGTATTCGGCCAAATACTGCATGTGCTCGAGCGCAATGCTCGAGTCTCTTCCCAGCACGTTTGTTGGCTACTACGCAGCCAATAAATGTGCAGGTAAGTACTGCCCTTCACTGTAATGCAGTAGCCATGTTGGTTACTGGCATTACAGTGATTGGCTGGCTGGAACGCATCATCAGGAGCTATAAAAACTTGTCAGAGACCCAAAAGTCCTTTTAAGGACTGTTATGAGTGGCAGCAATATCTATTTTAGCGCATCCTGCTAAATAGCGTACAATACTTAGGCCGCTGCAGACAGCGACTAGGGTTGAGCGAACCCGAACTGTAAAGTTCGGGTTCGTACCGAACTTTAGGATTTTTTGGACCCCGGACCTGAACCCGAAATTTTCTGTAAAAGTTTGGGCTCAGTGTTCGGCGATTTAATGGCGCTTTTTGAAAGGCTGCAGAGCAGCCAATCAACAAGCGTTTAACTCATGTGCCCTTAGAAGCCATCACAGCCATGCCTACTAATGGCATGGCTGTGATTGGCCAGTGCAGTATGTGACCCAGCCTCTATATAAGATAGAGTCACGTAGCGCTGCACGGCACTCTGCTCTGATTAGTGTAGGGATAGGATGCTGCTGCTGTGAGGGAGAACATAGGAAAGAATCTTTAATCAGAAGTGCTTGTTCACTCAGCGATCTACAGTTGCAAGAAAAAGTATGTGAACCCTTTGGAATGATATGGATTTCTGCACAAATTGGTCATAAAATGTGATCTGAGCTTCATCTAAGTCACAACAATAGACAATTACAGTCTGCTTAAACTAATAACACAAATAATTCAATGTTACCATGTTTTTATTGAACACACCATGTAAACATTCACAGTGCAGGTGGAAAAAGTATGTGAACCCCCTAGACTAATGACATCTCCAAGAGCTAATTGGAGTGAGGTGTCAGCCAACTGGAGTCCAATCAATGAGATGAGATTGGAGGCGTTGGTTACAGCTGCCCTGCAAAAAACACACACCAGTTCTGGGTTTGCTTTTCACAAGAAGCATTGCCTGATGTGAATGATGCCACACACAAAAGAGCTCTCAGAAGACCTATGATTAAGAATTGTTGACTTGCATCAAGCTAGAAAGGGTTATAAAAGCATCTCCAAAAGCCTTGCTGTTCATCAGTCCACGGTAAGACAAATTCTCTATACATGGAGAACGTTCAGCACTGCTGCTACTCTCCCTAGGAGTGGCCGTCCTGTAAAGATGACTGCAAGAGCACAGCGCAGACTGCTAAATGAGGTGAAGAAGAATCCTAGAGTGTCAGCTAAAGACTTACAAAAGTCTCTGGCATATTCTAACATCCCTGTTAGCGAATCTACGATACGTAAAACACTAAACAAGAATAGATTTCATGGGAGGATACCACAGAGGAAGCCACTGCTGTCCAAAAAAAAACATTGCTGCACGTTTATAGTTTGCACAAGAGCACCTGGATGTTCCACAGCAGTAATGGCAAAATATTCTGTGGACAGATGAAACCAAAGTGGAGTTGTTTGGAAGAAACACACAACACTATGTGTGGAGAAAAAGAGGCTAAGCACACCAACATCAAAACCTCATCCCAACTGTGAAGTATGGTGGTGGGAGCATCATGGTTTGGGGTTGCTTTGCTGCGTCAGGGCCTGGACGGATTGCTATCATCGAAGGAAAAATGAATTCCCAAGTTTATTAAGACATTTTGCAGGAGAACTTAAGGCCATCTGTCCACCAGCTGAAGCTCAACAGAAGATGGGTGTTGCAACAGGACAACGACCCAAAGCATAGAAGTAAATCAACAACAGAATGGCTTAAACAGAAGAAAATACGCCTTCTGGAGTGGCCCAGTCAGAGTCCTGACCTTTACCCAGTTGAGATGCTGTGGCATGAACTCAAGAAAGCGATTCACACCAGACATCCCAAGAATATTGCTGAACTGAAACAGTTCTGTAAAGAGGAATGGTCAAGAATTACTCCTGACCGGTGCACGTCTGATCTGCAACTACAGGAAACGTTTGGTTGAAGTTATTGCTGCCAAAGGAGGATCAACCAGTTATTAAATCCAAGGGTTCACTAATTTTTTGTGCGTTATTCGTTTAAGCAGACTGTGATTGTCTATTGTTGTGACTTAGATGAAGATCAGATCACATTTTATGACCAATTTGTGCAGAAATCCATACCATTCCAAAGGGTTCACATACTTTTTCTTGCAACTGTACATATATTGTGTACTGCACCCACAAAACAGTGACACAGAAAAATAACTTTTATCTGTCTGTTAGGTGGGCGGCGGCAGACATTTTATGGAACTTCAGTGCACCAGCACAGCATATGTGCATTTGTGACAGTCAAATACAAGCTTAAAATACTGCAATTACCGTATCTTTCGCCCTATAAGACACACCTAGGTTTTTGAGGAGGAAAATAAGAAAAAAAAACATTTTTAACCAAGAGGTGTGCTTTTGGTGGGTTTGGAACTAATGGTGGTCTGTGGATGACGCACTGTTATGGAGGGGATCTGTGATCTGTGGATGGCACTGTTATGGGGGGGGGGGGGGAAGAGATCTGTGGATGGCACTGCTATATATGTGTTACCCACAGAACCCCTACCCCATAACAGTGCCATCCACATATCCCCCACCCCATAATAGTGGCATCCCCAGATGCCCTAATATACCATAGCTAAACCTGTGGGAGGGGGAGCCGGTGTCATGCAAATGCGGCAGGGTGGTGTGGTCACTGTACTCCAGCCCCACTGCTCACTCACTTCCTTAATGCCTAAACATTTTATAATAGCTTTAATTGATGTTCTGATCCCCAGCCCCATCTGTACTACCGTACTTACTAAATGTCCTGAAGCAGGCAGAGCAGGACGGGCCGCAACTCACTGACGTCACGTGCCTGAGCAGCCTACTTCATTCATAAAGTAGGCGGCGCAGGCACGTGACAATGAGTTACGGCCGGCCGCCCACCCTGCTCTGCCTGCTACAAGACATTTAGTAAGTACGGTAGTACAGATGGGGCTGGGGATCGGAACGTCAATTAAAGCTATTATAAAAGGTTTAAGCAATAAAGCAGTGAGTGAGCGGTGGGGCCGGAGTACAGTGACCGCACCGCCCTGCCGCATTTGCATGACACCGGCCCCTCCTCCCTTCCCCCTCCAGCTGATGCATCGCAGACTGCGATGTAAAATGGCAGCATTCCCCCTATAAGACGCAGGGGTATTCCCCCCCCCCACACACTTTTGGGGGGGAGTGCGTCTTATTGGGCAAAAAATACGGTATACTCTAGGTTTAAAAAAAAAAAAAACTTAATTTTTTGCAAGACCCTCCTTCTGTGGCCTTTGCAGCATTTATCAGTGTGAAATACAATCTTGAAATACTGCAATAATTTTCTGGGTTTAACCACCTCAGCTCCCCTAGCTTAAACAACCTTAATGACCAGACCAAAAAAAAATAAAAAATCATCCAGCAATTTAGGATATAAGTCTAAATAATGGGTTAAATGGTCAGAATTTATCTGGTCCAGCTACAGCGTAACCCTTACAAAAAAAATGGTAAATCTTTAATACTACTTACGACAAACGCATATGTCCAAAAGTGTCCAGGCGCATACCAGACCACCAAAAATAATGGCCAGGATATGGGATTAATAGCCGTAAATTACATGTCCTAAGACTAGGCCCTTAGCCCAGGGGCGACTCCTGATGGTGGAGGCCCCCTGTCCTCAAACCTGACTGGCAACTCCTAGTTTACCCTATTATATATGGGTCAAAAAGATCATTGACATATTGGTGGGCTGGTATAGGCGTGGACAGAGGATCAAAAAAAATGCACAATGTATACAGCCCTAATGATATCAAATACCAGTAGGTACACGGTGAAGTCAAACACAAATACATATATAAAAGACACCAAGTTACTATAATTAATGATGCCACAGAACTAATCTAGTTCTTTGGCATCATTAATTATAGTAACTTGGTGTCTTTTATATACAGGTCCTTCTCAAAAAATTAGCATATTGTGATAAAGTTCATTATTTTCTGTAATGTACTGATAAACATTAGACTTTCATATATTTTAGATTCATTACACACCAACTGAAGTAGTTCAAGCCTTTTATTGTTTTAATATTGATGATTTTGGCATACAGCTCATGAAAACCCAAATTTCCTATCTCAAAAAATTAGCATATTTCATCCGACCAATAAAAGAAAAGTGTTTTTAATACAAAAAAAGTCAACCTTCAAATAATTATGTTCAGTTATGCACTCAATACTTGGTCGGGAATCCTTTTGCAGAAATCACTGCTTCAATGCGGCGTGGCATGGAGGCAATCAGCCTGTGGCACTGCTGAGGTGTTATGGAGGCCCAGGATGCTTCGATAGCGGCCTTAAGCTCATCCAGAGTGTTGGGTCTTGCGTCTCTCAACTTTCTCTTCCCAATATCTCACAGATTCTCTATGGGGTTCAGGTCAGGAGAGTTGGCAGGCCAATTGAGCACAGTAATACCATGGTCAGTAAACCATTTACCAGTGGTTTTGGCACTGTGAGCAGGTGCCAGGTCGTGCTGAAAAATGAAATCTTCATCTCCATAAAGCTTTTCAGCAGATGGAAGCATGAAGTGCTCCAAAATCTCCTGAGAGCTAGCTGCATTGACCCTGCCCTTGATAAAACACAGTGGACCAACACCAGCAGCTGACATGGCACCCCAGACCATCACTGACTGTGGGTACTTGACACTGGACTTCAGGCATTTTGGCATTTCCCTCTCCCCAGTCTTCCTCCAGATTCTGGCACCTTGATTTCCGAATGACATGCAACAGTCCAGTGCTGCTTCTCTGTAGCCCAGGTCAGGCGCTTCTGCCGCTGTTTCTGGTTCAAAAGTGGCTTGACCTGGGGAATGCGGCACCTGTAGCCCATTTCCTGCACACGCCAGTACACGGTGGCTCTGGATGTTTCTACTCCAGACTCAGTCCACTGCTTCCGCAGGTCCCCCAAGGTCTGGAATCGGTCCTTCTCCACAATCTTCCTCAGGGTCCGGTCACCTCTTCTCGTTGTGCAGCGTTTTCTGCCACACTTTTTCCTTCCCACAGACTTCCCACTGAGGTGCCTTGATACAGCACTCTGGGAACAGCCTATTCGTTCGGAAATTTCTTTCTGTGTCTTACCCTCTTGCTTGAGGGTGTCAATAATGGCCTTCTGGACAGCAGTCAGGTCGGCAGTCTTACCCATGATTGCGGTTTTGAGTAATGAACCAGGCTGGGAGTTTTTAAAAGCCTCAGGAATCTTTTGCAGGTGTTTAGAGTTAATTAGTTGATTCAGATGATTAGGTTAATAGCTCGTTTAGAGAACCTTTTCATGATATGCTAATTTTTTTAGATAGGAATTTTGGGTTTTCATGAGCTGTATGCCAAAATCATCAATATTAAAACAATAAAAGGCTTGAACTACTTCAGTTGCTGTGTAATGAATCTAAAATATATGAAAGTCTAATGTTTATCAGTACATTACAGAAAATAATGAACTTTATCACAATATGCTAATTTTTTTAGAAGGACCTGTATGTATTTGTATTTGACTGCACCGTATACCTACTGGTATTTGATATCATTAGGGCTGTATACATTGTGCATTTTTTTGATCCTCCCTGTCCACGCCTATACCAGCCCACCAATATGTCAATGATCTTTTTGACCCATATATAATCGGGTAAACTAGGAGTTGCCAGTCAGGTTTGAGGACAGGGGGCCTCCACCATCAGGAGTCGCCCCTGGGCTAAGGGCCTAGTCTTAGGACATGTAATTTACGGCTATTAATCCCATATCCTGGCCATTATTTTTGGTGGTCTGGTATGCGCCTGGACACTTTTGGACATATGCGTTTGTCGTAAGTAGTATTAAAGATTTACCATTTTTTTTGTAAGGGTTACGCTGTAGCTGGACCATATTAATGACCAGACCACTTTTTACAATTCTGCACTACACTACTTTTATGGTTTATTGCTCGGTCATGCAACTTAGCACCCAAATGAATTTGACCTCCTTTTCTTCTCACTAATAGAGCTTTCATTTGGTGGTATTTCATTGCTGCTGACATTTTAACTTTTTTTGTTATTAATCGAAATTTACGAAATTTTTGCAAAAAAAAAAAAAAAAGAAATTTTTCACTTTTAGTTGTAATTTTTTTTGTTTTTAAAAAAACTACACTACTATATAAATTTTTCTCTAAATGTATTGTTCTACATGTCTTTGATTAAAAAAAATGTTTGGGTAAAAGTTATAGCGTTTACAAACTATGGTACAAAAATGAATTTCCGCTTTTTGAAGCAGCTCTGACTTTCTGAGCATCTGTCATGTTTCCTGAGGTTGTACAATGCCCAAACAGTAGAAAAACCCCACAAATGACCCCATTTCGGAAAGTAGACACCGTAAGGTATTCGCTGATGGGCATAGTGAGTTCATAGAACTTTTTATTTTTTGTCACAAGTTAGCGGAAAATGAGTTTTTTTTTTTTCTTACAAAGTCTCATATTCCACTAAATTGTGACAAAAAAAATAAATAAAAAATAAAACTTCCATGAACTCACGATGCCCATCACGAAATACCTTGGGGTGTCTTCTTTCCAAAATGGGGTCACTTGTGGGGTAGTTATACTGCTCTGGCATTTTAGGGGCCCTAATGCGTGAGAAGTAGTTTGAAATCCAAATGTGTTAAAAATGCCCTGTGAAATCCTAAAGGTGCCCTTTAGAATGTGGGCCCCTTTGCCCACCTAGGCTGCAAAAAAGTGTCACACATGTGGTATCGCCGTACTCGTAAGAAGTAGGGCAATGTGTTTAGGGGTGTATTTTTACATATACCCATGCTGGGTGAGAGAAATATCTCTAAAAGTCAACTTTTCCCATTTTTTTTTATACAAAGTTGTCATTATAGAGAGATATTTCTCTCACCCAGCATAGGTATATGTAAAAAGACACCCCAAAACACATTGCCCAACTTCTCCTGAGTACGGCTATACCACATGTGTGACACTTTTTTGCAACCTAGATGCGCAAAGGGGCCCAAATTCCTTTTAGGAGGGCATTTTTAGACATTTGGATTCCAGACTTCTCACGATTTAGGGCCCCTAAAATGCCAGGGCAGTATAAATACCCCACATGTGACTCAATTTTGGAAAGAAGACACCCCAAGGTATTCAATGAGGGGCATGGCGAGTTCATAGATTTTTTTTTTTGGCACAAGTTAGCGGAAATTGATATATTTTTTTTTTTCTCACAAAGTCTCCCTTTCCGCTAACTTGGGACAAAAAGTTCAATCTTTCATGGACTCAATATGCCTCTCACGGAATACCTTGGGGTGTCTTCTTTCCGAAATGGGGTCACATGTGAGGTATTTATACTGCCCTGGCATTTTAGGGACCCTAAAGCGTGGGAAGAAGTCTGGAATATAAATGTCTAAAAATTGTATTCAGCAATTAATGCGCGCCACATCCTTTCATTCAATGCTTAAACTTTGAAAAGTTGTCACACTTTTACGCTTTAATAAATTTCTCCCATATTTCAACTCTATAATTTTAAAGAATGAATCCTCCCTTTGATGTGGTCTTTCTTTCTCACGCTCCCTCTCTGGCCTGGAACCCCGATTCACCACCACCCGTGATCACCATGGTAGGCGCATAAATGAACATCGAAAGTTGATAGAGCAGATATCAAATTGGATCGTGAACATCACGGGGACGTGCAAAATGGTGGGGCAGCAAGTGTGCACACGCCTACACAAACTGACTGGGGTCAGCCCCTGCAACTTCTGTGTCTCTAAATTGGGCACATGGCCTGAGCTTGCCCTTTACCCCTTGGAGGTGCTGGCCTGCCCTGCAGCCAGTGTATTGTCTGAACATGTGTTATCACAGGTTATATTTCCCTATGTTTTGGGGTGTACCCAAATTTTAAAAAATAAATTTCAAACCAAAAAGCAGTGTAGGCTGCCTCCTCCACTTCCACGTACACTGCCTCCTCAACCTCCTACTTCATATGGACCTCGTCCTCCTAGATCAAGATTATATATATTTTTTCTTTTTACGTATTTTATGTTATTTAAAGTCATTTCCCTATCCACATATGTTTGCAGAGCACTTGCCATGCTCTTAACAACATTTTGATGCCATTTGCAGCCCTCTAGCCCTTTCCATGACATTTTTACAGCCATTTTATTGTTCAAAAGTTTGGGTCCCCATTGACTTCAATGGGGTTCGGGGGTCAAGTTCGGGTCCCGAACGCGAACTTTTTTCTGAAGTTCAGCCGAACATCCAGGTGTCCACTCAACTCTAGTCAGGAGTAATTCTTGACCATTCTCCTTTGCAGAACTGTTTCAGTTTAGCAATATTCTTGGGGTGTCTGGTGTGAATTGCTTTCTTGAGGTCATGCCACAGCATCTCAATCGGGTGGAGGTCAGGACTCTGACTGGGCCACTCTAGAAGGTGTATATTCTTCTGTTTAAGCCATTATGTTGATTTACTTCTATGCTTTGGGTCGTCGTCCTGTTGCAACGCCCATCTTCTGTTGAGCTTCAGCTGGTGGACAGATGGCCTTAAGTTCTCCTGTAAAATGTCTTGATAAATTTGGCAATTCATTTTTCCTTCGATGCTAGCAATCCGTCCAGGCCCTGATGCAGCAAAGCAGCCCCAAACCATGATGCCCCCACCACCATACTTCACAGTTGGGATGAGGTTTTGATGTTGGTGTGCTGTGCCTCTTTTTCTCCACACAGTGTTGTGTGTTTCTCCCAAATAACTCAACTTTGGTTTCATCTGTCCATAGAATATTTTGCCAGTACTGCTGTGGAACATCCAGGTGCTCTTGTGCAAACTAAACGTGCAGCAATGTTTTTTTTTGTACAGTAGTGGCTTCCTCAGTGGTATCCTCCCATGAAATCCATTCTTGTTTAGTGTTTTACGTATCGTAGAGTCGCTAACAGGGATGTTAGCATATGCCAGAGACTTGTGTAAGTCTTTAGCTGACACTCTAGGATTCTTCTTCACCTCATTGAGCAGTCTGCGCTGTGCTCCTGCAGTCATCTTTACAGGACGGCCACTCCTAGGGAGAGTAGCAGCAGTGCTGAACTTTATTTATAGACAATTTGTCTTACTGTGGATTGATGAACAGCAAGGCTTTTGGAGATACTTTTAGAACCCTTTCCAGCTTTATGCAAGTCAACAATTCTTAATCGTAGGTCTTCTGAGAGCTCTTTTGTGCGAGGCATCATTCACATCAGGCAATGCTTCTTGTGAAAAGCAAACCCAGAACTGGTGTGTGTTTTTTATAGGGCAGGGCAGCTGTAATCAACATCTCTGATCTCATTGATTGGACTCCAGTTGGCTGACACCTCACTCCAATTAGCTCTTGGAGATGTCATTAGTCTAGGGGTTCACATACTTTTTCCACCTGCACTGTGAATTTTTACATGGTGTGTGCAATAAAAACACAGTAACATTTAATTCTTTGTGTGTTATTAGTTTAAGCAGACTGGGATTGTCTATTGTTGTGAAGATCAGATCACATTTTATGACCAATTTGTGCAGAAATCCATATCATTCCTTTTTCTTGCAACTGTACTACTCTTGCCTGTATGAGGACATCCTCTGACCTGTCACCGCTGTACCTTGTGAACAAGGGTCACAAAGTACATTCTCCCATTATTGGTCATGCTGCCCTAAACCTTCTAGTTGGTCTAGCCCAAGGTTGGCAGCACAATAAGCATTTACCTTCTCTGCATTTGTCTCATCTTTCTCTTGTACACCCTCCTGGGACATTACCCTCAATTCATCTCCATGCTGGATGCATGCTATAACCTGCAGGCTACTCAGCAGATAAGAAAAGTGGGGTTCTTCCCAGTATCAGTCATATCACCTATGAGCCTCCCCTCTACATGAGGCTGTTGACCTTTCTCTATGGAAGGTCCATCATCTGTTCTCTCTCCAACACACTGCTCATCACCCTGTGCTACTTCAGCAATTCCTGACAGACATTCATTCATTAACTCTATCACTACTAACAGTGCTGAGCCTCTAGCCTCACTTGGCTCTTTACACTCAGTATGACTCACCCCGAGCTCTGCTACCTGAGGGTCCTCACATACAAGCTCATATGTTGGGGCCTCAATCACAACATGCACCACATCACTCTCCATAACCTCATCCTCATTGTTATCACTGGCAGCCTGGTCTACATAGCCTGTAACATCAGTGACTGGGACACACATTACATCTGCACCCACAAGACCAGTCTTGCCATCCCCTTCGGTGGCTTCCCTCTCAACCTGGGAATAAGTGAGCTCTGCGGGGGTCTTAACTTCTACATTCCACTTAAGACCTGCAGGGAGCAGCATTTCTACTAAACACACTTCTCTACCATAGACCTCCTCCTTGGTGGTGTTATACTCCAGGTTACTACCAACAACTGACACCTGTAAGGAATTTTCCACAAATGTCTCTGGCTCATTACCAGTGAACACCACATCCATCAACATGCAGACCTTACTGATGTCATCATCCAGGCACTCAAATGTATTATCTTGAGCTACATTCACCCCGGTATGATCCTCCATATCCTGCAGAATCTCACTGCTGGACTTAACTGGCTCTGTGTCAGTACATAGGACACCAGCAGACATATGGGTTCAGCATTAGTGTTGATCACGAATATTCGTATTGCAAATTTTTATTGCGAATATAGGTACTTTGAGAATTTGCGAATATTTAGAATATAGTGATATATATTTGTAATTTCGAATATTCAAGATTTTTTTTTTAATCAGTACACATGATCCCTCCCTGCTTCTAGCTTGTGGGCCAATGAGAAGGCTGCAGTATCTTTGACTTTAGGAGTAGTGTTGATTGCGAATTTTCGCAATGCAAATTTTTCAATTGCCGAGTAAAAACATGATTCCTCCCTGCTTCTTGCTTGTGGGCCAATGAGTCATTGGCCCACAAGCAACTTAAGCAGGGAGAAATCATGACTTTAGATGGGAAAAAATGACAAATATTCTAAAAAAAACAAATATATAGCACTAAATTGAATATATTTGTTTTTTCGAATATTCGTAATGTTCTAAAACAAGAATATATAGCGAATATTAAAGAATATAAAAAAAAACTAATATAGAGCAATTTAGTTAGTCTAGTGATATAATCTTTGTAAAAAAAATTCTCATCCGAAGTTAAGATTGGAAAAAAAATTACAACTATAAAAAAAAAAGAAGATTATAGCAGTCAATTAGCTAAATTGCTCTACATTAGTTTTTTTTTTCGAATATTCGCTATACGAAAATTAGCATTTTTTGCATATTACACGATTAACTTGCCGAGTTTGAGTAAAAAAAAAAAAATTGTAGAATATAACAAATATTCGAATTTGTGAATATTCAATGAATATGTTACAAAATATTTGTGAAATATTGCAAATTCGAATAGGATCCCTGCCACTCATCACTATTCAGCATCATACACCTCCCCATCACACAGAGAATCCAGGCCCTTTTCAGCACTGACACCTGCTGCACACAGTCACCTTATCAGCGGCCTCCAAGAAGGTCCCTCCATGATCCACCACTGGTTCTGTACACCCTTCCAGCATACAGTCACTACTAGATATTTTCTCTTCCCACATCAAGCTCACCGACTTCACACTCATCTCGTCAGGTACACCTGACTCCTGGTTGCCACTAGCAACAATCTTAGTTTTACCGGAAACTGACATGGCCGCCTCACTCTCTGAGCTGCTATCAGTCACAGCACACACATCACATATACCACATCATTATCAGCCCTGACCTCGAGGGGCGCACATGAGCTAGTCCCAACATTGGACATTTCCTTATTAACCATAGAACCCTGGAGAGACTGCACACTCTACTCTGGTACGTGTGGTACATACCCTAGCCATGCCCCACTTTCCCGCATATTTATCACAGTGGGTTCCCTCAGCATTTATAAGCATTTCTACAGCATTAAAATTTTTGCCTACAGGGGGAACCTCTCCCCTGTCCACAACCTGCAACGGCAAAAGCATGTCATCATCATCATCACATATTTCACGACATCACATTTTCATTATGCAATTCTGCAAACTTTGTACAATCACCTTGCACCTTATCAGTACCATTGTTTCTAATGGTCACTTCATTTAAAGGGCTAGGTACCAGTTCTGCAGGAGATTTAACACTGACTGCAGAAGTGTTTTCCACTTCCCCACAAATCATAGGACAAAAGGAAGATCACGGCCCAACATTCCCTCATGTATGAGCATATTTGCATTACCAACATCATCAGCCTCCGTTTTCACCAGGGTCTGACCCTCAGTGAGGACCCCCGGATAGTCCGTAGTATCTGCATAATTGTCCCAAATATTTATCATTCTACCAGTCTCAGGTTTTACTATCCTGCTACCTCTTACACGGGTTAGCACTGGATCCCTGAGTTTAGCCATCCCAGTTACCTCTTGTAAGGCCCCATTCAGACGTCCGTAACGTGTTTTGCGGATCCGCAAAACATGGACAATGGCAATGTGCGTTCTGCATTTTGAGGACCACACATTGCCGGCAATAATAGAATATGCCTACTATTGTCCGCAATTGCGGACAAGAATAGGACATGCTCAATTTTTTATTTTTTTCGGGAACGGAATTGTGGACCCGGAAGTGCAGGTCCGCAATTCCGTATACAGGCAGCACATCGTACTGCCCCATAGAAATGAATGGGTCTGCAATTCCGTTCCGCAAAATGCTGAACAAAATTGCGGATGTGTGAATGGACCCTAACTGACAAGCCAGGTAAAGCAGTGACTTTCTCTCCTGCAGACACCTGGGAGGAAGACATCTCAGCCAACTTACCTGCCAGTTCACACACTGCTTTTACCCGATCAGGTTTTGTGCAGCTTTCCTGAAACGAAGGCAGGTTAGACATAGTATGTAACATCACATTACTGTTTCCACATAACAGTTGTGTCTCTATTCCATCAGACACCTTCTCATATAACCTGTTGTCCAGGAGTCCGTTAGACTTTAAGTCCAGTTGCACAGAAACCAGCATGGACTCCCAATGCTCAGGACTCTTTCCTAGCAACTTCTCTGGTTGCATTTTTGTCTGGTCACAATTCAGACTGTCCGATAGTGAGACTCCACCCGCCATTACCTCACGGACTTTTAGCTGAGAGTCCTCTGGCTTTTTTTCTTTTAGGTGCAGCCTGATCTGGGACCTTGTCTCCCTTCCACAACTGCCAGAAATATGGGAAGTCTCTGCCGAGTATGAACAGTTCCATAATCAGTCACAAAAGAAAGAAATAGTCTTACCAGTATCTGAACCCATCTTAAGGAACATCAGTACCTCTGGAAGTACCTGTGACACTCTTTGGCGACAATCCGGCTCCTCCAGTAGTGGGATTCCACCCACCGACACTTCGCATATCTTGTTTTGCAATTCCTCTGGCCTCCTGACCAAAGGACAATCCGGTGCACACTTTCCCACTTGACAGCCTCTCCAGCAGCCCTCCCTCTTGTACTGGACAGCTGCATGCTGTAGTGGTTGGTTGCTCCCAGCAACAGCATTACTACAAATCCACAAGTCCTCTCTAGGACTCTGTACACATTTGCATGGAACATATGAACTCCTAAAAGCAGAGCCGCTCTCCATATCACTTTTCTCCCGTTGGTTGCCCTTACCAATGTCACACCACCTTTTTCTCAGGAACCCCCGGCACATCAACACCTTAGACCTTTACAACATGTTTACTCAGCATTAAAGACTTTCTCTCCAGGGCCAACTGCAGTTGCGCCTCCAAAGCCTCTCGTTCTGCATCAAACCGCACCATTTCAGCTGGCCATCTATGTGGCCAGGTTTTCCTGCCTTTTATCTGCCACAACCGTCTGACATATTCTTCCATGAGACCCATGGTAATGGACTTTTCAGCAAGCAAGTCCACAGCCTCTAGGTGTCTCTCTCACTTTCTAGAGACAATCTCAGTCACATTTCTTTTGCACAGCAGACATCAGTCTCTTTAAATTGGGCTTCTGGCCCTTTAAGCTCCAATACAGCAATTCCTTGCACCCAGCTTCACGTGCCATTTTTATGCAATAGCATACCTCCACCATTCACTTAGCTCTCCAGGATCGCCATCTTCTCCGCTTAGATGGTTGGCACACCTCAAGAAGCCACTCCAACACTGCAGATTTGGGTGCAAACTGGCCACGGCCAACTTTATTATCACTTTTACAGCAGACCAAAACATAAAGCATAAACATAAAACCTTGGCCGTCTGGCCACTGACTATACAGACATTCTCCCTCTCTATCGGGATCTGGGTCTACCACCCAGCTCTCCAAAACACAGCAGTGCTTACCCCACACAGGGTCAGATGGTCCCGGCTCCCACAGGCCTTGGCACAGCCTGCTCCTTCCCCAGACAGGGAGCCCTGATTGAGGAGCTCATCCCACATTTATCCGAGCTCCTCAGCTGGCTGCTAATTACATTCATTACCATCCTGGCTGCTGCAGACAGTAGGGAAAAACCTATTTTCCCAGCCTTTCTTTTTCTCACCCAGTTTCCTCTGGGTGAAATACACTATTTTAATAGCCCTCATATGGTCCTCTGGCAGCTCCACTGCCACAGACCCCAGAATAGATACATAGGATTTTTCCTATCTGCCTCCCCTGTTTTGTAGAGCTGTGGTTCTCTTATATGTGTAGTGAGGATGCTCCAAGATTAAACAACTTATTTGCAGCACTAGAACTGGTCTTCCCATAGATTGCCCTCTTTTCACTATTTCCTTATTTGTAATGGACTTATTGGATAGTTACCTTTCAACAGGTGGCACTAGAGGCACAAATTTATCTTATAGAAAGAGAGCTAATTTGCATATCTATCCTATCCCCCAACAGAGCATTGTATGGCCTTTAAGACTCCTTACACCAGTGATGCTCAACCTGCGGCCCTCCAGCTGTTGCAAAACTACAACTCCCAGCATAACCAGACAGCCTACAGCAGGCATCCTCAAACTGCAGCCCTCCAGCTGTTGCAAAACTACAACTCCAGCATGCCCGAACAGCCTACAGCTATCATCCCACAGCAGGGCATTGTGGAAGTTGTAGTTTTACAAAAGCTGGAGGGCCGCAGGTTGAGCATGCCTGCCTTACACCTAAGTTCAACATCAACTCCTTGTCAAGTTCCTCAAACCATTCCGGAACAATTTTTGCTGAGTGGTCACCACCATTAGGGAATACAGTTGTCATGAAGGGGTATGCTTTCTCTGCCGTAATGTTTAGGTTGATTGTAAGGAATATCCACACGTATACCAGGACCAATTGTGTGTATCGGTATTAGTGTTGAGCTGAGTTCATGTTTGGAAGTTGGATTTCTGTTTGGGGGGGGGGGGGGGTTTAAGACAAAAACACAGAAATATAGTGGCAAATCTGGGGGAGCTGCTCAACCCCTAACACTGTAGCGTGTTTTTCATTGGGGGAGCAGCCCCACCGCATGTGGACCGCAGCAAACGACTATCCCCAGCAAAAAATATTTTGCATACGGTGGAGGATGTCGGCGCGGTCCACATGCACCACAAAGGCATCCTACACAAAACGGAGCATTGTGCGGATGAAAATATAATCATAAATCACAGAAAAAAATGCACCACACGGATATGCCACTGACTATACTGGCTAGTCATAAATGCAGATATTAAAAGCTGAGACTTTTGCCAATATATTCCTGTCAGGAAGATATCGGAGCCCCAAGCACCACGTCACGGTTCTCAGCATGGCAAGGGGTCCTACCACTACGCTACCTATGGTGTGAACAAGGTCTGAAGGTGATGTAATCCAGCTCACAGCCAAGCTTCCACACAACCGCCTAGCAGGACAACTAGTGCAATGTGAACAAAGCCAGACTGTAAGCCACACCCATATCAGACTATGTAATGGAGGCTACCAGGTGCAAAGAGTGTTTGAATGCCAGGTGAAGGCACATACACTACATGTAAAACAAGACAAAAACACAGAAATATAGTGGCAAATCTGGGGGAGCTGCTCAACCCCTAACACTGTAGCGTGTTTTTCATTGGGGGAGCAGCCCTACCGCATGTGGACCGCAGCAAACGACTATCCCCAGTTAGTTATTTTTTGGAGGTGTGGTCCTAAACTTTTGATCAGCTGAAAAACAGCCTGTTTCAGTTTATTTGTTGTTTTCATTAAATTGATTTTTTGCCCTTTTTCAAGTGGTCTTATGTTAAACTTTTGATCAGGACTGTATTATGAGCCTCAGTGATCAGTGTGAAAACTGAAGGATTTCATTTTTTACATCGAGTGTGACATTAAAAATAAAAAATAAATCACCCAAAATTTGTAAAAATATTTTTTTATCTAAAAACTTGATTCATACAGTATTTTTGTATAAGGCTAAGTCTACATCTGCTTTAGGGCATTCTGGTACTTTGTTCTAGCAGAGGAGCAGGATACCAGAGCTGCTTTTTCCAGCATACATGGCCGGATCCCTCTTCACTATAATAGGATTTATGGAAAGAGTGCCCGCTTTCTGCAGAAAAAAAAAAAAGCATTGTGCAGCTTTTTCTTTTTCCATCAGAAAGCTGCCATTCTTGCCGGTAACCCAATAGATCCCATCATAGTGAATAGGGATCCAATGAGCCACGGCGGTGTCCAACCATGCCTGATACAGTGGAATACCGAAATGCACTAATGCAGATGTGGATGTAACCCTACAGGTGTTATCATTTTCAGATATACTTTCCATATCAATTCCTCACAATCTGTGCTTGTAGTCATTCACTAAGGCCTCATCCACATTTCAATTTTTCACTGACGTGTGCTGTCCGTATTTTCCACGGACAGCACACGTACCCATTGATTTAAATGTGTCTATTCACATTTCAGTATTTTTTTACTGACCATGGGTCAGTAAAAAAATCACGGAGACATGCACTACTTTGATCCGTGTGTGGACCAAGCACACCCATAGAAGTCTATGGGTCCGTGGCATCCATGGTATGTCCGTTTTTCACTGAAGACTGATAGGAGATTCTTTAAAAATTTGTTTTCAGCTGAGCAACATCAGTGAAATTACGGATGATACACGGATGGTAAAAACAGACACACCAACCAACCACGGATCCTTCATGGACATCTTCACGGATGAAACGCGTACGCTTTTTTTCACGGACGTGTCACTGACACAGAAATGTGTACGAGACAGAATCTAGATTTCAGTGTTCGGTGTGTTACAGTACAGTTATCAGAGCTGTATGATCAACACGTGACCAGGCCAATTTTTATAAATTCTTAACTTTAACCATCAGCAAACAGAAATAAAAAAAATTGGAAAATTGCATTTCTTTACATTTTATGAAGAATAACCCTCATTTGCTAAAACAGAACTACGCCATTGACATGAAAAGCAGATATTGTCGTGAAGTCAATATCGCGAGAGGTGATGGTGTTTTTTTGAGCATTGGATAGGATCCCTGCAAAAATCACCCCCTAAAAGCCCAGTGCACGCATCAATCTAATTATAGAGAAACATAAAGTCTACTTAATGACGGGAAGGACAAATAATAGGGCATCAGGTGCTGGTAAGTTCCTGCTACAGATGTGTCTTAGTAAACTACAGTCATCATTTCACATGACCCGCTAATTGTCGGCTTTGTGACTATTTTGGATTTTGTCAATGAGCTGCTTTTGTTCAGTGGACCATGTCAAGCAGCAAGCTATGGTATCTCCATGCCAGGAAAGCGTTCAGACAGCTCTGTGTACACTTCTGCATGTCAGGCGACAGCAGAGACAATAGCCATACTACTGGAAGGACAGCAGCGCACAGGACGTTGGAGTACATCTGCACACGTCACCACTTTGCCTCCAGATTATCTGCATTTGATCATTACAGACTTGGACAATGCAGTCGCATTATTAAAATTCTGCATTTGCTTTGTGCATATTTTCCATTTTTCATATCCTGCTGATGTGTTGTTTCGATATGCCACGTCTCATTCTCTGAGGAAATAGTGCCAGACAAGGCGGGTCTGTTGATACAGACTGTCCACCTTTCAAAGTAGATCACAGATAATGGTTAAAGTACTTTAAAGGGGAAATATAATTTCCGCTGCTTATAATTTTCTACAACTCCACTAGAAAATGAAAAATCTTTTACACTTGCTTTTTGATGACCTATTCTTTTGGGTAGGTCATCAATGTCACATTGGTGTAGCTCTCACCCACAGCACCTCCGCCTGTCAGCTTCGGCACCAAAGCACCACAGCGCCATACACTGTGTAGTGGCCGTGTCTGGTTACTGCAGCGCTTCTCTCATTCAAGTACCGCAATTAGTTAACCCGTCGCAGCCACAACACAGTATATAGAGCTGTGTCATTCCGGTGCCAGACTTTGTGAATACAGCTGATTGTGGAGGGGGTGGGCCACTAAACATTGATGACCCTTTCCTCGCTGGGAGTGACAGGGGGTCCAGTGCTCGAACTCCTTCTCAGTCTTCCCAACATTGATCTACCACATTATCCCTTGTGGGGGCTTAGTGCATAGAAATATTACAGCTTGCATTGAGTTCAATAGTAACAGTAAAAATTCCTATGCGTTGAGCTCCTCCTAGCGATGGCTGCAGGCAACATTTTCATCACTAATACTGTTTAAGAGGGAAGCAGCAGATTTAGAGCTGCATGGCGTAGATTTAATAATGTATTCATGCCATTTGAATGGTATAAATACGTTAAGAAACAAGTGAATGAGTGAATGAGTTCCGTATTTATGAAGCATCATAGAAGTCTGGTAAACTAGATTTTAAAAAAAATGTATATCAGTCAGAAATTGTACTATAGGACCTCTACTGAATTTTGTTATGAGGTCCTATGATATCTGTGTGTGCACCTGCCCAGAGGCAGATTATCCATCGACCTTACAGGGAAATTTCCCGGTGGGCCGATGCCCAAAGGGCCACTTAAGCCCCATCTCCGTCTCTGACTGGGTACATAATAAGCTACCAGTGGTAATTAACTCTGTGAGAATCAGGTCCTCATGTACCCGGCCAGAGACATGTCCTTCTGAATTCAACTATGTCCCACATCTCACCTTCTAAGATCCCTTCTCCATATCTTAATCAGAGACAACTGGAAGAGGAGGAGAGAAAATGGCCTCTATTAATATATTGTGCGGCACTGTGGTATGTGGTATTTTGCGCTATGGTGTTGCTGACCCCCCCCCCCCCCCCTGCCCCTTTACTTTTGCTGCCCTGCCTCCTGTAAATTTAGACCCACCTATAATATCGGGCCACTTTTAGTTATTTTTTCCAGGGCCACTTTAGGTTCCCAATCTGCCCCTGCACCAGCCGATAGCTTGACAAAAACCAAAATAATATGTTAGGCCTTTATCCAATAAATGGAGCCTATGGAAATGTTAATATATACACCTAGAGCTTTTCCCTCTTATACATGAACAGAGGGGCACATTTATTAAGACTGGTGTTTTAGACGCCGGTCTTAATAAAGGCCCAGAGCTAGTGGTGGTTCCACTAAAGTTATGCAGAAGCGCAGGCCTGTCTATAACTTCGGCGCATCCAGTGGCAGTCTAAATGTGATGAATAAAAACGGCCTGCTGGCCCATCCCCTTTCCTGCCCACACCCACAATTTTAGACCTGGCGTAAGCAGGGAGAAATCGCGGATAGTGACGCAACTAACCATTGCGCCGCCATCTGCACAAGGTCCATCCGGATGCCATTCTTTTCCTGTTCATCTGCATTTACTATTATGCCCGAAGAACCCCTTTAAGTACATAGACTGTGTTGCTATCATTTATATGCAGTTTTGCCCAAGAGCTGCTCTGGTTTTGTGAAAAGAGCTTAAAGGGGTTTGTCACCTTCTGGTTACTGTTGATGAACGTCTATGTAAGATGATTATATGGCACTTATTCATACAGCCTTTGTTAAAATTCTGCGCCATTTACTATTTTTCATAAAGTATGCCCCTTTGTTTGCCAAGTCTTTTGTGCTGTCCACTCAGAGGTCCTGTCCATAAAATGGCTGCTGATGGAGGGTCATGTGACCAGGCAAATCCGCTCCATATTATGCCTTCTCCATTGAAATACACTGCACCTGCCATCTGCACTTGCACTGTTGGGAGTTTTGTTCAGGTGCAGTGTGGTAGAATTGAGGAAGTCGAGTGATGTGTCTGGTCACATGACCATGGGCGTAGGGATCACCATAGCAGCCAAAGCAATGGCTATGGGGCCCTACGCCACTGGGGGCCCGGGACGCATGCTGAGGATTATTATTTTTTAATTCATGTGGTATAGCTACAGGGGTCGCAGGCCCCTCCAGGACAGACAGAGAAAGCGCTATCTGCAGGGCCTGTAGGCTGTGGGCAGTGCGATAGGGGGCGGCCGGAGGCAGAGAGGCGTACCTGCAGTGAGGAGAGTGGTCCCGCTCCAAGTCTGGGCGGCAGTACTACTGGCCGGAAGTGGAAGAGGCGGCGTGTACAGCGAAGCTGCGTGCTGATGGGCCAGGCAACGCTGCTGGAGTGTGGGCACGCAGACGTTCAAGTGGCTGTGAGGTGAGGGCTGGCTGACTCTGGGACTGGTAAAATTTACTCTGGAGTCCTGGACCATTATATCTAGGGAGGAGGGGGGAGCAGGACCCTGAAGGTCTGGACCAGTACATTTAAGGAGAAGGGGGGAGCAGGACCCTGGAGGTCTGGACCAGTACATTTAAGGAGAAGGGGGGAGCAGGACCTGGAGGTATGGTCTGGACCATTATATAGGGGGGAACAGGACACTGGACCATTATATCTGGGGAGGAGGGGGAGCAGGACCCTGGTGGTCTGGACCATTATATTTAGGGGGGACCAGGACCCTGGAGGTCTGGACCAATTTATTGAGGGGGGAGCCGCAGGATCTCCAAGGTCTGGACCAATAAATTGAGGGGGGGAGCAGGACACTTGATGTCTGGACCATTATATCTGGGGAGTGGCGGTGGGAGATTTAGGATGGGTGTGGGGGTGGGAGGTCTAGGAGGGGTGTGGGGATGTTGGGGTGGGAGGTACTGGAGAGGTGTTTGGGTGGGAGCTCTGGAAGGGGTGGGAAGTCTGAGAGGTATGTGGGGGTGGGAGATCCGGGAGGGGGGGCCCATAATTTTTTTTTGCTATGGGGCCCAGTCATTTCTAGCTATGCCCCTGCACATGACTCTCAGTGAGCTGCCATCTTATGGACAAGACATCTATGTGGACAGCACAGAAGAGTTGACTAACAAGGGGGGGGTGGCTTATTAAAGGGTCTGTTTTAGCTACTAATATATCTAGATTGGTAGCAGATAGAGATATGGACCTGGTTAAAAAAAAAAACTGTCTTTCCAAGCCTTCAGATAAGAACAGAATCACAGCCTTGTCCCCGCAACATTAGGAGATGTAGTTGTTAGAATTCAGGTCGGAGAGTGAAAGCAGTGAAACTTGCTTTTACTTTCACATTCAGCTGCATTCACTGCTAACCAGGGGCATAGCTAAAAGCTAATGGGCCCTGGTGCAAGAGTTCAGCTTGGACCACCCCCTCTTCCCCCTTCCCTCAGTGTTTTATGGCAAGGGGCAGGGGTGCACCAAGCCTTTCTGCTGCCTGAGGTAAAAATTTAAGCACCTCCATGCCAAATTCTCAGCCTAAAACTGCAGAAACAGTCCCCCTTAAAATACTAGTACTATACAGATAGTGCCCCCTTCTATAAACATTGGCACACAGTGCCCTAAAAAATAACTGCACCCAGCAAATAGTGTCCCTGACACTAATAAGGTAAACATAATGTCCCCCAAAAATAATTGTGTTAAGCTATGCCAGGATGCCCCCCCACAGTAATAGTGTTCCCCAAAGTCCCACAAATATAAATATTTTCCAGAGTGCATAGTGTTAACAGTGCCCCCAATAGTGATAATGCCCCCATTGAGCCCATATTAGTAATCATGTTCCACATAGCCCCCAGTACCAATACTTTTCCTTATAATGTGTGCTGGTATAAAAATAGCCCCTAATGTGTGCCAGTATGCCAGTAGAAAAATACCCCCTTATAATGTGTGCCAGTACAAAAATTACCCCTACAATGTGCACCAGTACAACAACTACAAAGAAAACAATACAATGCAAAAGCACTCTGCAAACCAAATCAAGTACAAAAAAGTATTCTAATGCTAATGTTATGCTTATTAAGTAAATTTGAGATTCTTGAAAAATACATTTTGTAAAAAATTATTTGGGCCCGTCTGCCTCATGTCAAGGCGATCTCTGTAAGACGGGAACCTAACACTAAATTCTACCTGTTATGTGCCATGACGGCTACCATGAAATTCAGGGAGTGTAGGTTCCACATGCATGCTGGGCCCCCCTTACTTTTTGTCATTTTTGGTGCCAAAATGGCCTCCATTAAATCCAGGTAATGCAGGTACCAACATGCAGGCCGAGCCCACTCCACACCTCTCCTGGTGCCAGATGGCCCCAAACAAATGCAATGAGAGTCCACCCTATACCTCTGGCCATCTGGTACCAGAAGATATGTGGCGTGGGCTCAGCATGCATGTTGGTACCTGCATTCCCTGGAATGAAGGCCATTTTGGCACCAAAAATGACAAAAAGTAAGATGGGCCCAGCATGCATGTGGAACAGTGTTAATCGAGCACCAAAGTGCTCATGTGCTCTGGCCAAACACATCGGTATGCTCGTGTGTTCTACCAAGCACAATGGATGTCAATGGGAAGAGGGTGTCTGGTTCACAAAAAAATGTTAGAAATTGATGGAAACCCCATCAAAATGGTTTGAAAACAGCATTAAGAGGAAAGCTGCATGCATCTTAGACTCCTATTATCCATAACATACAATAAACAACCACACAAAGGCTGTATGCCAAAAGCCAGGTATATGCAAGCCATCAATCTACCTATGAGAGAGATGCCAGGCTTAGTCAGTATACCTTACAATGGCAGTCTTGTGCACTATGAGACATTCCAAACCAGCTCTCATCTGACTGAGAGCCAGTAAGCCTCAAAGTTACTTCAGATCTGTTGGATGGCTTGGGTGGACCTGCACACCTAGATCAATGTCATTCGGGAGACAAAAAGTTCTCTGATTGTCCTAACATAATATTCAATAACCTTTCTATACAGTTTTGTCATGTTAAAACTAATTTGCATAAACATGGGCATATGGGCAAGACATGCAAATGAGCAGCATCTGCCTTGTTTTTCCGGCTAAAAACCCATTTACATGGAAAATTTGTGATCTACACTACTCATGAACAGCACCATTTATTGGTTTCATAGTCTTATGACAAGAGTAATAGTATTTTCATAAGACTATGAAACCAATAGATGGCGCTGTTCATGACATGAATAGCGCCATCCATTGGTTTCATAGTCTTATGACAAGATTATTAGTGTAGCCTTCTGCATGGAAAATTCACGATAAAAATTCGCGATTAGAATATTCGCAATCTACACTACTCATGAACAGCGCCATCTATTGGTTTCATAGTTTTATGACAAGAGTAATGGTATTGTCATAAGACTATGAAACCAATAGATAGCGCTGTTCATGAGTAGTGTAAATCGCAAATTTTTATCGCAAATTTTCCATGCAAAAGGCTACACTAATAATCTTGTCATAAGACTATGAAACCAATAGATGCCGCTGTTCGAGTCATGAACAGTGCCATCTATTGGTTTCATAGTCTTATGACAATACTATTACTCTTGTCATAAGACTATGAAACCAATAGATGGCGCTGTTCATGAGTAGTGTAGATCGCAAATTTTTCATGCAAATGGTTTTTCATGCTCATTTGCATGTCTTTACCATATGCCCATGTTTTTGCAAATTTGTTTTTACATGACAAAACTATATATAATGGTTATTGAATATTATATTAGGACAATCAGAAAACTTTTTGTCTCCCTAATGATATTGATCTAGGTGCGCAGGTCCACCCAAGCCATCCAACAGATCTTAAGTAACTTTGAGGCTTACTGGCTCTAAGTCAGATAAGAGCTGGTTTGGAATGTCTAATAGCGCACAAGGCTGCCATTGTAAGGTATGCTGACTAAGCCTGTCATCTGTCTCATGAATAGATTGATGGCTTGTATATATCTGGCTTTTGGCATATAGCCTTTGTGTGGTTGTCTATTGTATGTTGTAGATAATAGGAGTCCATTCTCTTAATGCTGTTTCCAAACCATTTTGATGGGGTTTCCATCAATTTCTAACCTTTTTTTTGTCAACCAGACACCCTCTCTTCTTCAGAGCAGGGGGTACCTGGTTTGATGCTCAGGTCTCCCGTTGACTTTCATTGTATTAAATTGTACTCAAGCACCCGCAGTATTTGGCTGAGCACTCGGATGTGCTGAGCATAGCGATGCTCGAGCTGAACAGCAGTTTGGCTGAGCATGCTCGTTCAACACTAATGTGGAACCTATACTCCCTGAATTTTATGGTAGCCGTCATTGCACATAACAGGTAGAATTTAGAATTTAGTGTTAGGTTCCCATCTTACAGAGATTTCCTTGACGTGTGACAGACGGTCTCAAATAATTTTGTACAAAATCTATTTGCCAAGAATCTCAAATTTACTTAATAAGCATAGCATTAGCATTAGAATACTTTTTTGTACTTTATTTGGTTTGCAGAGTGTGTAACGCCCCCGAGTGACATTGCTAATGTAATGTTATCTTATGCATTTATTTCCAGGTCCCTAGACACTGTGCATTTATAATAATGTTAAGTAATTGTTCATGTATTGTGCTTGGTTCCCCAGCAGGTGGCAGTAACTATGGCAGAGCTACACTTAGAGAGAATGAAACTCACCATTCTATTCTCCTCTCCTTTCTTGGTCAGAGGTCGGCCAGTCCTGTTTGGTACCAGAAGGAGGTAGGGAGTTCTGGTGTGTTCTGGTTGAGACTCCATGTTGGAGCTTCCAGGATTCTAATCTATTCCCTGGCAGACTACAGAGAGAAGTTGCAGCATCCTGCAAAAGCAGAGATTTCATTGAAATCTGTTAGTACAGTGTAGCCAAAGAGAAACCGATGTAGCAGAGTTGAGATTGTTTGCCTGCCAGAGTTAATGCTGAAGCTTGCTGGAACCAAGATAAAGTCTGTAAACTGTTTGGAGAAACGTTTATGTAAAGTAAAGCTGCCATTGAACTTCATCACAAGGTCTGGACTCAAATATTTCTTCAAATCCCTCGATTGTTCACCATATTTGTCTGCTTCAGAGTCAACGGCTGGGGTTCCAGCATATACACGTAGGAGCACCATGACACGTGCACAAAACATTAAGGGACATTATAGGCCACCCTGTATCACTCGGCCATTCCTACACCTGGATACCAACACCATTTCTTAAAGGGACTCTGTCCCGTTGTTGCTTCATTGCAACTGGTGTCCAGAAACACTTATCTCATCTTAAAGGGACCCCTTGCGGACCGCTGTTGTTGCAAGTGTGGTTGCATTGTATTTTTTTCTTTGTGTTTTCAGCCATAGCAATGTGAACCTGCGCATTGGGATGTGCTGACTGACCCCCTTTTTTTTCTTTGCCGTTAGTATAAAAAATACCCCCTTATAATGTGCATTATCGAAAATTCCCCCTTACAATGTGTGCCAGTACAAAATATACCACCATATATTGAGTGCCAATACAAAAAAAAGCCCCTTAGCTTTTATATCAGACCCCCATATTAGACTTTAGATGAGACCCCCATATCAAACCTCAGATGAGACCTCCATCAGAACTCAGATCAGACCCCAATTTTAGACCTAAGATCAGACCCCCACTAGTCTGCCATGTCAGACTCCCCCAATATCAGACATCAGATAAGATCCCCATTAGATCTCCATGTCAGATTCACCAACCTCAGATGAGAGCCCCTTTAGACCTCCTCTTCAGACCTTAAAGGGAACCTGTCACCGGGATTTTGTGTATAGAGCTGAGGACATGGGTTGCAAGATGGCCGTTAGCACATCCGCAATATCCAGTCCCCATAGCTCTGTGTGCTTTTATTGTGTAAAAAACCCGATTTGATACATATACAAATGACCCTGAGATGAGTCCTGTCCCTGACTCATCTCACGTACAGGACTCATCTCAGGTTAATTTGCATATGTATCAAATCGTTTTTTTTTACACAATAAAAGCACACAGAGCTATGGGGACTGGGTATTGCAAATGTGCTAGCGGCCATCTTGCAACCCATGGCCTCAGCTCTATACACAAAATGCCGGTGACAGGTTCCCTTTAAAATAAATAAATTAACTTACCTCTCCTGCACCGCCAGCAGTCTTCCCTGCATTCTGTGCTCCTGGTCTTCTCCTGGCCCACTCTGCACTGTCACCTGACTGCCTGCAGCATCAGGTCAAGCAAAGAGAGATGAGTGCCGACAGAGCTTCACTGCCTGCTTCAGACTAGTGAGTGCTTCCATAAATACCTCATTATACACTACTCACAAAAAGTTATGGATATTTGGTTTGTGGGTGAAATTTCAGGATGAACCTAAAATGCACTCTAACCTTTACAGGTGAGCTTAATGTGACCTTCTCTAAACGTTTGAATGCACATCTCCAACTGTTCAATGTTTCAGTACTTTTTGCACAATTTGATGTTCTTTAACAAGGAGCTTAACGGCAAAATTTACAACAGGTGTTTGATCCATGAATCGCCCAATAAAATTCCTAGTTCAAATAGACTTAGTATTTAAACAGTCCTCCTCATCAGCTGTTCACATTTTGATATCATGAGACCAAGACAACACCTAACAATTGATCAACAGTACCTCGCCATTACAAGGCTTCAAAAAGGATGTTCTCAGTCGGAAGTGGCCACTGAGTTTAGCGTATCACAGAGTGTCGTCAGCAGGTTGCAACAGAGATATAGAGAAACTGGAAGAGTCACAGAAAGGCATAGAAGTGGATGTCCTTTGGCCATATTCCACACTGATGACCGCTTCATTGTGAACAATGCCCTGCGGAACCGAATGATGAATACCACAAAACTCCAGGCACATTTAAGCGAGGTGAGAGGCACCCAAGTGTCACATCAGACCATTCGAAACAGTTTACATCAGCATGTTCTGTTAACTAGACGACCTGCAAGGGTACCCGACATCAGGCATCATCATCTTGCATGGGCCAAAGAGCATCTATGCTGGTCGAGGGACCAGTGGTGTTCACTGTTGAAAGTCAATTCACGCTGAGAAGAAATTATGGCCACTAACGATGTTGGAGACGTCAAGGAGAGCACTATGCTTCAGTCACTGTTTGCCTTTGGTGCTGGTGGTGTTACAGTGTGGGCAGGTGTGTCTTGTCAATACAGAACTGCCCTACACTTTGTGAATGGTACAGTGACAAGCCCATACTACTTGAATAACATCATTAATCCAGTCATTGTGCCTCTGCATGAACAACACAGGCATAATTTCATCTTCATGAAGACAATGCGCCAACTCATCAAGGTCACATCATTAGGGAACTTTCTCCAGATCTGAAACCCATTGAAAACCTATTGACTTACAGTGTAGAGGCTCATAACTCTGTACCACAGAACCTCAATGACCTGAGGGCCGCCCTTCAAGAAGAGTGGAATACCATTTCTCAGCAGACAATAAGTCGACTTGTGAACAGAACGAGACGTTGCTGTCAGGCTGTAATTGATACTCAAGGCCACATGACAAGTTATTGAGACGTTTGACATTTTTCTGGGGTTATACCCACCACTGCTGTTGGCTTTTGTTTCAATAAATTGTTTGAGATTATGAAATCACCATTGCTGCTTCTACTTAAATGCCCTACTTTCATGATATAATATCATTGTGGCGTGAACTTTTTACATTTTCCATAAATTTCACCCAAAAGCCAAATAAGTAGTAAGTGAACAGGCAATGCAGGTGCCTTTCGGCTCTTTCACTGAGTTCAAATGGGGCTGAGTTTCATATCAGGATTGAAGTAAAATAGTAAAATGTTTAAATTCAGCCTAACCTGGTGAAAGGTACAGCATTTTTTTTCCAGATGTGTATATCAAAGTTTTTGCTAGCTGTCACATCCCCATTTCCTGTCTGCAGCAGGCAGATCCAGACAGGCAGTTTGAGAACTGACATATCTGTGAACTTTTCCCAGGTTCCTCCGGAAGAAGCAGTGTGAATTATACTTAACAGTCCCTACAGCCCTATGTGACCTAGTGTCAAACCTAGTGTATACTTTCCACCGTCAGTGTTTCTTGCCTGAATCTACCTAATATGCATAGTTGGGATGTTTGCTTAACTTTGTCATAATTAGGTTTAATATCCGATATATGTCTGCACTGTGTACATTTTAAAAGTGTATCCTTGATCTGTAACAGACCTCTAACTTCCTTCCTGGACGCGCCGTATATTCATGCAAACAGAGAACAACATGGAAATGTTTATTATAACAATTTTTTATTGAAAGATGTTCTACATAGGGAGATAAATCTGCAATAGTGCCTTCATGAAATAAATCAATTACTGCAGAAATACACTATAATAGTACTTGAATCATAGCTAAAAGGCTGGAATCACGTATGCAGGTTCTGATTCAGCTGGCAAGCCTAAGCCAGGAGTGGATCCAAAAAGAAGACAATGTATAAAGGAAAGACTGACACGTTCCTCTCTTGGATCCACTCCTGCATTTAGCTCAAAATAGTGCATCAAATCTGAGACCAAAAAATGTGTGAATACAGTCTAAAGGATTTTTCCAATTTTTATTTTATTTTTTAATTCTCAGTGGAGCAGTATTTATATAAACGAGAAAAAAAAGATTAAAGACAGAAGCAGCAATGTGCTATGCCAGGCTTTAATAGAGGAGCACAGGCAGGAGCAGTGACGTACTATGCCAGGCTTTAGAGGAGCACAGGCAGGAGTAGCGATGTGCTATGCCAGGCTTTAGTGGAGCGAGCACAGGCAGGAGCAGTGATGTGCTATGCCAGGCTTTAGAGGAGCTAGCACAGGCAGGAGTAGCAATGTGCTATGCCATGCTTTAGTGGAGCGAGCACAGGCAGGAGCAGTGATGTGCTATGCCAGGCTTTAGTGGAGCGAGCACAGGCAGGAGCAGTGATGTGCTATGCCAGGCTTTCGTGGAGTAAGCGCAGGCAGGAGCATCAATGTGCTATGCCAGGCTTTAGTGGAGTGAGCGCAGGCAGGAGCAGTGATGTGCTATGCAGATCTTTTAACAAGCAGAGCTGGTACAGGTAGCCTGCCTGTATATTGATCACTGTGGCCCCAGTGGAATTTGTAAACTAAGTCTACACGTGACATGTGTACTGATAACAAAGTGCTATAGCCATCTGAAATTCAGGTGCCTATTTCGCAAGAAAAACTAAAAAAGAAAAGTTTATTACAAATATTCTTTTAATCACATATCCAATAGGTTTTAATAAAGTTTATGTGAAAGTTTAAGTATACTTTAACTCACCATCTAAAGGTTCCTCTGATCCAGAGGTGATAATTCAGAAAAAAATGTGGAACAACGCTTATCAGTCTTAATGACCTTCAGATTTGATATTTAAAGGTGTTATCTACAGTCGTGGCCAAAAGTTTTGAGAATGACACAAATATTAGTTTTCACAAAGTTTGCTGCTAAACTGCTTTTAGATCTTTGTTTCAGTTGTTTCTGTGATGTAGTGAAATATAATTACACGCACTTCATACGTTTCAAAGGCTTTTATCGACAATTACATGACATTTATGCAAAGAGTCAGTATTTGCAGTGTTGGCCCTCCTTTTTCAGGACCTCTGCAATTCGACTGGGCATGCTCTCAATCAACTTCTGGGCCAATTCCTGACTGATAGCAACCCATTCTTTTATAATCACTTCTTGGAGTTTGTCAGAATTAGTGGGTTTTTGTTTGTCCACTCGCCTCTTAAAGATTGACCACAAGTTCTCAATGGGATTAAGATCTGGGGAGTTTCCAGGCCATGGACCCAAAATGTCAACGTTTTGGTCCCTGAGCCACTTAGGCCCCATGCACACGGCCGTGTTTGACGGCCGTGTGCGGGCCGTGGAACCGCGGCCTGGATCCCTCCTGAGAGCAGGAGCGCACGGCGTCACTGGTTGCTATGACGCCGTGCGCTCCCTGCTGCCGGCACAGTACAGTAATACACTGGTATAGATCATACCAGTGTGTTACTGTATTGCGGCGGCAGCAGGGAGCGCACGGCGTCATAGCAACCAGTGACGCCGTGCGCTCCTGCTCTCAGGAGGGATCCAGGCCGCGGTTCCACGGCCCGCACACGGCCGTCAAACACGGCCGTGTGCATGGGGCCTTAGTTATCACTTTTGCCTTATGGCACGGTGCTCCATCGTGCTAAAAAATGCATTGTTCTTCACCAAACTGTTGTTGGATTGTTGGAAGAAGTTGCTGTTGGAGGGTGTTTTGGTACCATTCTTTATGGCTGTGTTTTTGGGCAAAATTGTGAGTGAGCCCACTCCCTTGGATGAGAAGCAACCCCACACATGAATGGTCTCAGGATGCTTTACTGTTGGCATGACACAGGACTGATGGTAGCGCTCTTCTTCTCCGGACAAGCCTTTTTCCTGATGCCCCAAACAATCGGAAAGAGGCTTCATCGGAGAATATGACTTTGCCCAAGTCCTCAGCAAACCATTCACCATATTTTCTGCAGAACATAAATCTGTCCCTGATGGGAGTTTTTTGGAGAGAAGTGGCTTCTTTGCTGCTCTTATTGACACCAGGCCACCTTCCAAAAGTCTTCGACTCACTGTGCGTACAGATGAGCTCACACCTGCCTGCTGCCATTCCTGAGCAAGCTCTGCACTGGTGGCACTCCGATCCCGCAGCTGAATCCTGGCGCTTGCTGGACTTTCTTGGACGCCCTGAAGCCTTCTTAACAAGAATTTAACCTCTTTCCTTGAAGTTCTTGATGATCCTATAAATTGTTGATTGAGGTGCAATCTTAGTAGCCACAATATCCTTGCCTGTGAAGCCATTTTTATGCAACGCAATGATGGCTGCACGTGTTTCTTTGCAGGTCACCATGGTTAACAATGGAAGAACAATTTTTTAAGCATCGCCTTCCTTTTAACAGGTCAAGTCTTCCATTTTAACCCAATCAGCCTGACATAATGATCTCCAGCCTTGTGCTTGTCAACATTCTCACCTGAGTTAACAAGACGATTACTGAAATGATCTCAGCAGGTCCTTTAATGACAGCAATGAAATGCAGTGGAAAGTGTTTTTTGGGATTAAGTTAATTTTCATGGCAAAGAAGAACTATGCAATTCATCTGATCACTCTTCATAACATTCTGGAGTATATGCAAATTGCTATTTGGCCACGACTGTACACACACAGCAACCATTTTCCAAAAAGGTACAGCCACACGGTCAGGTTTCCTGATGCAGTTTTGGAAGCTATAATCAGGACTGAAAGTAGAAAGGACAGATACGACTTCTCTTTTTTTAAATTCACTCCTGGTTTTGACTTCAAAAACTGCATTAAAAAAATAAAAAAACGTGTGGCAGTACCCTAAGTCCTATCAGATCATACTGGCATCATAGATGGGGTTTCACCATGTGTCTTATATGTCACAAATTAGCATTGTGCAGCAGATTTCACCCTTTGCAAAATTGCAGCATTATTGACAGCAAAACCATGTTTGTCCCATTTTCCAGAAAAAATAGCGCAGCATGGAGAACTTTTTTTTTTTTGTCCAAACACAATGATGGAAACTGATGAACCTCATAGTAAGGCCTCATGCACACAACCGTTTTTTTTAAGGTCCACAAAAACGGGGTCCGTGATCCGTGACCGTTTTTTCGTCCGTGGGTCTTCCTTCCTACCGATGTCCGTCAAAAAAATAGGACAGGTCATATTTTTTTGACGGGCAGGAAACACGGATCACGGATGCGGCTGCAAAACGGTGTGTTTTCCGATTTTTCCACGGACCCATTGAAAGTCAACGTCACAACGGCCACAGATGCACACAACGGTCGTATGCATGAGGCCTAAGTCAGTGTTCTCATGTGTTTTTGTGGTGCTTTTAATGTTTTGTTACTTTTCTTGCATTTTCCCAGTGCAATACAGAAGCCTTTGGGAAAAGTGCCACCTAGATAGAGCATTTTGTTTTGAATGAAAAATAAAACGCTCTGACTAAAGATGAGCAAATTGATTCTAAATTTTATTACGACTTTCCCATATATTTGGATTCTAGCAAATCCCAAACTTTTGCAATTTGTTTCAGACAAATCACTCGAAATATCAGCTACCATTTTACAGGTCAGAAGACAGAGAAGAAGACTTCTGCCACCAAAAAGGGATAATTTTGGGACCGGTTTTAATTTTAAAAGAAAATCCGACAGTACAGAGTTTGTTACCTGTCACACCCGTGACAGGTGGCAGAAGATCTGAAAGACTGGCTGCATGTCAGTGATCTGACAGCTTCTTTTGGTTTCACCTTGTCTATTTGTTGCTGGGATGTACACACCTCCTTTTAAGGTGCAGATCATGTGACCATTACTACTCCCTTCTTAGTCTGGCTTTACCCATCACTCCTTGCGAGTGATAGCTCATTCTGGTTGTGGATCGTTTGGTGTCTGGATCTTAGCTGAGTTCGTGCTTTCCATTTACCCGGAGTTAAGTGTCTATCCTTTTTGTATTGTGTTTATTTCCTATCTCTAGGTAACAGACCTGAGGTAGACTCTTGTTCCTTCAGCTGGGAAGGAAGAGGTCGTCTGTGGCCCAATCACTATCTTCAGGGCCTTTTAGGGTGAGCCAGGCTTAGGTTCCTGCGGATGAACAGTCCTACCATCGGGGTAGGGCTCGGGTTGGGATTTATTAGGTGGTGACCTTTCCCCTTTCCCTAGTTTGCAGGCCTGGTACCTTCTCCCTCCCTTTTGTGTTTGGGGTGGAATTCCCCTCCTACACCACGCCGTGACATTATCAACCGCCAAAACCGCCATTTTGTTTGTGTCAGTGCAGCGATGGATCCAATCTTTCCATTAGTCGGACAACTGCAGGGGTTGTCTTTGGAGGTAGCTGACCTCCGCAAAACTGTCTCGCAGATCCAGAGACCTCAGGTGGCTGGTTCCGACACTGGGAATCAGTCCATCCCGGAACCTAAGGTTGCTCTCCCGGACAGATTTTCCGGGGCAGTGACAATTTCATGCTGTTTAAGGAATTCTGTTTAAGGAATCATGAAAATTATATTTTAAGCTACGTCCTCATCCTTCTGGTGATGAGAGTCAAAGAGTGGATATAATCATGTCGTTGCTTAATGGAGACACTCAGGCGTGGGCTTTTTCTTTGCCGACCGGATCGCAGTCCCTCCGGTTGGTAGATTAGTTTTTCGGAGCTCTAGGTCTGATCTATGACGACCCAGATTTCCCTGGACGAGACCAAGTTGCGTGGTTTACGCCAGGGAAAGCGGTCTGCAGAGATCTATTGCTCAGATTTTAGGAGATGGGCTACGGATACGGAGTGGAATGATCCAGCTCTCCGTAGTCAATTTTGTCAGGGGTTATCACAGAGGTTGAAAGATGCATTGGCCTTTCACAAAAATCTGGAGTCATTGGAGGCGGTTATGTCACTTGCTATACGTATCGATAGACATCTGAGAGAGAGATCTAAGGTCTCTCACTCTTAGGATGTACTATCCGATGAGGTGGCAGCTTCCTCTGACACTTTGGGTGAATATACACTTGATTGTATGACTGGTGACGAGCCCATGCAGTTGGGGGGAGCTAACACTAGACCTGTGGGAAAGAATGTTGGTCATAAGAAAGGAGCCTTTTTTTTCTGTGGTAAAAAGAGACATTTTGTTAATGTATGTCCCTACGTTCAGCGTCAAGGTAAAAACAAAAATAAAATGTTTAATTCCCATTTTACTCTTGGTGGTGTGGGTGGAGAGCCAGAGAACTTAAATGCACCATTAACTGGTAGTACTCGATTTCTCCTGTCTGCTGAGGTGGCGCTAGAGTTCAAAATTGTGAAAATTGAGGCCTTTATTGACAGTGGGGCAGGGGTTAACCTAGTTGATGGTCAGTTAGTTTGCATGCATGGATTGTCAACAAGTGCATTAGAAAAAAATATTTCTGTGTTTGCAATTGATTCTGCTCCACTTACTCAAAAATACTTATGAGGAAGGACAAAAATTGTTATATGGTCTGAAACGCGTTGATGAAACTATCCTGTATGAAGATTTTTAACCGCATCAATAAAAAGGGTTTCCTGCTTAGACATGGAGCTGGATGCTTTTTCTTCCAATATTTGTTCAACTGCAACCAGGTGCGGTATCCTTGTTCGTCTAGCAGAGGAAGAGGTGAGAGCTGCCTTTACCATTATTGATCAAACTGAGGGTGGGTGATTTTCATCAGGAATTCATTTTGTGTTTTGTGTTGGAGGGTCTGCCTGTTCCATTGGTTTTGGGCTTGCCATGATTAAGTAAACATAATCCTATTATGGATTGGCAAGCGTGACAGATTCTCGATTTGAGTGATTATTTCACAGAAAATTGTCTTAATGCATCGATTTCTGTTGTAACAACTAAAGCTGTACCCTCATTTATATCTGAATTCTCAGATGTATTTTCTGAAAGTGGAGGCCAGAAATTATCTCCGCATCGGGATTATGATTGTCCCATTGCCCAAATCTCAATTATATAATTTTTCTGAACCTCAAAGAACGGCCATGCGAGAATATATCATAGAGAGTTTGGCTAAGGGACATATTAGATCCTCTAAATCCCCAGTGGAAACAGGCCATGTTTGGACTTAATTGTATCACTGTCCGTGATCCTTATCCCCTTCCTTTGATCCCAGATTTGTTTAATCAATTTGTCGCCAAGGTGTTCTCCAAGTTGGATTTGAGGGGGGCATATAATCTGGTAAGGATCAAGGAAGGGGATGAATGGAAGACGCCATTTAATACCCCTGAAGGTCATTTTGAGAATCTGGTCATGCCTTTTAGGTTAACCAATGCGCCTGCAGTTTTTAAGCACTTCGTTAATGACATCTTTCATCATCTGGTGGGGAGGTTTGTTGTGGTATATCTGGATGATATACTAGTTTATTCTCCTGATATCCTGAGACCCATCAGGATCGCATGAGACAAGTGTTACAGGTCCTAAGAGAGAATACATTGTATGCTAAGATGGAGAAGTGTGCATTTGCAGTTCAGGAAGTGCAATTCCTGGGTTATCTACTCTCATCCTCAGGTTTTCGGATGGATCCTGAGAAGGTCCATGCTGTGCTGGACTGGGATCGTCCCGAAAATTTGAAAGCCCTTATGCGTTTTTTGGGGTTCGCCAACTACTACCGTAAATTCATTTCGAATAGTGATGAGCAAGCATGCTCGGCCGAACTGCTGTTCGGCTCGAGCATACACTCGGCAGATCCGAGTGCTCGGTTGAATCATTTAGGTGTTCAAATACAATTTGATACAATGGAAGAGAAGAGGGTGTCTGATTCATAAAAAAAGGTTAGAAATTGATGGAAGCTGGATGCATCTTAGACTCCTATTATGTACAACATACAATAGACAACCACACAAAGGCTATATGCCAAAAGCCAGGTATGTTCAAGCCATCAATCTATCCATGAGACAGATAACAGTCAGCTTACCTTACTATGGCAGCCTTGTGTACTATGAGATATTCCAAACCACAAAAAGTTTTCTTGATGTTTTTTCTTCCAATACCCTCAATTTGAAGTTCTGGACCATTTGTGATAAGTATTTTTGAGTAAGTGGAGCGGAATCAATTGCAAACACAGAAATATTTTTTTTAATGCACTTGTTGACAATCCATGCATGCAAACGAACATCCAGGTGCTTTTGTGCAAACTGTAAACATGCAGCAATGTTTTTTTTGGACAGCAGAGGCTTCCTCGCTGGTATCTTCCCATGAAATCCATTCTTCTTTAGTGTTTTACGTATCGTAGATTCGCTAACAGGTATGTTAGCATATGCCAGAGACTTTTGTAAGTCTTTAGCTCACACTCTAGGATTCTTCTTCACCTCATTGAGCAGTCTGTGCTGTGCTCTTGCTGTCATCTTTACAGGACGGCCACTCTTAGGGAGAGTAGCAGCAGTGCTGAACTTTCTCCATTTATAGACAATTTGTCTTACCGTGGACTGATGAACAGCAAGGCTTTTGGAGATACTTTTATAACCCTTTCCAGCTTTATGCAAGTCAACAATTCTTAATCGTAGGTCTTCTGAGAGCTTTTTTGTGCGAGGCACCATTCACATCAGGCAATGCTTGTTGTGAAAAGCAAACCCAAAACTGGTGTGTGGTTTTTTTATAGGGCAGGGCAGCTGTAACCAACACCTCCAATCTCATCTTATTGATTGGACTACAGTTGGCTCTATGATGGCCACTCGTTTTTCTTTACTTAGCTGCTTTTTTCTTGCCATAATACAAATTCTAACAGTCTATTCAGTAGGACTATCAGCTGTGTATCCACCTGACTTCTCCAGAACGCAACTGATGGTCCCAACCCCATTTATAAGGCAAGAAATCCCACTTATTAAACCTGACAGGGCACACCTGTGAAGTGAAAACCATTTCAGGTGACTACCTCTTGAAGCTCATCAAGAGAATGCCAAGAGTGTGCAAAGCAGTAATCAAAGCAAAAGGTGGCTACTTTGAAGAACCTAGAATATGACATATTTTCAGTTGCTTCACACTTTTTTGTTATGTATATAATTCCACATGTGTTAATTCATAGTTTTGATGCCTTCAGTGTGAACCTACAATTTTCATAGTCATGAAAATAAAGAAAACTCTTTGAATGAGAAGGTGTGTCCAAACTTTTGGTCTGTACTGTATCTCATACAGTTTTGGCACCTAGGATGGGCTCCAAGTTCCCATATTATTAATAGTGCAGACCCCATGCTCCCACGATTATTAGTGCCAGCAAACTGTCCTTATCAATAATAGCATCAACAGAGTCCCTATTATTAATAATGCAGAGATCCCCAATTATTAAAAGCATCAGCAGAGTGCCCATTATTAACACAGAGTGCTTAATTTATTAATAGCACCAGCAGAGTGCTCATTATTAATAATGCCAGCAGAATGTCCCAGTTATTAATAGTATCAGCAGAGTGCCCATTATTAATAATGCCAGCAGTGTCACAGTTATTAATAGCATCAGCAGAGTGCCCATTATTAATAATGCCAGCAGTGTCCCAGTTATATCATCAGCAGAGTGCTCATTATTAATAATGCCAGCAGTGTCCCAGTTATATCATCAGCAGAGTGGCCATTATTAATAAAGAGAGCTGAGTGTTCCTTAATAACACCAGCAGAGTGCTCATTATGAATAATTGCAGCATTGTGTCTCTTTTATTAGTAGCACCAGCAGAGTACAAATTATTAATACTGCTAGCAGAGTGTCCCAATTATTAATAGCATCATGAAGAACCCGTTATTAATAATGCCAACAGTGTCTTAGTTATTAATAGCACCAGAAGGGTGACTCTTTATTAATAATGCCTGCAGAGTATCCCCTTTATTAACAATGTCAGCAGTGTCCCAACTATTAAAAACACTGGCAGAGTGCCCTCATTACTAATAGTGTCAGCAGAGTGCCTCTTATTAATAGCACCAGCAGAGTCCCCATTTTTAATAATGCCAGAAGAATGTGCTCTTTATGAATAGTGCTAGCATAGTATGTTCATTATTAATAGCACCAGCAGAGTGCCCTCATTATTAATAGTGCCAGAAGAGTGCCCTATTATTAATAACGCAGGCACAGTGCCTACATGATTAATAACAAAAAAACCTCTCTTGTTAATAGTGGCGGCAGAGTGTCCCTGTTATACATGCTGCAGGAAGTGTGCCCCCCACATGACATACATTATATAGGTGCAGGAAATGGACAGAGCAGCCACCTAGCGTTTAAAAATTTGCTGTGGGGCCTATTCATTTCTACTTATGTCACTGATTCTAGCAAAGTGCCCCAATTATTTATTGTGTCCGCAGAGTGTCCTCACTATTAATAGTTCCAGCAAAGTGCCCTCATTATTAATAGTGCTAGCAATTCGCCCTCATTATTCAAAGTGCCAAAAGAGTGCCCTCTTTATTAATAGTGCCAGCAGAGTGCCCTCTTTATTAATAGTGTCAGCAGAGTGCCCTCTTTATTAATAGTGCCAGTAGAGTGCCCTCTTTATTAATAGTGCCAGCAGAGTGCCCTCATTATTCAAAGTGACATCAGAGTGCCCTCATTATTAATAGTGCCAGCAGAGTGCCCTCATTATTCAAAGTGACATCAGAGTGCCCTCATTATTAATAGTGCCAGCAGAGTGCCCTCATTATTCAAAGTGACATCAGAGTGCCCTCATTATTAATAGTGCCAGCAGAGTGCCCTCATTATTCATAGTGACATCAGAGTGCCCTCATTATTAATAGTGCCAGCAGAGTGCCCTCATTATTCAAAGTGACATCAGAGTGCCCTCATTATTAATAGTGTCAGCAGAGTGCCCTCTTTATTAATAGTGCCAGCAGAGTGCCCTCTTTATTAATAGTGCCAGCAGAGTACCCTCTATATTAATAGTGTCAGCAGAGTGCCCTCTTTATTAATAGTGCCAGCAGAGTGCCCTCTTTATTAATAGTGTCAGCAGAGTGCCCTCTTTATTAATAGTGTCAGCAGAGTGCCCTCATTATTAATAGTGCCAGCAGAGTGCCCTCTTTATTAATAGTGTCAGCAGAGTGCCCTCTTTTTTAATAGTGCCAGCAGAGTGCCCTCTTTATTAATAGTGTCAGCAGAGTGCCCTCTTTATTAATAGTGCCAGCAGAGTGCCCTCTTTATTAATAGTGCCAGCAGAGTGCCTCTTATTATTAATAGTGTCAGCAGAGTGCCCTCTTTATTAATAGTGTCAGCAGAGTGCTCTTATTATTAATAGTGTCAGCAGAGTGCCCTCTTTATTAATAGTGTCAGCAGAGTGCCCTCTTTTTTAATAGTGCCATCAGAGTGCCCTCTTTATTAATAGTGTCAGCAGAGTGCCCTCTTTATTAATAGTGTCAGCAGAGTGCCCTCTTTATTAATAGTGCCAGCAGAGTGCCCTCTTTATTAATAGTGCCAGCAGAGTGCCCTCATTATTCAAAGTCACATCAGAGTGCCCTCATTATTAATAGTGTCAGCAGAGTGCCCTCTTTTTTAATAGTGCCAGCAGAGTGCCCTCTTTATTAATAGTGTCAGCAGAGTGCCCTCTTTATTAATAGTGCCAGCAGAGTGCCCTCTTTATTAATAGTGCCAGCAGAGTGCCCTCTTTATTAATAGTGTCAGCAGAGTGCCCTCTTTATTAATAGTGCCAGCAGAGTGCCCTCTTTATTAATAGTGCCAGCAGAGTGCCCTCTTTATTAATAGTGTCAGCAGAGTGCCCTCTTTATTAATAGTGACATCAGAGTGCCCTCTTTATTAATAGCGTCAGCAGAGTGCCCTCTTTATTAATAGTGTCAGCAGAGTGCCCTCTTTATTAATAGTGCCAGCAGAGTGCCCTCTTTATTAATAGTGTCAGCAGAGTGCCCTCTTTATTAATAGTGCCAGCAGAGTGCCCTCTTTATTAATAGCGTCAGCAGAGTGCCCTCTTTATTAATAGTGCCAGCAGAGTGCCCTCTTTATTAATAGCGTCAGCAGAGTGCCCTCTTTATTAATAGTGTCAGCAGTGCCCTCATTATTAATAGTGCCAGCAGAGTGCCCTCTTTATTAATAGTGTCAGCAGAGTGCCCTCTTTATTAATAGTGTCAGCAGTGCCCTCATTATTAATAGTGCCAGCAGAGTGCCCTCTTTATTAATAGTGCCCTCTTTATTAATAGTGACATCAGAGTGCCCTCTTTATTAATAGTGACATCAGAGTGCCCTCTTTATTAATAGCGTCAGCAGAGTGCCCTCTTTATTAATAGTGCCAGCAGAGTGCCCTCTTTATTAATAGTGTCAGCAGAGTGCCCTCTTTATTAATAGTGCCAGCAGAGTGCCCTCTTTATTAATAGCGTCAGCAGAGTGCCCTCTTTATTAATAGTGCCAGCAGAGTGCCCTCTTTATTAATAGCGTCAGCAGAGTGCCCTCTTTATTAATAGTGTCAGCAGAGTGCCCTCTTTATTAATAGTGTCAGCAGAGTGCCCTCTTTATTAATAGTGTCAGCAGAGTGCTCTTATTATTAATAGTGCCAGCAGAGTGCCCTCTTTATTAATAGTGCCAGCAGAGTGCCCTCTTTATTAATAGCGTCAGCAGAGTGCCCTCTTTATTAATAGTGTCAGCAGAGTGCCCTCTTTATTAATAGTGCCAGCAGAGTGCTCTTATTATTAATAGTGCCAGCAGAGTGCCCTCTTTATTAATAGTGCCAGCAGAGTGTCCTCTTTATTAATAGTGCCAGCAGAGTGCCCTCTTTATTAATAGTGCCAGCAGAGTGTCCTCTTTATTAATAGTGCCAGCAGAGTGCCCTCTTTATTAATAGTGTCAGCAGAGTGCTCTTATTATTAATAGTGTCAGCAGTGCCCTCATTATTAATAGTGCCAGCAGAGTGCCCTCTTTATTAATAGTGCCAGCAGAGTGCCCTCTTTATTAATAGTGTCAGCAGAGTGCTCTCTTTATTAATAGTGCCAGCAGAGTGCCCTCTTTATTAATAGTGCCAGCAGAGTGCCCTCTTTATTAATAGTGCCAGAAGAGTGCTCTTATTATTAATAGTGTCAGCAGAGTGCCCTCTTTATTAATAGTGTCAGCAGTGCCCTCATTATTAATAGTGCCAGCAGAGTGCCCTCTTTATTAATAGTGTCAGCAGAGTGCTCTTATTATTAATAGTGCCAGCAGAGTGCCCTCTTTATTAATAGTGCCAGCAGAGTGCCCTCTTTATTAATAGTGCCAGAAGAGTGCTCTTATTATTAATAGTGTCAGCAGAGTGCTCTTATTATTAATAGTGCCAGCAGAGTGCCCTCTTTATTAATAGTGTCAGCAGAGTGCCCTCTTTATTAATAGTGTCAGCAGAGTGCTCTTATTATTAATAGTGCCAGCAGAGTGCCCTCTTTATTAATAGTGCCAGCAGAGTGCCCTCTTTATTAATAGTGCCAGAAGAGTGCTCTTATTATTAATAGTGTCAGCAGAGTGTCCTCTTTATTAATAGTGCCAGCAGAGTGCCCTCTTTATTAATAGTGCCAGCAGAGTGCCCTCTTTATTAATAGCGTCAGCAGAGTGCTCTTATTATTAATAGTGCCAGCAGAGTGCCCTCTTTATTAATAGTGCCAGCAGAGTGCCCTCTTTATTAATAGTGCCAGAAGAGTGCTCTTATTATTAATAGTGCTAGCAGAGTGCTCTCTTTATTAATAGTGTCAGCAGAGTGCCCTCTTTATTAATAGTGTCAGCAGAGTGCTCTTTTATTAATAGTGCCAGCAGAGTGCCCTCTTTATTAATAGTGTCAGCAGAGTGCTCTTATTATTAATAGTGCTAGCAGAGTGCTCTCTTTATTAATAGTGTCAGCAGAGTGCCCTCTTTATTAATAGTGTCAGCAGAGTGCTCTATTATTAATAGTGCCAGCAGAGTGCCCTCTTTATTAATAGTGTCAGCAGAGTGCTCTTATTATTAATAGTGCCAGCAGAGTGCCCTCTTTATTAATAGTGTCAGCAGAGTGCTCTTATTATTAATAGTGCCAGCAGAGTGCCCTCTTTATTAATAGTGCCAGCAGAGTGCCCTCTTTATTAATAGTGCCAGAAGAGTGCTCTTATTATTAATAGTGTCAGCAGAGTGTCCTCTTTATTAATAGTGCCAGCAGAGTGCCCTCTTTATTAATAGTGCCAGCAGAGTGCCCTCTTTATTAATAGTGTCAGCAGAGTGCTCTTATTATTAATAGTGCCAGCAGAGTGCCCTCTTTATTAATAGTGCCAGCAGAGTGCCTCTTTATTAATAGTGCCAGAAGAGTGCTCTTATTATTAATAGTGCTAGCAGAGTGCTCTCTTTATTAATAGTGTCAGCAGAGTGCCCTCTTTATTAATAGTGTCAGCAGAGTGCTCTTATTATTAATAGTGCCAGCAGAGTGCCCTCTTTATTAATAGTGTCAGCAGAGTGCTCTTATTATTAATAGTGCTAGCAGAGTGCTCTCTTTATTAATAGTGTCAGCAGAGTGCCCTCTTTATTAATAGTGTCAGCAGAGTGCTCTTATTATTAATAGTGCCAGCAGAGTGCCCTCTTTATTAATAGTGCCAGCAGAGTGCCCTCTTTATTAATAGCGTCAGCAGAGTGCCCTCTTTATTAATAGTGTCAGCAGAGTGCTCTTATTATTAATAGTGCCAGCAGAGTGCCCTCTTTATTAATAGTGTCAGCAGAGTGCTCTTATTATTAATAGTGCCAGCAGAGTGCCCTCTTTATTAATAGTGCCAGCAGAGTGCCCTCTTTATTAATAGGTCAGCAGAGTGCCCTCTTTATTAATAGTGTCAGCAGAGTGCTCTTATTATTAATAGTGCCAGCAGAGTGCCCTCTTTATTAATAGTGCCAGCAGAGTGCCCTCTTTATTAATAGTGTCAGCAGAGTGCTCTCTTATTAATAGTGCCAGCAGAGTGCCTCTTTATTAATAGTGCCAGCAGAGTGCCCTCTTTATTAATAGTGCAGCAGAGTGCTCTTATTATTAATAGCGGCGCAGAGTGCCCTCTTATAGCAGCGACGAGTGCCCTCTTTATTAATAGTGTCAGCAGAGTGCCCTCTTTATTAATAGTGCCAGCAGAGTGCCTCTTATTATTAATAGTGCCAGCAGAGTGCCCTCTTTATTAATAGTGTCAGCAGAGTGCCTCTTTATTAATAGTGTCAGCAGAGTGCCCTCTTTATTAATAGTGCCAGCAGAGTGCCCTCTTTATTAATAGTGGCAGCAGAGTGCTCTATTATTAATAGTGCCAGCAGAGTGCCCTCTTTATTAATAGTGTCAGCAGAGTGCCCTCTTTATTAATAGTGTCAGCAGAGTGCTCTTATTATTAATAGTGCCAGCAGAGTGCCCTCTTTATTAATAGTGACATCAGAGTGCCCTCTTTATTAATAGTGCCAGCAGAGTGCCCTCTTTATTAATAGCGTCAGCAGAGTGCCCTCTTTATTAATAGTGTCAGCAGAGTGCTCTTATTATTAATAGTGCTAGCAGAGTGCCCTCTTTATTAATAGTGTCAGCAGAGTGCCCTCTTTATTAATAGTGTCAGCAGAGTGCCCTCTTTATTAATAGTGCCAGCAGAGTGCCCTCTTTATTAATAGTGTCAGCAGAGTGCCCTCTTTATTAATAGTGTCAGCAGAGTGCCCTCTTTATTAATAGTGCCAGCAGAGTGCCCTCTTTATTAATAGTGTCAGCAGAGTGCTCTTATTATTAATAGTGTCAGCAGTGCCCTCATTATTAATAGTGCCAGCAGAGTGCCCTCTTTATTAATAGTGTCAGCAGAGTGCCCTCTTTATTAATAGTGTCAGCAGAGTGCTCTTATTATTAATAGTGCCAGCAGAGTGCCCTCTTTATTAATAGTGACATCAGAGTGCCCTCTTTATTAATAGTGCCAGCTGAGTGCCCTCTTTATTAATAGCGTCAGCAGAGTGCCCTCTTTATTAATAGTGTCAGCAGAGTGCTCTTATTATTAATAGTGCTAGCAGAGTGCCCTCTTTATTAATAGTGTCAGCAGAGTGCCCTCTTTATTAATAGTGTCAGCAGAGTGCTCTTATTATTAATAGTGCCAGCAGAGTGCCCTCTTTATTAATAGTGACATCAGAGTGCCCTCTTTATTAATAGTGCCAGCAGAGTGCCCTCTTTATTAATAGCGTCAGCAGAGTGCCCTCTTTATTAATAGTGTCAGCAGAGTGCTCTTATTATTAATAGTGCTAGCAGAGTGCCCTCTTTATTAATAGTGACATCAGAGTGCCCTCTTTATTAATAGTGCCAGCAGAGTGCCCTCTTTATTAATAGCGTCAGCAGAGTGCCCTCTTTATTAATAGTGTCAGCAGAGTGCAACTCCTTCCAGAGTGCCCCCGCCCCACCCCCATCTGGAGTGCCACCACTGAAAAAAGCAACCACAAAAAAATTGTTTTGTGCTCCGACCACCCTACAACTCTGTCACTGTTTAAGCATTCAAAATTTTACTGCAGCGCCTTGAAATGAGGCAGTCGGACAATGCAGTCCTCAGACCAAAGAAGGTGGTGCTCCCCTGGACTAAGGCCTAGATTCATTACAATGCTTCACGTCCAGTTCAGTAGACTCATAAGAGGTCAGGGTGTTAGATCCAGAGAACGGACAGTTCATCATAAGCACCATAACCTAGTCAGCTCGCTGTGACGCCAGCAAATCATTCTCTGGACCCGGAATCCAGTCTGAAACCTGTAAGACGCTCATCAGCTTTTCTTTATTGGGCGAGTTAGTTTTATCCACACAATAATGGAGATCCCTTTAATAACCAAATGACAATTTTGCAAAGCAAAATGATTTTGTAATTAAATTTAGGATTCAGAGATTTGTATAAAAATAGTGCAATCAACTCCCGCAAAGGACCAGGAGGAAGTTCTGTTTCCTTTCAGCACTATGTTCATCTGGTTTCCATTGTTGACATGAAAGTCAAAGAACATAAACAGTTTGCCCTTCGGCATATTAGTCCACAAATGTTGCTTAACAAAATAAAATAATGATAATAAAAAAAGAGCAAAACAACAAAAGCCTAGTTAATTTTTTCCAGTGTAATTTGGAGACATTAAAAGGAATCTGTCACCATGATCCTGGACTTTTATCTGCCATACTGCATGAGTACTAGTACTACACAAAAGGAGTATAGATCACCATTTATTTTTAGTTAGTGCCATGCCAGTATAATTGAGGAGACTTATGTGCGCATGCACAGCAGTCCTGACAGTGCATTTCAATGTAGCTTTAAACTTTGACAGCAGGTTAATAAATGCAAAATTGTGATCTGGACTTCTTATTGGCAGTACTATGCATGTATTACTGCAGATAATAGTCCAAGGTAATGGTGAGAGATTCCCTTTAATTTCAAAGTGCTTTAGTCCATACTTGAAACAAAAATCTAGTGAAATACTGACATCTGGTGGTACATGTAAGAACTGCATGCTAATAATGTTTTCCATAACAGTGGTGTGACAATGGCCATATGAAGTTTCATCGATCATGATAAAATCATGGTCACATTGTGACCAGTTTATTTTAATGGAAAAGTGTAGCAAGTGATCTTGTCTTGAAATTATGGTGAAGATTTAAGACAGATGTTTCACGCGTCTGATAAAAGCAGGCGTGTGAAACCCCAGTCTTAATAACTCCCCCCATTGTGTTTCAATTCCTTACTATTTCAAAATCCATGTTTGCTGTCAGTGGATAGAAACAATCTTGTTTATTGTCATAGGTACCAGCTATGAATTTAACATGCCTAGTATTGCTCATGGTCCATGCCATACATAGCACATGTAACAGCTGCTTCTTTCTATATAATGGACACTGTATATTGTATGAGCACTATGAGTAGCAGGTTGGCTCAGAAGGGAGATTTTAATAAGCCGTATAAAATATGATTTTAATTTACAAAGTTTTAACTATGAAACCAAAATCAAAGGCTGCCCCCTCTATTGTACCAATGCAATTGCTCTTAGGTTATATGGATAAGACAGACAACAGAGGGTTGTAGTCAATGGAGTATATTCAGACCATAGTCTTGTTACCAGTGGGGTACCTCAGGGATCTGTTCTGGGACCCATATTGTTTAATATCTTTATCAGTGAAATTGTGAAAGGCCTCGATGGTGAGGTGTGTCTTTTTGCTGATGACACAAAGATTTGTAACAGGGTTGATGTTCCTGGAGGGATACACCAAATGGAAAAGGACTTAGGAAAACTAGAGGAATGGTAAAAAATCTGGCAACTAAAATTTCATGTTGATAAGTGCAAGATAATGCACCTGGGACGTAAAAACCCAAGAGCAGAATATAAAATCAGTGATACAGTCCTAACCTCAGTATCTGAGGAAAGGGATTTAGGGGTCATTATTTCAGAAGACTTAAAGGGAACCTGTCACCGGGATTTGATGTATAGAGCTGAGGACGACATGGGTTGCTACATGGCCGCTAGCACATCTGCAATACCCAGTCCCCATAGCTCTGTGTGCTTTTACAGTCAGGTCCATAAATATTGGAACATCGACACAATTCTAACATTTTTGGCTCTATACTCCACCACAATGGATTATAAAAGGAATGAACAAGATGTGTTTTACCTGCAGACTGTCAGCTTAATTTGTGGGTATTTACATCCAAATCAGGTGAACGGTGTAGGAATTATAACAGTTTGCATTTGTGCCTCCCACTTGTTAAGGGACCAAAAGTAATGGAACAATTGGCTTCTCAGCTGTTCCATGGCCAGGTGTGTGTTATTCCCTCATTATCCCAATTACAATGAGCAGATAAAAGGTCCAGAGTTAATTTCAAGTGTGCTATTTGCATTTGGAATCTGTTGCTGTCAACTCTCAAGATGAGATCCAAAGAGCTGTCACTATCAGTGAAGCAAGCCATCTAGGCTGAAAAAACACAACAAACCCTTCAGAGAGATAGCAAAAACATTAGGCGTGGCCAAAACAACTGTTTGGAACATTCTTAAAAAGAAGGAACGCACCGGTGAGCTCAGCAACACCAAAAGACCCGGTAGACCATGGAAAACAACTGTGGTGGATGACCGAATAATTCTTTCCCTGGTGAAGAAAAAACCCTTCACAACAGTTGGCCAGATCAAGAACACTCTCCAGGAGGTAGATGTATGTGTGTCAAAGTCAACAATCAAGAGAAGACTTCACCAGAGTGAATACAGAGGTTTCACCACAAGATGTAAACCATTGGTGAGCCTCAAATACAGGAAGGCCAGATTAGAGTTTGCCAAGCGACATCTAAAAAAGCCTTTACAGTTCTGGAACAACATCCTATGGACAGATGAGACCAAGATCAACTTGTACCAGAGTGATGGGAAGAGAAGAGTATGGAGAAGGAAAGGAACTGCAGTGAAGCATGGTGGTGGTAGTGTCATGGCGTGGGCATGTATGGCTGCCAATGGAACTGGTTCTCTTGTGTTTATTGATGATGTGACTGCTGACAAAAGCAGCAGGATGAATTCTGAAGTGTTTTGGGCAATATTATCTGCTCCTATTCAGCCAAATGCTTCAGAACTCATTGGACGGAGCTTCACAGTGTAGATGGACAATGGCCCAAAGCATACTGCAAAAGCAACCAAAGAGTTTTTTAAGGGAAAGAAGTGGAATGTTATGCAATGGCAAAGTCAATCACCTGACCTGAATCCGATTGAGCATGCATTTCACTTGCTGAAGACAAAACTGAAGGGAAAATGTCCTAAGAACAAGCAGGAACTGAAGACAGTTGCAGTAGAGGCCTGGCAGAGTATCACCAGGGATGAAACCCATGTCTATGCATTCCAGACTTCAGGCTGTAATTGACTGCAAAGGATTTGCAACCAAGTATTAACAAGTGAAAGTTTGATTTATGATTATAATTCTGTCCCATTACTTTTGGTCCCTTAACAAGTGGGAGGCACATATGCAAACTGTTGTAATTCCTACACCGTTCACCTGATTTGGATGTAAATACCCTCAAATTAAAGCTGTCAGTCTGCAGATAAATCACATCTTGTTTGTTTTATTTCAAATCCATTGTGGTGGTGTATAGAGCCAAAAATGTTAGAATTGTGTCCATGTCCCAATATTTATGTACCTGACTGTATTATGGAAAAAAAGCAATTTGATCTATAATCAAATTACCCTGAGATGTGTCATGTACGTGAGATGAGTCCAACGTGAAGGAGCCCAGCACCATCCCACATCCTCAGAATCTCCTTCTTGCTCCCCGACTTCAGACAGCCAGAGCGCCATAATCTCGTGATGCCAGCACAGGGAAGGAACACTATGAGGACACTGCGCATGCGCTAGATAGTGCATCGTTAAATTACGGCGCTCTGGCTTTCTGACGTCGGGGAGCAAGGAGGAGATTCGGAGCATGCGGGGAGGTGCTTGGCTCCTTCACGCTGGACTCATCTCACGTACAGGACACATCTCAGGGTAATTTGCATGTATCAAATCGTTTTTTTCCACAATAAAAGCACACAGAGCTATGGGGACTAGGCATTGCGGATGTGCTAGCGGCCATCTAGCAACTAATGTCCTCAGCTCTATACATCAAATCCCGGTGACAGGTTCCCTTTGAAGATAGGCAGACAATGTCACAGAGCAGCAGGAAATACTAGCAGAATGCTTGGGTGTATAGGGAGAGGAATTACCAGTAGAAAGAGGGAGGTGCTCATGCCGCTCTACAGAGCACTAGTGAGACCTCATTTGGAGTACTGTCCGCAGTACTGGAGACCATATCTCCAGAAGGATATTGATACTTTGGAGAGAGTTCAGAGAAGCGCTACTAAACTGGTACATGGATTACAGGATAAAACTTACCAGGAAAGATTAAGGGACCTTAACATGTATAGCTTGGAAGAAAGACGAGACAGAGGGGATATGATAGAAACTTTTAAATACATAAAGGGAATCAACAAGGTAAAAGAGGAGAGAATATTTAAAAGAAGAAAAACTGCTACAAGAGGACATAGTTTTAAATTAGAGGGGCAAAGGTTTAAAAGTAATATCAGGAAGTATTACTTTACTGAGAGAGTAGTGGATGCATGGAATAGCCTTCCTGCAGAAGTGGTAGCTGCAAATACAGTGGAGGAGTTTAAGCATCGATGGGATAGGCATAAGGTCATCCTTCATATAAGATAGGGCCAAGGGCTATCCATAGTATTTAGTATATTGGGCAGACTAGATGGGCCAAATGGTTCTTATCTGCTGACACATTCTATGTTTCTATACTGACACCCAGTGGACAAAAGAGGAATAGTATTTTGGGTCACTTTACCCAGTTGATAGTGTAATGTATATGTTCAAAAGAGATGCTCCATATATTCTACAATATAGAAATGTGATATTGTTTTTTATTTGTTAGTACAGTTTCTGTTCCCACTTTAGTTATGATTTTATTTTTATGTATTCAGCCAGAGATGTAACTTAAAGCTCAATGTAAAATATATATCAAAGGCACTTATCTACCATGTTCCATTTGTAATACTGCTGTCTTTTTTTATTGGAGCCATTGGGCCCCCTCAGACACGAGGGCCCTGGGGGAAACTGATTTCACTGAACACCTATTGCTATTTCATTGTATTTGTGTCCATGGAGCTGATTGACCCCCCTTTGACCCCTATACAGGAATCTGGACTTCACTGCAGGTTAACTACTGGTCTTCTACCTCCTGGAGCAGTCTTTGTGGACCCACGAGATTCAAGAGACACTGAAAGATTGGGAAGAACTGTAGTCAGTGACAAAATGAGGTCAAGACAGCGTTTGTGCGATCAAGTCATCAGTCAAAGCATTGACAGCACAGGCAAAGGTCAAGCCAGACAGCTAAGGGTCAAACAGGCAGAGAGCAGTACACGGAAAGGGCAAACAAGACAATGGCGCACCTTTGCCAGAAACTAGCTAACTAGAATTAATTGCTCAGGGATCTGCCCCTATGCGAGGATGGCTTAAATACTCTTGAGAAGGCTGCCATAGGCTGGGAGCACAGAAAGGGTGCTAGCTGGCCCTTTTAAAACCAAGAGGACATTTCCTAGTGACACCAAAAGAAGCTGCAGGAAGGACGTACAGGCCACACAGGCCTAGCTGAAACCCAGACCAAGAGCTCCAAGGTGGCAGGTGAGGAAGATGAAGGGCATAGACCACTGATGAGGTAGTGTGGAACTGGTGAGTATGGAGAGCACCCGACAGTTTTAGGGAGGGTGATGAGGGACTGATGGTTCCCCTATCCTTCCCATATATGGGATGTTCCTGGTGGATTATGTGGCAGATGGGGGAATGGAAAGGAACGGGTTAAATGGCAAGGTGGTGTGGCTAGTAGAAGGAAGGGGAGGTGGCCTTTGTGGAGGATAAATACGCCCTCCCCTGCTCCTGCCTCTTCCTCTGTTGGGTGAAGGAAGCTGGTAGGTTTGCTAGCTCCCTGTCCCCAAGAGTCATGGCCGCAGGAGATGTTCACTTACGTGAAGCGCTCCTGGCTAGGTTTAGTGAGGAAGGGGAAGGCTGGCTGCGCTCTTTTTTGAGCGGCCTGAGCGCTCCTGCTTCCTCCGTCCCTCCTGTGCCTGCTGTTTTGGATGCGGTGGTGGCACCGCTGGTGGCTGTCTCCCCCCCAGTGCGTTCGGCGATGCGCCGGCGGAGCGGCGGTCAGGTCGTACTCACCGGCCTCCGGTCCGCTTGGGGCATTCCCCTCCCTCCTCCCGTGCTGCGGCGGCTGAAGTTCCAGTGCGCAGGCGCGCTGCTTCTGTTCGGCGGCCGGGGTCTGACTCGCGCCGCCGGCATGTGGCTCCGCCCCTTCCGCTTCCGCCCGTTTTGCCGCTCCAGTTGCGGTGTACAACGGCAGTGCAGGCGGGCGTTCGGGGTGTAATGGGGTCCAGTAACAGTGCCCTGGATGAGGGGGATAGGCCTCCCACCCCTCCTGAGTCTCAGCCAGCCCCACTATTACCTCCTCCTCCTTCCTGTTCAGGGGGATTATTACAGGGGGATCCGGTGCACGTTTTGGTGGGGGGTGCAGGGCCTGGTCTGCATGGGGCCATTATGCCTTCTTCGAATGTTGGCAGCGATAGCGTGATGGGTGCCCCGCAATTGCCCTCTCCCCTTCCACTTAGCCAGCCACTTGCTGCCCCCTCCACTCATGTCCGGACACGCAGGCGCAGGGAGGTGTCATTGTCCCCCTCCTCATCGGTTGATGGCAGGAGCGGGGGGCGGCGGTATCGCCGTAGTCGCCGTCAGCGGCATGGATCCCGGTCGTCTAGGCGTAGTAGGTGGTCCAGATCCTCTCGGTGGCGCTCCCCGTCGTCCTCAGATGGGTCATCGGGCGCCTCAGGGGAGTCTGTGCGTTCACCGCGTCCCCGACGGGATCGGCCAATTCCGGTTGAAGTGTCCAGGGCCGCTAGCCTGGTGAATTTGGCGGTTCATGGAGATGTCGGTCCTGTACCTGCGATGGCGGCTCCTGTCCCTCCTCTGGCTGGTGAGTACCACTTTGCTGGGGCGTGGGGCAATAGCGGGGCTACTGCTGGGCTGGAAGCATTGTTGAAGTCCTTGTTGGAAAGATTGCCTGCCTCCTCGTCACCGGCGGCGTCAGTGGCTGTGTCGCCGGTAGCCGTGCCGGTGTCGGGCGACGCGGTTTCCCCCCCGGCGGGGCTCTCCCCTCCGATGCTGGCGGGCGTGCACAAGGATTCCTTTTTCTGTGGGGTTAGTCCTTTGGGTTCGCATTTGGAGGAAGCGGTGAGGGAGAAGATTTGGTCGAACCAATATGTGGACATTTGGTCCTTGATATCGGTGGACCAACACACGGTGGATAAGGAGAAACGCTTTTTGGACAAGCCGTATGACAGACGAATGAAAGTGTCCAGGACTATGAACAACTGGTTACAGGCGTTTGCTGTTTTAGGTTGTGTTATGGGCCAGCGTCATCCTGATCGCTGTGTGGAGTTGTTCATATACCTGGATACTATATATAGTGCCTATAAGGCGCATGGGGGCAGTGCGTGGTGGAGGTATGATGAGGAATTTAGGAGGCGGTTGGCGCTGCAGCCGGAGCTGGGATGGGGGGTTAAGGCCACGGATGTGTGGCTTCGGCTGATGGTGTCGCAGCGACCCCCTCCCTTTTCAGGGGCGGCCGCTGGTGTCGGGGTTTCCACGGCTCAGGGATCAGTGGCCGTTAGACGACCGGGCGCATGCTGGTTGTTCAATGAGGGGTTTTGCAAATACGCCGGTCTGTGCAAGTATAAACATGAATGCTCGGCTTGCGGGGGCCCTCACGGAGCGGGGAGATGTAATAAGTCCCAGGTTAGGCCCGGAAGAGTCCCTCCTGTCTTTGAGCAGAAGGACGCCGGTCAGCGTAGTAGAGATGGCGCCGTGGCTAGACAGGTACCCCAATAGGGCGGCTGCAGGTACGCTTCGTGATGGTTTTTCTGAGGGTTTCTTTATACCGTTTGTTCTTAATAGGTCCCCGGTTTTCTCTGATAACCTTAAGTCTGTCAGGGAACATCCGGAAGTTTTGGTGGAGAAGCTGCGGAAGGAAGTGGCCGCAGGTAGGATGGCGGGGCCTTTTATTGCCCCACCGTTTGCTAATTTGCGGGTGTCACCATGGGGTGTTGTTCCCAAGAAAGAGCAGGGTAAATTTCGTCTCATACATCATTTGTCTCATCTGCGGGGTATGTCCGTGAATGACGCCATCCTCCCTGAGGAGGCGTCGGTAACGTATGTATCATTTGATAGGGCGGTGGCATTGGTGAGGAATGCGGGGCGGGGTGCCCTAATGGCGAAGTCGGATATTGAATCTGCGTATCGGCTTTTGCCCATTCACCCTGATTATTTCCATTTGCTTGGCGGTTGCTTTAAGGGCCTGTTCTACTATGACATGTGTTTGCCTATGGGGTGCTCCATTTCGTGCCATTATTTAGAGATGTTCAGCTCCTTCTTGGAATGGGTTGTTTGGGTGGAGGCTGGTTTGACGTCAGTGATTCACTACCTCGATGATTTCCTTTTTGTGGGACCGCAGGAGGGCGACGGCTGTCAGCTCCTGCTGACCACGTTTTTGAGGGTAAAGGCACGTTTTGGAGTCCCTATTTCGGTGCAAAAGACGGAGGGTCCGGTGACTTGTCTTTCCTTTTTAGGGATTGAAATTGATTCTGTGGCTATGGTGTTTCGGCTTCCTGCAGACAAATTGAATACTTTAGCGGGTTTGATTGAGGGTTTTTTGGTGGTTGACAAGGTGACTTTGCGGCAGCTCCAGTCCCTCCTGGGTTTGCTTTGCTTTGCGTGTCGGGTCATGCCTATGGGTCGTGTTTTTTCGCGGCGCCTCTCTTTGGCTACGCGGGGGAGCCGATCCCCTCGGCATCGCATTCGGCTCACGAGATCATTGAAGGCTGACCTGAGGGTGTGGAGGTCCTTTCTAGGTTCCTACAACGGGCACACTTGCTTTATCGATGAGATGGTATCGAATTCGGAGTTGGAATTGTGGTCTGATGCGGCTGGCTCGGGTGGTTTTGGAACGATACTGGGTAAGGAGTGGTGTGCGGCTTCCTGGCCAGAGGAGTGGCGGGTTTTGGGCTTGGTTAAGAATCTTACACTGTTGGAGCTGTTCCCTATAGTAGTGGCGGTGGAGATTTGGGGAGGACGCTTAGAGAACCGGCATGTTTGTTTTTGGTCAGATAATTTAAGTACGGTGCAGTGTATTAATTGTCTGTCTTCTTCCTCCCTTCCAGTGCTGGCGTTGCTGCGGCATTTGGTGCTTCGTTGTTTGGAGCGGAATATCTATTTCAGGGCCAGGCATGTTCCCGGAGTTGACAATCGGATCGCTGATGCTCTTTCTCGCTTTAATTGGCAGGTGTTTCGGGAGTTGCATCCGGAGGCGGCAGTAGATGGGCTGGTATGCCCCCAGTTCCTGTGGCAAGTAGTGGTCAACAGCTGATGTCACTCGTTAGTGCGTCAGTGTCGCCAGCAACGTGGCAGGCACATGGTAAGGCCTGGGCTGAATGGTTGGCGGTGTGTGGGGCGAGAAATGTGGTTGGGAGGGATGACATTCGCCTGGAGGTGACTGTGGAGTGGTTGCTGAGAATGAGGTCTATGGGGATTTCTGCCCATGTTGCGCGGCGGCGGCTGTCCGGGGTGGCGTTCTATTTCAAATTATGTGGTTGGACGGATGTGACGAAGTTATTTGTGGTGCGACAGGCTATGAAAGGATGGCGGAAGGAATATGTGGTGCGGGATGATAGACGGCCTGTTTCTTTCGCGCTGCTTTGCAAGATGATTGATTGTTGTGGGACTGTGTGTTCATCGGAATTTGAGGGCGCTATGGTGGCGGCTAGTTTTTGTTTAGCCTTTTTTGCGGCCCTGAGGGCGGGTGAATTGGTTGCTCCATCCGGTTCGAAAGCTGGGGGTTTGTTGCAGTCGGATGTGGTGTTGGCGAATAATGCTCTTAGAGTACATATTAAGAGGTCGAAAACGGATCAGTTGGGGGCGGGGGTGTGGTTGCCAATTTTACCAGTGGTTGGAGTAGCTTGCCCAGTTAGGGTGGTGGGCGAGTATATGGCTGTCAGAGCGGGGGGAGTGAATTTTCTCGCGCACGCGGATGGGTCCCCATTTACGAAATTTCAATTTTCCTCAGTTTTGCGCAAATGCCTGAGGCGGGTGGGGGTTGTTCCTAGTGAGTTTGGTACTCATTCTTTTAGGATCGGGGCGGCAACGGAGGCGGCTAGAGCGGGGCTAGCTGAATCCGAAGTTATGCGGATTGGTAGGTGGCGTTCTGCTTGTTTTGCGCGATATATTCGGCCGGATTTGCTGGTGTGAATTAAAAAAAAAAAAAAAAAAAAAAAGTTTGGAAGAGAGGGGTTCGGTGGTTGCAGTTGTACGGTGGTTATGTTTTTCTTTTTGTCTTTTAGGTGCTGTTCGTCCGGTGGTGTGGTTATTGGGCCATTCTTATATTTTCTGGGCGGCGCAGAGAGCGGAACGGAGGCCGGAACTTGGGATTCAGGGAAGTTGATGTTTTTTGGAAAGGTATTCAGGGCCTTCGGTGGTCGCAACTTTTGCCGGAGGTGGTCGATTTGGGTTTCCGGTCCGCTGGTCCGGTAATACTGGTTATTCATGCGGGTGGGAACGACTTATGTGCCCTTCAGCTGATGGAATTAATGGCGCTCATGCGATCTGACATAGAGCGGTTCCCGGCCTTCTTTAGAGAGTTGGTCATCGTGTGGTCGGAGGTTATTCCACGAGTGGTCTGGCACGGGGCTCGTGATGGTGAGGCACTTGAGAGGTGCCGGAAAACGCTGAATGCTCGCATTTCGCGCTTTGTGCGTTCTCGAGGGGGTGTGACGGTCCGTCACCGTCAGCTGGAAGGAGACAACAGGGCACTGATGAGGCCGGATGGCGTGCACCTGACGGATATCGGTTTGGACATATTTTTGTCCGGCATCCAAGACGGGATAGAGCAAGGTTTGTTTTTACTGGGTGGTGGTCGGAGTCCTGTATAATTCGGCCTCCTCCGTGGCGGCAATGTGGAGAACTGAAGCTTGATGGGAGACGATCTGGAGCACGTGCCCTCTGATGTTCAGGGGTTGGCACACGCACAGAAGGAGTGGTTCGGAGGAGGAGTTTATAATTGCCTGTATAATGTGAGCTGTGGCCGACAATCACCCAGTAAAAGAGAGTTATAAAGTTGAAGGTTGTCCGTGTCCTTTGTTATAGGATAAGTTGGGGAGGGGAAGGGCCCGAAGGTAGGTGTTATCCTAACCCCCCTTTTTCCCCTGAATACCAGCAGTCTGGAGAGCACCCGACAGTTTTAGGGAGGGTGATGAGGGACTGATGGTTCCCCTATCCTTCCCTAAGGTGGTCAGAGGGCCCATATATGGGATGTTCCTGGTGGATTATGTGGCAGATGGGGGAATGGAAAGGAACGGGTTAAATGGCAAGGTGGTGTGGCTAGTAGAAGGAAGGGGAGGTGGCCTTTGTGGAGGATAAATACGCCCTCCCCTGCTCCTGCCTCTTCCTCTGTTCGGTGAAGGAAGCTGGTCCCGCCCGCCCGCCCTGTGTTATGGTTTGTGATTTTAATGCCTGGTTGGTCATATTGTGTTTCCTTTTTCGAGGTTCCTAGTGGTGCGGAATTAGGAAGTCACAGCTGGCGGCAATGTGGAGAACTGAAGCTTGATGGGAGACGATCTGGAGCACGTGCCCTCTGATGTTCAGGGGTTGGCACACACACAGAAGGAGTGGTTCGGAGGAGGAGTTTATAATTGCCTGTATAATGTGAGCTGTGGCCGACAATCACCCAGTAAAAGAGAGTTATAAAGTTGAAGGTTGTCCGTGTCCTTTGTTATAGGATAAGTTGGGGAGGGGAAGGGCCCGAAGGTAGGTGTTATCCTAACCCCCCTTTTTCCCCTGAATACCAGCAGTCACATGACAGCAAAGGGGCTCCAGAGGGGAACAAACCTCTGACATAACAATATTTCTGACAATATCTTCCCATACAATATTCCGTGGAGGTACCCTATGAATTCTCAAACATTTCCTTCTTGAAAACCAATTCTGCTTGTCAACAGTTTAGAGGAGAAAAATGGCACTCACATAGTACCTGTACAGTATTTTCAACTCACCAGTGTGATTTTTCATTTGCTATTGACTTTTGTGGGGGAAAATACCAAAATATGTCAAAAGCAGGTATGGAAATCTCCATATTTCCTTCATATTATGGCTCTATACCATTTAGAACTGGTCAGAAGCAATAATACAGTTGTTCCCATGAACCCTTAGGCTACATTCACACGTCAGTATTTTTCTATAATCCGAATTTCGGTCCGTTTTTTGCGAATCCGTTGTTCCTGAAAATGTTTCCGTATGTCATCTGTTTTTTGCGGATCCGCAAAAAACGGAAACATGTATACATTTCAATAATCAAATAAAGTTGTTTGGATTTCTTTGAAAAAATAAAAATAAAAATAAATAAATAAATTTGCTATGTGTTTCCAAGAACGGATTGCGCAAAAAACGGAAGACATACGGAATGACATCCGAATGTCTTCAGTTTTTTGCGGAACCATTGACTTTGCATTGTACCAGGATCCGATTTTTTAGGAACATAATAGGACATGTTTTATATTTAAACGGACATGAGGAACGGAACAACGGAAACGGACAGCACACATTGTGCTGTCCGATTTTTTCCAGGACCCATTGAAAATGAATGGGTCCAGATCTGGTCCTGATCTGTTCCGCAAAACACGGAACAGATCAGGAAAGAAAAAACGGACGTGTGAATGGACCCTTACAGTAAATCTGTAATTATTTATGCTAAACGACCTCAGAAGCCTAGAATATACAGTGGATATAAAAAGTCTACACACCCCTGTTAAAATGTCAGGTTTCTGTGCTGTAAAAATATGAGACAAAGATAAATCATTTCAGAACTTTTTCCACCTTTAATGTGACCTGTTAACTGTACAACTCAGTTGAAAAACAAACTGAATTCTTTAAGGGTCCATTCACACGTCCGTTGTTTCTTTCCTGATCTGTTCCGTTTTTTGCTGAACAGATCTGGACCAGATCTGGACCCATTCATTTTCAATGGGTCCTGAAAAAAATCGGACAGCACAATGTCAGATTTTTTTTCAGGACCCATTGAAAATGAATAGGTCCAGATCTGGTCCAGATCTGTTCAGCAAAAAACGGAAGAGATCAGGAAAGAAACAACAGACGTGTGAATGGACCCTTAGGTAGAGGGAAGAAAAAATGTAAAAATAAAATATTATGGTTGCATAAGTGTGCACACCCTTCAACTAATACTTTGTTGAAGCACCGTTTCATTTTATTACAGCACTCAGTCTTTTTGGGTATGAGTCTAGTAGCATGGCACATTTTGACTTTGACACTCTTCTTTGCAAAAACGCTTCAAATCTGTCAGATTGCGAGGGCATCTCCTGTGCACAGCCCTCTTCAGATCACCCCACAGATTTTCAATCTGATTCAGGTCTGGGCTCTGGCTGGGCCATTGCAAAGCTTTAATTTTCCTCTGGTAAAGCCATTCCTTTGTTGATTTGGATGTATGCTTTGGGTCGTTGTCACGCTTAACTAAGGCCCCAGGTCCAGCTGAAGAAAAACAGCCCCAAAGCATGATGCTGCCACCACCATGCTTCACTGTGGGTATGGTGTTCTTTTGGTGATGTGCAGTGTTGTTTTTGCGCCTAACATATCTTTTGGAATTATGGCCAAAATGTTCAACCTTGGTTTCATCAGACCATAACACCTTTTCCCACATGCTTTTGGGAGACTTCAGATGTGTTTTTGCAAAATGTAGCCTGGCTTTGATGTTTTTCTTCGTAAGAAAAGGCTTTCGTCTTGACACTCTACCCCAAAGCCCAGACATATGAAGAAGACAGGAGATTGTTGTCACATGTACCACACAGCCAGTACTTGCCAGATATTCCTGCAGCTCCTTTAATGTTGCTGTAGGCCTCTTGGTAGCCTCCCAGACCAGTTTTCTTCTCGTCTTTTCATTAATTTTGGAGGGACGTCCAGTTCTTGGTAATGTCACTGTTGTGCCACTTGATGATGACTGTCTTCACTGTGTTCCATGGTATATCTTATGCCTTGGAAATTCTTTTGTACCCTTCTCCTGACTGATACCTTTTAACAATGAGATCCCTCTGATGCGTTGGAAGCTCTCTGTGGACCATGGCTTTTGCTGTGGGATGCGACTAAGAAAATTTCAGGAAAGACCAACTAGAGCAGCTGAACTTTATTTGGGGGTAATCAGAGGCACTTTAAATGATGGCAGGTGTATGCTGACTCCTATTTAACATGATTTTGAATGTGATTGCTTAATTCTGAACACAGCTACATCCCCAGTTATAAGAGGTTGTGCACACTTATGCAATCAAATTATTTTTTATTTTTATTTTTTTCTTCCCTCCACCTAAAAGATTTCAGTTTGTTTTTCAATTGAGTGGTACAGTTTAAAGGTCACATTAAAGGTGGAAAAAGTTCTGGAATGATTTAGGCTACTTTCACACTCACGTTTTGTGTGGATCCATCAATGGACGGATCCATTCAGATAATACGACCGTCTGCATCCGTTCAGAATGGATCTGTTTGTATTATCTTTAACATAGCCAGGGCGGATCCGTCTTCAACCCCATTGAAAGTCAATGGAGGACGGATCCGTTTTCTATTGTGCCAGATTGTGTCAGTGAAAATGGATCCGTCCCCATTGACTTACATTGTGTGCCAGGACGGATCCGTTTGGCTCAGTTTCATCATCCGTCTCCAAAGTGAAAAGGAGATTGAACTGATGCAAACTGATGCATTCTGAGCGGATCCTTTTCCATTCAGAATGCATTAGAATTCAAACTGATCCGTTTTGGACCACTTTTGAGAGCCCTAAACGCATTTTTTTGCAACACAGAAAACTGACATTTTAAAAGGGGTGTGTAGACTTTTTATCTCCACTGTACCTTGTTCCATCTTCAAAGAAAGCACAGTGGTTGTTAACATATGAATAGGGATGAGCGGACCCGTGGATGTTCGGGTTTATAGGGGTTTGGACGAACTTCGGGTCAAATTTCGGGTTCGGGACCCGAACTTGACCCGAACTCGAACCCCATTGAAGTCAATGGGGACCCGAACTTTGGTGCACTAAAATGGCTGTAAAATCGTCATAATAAGGGCTAGAGGGCTGCAGGGCTAGAGGGCTGCAGAAGGAAGCAAAATGGGGGTAATAGCAGGACAATTGCCCTGCAAACAAATGTTGATAGGGAAATGACTTAAAATAACATAGAATGGAAAAAAAATATATACTAATCTTGAACTAGGAGGCGGAGGGGAGGTCAAAGTGGAGTAGGAGGTTGAGGAGGTGGTAGACGTGGCAGTGTAGATGGAAGCAGCGGAGGAGGAGGAGATAGCCAAGACTGTTTTTGTTTTTTTGTTTTCCTTTATTTATTTGTTTTATTTATTATTTATTCCTTTATTTATTTGTTTAGATTAACTATATTAATTTTCCCTGTCACATATGCAGTGCAGGTGTACTTCACACCAAAAATGGGTATATGTCACCCACCGATCTAACAGAAGGATTAACTATATTAATTTTACTGTCATGTATGCAGTGCAGGTGTACCTCACACCAAAAATGGGTATATGTCACCCACCGATCTAACAAACGGATTAACTATAATAATTTCCCTGTCACGGATGCAGTGCAGGTGTACCTCACACCAAAAATGAGCATATGTCACCCACCAAACTAACAGATATATTAACTATATTAATTTCCCTGTCACGGATGCAGTGCAGGTGTACCTCACACCAAAAATGGGTATACCGTATTTTTCGCCCTATAAGACGCACCGGCCCATAAGACGCACCTAGGTTTTTGGGGAGGAAAATAAGAAAAAAATTATTTTTAGCTTTTGGTGGGTTTGGAACTAATGGTGGTCTGTGGGTGGCACTATTACTGGAGATCTGTGAAGGACACCGTTATGGGGGGATCTGTGGATGACGGACACTGTTATGGGGGGATCTGTGGATGACGGACACTGTTATGGGGGGGATCTGTGGATGACGGACACTGTTATGGGGGGATCTGTGGATGACGGACATTGTTATGGGGGGATCTGTGGATGACGGACACTGTTATGGGGGGGATCTGTGGATGACGGACACTGTTATGGGGGGGATCTGTTGATGACTGACACTGTTATGGGGGGGATCTGTGGATGACTGACACACTGTTACAGGGGGGGATCTGTGGATGGCACTGTTATAGGGGGGATCTGTGGATGGCACTGTTACAGGGGGGGGATCTGTGGATGGCACTGTTACAGGGGGGGGGATCTGTGGATGGCACTGTTACAGGGGGGTGGATCTGTGGATGGCACTGTTACAGGGGGTGGGGGATCTGTGGATGGCACTGTTACAGGGGGGGGATCTGTGGATGGCACTGTTACAGGGGGGATCTGTGGATGGCACTGTTATATATGTGCCACCCACCGCCCCCCCGCCCAAAACCGTGGCATCCACAGCCCCCCAGCCCATAACAGTGGCATCCACAGACACCCCCCCCCCTTAACTGTGCCATCTACAGATCAGCTCACCCACCCGCCGCCGCCCCCGCCTCTGCCGCCCCCAGTGCTAATATTACATGTCTTATTCGATTAAAATGTATTAGATATGCCCCCTCACTCCTATATTGCTAATTGTACCTTACATCCTATTCCTAGCTTCTGTAATGCAGGCCGGGCGGCCGGCGCGTCACTCGCTGACGTCACTTGCCTGCGCCGCCTGCTTCATTCATAAAGTAGGCGGCGCAGGCACGTGACATCAGGGAGTCACGCTGCCGCCCGCCCGTCCTGCATTACAGAAGCTAGGAATATGATTTAAGGTACAATTAGCAATATAGGAGTGAGGGGGCATATCTAATACATTTTAATCGAATAAGACATTTAATATTAGTATATCGGAGCGGCGGGGCGGGGCTATAGTACATTGATTGCACCGCCCCGCCGCTATTCCCGGCCCCCAGCTCCTCCTCCAGTCCCTCCCCCGGCCCCAGCGTACGCTACATCGCATCCAGCGATGTTAAATTGTCCGCATTCGCCCCATAAGACGCAGGGGCATTTCCCCCCGATTTTTGGGGGCGAAAAAGTGCGTCTTATGGGGCGAAAAATACGGTATGTCACCCACTAAACTAACAGATGGATTAACTATATTAATTTCGCTGTCACGGATGCAGTGCAGGTGTACCTCACACAAAAATGGGCATATGTCAGCCACCGAACTAACAGACAGATTAACTATATTAATTTCCCTGTCACTGATGCAGTGTAGGTGTACCTCACACCAAAAATCAGGAGAAGTTGGGGAATGTGGTTTGGGGTGTCATTTTACATATACCCATGCTGGGTGAGAGAAATATCTTGGTCAAATGCCAACTTTGAATAAAAAAATGGGAAAAGTTGTCTTTTGCCAAGATATTTCTCTCACCCAGCATGGGTATATGTAAAATGACACCCCAAAACACATTCCCCAACTTCTCCTGAGTACGGCGATACCACATGTGTGACACTTTTTTGCAGCCTAGATGCGCAAAGCGGCCCAAATTCCTTTTAGGAGGGCATTTTTAGACATTTGGATCCCAGACTTCTTCTCACGCTTTCGGGCCCCTAAAATGCCAGGGCAGTATAAATACCCCACATGTGACCCCATTTTGGAAAGAAGACACCCCAAGGTATTCAATGAGGGGCATGGCGAGTTCATAGAAATTATTTTTTGGGGGCACAAGTTAGCGGAAATTGATTTTTTTTTTTGTATTTTCTCACAAAGTCTCCCTTGTCTCCCTTTACAAAAATTTCAATCTTTCATGGACTCAATATGCCCCTCACGGAATACCTTGGGGTGTCTTCTTTCTGAAATGGGGTCACATGTGGGGTATTTATACTGCCCTGGCATTTTAGGGGCCCTAAAGCGTGAGAAGAAGTCTGGAATATAAATGTCTAAAACAATTTACGCATTTGGATTCCGTGAGGGGCATGGTGAGTTCATGTGAGATTTTATTTTTTGACACAAGTTAGTGGAATATGAGACTTTGTAAGGAAAAATAAAAAATAAAAAAATTTCCGCTAACTTGGGCCAAAAAAATGTCTGAATGGAGCCTTACAGGGGGGTGATCAATGACAGGGGGGTGATCAGGGAGTCTATATGGGTGATCACCCCCCTGTCATTGATCACCCCCCTGTAAGGCTCCATTCAGACGTCCGTATGTGTTTTGCGGATCCGATCCATGTATCCGTGGATCCGTAAAAATCATACGGACGTCTGAATGGAGCCTTACAGGGGGGTGATCAATGACAGGGGGGTGATCAATGACAGGGGGGTGATCAGGGAGTCTATATGGGGTGATCACCCCCCTGTCATTGATCACCCCCCTGTAAGGCTCCATTCAGACGTCCATATGTGTTTTGCGGATCCGATCCATGTATCCGTGGATCCGTAAAAATCATACGGACGTCTGAATGGAGCCCTACAGGGGGGTGATCAATGACAGGGGGGTGATCAATGACAGGGGGGTGATCAGGGAGTCTATATGGGGTGATCACCCCCGTCATTGATCACCCCCCTGTAAGGCTCCATTCAGACGTCCGTATTAGAGTTGAGCGAACACCTGGATGTTCGGGTTCGAGAAGTTCGGCCGAACATCCCGGAAATGTTCGGGTTCGGGATCCGAACCCGATCCGAACTTCGTCCCGAACCCGAACCCCATTGAAGTCAATGGGGACCCGAACTTTTCGGCACTAAAAAGGCTGTAAAACAGCCCAGGAAAGAGCTAGAGGGCTGCAAAAGGCAGCAACGTGTAGGTAAATCCCCTGCAAACAAATGTGGATAGGGAAATGAATTAAAATAAAAATTAAATAAATAAAAATTAACCAAAATCAATTGGAGAGAGGTTCCATAGCAGAGAATCTGGCTTCCCGTCACCCACCACTGGAACAGTCCATTCTCAGATATTTAGGCCCCGGCACCCAGGCAGAGGAGAGAGGTCCCGTAACAGAGAATCTGTCTTCATGTCAGCAGAGAATTAGTCTGCATGTCATAGCAGAGAATGAGGCTTCACGTCAGCCACCACTGCAACAGTCCATTGGCATATATTTAGGCCCAGCACCCAGGCAGAGGAGGGAGGTCCCGTAACAGAGAATCTGTCTTCATGTCAGCAGAGAATTAGTCTGCATGTCATAGCAGAGAATGAGGCTTCACGTCAGCCACCACTGCAACAGTCCATTGGCATATATTTAGGCCTAGCACACAGGCAGAGGAGAGAGGTCCCGTAACAGAGAATCTGTCTTCATGTCAGCAGAGAATTAGTCTGCATGTCATAGCAGAGAATGAGGCTTCACGTCAGCCACCACTGCAACAGTCCATTGGCATATATTTAGGCCCAGCACCCAGGCAGAGGAGGGAGGTCCCGTAACAGACAATCTGGCTTCATGTCAGCAGAGTCTGCATGTCATAGCAGAGAATGAGGCTTCACGTCACCCACCACTGCAACAGTCCATTGGCATATATTTAGGCCTAGCACACAGGCAGAGGAGAGAGGTCCCGTAACAGACAATCTGGCTTCATGTCAGCAGAGAATTAGTCTGCATGTCATAGCAGAGAATGAGGCTTCACGTCAGCCACCACTGCAACAGTCCATTGGCATATATTTAGGCCTAGCACACAGGCAGAGGAGAGAGGTCCCGTAACAGAGAATCTGTCTTCATGTCAGCAGAGAATTAGTCTGCATGTCATAGCAGAGAATGAGGCTTCACGTCAGCCACCACTGCAACAGTCCATTGGCATATATTTAGGCCCAGCACCCAGGCAGAGGAGGGAGGTCCCGTAACAGAGAATCTGTCTTCATGTCAGCAGAGAATTAGTCTGCATGTCATAGCAGAGAATGAGGCTTCACGTCAGCCACCACTGCAACAGTCCATTGGCATATATTTAGGCCCAGCACCCAGGCAGAGGAGGGAGGTCCCGTAACAGAGAATCTGTCTTCATGTCAGCAGAGAATTAGTCTGCATGTCATAGCAGAGAATGAGGCTTCACGTCAGCCACCACTGCAACAGTCCATTGGCATATATTTAGGCCTAGCACACAGGCAGAGCAGAGAGGTCCCGTAACAGAGAATCTGTCTTCATGTCAGCAGAGAATTAGTCTGCATGTCATAGCAGAGAATGAGGCTTCACGTCAGCCACCACTGCAACAGTCCATTGGCATATATTTAGGCCTAGCACACAGGCAGAGGAGAGAGGTCCCGTAACAGACAATCTGGCTTCATGTCAGCAGAGAATCAGTCTGCATGTCATAGCAGAGAATGAGGCTTCACGTCAGCCACCACTGCAACAGTCCATTGGCATATATTTAGGCCCAGCACACAGGCAGAGGAGAGAGGTCCCGTAACAGAGAATCTGTCTTCATGTCAGCAGAGAATTAGTCTGCATGTCATAGCAGAGAATGAGGCTTCACGTCAGCCACCACTGCAACAGTCCATTGGCATATATTTAGGCCCAGCACCCAGGCAGAGGAGAGAGGTCCCGTAACAGACAATCTGGCTTCATGTCAGCAGAGAATCATTCTGCATGTCATAGCAGAGAATCAGGCTTCACGTCACCCAACATTGGAACAGTCCATTGGCATATATTTAGGCCCCGGCACCCAGACACAGGATAGGTTCATTCAACTTTGGGTAGCCTCGCAATATAATGGTAAAATGAAAATAAAAATAGGATTGAATGAGGAAGTGCCCTGGAGTCCAATAATATAATGGTTAAGGGGAGATAGTTAATGTCTAATCTGGACAAGGGACGGACAGATCCTGTGGGATCCATGCCTGGTTCATTTTTATGAACGTCAGCTTGTCCACATTGGCTGTAGACAGGCGGCTGCGTTTGTCTGTAATGACGCCCCCTGCCGTGCTGAATACACGTTCAGACAAAACGCTGGCCGCCGGGCAGGCCAGCACCTCCAAGGCATAAAAGGCTAGCTCTGGCCACGTGGACAATTTAGAGACCCAGAAGTTGAATGGGGCCGAACCATCAGTCAGTACGTGGAGGGGTGTGCACACGTACTGTTCCACCATGTTAGTGAAATGTTGCCTCCTGCTAACACGTTGCGTATCAGGTGGTGGTGCAGTTAGCTGTGGCGTGTTGACAAAAGTTTTCCACATCTCTGCCATGCTAACCCTGCCCTCAGAGGAGCTGGCCGTGACACAGCTGCCTTGGCGACCTCTTGCTCCTCCTCTGCCTTGGCCTTGGGCTTCCACTTGTTCCCCTGTGACATTTGGGAATGCTCTCAGTAGCGCGTCTACCAACGTGCGCTTGTACTCGCGCATCTTCCTATCACGCTCCAGTGCAGGAAGTAAGGTGGGCACATTGTCTTTGTAGCGTGGATCCAGCAGGGTGGCAACCCAGTAGTCCGCACAGGTTAAAATGTGGGCAACTCTGCTGTCGTTGCGCAGGCACTGCAGCATGTAGTCGCTCATGTGTGCCAGGCTGCCCAGGGGTAAGGACAAGCTGTCCTCTGTGGGAGGCGTATCGTCATCGTCCTGCCTTTCCCCCCAGCCACGCACCAGTGATGGACCCGAGCTGCGTTGGGTGCCACCCCGCTGTGACCATGCTTCATCCTCATCCTCCTCCACCTCCTCCTCATCCTCGTCCTCCTCGTCCTCCAGTAGTGGGCCCTGGCTGGCCACATTTGTACCTGGCCTCTGCTGTTGCCAAAAACCTCCCTCTGAGTCACTTCGAAGAGACTGGCCTGAAAGTGCTAAAAATGACCCCTCTTCCTCCTCCTCCTCCTCCTCCTCCTGGGCCACCTCCTCTTCCATCATCGCCCTAAGTGTTTTCTCAAGGAGACATAGAAGTGGTATTGTAACGCTGATAACGGTGTCATCGCCACTGGCCATGTTGGTGGAGTACTCGAAACAGCGCAACAGGGCACACAGGTCTCGCATGGAGGCCCAGTCATTGGTGGTGAAGTGGTGCTGTTCTGTAGTGCGACTGACCCGTGCGTGCTGCAGCTGAAACTCCACTATGGCCTGCTGCTGCTCGCACAGTCTGTCCAGCATGTGCAAGGTGGAGTTCCACCTGGTGGGCACGTCGCATATGAGGCGGTGAGCGGGAAGGCCGAAGTTACGCTGTAGCGCAGACAGGCGAGCAGCAGCAGGATGTGAACGCCGGAAGCGCGAACAGACGGCCCGCACTTTATGCAGCAGCTCTGACATGTCGGGGTAGTTGTGAATGAACTTCTGCACCACCAAATTCAGCACATGCGCCAAGCAAGGGATGTGCGTCAAATTGGCTAGTCCCAGAGCTGCAACGAGATTTCGCCCATTATCACACACCACCAGGCCGGGCTTGAGGCTCACCGGCAGCAACCACTCGTCGGTCTGTTGTTCAATACCCCGCCACAACTCCTGTGCGGTGTGGGGCCTGTCCCCCAAACATATGAGTTTCAGAATGGCCTGCTGACGTTTACCCCGGGCTGTGCTGAAGTTGGTGGTGAAGGTGTGTGGCTGACTGGATGAGCAGGTGGAAGAAGAGGAGGAGGAAGCCGAGAAGGAGGAGGTGGCAACAGGAGGCAAAGAATGTTGCCCTGCGATCCTTGGCGGCGGAAGGACGTGCGCCAAACAGCTCTCCGCCTGGGGCCCAGCTGCCACTACATTTACCCAGTGTGCAGTTAGGGAGATATAGCGTCCCTGGCCGTGCTTACTGGTCCACGTATCTGTGGTTAGGTGGACCTTGCCACAGATGGCGTTGCGCAGTGCACACTTGATTTTATCGGATACTTGGTTGTGCAGGGAAGGCACGGCTCTCTTGGAGAAGTAGTGGCGGCTGGGAACAACATACTGTGGGACAGCAAGCGACATGAGCTGTTTGAAGCTGTCTGTGTCCACCAGCCTAAATGACAGCATTTCATAGGCCAGTAGTTTAGAAATGCTGGCATTCAGGGCCAGGGATCGAGGGTGGCTAGGTGGGAATTTACGCTTTCTATCAAATGTTTGTGAGATGGAGAGCTGAACACTGGCGTGTGACATGGTTGAGACGCTTGGTGACGGAGGTGGTGGTGGTGGTGTTGGTGGTACATCCCCTGTTTGCTGGGCGGCAGGTGCCAACGTTCCTCCAGAGGCGGAGGAAGAGGCCGAGGCGGCAGCAGCAGAATAGGCCGAGGCGGCAGCAGCAGAAGAGGTAGCAGGGGGAGCCTGAGTGACTTCCTTGGTTTTAAGGTGTTTACTCCACTGCAGTTCATGCTTTGCATGCAGGTGCCTGGTCATGCAGGTTGTGCTCAGGTTCAGAACGTTAATGCCTCGCTTCAGGCTCTGATGGCACAGCGTGCAAACCACTCGGGTCTTGTCGTCAGCACATTGTTTGAAGAAGTGCCATGCCAGGGAACTCCTTGAAGCTGCCTTTGGGGTGCTCGGTCCCAGATGGCGGCGGTCAGTAGCAGGCGGAGTCTCTTGGCGGCGGGTGTTCTGCTTTTGCCCACTGCTCCCTCTTTTGCTACGCTGTTGGCTCGGTCTCACCACTGCCTCTTCCTCCGAACTGTGAAAGTCAGTGGCACGACCTTCATTCCATGTGGGGTCTAGGACCTCATCGTCCCCTGCATCGTCTTCCACCCAGTCTTGATCCCTGACCTCCTGTTCAGTCTGCACACTGCAGAAAGACGCAGCAGTTGGCACCTGTGTTTCGTCATCATCAGAGACATGCTGAGGTGGTATTCCCATGTCCTCATCATCAGGAAACATAAGTGGTTGTGCGTCAGGGCATTCTATGTCTTTCACCGCTGGGGAAGGGCTAGGTGGATGCCCTTGGGAAACCCTGCCAGCGGAGTCTTCAAACAGCATAAGAGACTGCTGCATAACTTGAGGCTGAGACAGTTTCCCTGGTATGCATGGGGGTGATGTGACAGACTGATGGGGTTGGTTTTCAGGCGCCATCTGTGCGCTTTCTGCAGAAGACTGGGTGGGAGATAATGTGAACGTGCTGGATCCACTGTCGGCCACCCAATTGACTAATGCCTGTACCTGCTCAGGCCTTACCATCCTTAGAACGGCATTGGGCCCCACCATATATCGCTGTAAATTCTGGCGGCTACTGGGACCTGAGGTAGTTGGTACACTAGGACGTGTGGATGTGGCAGAACGGCCACGTCCTCTCCCAGCACCAGAGGGTCCACTAACACCACCACGACCATGTCCACGTCCGCGTCCCTTACTAGATGTTTTTCTCATTGTTATGGTTCACCACAACAACAAATATATTATTTGGCCCAATGTATTGTATTCAAATTCAGCGGGATATAAATTTGAGGCCTAGTATTTAGGCGCTGGGTGACCGGTATGGATTTAGTGACAGAATTAGACTTGGAAATGCACAGAAGCGTGTGTGTGTGAAGTTATTCTGAATGACCCAATGTGCACCTTGAATATTATATACCCTTTTAGGGATAGATTTCAAATAGCTCTGATATAGCAGAAACCACTAAATTATGAAATTGCTAAATTGGGAATTGTATTTCAACCCAGAACAAAAAATGTGCTTTGACGGACACTAAATAACTTTCCCAGCCACAACAGGACAGCGGTAACGAGAGATTTAGCAGGATATAAATTTGAGGCCTAGTATTTAGGCGCTGGGTGACAGGTATGGGTTTAGTGACAGAATTAGACTTGGAAATACACAGTAGCGGGTGTGTGTGAAGTTATTCTGAATGACCCAATGTGCACCTTGAATATTATATACCCTTTTAGGGATAGATTTCAAATAGCTCTGATATAGCAGAAACCACTAAATTATGAAATTGCTAAATTGGGAATTGTATTTCAACCCAGAACAAAAAATGTGCTTTGACGGACACTAAATAACTTTCCCAGCTACAACAGGACAGCGGTAACGAGAGATTTAGCGGGATATAAATTTGAGGCCTAGTATTTAGGCGCTGGGTGACCGGTATGGATTTAGTGACAGAATTAGACTTGGAAATGCACAGAAGCGTGTGTGTGAAGTTATTCTGAATGACCCTATGTGCACCTTGAATATTATATACCCTTTTTGGGATAGATTTCAAATAGCTCTGATATAGCAGGAACCACTAAATTATGAAATTGCTAAATTGGGAATTGTATTTCAACCCAGAACAAAAAATGTGCTTTGACGGACACTAAATATCTTGCCCAGCAACAACAGTACAGCGGTAACGAGAGATTTAGCAGGATATAAATTTGAGGCCTAGTATTTAGGCGCTGGGTGACAGGTATGGGTTTAGTGACAGAATTAGACTTGGAAATACACAGTAGCGGGTGTGTGTGAAGTTATTCTGAATGACCCAATGTGCACCTTGAATATTATATACCCTTTTTGGGATAGATTTCAAATAGCTCTGATATAGCAGGAACCACTAAATTATGAAATTGCTAAATTGGGAATTGTATTTCAACCCAGAACAAAAAATGTGCTTTGACGGACACTAAATATCTTGCCCAGCAACAACAGTACAGCGTTAACGAGAGATTTAGCAGGATATAAATTTGAGGCCTAGTATTTAGGCGCTGGGTGACAGGTATGGGTTTAGTGACAGAATTAGACTTGGAAATACACAGTAGCGGGTGTGTGTGAAGTTATTCTGAATGACCCTATGTGCACCTTGAATATTATATACCCTTTTAGGGATAGATTTCAAATAGCTCTGATATAGCAGAAACAACTAAATTATGAAATTGCTAAATTGGGAATTGTATTTCAACCCAGAACAAAAAATGTGCTTTGACGGACACTAAATATCTTGCCCAGCAACAACAGTACAGCGGTAACGAGAGATTTAGCAGGATATAAATTTGAGGCCTAGTATTTAGGCGCTGGGTGACAGGTATGGGTTTAGTGACAGAATTAGACTTGGAAATACACAGTAGCGGGTGTGTGTGAAGTTATTCTGAATGACCCTATGTGCACCTTGAATATTATATACCCTTTTTGGGATAGATTTCAAATAGCTCTGATATAGCAGGAACCACTAAATTATGAAATTGCTAAATTGGGAATTGTATTTCAACCCAGAACAAAAAATGTGCTTTGACGGACACTAAATATCTTGCCCAGCAACAACAGTACAGCGGTAACGAGAGATTTAGCAGGATATAAATTTGAGGCCTAGTATTTAGGCGCTGGGTGACAGGTATGGGTTTAGTGACAGAATTAGACTTGGAAATACACAGTAGCGGGTGTGTGTGAAGTTATTCTGAATGACCCTATGTGCACCTTGAATATTATATACCCTTTTTGGGATAGATTTCAAATAGCTCTGATATAGCAGGAACCACTAAATTATGAAATTGCTAAATTGGGAATTGTATTTCAACCCAGAACAAAAAATGTGCTTTGACGGACACTAAATATCTTGCCCAGCAACAACAGTACAGCGGTAACGAGAGATTTAGCAGGATATAAATTTGAGGCCTAGTATTTAGGCGCTGGGTGACAGGTATGGGTTTAGTGACAGAATTAGACTTGGAAATACACAGTAGCGGGTGTGTGTGAAGTTATTCTGAATGACCCAATGTGCACCTTGAATATTATATACCCTTTTTGGGATAGATTTCAAATAGCTCTGATATAGCAGGAACCACTAAATTATGAAATTGCTAAATTGGGAATTGTATTTCAACCCAGAACAAAAAATGTGCTTTGACGGACACTAAATATCTTGCCCAGCAACAACAGTACAGCGGTAACGAGAGATTTAGCAGGATATAAATTTGAGGCCTAGTATTTAGGCGCTGGGTGACAGGTATGGGTTTAGTGACAGAATTAGACTTGGAAATACACAGTAGCGGGTGTGTGTGAAGTTATTCTGAATGACCCAATGTGCACCTTGAATATTATATACCCTTTTTGGGATAGATTTCAAATAGCTCTGATATAGCAGAAACAACTAAATTATGAAATTGCTAAATTGGGAATTGTATTTCAACCCAGAACAAAAAATGTGCTTTGACGGACACTAAATATCTTGCCCAGCAACAACAGTACAGCGGTAACGAGAGATTTAGCAGGATATAAATTTGAGGCCTAGTATTTAGGCGCTGGGTGACAGGTATGGGTTTAGTGACAGAATTAGACTTGGAAATACACAGTAGCGGGTGTGTGTGAAGTTATTCTGAATGACCCTATGTGCACCTTGAATATTATATACCCTTTTTGGGATAGATTTCAAATAGCTCTGATATAGCAGGAACCACTAAATTATGAAATTGCTAAATTGGGAATTGTATTTCAACCCAGAACAAAAAATGTGCTTTGACGGACACTAAATATCTTGCCCAGCAACAACAGTACAGCGGTAACGAGAGATTTAGCAGGATATAAATTTGAGGCCTAGTATTTAGGCGCTGGGTGACAGGTATGGGTTTAGTGACAGAATTAGACTTGGAAATACACAGTAGCGGGTGTGTGTGAAGTTATTCTGAATGACCCAATGTGCACCTTGAATATTATATACCCTTTTAGGGATAGATTTCAAATAGCTCTGATATAGCAGAAACCACTAAATTATGAAATTGCTAAATTGGGAATTGTATTTCAACCCAGAACAAGAAATGTGCATGAACGGACACTAAATAACTCGCCCAGCTACAGCACTAAGGACAGATTTAGCAGGATATAAATTTGAGGCCTAGTATTTAGGCGCTGGGTGACAGGTATGGGTTTAGTGACAGAATTAGACTTGGAAATACACAGTAGCGGGTGTGTGTGAAGTTATTCTGAATGTCCCTATGTGCACCTTCAATATGATCTACCCTTTTAGGGATAGATTTCAAATAGCTCTGATATAGCAGAAACCACTAAATTATGAAATTGCTAAATTGGGAATTGTATTTCAACCCAGAACAAGAAATGTGCTTGAACGGACACTAAATAACTCGCCCAGCTACAGCACTAACGAGAGATTTAGCAGGATATAAATTTGAGGCCTAGTATTTAGGCGCTGGGTGACAGGTATGGGTTTAGTGACAGAATTAGACTTGGAAATACACAGTAGCGGGTGTGTGTGAAGTTATTCTGAATGACCCAATGTGCACCTTGAATATTATATACCCTTTTAGGGATAGATTTCAAATAGCTCTGATATAGCAGAAACCACTAAATTATGAAATTGCTAAATTGGGAATTGTATTTCAACCCAGAACAAGAAATGTGCATGAACGGACACTAAATAACTCGCCCAGCTACAGCACTAAGGACAGATTTAGCAGGATATAAATTTGAGGCCTAGTATTTAGGCGCTGGGTGACAGGTATGGGTTTAGTGACAGAATTAGACTTGGAAATACACAGTAGCGGGTGTGTGTGAAGTTATTCTGAATGTCCCTATGTGCACCTTCAATATGATCTACCCTTTTAGGGATAGATTTCAAATAGCTCTGATATAGCAGAAACCACTAAATTATGAAATTGCTAAATTGGGAATTGTATTTCAACACAGAACAAGAAATGTGCTTGAACGGACACTAAATAACTCGCCCAGCTACAGCACTAACGAGAGATTTAGCGGGATATAAATTTGAGGCCTAGTATTTAGGCGCTGGGTGACAGGTATGGGTTTAGTGACAGAATTAGACTTGGAAATACACAGTAGCGGGTGTGTGTGAAGTTATTCTGAATGACCCAATGTGCACCTTGAATATTATATACCCTTTTAGGGATAGATTTCAAATAGCTCTGATATAGCAGAAACCACTAAATTATGAAATTGCTAAATTGGGAATTGTATTTCAACCCAGAACAAGAAATGTGCTTGAACGGACACTAAATAACTCGCCCAGCTATAGCACTAAGGACAGATTTAGCGGGATATAAATTTGAGGCCTAGTATTTAGGCGCTGGGTGACAGGTATGGGTTTAGTGCCAGAATTAGACTTGGAAATACACAGTAGCGGGTGTGTGTGAAGTTATTCTGAATGACCCAATGTGCACCTTGAATATTATATACCCTTTTAGGGATAGATTTCAAATAGCTCTGATATAGCAGAAACCACTAAATTATGAAATTGCTAAATTGGGAATTGTATTTCAACCCAGAACAAGAAATGTGCTTGAACGGACACTAAATAACTCGCCCAGCTACAGCACTAAGGACAGATTTAGCGGGATATAAATTTGAGGCCTAGTATTTAGGCGCTGGGTGACCGGTATGGATTTAGTGACAGAATTAGACTGGGATATGGCCAAAAAATAAACAGACTATTGCTGGTTAAATGCACTTGGTGTGACAGCTTCACCCTGATGTAGGCTTTAGCCAAAAAACAACCACACCATTGAGGGTTAAATGCACTTGGTGACAGGCGCAGCTTGCCCCTGATTTAGTATATGGCCAAAAAATGAACAGACTATTGCTGGTTAAATGCACTTGGTGTGACAGCTTCACCCTGATGTAGGCTTTAGCCAAAAAACAACCACACCATTGAGGGTTAAATGCACTTGGTGACAGGCGCAGCTTGCCCCTGATTTTGTATATGGCCAAAAAATGAACAGACTATTGCTGGTTAAATGCACTTGGTGTGACAGCTTCACCCTGATGTAGGCTTTAGCCAAAAAACAACCACACCATTGAGGGTTAAATGCACTTGGTCGCAGCTTGTGCTGGCGCACCACAAGACACAAAATGGCCGCCGATCACCCCAGAAAAATGTGACTGACAAACGGTCTGGGCAGCCTAAAAACAGTGAGCAATTGAGGATCAGCAGCTCAATGATCCACAGCTGCAGATCGATCAGTTAATCAAGTCCTTTGGAGGAGTTAATCTGCCTAATCTCGCCCTACTGTCGCAGCCGCAACCTCTCCCTACGCTAATCAGAGCAGAGTGACGGGCGGCGCTATGTGACTCCAGCTTAAATAGAGGCTGGGTCACATGGTGCTCTGGCCAATCACAGCCATGCCAATAGTAGGCATGGCTGTGATGGCCTCTTGGGGCAAGTAGTATGACGCTTGTTGATTGGCTGCTTTGCAGCCTTTCAAAAAGCGCCAAGAAAGCGTCACAAAAGCGCGAAGAAAGCGACGAACACCGAACCCGAACCCGGACTTTTACGAAAATGTCCGGGTTCGGGTCCGTGCCACGGACACCCCAAAATTCGGTACGAACCCGAACTATACAGTTCGAGTTCGCTCATCCCTAGTCCGTATGTGTTTTGCGGATCCGATCCGTGGATCCGTAAAAATAATACGGACGTCTGAATGGAGCCTTACAGGGGGGGTGATCAATGACAGGGGGATGATCAGGGAGTCTATATGGGTGATCACCCCCCTGTCATTGATCACCCCCCTGTAAGGCTCCATTCAGACGTCCGTATGTGTTTTGCGGATCCGATCTGTGGATCCGTAAAAATCATACGGACGTCTGAATGGAGCCTTACAGGGGGGTGATCAATGACAGGGGGGTGATCAATGACAGGGGGGTGATCAGGGAGTCTATATGGGTGATCACCCTCCTGTCATTGCTCACCCCCCTGTAAGGCTCCATTCTGATGTCCGTATGTGTTTTGCGGATCCGACCCATGTATCCGTGGATCCGTAAAAATCATACGGACGTCTGAATAGAGCCTTACAGGGGGGTGATCAATGACAGGGGGGGTGATCAGGGAGTCTATATGGGTGATCACCCCCCTGTCATTGATCACCCCCCTGTAAGGCTCCATTCAGACGTCCATATGTGTTTTGCGGATCCGACCCATGTATCCGTGGATCCGTAAAAATCATACGGACCTCTGAATGGAGCCTTACAGGGGGGTGATCAATGACAGGGGGGTGATCATGGAGTCTATATGGGTGATCAGCCCCCTGTCATTGATCACCCCCTGTAAGGCTCCATTCAGACGTCTGTATGTGTTTTGCGGATCCGATCCATGTATCCGTGGATCCGTAAAAATCATACAGATGTCTGAATGGAGTCTTACAGGGGGGTGATCAATGACAGGGGGGTGATCAATGACAGGGGGGTGATCAGGGAGTCTATATGGGTGATCAGGGGGTTCATAAGGGGTTAATAAGTGACAGGGGGGGTGTAGTGTAGTGTAGTGGTGCTTGGTGCTACTTATTACAAAGCTGCCTGTGTCCTCTGGTGGTCGATCCAACCAAAAGGGACCACCAGAGGACCAGTTAGCAGGTATATTTGACGCTGTTATCAAAACAGCGTCTAATATACCTGTTAGGGGATAAAAAAAATTGCATCTCCAGCCTGCCAGCGAACGATCGCCGCTGGCAGGCTGGAGATCCACTCGCTTACCTTCTGTTCCTGTGAACGCGCGCGCCTGTGTGCGCGCGTTCACAGGAAATCTCGCCTCTCGCGAGATGACGCACGCATGCGTCCAGGAGGAATGAATCGACCGCCTCCCGGACGCATCCGTGCGTTACATGGTCGGGAGGCGGTTAAAAAAGGAATTTATAGATATGTAAATTAGTGTTGTATGTGTCCAAGGGGCTGTACTAACCTTCGTGGAGCCTAGCCGTGCCCAGCCACGCCCACCTGTGAAGGACCTCAGCCCCAGGGAAAGAACTGTGCATGCGCGAGCTCGCGCATCGTGAGACTCCGGCAATCTATTCGGAGGACGCAGGCGGTGCTGGGCTCCTTCACAGGTGGGCGTGGCTGGGCTCCAGGAAGGTTAGTACAGCCCCTTGGACACATACAACACTAACTTACATATCTATAAAATCCTTTTTTAAAGACATTAAAAGCACACAGCCCTATATGACAGATATATTGCGGACATGCTAGCGGCGATCTAGCCGTGCATGTCCGCAGCTCCATAGGCCAAAACTTCATGACAGAATCCCTTTAACTATATTAATTTCCCTGTCATGTATGCAGTGTAGGTATACCTCACACCAAAAATGGGTATATGTCACCCACCAAACTAACAGACAAATTAACTATAATAATTTCCTAGTCACGGATGCAGTGCAGGTGTACCTCACGCAAAAAATGTGTATATGTCACCCACCGATCTAACAAATGGATTAACTATAATAATTTCCCTGTCATGTATGCAGTGCAGGTATACTTCACACAAAAAATGGGTATATGTCACCCAACGAACTAACAGACAGATTATTATATTTTAGTGTCAGGAGAACAAAGATGGTACATTGCACCCACAAAAGATCGCTATAGGTCACCCACAGAATTAACAGCCAGATGAATTATCATATTTCTGTGTCAGGGGGACAAAGCTGGTGTATTGCACCCACAAATAAATCACTCTTGGTCACCCACAGAATAAATAGCCAGATGAGATTCCTAGCACTCTCCCTCGCTTTAGCTGCTTCCTGTCCCTGCACTACTCACAGCTGAACTCGAACCCAAACTTTTGCTGCAAAGTTCAGGTCCGGGTATGGACCCGAACTTTGCAGTTTGGGTTCGCTCAACACTACATATGAACACTTCTGATCAAGAGGGCTCTTCTGTGTGTGTGCATGCATGTGGGGGGTCATATAATATAGCCATGTACAGTACCCCACACCTGGGGGGTATCTGCAAATTGCTTATTGTAGTTGTATTCATGTCATATTATGATTTATGTATCTGCCGTATGCTTCAGCAGCGATAAGGTATGGTTGGCATGATGAATGGAAGTTATTATTCCATTCCTCTCCTCTTGGTAGGAGTGGGCAGACATGCTCCGCTCGGTTTGTTGGGGGAACTCAGTATAGTTGAGTATTTAACCCTTTCAGCCTCGGATAATTTTCTGTTTTTGCATTTTCATTTTTCATTTCCTACCTTCCTGGAGCCATATATTTTTTTTAATGTTCACATAGCCATATAAGTTGTTTATTTTTGCGTGACAAGTTATACTTTCTAATGGTAGCATTTAATATCGCATATGATGTTGTGGGAAACTGGAAGCAAATTCCAAATGGGATGGAATTGAAAAGAAAACAGAAATCTGCTATAGCTTTATGGGTTTTGTTTTTACAGCATTCCCTATGGAGTAAAACTAACCAATGCCCTTCATTCTCTGGGTCACTACAATTACAACGATACCACATATGAACAGTTTTTCATGTGTTTTAGTAAAAATTAAAACTTTGTAAAAAAATATTTTTTCTTTTCATCACAATATTCTGAACCCCATTACATTTACATCTATGAAGCCATATGAGGGCTCATTTTTTGCGGGGCGATCTGTCATCTTCAGTGATACCATTTTGGGTGTATATAACTTTTTTGAACACATTTATTTTTTATTTTTGGGGGGAAGTAAAGCAATAAAAAAATGGTAAATCAGCCATTTTAAAATATTTTTCCACTACGGCATTCACTGTAAGGGATAAATATGTTTGTATTTTAATAGTTCAAGCACTTTGGGACACGGCGGTGCAAATGATGTTCATTTTTTATTATTTATTTAGATAATTGTTATGAGGAAAGGGGGTGATTTGCTTTTTTATATTTTTTATTGTTTTAATTTTTTTTTTACTTTTAACTTGAGACCCCCCCAGGACCTAACCATGTGATCATCGGATTGCTTCTCCCATACATTACTGTGATTTAATACAGTAGTGTATGGGAAATTCAGTATATTCCTATGGAGCACTGCCATTTATAGGCCTCTATAAGAACATGTCCATAAAATTTACTGGAACTGAATTTAAATTATCAGCTGTGCCTGCTCTGTCACTAGCTATCATCAGTCTGTAGTTAGGATATTATACTAAAGTAATACCACTAGAGGGCGACCTTCAGTTATAACTGTGTGTCTATTTACACTGTTGCCACTTACTTAGAATCTTCCGTACTTTGTTTAGTGCACACTGTTAATTTCACAGTGCGCTGCCTCCTAACAGTGACTGCTCCTCTAGTGTTTACTTGATTCATATATCAAATTTCATTGCTTGACATGGCTCACGCTGGCTAAAACACAAATTATTTACTCTCTGCCCCCCGACATGTTTCGCCAAATACCTTGGCGTCTTCAGGGGTATGGGCAGTGAAGCAGGGGAAGTGGCTGCTACAGTGCCTGACCTCAGGAAGGGACCCGGGAGGAGGACAAATGTATTTATTTTCAGGGCCCAGGGAGCGGTGAGTATAATGCTCCCAGTCCTAGATTTGTTATTACTCACAACCCCCTGTTCTTCTTCGGGCACCTCCACTGTACTAAGTCTTGGCATTGC